>NC_064646.1:359392481-360791231 GCF_023864345.2 Schistocerca serialis cubense
TAACAATATAAGCTTCGTGTAGTAATAGTTCAGCAAAAGGACCACTGGTGAGTATTCTTCTAAAACTCTCCCATGCTACAGAAATATAGTTTCATAATTGTAGTATATATATATATATATATATATATATATATATATATATATATATATATATATATATCCGTGAAGTATTTAGTACACGAATCATACTATGCAAAAAATATTGTACGATTTATCTATAAACGCGGATCTATTCCGGCTATAATTGGTATAATTTGTAACAAGTTTATGGTTCGTGGATGAGTATCAAACATAAAAGATCTAGATGCATGAAAACACTGTCTCTTTTCTCCCACTAAATCCGGTGTCTCATTTCTCAACGTACACATTTATCATTTCTCCCGCCGAGGCGTGACTTTGCTCTTTTTCATTAAGCTAAATGAGGTAGGCTTGCCTGTTCTGTAGGATTAAACTCAGCTTATGGATGACATCGCCTGCTGCGTCACTGAAGCATCTCAGTTTGTGCTTGGTAAATGCTGTCATTAGCGCTGACTTAGTTCTACCCTCTTTCTGCCAGTTTTGGGTCCTGTTTTGCAAACAACAACGACTTACGAAAATAGTTCCTCAGTCTTTGTTTTATTGTTTCTCTGCACTCATGTGCATAATCAGTATATTCTAAGAGAAACAGACCGCAAACACTTTAAGAAGACGCTTCTTACGATCGGTTGAGGCTTTTTCCAGACAACTTTTACCTACAAACGAATGTCGGTGAGCGTGCTAGTATCGAGTGTGGGAATGTGAGTAATTTCCTAACTATACTGCACTGAGATTCTTCTTCCCTCTTCCATTGCTGCTGGACTGATCTGTTGAGCAATAAGGGAATAAATCGAGCCGACTTTTTAAAGGAGACGACTCCGTTGAACAAATTACAGTCCTTAACCATGGTATGTCACAGTTTACCTGAGCACTGCATTTCCCATAAAAATATAGAAAAGGCGGGCATATACTGTATATCGTCACTGATCCATAATTCACCACCTGTCCGCCTGCTTAGCTGCGTGGTAACGTGCTCGCCACCCATGCAAGCGGGCCCGGGTTTCGATTCCCGTACGGGATGAAGATTTTTCTCTGCTTGGGAACTGGGTATTGTGTTGTCCTCATCATCATTTCATCCTCATCACCGGTGCGCAAGTCGCCCAATGTGGTGTCGAATGAAATAAGACTTGGCGGCTGAACTTCCTCCCATAGGGGCCTCCTGGCCAACGATGCCATACGCTCATTTCCATTTCCAGTTCACCACCCTCCCGAACGTGCGGGTTAATGTACACCCGACACTGCATGGATAACCTAAAGACAACGATAATCCAAAAGAGAAATGTTTTCACCAGTAACTGCTGTTTTCTACATCTACAAAACACGCTCTATGTCACCTCTGAAAGCCCACCGCGCTACTCGCTGTAACCTGAGAGCTTATTTACAAAATTGCACATAAAACGAGCTGTTTGCGATTCACTTTCAGGAAACAGTTCATCAGTTTTTTGTTTTTCTGCATCCATTCTTTCCTGATAAATGTTTTAAACATATATAACTTTAAAAGTCTCTGTCATAACTCTTCAATTTTTGCTCCTGTCACTACTGCTGAATATATGTCTTCCGCTAAAGGCACTTAAGGTGGGCGTATTATGTACCCCGACTCCTCCGTAGTTCACCACCCTCCCGAACGTTTGGAATAACGTACACCCGATACAGAACGGATAACGGAAAAACAAGAATAATCAAAAACATGCATAAATTGTTATACTCGACTAGCTGGCTCTTTCAGTAATTTCTTCTTTATTTTCGTAACATTTGCACATTCATACAATCATTCATTCACAATAACACCAATAACAATAACAGCGATGACATTGTAATTCTGTCAGAGACAGCAAAGGACTTGGAAGAGCAGTTGAACGGAATGGACACTGTCATTAAAGGAGGGTATAAGATGAACATCAACAAAAGCAAAACGAGGATAATGGAATTAAGTCGGGTGACGCTGAGGGAATTAGATTAGGAAATGAGACACTTAAAGTAGTAAAGGAGTTTTGCTATTTGGGGAGCAAAATAACTGATGATGGTCAAAGTAGGGAGGATATCAATTGTAGACTGGCAATGGCAAGGAAAGCGTTTCTGAAGAAGAGAAATTTGTTAACATCGAGTTTTGATTTAAGTGTCAGGAAGTCGTTTCTGAAAGTATTTGTATAGAGTGTAGCCATGTATGGAAGTGAAACATGGACAATAAATAGTTTGGACAAGAAGAGAATAGAAGCTTTCGAAATGTGGTGCCACAGAAGAATGCTGAAGATTAGATGGGTAGATCAGATAACTAATGAGGAGGTATTGAATAGGATTGGGGAGAAGAGATGTTTGTGGCAGAACTTAACTAGAGGAAGGGATCGGTTGGTAGGACATGTTCTGAGGCATCAAGGGATCACCAATTTAGTATTGGAGGGCAGCGTGGAGGGTAAAAATCGTAGAGGGAGACCAAGAGATGAATACACTAAACAGATTCAGAAGGATGTAGGTAGCAGTAGGTACTGGGAGATGAAGAAGCCTGCACAGGATAGAGTATCATGGAGAGCTGCATCAAACCAATCTCAGGACTGAAGACCACAACAACAACAACAACAACAACACCATCATGTACTTACACCAAACACAACCTGAAAAATATCACTGAACGTTGAAGGTGTAGTGATGGGACTTGAAGTACCGTACCATTCTCCGACGGTGTAAGTTCAAGGTTGCCGGTAATAGGTGACACAACTACAGAGAGAATTGGAGTGGTGGTCGCAACATGAACTGCACAAAAAGAATGCCCTTAGTTCTACACACATTATTAGCAGCCGTACCAACTGCGAATTTTCAGCAGTCTATCAACAGACGCAACGAAGTTTCGCAGCGAGAAAAAGTTTCGTTCTCTCTGTATCTATGTGATTTGGTTACTTATAGTTACATTACGCTCTACTAAATCTTTCTTTAAAACAGTTAACAAGTTACAGTAAAACATTTCCATTGTCATGTAGTCAATTCTGAATCTATTCATATTACAAAAATGTATGGTTCAACATCTTGTTCTAAACCAATAAAACGACTTCAACCATACTCGGTCACACGTCAGTTTCTGCCTGGAAAGAATTGCTGTGGTATCAAGAGCCACCTACCAACAAGAGACGTAGGGGTGGTGGTGAAAAAGGAGAGGAAATCTCTAGAAATTATTCACATAGTATTTGAGAATCAGAAAACTTAGAATCTTGCTACAAACTTTACGCATAATTGCGAAGCCTTACCAAACGTTTTCCTCGCCGACATCCCGCAAAAAATGATAAAAGGAAAAAGTTCATCGTTTACTACATTTTCCACGTTCAAGCAGTAAAATTACCACAACAGGCATGACGATTTAATTTATTACTTGTTTACTACTAAATCTATTTTATATCATTGTACGACACTATGACGCTATGACGTCATAAACATCGAGATGCGTGGAAAAAGTCGGACGATGCGTGACTTTTAAAATTATTACTTCTTCGGTATTAACACTGTCCTCAATACGTTTCGCAGACAGTAGCCACATATTCTACTGCATATACCTGCAAAATTATTTCATTTTACGATAAATAGTTCAGGAGATATGGCATCATAAACGTTGAGCTGCGTGAAAATGAAACTGCAGGGTGAAATTCGTTAGACATACAGGAGAAATATATGGACAGATACGTGTGAAATATTTTAAATATATGCGTATTATGACATGTACGTAAAAAGCTCTTCCTAAACCCTTGAAGCGATTTCAGTCAAATTTGGTAGACATGTTAGTTGCAACGTGAAATGAACTACTGTAGGGGTATTTGGATGACCGTGATAACAGGGAGAGAGAATGGGGAGGAAGAGATGAAGAGACAGCAGGGCAAGGAGAAGATAGGCAAGTAAAGGAGGAGGTGGTGATGGTCAGAGATAATGGAGGGAATAATGGAGGAGAGAAGGGAGAGAACGAGCTGCACAAAGAAAAGGAAAAGAATGACATGGCCAGAAACGGGAGGGAGGAAACGTTGGCATACAGAGGGGGAGGAGGAGATGAGCAGACAGAAGAGGAGAAAGAAATGACAGAGAAAGTGGGGAGGAGGAGACTGACAACAGTAGGGGGAGGAGCAGTTGGAATTAGACGGCGGGGAGGCGACGGACTATGGGAGAAGAAACAAATGTATAAAAGGATGGACAGAGAAAGAGGCAGAAAGAGATGGACAAAGAGGGGGGCTGGACAGAGAGAGGGGTGGAGGAGATGGAGAGAGAGAAAGTGAAGGAGGAAACTGACATAGTGGCGATGAAGGAGGGATGGACAAAGACTAAGGGAAATGAGGAGATGTACTAATAGAAGACTGGGATAAATACATACATGAAAAACGCAGGGTACACAGCTAGTTGTGTAATAAATAATTTTGTTAAAATTTGTAATTGTATGATAACAGTAACTGTAAATCACACTCACGTTACAGCCATCTTATAGGCTAATGTGCTCATGTTAGTTGATGCAACTGCTGGAAGAACTCTCCATTCTCAGGCTGGTCATGACATTCGGATGTAGGCGGCAATTCCTTCACCGTCATACTCCAGTCACTGTATGCCTACAATATGTAATATATGCACTGAGGTGACAAAAGTCATGGGGTATCTCCTAATATCACGTCGGCCCTTCTTTTCTCCCGAAGTAGCGGAGCAACGCGACGTGGCATGGACTTCAAAGTCATTGGAAGTCCCCTTCAGATGTACTGAGCAATGCTGTCTCTGTAGCAGTCCATATTTGCGGAAGTGTTGCGGGTGCAGGATTTTGTGCACGAACTGACCTCCTGAATGTCCCACAAGTGTTCCATGGGATTCATGCTGGGCGACGTAGGTTGTCAAGTCATTCGCTCAATTTGTCCAGAATGTTCTTCAGACCAATCGTGAACAATTGTGACCCGGCGATATGGCTTGTAGTCACAACAAAAATTCCTTCGTTTTTTTGGTGATATAAGGTCCAGGAATGGCTGCAAATGCTCTCCAAGTAGCCGAATATAACAATTTCCAGTCAATGATCGGTTCAGATGGACCACATTATTTCATGTAAACAAAGCCCACATCAGTATGGAGCCATTACCAGCTTGCATAAGCCGTGTTGACAACTTGGGTCCATGGTTTCGTGTGGTTTGTGTCACACTTGAACCCTAGCATCAGCTCTTACCACCTGAAATCATGACTCATCTGACCAGGCCACGGGTTTCCAGTCGTATAGAGTCCAACCGAAATGGTCAGGACCCAATGAGAATCGCTGCAGGCGATTTCGTGCTGTTAGCAAAGGCACTTGCGTCGCTCGTCTGCTGCCATAGCACAGTAACGATAAATTTCGACACACTAGCCTAATGCATACGTTCATCGTACGTCCTGTATTGATTCCTGGTTTATTTGACACATCGTTGCTTGTCTATTTGCAATGACAACTCTACGCCGACAACGCTGCTATCAGTCGTTAAGTGAAGGGCACTGCGCTGCCCGTGGTGCGAGATAATGCCAAATTTTATATTCTTAACACACCCTTGACACTGTGCATCTCGGAGAATTACATTCCTTAACGATTTCCGAAATGGAATGTCCCATGCGTCTATCCCCATTCCCATTTCGGGTTCGAAGTTCGTCGATTACCGCCGTGCGGTCATAATCACGATGGAAACCTTTCCACATGAACCACCTGAGTACAAATAACCTCGCCGCTAAAGTATTGTCCTTTTATACCTTGTGCACTTTCGCGTCTCAGTGTATTAAACTAACTATATGTTAGAAATATACAATGATATAATCTTCCAGAAAACGAAACGTTACTTAAATTAATATTTAAAAATACGGGTAAATTTGTTACAGTATAATTGTGACCTAGTCTACTTACTCAAATAGTCGCCTAGTTCGTTGATAAACAGAATATACTCTTATGTGGCCATGACACACATTAGTAGTCAGTGTGTCATCTATATTTAGGTTGCGACTTATGCGTCTTCGACTGGCACAGCTCTCGGGTGTCGAGCCAGGCAACACGAATCACCACCCCACATTCCAGAGGGACCATTAGCTGCTCCTTGCGCTGTGAGCGCCTTCAGCTCTGTCCTTCTTTATGCTACATACAAAACATTACAACATTCGGAGAAAGTGCCACACAACATCAACGACATATTGACGACCATATAATAGGCATTAAATCAAATGGCATTTTTTTTTTGGTCATCAGTCTACTGACTGGTTTGATGCGGCCCGCCACGAATTCCTTTCCTGTGCTAACCTCTTCATCTCAGAGTAGCAACCTACGTCCTCAATTATTTGCTTGACGTATTCCAGTCTCTGTCTTCGTCTACAGTTTTTGCCCTCTACAGCTCCCTCTAGTACCATGGAAGTCATTCCCTCATGTCTTAGCAGATGTCCTATCATCCTGTCCCTCCTCCTTATCAGTGTTTTCCACATATTCCTTTCCTCTCCGATTCTGCGTAGAACCTCCTCATTCCTTACCTTATCGGTCCACCTAATTTTCAACATTCGTCTATAGCACCACATCTCAAATGCTTCGATTCTCTTCTGTTCCGGTTTTCCCACAGTCCATGTTTACTACCATACAATGCTGTACTCAGAAATTTCTTCCTCAAATTAAGGCCGGTATTTGATATTAGTAGACTTCTCTTGGCCAGAAATGCCTTTTTTGCCATAGCGAGTCTGCTTTTGATATCCTCCTTGCTCCGTCCGTCATTGGTTATTTTACTGCCTAGGTAGCAGAATTCCTTAACTTCATTGACTTCGTGACCATCAATCCTGATGTTAAGTTTCTCGCTGTTCTCATTTCTACTACTTCTCATTACCTTCGTCTTTCTCCGATTTACTCTCAAACCATACTGTGTACTCATTAGACTGTTCATTCCGTTCAGCAGATCATTTAATTCTTCTTCCCATTCACTCAGGATAGCAATGTCATCAGCGAATCGTATCATTGATATCCTTTCACCTTGTATTTTAATTCCACTCCTGACCCTTTCTTTTATTTCCATCATTGCTTCCTCGATGTACAGATTGACGAGTAGGGGCGAAAGGCTACAGCCTTATCTTACACCCTTCTTAATACGAGCACCGTTCTTGGTCGTCCACTCTTATTATTCCCTCTTGGTTGTTGTACATATTGTATATGACCCGTCTCTCCCTATAGCTTACCCCCACTTTTTTCAGAATTTCGAACGGCTTGCACCATTTTATATTGTCGAACGCTTTTTCCAGGTCGACAAATCCTATGAAAGTGTCTTGATTTTTCTGTAGCCTTGCTTCGATTATTAGCCGTAACGTCAGAATTGCCTCTCTCGTCCCTTTACTTTTCCTAAAGCCAAACTGATCGTCACCTAGCGCATTCTCAATTTTCTTTTCCATTCTTCTGTATACTATTCTTGTAAGCAGCTTCGATGCATGAGCTGTTAAGCTGATTGTGCGATAATTCTCGCACTTGTCAGCTCTTGCCGTCTTCGGAATTGTGTGGATGATGCTTTTCCGAAAGTCAGATGGTATTTCGCCAGACTCATATATTCTGCACACCAACGTGAATAGTCGTTTTGTTGCCACTTCCCCCAATGATTTTAGAAATCCTGATGGAATGTTATCTATCCCTTCTGCCTTATGTGACCGTAAGTCCTCCAAAGCTCTTTTAAATTCCGATTCTAATACTGGATCCCCTATCTCTTCTAAATCGACTCCTGTTTCTTCTTCTATCACATCAGACAAATGTTCACCCTCATAGAGGCTTTCAATGTATTCTTTCCACCTATCTGCTCTCTCCTCTGCATTTAACAGTGGGATTCCCGTTGCACTCTTTATGTTACCACCGTTGCTTTTAATGTCACCAAAGGTTGTTTTGACTTTCCTGTATGCTGAGTCTGTCCTTCCTACAATCATATCTTTTTCGATGTCTTCACATTTTTCCTGCAGCCATTTCGTCTTAGCTTCCCTGCACTTCTTATTTATTTCATTCCTCAGCGACTTGTATATTTTCCCGGAATATGTTTGTATTTCCTCCTTTCATCAATCAACTGAAGTATTTCTTCTGTTACCCATGGTTTCTTCGCAGCTACCTTCTTTGTACCTATGTTTTCCTTCCCAACTTCCCTTTTTAGAGATGTCCATTCCTCTTCAACTGTACTGCCTACTGCGCTATTGCTTATTGCTGTGTCTATAGCGTTAGAGAACTTCATACGTATCTCGTCATTCCTCAGTACTTCCGTATCCCACTTCTTTCCGTATTGATTCTTCCTGACTAATGTCTTGAACTTCAGCCTACTCTTCATCACTACTATACTGTGATCTGACTCTATATCTGCTCCTGGGTACGCCTTACAATCCAGTATCTGATTTCGGAATCTCTGTCTGACCATGATATAATCTAATTGAAATCTTCCCGTATCTTCCGGCCTTTTCCAAGTATACCTCCTCCTCTTGTGATTCTTGAACAGGGTATTCGCTATTACTAGCTGAAACTTGTTACAGAATTCAATTAGTCTTTCTCCTCTTTCATTCCTTGTCCCAAGCCCATATTCTCCTGTAACCTTTTCTTCTACTCCTTCCCCTACAACTGCATCCAGTCGCCCATGACTATTAGATTTTCGTCCCCCTTTACATACTGCATTACCCTTTCAATATCCTCCTACACTTTCTCTATCTGTTCATCTTCAGCTTGCGACGTCGGCATATATACCTGAACTATCGTTGTCGGTGTTGGTCTGCTGTCGATTCTGATTAGAACAATCCGGTCACTGAACTGTTCACAGTAACACACCCTCTGCCCTACCTTCCTATTCATAACGAATCCTACACCTGTTATACCATTTTCTGCTGTTGTTGATATTACCCGATACTCATCTGACCAGAAATCCGTGTCTTCCTTGCACTTCACTTCACTGACCCCTACTATATCTAGATTGAGCCTTTGCATTTCCCTTTTCAGATTTTCTAGTTTCCCTACCACTTTCAAGCTTCTGACATTCCACGCCCCGACTCGTAGAACGTTATCCTTTCGTTGATTATTCAATCTTTTTCTCATGGTAACCTCCCCCTTGGCAGTCCCCTCCCGGAGATCCGAATCGGGGACTATTCCGGAATCTTTTGCCAATGGAGAGATCATCATGACACTTCTTCAATTACAGGCCACATGTCCTGTGGATACACGTGAAGTGTCTTTAATGCAGTGGTTTCCATTGCCTTCTTCATCCTCATGTCGTTGATCATTGCTGATTCTTCCGCCTTTAGGGGCAATTTCCCACCCCTAGGACAAGAGAGTGCCCTGAAACTCTATCCGCTCCTCCGCCCTCTTTGACAAGGCAGAATGAGGCTGACTTCTTATGCCGGAAGTCTTCGGCCGCCAATGCTGATTATTTATCAAAGTTTAGGCAGTGGCGGGGATCGCACCCGGAACCGAAGACGTTTTGATTATGATTCAAAGACGCTACCCCTAGACCACGGAATATATTCAATAAATTAAATAAATAATCATTGTTACTATCTACGGCTTCCCACGCTACTACGGCACCATGATCAGTGCCCTTCCTTCTAAAGGGCTATGCTCTTGGACTTCAAACTATTGAGCATAGTAGCACAAATTTCATAAAATACTTTCTCATCCTTTTTTAATACTCGTAATTTTCACACATCTCCATTTTCATCATAGCCTGTTATCTAACATATATGATCATTAATTACTTTATTAATATTATTCTTCAACCAAATAAAGTTACTCCTTGTTCTGTAAATATTAAAGACAGTGTCCATGTTTACCACTTCATAAACAGTATTATCTTTTTCACGAGACGGTATATTCTATTATTCTTCTTCCTTGTTACCCACTGTTGCCATTTTTTGTTACTACTTTCCTCTGTACAACGATCAACGTCAATTTACGTTAGTTTGACACTGTTCTCAACTTATTTCTTTCAGCACGTTTTGTGACGATATCGCCTCTGTCTCTCCTTTGAACAACTCCGTTTCATACTTTTACTTATGACATATACATTTCGTATTAAATCATAATTCTGTATTCCATTCTTCTTCCAGCTGTGGTCAAAATCCTGCACATTATTTTGATCACAAATGGCCTTTCCTAACGGTTCCTGTTGAGTATTTAAATCGTCGTCTTCAGTATCTATCCTTCAAGCCGTTAATATAGTTTTCATACCTGTCAATTCAGTTTCAACTTTAGGCATTTCAGTTTTAATTTCCTCACATATGTCTTCTACAGTTTTGATCAGTCGATCAAGTCACTCACTAGATTTCTCAGTTTTATTATTAATATATTTTAATTCCTTAGTTTATTCATTTTTTTTCACTCTAATACTTATTAGCCTCTCTACTAATTTGTTCACTGTTTCACTGCAAACTGCTATGAAATTCTGTTGTTAAACATCTCACTAAATACAACAGCCTCTTGTTATTAATATCTTCTGGTTTTCCGGTACTAATGTCACCATCACTGCTTGATAATCTTGTTGACTCTTAGTGACTTACAGTGTCATCAATAATTTGACCCCTTTTGCCTCAACAACGTCATCTACATCTACATCTACATCCATACTCCGCAAGCCACCTGACGGTGTGTGGCGAAGGGTACCTTGAGTACCTCTATCGGTTCTCCCTTCTATTCCAGTCTCGTATTTTTCGTGGAAAGAAGGATTGTCGGTATGCCTCTGTGTGGGCTCTAATCTCTCTGATTTTATCCTCATGGTCTCTTCGCGAGATATACGTAGGAGGGAGCAATATAGTGCTTGAATCTTCGGTGAAGGTATGTTCTCGAAACTTTGACAAAAGCCCGTACCGAGCTACTGACCGTCTCTCCTGCAGAGTCTTCCACTGGAGTTTATCTATCATCTCCGTGACGCTTTCGCGATTACTAAATGATCCTGTAACGAAGCGCGCTGCTCTCCGTTGGATCTTCTCTATATCTTCTATCAAACCTATCTGGTTCGGATTCCACACTGCTGAGCAGTATTCAAGCAGTGGACGAACAAGCGTACTGTAACCTACTTCCTTTGTTTTCGGATTGCATTTCCTTAGGATTCTTCCAATGAATCTCAGTCTGGCATCTGCTTTACCGACGATCAACATTATATGATCATTGCATTTTAAATCACTCCTAATGCGTACTCCCAGATAATTTATGGTATTAACTGCTTCCAGTTGCTGACCTGCTATTTTGTAGCTAAATGATAAAGGATCTATCTTTCTGTGTATTCGCAGCACATTACACTTGTCTACATTGAGATTCAATTGCCATTCCCTGCACCATGCGTCAATTCGCTGCAGATCCTCCTGAATTTCAGTACAATTTTCCATTCTTACAACCTCTCGATACACCACAGCATCATCCGCAAAAAGCCTCAGTGAACTTCCGATGTCATCCACAAGGTCATTTATGTATATTGTGAATAGCAACGGTCCTATGACACTCCCCTGCGGCACACCTGAAATCACTCTTACTTCGGAAGGCTTCTCTCCATTGAGAATGACATGCTGCGTCCTGTTATCTAGGAACTCCTCAATCAAATCACACAATTGGTCTGATAGTCCATATGCTCTTACTTTGTTCATTAAACGACTGTGGGGAACTGTATCGAACGCCTTGCGGAAGTCAAGAAACACGGCATCTACCTGTGAACCCGTATCTATGGCCCTCTGAGTCTCGTGGACGAATAGCGCGAGCTGGGTTTCACATGACCGTCTTTTTCGAAACCCATGCTGATTCCTACAGAGTAGATTTCTAGTCTCCAGAAAAGTCATTATACTCGAACACAATACGTGTTCCAAAATTCTACAACTGATCGACGTTAGAGATATAGGTCTATAGTTCTGCACATCTGCTCGACGTCCCTTCTTGAAAACGGGGATGACCTGTGCCCTTTTCCAATCCTTTGGAACGCTACGCTCTTCTAGAGACCTACGGTACACCGCTGCAAGAAGGGGGGCAAGGTCCTTCGCGTACTCTGTGTAAAATTGAACTGGTATCCCATCAGGTCCAGAGGCCTTTCCTCTTTTGAGCGATTTTAATTGTTTCTCTATCCCTCTGTCGTCTATTTCGATATCTACCATTTTGTCATCTGTGCGACAATCTAGAAAAGTAACTACAGTGCAATCTTCCTCTGTGAAACAACTTTGGAAAAAGACATTTAGTATTTCGGCCTTTAGTCTGTCATCCTCTGTTTCAGTACCATTTTGGTCCCAGAGTGTCTGGACATTTTGTTTTGATCCACCTACCGCTTTGACATAAGACCAAAATTTCTTAGGATTTTCTGCCAAGTCAGTACATAGAACTTTACTTTCGAATTCATTGAACGCCTCTCGCATAGCCCTCCTCACACTACATTTCGCTTCGCGTAAGTTTTGTTTGTCTGCAAGTCTTTGGCTATGTTTATGTTTGCTGTGAAGTTCCCTTTGCTTCCGCAGCAGTTTTCTAACTCGGTTGTTGTACCACAGTGGCTCTTTTCCATCTCTTACGATCTTGCTTGGCACATACTCATCTAACGCATTATGTACGACGGTTTTGAACTTTGTCCACTGATCCTCAACACTATCTGTACTTGAGACAAAACTTTTGTGTTGAGCCCACAGGTACTCTGAAATCTGCTTTTTGTCACTTTTTCTAAACAGAAAAATCTTCCTACCCTTTTTAATATTCCTATTTACGGCTGAAATCATCGATGCCGTAACCGCTTTATGATCGCTGATTACCTGTTCTGCGTTAAATTTTTCAAATAGTTCGGGTCTGTTTGTCACCAGAAAGCCTAATATGTTATCGCCACGAGTCGGTTCTCTGTTTAACTGCTCAAGGTAGTTTTCAGATAAAGCACTTCTTATGAGATTCATTTATCCAGTGAGTTAAGCAGGTCACTGATAATAATTTTGCTCTTCCTTTGTGTATTACCTTTTCGTTTAAAGTTGATTTGGGTTTCAATTGTGTTTGGACATACGTGGTTTCTGCAATCATTGAAAATTTATTAGGGAAAGCTGAAAAAAAACAAATTTATATCGTATTTAATTTTCACAAATAGCATATTTTAAACACAGTACAGAGTCAAAGGTACCATGTAATTAAATTTTACATTTTAATCGCCCCTCATACATCACAGTATTGTACCATTTCATTTTGTTAAAAATGTCTATTATTAAATATCTTTTGTTAAAGATACTCAGCTTCATCTTTCTTATTAACAGTAGACCAGGAGACTATCTCTTCATAGAAACGTCAGAAATCCTCTTCACTGGGTAAATGTTTCTGCAACTTTTTCCACATTCAATATTTTCACATTTATTGGCACATGCCCTTCTGGGTATACTTTCGAGAAAAAAGTGAGTAATAATGAAACTGAAGATGTTGATATCCAGAGTATATGACCTACAGTACCTTCAACATATGGTCTTGAAGTTCTCAATCCAGTTACCTCATTTTTAAATGTAAGTTTATTTGGAAAGGCACTGTATTTTCTTTATGGTTACGAAATGTTTCTACAGAAACAGTATTTTTCTCGTAGAACTTCGGCACAATGTTTACAACTGTAGCATACTGTCACAGTGTTCCACATAATAGATTTGAACTTATTGTTATTGCTTGATGTTATTTGTTTTATATAGTCGTTAGGTAAATTGATTCTGACAGTCCCTCTCACCTTTCCTTTAATAACTGCAAATTTGAGTCACCTGACCACGTATTGGGAAACTGTGGTGTACTACATTGACCCTTCTTTGGCCTGACAGTGCCACCCTCATATGAGAATGGTGTGGTTTTTGTTTTGTGCAGCACACGTCTGAAAACACACCCAGTTCTCGCCAGTCTTGTGAAGGACTTTTAAGATATTCTATAGCACACCAAAAACCTCGTTTTACTCATTGGCTCTAACACCTTCACGGCACAAAAAAAAATTCTTGTAAATTTGAACAGAATATTAATGTGCCATTCTAGTCTTTCAGATGTGCGTGTGGTAAATGCGGAAACTCTACCTATGGTGACGTTATTCACAAATGCATCAAAACAGGACCAACCTGTTGTTATTCTTTTCCTGACTGCAGAAGGACGGATACCGGTAGTCATACATCGGAGAATGAAGACCGTGTATGGGGCAACGTGTCTGTCGACACCTACCGTTGTGGAATGGTGTGCCCAGTTCAACGCTGGGTTCTGCTTCTTCGTGATACCGCACGTCTCCATATCGCAAACTTCGTAACGCAGAAATTAAGTCCACTCAGATCGGAGACACTTGAATACCCTCCCAGTCCTGGTCTCTTATGATATTATCTCGATTTCAGTCCCTTGAAAAAGTTGTCGAATATTCATTATTTCCGTCGGACTAGGATGTGCAGCAGGCTGTTATGGACTTCATGACGTAACAGGACAACATGTTTTGCCAAACAGATATCTTCAATCTGGTGTTTCTTTGAGATAACCCCATCACTGCAGATGGTGATTTTGCCCGATTAGCATACTGATTCTGGGCTGTAATGTTTGATGATCCCTTATACGTTGGAACTGTTTTCCACATTTGGAAAAACATTACTCATCTGAAGTAATTGAAGGCTGTATTACAAACAAATGTAATAAAAAATTGTATTAAAATTCTATTACAAGGCTGGCAATAGGCAAAAGTAGAAAAAGTGTTGCAAAGTACAACATGTCCCCTCTCTTTCAAACACATAATTATTATAGGAACTTCTCTTCTAGTTTTGAGAAATGTGACCTCTGTAAGAATACATGGCACTTTTCGTAAACACCCTGTAAACAAATTCAGATGTGCTTCCTAAGAAATGATTCGTAGTTGTGTCATGAAACGAAATTGTTGAGATACGCTTCAAAGACAGATACCTGAACCCCAACCCTCAGAATATAATTACGACAGGTATCTTTTATCTTTTTTTTTTTTTTAATACGAGGGCGCTCTCGACCACATTTGTAGCGGACGGACGGCTCTTAATCGCTGCTTTGCTGGACGGCCGTCAGCTGCGGAGTCAGCTCCAGCGGACGCCCCCGGCTGCCTTTTCTTGGAGGCGTCAGCGGCCGGCGCTGACTCTGCATGTCGGTCACGCCCCTACCTGCCGGCCCAACCAATCACGGGGGAGCGCCGTCCACCCACATTACGTGGCGCCAGCGACGCCCGGCCTGTCTCATTACGGCCCTGAAAAAGACGCCGCGCTAACGAGCCGGGCAGCCGAACCCCAATACCTGGCCCGTACCTCATATTCACAAAAGCCGCACTTTGTCTTTCAGAGCGGAATAATCACTGAGAAATTTCAGGCTCTGCGTTCTTGCTTCTACGTGACTTTATTAGATAAATTTGATTCTACTTCGTATCGGTATTAAAGAATCAGTGTATCTTCTCTCTTCTTCACTCTTGAGTGCCCTAATGTTGCTACTAACAAGGGAACCTCCCCATCGCACTCCCCTCAGATTTAGTTATAAGTTGGCACAGTGGATAGGCCTTCAAAAACTGAACACAGATCAATGGAGAAAACAGGAAGAAGTTGTGTGGAAGCGTGAAAAAAATTAGTAAAATATACAAACTAAGTAGTCCATGCACAAGATAAGCAACATCAAGGAGAACGTGAGCTCAGGAGCGCTGTGGTCCCGTGGGTACCGTGAGTAGCTACGGAACGAGAGGTTCTTGGTTCGAGTCTTCCCTCGACTGAAAATTTTACTTTCTTTATTTTCGCAAAGTTATGATCTGTCCGTTCTTTCATTGACGTCTCTGTTCACTGCAATAAGGTTAGTGTCTGTGTTTTGGGACCGCACCGCAAAACCGTGCGATTAGTAGATGAAAGGACGTGCCTCTCCAATGGGAACCGAAAACATTTGACCGCAAGGTCATAGGTCAACCGATTCCTCCACGGGAAAACACGTCTGATATGTTCTATACGACACTGGTAACGGCATGTGCGTCACATGACAGGAATGTCTTGTCGACCCACCTAAATTGTACAGTTGGCGAATGGGTAAAAAGATTCTTCTACCTTACCCGATTTAGGTTTTCTTGTGGATGTGATAATCACTCCCAAAAAGTGATGAAAACATAAGATTTTGTCACATAAACTGAAAATAAAAGATGAAACTTATTCCTCGAGGGAGGACTTGAACCTAGGACCTCTCGTTCCGTATCTACTCTCGCTAACCACGGGACCACGGCGCTCCTTCACTCCCAGTCTCCTTGATGTTGCCTATCATCACATGGACTACTCAGTTAGTATATTTTACTATTTTTTTCATAGTTCCACACAACTTCTTCCTGTTTTCTCGATTGATCTGTGTTCAGTTTTTCAAGGCCTATCCGCTGTGCCAACTTATAACTAAATGTGAGGGGGGTGCGATGGGGAGGTTCCCTTGTAAGTATGGAGCGTACACGAGGCTTATGACAAAAGCAGCCACACTAAGTTTTATCTAGTAAAGTTTTTTTCTTTTTTTTCTTTTTCAAACAACAGTGTTTGTCACCTTCAAAGTAGTTCCCTTCCGCAGCTATACAGCGGCGGAGTCGTTGTTCCCAGTCATGGTAGCAGAGCTGAAAGGCTTCAACTTCTTTCCGGTGTTCTCCAGAGTCCCAAAATGGAGTCCTTTTAAGAGATTTTTCAATTTCGGGAGAAGAAAAACGTCTCAAGGACTCCCGTCAGATGAACAGGGTGTAGTGGAAAACCACAAATGATTTTTGAGGTCAAAAATTCCGTCATGGAAGTGGCAGTGTGACATGAGGCGTTGTGATGATGCAGCATTAATTTGTTTGCAGGCTCCTGCCTTACTCGATTCACCCTTTACCTGAACCTTTAAAGGCCGTCTTTGTAAAACACTTGTTTGACACTTTGTCTTGGAAGAACAAACGCAAAAGAGCACACACACGTTCGACATTTCCGACGGTTTCTGAAGTTGAAGGTCGTCCTGAGCGGGGTTCTCCTCTAACATGTCCTCGTCCTTCCACAAACGATTTGTGCTGGCGAAAAACTTGTGCTCTTGATAAGGAATATTTCTCATAGGCCCTTTTCAACTTTTCAAAGGTCACACTCGCAGGTTCCCCAATTTCAACACATAACTTAGTGGCATAACGCTGCTCTAAATTGCACTGTTCCATTTTCGTAACACACAACAAAAACAAAAGTTCACTGATGACAACACTCACTTGATGGCTGTACAGAGCTCGAAGTTCCACTGAGCGCGTGGAAAAGCTGAACACTCCGGCCTACACAAGTAGAACAACACAACGTTGCCGAGTCGCTCGTAGTGTTGTCAGTCTGCTTACTTTTCTCACACATCTCGTAATACGAGTACGACGGATATACGCTGATAACGGAAAACATTACCGAAAATTCCCTGGTAGGTTTCCGGAGGTATTGGCACGAGATGTCTACACAAGGCTCACGCAGTTCCTCTAAATTACGTGCTGGTGGTTGATGGGTGCAGAGCTGACCCTCGATAGCGTTCCAAATGTGTTTCATTGGGTTCTGATTATGTGAATGTGGTGTCCAAGACACCACAGTGAATTCATTATCATGCTCCCCAAACCACTATAGCCGGAGTGTAGCCTTGTCAAACGGGCAATTATGCTTCTGAGGGATGCCATCGCTGCTGGGCATTACAAGAAACTTGAATAGATGCAGGTGGTCCCAGGCCTCAGCAGAAGCATTAGTGACGAATCTCCATATCACAATACCGACATTATTTAACAACATCAGTGCATATTTGTAACAACTGTACGCCTGGATGACGGCATATTCAGACACGACCTTTCCCTGGTGTAACAAGAAACGAGGCACCTCATCTGATGAATTACACTGGAACAGTGCATATTTCGAGTCGTCTTTCACCTGGGTAGTGATGCGTCTGGACGTTACCATCGACCCAATGTAACAAGAAACCTTATTGGCCCCAGAGCAGGCGTCCAAGTTTCCAGCGATCCCCCAGTGGAGTCACAATTATTCAGTGCCCACTGTCATCGTAATTGACGATGTCGTTGGATCAACATGGGAAGAAGTAGGGATCTTATGCTGCGCCAATTTATGCTTTCGCTGTCCTTACCTACTTTCCATGTATGCTCACAATAGTTGCATATGAAGACCTGACAATATTCTCAAATTCCTGGCACAAGACCATAATAACCAGTCCTTTGTCAAAGTCACTCATGTTAGTGGATTTCCCCATTTGCAGGATTTGCAACTCTTACCATTCACATACCTGCCCGGGGCGTGCATGTCTATGAACTGACGTCTGATCATGCCTTCTGGGCGCTTCATTTCTTCGTCAAGCAATGAATATCCTTCCTTTGCTTCCAAAATCTACACTTTTTTGGGCGTCGTTTCAGACCCCTCTTCTGACATTAGTTTGGCATCGTACCTAGTTCTGACACCAATGGCAGGGGCTTGCCCATTCTGGCTGCAGTTTTTTCGCTTACAGGATGGTGTGATGTGGAATCTGCGGTACTGTGGCTAGTGTGGAGCCAAGAAAGCTTTCTCAGCAGGAACCTTCTACAGTATTTGTTGTCGTACATTACTTTGATGTTAGCAGCTCGCGTCATATCCAGTGGTCAATGAGTGACATAGCTGAGAGCAACAGCTCCACAGCACAGTAAGTCAAGGCAGCTGGACTGGCATACATTTCTCACAGCCCCTGACGGTTGGCAGACTACATGCAGGCACACCCCAAGTCGAACCCAGGAGTCCTGGACGCTAGCTCGACTGTTAGGTGATGGCACCCACGGGGCAGCCTCGCTTTGGTAGATCCTGGCTAGCTGAAAGCTTGTAGGTGAGGAGCCTTCACCTATCCATCACGCTGCTCGTAGAGGCTCCAGTGGCTTAGCCATATATTCGACTGATGACTACGCCAGAGATCGCGCACGACGTCGAAAGGATGTTGCTACTGTCTGAGCAGGAAGCATGTATACACTTCTTCCGACCAGATTTTTTTAACTACGTGAGGTAGGCTCCCATCACAAAGTCAACTGACCAAACGCCACTTCGAATTACACCGGGTAGCAGCCTGGTCAACCAATGCCAACAAAACACAGCATTGCAAAGTGTGGACTTAGTGCACCCTTCCAGCAAGCAAAAATATTCACCAGCATTAGCCTGTACTCGGCCAAGCCTAGATTCCTGTCAGAGAGCGGCTACAATCTGTCAAATTGAGCTCTCATTCATGCAACAAATCTGTACGTTACAATTTCTTTCTTGAACGATTTACATTCCAATAAATATCAAACTTATTAGCTTCTCATATTCGGAGTTCACAGTCATGTAGAATTTTTTAAATAACTTCACACTGGCCGTTGACTTTAAAAACTGTTTATTTCATAATTTCAGTTTCGGCCTTTAGGAAGTTTTCAAGTGCCACTGCAAAAGATTTTGCTTCAGCATATGTTAGACTTTAAAATCGTCCTACATGTATACATAAAAATGGCCGAAATGCAAAAAACGCAATTGCGAAGTAAATAATTTCTACAGTAAAAAAAAAAAAATGTTCAAATGTGTGTGAAATCTTATGGGATTTAACCGCTAAGGTTAGCAGTCCCTAAGCTTACACACTACTTAACCTAAATTATCGTAAGGACAAACACGCGCTCCCATGCCCGAGGGAGGACTCGAACCTCCGCCGGGACCAGCCGCTCTGTCCATGACTGCAGCGCCTGAGACCGCTCCGCTAAACCCGCGCGGCATTTCTACAGTCAACAGCGAATATGATATCCTTTATTCAAAGCCTGTCTGCCATATATTTTTGCTACATAATGTGTTATTTGGTCATGCCATGACATTGCGTTTTCATTTTTGCCAGTAATTTATCGTAGTCGTACCGTGGCCGACACAATGGCTCAAAAAACGTGCTGTGCACGACAGGTGAAACGAGGCGAACTCGAACTGTACTCATGCAAGCGACACTGCACCGACAGAGAAAAGTTACCCATATTGGATTTCTGTTGATTGGTAAAGTATATCTTTATGAGACATAGTTTCTCCATAAGCTGAATAGACGCCGTCATAGCCAGGGAGAAAAAGCAAGGAATAGGTTATCCACTACCACTGCTGTGAACATACTGTGCATATGTGAGGAGGAACCGTGTGTTTTGATGGGTAAGGATTAGAGGGGGCAGGAGGGATTAACCCAGGGGTTTGTAGTATGTGGTCCACTTGCACATGAAGGCCCTCTTTCTTGGGTAGATGAGACTCTTCAGATTTTTTTGTGCAGCCAGTTCTCACCGAATTTGTATGAACGCATAAACCTGTACCTATATGCGGTGTGCTGATAATTCTTCAACGTGGTACCAGTAGGAATGCTACTTTAACAAACGAGTTTACAAGCTTGACAGTTGCAATGTCTATGTTCATACAATGTCTGTATCCAATGCCCTTCTGAAGTACGTGCACTTCTGTAGGAACAGTCACTGCTCTTTACGATTACAGCCGTGATAAATATTACGAAATGGCTTCACATTTTCCGAATATGTATTGATGTCAGCTGTTGTGCTGGACCGGGACTCCAACCAGCTTTTCCCGCTTATCACGAGTGCTCACTTTAATCTTTTCATCTGTCCGAACACGCCTTCAGGCCTGATTCAAACTTCCGTAAGTCATGGACTCCGCTAACTTTGCGCTTGCACATTTCGTGATTCTCACAGAGAGAGAGAGACAAATATTTTATCCTCATCTTACCCTCGAGGTATGGATACGTCGTTGATGGATACAATGCCTCTGTTTGTACAGTGTCTGTACCTTTACTTAACAATGTGTCCACGTAAACACAGACATTGTAACCATCAATGATGTATCCACGTCTGAGGGCTAAAGTGACGATAAAATACCCTCATGTTCAGAAGAAAAACGGAACACCTTTAACGACTAGTCCCAGGACGTTCATATTCACATGGCATGTACAGGAATATGTTCGGCAGAAATGATTAGCATTCACTCACCTCAGTCCACCATGTGTCCTGTTGCCTATTAGGGGTCTACCATGGGTCTGATAACTTGTTCCAGGCGTGATGGCATTGGCGTGTATAAGGCGCGAATTGCATCCTGTGGTACCACCATCCATTCTGCATTCATTTGGTTCCAAAGTTCGTCTGTAATAGTTGGCACTGGCTCACAGTGCTGCACTCGTCATTTTACCACAACCCACACATTTTCGATTGGCGACAAGTCTGGTGATCTGGCAGGCCAGGACAAAAAAGCTGACATCCTGTGACACCAAGAAGGCACGTGTTCGTGCAGCAGCTTGTGGCCGTGCATAGTCTTGCAGAAAAATGGCTTCTAGGGTGTTGTGCAGAAAGGGTATGGCTACGGTTTACAGGATGTCATTCACGTAGATCACAACGGTCGCAGTGCCCTGGACACTCTCAAACTGTGATCTGTCGTTGTACCCAGCAGCACCCCGCACCAAAAGGCCTCGAGTTCGCGCTGTATGTCTCGTGCGAATGCAGTCACTGTGATGCTGCTTCCCCTGTCTGCTGCGAACCAAAATGCGGTCATAATTTCGAAACAAACGTGGACTCCCCCGAAAAAACTACCTGATAGCATTCCTGCTCCTAAAGACGTCGTTCCGCATACCATTGCGTCTAGCATATTTCTGCACATTCGTCAAACGTAGGCGGAGAAGCGGACGGCATGCACGTAACCTGGGTCGTAACAAACGCCAACAGACTGTCACCCCTACTAGGGTACGATATGTTACACAGTTGTATTGTTGCGCTACAGCTGAGGAGGATGCAGATCTGTCCTGCAGTGCCATTCAGATGAGGTGTTGATCTTCTCGTGGATGTTATGGCTAATGCGACCTGACCCATCTGCTCTTGTTCTACGACCTTCTGTGAACCATTCTCCACACACCCGTTGCACTCCCGAAATATTTCTCCCCACAAGAGCAGCAATTTCCCAGATGGATGTATCACATTCTCTATTGTCAATAATACGCCCTCTTACAGACTCACTGATTTTATGGTACGGTTCTTGCATCATAGATGTGTGAGACATCCTGCACGTCAATTCAAGTCACACTGATCCATTACATTCTATTTATAGCTACAGCGAGAACTGCAGGCAATTTTTAGAGGTAGATGGTGTTGCTCCGTGATATCGATGCGGACCTTGAACCTGCGGGCCGACATGGTTCAATTATCTAATTTTTCTTCTACACAGAACATACTAGCGTACTTGTCCTGTGAGTGTGAATGCACTATTTCTAGTCGTGGAAGGTGTTTTGTTTTTTTCTGAGCTTGAGTGTGTTTTTTCTTCCACGTGCGGGAATCACGAAATGTGCGAGCGTAAGGGTTGTGGATTCCATGACACGTGGAGACGTACTCGGACAGCCAAAGTGGTTAAGGTAAGCGATCGCGGTAAGTAGGATATCCGGGTTGGAGTCCCGGTCCCTCACAAACCTGTATGTATCGCATACAGCTGATGTCAATAGGTATTCGCAAATCGTGAACCCAGCTCGTAACAATGGTTTACAAGAGTGACGTGAAATATTTTTAAACTGATGGGGAGTACGCTAAAAATCGACAGTTTCTCTAGAAAACTGGAAGATTTCTATTGCGTCGACATGAAGACTCGTCTTTCTAATAAGACGATTGCGACAGTACAATTTTCTGGTAACAGCGCACCATGCAAATGATCATAATGAGTTCCGTGCAGCTACACAGTTATAAATATGTATGCCTACTCACGAAACTAGTGCCGGGCGCCCGTATTTGTTTGGATATTCCTACCGTAAAATATAATGTTAGCTGTTCTACTTCCGCGTCGGCACCGGATAACTCACGAAATAAAATTTATGCGTTCGTTCCGCTGCGATCGCGCTTAATGAAACTATTACATTTTCATAATCAGTCGTGCTTTCAGCGAACAATTAAATCATGCATTCATTAGCATCGGAGTTTGCAGCGACCAGTAATTATTTGTTCTGGTGGTACGTGTCCGCCAAATTGGTGCAATATTCACACAGCAGACATAAAGTATGGCCGGTTTAAAAATGTCGCCACAAACAACACTGCATCGCTTACAGCTTCACGACAGAGCGGTTTTCATATATTTTCCCAATTATATGGAGCTAAATACGTGTGCGTTAAAGTTCTGCGTGTGTACACGCAGGAACTTGTTGCATAATATTTGAAAATGAGACGAGAAAGACATGCGATACTATTTAAAAATTTCAGTGTTTGCAGTTATCTGTCGAAATTCTTAATGAAGGTTTTATTTGACAGGTGTCTCTCTTCCTAGTGTTCTTTAAAAAAAAGAAAATATCGATAGTCTTTCTTCTGACTTCACCTGTGACAAAGTCAACAAGTCAAAAGTTGGCTATTAGTACGATGAAGAGGAACGCTACACTGGACTGAACGAGAAGAGTCTGTTGCGGTGAATAACTTTCCTGGTGAAGGAAACAGCAGCCAGATTTCACTTTTCGACAAATATTTTAACCTGGTATGTACATTTCCTGACAGAAGAGTGAAGTAGACCGAAGACATGCTCCTATGTCAGTGTAACGTTCTACACGAACACAGCACCGGTGGCTATATAAATGACACGAATTGTAGATGACAAGGAGAACGGCCACAAGAGAGCATTTGCTTTGTTCGCATTTGGTGTTGTTACCAGACCCGGTAGGATATATAAGGGCGTGAACAGCGTGAAATGATCGTGACCACTGTGAAGGACATTTAATCTAGTGAGGCAACGTTACTAGCCCCTGAGAGAATACGAAAGGGATCTCAGTGTGGGTCTGTATTTGGCTGGCTTGTTGAATCGTGCAATATTCAGATTCAGCCCGATGTTGGACTGCATGGGAACGTGATGGCGGACATACTAGTCTAGTTTTAGTCTTAGAGCAGGTACCACCTCATTCATGTTATTAACTCTTTCTTCATCACCATTCTCTGGAGCCTCTTTTGACACAGCTATACTCCCTAATCATAATTAATCTTTAATTAATCCTAAGATTCATCTTCCAACTCTCTCTGATTCAACCGCAGACCGTTTGTGAACAGCTGCAACGTCCTATAAATGACATGTATTGGCCAGCATTGTGCCATCTGAATTCTGCTCAGCACTAACAATCAACAGGACTACAAGCGGCATGTTCAAAACTTCTGCAACAGCCATCTGCACATCGGTTTGCTCTTGTGAGTCTATAGTTCCATCTTTTAATTGATTATCTTTTCCACATATTAATTTCTGAGGAATACTGCCAATCTGCTGACACCTACCTCCTAACACTTCATAATGAGCCTTTACTTGCTCCTTATGAGAGCCTATTTTTCTGTTAATCTCTCAGTACCAGCTTGCATTTCGTCAGGATTATCCCTTAATTGTTCTCCTATCATGTAATATGTAGCCCCTATTCTCCTCATAGCCTTCAGTGCCTAACAAGATCTAACAAGATTGGTTATCATAAACGAAGAGGAGTAAAAAGACTTCTGTTCATGTACTTAGTCTCTATTTTTTAATGATTGTTAAAATAACCAAAAATAAAATTCATATTCCTCAGACAGTACACTAAGCTGCAGCAATACAAGGTTCATGAGTCAAATGGCTGATAATAGACAAGGGAAAATAATCTTTTATTTAGACATCCCCTCCAGATGTCCAGCATCAGACAGCTTCAATCAATATTCCTCCTCAGTAACCGAAAGTAAATTCAAAAACATGATAAAAATGAATGAAAATCTATATAGAGCAAAAGCGCTCAAAATTCTCGTCTAATACAAGTAATAAATTCAATAGTTAATTGACAAAGTCATAATGTTAACAAAACTAGAAAAGAATGAATTTTAACGCATGAAGTGTTTCATATCTCTCTGGAGAATGTTCATTATAATCTTATGTCTACACGGGCCACATAGTTTTATAAAGTTCAAAATCCATCTTTTGTGGGAAAACAAATTCATTCAGACCATGAAAACTATGTATTCCAATGTATTTAGCAACTTGAAGCCACATGAAAATAGTCACATACCCCAATACGCTCAAAGTCACTTTCAGCTTCACAACAGGGAAAAAGGAAGGGCAGAAATATGTTCACCACAACTTACTACTACCTGTTGTAACCACATCGAAATGCTACCACTGAATAAGTAAACAAAATAACTCCTAACTTTTGTAAATTATTTGTTGCATCAATACAAAAGGAGCACTAGTAGTTAATCCTATTAACAATAATTGCATCTCTGACTGACAACTGGTGAATGACAAAGTCACAACAGTATCCAAATGCACGCACACAATTCCACTGAGTCAACAACAATACCTGCAACCCTAGATCCCATACAACCAGATATGTTTACTTAACAGCAGTATCTTATAACTCAAATTGAGTAATAAAAAGTTCCACTAATTTTCAGAAGTAACGGTTCAATGCACTTTTTCAACCATAGATTAACTTCTTTTTGACGGATAATGGAAATCAAATAAAGTAACTTCACAGCCTCTGAATAACAAATTATTTATACCTCGAACGTATACAGCACTACACTAAAGGGAAATTCTTCACAGAAATCACCACAGCTTCGCTATATCTGACTGCACATCAAATCTGCGGTAAATTCTAAAAAAGTCCTCACAAAACCCAATATCTAAAATGTTTCATCCTTTGTAATCGCTTACCAACATGGTAAAATTTAGTCCATCGTTACCAGACCCCAAAGCATATACCCTCCCCCCGCCCCCATAAAAAATTCTGTTTTATATTCAGATATAATTTCACTGTATTTCTCAGATATAACACACAGGACTTGTTAACTGTTCAACAGTGTGACTAAATTCCACAGTTTTCTTTATACATAAATATAAGAGCGTCATAACTTCCACATAAGCGACAAGTAGTAACTGTGCTTGCAAATAGTACACACTAGTAAGATAATTAACAGTACATAATAGGGAAATGCTGCAAGGCAATGAGCTCAGACAGCAAATAAGGATCCTGACTCCAAAGGATTAGAGAAAGTCACCAACAGATAACACTTACTTGATGAGTTTAAAGATAACAGTAGACATAGGAAAAAAAATTGAATTTAAATAAATGTGAGCAGTGATATCTGGGATCTCAGTGAGCATAAAAGTATTTAAACAACGTGATTTATGGTCACAAGGGGAATGCCCTCCCAGTTTGTTACAACAGCCTGCAGACGATGAGACATAAAATAAATCCTGCGTCTCTGCTTCATGTAACAGCACGAGAATCTTTCTTGTTCAGCGAAAGAATGCACAGAATATAAAGTATAATATGTATGGTGATTATCATTGTTGTTAATGTAAACTGCTATAAGAAAAATCGGAGAAATCTACCACTTAGATAGTCAAGTAACGTATGGCAGACCAAGGTATCCCAACCGACCGTTATGTATATATAGTAATGCAATAATCTATTTAAACTATGGGGCCCCCGCCCACTCGTCACGTATAGGGTGCCTAAATGATGCTGCGTTCTCGGATTGCTGTACATCAATTCAAGCATATAACATTAATAGTTTTGTTACAACTAAGCAGCTTGACAGTACTTTACTTTGAATTTGCAACGGTGTCGCAAGCGATGGGCGACATGCAAAAAAACAAAATCCTTTGCTGTATACAAGGTCTATGCAAGTAATTGATATAGATCACACGTCACTGCCATCTTAGTGCCCTCCTAATACTGTGTGAATACTGTCGCGGTCTGCGAGCTCCGGTCTGGTACTGTTCTACGAGTTCCGGTCTACTTCCGTCCGAATACTGTCCAGCCGAGGCTGGCAGAAGCGGCGCTTATATTCTCTTCCGCTAGATGTCGCTCCTGTCGTGGTGCGGTCCTTGTCAGCGGGCTACTGGCTGACGTCGTCTCACCGCCTTCTTTGCTCTTGCAATCTTCGTCTTCGTGCCAGCGCTTGTCGACAGGCCGGAACATAAACAGCGAGATACATGGCAAGAAAAATGATTGTAAAAACACTTTAAATGTAACTCATCTCAAAAGTGAGTGAGCCATTGTGAAAGATTCGTTATTTGAGTAGTAAGGTAGAAGAACCTCTTATCTGTTTAAAAACATTCAGAGAACTCTGAAATGATAGAAGTCCTGTGCCTATCTGAGCACTTCAAAACATCAGTGTTAGAGATGTTAAATATAAAGGATTACACTCTACCACCCTACTCACGTGCAACTAGTACGGAGAAAGCAGGAGTTCTTGTATACATTAACACACAACACAAGTCAAAGACACTGACACAAGTAGATTTTGTAGTTAGCACGTAGAAGTCTGTGGTTGTGAATTAATACTGAAACATATTTCCCTTTTAATTGTACCTGTATGTAGGTCTCCACTGGGAAATTCTCAACTGTTTGTGAAGATTATGGATTCCTTACTATGCCACATGCCAGACAGCGGCAAGCAGTTAAAAATAGTCTATGGCGATTGCAGTGCAGGTTTTGTAAATGATTCTGACTAGAAAATTGGTCTGCACACCTGACTGGGGGCCGAAAATTTCATCTTCACAATTAACTTTCCAACATAAGTAGGCAAAATGGTTTCCTTGACAAAGCTCAAAACAGGTGAATAAATATTTACACAGTAATATATACTCTCTCTCATTGTAATGCACAGTTAGTGAGCATGAACAGGGTAGCGCCTTACATTATAGATATACATCAGTGGAAATCGTTAGGATAATTAATGTCTCCAGAGCAGTTGTTTTTAAGAATAATTTACATGAGATGAACCAAAGTGGAATTGATAACGAACCAAATGTGGACATAAAGTTCTATTTCATAATAAACCCTTATCATTATTATAAAATACTTTTCCATACGATATAATCAGAAAGTATGCCAAACAGCCATGCAAAAACTACAGCCACTATACGGATGGAAGTATCTCGTGAAACGACAAGATCAACGTATCTGTTGTCAACAGCAAATACATGTGCTTTGTGTCAGAAATCAGTTACTTTAGTAACAGATTGAAGACAATATGGAATGTAGTCAAACGAGAAAAAATGCAACAGGCCTCAAAAAAGAAGTTTCACTATTGAATTACATGGAGGCATTGTAAATGATCAGTCAGAGGTAGTAATATGCTCGATATTCAATGCTTAAATGTAGTTAAATACAGTAGGAAATATAGGAACGAAGAAATCAAGAGTCAAATCAAAGCAGTTCTTAGGAAAAGCGATTCACACAAAATTCAGTCACATAAATTTCTAACAAATTTCTCCTTCTGAAATTACGAAACTATCACTATTTCAAACATAAAAGCTCATCCCTAATTGATGGTGATTCTAACAGTGTACTAAAAGACTTGATTCCAAATAATAAGCAATGTCGTCCCTGAAATATGTAATGCCTCAGTAACTCAGAGCATTTCTCCAGGTAGATTGAAGCATGCCGCCGCTAAACTTCTCTATAAGAAAGGTGACAGCACAGATGTCAATAACTAACGACCTTTATTACTTTCGACATCAATTTTTAATATTTTTGGGAAAGTGATGCATTCTGGAATAGTATCCCAGCTGAACAACAACTATATCATCAGTAAATTGAAGCTCGTATTTCAGAAGAGTTGCTCAACTGAAAGTGCTGTTTACAAATTACCTCGCCTAATTTTACAAGCATTAAATAACAAAATAGCACCGGTTGGCATTTCTTGTGACGTATTTAAGGCACAGGATTGTGTGAGTAATAAAACTCTCCTAGATTGGTGGAAGTTTTATGGAACTAATGGTACAGCCAAACAATTGATAAAAAAATTCACAATATTGCATTTAATAACTCAGCCAGTGTAACCACTGGAGTTTCTACCGACAGCTAAGGAAAAAAGTATACATTTTTACAAGTATCAACCTTAGGTCCGCTATTGTTTCACGCATATATAAACGGCCTTCCGTCTAATATACCACAAGCAGAATCAGTTCTTTTGCAGATGAACCTAAAATTGTATTCGGTCCATACATACATAAAATAACAGAAAAAATAATTAAAATGTTATTAAAAGTGTTATTCTGTCATTTTCTGCGAATGGTTTCACTGTCGAATTCGAAAAGACACAGCATTTTCAGTTCTACACAACTAGAGGTACTACACCAATGATACATATAACACACGGCGAGGAAGTAATAACTTCAGACATTTGATGTGTCCGTCCTGATGAGAATTTAAACTGCAAAAAAGTATTTGGAATTGAAAAATCAACTTAATTCAGCAGCATTTGAATTCGAGTTGTAGCAAATCTTAGGGAGAGACAAATCAGTAAGGTGATATAGTTTGCCTATTTTAATTTAATAATGTCGTATAGAATTATAATTTAAGGTTATCCAGCTTATGAAAGAAAACTTTATTTTTCAGAAACATGCTATAACATGTGGTGCTCATCCACAATCACATTGTACACATCTGTGTAAGGAGGTAGGCATCTTGACCACTGCTTCACAGTGTATTTATTCCCTGATGGAGGTTATTGTAAATAATCCACTGTACCCCAAAAGGAACAATGGTATACATAACTACCATACAGAACAAGTAAAATTCGTTACTCCGTCTTAAAGTATTTTCTAGTACACAAACCGATGCACTATGCTGCAACCAAATTTTTATCACTTATAAAGGACATGAAATGTCTCATGGACATCAAAGCAAAATTTAAAAAGAAAACTGAAAAGCTTCTCGTTGACAGTTCTATCTATGCCATAGAAGAATTTCTGTTTCCGTAATATGTAAAGTTGATAGGTATGAATCACTAACTGACAATTCCATAAAACAAAAAACTGGAATATTGTCAGTATGTAGTCATATTTACACATTAAAGTGGGATGAGAAATTTATACTGCCTTGTTCAACATAATTGTGATTAATAGTACAAATGCCCCCCCAAGAACCATGGACTTTGCCGTTGGTGGGGAGGCTTGCGTGCCTCAGCGATACAGATAGCCGTACCGTAGGTGCAACCACAATGGAGGGGTATCTGTTGAGAGGCCAGACAAACGTGTGGTTCCTGAAGAGGGGCAGCAGCCTTTTCAGTAGTTGCAGGGGCAACAGTCTGGATGACTGACTGATCTGGCCTTGTAGCACTAACCAAAACAGCCTTGCTGTGCTGGTACTGGTTCAAATGGCTCTGAGCACTATGGGACTTAACTCCTGAGGTCATCAGTCCCTTAGAACTTAGAACTACTTAAACCTAACTAACCTAAGGACATCACACACATCCATGCCCAAGGCAGGATTCGAATCTGCGACCGTAGCGGTCGCGCGGTTCCAGACTGTAGCGCCTAGAACCGCTCGGCCACTTCGGCTGGCTGTGCTGGTACTGCGAACGGCTGAAAGCAAGGGGAAACTAGGGCCGTAATTTTTCCCGAGGGCATGCAGCTTTACTGTTTGATTAAATGATGATGACGTCCTCTTGGGTAAAATATTCCGGAGGTAAAATAGTCCCCATTCGAATTTCCGGGCGGGGCTACTCAAGAGGACGTCGTTATCAGGAGAAAGAAAACTGGCGTTCTACGGATCGGAGCGTGGAATGTCAGATCCCTTAATTGGGAAGGTAGGTTAGAAAATTTAAAAAGAGAAATGGATAGGTTAAAGCTAGATATAGTGGGAATTAGTGAAGTTCGGTGGCAGGAGGAACAAGACTTCTGGTCAGGTGACTACAGGGTTATAAACACAAAGTCAAATAGGGGTAATGCAGGAGTAGGTTTAATAATGAATAGGAAAATAGGAACGCGGGTAAGCTACTACAAACAGCATAGTGATCGCATTATTGTGGCCAAGATAGACACGAAGCCCACGCCTACTACAGTACTACAAGTTTATATGCCAACTAGCTCCGCAGATGACGAAGAAATTGAAGAAATATATGATGAAATAAAAGAAATTATTCAGATAGTGAAGGGAGACGAAAATTTAATAGTCATGGGTGACTGGAAGTCGGTAGTAGGAAAAGGGAGAGATGGAAACATAGTAGGTGAATATGGATTGGGGCTAAGAAATGAAAGAGGAAGCCGCCTGATAGAATTTTGCACAGAGCACAACTTAATCATAGCTAACACTTGGTTCAAGAATCATAAAAGAAGGTTGTATACATGGAAGAAGCCTGGGGATACCGACATATTTCAGATAGATTACATAATGGTAAGACAGAGATTTAGGAACCAGGTTTTAAATTGTAAGACATTTCCAGGGGCAGATATGAACTCTGATCACAATCTATTGGTTATGAACTGTAGATTAAAACTGAAGAAACTGCAAAAAGATGAGCATTTAAGGATATGGGATCTGGATAAACTGAAAGAACCAGAGGTTGTACAGATTTTCAGGGAGAGCATAAGGGAACAATTGACAGGAATGGGGAAAGAAATACAGTAGAAGAAGAATGGGTAGATTTGAGATATGAAGTAGTGAAGGCAGCAGAGGACCTAGTAGGTAAAAAGACGAGGGCTAGTAGAAATCATTGGGTAACAGAAGAAATACTTAATTTAATTGATGAAAGGAGAAAATAAAAAAATGCATTAAATGAAGCAGGCAAAAAGGAATACAAATGTCTCAAAAACGAGATCAACAGGAAGTGCAAAATGGCTAAGCAGGGATGGCTAGAGGACAAATGTAAGGATGTAGAGGCTTATCTCACTAGGGGTAAGAAAGATACTGCCTACAGGAAAATTAAAGAGACCTTTGGAGAAAAAAGAACCACTTGTATGAATATCAAGAGCTCAGATGGAAACCCAGTTCTAAGAAAGAAGGGAAAGCAGAAAGGTGGAGGGAGTCTATAGAGGGCCTATACAAGGGCAATGTACTTGAGGGCAATATTATGGAAATGGAAGAGGATGTAGATGAAGATGAAATGGGAGATACGATACTGCGTGAAGAGTTTGACAGAGCACTGAAAGACCTCAGTCGATACAAGGCCCCAGGAGTATACAACATTTCATTATAACTTCTGACGGCCTTGGGAGAGCCAGTCCTGACAAAACTCTACCATCTGGTAAGTAAGATGTATGAGACAGGCGAAATACCCTCAGGCTTCAAGAAGAATATAGTAATTCCAATACCAAAGAAATCAGGTGCTGACAAATGTGAAAATTACCGAACTATAGGTTTAATAAGTCACGGATGCAAAATACTAACGCGTATTCTTTACAGACGAATGGAAAAACTGGTAGAGGCCGAACTCGGGGAAGATCAGTCTGGATTCCGTAGAAATATTGGAACACGTGAGGCAATACTGACCCTACGACTTATCTTAGAAGCTAGATTAAGGAAAGGCAAACCTACATTTCTAGCATTTATAGACTTAGAGAAATCTTTTGACAATGTTGACTGGAATACTCTCTTTCCAATTCAGAAGGTGGCAGGGGTAAAATACAGGGAGTGAAAGGCTATTTACAATTTGTACAGAAACCAGATGGCAGTTATAAGAGTCGAGGGGCACGAAAGGGAAGCAGTGGTTGGGAAGGGAGTGAGACAGGGTTGTAGCCTATCCCAGATGTTATTCAATCTGTATATTGAGCAAGCAGTGAAGGAAACAAAAGAAAAATTCGGTGTAGGTATTAAAATCCATGGAGAAGAAATAAAAACTTTGAGGTTCGTCGATGACATTGTAATTCTGTCAGAGACAGCAAGGGCTTGGAAGAGCAGTTGAACACCTACAAAAGCAAAACGAGGATAATGGAATGTAGTCGAATTAAGTCAGGTGATGCTGAGGGAATTATATTAGGAAATGAGACACTTAAAGTAGTAAAGGAGTTTTGCTATTTGGGGAGCAAAATAACTGATGATGGTCGAAGTAGAGAGGATATCGAATGTAGACTGGCAATTGCAAGGAAACGTCTCTGAAGAAGAGATATTTGTTAACATCGAGTTTTGATTTAAGTGTCAGGAAGTCGTTTCTGGAAGTATTTGTATGGAGCGTAGCCATGTATGGAAGTGAAACATGGACGATAACTAGTTTAGACAAGAAGAGAATAGAAGTTTTCGAATTGTGGTGCTACAGAAGAATACTGAAGATTAGATGGGTAGGCCATATAACTAATGAGGAGGTATTGAATAGGCTGGGGAGAAGAGAAGTTTGTGGCACAACTTAACTAGAAGAAGGGATCGGTTGGTAGGACATGTTCTGAGGCATCAAGGGATCACCAATTCAGTATTGGAGGGCAGCGTGGATGGTAAAATCGTAGAGGGAGACCAAGAGATGAATACTCTAAACAAATTCAGAAGGATGTAGGTTGCAGTAGGTACTGGGAGATGATGAAGCTTGCACAGGATAGAGTAGTACGGAGAGCTGCATCAAACCAGTCTCAGGACTGAAGACCACAACGACAACAGTACAAATGATCCATAGAACACGCAACTACCTAAATGAATCACTTGATTGGAAGGAACACGTGGGATGCACGCGTATATCCGAAGTGTAGAAAAATGTGCCAAAGTACGATCCGATATTATTCTTAAAATACTGAGAAGGCTTCGCTATAGAGTGTGATTGAACTAAATATAAGGAGACAACTCGTGCTGTTTCCACACTTTTGTCCATCCGGTGTATGCTTAGAGTCTCCACCACAGGTGGCGTTAGCTACGCCAGTTGACTACAAGCCACTCAAATCAGTCGCCTAGAGAACAGCGGAAACGTCCATATAAAACTTGCCTTAGAACAGAGAGGAATGTGTTTCTCTTCAGACAACCACCTCCTGTATGTCAGCCGGCCGGCCGGGCGATTCTAGGCGTTTCAGTCCGATACCGCGCTGCTGCTACAATCGCAGGATCTAGTCCTGCCTCGGGCTTGAATTTGTGTGATGTCCTTAGGTTAGTTAGGATTAAGTAATTCTGGATGTAGGAGACTGATGACCTCAGATGTCAAGTCCCATAGCGCTTGGAGCCATTCGATCCATTTTCTTTCCTGTATGTCATCGCCAGCTACGCTAATCCACCGTCTTCTCGTCGCCACTACCACTGAACGCTGAGTACATCTCTCGACTCTACTGGAGTGCCTAATTCTTCGCGTCACCCTGCCGTACTGCTTCGCTGCTCTGTCAGCAGTGCTCAACTATAGGTGATAGAGTCTTAACATTTCCTCTGAAAATTTGTATTTCGTTGAATTATGTCCTGCGGGACACTGATCTTGTTCGCTGTCTGATGATCAGTAAATTTTGTAACTGCAAACGTTTCAGACTTGGCTACTGCAGTGCGGCTTTCAACATTCAGTGTTTAAACTACACTGTTCAATCGTTTTCGCGTGCTTGTTATCGCAGGTTACTGCTAAGATACAACTATGTACCTAATATCGACAACTAGCACCTTCTTTATCTTTAAGGGCTAACCTGTGAGACATTCCACACGCCTTCTTGGGATTTACGGGTTAACAAGTACATGAGATCACCGCCCACTCACAGGGAATGGTGGGGTCTTCCGTTTGGCTGGTACTCTTGCTTGTGTTCCGCCGCCTTGAGGAGGAACATGATGTCAAAACCTACTGGATGCTGAATTACTGTGTGGTGTTACTGTAAAATGTAGTTGGGTTGCACGTAGGCAGTACATACGTGGAAATAGACTATGTTAATCATTCACTGCATACATGTATCGACTCGAATGACGGGGGGCGCACGTAGACAGCACAGCACGGTTCATCTGTCAGCTGGCCACTGAACCAGTGTATCAAGCGGCACAGAAGCGTCAGTACGGAACTTGTTACTTTCGGAGCTGCCTTCCTACGGAACCTCCTAGGCTCCCCCTCACCTCCACTGTCTACCTACACCATCCCGGTTCATAGCCACCCCACCCCACACTGCGGGCGTTATAGATTGTTGTCAGAATTTGCAGCGTCGTCTTCACGCAGCACAGAATCTGGACCATGACCTATGGTGTCAACACTGTGTAGTGAGCGATGAACCATTTGGCTGCAGTTTGGAGGGTGTAATAGCATGACTGTAATCGTAGCTTCAAGGTTACCTTGTTCATGCCGGAGGATCCGACTAACTTATCTGAATTTAAGCTTAATTGTAGAGGACAGTATTTGGTGTCTGTAAAGGTGCACACAATGAAATATAGGCATACTGCACCTTGTATATAGTCAGTGCCTCTGACCTGTTATACAGTTTGTTCCTCCATTCAGACATGTGCAGTGAAGTGTAGAGTTCTTGGAAATTCATGCAGGTGAGAATCGGCAGAGTATTATCAGTTTCGGAAGATGGTAGCAGGCATAGAGGTAGAGGCACACATAGTCGAAGGGGAACGTGACGGTCTGTCTGATGAAATACAAAACAGATAGAGCACATGCGCAGTACAACTGTTCTTAACTCGACAGAAGGTACTAGAACGTCTATGGAATATCGTGGATCCCAGACTGCATTTCCAACAAGCAGGTTTCCATTGTACTTACTCAACTTATGATAACATGGTAGTAGTGGCGAATTGTTACGAGCAAGAGGAAACACACGGAGAATATATGGTTTGAATTTAAGGGAAGTTGATTGTTAGTCAGTGGGAGTATATGCGACATAGCCGTGCCAACTATCCATCCATCAGCGATGACGGAAACCACGCAAGTGAACATTACACAACCATAGGTTTGTTAGCCATATGTACCTTTAGATATATGGCCAGCACCGAATGTAACATTTCTGAATCAAACTCTAGAAGCTGATTTCATCAATTCCCCGGAGTGATTCATTTCTGTACAGGAAGGGTGCATTTTAGCCGATCATTTAATGCAGTATGTAAAGCAGTTCAGAGAAAGACAACAAAGCTTAACAGTGATTTTCAATGCCGCAATACCAAGTGCCACCGTGGCTTTAATTCTACTGTTTAGGTTTCTTTCTTTTGAGTGGAGAGCCGACTGTCATCATAAACCACCAGTAGCCCAGATCTCTAGAACGTAAGAGAGAGTTAGAGTGTAACCTTGTAGTGCGAATGCAGAAAAGTGTAAGCCGTGAATGTTAAGTTGCCAGACTCACAAAACAAGTGTGATAAATAGTCTGATCAGTAAAGTACAAATGAGCACCATAGGAACTAAGAGTCAATGCAGTATACGGAGTGTTTGTGTAAGAGCGTCCAAAATGTAACGGGACATAGAGAATGCACCAGTGAACAATTTGAGGTAAGGAACGTGTGCTCGGAGAAGCCAGCTTAAGGAGATATAGAAGTAAACTTGTCTACATCCTTGACTAGCATTACTGTGTTCCCTTATTTATAATTAACATGCAAACAGGTTTACACGTACTGTACTGTTTATTTACATTGTACATTCTTTATTCCCTGCAATGAATCAAGGACGAGCCTGATTACTAGGAAGTTATGATGAAGGTTTTGTTTACTTCATCTCTCGATGAGCTGGCTCTGCTGTGTTGTATTTACATTGTCCCACGGAAGAACGTGCTATGAGTCAACGACAAACCCATTCATTACTCAGTGCTATTCAGAGACGTATAGTACAATACGATGGAGCGGTGCCGTTATAGTTTCTTAAAACTCACTGACATGCACTTTGTGTGTGTGTAAGTACGTTGCAATGCTCTCGCTGCTGAAAGGTGTACAGGAAACGATTTCCTAACAGGCATCATCCGTCACGAAGATATTTATTTCTCTCTAACGGCGAATACGAGAGACTTGTTTATTGGATAAAAGAAACAAGTGACCTGGCCACATGAAGACCACTCGCACACCCTTCACCATGGCGTGCGAGGTCATCTGACCTGAATCCCCAAGATTTTTTCCTATGTCTAAAGTCAATTGTGTATGAGATCTCAGTGAATACGGAGATGGAATTACTTGCCAGACCTATAGCTGCCTGTGATGTGATTCGAAACACATCAGGGATATTTGTCAGGGTGCCTCAGAAACTTGTTCGCCGATGTCATGCTTGCATTGAAGTTGATGGCCGTCAGTTTCAACACATTTTGTAAGATAAAGTACAAATGGCACGTTCATTGTGTCACTGATGGTATTTGTAGTGAACTGTAACTAATGTAAAGAAAAAAGTACCCAATAATCATATTCTTATTATATCCTTTTGCTGGCTTCTCCGGCCACAGGTTACCTAACTCAGTCGAGCATCCTCTATATCCTGTTAAATTTACGTCAGCCGCTGTGGCCGCGCGGTTCTAGGCGCTTCAGTCCGGAACCAAGCGGCTGCTACTGTCGCAGGTTCGAATCCTGCCTGGGGCATGGATGTGTGTGATGTCCTTAGTTAGGTTTACGTAGTCTAGGGGACTGATGACCTCAGATGTCAAGTCCTATAGTGCTTAGAGCCATTTGAACCATCTTTTGTTAAATTTACGCACGCTCTTACGGAAACACCCTGTATAATCGCCGGCCGCGGTGGCCGTGCGGTTCTAGGCGTTCCAGTCCGGAACCGCGCTGCTACGACGGTCGCAGGTTCGAATCCTGCCTCGGGCATGAATGTGTGTGATGTCCTTAGGATTAAGTAGTTCTAAGTCTATGGGACTGATGACTTGAGATGTTGAGTCCCATAGTGCTCAGAGCCATTTTTGAACCCTGTATAATCCCTGACGGCAAATTGCTAGTTGTTTTAGTTATCAACTTTCTCTGTACTTTGTATGAATATGTACAATAATATTAAACTAACCGTAAGATCGACCCTGAGGGACTGGGGTCTTGTTCATACGGAGAAGGGTCACGGGGCGGGGGGGGGGGGGGGGGGGGTAAGCAGGGATACCGTCCATATTTGGGCATATTAGTGTAAGCCTGGGTGGTGCTTTGCAGCAGCGCTGACAGAAGCTGGATGTCCCACGTCAATGCAGCAGTACTGCATAGACTGGTGTAGCAAGAAGCACGGCAGACTTCCACACTATCTGTGGCAGTACACTTTTAGGTTATGTGACTGGTAGTGGGCCATATGCACGAAAAGGAAGCTGCTGCCAACTACAGGCGCTGGATATACACACATCAAAATCAGTTTAGCATCACCCCGGTTCCCAGAACTCCTGAAGATAGACATTGACTGTGGATATTGTAACACAGACACTGTCCTTTTGACTGTTCAGAGATGTCACTAAAACCGCCCAAAGATGTAAACAACCATTCATGAGCAGTGCCTATTAGGCGGAGGGGGTCCGACAGACTATCAGTTCCAGTCATTACACCAGGAAGGAGGTACACGGCTCGTGTTGTCTGTAGTTCAACCATGCCTAGACGGTAAACACCGCTGTTCGATCTTGTCCAGTTTGTTACTTTGTGCCAGAAAGGGCTCCAAACAAGGTAAGTGTCCAGGAGTCTCGGAGTGAACCAAAGTGATGTTGTTCGGACATGGAGGAGATACAGAGAGACAGAAAGTGTCGATGACACGCCTTGCTCAGGTCGCCGAAGGGCTGCTACTGCAGTGGATGACCACTACCTACGGATTATGGCTCGGAGGAACCCTGACGGCAATGCCACCATGTTGAATAATGCTTTTCGTGCAACCAAACGTGCGCAGTAGACTGCATGATGCGCAACTTCACTCCCGACGTGCACGGCGAAGTGCATCTTTGCAACCACGACACCATGCAGCGTGGTACAGATGGGCCCATCAATATGTCGAATTGACCCCTCAAGACTGGAATCACGTTTTCTTCACCGATGAGTGTAGCATTTGCCTTCTACTAGACAATCGTCGGGGACGTGTTTAGAGGCAACCCGGTCAGGCTGAACGCCTTACACACACTGTGCAGCGAGTGCAGCAAGGTGGATGCTCGCTTCTGTTTCGGGGTCGTATTATGTGGGGCCGACGTACGCCGCTGGTAGTCATGGAAGGCGCCGTAACGGTTGTACGATACGTGAATGCCATCCTCCGACCCATGGTGTAACTATATCGGCAGCATATTGGCGAGGCATTCGTCTTCATGGACGTCCCCATCATACACATCTTGGGAATGACTTCCTTCAGCAAAACGTCATTGCCCGACTAGAGTGGCCAGCATGTTCTCCAGACATGAACCTTATTGAACATGGCTGGGATAGATTGAAAAGGGCTGTTTATGGACCACATGACCCACCAACCACCCTGAGGGATCTACGCCGAATCGCCGTTGAGGAGTGGGACACTCTGGACCAACAGTGCCTTGACGATCTAGTGGATAGTATGTCACGACAAATACAGGCATGCATCAGTGAAAGAGGACATGTTAATTGGTATTAGAGGTATCGGTGTGTATAACACTCTGGACCACCACCTGTGAAGGTTTCGCTATATGGTGGTACAACATGCAATGTTTGGTTTACATGAACAATTAAAAGAGTGGAAATTATGTTGATCTCTATTCCCATTTTCTGTACAGATTCCAAAACTCTCGGAACCGAGGTGATGCAAAACTTTTTGTTTTGTGTGTATTTGTAACGATGTGGCTGTATTTGTAACGATGTGGCTGTACCTGACGAGAACGCCACATGAACCTTCCAATACAAGTCACCAGTTCAAGACCACAGCAGAGCAACTGCACTAAGCATCAAGTCCCTCCCTAGACTTAGTGCGACAGTGCAACTGGCCATCCAAGGTCATCTTCAGCAGCTAGACCGAGTGCTCCCCACTGGTTAGTGGGTCGCACCCCGTGCACATAAGCCATTGTTTGCTGTTGTAGGACGGGGATTTCAGTTTTTTGGGGATCCCCTGCTGTGACACAGCGAGACGCCGCTAGGGCCTGTGGGAGACACGCCATTGTCGAATACATGTCTCTGGCGTTGGTACCGCATGGCTGACTAAGGCTGCGGTCACAGCGGCTGCGATATCGCTGATACATGTCTCTGGCGTTGGTACCGCATGGCTGACTTAGGCTGCGGTCTCAGCGGCTGCGATATCGCTGGATTTCGTCGACGACCGACATCGGCCGGAGACAGCCGATCATTTCAGATCAGTAAGTCACTACGCGCATGGTCACACTACGGCCGATCTTATATCCTGAACGTACAGACTTCAGACGACAACCGGTGAAATTCAAACCAGTTTGTTTTCTTCGGACAAATCGACCGACGTTCTCGCACACGAAATATAGAGCTTAAGAAACTGATAAAGTTTAGTCTAAGAAAGAGTGAATTTGTGGCATCCTGAGCATGGAAATATCATAATCTGGATATAGTTCCGAATATATGGATTGAAATGGCAGGTTTATTCGAAACCTCAAATTGTCAGAAATCTTCATTGGAAATGTTAATAACCTCGAAAATTAATTTGTTCAAGTGAAAAGGGTACCGTATCATATATGCTTATAGCTACTGTACTGGTTTTTTTGTGGTAGGCTGTCATTAAGTTTCTAAAATTATTATTACTGCTTACTGGCGTTTCGTTTCAGTAGGGTAGTGATTCTGTTACTATGAAGTGGTTTGCAAATGTGGCTTGTGCTATATGTTACCACTTTTAAGTACTTTAGGTTTTGAGAATATCTTATAGCTACAGTTTTTGCTGGCTTTTCATTTGTGTCATTGAAGGTTACTTGACGTACGTCTGCAGTCTGCACAGCTTTAAATAAATTCAGCGAAAAAGAGTGTTCATACTTGCTTTTGAAGGTCACTATGAATTATCTCGAGTATGTAATAGAACGTTTCTCCCGTCTTCTCATATATTCGTAAAACTTGTATGGTTATTCCGGTAACTGAGGACGGAGTCGATAGTACTCGCCATGTTCTTTGCGAGACAGAAAAGCTCATTCACATTCATTCGGGGTCTCCTTAGTAGCAGAAGCCGCTATGCAGCAGTCGTATCCAAACGCAGAGGCGTCGTGGTATCCACCCTACCCTAAGAGGTTAAAAGCTAACCTACTTCATACATAGAACAGATAGTAACCTAACGTAACCTCCTGGACCATGCCAAAAACTGACTAAGGTGGTCGGACGCTCTATGACTACGCTCTCGGCCAAAGTTATTGGTGACCTCTGGCGACGGTGTTTGAAGACTGTTGTCAGTGCCACTGTGAACACAGCCTTAAGCAACGAGGCCGCCGCCGCTCGCTGGAGTATCCGAATCAGCGTCACGAGGCATGCAGATAGAACAGTTCGCCACTGAGCAGGTGAATCAAACAGCACCGATGCACCACTAAAGAACATGTTACTTTTGCTTCTGCCATTGTCTGAAGCCTGTCGGGCTCTCATCTCTTCTCCACCACCTGTTCTCACCATCACCGCTCATAGCAGTTCCCCTCTTGGTGTTTCGAGAGGCACTGTACCGAAGATTTACGCTGTAAGCAGGGAAATTGGAGAAACATGATCCGCTAAGTCACAATGCATGTGTTCAGTAATGGTGATATATGGTCACTGAAGATGACTGTGAGGCAAAACAAGAGGACGGCAACCGCAAAAGCCACTGTACAAATGAATGTACTTGTGAAGCCTGTCAGGGCCACAACAAGAAGCAGGGAGCTCCACGAGCAGGCAGTTTCAGGACGTGCTGGAATTGCAACACACTGATCATTCATGCGGACGCCTGTAACAGGAGAACGTGGTGCCGCGGTCATAGAACCTTCACCGTGGAAGAGTTTGGTCGCATTAGTTTATGTCCCAAGAGTGAAACATGGCCGGAATTCAGTGATAACTTCGGCAGTCATATTGTGCTATACCATGTGTCCGAGCAGTACTACGTAAGGTCTCAGTACTGCCAAGGATTATATGACCATTTTGTCTGCTCAGGAACATCTTATGCACAATGTTTTCCCTCCAATGGAGATACTATGTTAAAAGGTGACAGGGCCACTGTTCACACAGCTCGCACACATCCAGGGCTGGTTATGTGAGGACGAGGCTGCATATTAACATCTCTCATGGCCACCACACTCACCAGACCTCAATATTATTGAGCCATTGTGTTCTTATTTGAAGAGAAGAGTGAGAGATCACTATCTACTCCCATCATCATCACCTGAATTTATTACTGTTTCGCAGGAAGACTGGTATAAGATTCCACAGAAAACCACACAGAATTTATATGTACCCATTCCTAAACGACTGGAAGCAAACGGTTTTCCGATATCATGTTAGTCATCTTAAGGTGTAGTTTTCGATGAATCCACATCCCTATGATGTCCACGGGACAATGGTGTTTCTTCCAATAATACCTATTCGAACGTCGATGACAAAGATACATGAGGTACCTCACTTCCTTTAGTGTTCCTCACTGCCAGTGCAATATATTTTGGGGTCCCTTTTGTCTCAGTACCTCGGAAGCTACATCTGGCAAGTATCTATAGAGTACTTTTCATTTGCGTAACATCTGATTTAAGCTTATGTGTAAACATTCAATACGTAGCAAACTTACGGTTTTATCGCTATATGGCGTCGATTCTAAATAATTATTCTTTTGTGTTATTATATATCAGTTCTTCTACACGTTAAATTAACCAATATGACAATACAAGAGCCTCCCCATTTCATTATCAAACAAGAAGGTGAATCACTCCAAAATATATGTTTTTACACTCTCACAATTCTCATTCTGCAATGTTATGGAACGTTTCCAATTTTAAGTTAGTCTTAGTTATTTTATACGATTTACTGGTCAGAAGATGATTATGTATCACAATCAAAAATAGTAAATACAAGACTAAACCGCTTATTGTCGTCTGGTAAATATACTATTAAAAGTATTTCTTCTTTGGATAAAATTTTGTTTTTAATGTTTATTTAGGCATTAATATTTGTGAAATGTCCTGATTTATGGAAACCAAAATATTTCCGCTGATCAGATCATGCCTTTAGATTTGAGTTAAAACTTTTTTTAATCTCTACATCGTTTACCATCCGATCTACTCTCTTGCGTTATTGATAGCATTACTTCTATCATTATGTGAAGGTTCGCTCGAGTTCCCATCTTACACAGCCTTGTCGTTCTGTCTGGGATGTCCTACAATGCTGTTCTGCGTACTTCACGTGGTCATTCTCCGATGGGGAAGTAAGCTGTTTGTTGTACACACGAAATAAAATTTCCCAGACCATCATCAACCGATCTTCCTAGGATGTTGCCCATTTGCGTCAATACTGGGGCCACAGCGAGTTTGTTTTCGTGTTTTTAGTTGGCATCTGCGTTTCCTCTCATCTACCTGGCTACATGCTGGAGGTCGCATTACAGTTGTATTTACGGAATAGAAGTAGGTTTTTATACTCCGAACATTTTTTCTTCCTTGTAAATAGAGCTATAGTATGACCTCCAGCATGTGACCAGATGATAAAAAACACAAATGCCAATTAAAAACACGAAGAAATATAAGTAATCACTTATTTAAATAAGAGACGAGAGGGTAACTGTTTTATAATCTACATGTAACACATAACGAAACGGTACTGTATCATTCTAGATTCCACTGATGATGCCTTATAGGAAAAAGAGGCGAAACTCAGCAGAGAGAAATAAAAGAGAGTGCAGTGAGAAGAGGCGCTTTTTATTTACAAAACTAGGATAACAGATGATTCTCTTTCAAACGGCAAAGGCCCTTTCGCATAATAGGATGTAGTCCGTCCAAGAACAGGGACACGTGGCGTAGCTGCTTCAGACTTCGTCTTTCTTTTTTCTCACGAAACTGACGTGAGACGATCTGTTCTTCGGCGCAAACGTTATTTTTCACAGTATTCCAAAAGATAAAATCTTGAAAGGGCAAAACGCAGAAGAACGCGCGCAGACTCTTCGCAACAAGAAAGGGATGGCAATCTCAAATGCTCCTTGAGATTAGAGATATGGCCAAGACTGCTCGTACAAAGTAAGCTGTACGTCGGTCTGTGTAGGAACTGCTAACCGTGCTAATGTTACCAAGAACGCAAACAGATTAGCTAGAAAGATGCAGATTACGCAAAGACAGCAGAAATCTTACAACAGTTCTTGCGATTGGTGGAGATGCTTCGTATTTTCGCAGATTCCTGAGAAGTGGAGACACAGAGAGGCGAGAGAGAGAGAGACAGAGAGAGAGAGATTGCAGACCTGACATATGATAAGATCTTCTACTGAGAGCAGAGAGGTGTACCTGGTTGCTTCAAGCGGGCTGGTGTGGCCGAGCGGTTCTAGGCGCTTCAGTCTGGAACCGCGCAACCGCTACTGTCGCAGGTTCGAATCCTGCCTCAGTCACGGATGTGCGTGATGTCCTTAGATAAGTTTAAGTAATTCTAGGTTCTAGGGGGCTGATGATCTCACATGTTAAGTCCCATAGTGCTGAGCCATTTTTTGGATGCTTCAGTTTATCAATTTTGTTCCATTGGTTCCCTGAAATATTCTAGAGCACCAGGCCAGAAATGAAAAATAGCAAAAATATTTCATCTCATTTGTCTGACTGGAGTATGGCGATTCCACAGTCGCACTGTTTCCAGTGTCTCCGCATCGTATCAAGATTTTCCTCTTATGTCAAATCTTTTAATTTCAAATGTACTCTCACCTATGACGCTAAAATTATTTGTTTCCAGTTCCTTTCATGTGCTGTACTGACGTTTTGTAATCTGTACGACGCTTTCGATAAGTTTCACCATATACGACAAATAACGTATTAAGTTATTGACTGCACTTGTATTGTTTCTGAAGGCTATAACAATTTCCTCTTCTGAGACCTCTTCAATCCGCTGTAACAATTTCCTGACGAGTCTTGAAAATTACACATACAATGTTATCGTCCTGGGCATGCAGGAAATTCCAATTCGTCTACAAGAGTAAATTTGCAATGGTGAACCTGGCATACTTCGTTTAAAATGGCGGCTGGCACACCGACTTCATTGGGCTAGTGCCGTCTTCGTCCATGTGACTTCATCGGAGACGTCAACACTCTAACCACGGATGTCATGATGGCCATAGTGGCCTAGCGGTTCTAGGCGCTTCAGTCTGGAACAGCGCGACCGCTACGGTTGCAGGTTCGAATCCTGCCTCGAGCATGGATGTGTGTGATGTCCTTAGGTTAGCTAGGTTTAAGTAGTTCTAAGTTCTAGGGGACTGATGACCTCCGCTGTTAAGTCCAATAGTGCTCAGAGCCATTTGAACCATTTTGAACGGATGACATCATCCTAATCAGCGGGAGACAATACGGCCGTCTCCCTTTCCCATTCCTTATCTCCACGCAATAGCGCATAGCGCAATATTAAAAATGTAAGAAACAAGTAATCATTCAAGATGGCAGAAATATCCTAGTTGCATTAGTGGATAATTTAAAAGCGTCTCCTCTTCCCCCTATCTCCGAGCAATCACAGCGCAGTACTTGTTACCGCCAACCAATCACTGTGAAGTATGGAAAATGAAAGAAATTCATTATGGTCAAACAATCCCAATACTGTTAATGTGAAATTAAGAAGCTCTCTCCCCTCTACGTATCGTTTCCGCTATCTCCAGCCAACCATAGCCCAGTATGGTGGAAACACCCAATTAAATTAGTGGTAAATTTAAAACTCCAATCCGTCAGCCTGCTTTTAAAATGATGTAAAAATATTGTGTGAATTTACGTTATTTCTGTCGTACACATCAAGTCATGTTCATTCCGCCACCCTCATCCCCTCTGTATCGTAAACAAATAAGAAATCCAAGATTACGGCTAACGACCAACTGTGCGCCATACACCACCCTCCCTTTCCACCAAATTATATTAGTCTCCAGGTATGCAGCTAAAATATACGTAACCTTAAGTTGAAAGTCAAACATAATCATTATATATGTAAATTGTCACGAACAAACTATATAATGTCCCATCGCTACCTCTTCTTCTGAAATCAAAGCCTGATATTAAAGTGTAAGAGTCAATCACAACGTATCTCTATCTGGGATGTGCTCAAAGGTACACAAACGACCTCATTTATTTATAAAAAATATATGACACAGACCTTCCACTCCACAAATTAGAGCCTAATTTTGAAATCAAAGTGCCAGTTAAAAGATAGACGTTTCTGGGACTCTGTTCAAAAGAATCCGAACGACCTAAATTATTTATAAAAGTAATTCATCATGCACCTCCCTCGCTTCCTCTCCTTTAAGAGCTTAGTATTAAAATGAAGACGTCTATTAAATTGTTGCTCCATCTTGGCTGTGTTCAAAAGTGTCCAAATAAACTTGAAATTTTATTTGAAAATAAATAAATCACAATCCTTTCCTTCCTCTCCTCCAATCAACACCTAGTATAACTATTACAGTTAAGGTCCATCTGGACTGGCCTCAAAAGTAGCGAAAATATTTATAAAAAATGAGTCAAAGTATCTGTATTGCCTAAAATATGGCAAAGCAATGAACAGTGTTTGCATACTGATATCGATAAAATCTTTTAGGGAGTGGTTTACCAGTCACATCAATAAATTTCATTCAAAGCAGTATATTATACGGCTATGGAATATTGGTATGAGTGTATAACATCCTATCTATAAATAATTCAAAACCACCATTTGCTTACAAAATGAAATTAATGAATTAGTGATATTTAGTTGATGAACATGAGCTCGCCTTAAACATTATCCCACAAACCCCAAAAATACAAAATAAAATTCGCATCTGAGTTATGTCCCAGCTGCTTACTGTCAACAACAGAAAACTACACTGTTGAAAGCATTAGATGTATGACCATTGAACCATAAGGTCCTCACAGGCATTGACAGATGTATGCATTGGTAATAACGTTAAATATTCAATGTATCTGCAATGCTTGGTCTAAGACACAACAGAGCATTAAATTAATTTTGAATTATTAACTTCGTTTGAGGATTGACTCACCTATCACATTGATAAACTTCATTCGGATCTACATATTCTAGGCTATGAAATATTGGAACGATTATGTAAGATACTCTCTAAAATATCTAAAAATCAACATCTGCTTTTAAATTTTGAAACGTCCCCTTAGGAAAATTATACATGACTGTGCTTAAACTGACACACAGTATTTTTAGCGCAACGCAATCTGGCTTTCAAAAATCCCTACAATGGCCCTGGCTAACAATAATCTATACCTTTCACAAATCACTTACCTCACAAAAATCTTTGTTACTCGAACTACTGCAATACAGCGAGCGCCACTACTGCCAGGTAAATAAAAGATTCAAACTACTGAACGCACTAACTACTGATAGGCATAGTTAGGAAATGAAAGATTTTGATAGAGAACAAACAATGTATTTACCTCAATAGTGTTCAAAAGTCATAATATATATATCAGTTCATGATATCCAATATTACAAAAATGGTTCAAATGGCTCTGAGCAATATGGGACTTAACTTCTGAGGTCATCAGTCCCCTAGAGCTTAGAACTAATTAAACCTAACTAACCTAAGGACATCACACACATCAATGCCCGAGGCAGGATTCGAACCTGCGACCGTAGCAGTCCCGCGGTTCCGGACTGCAGCGCCTAGAACCGCACGGCCACCGAGGCCGGCTCCAATATTACAAATTTACTCTTTCTGATGGACAGACGTCCAGATCGTCCGCTCTCAAAATTCCACCATCTCTCCCCCCACATCCACCACTACTGGCGGCTCACCTCCCACTTCGCAACACTACGCGCTGTTAACAGCCAACTGCCCAACGCTACAATGACGAATATTACTCCAACAATGCAAACCAACCACAGCCTTCACACAGCACAGTCAGTGATTTGCATATAGAGCGCTACATGGCGTTACAAACAGAAAAACCTGAACAGCCTACTTCCAATTTAATTAGCAATTCTGATTGTAGGAGTGCTTTCTGCGGTTTTCTCTTGGCCTAGAGAACTGTAGCTGAAAAATTCCAGTATCAACTGACTGGAGAGTGGCTGAGTGGCATGTCCAGTCAGCTGCACCCAGAACTGCACAAGCTGAGACTGAGCCAGACCCAGTACTACATCAGCTATGACAAATGAGCAAACGAGCAATTAACTTGACCAACGGGATCCACCCTGCAGAACTCTGTGTCGTGTAATGGCCGAGAAGTACAATGACTCAAATAAAAGTTGATGCAAAGTCTGCGCACACAAACACACACTGCCGAAATTAATAGATGCTGAACTAACTGCTGCTACCCATGACGAACCATCGCTCTTGAATATTGTTTCACCACAGGCAGGTAGTTCCAAAACCAAAGGAACATAATGTAGAAACATATGTAAATCCATGTCAATTCAGTCCACAAAAGATGCAAAAAAAGGGTACGCACAGCGTCAAGTGTTCGCTCACACGTAATAATTGCCAACACGTACAGTAAATCAATAGCAATAGGATAGTCACAGTTAACAGCGTAAACACCTAACTTAGCAAACCACCGTGACAAATAAAATGACGTGCACTGTCATTACATATAAAGAAGGAAATATAATATAATAGTCCATATAATCACAAAACGTTACATAGAAAATGAGATCTTAGCAGAAAATACGTTTTGTGGGTGCTGCACGCTACAATGAAGAGATATGCACTAGTAGTCAAAAGAACCACAGAACTTTGTTACAAAATATTTTTAGCAAGTCCAGCTGAAATAGCTTCTGAATGAATAGAAGTGAAGGTAATCCTAATCTGTGGATAAAGAATTTAACAGCCTCATAATAACACCTCAAATATGAGTGCACTCTCTGTCCTAGCAGAGCAATTCTGATGAAGGTAATGTCCATATAGAATGTTGATGATGCACTAACCGCACCTCGGACGGTTGGACAATATATGTGAGGACACAGGCTCTGCCTGATGTGCACTCCACTTTATGTATCTAACTCTGACTTTCTGATCACTTGTGCAGTTGACTCATGGGCCTGAATACCGTGGTTGTTAAGTCACCCAGAATCCGTGCCAGTGTCACTTGGGTCACACAGGTGAGCTAGTGCCTGTGATAATGGCGGTAACAGCGCTACATCTGGTGGATGTGGTGCCACCACATACCACCACAGCAGCAGCTAGATTGATGTGATGGGGCATACAGGAGGAGCAGCAAGCACGGCACGCTGTATCAAAATGCGCCAGCCACAGGTAGACTACTCCACTTCTCTAAGGAGGATATAGTGGAGCGATGTCACTGTATAGTTGGCAGCTGTCATGTAGACAACAGCCAAGGATACACCAATGATATATCACTTAGAATCATGAGCCACACACAGTGCTTGTAAACACTCACCCTAAAGATGGTAAGAAAGACAGATGACACCTAAAACGATGATGAGAGAGAATATGAGTCGAAAATGAATAAAATTATTTATAGTTTACTGTACTATATGTAAGGCCCAAAACCTGCAAGCTCAATGGATCTTTAAACTACTCACACTTCTGATGTGTTTATATAACTTATTACAGTACACACAGTGTTAGCTAACAGGCTTTAGATGTAAAGCATTAGGCTTTTTCCGTAAAGCATTATCCATTATGTTTTAGAAATTTTGCGTTATGCATTTTTAGCAGATGTTATGCATTAGGTGTAAGATACTAGATATTAGATGCATAAATAATGCGTGTATTTGATCTTGAAGTGATTTTAATATTATTCCGTAAGTATGTAAATGTATACAACTTTATAAAAATAGTCCATATCTATGATATTGGAGTTATTTTAAAAGTATACCACAGGTTTGTGTATGTGTATAATTTTGCATACTAAGCATTATGATTTAAGCGTTGGGCATTTGGTGCTTTTCTTAGTTGTTACTGGGTATTATATAGTGATCTAACAAAAATGGATGTCAGCTGTTGGGCAGGAAAGCTGTGTTTCCCCTGTCATGTTATTACCCAGAGACGTAATGCATTATGCATTGGCTGTTATGCATTGGGAGTATTTGTAATATGCAACACCTCTACGAAAATTGGAGGAAAAATAAAGTTGTAGTATATTTAAGATCTCATACACATTGCATCACAGTAAGACGTCAAATAGCTAATGTATAATGCATAAAACCTGCAGTCCACAAAATTATAATATTTTACAGAAGGAACATCTTCTGGCATCCATCTGCATTAAAATACTACATAAGACCCTGTAACACCTTACACATAAAGCCAAACACTTAATGCCAAAAACTTACTATGCAAAAGTGTATACACATACACATCTCTGACATAATATTACAAAGATTTCACCATCAAAGTTATACAACATTTATGTATAATTTTGTACATATATATACATCTATAGCATGATGTTCAAATTATTCCAAGATCAAATATATGTGTTATTTACATATGTAATGACTAATGCCCTTATATCTAACACCTATGTCCAACTAATAATACCTAACAGGTAATGCATAATGCCTTATGCTTAATATCTAACATATTATCCCCTATGTCTAATAGCAAACACTTAACACATAATGCCTAATACCTTAGGCCAATGGAAATTGCATAACGGCTTTAGACAAGAACGTTGTAATACAGATTTCTCCCATCCACTTTTCCTTTCCAGTTTTCTCTTTGGTGTTAGAATACTGTTTAAGATGCACAATCACCTAATGCCTAAAAGCTAATGTATGATGGATAACGTTAACAGATAACAATATTATAAAGTACAGTTTTCCCCTCTCCAGTAACAGACATCAATCTGTTGCAAGAATACTGTTTTAGATCCATCTACACCAAGCACCCAGCAGATAATGCCTAACGCCTCCTGGCAACAACATTGTAAACACATACAGAGAAAATAGTTTTCCACCTCCAGTTACTGACCTACACCTGTTGTTACAATACTACTGAAGACACAGTTACACCTAATACCTAACAGTTAACACATAATAGAACAAAATTTTCCCTCTCCCAATAGCTTACATTCACTGCACATACACTGGTTGCTTTTGAGCATATTATGTGGTACTAATACTGCTCATCAGTATTCAGATGAATTATGTCAACTATGTGTATGCTACTTTCATTATAAAGCCAAGTTTCCAGTGCTAGGCACTAGGTGTTCGGCATTAGGCATTATGTATTAGGTGTTAGCCAATAGACCTTAGGTGTTAGGCATTACGCTTTTTGCATAAATCATGATCCATTATGTGTTAGAAATTCTGCGTCATTCATTTTTGTCAGATTTTAGGCATTAGATGTTAGGCATTATACGTTATATGCATAAATAACACATGTATTTGACCAAGAAGTATTTTAATATTACTCCTCAAGTATGTAAGTGTATAAAACTTTATGTAAATAGTGCATATCATTACCATTGGAACCATTTTAAAATCATGCCGCAGGTTTGTTTATGTGCATAATTTTGCATTCTAAGCATTAGGCTTTAAGTGTTGGACATTAAGTGTTATTCCTTAGCTGTTATTGGGTGTCATGTAGTGTTCTAATACAGATGGATGTCAGCTATTGGGCAGGAAAACTGCATTCCCCCTGTAATGTTGTTAACCAGAAACATTATGCATTATGCATATGCTGTTATGCATTAAGAGTATTTGGTGCAAATTGTGCGAAATCTTACATACAATAGAATTTTATTTTGATATATTTCTTGATACATATTTCGGATTATTTTGATCACACCCCCTTGGAGCTACACTGTAGTAGTAACATCAGGCTCTGATCAGAGAAGAGAAGAAAGAGCTAGGTGTTTTATCATTAACAAAGTACAATCGTTCTGATATCTTTGAGCACAGCCCACACTGAGCTACATCGTAACTGGCTCATTTACTTAGTACGAGACACTGACTGGAGGAGAGGAGAGGAGGTGAGTCATGTATAAACAGTTCAGGTTGTTCATACATGCTTTGATCACAGCACAACTATACTGTATTGGTTCTGATTGGAGGAGAGGAGGGAGAGGTCTGTGGAGTACTTTTTGATAAATAATTCAGATAGTTTGAATACTTTTAGGCACAGCGTAATTAGGTGACATTGAAAGGAATGGATGTGATATTGCAATTCTTTGAAAAAACATTTTCGAGCCAATGTAACTACCTTTAGCACAGTTGCTATGGAATATTAGGTTTCCCTTTTGCGTAAACGCCTTACTATTGCACGAAATGAAAATTCCTTCAGCATTATGTTCACTACGATATCGAATAATTGCAGGACAAATGTAAGTACTATAATGTCAATGGTTCGTAGGGAACTGGTACATAAAATTGTCAAACTGTAAATTACGGGAAACCTGAATCAAAGATTTGACAGTAGTTGTATTTGGCCTTACCTCATCTGGGTTAACTAGTGTAAACAATATGCATTCTCCTCTTCATCCTCAAGCAGTCTTTTATTTGTGCGTCCTCTTAGGTTAAACTGATTTCCAAACTCAGAAACAATAACGTCAGCTGCATCAATTCGCTATGGTCAATTTCCTTCCATACAGACAGTGTGAAAGATCCTGGATCAAATCCTTGTCTCTCTAGACTCCGTAGTCTGCCAAGTTTCGCACAGTTAAGAACTAAACAAACATCATACGCTGCAATTTCATCAGCATATGTGAAACAAATGTTGTCTTGAGGCATGTTTTCCCCATCATAGAGTTGTAAGTTTGATTAGGATTTTGATATTTACATGCACATACTTTTGTAGAATATCCGTGTCTGATAACCACAGAATTATTCCTCACGTTGTGACTGCATAAAACTGTAAAACTGGAAGAAAACACAGCAGGATTAAATAATATGAGAAAATAGAGAACAACAAAGGGGCATGGCCTAATGCAAGTATTTGTTAATCATTATTTTTATAACACTCTGGAGTAGACTTGGAGCGTATTATTCAAGAATTGAAATTTCAGTTCCATGTAGTAAATGAAGATCAAATGCAACATTTTTCACAATTTTGGTGGCCTCACGTACGTCCCCCTTTAACGTAATATAATACCATTTTTACATGTCCTTTCAATTAGTCTGATTAGTTTGAGATATGAAAGAAGGGATGTGTGGTATAAAAACTATCGGTCTGTTTCCATCAGTTTGGTTTTTAAAATTGAGCTATGTCTGGAGATAAGAATAGGGTCAAGTTTCTTAGTGTACCACTTCCACAAGTGGTCTATTTTCTCTCTGTTCTGATTGGTTTGAAAGAGGAAAGGAAGGCAGTACAAAACACAAGTGGTCTTTTCCATCATCTTGCTCTTTTAATACTGTGCTATTATTGGCTGGGCATCAAGAGGAGTGGAGGAAGAAACGTTTTTAAATTTCAATTAACTTAATTACATTATTTCCGTCATCTTTGATTTTTCATTGCTTCCTACATTTTTAATAGCGTACTACGGTTTGCTGGAGATAAGGAAGGGGCAAGTAAAAGCGGATGTGCTTTCTCAGTGTTACGGATGATGACATTACTGATACGAGTGATGACGTCACTGATGAGGACGATGACAATATTTCATTAAACACAGTGCGCCAGTTGCCACTGTAAAAAACGTGTGCCAGGTACGCCACAGTATTAATATCTACGAGAATTATACTGATGAGGTAAAACGCTATGATCATAGTTCACTGTGATACTGGCTGTCGTCAGGTGACGCTCTGAGCATGTGACGAGGTAGGAGAGCATACAAGAGGAGCAAAGGACGAGTGGGGAACCATTCTAGAGAAGAAACGGGCCGTAAAAGGGAAAATTGACTGACTAAGAGCAGATTGTTATGGCATGGTGCTTGGGAACGAGTATACAACAATGGCTACTCGTCTGCTACTGTTGCTAGTGTCTATGGAGAGAGGTCAAAGGTCACTACATACAGGATAGGTGATAACGTATTGGACGTGCACACCTCATCACAGAACGTGGAAATCGGAGGCTGTAAAGTGGAACCGGGGGTGATCTCTGGCAGATTTAATGACAGAGTCCATTGCTGGTGCAGTAACATGTGATTAGGAGCACTCCATTCACCATATATTGTTGAATGTGGGCGTCTGCAGCAGATGACCCCTATTTGTTCCTGTGTCAACCAGACACGATTGTCCATTACACTTTCAAATAACACGTGATTGTCGAGACAAGATCGTAGGTCAATTCAGACGTATCACCTGCTCTGATGAATCATATTTCGTGTTATACCAGGCGAAGGACTGCTAGGATCATGCTCGGTGCCACAGATGCACTCCAGTGGGAGAAGCATCATATCGTTGCGTTCATTCCATAGGATATGCAGCAGTAATCAGCGGCACCACGACAGCTGTGGACTACATGAGCATTTTTGTGAACCACCTGCAACCCACTACGCTTAATATTTTTCCCAGCAATGATAGCATCTTCCAGAAGGACAACCATTCGTGTCTCATGGTCAGAGCTGTGCTATAGCTGTTTGAACTGTATAACAGTGAACTCACGTCAGTACCTCCACAAGCAATTCCGCGTGACCTGAACCTGATGGAACATATCTGTGACGCTATTTGGTGCCAGCTCTGCGTCCAAAAACGTATGGCCCATAATATATGGCAGTTCTGTGATGTGGGCATAGGTGTCTGGTGCCACGTACGTCTGGAAAACTACCAATGACTTTTTGAATCCACGAGGTGCTGCATTCGATTCCACAGATATACCACCACGCTGTTAAGCAAATGATCTAAACTTTTGGTTCATCAATGTGTAGCAGCATGAGAAGTTGTGCTATGCAAACTACGGCAGGATGCGCCTCGTAATATATTAGTATCACTTGCCTTTTACACATTACAGAGGTGCAAATAACCACTTAGTCACCAAGATTTAGGTTTCCCACAGCTTCCCTAAATTGCTGAACACAAAGGCTAGATGGTTTTCTTGAGAAAGACTTTCAAAGCTTGTGCCCCATTGCTGTTGACATAGTCGTCTTCCTTCCTTACTCCTTTATAGTCCTGACGACTGCTAGCAAGGGAGTTCAGATCAGCATTGGCCACACAGGTTTGTAATTCTCTTGGCTTTCTTGGAAAACTTCGGGGAAATGTCGACACATTTTCTTCGGAAGGATTATAGACAATTTCCTATCCTATTCTTTTCTGCCACTAATACGTACCAGAGTCTCTAACAGTAAGGTTGTTAACGAGATAATATTTCTTTCATTGATGATTCTGTAGATGTGCTAACATCGGTAATTTGAATCATATATAGCTGATATTCCTGAGACATACCGAGTCTCAGTTTTAACTATAATGTAGGCTGAAGCAAATAATTAAAATACATAAAAGCACCAGCCAGCCTGCTGCTTACTGGCTAAATGCGCTAGTTACTGCGCCACACTGCCACTGCGGCTATGCACCTGCACGGATTATCCTGGTATCTACCTCTCACTGATATAAATTTCAAGTCACACCTCAGCCCACTGCTGTTCCCCTTCCAAACTCTCATCAGAATTGCAGGCCCTCTCGAATACTGGTATAGCACCTTAGCCATGAGTAAAATGGAATTAATCCTGCTTATATCTCAGGGGAATAGCAATGGATTGAGGCTTGAACTGAAATTTGTACCATCGAGGGAGATGTGCTACGGTAATCCAGGCAGCTGTAGAAGACACTGTTAAAGTGTGGTGTGGTGGTTAGACTATCTGCCTAGTAAACAGGAGACCCAGTTTCGAATCCTGGTACTGGTACAATCAGCCTACATCATTTCCCCTGTAATTATACCACTGCAGTCGAAGAAGATATAATTCCTGCAATATTACAAGCGCCATTTCACCGTTTGTGCGACTCATTTCTTGTAGGGCTACAACTGGAGTCCGAATATATTACAGAAATCTATAATGTTCTAAAATCAGCTAAACTGCAGGACAGTACAAATTAAACACAAGGAGAGGAAATAACTAAAATTTACTTATTATATGTACAGAGTGTAGCAGGAACATTATCTGATAAAATTTATAGGTTGATTTGGGTATACATGGTTCAAAATTTAATACACTGTTCTGTCAGCTCTGGGAACATCAACAGCTTTAGCCTGGTCGGATATTGGGTGAAAATGAGCTTAGTTGATAGATATAAGTATACAATCCATGCAGCTATACTCTATATCACAGTTCATCAACTGTCATAGATAGTGAGTGGTGGTACGGCAGTTTCTCAGCAACGCATTATCAGATATTGTCAATGAAAACTGAAGAATTTGCGGACCAAAATAAAAGCATGACACTCTTTCTACCATGGTGGTTCACGCCATGATGGGCAACATGTTGTCTTGTGTTGTCTTGTTGAAACATAATGTCACAGAGTGCTCGACGCTAGATGAGAGACACCAGCCCTAACAACTCAAAAATTAAAGTATTTCCAAGCCAGTATTGTTAACAGCTCAAAATTTAAAGTAAGTCACAGCCACCAGCCTTAAGAACTGAAACGTTGAAGTAGTTCAAACCCACTGGCCTCAACAACTGGGTCACACGAACTGGCCTTAGCAACTCAAAACTTAACGTATGTCACAGCAGCCACTCGTAACAACTTCAGTATTAAAGTAAATCGTAGCCACTAGTCTTAACAGCTCATCAGTTGAAGTGCATCAAGCCTGCCGGACTGAAAAATCAAAAATTAAACTAGGTCACAACCACCAGTCTAAACAGATTGAAAATTAAAGAAGGTCCCAACCACAGACGTTAATAACCAAAAATTAACGTAGGTCACAGCCACAAATACTAAAAGCTCAGAAATTAAAGAGGGTCACCGCCGATAACCTCAATAACTCAAACAACTCACTGTCACCAACTAACTCAAAACTTAGATTCGGTCATAGACAGTGGCCTTCAAAACTCAAAAATGGAAGCAGATCACCGTTACTGGCCTTGTTGTTGTTGTGGTCTTCAGTCCTGTGACTGGTTTGATGCAGCTCTCCATGCTACTCTATCCTGTACAAGCTTCTTCATCTCCCAGTACCTACTGCAACCTAAATCCTTCTGAATCTGCTGAGTGTATTCATCTCTTGGTCTCCGTTTACGATTTTTACCCTCAACGCTGCCCTGCAATACAAAACTGGTGATCCCTTGATGCCACAGAATATGTCCTACCAGCCGATCCCTTCTTCTAGTCAAGTTGTCCCACAAACTTCTCTTCTCCCCAATGCCATTCAATAATTCCTCATTAGTTATGTGATCTACCCATCTAATCTTCAGCATTCTTCTGTAGCAGCACATTTCGAAAGCTTCTATTTTCTTCTTGTCCAAACTATTTATCATCCATGTTTCATTTCGGTATATGGCTACACTCCATACAAATACTTTCAGAAACGACTTCCTGACACTTAAACCTATACCCGATGTTAATGAATTTCTCTTCTTCAGGAACGCTTTCCTTGCCATTGCCAGTCTACATTTTATATCCTCTCTACTTCGACCATCATCACTTGTTTTGCTCCCCAAATAGCAGAACTCCTTTACTACTTTAAGTGTCTCATTTCCTAATCTAATTCCCTCAGCATCACCCGACTTAATTCGACTACATTCCATTACTGGCCTTAATAATTCAAAAATTAAAGTACATCATAACAACCAGCGTTAACAACTCAAAAATTCAAGTAGTTCACAGCCTCCTGCCTTAACAACTGAAACATTAAATTATTTCACAGCGGCCAACCTTAACAATTTAGAAATTAATGTATGTCACTGCCACTGACCTTAACAACTCAAAAATTGAAGCAGATATCAGTCACTAGCCTCAACAATGCAAAAATTTGAACAGGTTCACAGCCATCAACCTTAACAATTCAAGAAACACAAGGCCACAGCTGAACACCTTAACAATACAAAAATTAAAGTAGGTCACAGCCGCTGGCCTCAACAACTCAAAAAATTATGTAGCTTACAGGCAGTAGCCTTAACAACACAAATATTAAGGAAGGTTACAGCCACCGCCATTAACAACTCAAAAATTAGGATAAGTCGCAGTCACTATCGTTAACAACTCAAAAAGCAGGTCGCAGCTACTGTCCCTCATAACCCAAAAATTAAATTGGGGAACAGACACCACGCTTAAAAACTCTGAAATTAGGGGAGGTCGCAGCCACGAACCTTTAAAACTCAAGAAAATTAAAGTAGATCACAGCCACCAGCCATAAAACGACCGACATTGGTTACTCAAAAATTAACGTAGGCTACAACCACTGACCTTAACGAGTCAAATATTTGTGTAGATCACAGACCTCAGCCTTAACAATACAGAAACTAAAGTAGGTCACAGTGGCTGACCTCAACATCTCAAAAACTAAAGTAGGTCATAGTCACCAGTCTTAACAACTCAAAAATTGAAAAAGTCACAGTCATCGTTGTTAACAACTCAAAAATTCAAGCATATCCTAGAGAATGGCCGTAGTAACTCAAAAATTAATGTAGGTTACAACCACCAGTCTTAACAATTTAAAAATTTAAGTAGATTACAACCACTGGTCTTAACATCTCAGCGATTAATGTAGGTCACGGCTACTGGCCCTAACAACTCAGAAATTATAGAGGATCACTGCCACATCCCTAAACAGCTCAAAAGTGAACGTATGTCAGAACCACCGCCATTAATAACACAAATATTCATGTAGAATACGGTCGCTGGCTTTAAGATCTCAAAAACTGAAGTGTGTCATACCTCCCAGACTTACCAACTCAAAAATTAAGGTAGGTTGCAGCCACCGACCTTAATAACTCATTAATTACCGTACGTCACAGCCACCGGCCTTAACAACTCAAAAATGAAAGTGCATCATGTGCTGGCCCTGACAACTCAAAAATTAACGTAAGTCACAGCCACTGGCCTTAACAACTCAAAACTTAAAGTAGGGCACGGCTACTGGACTTAACAGCACAGAAATTAAATTTGGGCACAGCCACCAGCCTCAAAAACTCAGAAATTAAGTAGATCATAACCACCAGTCTCCACAACCCAAAAAAATAAAATTAGGTCACAGCAACTGGCCTTAACAACTCGAGTATTATGGTAGGTCACATATCATTAGCCTTAATAACCCAAACATTAAATTAGGCTACAAGCACTGGCCTTAAGAAATCAAAAATTAAAACAGGTCACATTCACCCAAAAAGACAGGTAATTTTAAAGCAAGTTCATCCACAGCAAAGTAATTTTACAAATCTGGTTGACCATTCATACAGTGAATCATAGGCGTTTTGGATAACTATTAAAATGTAAAATTGAGTGAAAAGCTGCCAGAGACTCACAGAAGTGGTTCACGATTTTTAAGTTGCATCTCCTGCTATCTGTATAGAAATTTTTTATGAAATAGTGCTTTTGTAATGGGGAAATGATGCTATCAGAGATATTTGAAAGTACTGAGCATTGAAGAAGCCAGACACCTTTGGCTAGCCATGCCAGCTGTTACTCCCTGCGGCATTCTATAATAGCTCCCTACACCTTATGACATATCATTGCCAGTAACCATCTTTTAGTATGAAATTACCGGTGTTATTTATTATATGCGCATAGGCTCGTTCTTTTTGGGGCATATGTGATCCATACCTAGTGTCAATAATAGTTGAATAATCATTTCTTTCTGGTTAAATTCTATTCATTCCATACATCAAAATATCTTACTTAACTTCATTTCTTCATTACCATTACAAAAAAAATTCTGCACAGATATACACTAGAAGATGCGACTTCAAGGTTGTTTGCAACACAAATTTCAACATGATACGTCTACATCTTCCTCAGAAAAAGGAGGCTTATCAGACGAACGGAGGGACAGAGAGTCAGACGAGAATGACAAAAAAATTGTTTTCTTGTGCTATAAATAAAAATTCACAATTTCGAGTTTTTTCCTTTCATTTTACAGTGGAACCCTGCTTCTTGCCAAGTTTCATGATTCTAGACCAACGGGAGATACCCTATAGGTTTTCATGAGTGAGTTTGTATCAAAATATGTGACATAATAGCCATATCTTTTATAGTATTGACTTAGAAACTCAGTTTTTTACATCACCAGCGGACCATAGGACTTAGTATGTGACATAAATTTCAACTTGATACATACACCTGTTCCTGAGAAAAAGAGTTTTCAACAGTCGGACAACAGACAGACGGATAACAAATTAATCCTATGAAAGGATTCCATTTTTACTGACCGAAGTACGGAACCCTAATTAAATTAGGTCGCAGCGACTGGCCTTAACAACTCCAAAATTAAAAAAAAGTCACAGCAACCGGCCTTCATAACTGTAAAATTAAGGTAGCTCAGAGCCACTGGCCTCAACAAATTGAAGTGTGTTTCAGCCACTGGCATTAACAATTCAAAATTATGATGGCTGCTGTCCAGTTTGCTTGCTATGGAAAGCTGAGGTGTTGGTGTTGTATAATCAGTGGCATCCCATATTATCACTACAGGTGCTGGACTCACATGTTGCCAGGGAATGTAATCTGCGAATGGTAGTTCCTTGCCGAGCCTCCACACACAGACACCTCCATCACGATGCTGTACGCTTAATCACGACTCGCCCGACTGTACAACATTGTGCCACAAATGTGTCCCGTGTAGTAACAGGGGACACCACTGATGGCTCGTCTCAGACCGCTACCATGTGGGAAGCCGACTTGCTGACTGTGGTACTCCAGACGTCGTCGCCATTTCCGTGTGGCAACTGGTTTTGCCGCAAATAAGCCCATTTCCTGACGCAAGGTACGATATGCAACTGAGTGATCCTGCATGGCCGAGCGAACAATGTGTCTCTCCTCTCGGGTGCTAGTTGAGAGATGCCACTGATTGTATCAACCCATCGACTCCATATTCGAATGACAGTCTTGTGTTTCACCTACATCTGCATCTACATCATCCTACGCAAGTCACCTACGGTGTTTCGCCGAGGATACTTCTGCTACAAGAAATTGATCCTACGCTCCCTGGTCCACTCGTGAATGGTCCGAGGGAAGAATGACTGTCGGCCCGCTCCCTCGAAATTTCAACGGCAAAACTCTCCTTCATACATAACGCCTCTTGCAATGTTTGTCACTGGTGTTCGTTGACCATGTCTGTAACGCTCTCACGCCGACTAAACCATATTGTGAGGAAACGTACCGCTCTTTGTCGCATCTTTTCTATCACTTCTATCAGTTCTACCCGGTACGTACCTAGGCTGATGAACAATAATCAAGAATCGCTCGAACTAGCGCCTTGTAAGCCACTTCCTACGTCGACGAGATTCATATTCTTAAGTTTCTTTCTGTGAATCTCCTTCTGGGATATGCCGAACAAGTATTTATGTTGTCGTTCCACCTAAAGCTGCTTTGGATAGTTACTCCTAGTTATTTTACGGTAGATACTGTTTCCAGTAATTTGCTCTCAACAGTGCAGTTGTACAGTAATGGATTTCTTTACCGACCTATGCGCCGAATATTATGTTTATTTATGTCCTGGTTCAGTTGCCAGAGCCTGTATCATTCATCAATTCTCGTCGGCAAATGATTTTATAGATCGATACTGTCTTGAGGCGTTGCTGCTTCCTTATAGGCAACCGCACAATATGCGAACAGTCTTAAAGAGTTTCCGCCGCTTTCTTCTAGATCATTTACATACATTTTAAACAGTAACGGTCCTGTCACACTTCTTTGGGTGACTCCGGAGATTACCTTTACATCTGTCGGTTTTGTTCTGTTAAAAGCAGCATGTTGAGTTGTATCTGCAAGGATATCTTGAATCCAGTCGCAAATCTGTTACGATACTCGGTAAGCTACTATTTTTTGTTCACTAAACGGCAGTGCGGACGGAGTCAAATGCCTTCCTGAAGTCAAGGATGACGGCATTAACTTGAGTGTCGTTGTGTACAGCTCTGTGGCTCTCATGAAGGAGCAGAGCGAGCTCAGTTTCACAATATTTTTTTCGAATCAATGTTGATTTTTGTAGAGATTCTCGTTCTCCAAAAACGTCACAATTCTTGAGCATAAATCCTGTTCCATAATTCTGTAACAGATTGACGCCATTGATAAAGGCCTATAAATGTGCTGCTGTCCTATGTCCCTTCTAGAAAACACAAATTACCTGTGCATCTATCTAGTCGCTACGTCCTCTAGGTGCTCTAGCGATCTCTGATAAACTGCTGCTTGAAGAGGAGCAAGTTCTTTCTCATAATCTTAACAGAATATTATATGTATCTCATTTAGGCCTGAAACCATTACCCTACCAATCAGTTGTAGTTGCTTTTCTGCTTCGCGATGGGTTATCGCGTACCATAATTGAAAAGAAGGACCGAGTTACGATCATCCGTGGTGAAAAAATTTCGGAAGATCGAATTCAATATTTCGGACTTATCTCTGTTGCCTTCCGTTTCTGTGTGTTTTTTGTCACTGCGTGACTGAATAGATGATTTAGAACCGCTTACTGGTTTTACGTAAGAATCTTTAATGCTTTTTACTCAGATCGATTTACCAAGTTTTATTTTCAGTCACTGAACGTTTCTCTCATAGCTCTCCTTACGCTCGTTTTCGCTTGTCCATCTTCTGTTTGTTAGCTCGGTTTTCAATTCTTTTGAATCTGTGACGAAGCACTCCTTCTTTTTGTAGCAGTTTTCTTACACGGCTGTTCAATCACGGTGGGACTTCCCCTTCCCTTAAGACCTTTCTAGAAACGTATTTGTCTCCACCCCCCCCCCCTTTTCATTCAGCACGATACTCTCGAATTTTTTTTTCCATTTGTGCTTCACATCTTCGTCTTCAGTAAGGAATGTTTGATGTTTGATGCAGACTGCGCAGATTCTCTGCAGTTTGTATTTTGTCACTATTGCTAATCAAATTACATTTTCCTACATTTCTTACCATTTCTTGCAAATTCAGTGATTATAGTTGTTATCACAGTCTTATGTTCACTCATACCTTCCTCTGTGTTAACTGATTAGATAAGTTCAGGTTTGCTTGTTGCCAAGAGATCTAAGATGTTACCTTCATGATTCGGTGCTCGAATTACGTCCTCGAAGTCATTTTTGGATAAGGCACCGAGAATTACGTCACACGAATCCCGGTCTTTACCAACAATTTTGATAGCATGTCTCTCCCCATGTATTCCTAGCAACTGAAGTCACTCCCTATTACTACAGCATGATCAGGAAAAGTACTGATGACTCTGACGAGTTCTACCGCTACAGTTCCCGACCCACGCCATTTTTGACCGATCTTTGACGCTTAACTTCATATCATTAATTAACATTCGGAATCCGTGATAACTTCGCGAAATATTGACGAATTCTTTTATACAATAAATACCTCCCACCATTAACGGCTAACCTACCTTTACAATAAATGTTCCAATCTGAATTTAGGAATTCGTTGCTATTTACTTCTGATTTCAAACAACTTTCTGTTACTGCCACTATCTGAGTATTACAACCTTCAATAAGCGTTACTAACTGTGTACCATACTTTCAATGCTACTCCAATTTACTAAAACTGTATAAACCCTTTCTACATCCGATCAAGTAGGACGTGCATTCTTTTAGGTTATTGTGGCTAATGTAACTTCAATTTTAATAGGCCAGTCGTATCTGATCCCAAGGGCGTAATCATCTCCAACCTAAAAAAAAACATGTGATAGGTGTACGCATTTCGCTTTGAACCTGCCTACGCTTGCCTGTTAGCGAGGAGGCAAGCTGAGGCGCATTGCCAGTAGAATGGGTAGGTTTCTTTACTCGCATCCAAGCCTAGCTATGCCCAAGTCAAAAAGGCTAAAGGAGTCTTTCTTCCCTTCCCGTCTTATTCTGTATGCTTTCACTGTAGTGTTATGAGTAGGGTTCGGATGTTGATGAAATTATTTTTACCCAGTTATCACAACAAAAGGCTCAATGAAGTATAAATTCATTCTTTGTCATTGTAGGCCATTACTTTGATATGAACGATTTTCTCTGTATTTTTACCCTCTTTCGACTAGTACTAGCTATTGTCAGATCGAACCATCATCAGCTGACCTCTAATGCCTGATTCCTGTACTAAGCGGAACCATCTCCGAAAGTCGACATCCTTTCACCTACGTACCAGAAATTGTCTATTGCACTCGACCAGCAACTAATGTAAGGTTTTGGAAGACCAGCTTCTGTAACCTTGGCGCATTATAGGCAAATATGACGCTAGTTACATCAATTTTAAAGGCTTTTCAGCTTGTGTACTGCGGGTTTGCTGAATTCCTTCGAAATGGTCACAATGATTTATCTGAAGCTGCCTCATAAACACATGGAAACTTTTCCGCTGCTGGGCTTGGGCTCTGTTTCGTGACTGGTGCATATTCTCCGATTTTTAATTTTCTTTTCAACCTCCTTTAAGTTTGATATGTTCATTTTTCTGCTCCCGTCGCTGAATTGTAATGAAACTATCTACGTAAACATGTACCTGGGTAGTGAGGTAGCCTTGACAGCGCAATATGTCGTCAGATGAAGGAGGTTGAACGGGTGCCACGAAGCTTGAGAGACTTGAGGAAACCTGCTTTAACCATTGTTCTACAGTACACATGTACTCTTGCGTCTCCGTTTTCGGTAGACTGAACACCTTTAACGGTTGCGGCGGAGATAGGGGCAGGCCGGCTGGAAGGAGCGCTTGTACAGCTCTGTCAAGTGCAGAGCACACGTACTATGCTATCATAATATACGCGTCCTGCGTGCAGCGCACGACTGACCTATTAATCGGAAACCTAAAATTCTCCAGTCGACAGCGGTGGTCGAAATATTCGCATCTGATAAAGACACAGAGTAGTCTCAGCCTCTAGAATAGACCTTCCAGTTTGTTCCAAACCAGTTGGACAATATCGAGGTTACAAGTAGTTATCATGCACCCCGCGTATATTGCCTTCACCATATCAGCCATCCATCGAAAGAAGCCGAATATGTCCTCAGTATTCAAGTGGTAGGCCTCACTCGTGCCGACATGTGCCACAATTTGCAGCCATATGTACTCAGTCCGTTTGATAGCCTCCGGTAGGGCTTCTTCCACTCCCCCAACAGAAGCCTCAGCATCGAGGAACGTTGAACTGCACTCTCGATCGTCTCCGGATTCTATGACTGTCCACTTCCGATAACGCTTGTCAAAAGATTTTCCTTCTTGCACCAACGATTAAACGATCTTCTTACAAACAAACAGCATTCATATGCAATTTAAGAATGAGAGATCTTTCCTTCTACATAAAATGTAGATGATTTTACTCTGATCTGCTTAGCCTACTTGCAATAGAATGCTAATCTTTTGTTTGTTGATGCATATTAATACACATCTTATTCTGCGGTTTGTTGCTTGGAGCCTTCACAGAGCTGCATTTCTAAAGGACAGAAGTGTATATAAATGAGTTAAAAATCATGCAACTCTATAGTATAGCTTTCAGTGTGTTCACTCAGTCCGACCTGATTTGGACCAATACTGGTTGTAGAAACGTCTTTTTTGCTACATTCTTCGCGGAGTCACCGTATCTCCATAGAACCGTTACAGTGACTTTGTGTACTTTTTTTGTTTTAGCATTTTGAATATGCCAGATGCCTGAATTTAGATAACTCTAATAGATGGCGCCGAGATGTTTAATCCATCAGTTCGTTATCTGTCTCCGTAACCAGTACCTCAAATACACACTACTGCGGTAGCGCTCGACTCGGGGGTAGTCTGTTCGATTCTGTTGGTGGATAAAACTGTTATCACATATTTAGGCAAAAGGGTGAGGAGAAGTGAGACTAAAGTTCCTGACAACCAAAATTTGCGTCAATATCCCGGATTAAATTCCAATTGTCTCAACAGAATCGGATGAAGTGAGGTCATGGATGGGGACGTTAAGCCCAGCGTCCCCCTTGGTGCTAATTGGGGTAATAGCCTACGTGACGGCACCGGGTTTCATCCTCTATCTTCTGTCTTCTTCACACAGCGCAAACGTGCCACACACCCTTTACAGTCACCTACACTTAGCAGATACACTTAAGGCACAACTCGTATCCGCCGCCGGCCGAAGTGGCCGTACGGTTAAAGGCGCTGCAGTCTGGAACCGCAAGACCGCTACGGTCGCAGGTTCGAATCCTGCCTCCGGCATGGATGTTTGTGATGTCCTTAGGTTAGTTAGGTTTAACTAGTTCTAAGTTATAGGGGACTAATGACCTCAGCAGTTGAGTCCCATAGTGCTCAGAGCCATTTTTCGTATCCGCCGCGAGGAATGGAGCCTTTGTGCGGGAAAGAAGAAAAATCTATCCAATTAGGCCGCTAAACTTAACGCTTGAAATCTTCCTGTGAACGATGAAGTATAACTACTCTTTCCTATAAGGGGGTCTTTATATAAAAAATAATTCGTAAATTTTATAAGGATCCGTCAACGCATTATCATTCATTCTCACTTGAAGTGTTTGTTCTGGTCATCCTATGTAAAATCGCTAAGTGGGTCTAAGGCTTCTATCGAGTCAACTGAACAGTGTAGCAAGAGAAGATATCAAAAGTGAAAACCAAATTTTAAATTCTCATTTAAGATATCGTTCACGTAGAAGAATCGTGCAAACATACCGTTGTTTGACCGTCGCACAGACTGCCGTGTGAAAGACATGACAATCGCTGGTGTAGAGAAAGAACTAAAAGAGTGGAAAACAAATAAGTCACCGGGTCCTGATGGAATCCCAGATCAGTATTACAAAGAGTATTATGAAGCATTGGCCCCTTACTTAGCCTGCATTTATCACGAATCTCTCGCTCAGCGCAAGGTCCCAAGCGACTGCAAAAAAGCGCGAGTAAATCCTATGTATGAGGAAGGGTAAAAGAACGGAGTCGAAAAATTACAGACCCGTATCCCTAACACTGGTTTTCTGCAGAATTCTTGAACATATTCTCAATTCGAATATAATAAACTTCTTTGAGAGGGAAAAGCTTCTGTCCACAAATCAGCATGGTCTTAGAAAGAATCACTCGTGTGAAACTCAGCTTGCCCTTGGATCCTACGAACCATGGATGAAGGGCAAATGCGGATTCCAATTCCTAGACATCCATAAAGTATTTGTCATGGTGCCACAATATCGACTGTTAACGATGGTACAAGCATAAGGAATAGCTTCCCAAATCCGAGAGTGGCTCGAATACTTCTTAACTAACACAACTCACTATGTTCTTCCCCAATGCGAGTGTTCATTCGAGACACGGTTATCGTCATGAGTGCCCAAAGGAAGTGTGACAGGACCACTCTTACTCTTTACATACATAAATGATCCGGCGGACAGGATAAGCAGCAATTTACGGCTATTTGCTCATTGTGCGTGGAATACGGGAAAATTTCGTCGTTGTGTAAGTGGAAGAGAATACAAGATGACGTAGACGAGATTCCGAGGTGATGTGATGAATGCCAGCCAACTCTAAAAGTAGAAAAACCTAAATTCATGAAGGTGAATAGGGAAAAGAAACCTACAGTGATTGTGTACAGTATTAGCAGTGTGCTATTTCACAAGGTCACCTCGATTAAAGATCTATGCGTAACGTTGCAAAGCAATGTGAAATATAATTACCGTGGAAAGACTGTAGTACGAAAGGCGAATGGTAGACTTCGCTTTTTGAGAGAATTTTAGGAAAGTGTGGTTCATCCGTAAGGGAGACCGCATACAGGACACTAGTGTGACCCATTGTAGAATAGTGTTGGGGTGTTTGGAATCCGCACCAGATCGAATTAAGGAAGACATTGAAGCAATTCAGAGACGGGGTGCTAGATTTGTTACCGATACGTTCGAACAGCGCGAAGGTACTACGGAGATGCGTCGTGCACACAAACGGGAATTACCGAAGAGAAGGTAGATTTCTTTTCGCTAGGCGCTGTTGAGAAAATTTAGAGAAACGGCATTTGAGACTGCTACAGAACGATGTTATTTTCGCCAATGTACATTCCGCGCAAGGATCCTGAAGGTAAGACGAAACAAATTAGGGCTCGTACGGAGTGATAAAGACAGTCCCTCTATTTGCGACTGGAACAGCAAGTCGACTTCCACAATATGTACGTAGATGTAGATGTAGATGAGGTGCCACATCTGAGAAACACGGACTTTCCATTTGCTCTGAACTTCCTGGTTTGCAAACCATCAGCTATTCTTCATGCTCCTGATGCACCTCAAGACATCAGTTAAACTCTTCTTGCTGGCTATGTTCTGAACTAATCCCACGTTTCTTACCTTCCTATTCAGTCCTTGTACCACGTCTAGATTCCAAATGCCTATTGATTCTCCACACCCGCTGCTACTCTTTACGCTCCAGTTCAGTATATTCTTCTGGACAGTGCCACCTGATTTTCTTAGAGGGTGTGCCAACCACTTGTTTTTCTTTTTTTTTCATTTTCATTCCTGTTTCCTTATTCAATATCCTTCCACAGATACAAATGTATTTAGACATTAATAATGGATTCATCGAAGACAAAGTTTTATGGACGCTTGAAATTAGTGTGTGTTCATTCATGTTTCATACACCTCGTTGGGATCAGACTTTTCAATATTCTATACTCCGGTCTCAGTTTTCGTGGTGGCATTTTCAGTATCCCATTTTATGGGAATGTTGTATGAATGTTCCGTTTTTTATGCTGCCGCATGTTATTTTTTTCTCTCTCTTATTTGTAGGATTCGGTAATTCGAATGGTAAAACCAGAATACTTAGGGGATCTCTTTGTTGTACGCCTGGCTGTCTGTCTGTTAAGACCCCTTTTCCTCATGAACGGATACAGGTATCAACCTGAAAATTACACCGAGGTGACAAGAGTCCTGGGGTACATCCTAATATCCTGTCTGACTTCCTTTTGCCCATCGTGGCGCAGCAGCTAGACCTGGCATGGACTGAAAGACTCGTCTGAATTCTCCTGCAGAAGTAATGGAAAATGCTCTCCCTATAGCTATCCATAAAAGCGAAAGTGTTCCTGGTACACGATGTTGTGCACGTACTACCCTCTCGATTATGTCCCATAAATGTTCGACGGGCTTCATGGTGGGCTATCTGGGACGCCAAACCATTCGTTCGAAATGTTCAAAATGTTCTTCAAACAAATCACGAACCGTTGTGCCCCGGTGAGATAATATCTTTGTTTCGGAACATGAAGCCCGTGAATGGTTTCCAGATAGCCGAACATAACCATTTCCAGTCAATGATCGGCTCAGTTTCATCAGAGAACCAAATCCATTACAGGTAAACACAGCTCACATCATTGTGGATCTATCACCATATTTCACAATGTCTTGTTGACAACTTAAGTCTTTCGTATCCCACCTGGATAGGCGGTGCGTGTGTCTGTTCCTGTGAACTGATTCTGTAATTTAGGTTGAGAGTGAAGGAAGCGAGTAGGAGCAGAACAGGTGAAGCACTTCAGTTCTGCTTGTAACTTTAACACTTTTAATAGAGTCAAAAACACAAATAAATACCAAATGATACATAACTTTGGCTAGGGTGAGTACGTAGGAGTGAAGCCGTAGTCCATATCTAATCCTGTGAAGTTAGGATGACTCTTCTGTGTAATCTCAAAACTAACAAGAACTCGTTGCTGTCCAAACTGTGACTGAACGTAACCAATACAAAGTCTCAATAGCAAACTAGCCCACTTGGTAGTAGAAGCTATATTTCCAGGCCGTCTGCTCTTCATGAAATCGCCAGAAATCAAGACGGCATTCCCTGTGCTCCACAGCGTCGGCCAGTGGGCGCTGTGTTCGGAATAGTTAGTCCTCTCGTAGTGACAACTTACGAGAGCGTGGATCAACGTTGAGGCATCGTAACTATCGACGCCACTGGGTCAATCTCTTACCAACCAAAATCGGAACTCATCTGACCAGGCCACATTTTCCACTCGTCTAGGGTCCAATCGAAACTGTAACGAGCCCAGGAAAGGAGCTGCAGGCGATGTCGTGCTGATTGCAAAGACACTCGCGTCGGTCATCTCCTGCCATAGCCCATTAACTCCATTTTCCGCCGCACTGTCGTAACGGATACGTTCGTCGTACGTCTCGGATGCAGTTTTGGATTTATATCACGCAATGTTGCCTGTATGTTAGCACTGACAACTCTACACAAACCCCGCTGCTTTCGGGCGCTAAGTGCAGGCCGTCGACATCTGCTTTGTCCGTGGTAAGTGGTAAATCATGAAATTTAGTACCCTCGGAACACTGTTAACATTGTGGATCTCGGAATATTGAATTCCCTAACGATTTCCGAAATGGAATGTCCTATGCGTCTAGCTGTAACTATCCTCCGCTTTCAAAGTCTGGTAATTCCCGTCATGCGTCTGCAATCAAATCGGAAACCTGCCCATGTGAATCACCTATGCAAAAATGAGAGTTCCGCCAATGCACTGCCCTCTTATACGTTTTGTACGCGATTCTATCGCCATTTGTATATTTGCATATCACAGTCTATGACTTTTGTCATATTTTCAAATGTGTGGGAATTCCTAAGGGACCAAACTGATGAGGTCATCGGTCCCTAGACTTAGACATTACTTTAACTAACGTATGCGAAGAACAACACACACACCCATGCCCGAGGGAGGACTCGAACCTCCGGCGGGAGGGGCCACGCAATCCGCGACATGGTGCCTCAAACCGCGCGGCCACTCCGCGCGCCTGACTTTTGTCACCTCAGTATATGTCACATAGTAAGGTCTACAGTTCCTGAGCGGTGTGACACATTTAGGATTTTAAATCAGTGCGGCTATTTAAGCGGTACAATTTAGAACATATCGACGAACTGCGTTCATCCATGCCAGGCCTTTTGGTCTAGCGGCAGTGCGCCTGCCTATGATAATATTTTCACACAAAATCCTAAGTAAAAATTAATGTAATGTGAATTCTACAAAACTGTCGTTTAAAAAATAACTCAGCGGAAAATTTCTTGCCGAGTTCCGTACTAAAGATTGAAATGTGGATGTGTTGTAGTATATAAAATCATTTTCAAAATGAGTTAGATTTCTGTTACGTGATGTTATTATGCGAAACTGTTTGGAGAAAGAACGGAGTCTTCAGTCTTCTATTTAACCTCCCTTCAACTCTCAACGACGTGAGCAGTCTCCAGAAACAACACTTCGCTTGGATTTCAAATTAAACTGTAGGTCCCCGTTTACCGGTTCGGTAACTGGAGTACGTAAATGACAGGACAGAGATCACTTCCATCTTGGTTTCTACAAATTTAGCTGTGCTCCCGTGTTCCGGTGTTAGCAAACTTTTATCACTGCAGTCATTACATATTTAAAACAGATTTCCGTCTCCTGTCTTTATTTTTTTCTCTTCATTTGTGAAGATACAAAAGCAAGTAATACGCCTCCCACAACAGATCTGCCCTCCGGGAATAGGAAGATGGTACCTACATCTGTACCACGATCATACGACAAAATCTCTTTGGAAGTGAAATCTCTGAAATGTAATTTAATGAGATAAAAGTTCGTTATATTACGGTCCGGTCACGATCGACGTGGAGCTAACACGCCCGCATTTTTTGAAACTGTGCGTAATTGATGGGAAATAACATTGTTATTTACGCATAAAATTATAAACAGGGGAGAGAAAATTGACCCTCATTTACTTTTTTATTACTCGCAGTAGCGTGCATTAATACTGAATTTGAAATTTCATGGACCGGACATATTTGCTTTGACGTATTCGGTTGTGAATACAAGTTAGCAACCGCAAGAGGGTAGCAGATGCACTGAGGTACTGTTCGCATAATTACGGCTAGGGTGCTCACTGCGTATATTAAAAGGAAGCTGACTGTTAAGTAACAGACCCACATTCACAGGCGTGGAGGTCTGCACGAAACTGAAGCACCATTAACATGATACTCTAGACGCAGTTACGAGGAACATACATGTATGTATTTGATTTACTGTTGGGGAGGAATCAAATGTTTCTTTGAAGGAGTAAAAAGTTCTCAGAACTTGGTACTTTCATCATCACTGTTAAGAAGCTTCTTTTTATGACACACTATCCTCGCTTTATTATTAAGCCTCTAGATGTCTTCTAATGTCTCTTCGCGCGTGTTCTTCAACTTACACATTTTCGGATGTTCTTTATACTCATACTTTCAATACGTTTGCACCAGGAATTCTCATAGATATACTTACTATCGTAAAATATTGTTCATTTCAGGATATATTCTAAAATAATCTTCCTTTCCAGAATGAAATTTTCACTCTGCTGCACAGTGTGCGCTGATATGAAACTTCCAGGCAGATTAAAACAGTGTGCCGGACCAAAACTCTAACTCGGGACCTTTGCCTTTCACGGGCAAACGCTATAGCTACTGAGTTGCCCTGGCACGACTCGCAACCCGTCCCCACATCTCCAATTGTGCCAGTACCTCGTCTCCTACCTTCCAATTTCGTACCTCATCAGAAACGTGGTTTTTCTCTGAACAGTCTCTCGGACATTGTTATCACTGGCTATCAAATTTCTTTAGAATACAGGAATAACGGAAAAGATTTAGTTTACAGACCATTACTATTCTGACTCTCCTTCCTATTGAATATATAACGGAAATTACCTCATATTATTCACCAATATTGATTCCATCGGGAAAGTTATGCACAGCAATTAAGGTATATTTCGAAAAAGGAAATCAGTCGTAAATCTAGTCTGTGAATTGTGTAATGTACCATTTAACAGTGTCATCCAGACGCGCCAAACTTATGGCAACACATATTACTATACGGCTATTGGAGGAACATGGCCAGATCCTAGCTAAGGGTGTTGTTTACGGAGCAGTAACTACACTCCTGGAAATGGAAAAAAGAACACATTGACACCGGTGTGTCAGATCCACCATACTTGCTCCGGACACTGCGAGAGGCCTGTACAAGCAATGATCACACGCACGGCACAGCGGACACACCAGGAACCGCGGTGTTGGCCGTCGAATGGCGCTAGCTGCGCAGCATTTGTGCACCGCCGCCGTCAGTGTCAGCCAGTTTGCCGTGGCATACGGAGCTCCATCGCAGTCTTTAACATTGGTAGCATGCCGCGACAGCGTGGACGTGAACCGTATGTGCAGTTGACGGACTTTGAGCGAGGGCGTATAGTGGGCATGCGGGAGGCCGGGTGGACGTACCGCCGAATTGCTCAACACGTGGGGCGTGAGGTCTCCACAGCACATCGATGTTGTCGCCAGTGGTCGGCGGGAGGTGCACGTGCCCGTCGACCTGGGACCGGACCGCAGCGACGCACGGATGCACGCCAAGACCGTAGGATCCTACGCAGTGCCGTAGGGGACCGCACCGCCACTTCCCAGCAAATTAGGGACACTGTTGCTCCTGGGGTATCGGCGAGGACCATTTGCAACCGTCTGCATGAAGCTGGGCTACGGTCCCGCACACCGTTAGGCCGTCTTCCGCTCACGCCCCAACATCGTGCAGCCCGCCTCCAGTGGTGTCGCGACAGGCGTGAATGGAGGGACGAATGGAGACGTGTCGTCTTCAGCGATGAGAGTCGCTTCTGCCTTGGTGCCAATGATGGTCGTATGCGTGTTTGGCGTCGTGCAGGTGAGCGCCACAATCAGAACTGCATACGACCGAGGCACACAGGGCCAACACTGGGCATCATGGTGTGGGGAGCGATCTCCTACACTGGCCGTACACCACTCGTGATCGTCGAGGGGACACTGAATAGTGCACGGTACATCCAAACCGTCATCGAACCCATCGTTCTACCATTCCTAGACCGGCAAGGGAACTTGCTGTTCCAACAGGACAATGCACGTCCGCATGTATCCCGTGCCACCCAACGTGCTCTAGAAGGTGTAAGTCAACTACCCTGGCCAGCAAGATCTCCGGATCTGTCCCCCATTGAGCATGTTTGGGACTGGATGAAGCGTTGTCTCACGCGGTCTGCACGTCCAGCACGAACGCTGGTCCAACTGAGGCGCCAGGTGGAAATGGCATGGCAAGCCGGTCCACAGGACTACATCCAGCATCTCTACGATCGTCTCCATGGGAGAATAGCAGCCTGCATTGCTGCGAAAGGTGGATATACACTGTACTAGTGCCCACATTGTGCATGCTCTGTTGCCTGTGTCTATGTGCCTGTGGTTCTGTCAGTGTGATCATGTGATGTATCTGACCCCAGGAATGTGTCAATAAAGTTTCCCCTTCCTGGGACAATGAATTCACGGTGTTCTTATTTCAATTTCCAGGAGTGTATGTGACGTTAGCTGCGGCAGCTTGTACCGCTCTGTAAACAACAGCCTGAATTATAATCTTGCCATGTACCTCTTAGAGTCGTATAATAACATGTGTTGTCACACGCTTGACGAGTCTGTATGACTCCGTTATATGGTACGTTACTTAGCATTTCCTCACAACTATTGTACGATGTGGCATTAATTTACATATATTAGGAGCTGATTCGCCTATATTTTATTCTACTTTTTTTAGCACTGAAGATAGCTGTTCAATATCTGAATTCTAAATTTACAGATTGTATTTGCGACTAGTTACTGAATTCCTTTTCCTTTTTTGAGACATACCGAAGTCGCAGTGGACAACTTTTCCGATGGAGTCAAACTTGGTTACGAAAGGAGGTAATATTCGTGGTATCTTCAAAAATATGAAGAATCAGCATAGAGTAGTAAAAGTCTTTAACCTAAATCATGGATTTCCTTATAATTGCTGAACACCTTTTCCTTTTTTTACCTCATCTTCCTTCAAATTTTCTTCAGTTTCTTCTGAGATACTTGTACAGAAGCAGCTTACTACATGTTACAGTGTGCTGTTACGCTTTGGATCTTGGCAGAGAGTTCATGAAACCACTTCTGGTCTATTTTACGTTGTTATATTCTCCATTAACACTTGATTTCTCTTATTTTGTGAAGATGGTCATTTCTCACTGTGTAAGTAGACTTCAGCAACATATTTTGGTAACCCGTGGAGGTAATTTTGAGATTGAGAGTCGCGAAAAGATTTCGTCACAACAAATATACCGTTTGTTTTAATGATGGTTGCCACAACTCGCTTTTCGTATGTCCAACACCCTCTCAGCTGTTTTTTGATAGTAAAAAATGTGATGCTACTCAATGAATTTTTTCCGATGTCCTTCGTCAATACTGTGAGAATTGGATCCCGTACTGCACAGTAATACTCCAGAAGAGGACGGTCAGGTGAAATTTATTATCTTCATTAGCATTGTCTCATCTTCTACACGTTTTATCAATGAGCTGATCGTATGGCATTATTGGTTGAGAGACCCCGTCTGGGATATTATGATATATAGATATATACTTAAGTCAGCCGACATCCCTTACATTTGTGTGATTTATTGTGTATTGACAGAATTTTTTTGGTATTGACGTGAAAGACCTCACACTTTTTATTTTTCGGGATCAATTACCACTTTTCGCACCATGCAGGTATCTTGTCTAAAACATTTTGCGGTTCCTTTCGTTCTTCTCATGACTATACTAGACATTTTAAGAACGCTTCTCAAGTCGTCTCATTAATCATATATAGAGATTTAGAGCAGCAGAAGACCTATGACGCTACCTTAAGGATCCCCTGATATGACTTAGTTGGCCCTGTTGGACTTCCCGTCAGTTGCAAACAAGTATGTCCTTTCTGACAGCAAACTACGAATTCAGTTGCACAGCTGAGACGGTATTCCACAGGCACGTAACCTTATTTACCGAACTTCTAACACAGTGCACGGTTGTCGGGGTTCAGTTGCAGGTTGCTTATCCAACGGCTTGCAGAAGTAACAACACACTTTCTTCACTCGATGATCCGTAGGCTGTCTCTTGGGAAAACGGTGTGCAGCTGCCGCCTACTCCAACTCCTTCGTCCATCCTCATGTTATTTCAGAATTTACGTCTCATTTGCATAGGATAAATGTCGTACCTGCTCTATTATAATTTCATGAGGTGCTCTAACTCGTCTATAAACTTACCAAGTTGCTAGAACTCCTCTGCGTGAAACGTAGTTAACCGTCTTCTCTTGGAACTCCCTCCCCGTTAGATCTCTGGAAGGGTAGCAGCTCTTAATGGCCATCTTAAAATAAAGAGAAAATTACTCTGATATTTAATTCGAATGTGTATTTGCTACAGAAAAAAGTACTGCATTCTTCATTCGGCTTCACATATGCAATCAGGACAAGAGCTCGCCAGTCAACTGAAACTACCTTCAAAGACTCACGAATTAATAATTACTAGACCAGTGCTAAATCATTACGTCTAAACTGATTGCTGTTTCACCGGATTTCAGGTACGAGTTCATAACAACACAAACTTTGTTAGAGTGAGCCTCGAAACAGGGGGAGATTGAGTGACTACAAATAAGACTTTTTCGATGATATTTGGTTAAATGAACATTATGAGTCACCTTTCACGTCTATTTAACGTATATAGGCGATGTTCTCGCATTGCTTGTTCTGATACTGTTTGCCGGTTTATATCAGTTTGTTCGAATTAAATATCTGTGACATAAGAGAACAAGACGGATTGGTCAGTTATAAAAATGTAGCATGTACGTGACACACATGAGAGATTCCTCTACTTCTATTTCATTATCATTATGACTGACAAGCGTGCTGTACTGTATACTGCGTTTATTGTATATTTTATACTTATTTTATACCAAGTATTTGTTGAATTTAAGTCTTTTATTTCGTTAGGACTAGCTGCTTTCGACTCTAGTCGTGACGAAATAATACCTTAACTTATTTAAGAATAAAACTGCTGACGAGGAGGAAGAAATGGTTTTAATTTATTTTCCCTGAACCAGAATACTATATTTTTATATAATAGCATTAGATATCTTAAATGAGCTAATTCAGTACGTCTTCAGCACCCAACATTTTAAAATAGTCGTACGAAATGTATTTAATGTATTTCAGCAGGAGCGTGGTAACGGTGCTGTATTATCTCCATCACTCTTACTAATAGTTACGAACAACACCTGGAGTCCAACCAAGCACAAAAGTCCAGGTGTCTCCTGTACCATCAACGCTCTTCTTCTAAAGTAGTGTAGATGAATCGGTGTGTCCCCAAGACGAATATAGAAAACGCCGTTTGTTTTTTATGCAAAAGTGTTCTTTGGTTTAAAAATATGTCAAGTGCATTACGTCATAGGGTAAGGTAAGGCTAATTTAATTATTTTAACTATTTGAGCCCCAAAGATGTACTAATTATTTTATTAAACATGTTAAAATGTATTAGAGAATAGGTAATTGTTATAAGTCTTGTATGATACAGGCTCATTGCTTCAAAATCTATTCTTCTTCGTTATATTGAAATTTCGGGAAAGTCAAAAATTTGTGGGGCTATTTGATTCGTAAATGTTTCTATATGAATCATTGTCATCTGTCGTACTATTACACAAAATATGGAAGATTAAACTTCAGTTACACATTTTAAATGTTTCAGAAGTTGTTACACACATTTTCCACAGCGGAATTGTTTACGGCCAGCAGCTCCCAGACTAATATCGTGAAACCACAATTACCACACCTGATCCATTCCCTTGTATACACATAACTAGGGTCGTAATATCTGATGCTGCCAAAACCACAAGGTACGTTTTCTTTCTCAGACTCAGGTTCCGGTGTCGGGGAAGATGAATCATCTTCTTCATTTGAAGGTTTCTCTTGAACATCCAGCGCATTTCTACAGCGCTTGATCTACTTCCTTTGGGAGTTCTCAAAATACAACTTTCTTTTCCTTCTCGTAAGACTGAGATGAACTGATGAAGTCAGTTGGCAAGCTGAATTTATCTCTCTTCTCGCACGTGGGGTACTGTAGTTTACTTTGGATTTGGTGAAACAGAAGAAAATGATGAAGATGTTGATGAGTTCCGACTTTCCGAATGTCTTGGAGGATTAGAGGGAATTTCAGAGATTCTGTGGTAAGAGAACGGGTACATCATTCAGCAGTGTAGAGGAAGGAAGAAATCTGTGTGATGGTATTTTGTTGGGACGAAAATTCCTGTACACTCAAACATCATCACAGCATTTCTTACACTAGCTCCACGCCTCCAGGCGACGTCGAAAATTTAACCTAAAATTAATTTTTGATGGATACTGACGGATTATTGTGTATAAATGAATTTAGTTCTTGGTGGTAATATGCCTTTAATGGCTTGCAAACAGTTCTGGCCAGCGGCCACAGAATGTGCGTAGTATGTTGTGGCAGCTACACCAGTTCAATGTGATTCTTCACACAGTATTTCAGGCATTAGAGAGAAAGGAGTGATCAGTGACCGTCCAAAAGTAAAAGACGTCTGCCTTGTGACCTGTGCTTGTTGAAGTGCTGGAGTCAACTCAAAACCAAATCTTCGTTTATGTAGCCCGAATCTCGCATTCTTTTGCCTTAGAAGATGATGAACGGTGGAATATGTGTCGTAGTGGTATTACGGGCAGCAACGACTGTCACATTTTCCCCCATCTCAAAACTTTTTCAATGCAATTTCTGCTCCTTTTCTTTTTTCTCTCACAGGTTTTTCAGGCCTACTGTTCATGGGAAAGCCGCTTTCGTCCACATTATATATGTTTTGTGGTTCATTTTACAAATCAAATTCATGTAAGGCAGATTTCAAAACATTGTAAACTTTAACTAGTTCCTCATTTTCCCATGGGTCGAGCCTTAGAAAGTCCCTCAGGCTTCTTCCGTATCAAATTCATGTAAGACATCTTTCAAAACACTGCAATCTTGGCTTCCTCATTTAATCCCATAGATCGAGCTTTAGAAAGTCCCTCTGGCTTCCTTAATGAAATATCTTCCGTATGTCGTCACATGAGAGAAAAAACCAATCCTTAACAGCCACTTTTCTATGTTCTCCCAATGGAACGACAATGTCAGTGACTTTGGCATACTGGTACACTGCTCGTCTAATACTGAGAGAGGTATGTCCAAAACCACGGTTAGATGAACTCTTCAATCTTTCGACCAAATCTTTTTCTTATTATGCTGAGAACACAGTCGGATTGTCCATTTTTCTTCTACTCTGAGTGATCATTTGATACGTTTGATAGCGTTCCATTCATTGAAGGAAATGAGTTTCTTGAACCCGTCTCTAGAGCGCCGCAAATGGCACGTTATTAAGCACAGCTGCAGCTCGCCTTCTTACAAGCCCTTGTAGACATAAAGGGCGAAAAATCAAAAATTCTCTTTATAATTACTAAATTAGTTTCTCTCACTATTTATTATAGCCTAAATTAGAACATGATTGAATTATTGTTGTAAGTTATAATAATTAGGCTACGTGAATACTTCAATAAAGAAGAAATAATACATATTACATTCCTCTTCAGAAAGCCCCACAAAGACTGATTCACATAGCCCCATTGTCCCATTATTTTTAAAATGTAAGCAGCTGCTCGAATTTGCAACATATGTCGTTAGTTGTTCTATTGATCGACCTGATGGTCCTATACAACTGGTAGCGGAAAGACTTACAACTATCATTCATGTATTCCAAGACTAGATATTATTTCAAATTGACTTAATGTTGCATGGAGGATTTTTGTAAGTAGTGCTGTCCTATCTCTTCTATTTCCATCCGGTTGATGGCTGTTTGGGTTAAATATATTTGGAAAACGCTTCTTCCATCTTGTGTACGATTTGTTTAGCAAAGATTTTGTAACAAAATGGCGTCCGGGCCACGCAGTAGAATGTTTTCTTATTTCTGTCCACATAGCCCCATGACTCAGAAAGCGCCACCTTACCCTATACGTTATATAGAAACCTGTGAATCGCGCTATCGATGTGAGAACGTTTCACAACTATGTCTGTCGATCACATTGTGCTGCGCTCTGATGCGCTCTGATCACGTGTTATTCCCTACTGCTTTTTTCACATTCGCTGACGTTTCGAAGAGTGACTGTAGGTTATGCTACGGGGAAAGTAGAACTGTGATAAAATGAGCAGCACGATTGCTACAGCAGTGAGGTAAAGTAACTTTAAACAATTGTTGCAATAAACGCATTTAAAGGATTCGAATTGTTTTATTCGACAGCCTAAACCACTAAATGCTAAAGATAAATAATACTTATAGCAATTATAAAGAGCACATCTTTAATGCTTAAGTAAACAGATGAATCAGCGAAGAAACGCAGTTCTGCAGGAAAATAGAAAGGAGAAGCCTGTAACCGGCAGGCCATATGGAAGATAATCAGAATAAAGAAAGTAGGTCAACTTTATTGCAATCGAGTAAGACACGTTTCTAAAGTCTGTGTAACGAGGGCTGTCGAGTTGTCACAGTGTTGATGCTCCTTTATTTTGTCCATAATATTACAGAAATTGCTGTCTAATAACGCATTTATCCGTATCATCAAACAGATATTTACCGTTTGCACTTTAATTATTCTTCACTGGCGCAGATACTTCCTTTCAGCTTAGCACTGTGTCCCACCCTCCACATTTGCACACAATCGGCTTCCTCTGCTGTAACATTTCACTTGCATATTCGGCCATCTTTTCTTCACCACTGTCTGTCTCTTGTCCACCCCGACAGCTGAGTGGTCAGTGTGACGGATTGCCGTCGTACGGGCCCGAGTTCGATTCCCGGCTGGGTTGGGGATTTTCTCCGCTCAGGGACTGGGTGTTGTGCTGTCTTCATCATCATTTCATCCCCATCCGGCGCGCAGGTAGCCCAATGAGGTGTTGAACATAATAAGACCTGCACCAAGGCGGCCGGAACTGCACTGTAAGGGGCCTCCCAGCCAATGACGCCAAACGCTCATTTCCATTTCCATGGACAAACTGAAAAAAAAAGCACCTGGATAGTTTCGAAATGTGGTCATGCGGAAAAGCGCTAAAGTCAAATGGACTGACAGAATGACGAATGAAGAAGTGCTTCTAAGAGTAGAAGAGGAAGAGGAAAGAAAATATATGGAAGTGATAAGAATGTGGAAAAATATGATAGGCGGAAAACGTGCTGCTAAGGTGCTTCCAACGAGCGTCAGTGAAGGAAAGATTGCAGAGAATAGAAAGAGAGAGAGAGAGAATGTTTTATTTAGAGAGTAGTATTGTATGACAGTAGGCGGGAAATCATGAGCAAACAGTCAGCCCCGATGACTGAATGGTGCCGGCACGGTAGCTCAGCGTGTTCGGTCAGAGAGCTGGTTCGTGTCTGTAATAAGAAACCGAGTGGAAGGCTCAACAAACGAACTTTAACGGATGTCATATGACGTCCGCAACGACCAAACACAACGATCAAAAAAAAAAAAAAAAAGGGCAGCGTGACGGACTGCCGTCCTAAGGGGCCCTGGTTCGATTACGGGCTGGGTCGGGAATTTTCTCCGCTTAGGGACTGGGAGCTGTGTTGTCTTCATCACCATTTCATCCCCATCCAGAGCGCAAGTCTGTAATAAGACCTGCACCAAGGCGGCCGGACCCTCAAGGGGCATCCCGGCCAATGACGCCACACGCTCATTTCATTTCACCACTGTCTATTGTTCTCCTTCTCATCTTACGTTGAATTATGTTAATAGCAGGCTGTATCCACCACCCAAAAATCATTTTTTTTGGTCAATTTCAGTGCGTGTTCTGCGTGCCCTTAGCAGGTGCGCAAAACTTAACGAGACAAGTGATATGTCACTGCCAGGTAAGATAACTGAACGAAACTTGGAATAATACGTTGAAAGAACGGTTAAAGAATGGCACAGAACGTAACTGAAGGAAATACTGAATGAAACGAACAGAAATGACATCAAGATTCATAGATATTAAATGCATCGAAGTCGCCACGGTTTATGATGGTCCCCTGGACATTGCAAAAGAAAGGAGACGATTCTAAATAAGGTGTGTGAACACCATGGACTGCACTGCATTCTCTGCAACGTGTACAAGGTTGGAAAAGAGCTCTTCTGGTAAGGCGTCCCATTCCTCCACCAGTGCGGGTGGCAGCTGATGGATGGTCGTTCGTGCATGTGGATATGCTGCAGTAAGTCTCCGCAGACCCTTCCCACACGTGTTCGATGGGACTGAAGTCGGGGTAGCGAGCAAACCAATCCATTCTCTGGATATCCTTTCGTTCCAAGAGCTTCTGCACCGGCGCTTGTCTGATGCGAGCGAGCATTGTCATCCATAAAAATGAAGCAGGGCCGAATGCACCCCTGAAAAGATGCACATTGGGAGGCAGTGCAGTGTCAGAATAGCGTTGACCAGTGAGAGCAACGTGTTCAAAGATTTTTAGGCGGTATGCACATGGAATGTTACGCTTCCGCACACCATAACAACTGGACCATCAAAATGGACACGTTGAACAATTTTCCTCAGTGCATTACACTTACTGCCTCTTCCCATATGAGGGAAGACCTATTTCCATGCCATCAGTGTTTGCTAAAGTTATTGAAAAGGCTGTGTATGTAAGAATAATTGATCATTTTATAGTGCATAATTTGCTATAAAATGTAGAGTTCGGCTTTAGAAGTCGTTTAACGACTGAAAATGCTATATTCTCTTTCCTCTGTGAGGTACTGGATGGGTAAAACAAAAGGTTTCAAACTCTAGGCATATTTTTTTAATTGACTAAGGCTTTTGACTGTGTTGATCACAAAATATTGCTCCAGAAGTTGGACTATTACGGAAATGGTTCACCCCTTACTTTAACAACAGACAGAAAAAAGTTATTATTCACAGTGTTGAGAATGGCTGTAATGTGGGGTCTGAGGGGGGGGTTACGGTCAAATGGGGGGTGGGTACCCCAGGGATCAGTTTTGGGGCCATTCCTGTTGCTTATTTATATAAATGATATGCCCTCTAGTACTACGGGTAACTCTAAAATATTACTGTTTGCTGATGACACTAGCTTGGTAGCAAAGGGTGCCGTGTACAATACTGGCAATATTTCTGTTTGCTGATGACACTAGCTTGGTAGTAAAGGGTGTCGTGTACAATACTGGCTCAGTTTCAAACAGTGCAGTTCGTGGCATAAGTTCATGGCTTGTAGAAAACAACTAAAGCTAAATCACAGTAAGACTCAGTTTTTACAGTCTGAATCATAATTGCACAAAACCCAAGGTTTTAATTTCACAGAATGGGCATATCATTAGTGAAACAGAACAATTCAAATTTCTAGGTGTTTAGAAACTTACTAAACTGTCATGGCCAAGATCTTGTTCAGAGACTAAATACTACCACATTAACTATTCGAACAGTATCTGAAGCAAGTGATCGTTCCACACGAAAATTAGTCTGCTTATTTTCATTCCCTTACGTCATCTATTATATTTTGAGGTAACTCTTCCCATTCTAAAAGGATATTTTTGGCTCAGAAACGGTTGGTTCGAGCAAGAGGTGGTGTAAGTTCGCGCAACTCTTGTTGACCCTTGTTCACTAGGCTGGGTATTTTGAAATTGGCCTATGAATAAAATATTCTTTAATGTCTTTCTTGTTAACAATATCAGCTTTTTCCCAAGAATAAGCACCTTTCACTCAGTTAATACTCGGCCAAAATCCAACTTGCATTTGGGTTGGATTTCCTTAACTCTTGTGCAGAATAGTGATGCATCCATTTTCAATAAGCTGCCACAAGAATTCAAAAATATTCTCAGTAATGCACGCGCTTTCAAATCGAAAATAAAGAGTTTCCTTATGGGTCATTCCTTCTATTATGTTGAGGAGTTCCTTGAAAAATTAAGCTTATTATTATGTTATATTGTTGACTGCATTTACTGAAACTTATAGCTTGAATTTTTTTGGATTCATAAACATTTTATTTTTATTTGTTATTACTTTTATGTTGCAATTTCATGTACTGACACTTTCCATGACCTTGGAGATTTGCTCCTCAATTTGGTCCAGGGGGCTTGACGTGTACATAAATAAATAAGCTATGATCCGGGAAGAGCATGCAAACCCACTCCTCGTTGGTCCAATCCTTATGCTTTTGACACCATCACGGATGTCAACGAAACGTACATACTGGTCGTTGGACAAACAGCTCACTCCTATACCATCGCTGCACCGTTGTGGTGTGTGAAATTGCCTGCCTTGCAGACGTGTTTAATGTAGTTGCAGCTGCACCTGCCAGTACATTTGGGTCCCTTATACTGCACATTGAAAGTCTCATCTGCTGCCGTAGTTGACTGCTGTTGATCATCTCCTCTCGTAGAGGCAGGAGAGTCTGTGTTTCAGAATGCTCCCATTGCACATGAAATAATGCTACGAAAAATATCAAACTCCTCATCTACACTCATTTCATTCCTCTTCCAGTTTCCCAATGATTCTTTACCACGGGGAGTCGCCCAGATACTGTCTCCATGTCATGTTGTAATAAGTAACTCCAGCACAGTACACCGTATATGCTCGCTGATTGACACACGCTGCCTTCTTCTGTTCCTTCAACTGCCTTGCGTTGTGGCGCTATAGTCACGATGAACTCATTCCATGTGTCGTCCAGCTTTCTGTGCGTGACTATGAGACATTGGGCAACATTCTCCCATAGTTTTATTCATTTCCACAGAGTTACTAATAAGTCAAGTTACTTCACATGTCTGGTCCGTAGGTTTTCCGGAGCAGTGTGCTTTGAACTACACTACTGGCCATTAAAATTTCTACACCAAGAAGAAATGCAGATGACAAACGGGTATTCATTGGACACATATATTATACTAGAGCTGACAGGTGATTACATTTTCACGCAATATGGGTGCATAGATCTTGAGAAATCAATACCGAGAACAACCACGTCTGGCCGTAATAACGGCCTTGAAGCCCCTGAGCATAGAGTCAAACAGAGCTTGGATGGCGGGTACAGGTGCAGCTGCCAGTGCACCTTCAACACATACCACAGTTCATCAAGAGTAGTGACTAGCGTATTTTTACGAGCCAGTTGCTCAGCCACCATTGACCAGGCGTTTTCAGTTGGTGAGAGAACTGGAGAACGTGCTGACCACGGCAGCAGTCGCACATCTTCTGTATCCAGAAAGCCCCGTACTGGACCTGCAACATGCGGTCGTGCACTATCCTGCTTAAATGTAGGGTTTCGCAGTGATCGAATGAAGGGTAGAGCCACGTTCAAAATGCCGTCAATGCGAACAAGAGGTGACCGAGACGTGTAGCCAATCGCACCCCATATCATCACGCCGGGTGATACGCCAGTTTGGCGATGACGAATACACGCTGCCAATGTGCGTTCATTGCGATGACGCCAAACGAGGATGCGACCATCATGATGCTGTAAACAGAACCTAGATTCATCCGAAAAATAGACGTTTTGCCTTTCGTGCACGTAGGTTCGCTAAACTTAACGCTTGAAATCTTCCAGTGAACGATGAAGTATAACTACTCTTTCCTATAAGGGGGTCTTTATATAAAAAACAATTCGTAAATTTCATAAGGATCCGTCAACGCATTATCATTCATTCTCACTTGAAGTGTTTGTTCTGGTCATCCTATGTAATATCGCTAAGTGGGTCTAAGGCTTCTATCGAGTCAACTGCTGTTCAGTCAGGTGTAGCAAGAGAAGATATCAAAAGTGAGAACCAAATTTTAAATTCTCATTTAAGATATCGTTCACGTAGAAGAATCGTGCAAACATACAGTTGTTTGACAGTCGCACAGACTCCCGTGTGAAGGACATGACAATCGCTGGTGTAGAGAAAGAACTAAAAGAGTGGAAAACAAATAAGTCACCGGTCCTGATGGAATCCCAGATCAGTTTTACAAAGAATACTCTAAAGCATTGGCCCCTTACTTAGCCTGCATTTATCACGAATCTCTCGCTCAGCGCAAGGTCCCAAGCGACTGCAAAAAAGCGCGGGTAAATCCTATGTATGAGGAAGGATAAAAGAAAGGAGCCGAAAAATTACAGACCCGTATCCCTAACACTGGTTTTCTGCAGAATTCTTGAACATATTCTCAATTCGAATATAATAAATTTCTTTCAGAGGGAAAAGCTTCTGTCCACAAATCAGCATGGTCTTAGAAACAATCACTCATGTGAAACTCAGCTTGCCCTTGGATCCTACGAACCATGGATGGAGGGCAAATGCAGATTCCACTTCCTAGACATCCGTAAAGTATTTGTCATGGTGCCACAATATCGACTGTTAACGATGGTACAAGCATAAGGAATAGCTTCCCAAATCCGAGAGTGGCTCGAATACTTCTTAACTAACACAACTCAGTATGTTGTTCCCCAATGCGAGTGTTCATTCGAGACACGGTTATCGTCATGAGTGCCCAAAGGATGTGTGACAGGACCACTCTTACTCTTTACATACATAAATGATCTGGCGGACAGGATAAGCAGCAATTTACGGCTATTTGCTCATTGTGCCGTGGAATACGGGAAAATGTCGTCGTTGTGTAAGTGGAAGAGAATACAAGATGACGTAGACGAGATTCCGAGGTGATGTGATGAATGCCAGCCAACTCTAAAAGTAGAAAAACCTAAATTCATGGAGGTGAATACGGACAAGAAACCTACAGTGATTGTGTACAGATTTGCAGTGTGCTATTTCACAAGGTCACCTCGATTAAAGATCTATGCGAAACGTTGCAAAGCAATATGAAATATAATTACCGTGGAAAGACTGTAGTACGAAAGGCGAATGGTAGACTACGCTTTTTGAAAGAATTTTAGAAAAGTGTGGTTCATCCGTAAGGGAGACCGCATACAGGACACTAGTGCGACCCATTGTAGAATAGTGTTCGGGTGTTTGGAATCCGCACCAGATCGAATTAAGGAAGACATTGAAGCAATTCAGAGACGGGGTGCTAGATTTGTTACCGATACGTTCGAACAGCGCGAAGGTACTACGGAGATGCGTCGTGCACACAAACGGGAATTACCGAAGAGAAGGTAGATTTCTTTTCGCGAGGCGCTGCTGAGAAAATTTAGAGAAACGGCATTTGAGACTGCTACAGAACGATGTTATTTTCGCCAATGTAAATTCCGCGCAAGGACCCTGAAGGTAAGACGAGACAAATTAGGGCTCGTACAGAGGGATAAAGACAGTCCCTCTATTTGCGACTGGAACAGCAAGGCGGCTTCCAGAATATGTACGTAGATGTAGATGTAGATGAGGTGCCACATCTGAGAGACAGGGACTTTCCATTTGCTCTGAACTTCCTGGTTTGCAAACCATCAGCTATTCTTCACGCTCCTGATGCACCTCAAGACATTAGTTAAACTCTTCTTGCTGGCTATGTTCTGAACTAATCCCACGTTTCTTACCTTCCAATTCAGTCCTTGTACCACGTCTGGATTCCAAATGTCTATTGATTCTCCACACCCGCTGCTACTCTTTACGCTCCAGTTCAGTATATGCTTCTGGACAGTGCCACCTGATTTTCTTAGAGGGTGTGCCAACCACTTGTTTTTCTTTTTTTTTTTTTCTTTTTCATTCCTGTTTCTTTATTCGATATCCTTCAACAGATACAAATGTATTTAGACATTAATAATGGATTCATCGAAGACAAAGTTTTATGGACGCTTGAAATTAGTGTGTGTTCATTCATGTTTCATACACCTCGTTGGGGTCAGACTTTTCAATATTCTATACTCCGGTCTCAGTTTTCGTGGTGGCATTTTCAGTATCCCATTTTATGGGAATGTTGCATGAATGTTCAGTTTTTTATGCTCCCGCATGTTATTTTTTTCTCTCTCTTATTTGTAGGATTCGGTAATTCGAATGGTAAAACCAGAATACTTACGGGATCTCTTTGTTGTATGCCTGGCTGTCTGTCTGTTAAGACCCCTTTTCCTCATGAACGGATACAGGTATCAACCTGAAAATTACACCGAGGTGACAAGAGTCCTGGGGTACATCCTAATATCCTGTCTTCCTTTTGCCCATCGTGGCGCAGCAGCTAGACCTGGCATGGACTGAAAGACTCGTCGGAATTCTCCTGCAGAAGTAATGGAAAATGCTCTCCCTATAGCTATCCATAAAAGCGAGTGTTCCTGGTACACGATGTTGTGCACGTACTACCCTCTCGATTATGTCCCATAAATATTCGATGGGCTTCATGGTGGGTTATCTGGGACGCCAAACCATTCGTTCGAAATGTTCAAAATGTTCTTCAAACAAATCACGAACAGTTGTGCCCCGGTGAGATAATATCTTTGTTTCGGAACATGAAGCCCGTGAATGGTTTCCAGATAGCCGAACATAACCATTTCCAGTCAATGATCGGCTCAGTTTCATCAGAGAACCAAGTCCATTACAGGTAAACACAGCTCACATCATTGTGGATCTACCACCATATTTCACAATGTCTTGTTGACAACTTAAGTCTTTTGTATCCCACCTGGATAGGCGGTGCGTGTGTCTGTTCCTGTGAACTGATTCTGCAATATAGGCCGAGAGTGAAGGAAGTGAGTAGGAGCGGGAGAGGTGAAGCACTTCAGTACTGCTTGTAAGGTTGGACTATTATGGAAATGGTTCACCCCTTACTTTAACAACAGACAGAAAAAGGTTATTATTCACAGTGTTGAGTATGGCTGTAATGTGGGGTCTGAGGGGGGGGGGGGGTACTGTCAAATGGGGGGTGGGTACCCCAGGGATCAGTTTTGGGGCCATTCCTGTTCCTTATTTATATAAATGATATGCCCTCTAGTACTATGGGTAACTCTAAAATATTTCTGTTTGCTGATGACACTAGCTTGGTAGTAAAGGTTGTCGTGTACAATACTGGCTCAGTTTCAAACAGTGCAGTTCGTGGCATAAGTTCATGGCTTGTAGAAAACAACTAAAGCTAAATCACAGTAAGACTCAGTTTTTACAGTTTCTGAATCATAATTACACAAAACCCAAGGTTTTAATTTCACAGAATGGGCATATCATTTGTGAAACAGAACAATTCAAATTTCTAGGTGTTTAGAAACTTACTAAACTGTCATGGCCAAGATCTTGTTCAGAGACTAAATACTACCACATTAACTATTCGAACAGTATCTGAAGCAAGTGATCGTTCCACACGAAAATTAGTCTGCTTATTTTCATTCCCTTACGTCATCTATTATATTTTGAGGTAACTCTTCCCATTCTAAAAGGATATTTTTGGCTCAGAAACGGTTGGTTCGAGCAAGAGGTGGTGTAAGTTCGCGCAACTCTTGTTGACCCTTGTTCACTGGGCTGGGTATTTTGAAATTGGCCTATGAATAAAATATTCTTTAATGTCTTTCTTGTTAACAATTTCAGCTTTTTCCCAAGAATAAGCACCTTTCACTCAGTTAATACTCGGCCAAAATCCAACTTGCATTTGGGTTGGATTTCCTTAACTCTTGTGCAGAATAGTGATGCATCCATTTTCAATAAGCTGCCACAAGAATTCAAAAATATTCTCAGTAATGCACGTGTTTTCAAATCGAAAATAAAGAGTTTCCTTATGGGTCATTCCTTCTATTATGTTGAGGAGTTCCTTGAAAAATTAAGCTTATTATTATGTTATATTGTTGACTGCATTTACTGAAACTTATAGCTTGAATTTTTTTGGATTCATAAACATTTTATTTTTATCTGTTATTACTTTTATGTTGCAATTTCATGTACTGACACTTTCCATGACCTTGGAGATTTCCTCCTCAATTTGGTCCAGGGGACTTGACGTGTAAATAAATAAATAAGCTATGATCCGGGAAGAGCATGTCAACCCACTCCTCGTTGGTCCAATCCTTATGCTTTTGACACCATCACGGATGTCAACGAAACGTACATACTGGTCGTTGGACAAAGAGCTCACTCCTATACCATCGCTGCGCCGTTGTGGTGTGTGAAATTGCCTGTCTTGCAGACGTGTTTAATGTAGTTGCAGGTGCACCTGCCAGTATATTTGGGTCCCTTATTGCATACTGCACAATGTAAGTCTCATCTGCTGCCGTAGTTGACTGTTGTTGATCATCTCCTCTCGTACAGGCAGGAGAGTCTGTGTTTCAGAATGCTCCCATTGCACATGAAATAGTGCTACGAAGAATATCAAACTCCTCATCTACACTCATTTCATTCCTCTTCCAGTTTCCCAATGATCCTTTACCACGGGGAGTCGCCCAGATACTGTCTTCATGTCATGTTGTAATAAGTAACTCCAGCACAGTACACCGTATATGCTCGCTGATTGACACACGCTGCCTTCTTCTGTTCCTTCAACTGCCTTGCGTTGTGGCGCTATAGTCACGATGAACTCTTTCCATGTGACGTCCAGCTTTCTATGCATGACTATGAGACATTGGTCAACATTCTCTCATACTTTTATTCATTTCCACAGAGTTACTAATAAGTCAAGTTACTTCACATGTCTGGTCCTTAAGTTTTTCAGAACAGTGTGCTTTGAACTACACTACTGGCCATTAAAATTTCTGCACCAAGAAGAAATGCAGATGACAAACGGGTATTCATTGGACAAATAAATTAAACTAGAACTGACAGGTAATTACATTTTCACGCAATATGGGTGCATAGATCCTGAGAAATCAATACCCAGAACAACCACCTCTGGCCGTAATAACGGCCTTGATACGCCTGGGCATTGAGTCAAACAGAGCTTGGATGGCGTGTACAGGTACAGATGCCCATGCACCTTCAACACCATACCACAGTTCATCAAGAGTAGTGACTAGCGTATTTTTACGAGCCAGTTGCTCGGCCACCATTGACTAGACGTTTTCAGTTGGTGAGAGATCTGGAGAATGCGCTGGCCAGGGCAGCAGTCGAACATTTTCTGTATCCAGAAAGCTTCGTACTGGACCTGCAACATGCGGTCGTGCACTATCCTGCTTAAATGTAGGGTTTCGCAGGGATCGAATGAAGGGTAGAGCCACGTCCAAAGTGCCGTCAATGCGAATAAGAGGTGACCGAGACGTGTAACCAATTGCACCCCATACCATCACGCCGGTTGATACGCCAGTATGGCGATGACGAATACACGCTTCCATTGTGCGTTCACCGCGATGACGCCAAACACGGATGCGACCATCATCATGCTGTAAACAGAACCTGGATTCATCCGAAAAAATGACGTTTTACTATTCGTGCACCCAGGTTCGTCGTCGAGTACACCATCGCAGGCGCTCCTGTCTGTGTTGCAGCGTCAAGGGTAATCGCAGCCATGGTCTCCCAGCTAATACTCCATGCTGCTGCAAACGTCGTCGAACTGTTCGTGCAGATGGTTTTTGTCTTTCAAACATCCCCATCTGTTGACTCAGGGATCGAGAAGTGGCTGTTCGATCCGTTACAGCCATGCGGATAAGATGCCTGTCATCTCGACTGCTAGTGATACGAGGCCGTTGGGATCCAGCACGGCGCTCTGTATTACCCTCCTGAGTCCACCGATTCCATATTCTCCTATCACTCATTGGGTCTCGACCAACGCGAGCAGCAATGTCGCGATACGATAAACCGCAATCGCGATAGACCTCGATCCGACCTTTACCAAAGTAGGAAAAGTGATGGTACGCATTTCTCCTCATTACACCAGGCATCACAACAATGTTTCACCAGACAATGCCGGTCAACTACTGTTTGTGTATGAGAATTCGATTGGAATCATTCCTCATGTCAGCACGTTGTAGGTGTCGCCACCAGCGCCAACCTTGTGTGAATGCTCTGAACAGCTAATCATTTTCATATCACAGCAATTTTTTCCTGTCGGTTAAATTTCGCGGCTGTAGCAAATCATCTTGGTGGTGTAGCAATTTTAATGGCCATTAGTGTAGAACATGGCTGTACTTAGTCATGCAACGAAGTTACAGTTTCTAATACTGTTGTGTCTACAGCTCACTATGTCAAGTTATAATGATGTACTTAGAAACTGTAAGTTATTTAAGTGGTAACCGACTAGTTTTCTTTGGGATGCTGCAGAGCTGGTGTTTCCCGTGTTTGCCAACAGTTGCGTTGTCGCTGCTACGTAGTTCGCACCCGCCTGGATGCGACCGGTCGTGAACGATTCGGCGGCCAACTTTTCTGCCGCTTCGCCTAGGCTGGCCGTCGTCGGCACGCGTCCGCCCCTCTCGACCAATAAAACTCGGCGACAACTCATTTCACCTGCTGTCACCTGCAGGACACGCCGTCCGCCGCGCGTTACACACCCGCTCGATAACATGTGCGCCCAGCACGTGGCTTGATTGGCCGTGTCACCGCAATTATTTCCTGACGAGCGAAATGTTACAAAAGAAGCACAAGTGCGTTTTGTTCCACAGCGCTAGTTTGACAGGACTGCCTGATTCCACGGCAACGTGGGGGCCTTTGTTGGCTGCGTACTCGCATTTTCGAGATTCTCTAAGTGTCTTGGTCACCTGAGAAGACAAGTACTCGGCAGCACTCAATAGCATTCACTCTCTTCACAGTAAAATGAAATTAGGGGAGAAATGTGGTATGGATAACAGATAATCTCAGCCTTGTGTCGAGCATCAGAGAAGTTTTGCGGTAGAGTCGATTCACATTTTAACCATCGTTTCTGTAGTAAAACAGAATTTTTGCTATACAATCGATGAGTTTGCCACCTACACGGTGTATAGTAGATTACGATTATGGCTTGTTATACAAAAAAGTTAAAGATTTTATCGCACTGATAGTTAGTTGACGAAAAACTAAAAAGTGTTTGTCTTTCTTTTGTTGCATATATGTCGAGCAAATTTGCCAAGTGCTGAGGCTGCTCTTTGTGTGGCATGGGAACTTTGAGATGCCGGATTATTCATCTGATCTATGAACTGGGCACAGTTTTTTGTTTGAGGGATCTACAATAAATTATAGGTAAAAGACGGGCTACCTCAGCCGAAAATTTAGTATAGAATCTGTCAGGAATTCCATCGGGGCGTGGAGCTTTGTTATGTTTTGAAGATTACAGTTGTTCCTCAAGACACTGACACTTTGTGTGGTGGTCTTCAGTCGAGAAACTGGTTTGATGCAGCTCTCCATGCTGCTCTGTCCTGTGCAAGGTTCTTCATATCCCAGTACGTACTGCAACCTACATCCTTCTGAATCTGTTTAGTGTATTCCTCTCTTGGTCTCCCTCTACGATTTTACCCTCAACGCTGCCCTCCAATACTAAATTGGTCATCCCATGATGCCTCAGAACAAGTCCTACCAACCGATCCCTTCTTCTAGTCAAGTTGTACCACAAATTTCTCTTCTCCCCAGTTCTATTCAGTACCTCCTCATTACGTATGTGATCTATCCATCTAATCTTCATCATTCTTCTGTAGCACCACATTTCGAAAGCTTCTATTACATTCTTGTCTAAACTATTTATCGTCCACGTTTCACTTCCATACATGGCTACACTCCATACAAGTACTTTCAGAAAAGACTTCCTGACACTTAAATCTATACACGACGTTAACAAATTTCTCTTCTTCAGAAACGCCTTCCTTGCCATTGCCAGTCTACATTTTATATCCTCTCTACTTCGACCATCATCAGTTATTTTGATCCCCAAATAGCAAAATTCATTTACCATTTTAAGCGTCTCATTTCCTAATCTAATTCCCACAGCATCACCCGACTTAATTCGACTACATACCATTATTCTCGTTTTGCTTTTGTTGATGTTCATCTTATATCCTCCTTTCAAGACGCGGTCCATTCCGTTCAGCTGCTCTTCCCGGTCCTTTGCTGTCTCTGGCAGAATTACAATGTCATCGGCGAACCTCAAAGTTTTTATTTCTTCTCCATGGATTCTAATTCCAACTCCGAATTTTTCTTTTGTTTCCTTTACTGCTTGCTCAATATACAGATTGAATAACATCGGGGATAGGCTACAACCCTGTCTTACTCCCTTCCCAGCCACTGCTTCCCTTTCGTACCCCTCAACTCTTATAACTGCCATCTGGTTCCTGTACAAATTGTAAATAGCCTTTCGCTCACTGTATTTTACCCCTGCCACCTTCAGAATTTGAAAGAGGGTATTCCACTCTACATTGTCAAAAGCTTTCTCTAAGTCTACAAATGTTAGAAACGTAGGTTTGCCTTTCCTTAATCTATCTTCTAAGATAAGTCGTAGGGTCAGTGTTGCCTAACGTGTTCCAACATTTCTACGGAATCCAAACTGATCTCCCGGAGGTCGGCTTCTACCAGTTTTTCTATTCGTCTGTAAAGAATACGTGTTAGTATTTTGCAGCCATGGCTTATTTAACTGATAGTTCGCTACTTTCGGTGGCACTAGAATTAAATTGGGTCAATTCTCAGAGGTTTACCTTTGTAAAGGTCCTTACGTACCTGAATTTCTTTGTGTTCTGCGAAAGATCACTTGACAGTATTCTGCCACGGTAGTCATTGAAGGCATAACGTATTTCTCTCTTGACAGCCAAATGCGTTTCATTCAGCATCTCTCTATCTATAGCCCCACGTTGGTTTACACCTATTATGCCGTAATCTTCGTCTTTTTAGAAGTTTCTATACAGTGACTGTAAACATGCAAGTTCCTCTCCCCAGTATGAACTGTACTAGGGGGTGAATATCCATTCAGTTCGAGATCAACTATTCTTTTAAACTTGATCCAGAGTTCCTTTATATGCTCCTGCCCTGTGCTAAAAGTTTATAGTTCCTCGCTGAGATTTGACACTACCGATTTTTATCTAGTTTACTGAACTTTTATATCTTTCTGCTTTGGTATTCATTGTTGACACAGCTGCGTCATGGTCACTGATACCATTTTTGATGTGGACATCCTCAATGAAGTCAGGTATCCCTCTTGCCATTAGATCTAATACATTTCCATCACGAGTGGCGTTCCTGACTATTTGTTCTAGGTAGTTTCAGAGAAGGCATTTAGTCAAGTTTCACAGGATGTCTTATCACACCGATCACTAGCAAACCTGATATTTTCCAAATTAATTGTTGAATGATTAAAGTCCCCACCTATAATTACGGTGTGATTGGGGAGTTTACATGTAAGTGAACTGAGGTTTCCTCTAAAGCTTTCGGTTACATCAGAAGATGAGCCTTATGGGCGATAGAAGGATCCAATTACCATTTCATGCCCACCTCTGATACTGAGTCTTGCCCAGACAATCTCACATGCATCTGCGATTTCTACTACGGCGGATTTGAGTTTCCTATCTACCGCAACAAATACACCACCTCCATCTCCCATTTGCCTATCCTTTCCATATGCACTTAAAGTTTCCCCAAAAATCTCACTGTTATTAATTTCCGGCTTCAACCAGCTTTATGTATCTAGTGTTATGTGAGCTTCACTGTTTCTCATGGGCCTTACAATATTTGGCAATTTGTTGCGAATGTTTCTACAGTCTACCATTAGGATTTTAATCATCTCACCTGTGGAAGGCATTTCTTTCAGTCTTACAATGACACTTCTGGGTTTCCTACAGCTATCGTTATCTGGACTGGATGGAGAGTCAACTAATCTAAAAAAAGAACGTTGTGGGCCCCACATACAGTAGCAGCCTCTTATGTGTAGTGCACACCTGATCTATTTAGGGGAACCCTACAGTTCTCAACACTTTGGCGCAAGTCCAGGAAGTCGCGCCTTGCTTGTCTCAGGACCTTAGCAGTCTCTGGTCCAATCCTTCCACTCGATTCAAAACCATAGCTCCTCGATCAGTTCTGAGGACAGTGCTGCAACTTGTGAGCTTCGTTGAAACTCCACGCGCAAGGCTGCGCTTCTCAACCTTCTCTATCATTCGCTGGAATTACCCAAGAATGACCTCGGCGCCCAGACGACAGGCATCATTCGTTCCAACGCGCGCCACAAGATGCAGTTGGTTGCACTCTGTTCCCTCAATGGCTGCCAGAATATCGTCTTCAGCATGTTAAATGAGGCCCCCATGCATACACACTGAGTGCACCTGATGTCCTTTTCTCTCCCTTGCTGCCACTTCTCTAAGGGGTACCATCATTCACCGTACGTTTGAACCGTCGACGATTAATAGACCACTAATCTTCTGCGTTTGCCTTCTCCTGACACCGGACAGAACGGGTTTCCCCAAAACAGGTGAAGTGAGTCCCACTGGCTTAGCTTCGTTTAGTGAAAGACAGCACCTCAGACTTGTTGGTTAGAGCGATCTGTTCAAAACCCAGAGTCCTCCCTGGTTCCCTTCCCCCCTGTTGTACATGCTGTGCATGAAACCGATCGAAGTTATGCGCTCTTAATTGTTTTTGACTCATTTTCACCTAAAAACTATACGTGTTTTCTCTGTTAACTAATCTCATTCAAGTATCAACCCAAAAATCGCTTATTTTACGAGCCACGCAACTCTGTTGGTGTTGGCTGCTGTATTTTACAATCGCTGCTTGTCCCTGAAGTCACGATACGGTTGTTTGTCCTCGCCTCTTGATGGTTTTGGTGGTAATACAGGAACTTGCGATTCACAGAGTGTAGTTGAGCGCTAGATTAAATAATGTCATTGGTTGTCTGAAAAAAAATCAACATACATCTTACGACGACTTCTGATGTCAGATTACAACGAAAAATATCTGTCCTTTGCATCCTAGTCCACCTCAAACGAGGCGAACTGGCAAACCCTTGCTGATTTAACGACGAACAATTAAAGAGTATTGACTACTGAAAACAGTTTAAGTAGAAAAGGGTTTGTATATGGTCAACGTATAAACCAAGTATGTTCAACACTGTAAGGACGTCAGATTACACGGTGTGAAACACAGGCTGGATGTTAGAGAATTCTGCGTTACGATTTGGCGCGTAATTCCGAATCGCGAAAGCTTCAGACACCAGATAAAGCAGAAAAGGACAGAAGTCAGAATGTTAACAGCTCACCACAAGAAAAATGTATGGTACACGTGCTGGGATGTACTGGTAGTAAATAAGTAAATTTGTGAAGCAGTTGCAGTTGCCTCTGAGGAATGCAAGATAATGGCATACCTAGGTGAGAAGACTAATAGAGCGTCACTTCCTCTGCGACTGATTGCAACCAAGTACCTTTCACTTTTTGAAAAAATTGGCACCTCTTCTAACGAATTTACGTTTCTAATTCTAAGCTTAATATCGCCACCCCCCTTGCTTTGGCTGCAATCCGGTTTGATTCGTGTTTTTAAGTAGTATTATGTATACTTATTATTTTCAATCTACACTAGTGGAAATGGAAAAAAGAACACATTGACACCGGTGTGTCAGACCCACCATACTTGCTCCGGACACTGCGAGAGGGCTGTACAAGCAATGATCACACGCACGGCACAGCGGACACACCAGGAACCGCGGTGTTGGCCGTCGAATGGCGCTAGCTGCGCAGCATTTGTGCACCGCCGCCGTCAGTGTCAGCCAGTTTGCCGTGGCATACGGAGCTCCATCGCAGTCTTTAACACTGGTAGCATGCCGCGACAGCGTGGACGTGAACCGTATGTGCAGTTGACGGACTTTGAGCGAGGGCGTATAGTGGGAATGCGGGAGGCCGGGTGGACGTACCGCCGAATTGCTCAACACGTGGGGCGTGAGGTCTCCACAGTACATCGATGTTGTCGCCAGTGGTCGGCGGAAGGTGCACGTGCCCGTCGACCTGGGACCGGACCGCAGCGACGCACGGATGCACGCCAAGACCGTAGGATCCTACGCAGTGCCGTAGGGGACCGCACTGCCACTTCCCAGCAAATTAGGGACACTGTTGCTCCTGGGGTATCGGCGAGGACCATTCGCAACCGTCTCCATGAAACTGGGCTACGGTCCCGCACACCGTTAGGCCGTCTTCCGCTCACGCCCCAACATCGTGCAGCCCGCCTCCAGTGGTGTCGCGACAGGCGTGAATGGAGGGACGAATGGAGACGTGTCGTCTTCAGCGATGAGAGTCGCTTCTGCCTTGGTGCCAATGATGGTCGTATGCGTGTTTGGCGCCGTGCAGGTGAGCGCCACAATCAGGACTGCATACGACCGAGGCACACAGGGCCAACACCCGGCATCATGGTGTGGGGAGCGATCTCCTACACTGGCCGTACACCACTGGTGATCGTCGAGGGGACACTGAATAGTGCACGGTACATCCAAACCGTCATCGAACCCATCGTTCTACCATTCCTAGACCGGCAAGGGAACTTGCTGTTCCAACAGGACAATGCACGTCCGCATGTATCCCGTGCCACCCAACGTGCTCTAGAAGGTGTAAGTCAACTACCCTGGCCAGCAAGATCTCCGGATCTGTCCCCCATTGAGCATGTTTGGGACTGGATGAAGTGTCGTCTCACGCGGCCTGCACGTCCAGCACGAACGCTGGTCCAACTGAGGCGCCAGGTGGAAATGGCATGGCAAGCCGTTCCACAGGACTACATCCAGCATCTCTACGATCGTCTCCATGGGAGAATAGCAGCCTGCATTGCTGCGAAAGGTGGATATACACTGTACTAGTGCCGACATTGTGCATGCTCTGTTGCCTGTGTCTATGTGCCTGTGGTTCTGTCAGTGTGATCTTGTGATGTATCTGACCCCAGGAATGTGTCAATAAAGTTTCCCCTTCCTGGGACAATGAATTCACGGTGTTCTTATTTCAATTTCCAGGAGTGTATATATCTTGCAAATCGATTGAGCACTCACCTGAGATAGATTTAACTCTACTGCCGAGTCATTTTCATTTGTTACTGACAAGAGAGAGAAACAAAATAATTATAGAAATGAAAATAAATTTTAATGTACCATGTTTCTAAATCGAACTAAACCGAATAAAACAGTTTCTGCTAGTCCCGTGCAACTTCCTGACCCAACACCGATAGTCCTAAAAATTCGTGTGTGAGGATTTTTAACAACTTCCACAAAACCTGTAACATTTATAACGAGAAACGTGGGACGCATACACGAGATTAAAGATGCATGAATAGTTCACCTCCTAGCTGTTACCTGGTTCATGAGCCCCAATTTTTCATTGTAATCTTACAATTATTGTCATAGCTGTTAACAACTGACCAGCACAAATTTTTCAGGACAGTCTGTATAAGGTTAGCAATTTGTATGGAGCTAGAAGAAATTATGTTACAATTTTTAGTCAGATTTAAAATGATTTACTCTAAAAACTGATATTTTTTAAAATAATTAATTTCTTGTGTTCTGCTTTATAGACTTGTGATTATGAAATTTATCAATGCATTTTAAACATTGCAATGAGATTACATTTTTATTTAAATAATCAACTGTATATATACCAGCTTTTTACTCACACTTTTCCCTATGTATGTATATATAATATATATTGTACACTTCTCCTCCTCCCTCTCTCTTTCTCTGTCTCCTCTTCCTCCTTTCTTTGCACAGCCATGCCTGTCTGCTCACATACTGCCTGTAACACATTCCGATGCTCTCCATACAATACATCGTACCGGCAGAGCAGCTAAAATGTCAGGCGTTACCAAACTTTTCCATCCCCACCCCCCATCCCTACCGAACAGATCATCAAGAAAGCAAGTTAATACTGCAGTATCACCCACTCCTGGGCTATATTTAAAACTGCAACTCTCTAACTTGTGAGGTAATGGGAGAGTTGTTGCACCCTGGGAATACTTTAAGTTCAGAAGTTGGTGGCCACTGCTTGGGCCGCTCAGCAAGCCGCAGCTTGTTAGCAACTGTATGAAGCCGCACAACAGCTGGACCACAAGGTCCAGCTGACCGTGTGGCTGGGAATACCATGGTGACGCTGTGTTGATGAAGGAGACATGTCAGAAGTGGATGTACATTTAAATAACTTGACTTTGTGAAACCTTAATGGCAGACATTTCACAGTTTGTTTGGAAATTAACTGTAACCAGACGAATCATGACACCACAAAAAGAAACATGTACATTACCATTATTTGCATTACAATTCTCATGGTGCAATCAGATTTTTAATATTATTAGTTTAAAGTTCTGTATTTGATAATAAATTATACAAGTAACACCCAGCAACGAATTTCCAAAATCTAAATGGTTCATCCGATTTTGTCGATAGACGTGCCTTTAAAAAGCTATTAGTGTAAGCCTAAATTGGTATAAATTACAAGCATGCAACTTGAATAGTACATGAGTTATTGGAGGTCAAATTGGCCGATTGCTATCGATCACGTCGGGTAATAAGTACTCCACAGTTACTCGAAAAACGGTAGCAGCATGCTTATATTTATTCATCTATGTCTTTGTTTATGTCAGATATATACTATGCATGAAGAAATTGGTCAATTATTTACTGTGTTTTAGAAAGCACAGAGACATTAGGCTACTGGCTCACTTTTGTTCTATTCCTTTGATATATTTCCATTAATTTGTTTATTTATATTTATGTATTTTCTCCTCCGATTGCGAAAACATTCTGTTGGCACCCACCTACATAGGGAGAAATGATCATCTCAATAAAATAAGAGCAATCAGGGCTCGCACGGAAAAATTTGAGTACTCGTTTCTCCTGCGTGCCGTTCGAGAGTGGAACGGTAGAGAGACAGCATGAAGGTGGTTGATTGAACCCGCTGCCAGACACTTTATTGTGAACAGCAGAGTAATCACGTTGATGTAAATGTGTGTTAGAGAGCGTGTTTATGGTCCAGCCATAGAAATATTTATTTAATTTCAAGTTATTTAAATGTAAATACAGTATTTTGAATGTGTTTCATTATGTTTGTGTGCGTTGGCTTCGAGACAGGGCGGGAGTGCTCTAGCCAATCACAGCGATCGTTCCAAAAAGGACACTTGGAGAAGTTTGGGAGGAGGATCGTTTCGAGAGAAGACAATGGAGTTCTGGACAGAACGGCATAGGACACAGGAGCTGCTGCACGGAAAGTGCTGGATGGTGAGTCGCGGGATAGACAGGGAGAGTGGAGCAGTTTGCCCATGGTCGCGTGAGATAAAAATATTTCGTAGTGCCGACTCGTGCACTTGTGAGACTTCCGTGGCTTCTACAGTGAAGACGTAGTATGCGTGTCGGAGTGAATATATCGCGAGCTATGTTGTTCTTCATAACTAATTACGTGAAGTAGGAATCTATTTTTTCCACCCTGTTATTCAACTTATATTTTATTTAATTGCTGGGCCATCGACACCAATAAGTGTTTTACAGTAATAAAGGGCATTCTTAAAGGTTCTTTTGCTATCGTACTCATCACTTAAAGTCGTTAAAACAGTGCTTGCAGAATTTATTTAATTGCAATCTTTCATGAATAAATGTCTATGTTACGCTCAAAATTCGCAATTGCCGAGTGATAGGGACCTTCGACCATTCGATTCATGTGTACATTTATATTGTATACTGTAGACTCAACAGTGTCTGGCTTGTAGTGAGGCAACGACGTATCCCAGCCCTAGACAACGAAACCAGCCAAAAACTTTTAATATTTCAACTCTGAGTCTGTGGGTACGTAGTTGAGGGACACTTCATCACATCTTTATTATTTGAAAGCTCTCAAGCTCATTAGGAAGTTCGTTTAAAATCAGTTGAAAAATTTGTATCAAAGAGACAGACTGACAAGGAAACGACCTTAAACTGTTGTCTTGCACTATCGTATCGAGCACATACATGTCAGAAGCACGTTCGAACTTGTGTCTCATTGCACTCAAAAAAGATTTAAGTTTATAGCATCATAGTGTTGCCTGTAGTTTTACAAATAATATAACCATCCGGATATGCTTTCATGAACTCGAAGGTCAGCAGCCTATGAAAACTGGATACAATCAGAGGAAGGTGAGATTGCAAAATTTATCTATGTTACTGTATTTTCGAATCTAACATACGGCTTTAAACAGAACTGTTATTCATAAATACTGAATACATTCACCACCATCAAGCATTTCTCGAAAATTAACCAACATCAAACACCACAACAGTTAATAAAAAGTATGAATAATAAAATAGTCCCTGCCATAAAATTGAAGACCTAGAAGCCACGGTCTGATCTCAATGTAACTTTGTACATGTACACACTGTTCGCAGATGCCGAGATGCAACTCTGTGTATCAGGTAACTGCCACTACAGTACGTTGGCGGTGTTTATGTTTAGTGATCACTGTGAATGATACGGAAATGTCGCGTTCTCGCGTGAGACAGCGTTATCACCACGTAACAGAGGTTGTAGGGGCCAGTTTCTGGTTCTCCATTTGGACAGCCGAAACGAATCGTGCAGTATCAGATATGTGGGGCATTCAGATATGAAGTAATCCAATGCTGAAATGCATGGAAATATGGTGGCAAGTATATTTGCCGTTAAGTTTCTGGTCGACCACTTCTGATCACCACAAGGGAGGTTCCCCGTATTTTGCAGCAAGCACATCATAACCCCTTTTCATCTGCCCCTGCTATCGGAGAACCAGCATCGCATTCCCTGCAACATTCTACATCATCTCGCACCAATGGTCAGAAACTTGGAGCATCCGGACTAGGGAGTTACTGCCCTACGCATAAGTTGCCATTAACAACAGACGGCTGCATTTAGTCCCGTCACCAGGACATAGGGACTACTGATGAAGGGCGGCGTATTGTGTTCAGCGATGAATCCTGATTTTTCACTCCCCCAGATGACCACCTTCAGCAAGGTTCACCGTGACCTGGGGAGAGGTGCCACTTTTCCATTGTCCTGGAAAGACAGCGGCGGTGTGGGGAACCATCGAGTATGACTTAAAGTCATAACTTACAGAGACGGATGGGACGGCACAGCCGTACATCAAAAACATCTTGCGTCTGCATGTGTTACTTCTTACGCGACTGTATAGTGGTATCATCTTTCAGCAGGACAATGATCGTTCACAGATGGCACTAGTCTCTATGTACTGTCTGCGTGATGATGCGATAGTCCTGTAGTCAGCAAGATCCACGGATCTATCCCAAATGCAACGAGTATAAGGCCAACACGAACGTCAAATCTGTCCCAGTGATAGTACTCGTAATATCAAGGACCATGTTACAACTGTGGGTTAGTTTGCCTCAGGAGAGGATAAAATGGCTTTATCACACCCTTATACTCAAATCAGAACGTGTATCCAAATCAGAGGGGGTGCAACGTCATACAGGTAAGTCGATTCATACTGCCATTCTTTGTAAATTTGACTCGATTTGGTAATAACGTCACACACCCTTTCATCCCGTGAAGTATAATTTCGTTTTGTTCTCCCATCCTGGGTGCTTTAGCTATTTCTCAGGGAGCGTATAATCTGACGGACAGTGCTGAATGTGATGTGAAACTGGGCCCTGTTTTTGCTTCAGGCGGATAGGACACCATTCTACTAACTAAAGGACTCTACTAGTGTCAGCTGCTAGGCATTAAGCGAATAGAAGAAAAAACAAGAGATGCAATGGATCTAATGGTGAAATTTTTTTCCAGACAGATACTGTTTAATACAAGATTTGGCAATAAAGTACCTGTACCGTAATGGAAGCCGTGTGATAACAGCAAATGAAATGTAGTATCAATCTCTCTGCTATGAGGTTAACGGTTTTTGTTGTTATAAGGTACAGCTATGTAGTATTAGGCCACTACAAAACTGCTGGTTACGATCGCACCAGTAAGTTAGTTATCAAGAGTAAAAGTAACGGTCTGATAACAGAAATCCACTTTCTTCACAGGGATTTGATCCGGCAACAAAGAAATGTTCGAATGTATCTGATCGTTGCCAACTGCTGGTTCTTATGTATAGCAAGCAACTCAAATTTTTGCCTAATGTGTCATGTCAGTATTGCAACGAAATTACCACATTAAAATGTGTAGACAAGGATTAGGCAAAAATGTGTTGCAATTCTGACATGAAAAGATTATCCTTGCAATTCTGAGTTGAGAGCAAGTATGAATTTACAGACACGAAAATATTAGAAATGCACATATGTGAGATTACAGCACTGATTCCATTTGTTTTTAATATATCTGTAACATATGAAGCGCAGTACCAGTGGACATTCACCGCCAGCTATGTACGAGGGGTGTCGAGAAAGTAAATTCCGATTGGTAACAAAATGGAAACCACATTGTAAATCAGATCAAGCCTTGCACAGATGTGTTGTGCATTCTCTCAAATACATCCATCGATCGCATCACGTTGGACTTTGCAGTTCTGAATCTACAATGAGTACACAATAATGCCTAGAAAATAAAGTTTCCCATCAAGTATGGCTGCCTGCCGAGAGATTTCGCCTGATTTCAAGCATCCCACGTAATGTAACAGTCACACATTTTTTCTTCATGACAAAACTTGATCGTACGCTGTATGGGCAATGAAGAAGCTCCTGCAGCGTTTTCCATGGGAAGTGTTTCTTCACCCTCCTTACAGTCCAGACACGCCTGGTTCCGATTTTCATCTCTGCTTACATGAACTGCTGGCTATGAAGAAAAAATTTTGGCACATAAAAGGAGTTGCAGATCGTCGCCTTCCTTCTATAACGAAGGTACTGCAAAGCTGGTACAGCGCTAGGAAAAATGTCTAAGTCAGAGCGGCGACTATGCAGAGAAGTTGCTGGAAGGTTCTGCTAACGATTGTAAATAAAACATTTCTCATTTTCACTGTGTTTCCCATTTCGCGACTAATGTGAACTTACTTTCTAGACATCCCTCGTAATAGCCATGGCAGCGAAGGTGCTCCTATAGATATATAAACGGTTGGTGGATGGGTGTAAATGTTCAGTTCATGATTTTTTTAAATATTCATGGCACAGAGCGAATTTATTAAACATCAATATGGTAAACATTTTGAGCCACTTATCTTAAATATCGGGAAAAATTCTGGTGATGTAGCCATTAGAACAAAAGGGAAACAACACATTGCAAAATCTGTAAAATCCGTTTTGGATAGATTAACCTATGTCATATCTTCAATACACTGTATTGATGAGCAAAATTTACTAATATCTGCTTAATCAGTAAGCTATGAAACATTACAGGATCATGTCAAAGTTGTTTAACTATGAGCACAACAAGAAATTCAAGGAATAAATACGTAAGGAATTAGTAACGAATCAATATGCGGAGTAGACTCAAGCACAGATGAAAATTCTGGAATCCTGGAATATTACGATACCGAAAACGGAGAAGTGATCAAACTAATCTTTGGTTTATTCCTGAGGTTCTAGAACACATGCCCTCAGCATCAATTACATTGAATGTCGATAATGTATCAAGGAAAGACAGAAAATTAGAAAAAATAAATAACAAAAAAATACGGGACGAGGTAATATCAATAAACAAAAAGAAACGTATGGTTTACACTCTTCATTGTCAAATTCTGCACGTTTTCGTATGTCTTGAAAATCAAATAAAGTTGTGAATGAATGTCCAAAACAGCACCCAACTGGTGTACATTTTTAAACAAGAACACCCTTTTGAGAAGCATGTAATAGACAGTTTTAAAAATTTTCTATAAACTGTAGTATGCAGTTTTTAATAACTAGCTTAATGATATAACAAAATGTCGGAAAATGGAAGAAGAATTGTACAGTACTACTCTAAAACAAATAACAGAAAAAAATATGGAGCTCATGCGGAGAGTTATATGGTTTTTGACGGCTTTCAATAGAACTTTGGTAAAGCTATAAGTGAAAAACTGTAGTAGTCATGAAGAACATGGTCTCTTCTGAATACGTCACTACAAAAGTCTTCGATGTCTCTGTCGCAACAAATCTTAACGGTCAGATTTGATTGGTGACTTCAGTGAATTATTTACATCTAACAATGGACTACTTTGCATCTCCTACACATTTTAATTTTAACGTAGACCTGATTTAAAGTTTTGGATTATTGCAATAGGAACTAGATTTTATGTTAAATCTATCGTTGTTCTGATTACTACTTAATACGCTAAAGACATAGTTGTTACACAAAGAACTGAATATTGTAGGAAACAGCAACATTCAGATTGCACATAAGTTACCAGGATTACAGTATGGTAATATGTGAGGATAAAACGAAAGTAATAGTGGTTCAGGCCAACGATCAAGTCAGTTTCTAAGCACTGCACAGGGGGCAGTAACTGTGACCAGGAGTCTCACGACAGATATCTTGGGCGCAATTCAGGTTTCGAAATCAGGTACCATGGCGTGACATGATTAAAAAACATCAAATATCTGGAAGAATACAAAAAATTCCAGAAGAATAATATAAGATACGAAACACAATTAAAGTTGTACAATACAATAGTCGCCTCAGCTATGCTATGCGGAAGCGAAACTTGCACGCCAACAAACTTGGTTAGTGTGCAAGACTTAAATGTGTCATTGCCAAGTAATGTGGCTCCATGAAGCCTGTACCACGCATACAAAGAACTGCTACGGAATAGTACTGAAGGTAGCTGAAAGAAATATACAATGAGCCTGAGCTAAAACGAATAATTACACAGCGATTTATGATAGTACCTAGGCCATTATTTTTGGTCGGCACATGGTTCTTAGTAGTGTGCGTGGTAACCACGGGCGGTAATGTATGCTCTGCAACGTGGTCACGCGCTATTGACGAGATTAATAAGGAGTGTTTGTGACAGGAGATTCCGTTCCTCCACCAATGCGCTTGCCAACTGCTGCACGGTTGATGGTGAGTGTGAATGTGCTTATGTGCTGCAATATATCTCCCTTCTCCCCAATGCACGCCATTCGCCCTCAATGGGATTTATATCAGGGGGGCGGGGGTTGAGGGAACTGGCAGGTCAGTTCATTCGCCGAATATTCTCTCGCTGCAACAGCTCCATCACCTTCGCTGTTCGATGCAGTCGCAGATTGTCGTCCACAAAAATACAGTACAATGTGAGAATAACTTCGATTGTCAGCGGATCGGAAAGTACCGGTCGTCGAGCAAAGAGACCGCACCCATGCATTTACTATACCGTTGTGGAGGGTGACATGGTGTGCCATTTCAGTCATCAGTCTTCTGACTGGTCCGATGCGGCCCGCCACGAATTCCTCATCTGTGCCGTCCTCTACATCTCAGAGTTCTCAATTGTTTGCTCGATTTATTCCAATCTCTTTTTTCCTCTACAGTTTTTATCCTCTACAACGCCCTCTATTACCATGGAAGTTGTTCCCCAATATCTTAACACGTCTCTTACCACGTTATAGCTTCCTCTTGTCAGTGTTTTCCATATATTTTTTTCTTACTCGATTATGCGGAGGAGCTCCTCATTCCTTACCTTCTCACTCCACCAAAATTTCAACATTCTTCTGTAGCACCACATCTCAAGTGCCTCGATTTTCTTCATTTCCAGTTTCCCACAGTCCATGTTTCCCTATCAAACAATGCTGTGCTCCAAATGTTCATTCTCAGAAATTTCTTCCTCCAATTATGGCCTATGTTTGCTATTAATAGATTTCTCTTGGCCATGAATGATACATTTGTCAGTGCTAGTCTGCGTTTTATGTCCTTTTTGCCTCCACCATCACGCGTTATTTTGCTGCCTACGTAGCAGAAATTCTTAACATCATCTGTTCCGTGATCTCCAATCTTGATATTAAGTTTCTCGCTGATCTCATTTCTGCTACTTCTCATTACTTTCGTCTTTTTTCGATTTACTCTCAATCCATACTCTGACCTCATTAGACTGTTCACTCTGTTCAGCAGATCCTGTAATTCTTCCTCACTTTCCTTGACGACAGCAGTGTCACAGCGAATCTTGTCATTGATATCCTTTCTCCTTGAATTTTAATTCCACTCTTGAACCTTTCTTTTATTTCCATCACTGCTACTTCGATACATAGAGTGAACATTAGGAGCGAAGACTACATCCCAGTGTTACACCCTTTTCAATCAGAGCGCTTCGTTCTTGGCGTTCTCTCTTGTTCCTTGTACATATCGTATGTTAGTAGTCAGTCACTATAGCTTACCTGAATTTAAAATATCTTGCACCATTTAATATTGTCGATCGCTTTTTCCACGTCGACAGATCCTATGAACGAGTACTGATGTCACTTTAGTCTTCCTTCCATTATCAATCACAGCGCCAGACTTGCCTTCCTGGTGCCTTTACCTTTCCTAAAGCCCAACTGGTCGTCATCAGACTGGTCCTCCGTTTTCTTTTCTATTCTTTAATATATTTTTCCTGTCAGCAACTTGGATGCATCTGATGTCAGTGAGCGATAATTCTCACAATTGTTGGCTCATGCAGTCACTGAAACTGTATGAATGATATATGAGACTCGGCTGTCAACCCGAGAAGATTTTATCACTGTGTGAATGATGCTTTTTTTCCGAAATCCTGATGATATAGCACCAGGCTACACACCAACGTGGATAGTCGTTATGTTGCCATTTCCCTAATGATTTTAGAAATTCGGATGAAATTTTATCTATCATTTTGCCTTATTTGATCTTCAGTCCTCCAAAGCTCTTTTAAATTCTGATTCTAATATTGTATCCTCTACCTCTTATAAATCGACTCCTGTTTCTTCTTCTATCACATCAGGCAAATATTCCTCCTCATACAGGCTTCCAATGTATTCTTTCCACCTAGCCGCTCTCTCCTCTACATTTAACAGTGGAAGTTCCGTTGCACTCTTCACATTACCACCCTTGCTTTCAATTTTGCTGAAGTTTGTTTTGATTTTTCCATATGCTGACTCAGTGTTTCCGACACTCTTTTGTCTTTCGATTTATTCACATTTTTCATGTATACAGTTCGTCTCAGCTTCCATGCACTTCCTATTTCTTTCATTCCTAAGTGATTTGTATTTCTGTATTCCTGAATTATCCTCAACATTTTTGTACCTGTTTCTTTCATCGCTCAACTGAAGTTTCTCTTCTGTTAACCATGGTTTCTTCACAATGATATTACGTTCTTTGTACTAGTGTTTTCCGTTCCAGCTTCTGTGATTACCTTTTTTGGAGAAATCTATTCCTCTTCAACTCAACTGCCTACTGAGCTATTCCTTATCGTAATATATATAGCCTTACAGAACTTCAAGTGTGCCTCTTCATTTCTTAGTAGCTCCAGATCCCACTTATTTGCTCAATTATTCTTCCTCGTTAGTCTCTTAAACTTCAGACTACTTCATATTACTCTTCATCACTCCTAAACTGTGACCACAATCTACATCTGCTCCTGGGTACGCCTTACAATCCAGTACCTGTTTTCTGATTTTCTGCCTGACCATGATGTAACCTAACTGGAATCTTTCCGTATCTCCAGACCTTTTCCAAGTATACCTCCTCCTCTTGTGATTCTTGAATAGAGTATTCGCTATTACTAGCTGAAATTTATTGCAGAACTCCATTAGCCTTTCATCCTTCTCATTCGTAGCACCAAGCTCATTTTCTCCCGCAACAGTTTCTACCACTCCTTCCCCTACAATCGCACTCCAATCCCTCAGTACTATTAGATTTTCAACTCCCTTTACGTTCTGAATTTCCCGTTCAATAACTTCATATATTTTTTCTATCTCTTCATCTTCGGCTTGCCATGTCGGCATGTATACATGAACTATCGTTGTCAGTGTTGGCTGGCTGTTGATTTGGATGAGAACAACCAAATCACCTAACTGTATCTCACAGTCTTGTTTTACATGGATCCCTTCTTGCTTTTTGCACAATGTAGCGGACATCTGCTGCTGTATATGGCCATAGTCGACCACGTCCTCTATTTCAGGCAGCACTGCCTGTCGCTCGGAAGGTATGCAAGTGAATCATTGCTGTAAGAACTGTCAGACTCCTGAGCTACTCTCGTCACACTTCGTCATTCCTCTAGTTTCCTGATGATTCTTCTTCGTGTGAAGTCATTCCAAGGCTGTCTCCAGACAATGTTATAATGAGGAACACCATCAATGGGCACCGCAACTGCCCTCTGACTGATACACACACATCTTTTCTCGTTCCCTCAACTGCCTCATGTTGCGGGACCAGCCCCATTTGGCGCTGTAGTGACGCAGGCCACACACCATGCGACATCCAGCTTTCCGTGCACAACTGGGACACCTCTGGCAACATGCTTCACACATTTGTATCGGGTTGTTAATATGTTGTGTTACACTGTGTTCGTCATCATTAAGTTCTGCAGAGTAGTGCAGTCAGTCAGATACTCATCTAAACATATCCTGATAATCACCAAAATAGTAGTATCAGACTAATGTGAATTTCAACTTTGGTCGATATGGTTACCTGTTTAATTTATAGGGAAAATTAAAACCACTGAATGTAACAATAGGACTAAAAAGTAATTAGCTGCAATAGCGATACGAAACATAGCCAGAAACTTACAGCCATGACAACAGTCATTTCTTTCGCCGACTTTCATCGAAACCTTCAATAACCAAGCCTATTGTCTCTTTTAGTTACACTCACTCCGACAAAACTGAGAATCTAAAAGCGAAAAAACTGGCCAAACTCTGTATTCCACAGACAACTAGCAGCAGACAATAAAAAATTTACTTCCTTGTTTCGTGAAACATGTTGCCACCTGTTGTAACTTCTGCATACAACACGGCTACGGTAGTTTTTATAGAATGCGTTTCATTGTTCGGGCGCTAGTAAAAATTTCATGCTTTTTCGCAACAACCTTGATAGGGGATGCGTGCAGTACAAACAAACTGCTGCAAAATTTTACGTCGTGCTGACTGGTTCATCGCATTGCCTGGAGCCATTCGGAATAAATATGCAACCTCCCTCGAAAACGTTTTGTCGTCCACGTCTGTACGTGAGTTTATCACACGGGTTGATGTTCTATTGAAGCGATTATACTAGAAATGCAATGGTGTGTGTGTGTGTGTGTGCGTGTGTGTGTGTGCGTGTGTGCGTGTGTGCGTGTGTGTGTGTGTGTGTGTGTGTGTGTGTGTGTGTTCGTATTTGATTTTTCAGTCACAGATAGTAAGGCAGAGATTTTTTTTTGTCTGTAAAAACACATGATTTTTCTTGGCCTGTACTTCAGTCTAGTGTGATTTTAGAATCACGTGAAGAAGAACGTACTTAATTCCGCCATTTTCTATAGTACTTGCAGTTACTAGACATTAAGTTCTATTATGTGCAGCATTCGTAAGTATTTAAGTTCTGTATAATATATCAAATTACGAGGGTTGCCCGGAAAGTAATGTAACGCAGTTTTTTCTTTAACAATGAGAATTACACACACGAAACGATGTTGTTTTGTCTACACACCTTATTTTTTCTCGTAATCTCCATCCCGTTCTTTGGTCTTCCTCCAGCGCCAAACAAGGGCGTGCGTATCCTGCCGGTACCACTTCTTGTCCTGGTGGCGGAGCCTGTGTTTCACTGTGTGGATCACATCCTCATCGACTTCAAAATGTCTCCCACAAATGGCATCCATTAATGGCCCAAACAAGTGGAAGGGTGAAGGGACTAGATCAGAGTTATCAGGTGTGACATCCGTCGATGGTCTCCCCGACCGCTGCAAATCGTGGAGCTCCCCACAGTTTCTTTCTCTGCAGTGAGAAGTTCAATGACGGCACATTCCTCGTTACGTACATCGCCTACAGACACTATTTTGAAACTGACCTGCAGCTACGTTATTTGTCGGAAGTGACGGAATCTTGGCGCGCTCACTCAGGAGACTTCAAAAGATACATACGTAACCTTTCGCATTCGTAGCATTGTTTTCAGCTAAGAAAGAAAATGCGGTGCACTATGTTCTGGGCAACCCTAGTATTTGGAATCTACTGTTAATTCTTCATTTACAGAAATTTATGGCAATTAAAACTCTATATACATTGGCGGAATAAAAATTGCAAAACCAAAAATAATTAAAATAGAGTAATGAAATTTCGAAATATATTTATATAGGTAACATATTTAAATAATTAACATAGCAGTATCACAGGTTAAACCAAGCTAGAGATAAACCACTGCAAATGTGAAATGTTGGTACATTAATTACCGGTGTAGCCGCCAGAATGTTGAATGCAAGCATGCAATCAAACATTCATTGTGTTGGAAAGGCGCCGGTTGTCAGTTTTTGGGATGGAGTTTGGAACTTGGAGCCCGTTGCACTTTGGCGGTCAGTACAAGGACCGATAACGCTGGCTGTCAATGACGCTGGAGCTGACGTCCAATGATGTTCCATATGTGCTCGACTGGAGAGAGACCCAGTAATCGTATACGCCAAGGCAAGATATCGACACTCTCTAGAGCATGTTGGGTGACAACACACTACCATTACTGGGACCGAGGCAGCTTTCATCAGGAAACACAACAGACTTTCACAGTACCCTCCAACGAACTCTCGCTTGACATCGATAAAGTCACAAATCGTGGTGGTTTGAGGTCAGTGGGATACACTGTACAGGGCGCGAGATCCCCACCGATCCGGATCAAAGGAAGATATCGAAGGAATTTAGAGACAAGCTGACAGTTTGTTTCCGGTAGATTCGATCAACAGACGAGTATTACCGAAATTTGTCTTAAACTCAAAATGGGAACTCTTGGAGAGAAGACGACATTCGTTTCGTGAAACTCTATTGAGAAAGTTTATAAAATCGACATTTGAAGCTGGCTGCGGAACGATGCTACTTCTAGCCAACGGGAAGAGCGTCCTGAAAAAGAGAAAATAGTCCTGCGAAGGAGATGGCTCAGACATCAAAACGCTTTTGGAGCACCACTTTGAAGACTGCGTGGCCAACGACGATCTCAAATTCTACACTGAGGTGTCAGACGAGCGGGAAAACACTCCTAGAGTCGCGCCTGCCGCTGCGACCCCTCGAAGCGAGGAAGAAGCCGGAAGCGATTTTGAGTTGGTGGACAGTGTTGAGGTCGATGTCATTTAAAAGAAATTTTCAGTCAATTTCATCTGCTAGAATTTTTTATCGCTGTTTTAACTAAGATGAAACTTTCAGTCAATTTTATAATTTTCTAAAATTTTATCCCTGTTTTACTAAGATGCAATTTGGAATTTATTTTATTTTCTACAATATCTTGTGATGACGAAAGCGCGATGGTGTATTTTGTTTTAAAAAAACTGATGTTGAACATTCATTTCTGTTCTCTTTTTGAGGTTAAACAAGTCAGTTTTGCTTAGTAAACTAATGTCACTTTCGTATTTTTATATGTCAATTTTGTAGAATTTTCAGACTCCTCTTTGAAATAAAACTGTTTATATTCGCAATAACTAAATTCCTAACGCACCACCGAATAGTAGGTTTTTCAACCGAATTTTGGTTTCCTATTTGAATCGGTATGTGTGCAAAATATTCCGACTGCGTAATAAGGATGCGAAAACCGCTAAGTCAATATTTCAGTTAAGATATCAACGTATAAAACCTAATCGCAGATTTCAGTCATTAAAACTGAGTAATTAATTACCTTTTCCTAATTTTTAGCCGGCCGCAGTGGCCGAGCGGCTTTAGACGCTTCATTCCGGAACCACGGTGCTGTTACGGTCGCAGGTTCGAATTCTGCCTCGGACATGGATGTGTGTGGTGTCCTTAGGTTAGTTATGTTTAAGTAGTTCTAAGTCTAGGGGACTGATGACCTCAGTTGTTAAGTCCCATAGTGCTCAGAGCCATTTGTATTTGCACCTAATTTTTAAAAAAGGAATGAAGTCTTAGTTTTAATGTTTTGATGCGACGAGTTTTTTGCGATTATCTCAATTTCGCTTATCATGCTGTTAGCATCTACATCTACATCCATACTCCGCAAGCCACCTGACAGTGTGTGGTGGAGGGTACCTTGAGTACCACTATCGGTTCTCCCTTCTATTCCAGTCTCGTATTGTTCGTGGGAAGAAAGATCGCCGGTATGCCTCTGTGTGGACTCTAATCTCTCTGATTTTATCCTCATGGTCTCTTCGCGAGATATACGTAGGAGGGAGCAATATACTGCTTGACTCCTTCGTGAAGGAATGTTCTCGAAACTTCAACAAAACCCCGTACCGAGCTACTGAACGTCTCTCTAGCAGAGTCTTCCACTGAAGTTTATCTATCATCTCCGTAACACTTTCGCGATTACTAAATTATCCCGTAACGAAGCGCGCTACTCTCCGTTGGATCATCTCTATCTCTTCTACAACCCTATCTGGTACAGATCCCACAACAGTGAGCAGTATTCAAGCAGTGGGCGAACAAGTGTACAGTAACCTACTTCCTCTGTTTTCGGACAGCATTTCCTTAGGATTCTTCCAATGTATCTCAGTCTGGCATCTGCTTTACCGACGATTAATTTTATGTGGTCATTCCATTTTAAAGCACTCCTATTGCCTACTCCTAGATAATTTATGGAATTAACTGCTTCCAGTTGCTGACCTGATATATTGTAGCTAAATGATAAATGATCTTTCTTTCTATGTATTCGCAGCACATTACACTTGTGTGCATTGAGTTTCAATTGCCATTCCCTGCACCATGCGTCAATTCGTTGCAGATCCTCCTGCATTTCAGTATTATTTTCCATTGTTACAACCTCTCGATATACTACCGCATCATCCGTAGAAAGCCTCAGTGAACTTCCGATGTTATCCACAAGGTCATTTATATATATTGTGAATAGCAACGGTCCTACGACACTCCCCTGCGGCACACCTGAAATCACTCTAACTTCGGAAGACTTCTCTCCATTGAGAATGACATGCTGCGTTCTGCTATCTAGGAACTCTTCAATCCAGTCACACAACTGGTCTGATAGTCCATATGCTCTTACTTTGTTCATTAAACGACTGTGGGGAACTGTATCGAACGCCTTGCTGAAGTCAAGAAACACGGCATCTACCTGTGAACCCGTGTCTATGGCCCTCTGAGTCTCGTGGACGAATAGCGCGAGGTGGGTTTCACACGACCGTCTTTTTCGAAACCCATGCTGATTCCTACGGAGTAGATTTATAGTCTCCAGAAAAGTCATTATACTCGAACATAATACATGTTCCCAAATTCTACAGCTTCTGCATCTGGGCTGCTCAAGTAAGTCCCCACAACGAAATTTTCTATAATGCCGCACCATACACTTCCGCACCATGGCCGCTGATGTTGCACCTGACAAAGCCAGTGTCGCTTTTCGGCTGTCCAGTAGTGCGTGTTATGCAAATTTACATTAGCGTGGTTAGTAAACGTTGCTTCAGCGGTACAGAGCACACGTTGGAAAAGTGTAAGGTCGTCTTCCAGTTGCTGAAGGGCAAACTGGCAAAATTCTGTACGACGACATCACGCTCGTCGAGTGCCTGATGTAGTGAACTATGATAGAGATGGAAATTCTGTCGAAACAGGATGCGATTGACACTCGTCTGGTTGATTCCACATTCCTTGGTAATATTTCTCGTACCAATATGCGGATTCATTAGCGTAGTAGTCTTCTTTCTTGTCCTATTTTTGACGTTCAGCAGCCTGTCCGCACTGGTGTCTTGACACTTATGAATATTATAACATTATGAATCACCTTGAGGAAAATGACTTACTGATACATAACCAACACGGACTCAGAAAATATCGTTGTTGTGCAACACAGCTAGCTCTTTATTCCCATGAAGTAATGAATGCTGTCGACAAGGGATCTCAGATCGATTCCATATTCCTAGATTTCGAGAAGGCTTTTGATACGGTTCCTCACAAGCGACTATTAATCAAATTGCGTGCATATGGAGTATCGCCTCAGTTGTGTGACTGGATTCGTCATTTTCTCTCAGAGAGGTCGCAGTTCGTAGTGATAAACGGTAAATCATCGAGTAGAACAGAAGTGATATCTGGCATTCCGCAAGGCAGTGTCATAAGTCCTTTGCTGTTCCCGATTTACAGAAATGATCTAGGTGATAATCTGACCAGCCTACTTAGACTGTTTGCAGATGACGCTGTAATTTATCGTCTAGTAAAATCATCAGCCTGCCGGTGTGGCCGTGCGGTTCTAGGCGCTTCAGTCTGGAACCGCGTGACCGCTACGGTCGCAGGTTCGAATCCTGCCTCGGGCATAGATGTGTGTGATGTCCTTAGGTTAGTTAGGTTTAAGTAGTTCTAAGTTCTAGGGGACTGATGACCACAGATGTTAAGTCCCATAGTGCTCAGAGCCATTTGAACCATTTTTTTTTAAATCATCAGACGATCAATTCCAATTACAAGGTGATCTGGAGAGAAATTCTGTATGGTGTGAAAAGTGGCAATTGGCACTAAACAAAAAAAAGTGGGAGGTCATCCACATGGCTACTAAAAGAAATCCGATAAATTTTGGGTATACGATAAATCGCACAAATCTAAGGGCTGTCAATTCGATTAAATACCTAGGAATTACAATTACGAGCAAATTAAACTGGAAAGACCACATAGATAATATTGTGGGGAAGGTGAAAGAAAGACTGTGCTTTGTTGGCAAAACACTTAGAACATGCATCAAACCCACTAAAGAGAAAGCCTACATTATACTTGACCGTCCTCTACTGGAATATTGCCGCGCGGTATGGGATCCTTACCAGGTAGGATTGCCGGAGGACTTCGAAAAAGTGCAAAGAAGGGCACCTTGTTTCGTGTTCTCGTGCAATATAGGTGAGAGTGTCACTGATATGATACGCGAGTTGGGCTGGCAGTCACTGAAACAAAGAAGGTTTTCTTTGCGGCGAGATCTATGTACAAAATTTCAATCACCAACTTTCTCTTCGAAATGCGAAAATATTTTGTTGACACACACCTACGTAGGGAGAAATGATCATCATATTAAAATTAGAGAAATCAGAGATCGGAAAGATTTAGGGGTTCCTTTTTCCTACGCGCTATTCGAGAGTGGAATGGTAGAGAACTAGAATGAAAATGGTTCGATAAACCCTCTGCCTGGCACTTAAGTGTGAATTGCAGAGTAACCATGTAGATGAGATTCGTGGAATTGCCTGGCGCGTCGGACATTGGCGATCCGGATAGATAGCCCTACACAGCTTACTGTTCTTACGTGTTTATTTTACATTCACGATGTAAAAGTAGTGTGTCCCACTTCTCCTCATGGATGTACATGCCTGCACGCGCCGAATGTAGAAGCAGAAATGAGCGGCTTACAGTGCAGACAAGTAAATAGGCAAATGTGCAGGAGAGTTCTGCAGGCAGTGCTTGCACTACTACTGCCAGTTCTGCCCACCATGCTCTCGAATTCTATGACATTTCTCGAATTTTTTACGACAGGTTTCAACGTCAGCATTGAAAACGTTATATCCTTGTAATTATATTCTCAGGAGCTATCGAATTCAGTTATAAAAAGTTATGTGAAGGTCGATTGGCAGCATGTCATGACCGCACACAAATACAGGATGTTTTTCGATCGGTACCCCTGGGATTTGCAGTGGGATGATAGAGGCTAGCACGAATGGGACGGTAGTAGGAAACTAGAACATTCAATAATAATTAGTGCAGGAATGACAGAGTAAATAACTTTTACTTAACTCTGTCCTGCTACTGCACTCCAGGGACATAACTAATAACAACTATGTTTCTTGGATACAAATGCCTCATTAACAACCATTAACTGGATTATACAACAAGCATGATAACACAATTCTGGTATTACGTGCGTAATACATGCGCGAACTAGAGACTGCGAACCTAGCGAGCTGAAGGCTATTCTAATCTGACATCGTAGCTGACTCGGCTGGAGCGATCTGCAAGTCTCTGTCCGTGCCATACGGCGGCGCTGCAAGCGCCAGCGAGTCCAGAGAGGTTGCAAGTGCTGGACCGCTATCGATTATCGCAACCTCTAGCGTGCTGTCTAACGTTGACACCACAAAAAGTAAATGGTTTTATCCAAAAATAGTATTGCTTCAATATCTGTGTTGATACAAGCGCTAAGAACATCAATCAAATAAAAAAACAACGTACCCCTTGACGCTCTGACATTTGGCGGAAACCGCGTTTGGATAGGTGTAGCCATTCACGAAATAAAAGGGGTGTTACGTCTTACGTGACTCACCCTGCACACTCAGTCAGCGCGTACTTTGCGCACTTGCCTTATCTTTGCATTAAAACCTAGAGATCCAGAGTTGCTGTATTCAATGATTTTTAAATCTCTTTGCCGCCACGCGTAACCACTTGCAGACTTTGTGATTTTATAAAATGAATGAACATATATGGAAAAGATCCATTTCACCGTTATTCATTCTGCGTTGTATACTTAAATCATTCAATCATTCGAACATTTTCCGAGTCGCTGATGATAATTTGTCTGACTTGATTGACAATAAAACAAACAAAAACGAGTGTGTCCGTGTAAATAATGCAAATAACCAAATACTGCCGTTTACCAGATTAATAAACAAGTAACGAGAGATATTTTTCTATCGCACAAAAGAGAAAATATAGTCGACCTTTTAGTGTCTTGTGCATTATAATTCTATCTGGTGATATATACACTCCTGGAAATGGAAAAAAGAACACATTGACACCGGTGTGTCAGACCCACCATACTTGCTCCGGACACTGCGAGAGGGCTGTACAAGCAATGATCACACGTACGGCACAGCGGACACACCAGGAACCGCGGTGTTGGCCGTCGAATGGCGCTAGCTGCGCAGCATTTGTGCACCGCCGCCGTCAGTGTCAGCCAGTTTGCCGTGGCATACGGAGCTCCATCGCAGTCTTTAACACTGGTAGCATGCCGCGACAGCGTGGACGTGAACCGTATGTGCAGTTGACGGACTTTGAGCGAGGGCGTATAGTGGGCATGTGGGAGGCCGGGTGGACGTACCGCCGAATTGCTCAACACGTGGGGCGTGAGGTCTCCACAGTACATCGATGTTGTCGCCAGTGGTCGGCGGAAGGTGCACGTGCCCGTCGACCTGGGACCGGACCGCAGCGACGCACGGATGCACGCCAAGACCGTAGGATCCTACGCAGTGCCGTAGGGGACCGCACCGCCACTTCCCAGCAAATTAGGGACACTGTTGCTCCTGGGGTATCGGCGAGGACCATTCGCAACCGTCTCCATGAAGCTGGGCTACGGTCCCGCACACCGTTAGGCCGTCTTCCGCTCACGCCCCAACATCGTGCAGCCCGCCTCCAGTGGTGTCGCGACAGGCGTGAATGGAGGGACGAATGGAGACGTGTCGTCTTCTGCGATGAGAGTCGCTTCTGCCTTGGTGCCAATGATGGTCGTATGCGTGTTTGGCGCCGTGCAGGTGAGCGCCACAATCAGGACTGCATACGACCGAGGCACACAGGGCCAACACCCGGCATCATGGTGTGGGGAGCGATCTCCTACACTGGCCGTACACCACTGGTGATCGTCGAGGGGACACTGAATAGTGCACGGTACATCCAAACCCTCATCGAACCCATCGTTCTACCATTCCTAGACCGGCAAGGGAACGTGCTGTTCCAACAGGACAATGCACGTCCGCATGTATCCCGTGCCACCCAACGTGCTCTAGAAGGTGTACGTCAACTACCCTGGCCAGCAAGATCTCCGGATCTGTCCCCCATTGAGCATGTTTGGGACTGGATGAAGCGTCGTCTCACGCGGTCTGCACGTCCAGCACGAACGCTGGTCCAACTGAGGCGCCAGGTGGAAATGGCATGGCAAGCCGTTCCACAGGACTACATCCAGCATCTCTACGATCGTCTCCATGGGAGAATAGCAGCCTGCATTGCTGCGAAAGGTGGATATACACTGTACTAGTGCCGACATTGTGCATGCTCTGTTGCCTGTGTCTATGTGCCTGTGGTTCTGTCAGTGTGATCATGTGATGTATCTGACCCCAGGAATGTGTCAATAAAGTTTCCCCTTCCTGGGACAATGAATTCACGGTGTTCTTATTTCAATTTCCAGGAGTGTAGTTTCAGTGGCCATTAATTACGATTTTCCTTAAACGACAATGAACCTGCAGAGTTCGCGCCACGGATCAACTTTAATTTCATTTACTAGTAAAAGCAGATTTATTAAAGAATATTTTCACCAAATAGAGCGGCTATTACATCGCGTTCTGTAATGTAAAGGAAGCAATACACTAGGGAAAGGGGTGGCTTCATTAACGCCCTTTGTGCCATCCTCTGAGGCCTTGCTTTGATTGTGAGCGGCGATGTGTCCTCCCATAAATAAACCGCGTCATTTCAACACTAGGTGTCGCATTTCTGAGCTCCATTGCAGAGATGTCAAACGAAAGGGCCGACATGTGGATATCAGGAGCTATGACGACCCACCGTCGTCTGCCACGTCCACAGGAGGGCTGAGCAGAATTCTAATGGCAGTGTGACATCATTAACCCACCTTACAGCTCACATGAATTTCTGAACTGCGGCCTTTTCTTCGGAAGTGTCAACAACTTGCTGTTTGAGGCGTCACCGAGCCAGAGGGTGACGTCACAGGGTACCACACTTCTGCACCACCACAGAGGAAAGTTGCAGACACCTTCGAGCCAAATTTCAAACTTAAGCGTCACATTGGGAGACGATTACGTGGTTTCGAAAAACTGATCCTTTAATTTTGTTCCGAGATGTGGCAAAACAGACCATCCGGGTTATAAACAGACAAAAAATTTGTTTGTATTTCAGTGCCAAATAGGGTTCATAACCGTATTTGTCCAATATGTACACAGGACCTCAAACATTTTTATCTGTGTTGGCACAATTCAATGCGGGCACCGTTTGTAGCTCGACAGACAGCGAATCATCGCATGTACATAAGCATGACAGGTGAAATGTCCTCTACTGCGGCATTGATCCGTTGTCTCAAATCTACCTGATGTCGAACCTCTGTGCTGTAAACAAAGTCCTTGATACAACCCAAGTGCACTAAAACAAAGCGAAGTCAGATCGGCGGGTGACCGAAGGGGCCAAGCAATGGGACCCTCCCTCCTCCTGTCTCCGATCCAACGCACAGGAAACGTCTGATGGAGAAATGTGTTAAAGTCCCCGTGATAGTTGGGTGGGACACCATCCTATTGGAAAATGACGTCGGAGGCATCTGGAGACTTGCATAGTTCGCCAATATGTCGAGATAGGTGTCATCTGTAGCTGTATACTTCATAAAAAATGGGCCAATCATACCATTTTATGTAATCCCAAACCTTTCGTACTCAGTCACTTCTCCTGGAGTCTCACGACCCCATATTCGAAGTTACGTTGATTAACTCTGCCACAGACGTGGAAGGTAGATTTATCTCTGAACAGCACTGCAGTGACGTAGCCGTTTTCGTCTATACGCTGCAACATTTCAACAGCAAAATCAAATCGTCTGTGGTGATCCTCAAAATTAATGTGAAGCAAAAGTTGGACTTCTAAGGCATGCAACCTGAGACATTTGTGCACAATGTCGTGCACCGTCGAAAGGGGGATGGCTAGTATCCTATTACTTTGTCCAACGCATTTTCGTGGTCGTCTGGCGAATTCTTCGGGCACGGGTTGCACTGTCTCTTCATTCACTTGTATAATAGGATGTTTTACAGAATTTGAAATCAAACTTCCAGTTTTTCGATGATTTTTGTCCCACTGATCAATAGATTTACGTATAGGAGGATTCACGTTCCGTTCTCTCGTTGCACGCCGCTGCATACTTGTAGATTGTAATTCCACTAATCATAGCACGTACTGCACCTTTCATTGTGGCGTCCACATGTTGACTGTCAAGAGTACGTCTGCCTCCTGCACAGTAAATATTTGTGCGCATGAGTGCGCATGCTCCATACGACTCAGTGCTCTTCATGAAATGCTGAGTATCACATCTTGGAGAATGTTTCTATTGACTGCGTGTTTGCCCAGCAAAATAGAATGTGGAGTTCTTTCGTTATAAGCATTTGTTTGTGTGTGTGTCTGGTCCTGACACCCTTTAAGTAACCGCCCACTGATAAGAACCTGTGCTGGATGTCTGATGTTACAGATCTAAGACGTATAGGCTGTGGTACTTTTACATTACATAAAATGATAGGTTTTGGAGTGTTATAATTTTATTGCGATTTATGTGCTTCTCAATTGTCACGAAGACAACTTGATCTAAGATTTTTACAGTTTTGATACTTTCGTTTACAGTCACCGGAAAGTTCTCTTTTAACCACTTCAGGCGTTGGCAGTTCATTACTGTATCATCCAAGTGCAGGCAATGCGAATCCCGCTTTCATATTTACATTGGAAAAAGCTACAAACCCAGTAAATACACCCCCTCGCCTATTTTGAGAGCATTCCGCGATTACCTCTGTCCGCTGCCCGCTTATTTAGAGATCGCAGTAGTACGTTTACACACATAAATTAACAGTTATACAGCTATCACAAAATATGACCGATATTTCGACTGAAATTAACAATTTGGGAGCTGTATGAGTGAAATTGTATAGGCATGAAATATGGCAACAGTGTGTAGGAGTAAAGCAGAGTAAATCAGATGCTGGCAAATATGAATATTACTCAACTGTCAATTGAACAAATAATGGTTGCAAAATACTATCAAGAATTATGTACAGAAGGGTGGAAAAACTGCTATGATACGACTACGGGAAAGATCGGTTTCGGTTCTGGAGAGATGCACGAATACGCGAGTGCAAACTGGCCCAATGAAATATCTTAGAACATCGGCTGAAGAAAGTAAAACGTACGTTCATAATCTTTGTAGATATGGAGAAAGATTTTTACGATGCTGACTGAAACACTCTCTTTAAAACTCTTACGGTAGTAGGAACACAATACAGGAGCGAAAAGAAATCTTGCCAACAAACCAGACTGCAGTTAAAAGAGCGAAAAGGACATCAAAGGGAAACCGCTGTTCAGCGGAATAGAGACAGTGTTATACCCTGTACCATTTTTTATTCTGTCCGCACGTGCAGCAGACTGTGATACGAGTAAAAACCAGAGAGAAATTTGTGAATTAGAAATACAGTCTTTGAGGTTTTATAACGACGCTATAATCTCTCGGCAAAGGACTTGGAAGAGCAGCTGAAGCATACGGATGGTTTATTCTTTCTGCCGTGCATCCGAGATATTATTAATTTTTGTTCCGAAATTTCGGCCGACAACCTTACGGCCATTCCCAAAGTCAGTAGCTTGCGACACTTTTAAATCACTTTACGCCTTGTTGTGGAGTAAAGGCGGTGATACTCGAGGAATGAATAGCATTTTGGAAAGAAGTTATAACATGAACACCAACAAAACTGAAACAGTGCTACTAGAATGGATTCGAAATAAATCAGCTTTTGCTTGGGTAATAAGACCATAACGTGAGTAGTATTGTATTGAACAGGGACCTAGAAACGACGGAGAGTCTTCGCCCCTCCGTAGCCACATTGGTTCACAACCCTACAATATGGTACAGCAGTCCACTCACCCCTCCGCCGCCCCATAACGAACCCAGGGTTATTGTACGGTTCAGCCCCCAGTGGACCGCCCCCGCCCCCCTCCCCCCTTTCCCCGCGGGAACGTCTTACACGAGACGAGTGTTTGCTTAGTAGAGTAATTATGGTGTACGCGTACGTGGAGAAAGTGTTTGCGCAGCAATCGCCGACATTGTGTAATTGAGGCGGAATAAGGGGAAACAGCCCGCATTCGCCGACGCAGATGGAAAACCGCTTTAAAAACCATCCACAAACTGGCCGGCACACACAGACCTCGACACTAATCCACCGGGCGGATTCGTGCCGGGGATCGGCACGCCTTCCCGCCCGGAAAGCAGTGCGTTAGATCGCACAGCTAACCGTGTGGGTAGCATGAATAATAGATTAGTTTTGTTGTTTGGACATAATAATAAGTGACAATACCAGAAATAGAGAAAATATAAACTGCAGACTGGCAGCAAGAAAGAAGACATTTTGGAAAAGAGAAGATTGTTAACATCTCTATGTATCCAAACTGAAATCGCTTGCTCGCGTTTGTCTGTATATGCAGGCTAATGTCATAAACTACAGAAGGGATTTTGATCTAGTTCTGACTAATAAATACACTGATTCACGAGGAACGTTTTTGTACATAATTTTTAAATATTTCGTAAAAATTGCCTGAATCATTGAATCATGATGAATTAAAGTGAAGTTGTGAAAACGGTGCTACTCTTATCTAGCGAACAGCCGCCATAGCTCGGGAGAGCAACCGTGCAACAAGAATGCAGCAAGTGGAACCAGATTTGCTTCTGTCGTGGTGGTCTGTCAGTCTGTTGTCTCACAAATCTCACCAGCCTACTGTTGGCGATCCTAATTCCGCCCCTTCTCTCAATCACTATCAAGCATTCAGACGTCCCGCCGCCCTAATTTAACTTTCGCTTCTTTTTTTTAAAGTTCCTGGCAGGTTAAAACTGTGTGCCGGACCGAGACTCGAACTTGGGACCTCGAACTTAGTTATGTTATTAATACTCTATTGCCAAAACACTTGATGTCTACGAAGGCGCTCCATCGCTATGTTCAGCAGCACAGGACACCGAATTTGCTTAAGGGGAAGCATCCCCACGCTGACTGGAGTGTCCTCTAGCAAGCAGAGTGCGCTCCTTATCTTGCCACTGACATCCAGTCTGCATAGTACCTTACGCGCAATGGGAAGAAAGTACACCGGTCACAGCTTCACGGGGTTCATCTTGCAGATATCCCAACGTGTGTCGCCTGTGATGTTCTAGACATGGACGTGCATCGCCTGGTGCGCAGATCAACGTTAGGTGTCTGTTTCGTGGTGCGACAGATGCTGGCAGGGCCTTTATTACCCGTACGAATCCTCACCAAATACATCCTCACCTGCTCCTCGTTGTGGACTCGGGATATTTTCCACTGTAGTTCAAAATGGTTCAAATGGCTCTGAGCACTATGGGACTTAACATCTGTGGTCATCAGTCCCCTAGAACTTAGAACTACTTAAACCTAACTACCCTAAGGACATACATGCGCGAGGCAGGATTCGAACCTGCGACCGTAGCGGTCGCGCGGTTCCAGACTGAAGCGCCTAGAACCGCTCGGCCATACCGGCCGGCCCCACTGTTGTGGCACTACTCAGTGTCATTGGTAAAAGTATTAGATCTTACGTACCAGTGACTGAAAGAAGCATGAGACCGCCGCGTAATATTCCGGTGGCAGTGCCATGCGTCAGCCAAGTTACGTCGACATGAAGGGCGCAACAGATGTGCAAGTGATTTATGAGCATGGATAGCTGATCGCAGCGGTAAACTGCCGTGCGGTCCAAGGAATGATGTAGTAAGCGAGTCGTTGCCACCACACTTGAGTGAATTCCTCTGTAATGGACGACGTGACACCAGGTTCTAGAGAAACAAATGGGCAGAATCGGAGTGTAAATGGGGCATAGTTTGAGGACAGGACATCATTTGATTCGGGGACTTGGTCATCGCTGAGTAGCCGCCTCACGACTCCAGAGCACCTCTGCTCCGCGAGACAACCGGCCATTGCCAGCAGCAGCTTCCGGTTCGAGACCAGGCTGCGTCCGCCGCCACTCTGGGTCCTTCACGGGGCTTGGTGCCGCAGCCCCGCCGGCCTGCCGTCCGCGCCTGCTGCCGCCGACGCTGAAGCCCAGGAGAGAATCAGAGTCACAACGCCAGCCGCCGTCTGTCCGAGAGATGCGGGTCAAGGTCCAAGTTCAACGGCCCCCATAACTGTGGAGCGAAAGCAGCGAGGCCGCCTCCTAGCAGGTCACTCCACCGGGAAGTTCGCTGTCGCAACAGCTCGTGGCCTCGCCTTCACCGCCGGGGCTGGAGTCCCCATGCAGCATCGCCGGGTGACGTTCTAGCAGCAGACGTCAACTGCACCGTCCAGAGATCATGACGAGAGGCGTGATTGTCTAATGTAGAATTAAATATATACAGGGAAGCTATATTGTTAAAGTTCCCATAGCGTTTCTACTGGTCCCCCCCCCCCCCCCGGCTACAGCATCACCACATACACACCACCCCCTACAGTGGTGCCACTACAGTGGTGCCACTACAGTGTAGCCCATCCAGAATTGTGTCAGCAGGCCCGACGTCGCAGAATCCATCAGAGGAGTGTATACCACCTTTACAGCAAATCTTTCGAGCCACAACCCGCAGTGTCGTCGTTCTGCGGCGTAATCATGTGGTCGAAGTTTAGAGGACGAGGTTTTACGAAAGCTACATTTATGGAACCAGAGGAACCTGTGAAAAAAATGGTTCAAATGGCTAGGAGAACTATTGGACTTAACATGTTAGGTCATCAGTCCCCTGGAACATAGAAGTACTTAAACCTAACTAACCTAAGGGCATCACACACATCCATGCCCGAGGCAAGATTCGAACCTGCGACCGTGCGGTCGTGCGATTCCAGAATGAAACGCCTAGAACCACTCGACCACAGCGGCCGGCAAACTGTGAATCTGGCGCATTTAAGGAGTATGTATGTATGTATGTTAACCGGGGGCCTAGGAACGACAGAGAGCCTCCATCCCCGCCGCACCCGCAGTGGTCAACATTCCCACGACGACTACCACAGTCCACTTCGCTCCTCAGCCGCCCCACACCGAACCACTCCTTCAAGATATTGTGCGGTTCGGTGGACCCCCACACCCACCCCCTCACCCCCCACCAGGGAACGTCTCACACCAGACGAGTGTAACTCCTATGTTTGCGTGGTAGAGTAATGGTGGTGTACGCGTACGTGGAGAACTTGTTTGCGTAGCAATCGCCGACACAATGTAGCTGAGACGGAATAAGGGGAATCAGCCGGCATTCGCCGAGGCAGATGGAAAACCGCCGAGAAACCATCCACAGACTGGCTGGTTCACCGGACCTCGACACAAGTCCGCCGGGTGGATTCGTGCGCGGGACCAGGCGCTCCGTTCCAGTCAAGAAAGCCGTGCGTTAGACCGCATTTCAGAGTAATGATAAATATGAATGGTTAGTAACTGTACGCTTCACTCAGCGTTACTCGGGAATTCTGTGCCTTGGCTAAATCAGTAACGGAACTGCTTTACTTGTAACCATTTTGGGCACACAGCTAGGCAATTTATAGAGTCTAGGTGGCTCATGATTAGAGAGAAGAATAACTTGGTAGAACACTTTGGGATTAACTCTTTGATGTGTATTGCTTTGTTGTATTGTAGTATAATTATCGTGGATAATAGACGCAGAGGCAAATTCAGAGACACTACGTATCGCCAGTGAAGAAGCTGTGCAGTCATTAATCATTAATAGATCAGGTGACTCAACTGAGAACGGATAATCTGGTTATGTTTAATGAACAAGAAGGAAAGAACAGCTAGATGGAAGCGTTAAAGTCCCAAACTGTAGGAGTGGACCTGAATGTGGCTAGTCTTGTTTCTCCTTTTCTGGTAGAGCGTCCGAGGATGTGTTGGCATTTAGAGAGGATCTTAAGTCATGAGCTGACATAGAGGTATGGTCAGATAAACAGTTGTTGTACATCGAAAGATCATGTTTGTCTCGAGAAGAAAAATTATTCGTAAGGTGCACAGAGGCATTGTAAAATGCAGGAACTTTGACCAAGTGAGACAGGGGTTGGAACGACGATACAGGAAGTATAATAGTGCACGGTATTTTCGCTAACATTGAGGGATGGTATCCACGAGACGAGATGAGGCTATAGAATACTTTTAGGATAGAATTAGGAAAATGAATGTTAACAAGTACCAGCTCTCATTAAACGAGAAGTTAAGCGCCTGAGGATCTACGTTAAGGAGTTAGATTAGCTTTGATATACGAAGAAATCGATAGGACGACAGGGGTAAGAGAAGGGGAGTAGTTATTTATAACGAAAATTAAGTGTTTTAATTGCTGTCGAACGGGACATGTACAAAGACAACGTTAAGAATTGCGGAACCCACAGCACAATTGGAGTAACAAGGATCGCCAACATTTTGGTGGAAATGGCAGTACAGGAGATTTCGGTTAACGGCAAGGGCATAGGGGTGGTGGAAGATGTATTCCAGGAAATAGCAAGGATGTCCCAGGGCCGCCGACAGGTATTCCCGATAGGAATAAGTTCAGTCAGAGGGAATACAGAGGTTGAATGTGCCATAATGGGTCTTGTGAATGGAAGAGAGTATAAACTATTGTTAAATACAGGAGCATATCTGTCAGTAGTCTCGAGAGAATTAGTGGATAGAAAGCATTGGAGCCCACCTCGAAATGATTTAAGTGGGGTGGGGGATAATTATATATGACCATTGGTATCAGTAGCGGTGAATTTTTTGGTTGGCAGTGTGTGGAGGTGGTGTATCGTGTAAGTGAGAGGTACAGCATGATCCTAGGGTTAGATTTTCAGCCTCGACATCATGCCATAATTGACCTTCAGCGACGTATAATGGAACTGAGAGGAAGACATTCTGACTAGGGGAAACTGTTGTTAATGTTAATCTGCCGCAAGGAGTGTCTAGCATACAAGACGATCCAGTTAAACCAAGAGCAATAGCATTAAGGTTCGATTCGCACGATTTTGTGTCGAAATGCACCAGGAAACAAATATCGGTGAATGTGTAAACGAACTTAGTGTGACATATGTAATAGAACCGTTGGAGGGTAGTGAAGTGTTAGACACAGCCTGTTGTTGGGTCAAATGTAGTATTGCACTCATATAGGAAAGGGATGGAGGAAAAGTGATATCCATCAATGTGGATAATTTTGTCACTGAAGATGTAGAGTTCTTGAAGGGAACGTTATTAGCTACGATTGCCATAAAGGAGGTGTGAGCTATGAGAGGCCACAGGAAGCAGCTAGGACTGCATTTCGTGAGATGTTGAACCATTTGAAAGGAGCAGAAGGAGCGCTGTGGGTGGACCTGTAGCTATAATTCCAGGATCTGGTTTTTCTCAGAGGAACGTTGCCTGCCACGCCTGTAACACAACACAGGATTCCAACAGCAAATGAAACATTGGTATACTAAAGACGATATAGAATACCACGGTCGCTGCAACCTGTTTTAGAAGAGTTCGTAGATCGACAATTACCTGACGGAATAACAGAAGAAAGTAACAGTGCATGGGCAACAGGAATTGTAATCGTACGTAAGAGGTCTATGGACAATTCGCAGAAGATTCGGTTTTATCGTTATTTGAATAGCAAGAATACAACAGATGCATATTATATTCCGGATGCCATGGAAACCACAAATAACCTAGGCAAAAGTAAGTATTTCTCGAGCTTGTACCTAAAGATCAGACAGCATCAGGTAGAAGTGGCCCCTGAAGACAGAACAAAAACAGCTTTTTCAGCAAGTGGGGACACCACCAAAATTGAAGGAGGATTTTTAGGTTAAAAAATGCGCCGGCAACATTCCAACGGTTTCTGGACGGATAACTGGGAGGACTGAGACTATGTCAGCGCTTAGTATATCCTGATGACATAATCTTCCATTGGGCTATGCAGGAACATAGACAAAGTCAGATTAAGGACAGCACATCTCACACTCACCGCTGAAAAATGTCACTCTGCGCTGGAGGAAGTTAACTATTTGGGCCATGTCATAAATGAGGATGGTGTAATGACTGATTCGAAGTTGGCACAAACAGTGCAAGATTTTCCAGTATTACAAAGTACTAGGGAGTTACAATCTTCCCTCGTTCTTGCGTATTATTATAGGAGGATTATTGAGGCATTAGTGGATATTGCAAGCCCACTTATGTAATTGTTGAACAAAGTGGTTAAGTTTACTAGGATGAAGGAATGTCAAGGAGTGTCTGATGAGTTAATGAAGGTGTTGAAATGCTGTCCAGTTCTGGTGTTTCCAAACTTTCAGAAAAAATTTATATTGTCACATGATGTGTCAGACCATGCCTTTGTCTGCGTTTTGAACACGGAGGTCGATGCTCAAGAACATCCTGTTGCCTTTAAATCAAGACAACTGAATGCCACATAAAGAAATTACTCTTCAACGGAAAAAGAAATGCTTAGTCTGGTATACGGAATAACGTACATGCAATGTTATTTGAGCAAGAGGAAGTTTAAGGTGGTAGAGTACCATGCAGCTTTAAAGTGGTTACTAAGCTTGAAGGCCACATCTAGTAGAATAACGAGATGGGCATTGAAACTTGGTGAAATTGAGTACGAAGTAATCGACATGCCGGGAAGGAAACGCACAGAAATGTGGATGCACTAACCAGAAAGATAGCTGTAATACAAGCCCTAGGTCACAAACTTGTGAAATGGTGAGTGGCGCCAAACACTGACAAGGAATGCAGACAATATAAGAGGCAGAAGTAATTTGGTGTGTGTTGTGTACATAGTTCCACGTAGTCAGCGCGTACACAACTTTCCCACTAGAGTGCGCCCCGCTAAGCACAACAGCACAGGCGCAGCGCTCGTCCGTCTCTGCACTACGAGATGGCGCTGCCTTAGACACGGACCAAATTCTGCTTCTGCCGATCCACGTATTAATATGTAACGCAGCCAATGAGATTGCTGCTATCGTAGAACCATTTCTCCTCGCGGATCACACTCACGCAGTGATCCCTGAATGCATGAGGTGTTATAACGAGTGTACAGACCTCCAATTAGTCAGTCTGCATTAGTCTGTATGAGTCTGCATTTGTCTGCACAAGTCTGTACCAGTCTGCATTAGTTTGTCTATAGTCAAGTTTCAGTCTGCACCTAATAAGATTACCATATTCCTGTACATAGCCATGAAGATAAATGAATAGACACTTTCTCAAGTGTCAGAGATATGTGAGAATAAGATTAATGTACCAAGACCAAAGGAACTTCAGATTGTCAATTGTAAACAGCATCCAGAATCAAGTTACGTAATGCCTATGCTTTTTATTATTTTAATAAATGTGTGTGAAAATTAATCAAGTTCTGTTTAAAGTTGGTCACCGTCAATCTGCTACTCTAAGCGTGCAAGTGGCATTTCTTTTCGTCTGACCTAATGGCACAAGATAAACACGCCACGATAAGATCACGAGACATATTGCTGACACTCGCCTACTTCGTTAGAGCGACAAGTCAAATAATCTGATGGTGCGTGTACCGAAGATCTTACAGTACGCACACCACAGTGTGCATGATGGATTATTACGCAGGGAGACAAAATTAGGACCATAAGTGGTGATGTTGGCCAAGTTAAAATTGGAAGCATTACATGAGATACCTAACCACGTTTTGCCAGGCCATGGTAAATGCAGGGCGGTGAATAGAAGGGTGCCCGAGAAATAGTGGTGGAAAGGAAGGAAGGATGATGTTGATCTATACGTTAAGAATTTTGTGGATTGCACACAGAGGGCTAGTCTGAGTGAGAAGCAGGTACTGTTACAAAGATTTCCAGAAACAACAGAACCTTTTAGTTTCATTGGGGTGGACATATTAGGACCATTCAGCCGAACACCAGCTGGTAATCGTTTTGTGCTGACCATAATAGATCTACCGTTACATCGAGATGAATCCAATTTCGGACCAACGGACAATCACAGTCGCACAGGCGTTAGTTAATAGGTGGATACTGAAGTCTGGAGTGCCACAGACGATGATAACGGACTTCATGTCATTCTGATAAAGGAATCATTTCGGTTGCTCGAATCTGAGGACTAGCCCACTACATCTGCAAGCTAATGGAAGGACAGAGGGAGTAAGCAGAACAGTTTGGAAAATGCTTAGTTACTATTTGGATTCAAATCACTGAAACTGAGATACATACCTAGCTTTTGTGGTAAATGCATATAACTGTAAAGCACATACAGCACTGGGTCATCACAATTTGAGGTAGTGTGTGGCCAAAAAATGCCGTCATCTTTCCACATGATTGACCAGAAGAGTGGCAGAGAGGGAGAAGCATTCCGCTATTTTGCAATAAAAATGAAGGAGTGTGTAAGAGGGTACAAATAGCAAATAAAAAGAGTTTGGAGAAATAAGAAGAAGCCGTTAGGCCTGTGAGAACGTCACTGCACAATAAGGTGGGCCAATGGTTAATGTTGTCAAGTCCATATACGCTGAAGGTGAAGGCAAAGAAGTTTTTTTATTCCATGGGAAGTGGTAGAAAAGACGAGCAAGGATATTAAGAGCAAAAAGCGAAATGATGAGCAGTGGGAGAGGGAAGTTCAGATACCTAAGGCTCGGTATACATTGGGTTCAAGAAAATATCGACTTTGTGCAGTTTATTTATATATGTATTGTTGGACGTAATCTTGATAATATTGAGGGTAGACCTGTATAGTTATTTGAGGTAAACAAGTCTGTTTGTGTGGCCATCCTCCGCAGCAAGCATATAAATATTTGATTTGCAAATAAAAATACCTTTTTCTGGAGCTACTTACTTTATTTATCTCATACGCATTTCGCCTTCTCCTGTTCTAAGGCATCATCAGTGGGATCTATAACGATACAGTTTTGTTAGTTATAGATTATCAAACAGTTCACTTCGATATTTTTTGTAAAAAAAGTAAAATAATTACCAACGATTTGCTGATATGAGTTTCCTTACATCTGGTCTGGAGGCCACACTACCACTTTTTTCACTGCCATATAATCACATTTTTGTGTTCTCTCCTTCCACACTCTGTTCTCCATGTTTCTCACTCTTTTTTATGGTAGACTATTGTTCGTTCGTCACTCGATACAACTATTTGGTGGTACCCTGATTTTCACAGCGTAAATATTGCTGCTCCATTACGTCTTTCATCTTCTTTGGTATGTTTATCTATTTGTTGTCAACCTAACGAAGTATATGTTCGAAACTAATTTCTATTTATGATGTTTATACCATGTGTGTGTGTGTGTGTGTGTGTGTGTGTGTGTGTGTGTGTGTGTGTGTGTGTGTGAGTGAGACAGAGGGGGGGGATAGAGCCGACGTTTTCTTTGGGGGGGGGGGGGGGAGAGGGTGGCAGGTGTACTAGGTGTTAGCGAGTGGCTGAAAACTTTGATGAGAGCTGATTTGACTTTTCGTTTCAATATTCTGTGGAGCGGTTCATGAATGAGTGAGTGTAAAGATGTTGGGTTCTATTATTATTACATTGGACAGTATTATTACATTAATACTTTTTGCGAATGTTATTCTATTATTTTATCTATTAGTGTAAATAATGAATTGCTTGGCATGTGTCCTTGGTCATTCAACTGGATTTTCCCCTCTCCTTTGCTTTTATGTATGTAGAAATTTTCTTGCATGGTCAGGAGGTGTTTTTTATTGTTGATTCTAATTATTTTCATGTCATCCTCTCTACTGTTTGGTTTGTGGACATTTTCTCTTAGGTTTTCTGCAAATGTGCAGTGGTTTGTCCCATATTTTCAGGCTCTCATGTGCCCCTTGTATCTGACATCCAATGTTCTCCCTATTTGCCCTATGTATGTGCCTTCACAAGTGCTACACTGTAGCTGATATAAACCTAATTTATGGTATATGCCTCTATTTTTTGTCAGTTTTGTGGTGTATTTTTGTATGGAATTGACTGTTGTGTATGCTATGTTTATTCCCTGTCTTTTGAAAATGTTCGTGATTTTATGGGGCAGTTTGTATGTCATTGTGTACCATCTTTTTCTGATTATCCTGTGTAGCTGTTATGAGACTGCATGTTTGTGTTTGGTTCTGTTATGTTGTTGTCTGTGGTTTGGAGCTTTCTGCTTTTATTTTATTTAAAATTTTGTTGTTTAACTTTGTGACTGTGTTATTACTGTAACCATTATTTTGTGCTATCTGCATTATTATGTCCAGTTCTTTTTGGTACCTTTCTTTGGTGAGTGGTGCTGCGTTGAGTCTATGGAGCATGTGTCGAAGTGCTGCTTTCTTTTGTGCGTGCAGGTGGTTCGAGGATTGGGGAATGATAATGTCTGTTGCTGTGGGTTTACAGTAAATTTCAAACATATGCTTATTGTTTCGTTTTTTGATTGTTATATCCAGAAAGTTAATTTGGTTGTTCTGTTCTCTTTTAATTGTTAATTTTATATTTTTATGTATCTTGCTGATGTCAGTATGTAGTTTTTCAATTTTTGTTTATGGTTCATCTATTAAGCAAAGGATGTCATCCATAGACCTGAACCATTATAATATGTTGTATTCTTTTGCTACTATTTTTGTGAGAATGATCTGTTCAATGTGATTTACAAAATTTTTGCTAAGGCCCCTGAAACTGGGGACCCCATTGGTAATCCATCTTCTTGTAAATAAAATTCATTATTGAACTGGAAGTAATTATGTTTTCTATATCAAATGAGAGTAGTGTTGCTGTGACTGGGATTTCTATATCTTTTATTTGTTGTATTAGGTGTGTAGTGCTTTTAATAGTTATGTCTTGTTGTACTTTGAAATTTTCAGACAGTACTTTTAACATGTATCCTGCAAGCTTGTAAGTGGGGGATTTTCTGAAATCCAGTATTGCCTTCACAGGAAGGTTCGGTTTGTGGATTTTTGGTTGGCTTTGGAGGACTGATGCAGTAGGACTGATCTGTGTCAACTTTCTTTTCTCTGTGTTATCCAGTATGATGTCAATATTTTTCATTGTGTTTTTTACTTTTGTCTGGATCTGTATGTCGGGTCTGATTTTAATTTTGTAATGGTATTTTGTGAGATGAATTCTTGTGTTTTTTCAATGTATTGTTCTTTGTCTATCAGTACTTCTGTGTTCCCCTTGTCTGCTTTCAAAATTATAACATTTTCATTTTGAAATTTTCTCGTACGTTTTCTGAGTTTTTTGTGTTTTTGTTGTTTTTGTGTTGTGTTTCAATACTGGTTACTATATTCTGGATTTCTTTTTCCACTAGTTCTCTAGTTAATCCAATGTTGACACTACTATTTTCATTCCTATCTTCCATTGTCAAAACACTTTCTGCTTCTATAATTAGATTTTCTAAGTAATCTTCATCTATTTCTGAATTTACGTTGTACTTTAATCCTTTCTCCAACAGCTGTCTTTTTTTATTGCTTAATTGTTTGTCTGTAAGGTTCACTAATCTTGGGTAGAATTTGTGTGTGTGTTTCTATTGGCTGTGTGTAAAGGTATTATGTTGTGACTGAAGTTTTTTGAGTTGGTTGATTTTTCTTCTATGAACTGTTTCCATTCTTTGTACAGCAATTTTTGTGTGCTTTTCGACCTTGTTGACCAAATGGGAGAAAACTGTCATATTATTTATGGTGTCTTCGAGTCGTAAATGTGTCTCATACAACTTGTAATGTAGCTCTTTTTTTTTAGAATATAGGGATTTGATATCGAATTTTAACCATATTTTCTGAGTAGCATGCATTGCGTTTTGGGAGCTGGGCGAACTGTTTTTAATCTTCACATTGATATATTTAGGCACAAGATCGTTACATTTGCATATGTTGTTGAATTTTATGTGTTGTATGGTTTTATTGATTTTCAGATGAAGTCGTCTAAATTTCTGGTATAGGCCACCAGGAAATGCCTGGCATGGCGTGGCGTGAATAACAAGTTTGTTTGTGTGGCCATCCTCCGCAGCAAGCATATAAATACCTGTTTTGTAAATAAAACTGCCTTTTCCTGCTGCTAGCTACTTTATTTATCCCATACATGTTTCGCCTTCTCCTGTTCTAAGGTATCATCAGTGGGATCTATAACGATACAATAATGGATTTCAGTAAATCCCCAACTTACAAGCTTGCAAGATACATGTGAAAAGTACTATCTGAAATTATCAAAGTACAAGAAGACAAAAACGCGTATGGGATAAATAAAGTAACTAGCAGCAGGAAAAGGCAGTTTTATTTACAAAACAAGTATTTATTTGAGGTCGTCTTTTCAGTAGACAATAAGATGATAGCTGTTCATACACTACCGGTTTCTTGGGGAAAGGGAGGTGGTATGGATCCCTGTCCTCAGAAAGCAGGCGAAGGACACGAAGATGAATAGTTTTGGCAGTACTGATCCTCTTCGCCAGGGGGCGGAGTAACGGGACTAGGTGTGTTATAGTAGGACCTATGTATCATTTGCCAGAGGCTGTGATGGGAGATACTATATTTAATACTACACAGCCACAGCTGTGCTGGCCAGACGAACCACTAGAGATCTTATCCCAACAGAATCTTAACTTTCTGAACGATACTTGGTATCCAAGACTACACCACTCCTTAAGCCAAATGGCAGCAAACTAAGAAGGGCAGGTAACTGCACCATCTACAGCACTATTAGAATAGGAGACGTCAAGTAACAGTAACTTTAAGTGTTTCAATTCCTGGCACCATGGTAATCCTGATTTTGCTCTGATTGCTTTTTATTTTTGAGGTGACGAAGCATGAGGAAACCCGATCCAGGGGTGATACAAATTCCAGCAGACTGGATTCCTATGGCAAAAGATGACAGATAGATCGACTTATCTGATGCAGTACTTAGTAATTGCTAGTAATAGACAAGTTGGGGTAACTCTACAGATTAGAAGTACAGTTGTAATCAAAGTAGCGTACTGGCTCTGAGTAAGACCCGAAGGATCAGGTCTTCTCCATCGAAGCAGGCAGTGTAGTGGCTCTAACTAGCATTCAATCTGTAGTGTAAGCGACAGAAAGTTGCATGGAATCGACCGCGAAATGTTGTGGTAATAGAGCTGGCCGTCAGCCTTGCTATTTCAACATGTACTCCACAACAACAGATGCGCAAGTGAGCTCCGAAGCGACGGTAATCTGCTTCGTGCAGCAAAAGCGATGTAACATATGGGTCATTGCCACCACACCCGAGCGAGGCCCTTTGTTAAGGGCGGCCTGTCTGGGCAGTAACGGAATATAAAGGAGGCTGAATTTGAGGACAGGACTTCATATGATTCAGGGATTCGACTCAGGGACTTGGTCATCACTTGAGTAGCTGCATCAAGACGGCACAGCACTGCCACACTGCGAGAAGACTCCAGTTCGGGAGCAGGCTTCATCTGCCTCACTTGGTCCTTCACCGGACTTGGTGGCACAGCCCCGCTGGCATGCTGTTCGCGCCTGCTGCCGCCAACGCTGAGGCCCTGGTAGAGACTCCGCGTCACACAGCCAGCTGCCGTCCCCACCTGTCTGAGGGACATGGGTTGAGACTCATGTGTGCCACCTCCACCACCACAGAGTAAAGAGCAGCGGGACTTAAGCGCCACTGTCGCAACTGGTCATGGCCTAACCTTTGTCTCCAGGCTGGAGCCCTGATGCAGCATCGCCGGGACCTGTCCTAGCAGCCGACACCAGCTACATCATCCAGAGCTCACGAGGAGAGGCGTGTCTGCCTCATGTAGAACTGAAGATAGTATAAAGGTACACTGCTAAATAGCTCACAGCGTTTGCACTGGTTCCCCATCACCTGTGACACCACCACACACGATGAATCCCATAGAGTGGTGCCACTGCAGGATAGTCCATACACCTCAAACGGATTCCAATTCCATAAAGTGGATTTGTGGACATACAATTCACTTCTTGTTTGGCGACGTCGAGAAAAATGCTCTTACCTTTTGACACTTCCTTAATGAAAGACATCGTGAAATTGACTGTAATCCGTGATATACACTACTGGCCATTAAAATTGCTACACCAAGAAGAAATGCAGATGATAAACGGGTATTCATTGGAAAAATATATCATACTAGAACTGACATGAGATTACATTTTCACGCAATTTGGATGCATAGATCCTTAGAAATCAGTACCCAGAAGAACCAACTCTGGCCGTAATAACGGCCTTGATACGGCTGGGCAATGAGTCAAACACAGCTTGGATGGTGTGTACAGGTACAGCTGCCCATGCAGCTTCAACACGATACCACAGTTCATCGAGAGTAGTGACAGGCGTATAGTGACGAGCCAGTTGCTCGGCCACCATTGACCAGACGTTTTCAATAGGTGAGAGATCTGGAGAATGTGCTAGCCAGGGCAGCAGTCGAATATTTTCTGTATCCAGAAAGGCCGTAAAGGACCTGCAACATGCGGTCGTACATTATCCTGCTGAAATGTAGGGTTTCGCAGGGTTCGTTTGAAGGGTAGAGCCACGGGTCCTAACACATCTGAAATGTAACGTCCACTGTTCAAAGTGCCGTCAATGCAAACAAGAGGTGACCGAGACGTGTAACTAATGGCACCCCAAACCATCACAAAGGGTGATACGCCAGTATGGCGATGACGAATACACGCTTCCAATGTGCGTTCCCCGTGATGTCGCCAAACCATCATGAGACTGTAAACAGAACCTGGATTCATCCGAAAAAATGACGTTTTGCCATTCGTGCACCCAGGTTCGTCGTTGAGTACTCCATCGCAGGCGCTCCTGTCTGTGATGCAGCGTCAAGGGTAACCGCGTCGTCCAACTCTTCGTGCACATGGCTGTTGTCTTGCAAACGTCCTCATCTGTTGACTCAGGGATCGAGACGTGGCTGCACGATCCATTACAGCCATGCGGATAAGATGCCTGTCATCTCGACTGCTAGTGATAGGAGGCCATTGGGATCCAGCACGGCGTTCCGTATTACCCTCCTGATCCCACCGATTCTATATTCTGCAAACAGTCATCGGATCTCGACCAACGCGAGCAGCAATGCCGCTATACGACAAACCGCAATCGCGATAGGCTACAATCCGACCTTTATCAAAGTCCGAAATGTGATGGTACGCATTTCTCCTCCTTACATGAGGCATCACAACAACGTTTCACCAGGCAACGCCGGTCAACTGCTGTTTGTGTATGAGAAATCGGTTGGAAACTTTCCTCATGTCAGCACGTTGTAGGTGTCGCAATCGGCGCCAACCTTGTGTGAATGCTCTGAAAAGCTAATAATTTGCATATCACAGCATCTTCTTCCTGTCGGTTAAATTTCGCGTCTGTAGCACATCATCTTCGTGGTGTAGCAATTTTAGTGGCCAGTAGTGTAGAAAATTTTCTCTATTTTCCCGCTCTTAGTATAGTTTAAGTTCTGCGCTCTGGAATGTTCATCTCCAAGTAAATATGCATCGATAGTTCCACTAAGAGTGCGGACTGACGCTGCCTCCACCTCGGGACGTCGATTTCCTGCTACTCATGGTGGTCTTAAAAAAGTAATATAAGAACCTTGTTTCGTTGATATGCTTTTCTACCTCTGCTACTCCTCATTCCCTACGCTTTCATTGATTCCTGGGGCAGAGAACAGGACATAGTGGCAGCACCTTGGGATATGACCGCTGCCCAGTTGGCTTCCACCTCTCCCTTTGGGAGTCGCGAAAGTTCCACTGGAGAAAAATAAAGAAAAAAAAGTAGAATAGTCAGATTTGAAAAAAATTTAATAGGCACAACTACACGACCAAAGAAAAAAATGTAAGTAGGCTGTTTAGGTTTTCTTATTGGTAACGCCACGTGCGCTCTGTATGAAAATCACTGGCTGTGCTGTGTGCAGTCTGTGGCTAGTTTGCATTGTTGTCTGCCATTGTAGTGTTGGGCAGCTGGATGTTAACAGCGCGTAGCATTGCGCAGTTGGAGGCGAGCCGCCAGCAGTGGTGGATGTGGGGAGAGAAATGGCGGAGTTTTGAAATTTGTAAGACTGGATGTCATGAACTGCTAGGTATATTATGATTTTTCAACACTATTAAGGTAAATAGATTGTTTGTTCTCTATTTAAATCTTTCATTTGCTAACTATGCTTATCAGTAGTTAGTGCCTTCCATAGTTTGAATCTTTTATTTAGCTGGCAGTAGTGGAGCTCGCTGTATTGCAGTAGTTCGAGTAACGAAGATTTTTGTGAGGTAAGTGATTTGTGAAAGGTATAGGTTAATGTTAGTCAGGGCCATTCTTTTGTAGGGATTATTGAAAGTCAGATTGCGTTGCACTAAAAATATTGCGTGTCAGTTTAAGCACGGTCATGTATAATTGTTCTAAGGGGACGTTTCATATGGCGACCCTGCCAGGATACGAACCGGGTATCTTCTTTTAAAGATATTTGAAGTACGATGATACAAAGGTTTTCCGTGATACATATCATTCCATTGCTGTAATCTGTAACACCTGAGGGTATAATTACATTAATCCTCAGGGGGGTACACACTTACTTTGTGCACCATGTATTTGGCAAGCACAAGGAGCCCTAGCTAATATGGTATTTGCTTATACAACTTTACACATCGGTACCATATTTCCCTAACACACAAATTACACAGCTATCTGATCATTTAACTGAGAGATAAACATTTTTTTTACTACATCAGTGACACATGTTTACGCAATTACGCAGTTGGATAACTTCACACCTACGAAACTGTATTTTGTATGTACTTTGTGAACTCTTCATATTTTTTCGGAACCATTGTGATACTATGAGAGTGTTGAATGGTGTATTTGGTAAGGGAGCATGATTTTAAAGTACTTTTGAGTTAGATGACACTATTGAGAATATTTTTTAGGGTTTGAAATTGTTGGAGGAAGCTATGACGTTTTTGAGATTTGATTGAGGTGTTATGATGTTATTTTTATGACGACAATGTGTATTATGCTGTTGAGGTATGTTTATGATCAATAAGATGATGCTACCATATATGAGGAATTTGATTATGCTACGTATTAATTATGATAAAATATTGAAGTGTTGACACAAGATTGACGTGTTGACGAATATGTATATGTGTAATAAGGTAAGGAATATAGAGTTGTGGTTATGGACTCTGACTTGTGAAAAAGGATGATGGAAACCAAGAATCGTACTTTGAAGAGTTATGAAATGTATGTAAATGTGTGAATGTATCACAATGCCGACGAAAATTTTTTGGACACTATTATATTTAAAGGATTTTGTTTCTACACATTTGTAACGCAAATTCTTGACCTGTGAAATATTTTTGTATGTGACTGTCACTGTAGCGGAAACTGCTGTCGTGAATATTTTGGTAAGAAAGTTAAGTGATCACCTTCACGTAATTTGTCATGGGCACCCAGCTGCGCGACAGACGCCTGGAAAAAACCATTAGTGTGTGCCTTTCAGAGGCACAGGTGGAGAAGAAAAAAAAAGAGGCCATTATCCTCGCTATTGACACTCCTTTGCAGAAAGCACCGTAAATACGACACCCTCAAACTTGAAAACGTGATTACACTGTAGAGTTCTTAATTTATGATATGTACTGAAATGAAATGATGAGAAACATTTCATGTCTATTGTCTTGCTAGTTGAAAGATTGTTTACTGTATTATGAAATGCCATATAGCTAGTGAATGACGTTTCACGCCTTGCTTTGCCTATTATGTTTAATATCTAGTTTCTAGCTGCACTGCAGCATTGGTTAAAATAAAATTTAATAGATGAACTAATATAGTTATTTTATGCCTACAGATCCAGTCAATTATAAATTTATGATCTACTTCCAAGAAAACGAGGGCACATAAATAGACATTTCCCTTCACAGGAATTGCATAAATAATTTTTCTACGATTTGGTAACTTATCTGCTAGCATAAGTTCTCGTGATGTGTCACCTTAGTGTTAAGATGTGACATAAGTATTAAACATGGCCGTTTTCACTGTAATATTTTTTCTGCTTGAGCTATGTCATGTTTAGATATAAGTTACTGCATTTGCTGCTGCTGTTTGCAGGCATAGTGATACTAAATTTCACTTTACATTACTCTGTTAAGCCAGTTTTACTACTGTTTTATTTTCCTTGTTTGCTGCTCATTGCCTTATATTAGTTGTAATATTGCAATTGCTTTGCCGATTTCTATAATGCTGCTTGCTTTGCAAATCTGCATTTTTTATCATTGCTGTTTGTGTTAATTGTTTTGTGCTGCTGCATTGCCTCGTCCCTTAGTTTAGCATCTGAGCTCAGTAGATTTAAGTTAACTTAAGATGGGATAGGCCATATAAGAGAACAAGTTGTGATGAATTGGAAGAAATGCATTGAGAACCTATAAGAAAATGGTTTGGCTAAAAATTATTTTGAAAGAGAGTATGAACCAAAAAAGTAGGGTTTAGGGACAGCAGTTTTAGGTAGGATTTTCTTGGAAATAAATGATGAGGTAAGATAATGGAAAATAAATAATGAGGTAAGAAATATGTGAACATATAAATACAGAAAGCATGCTTGGATATGATCTTTTTTGGTGGAAACAAATGTTGAAATAAGACGAAAAATCTATGGAATGAAGTTTTGGGTTGGACTGCAGTACCAAATGTTACACTGAAAACAAACCTTGTCCTGTATTTTTGTGTTATTACACTATGTGAATTTGTGTTTTTCCTGTCTGTATGTGTTTAGCGAATAAGATTTATGTTGTAGAATTTTTCTGATAATATGTTACTTCCTTGTAAAGATGTTTAGACATTATTTATTCTGTTTTGTTTTAATGCTCATGTGTGAAGTTGATGTTTTGAAAGTTATTCTGATCTTTTATGTATGTACTCATGTCATAATTCCTGTAACACTGACGTATATGTTATTTCGATTTTTTTGTAAAGCCTGTACTACAAATGTTATCTGTATTGTTATGTTCTTTAATGATGTATTTTGTACCTTTGTAATTGTATTCTTATGCTATAAAATTGTAATTGACACCAGTTCCTCATATTATTAACTTGTAAGCTACATTTCACTGCACATGTTTCTGTTGGTCATAGTATATGGAAAATATGTGAGAAGTAGGGACTGTTAGTGTTTGCACGTGTGTTAATAATTCAGCAAGGGACTGGATAACAGCATTGCTGGTTCCAAGGACAATTCCAGAAACTTTGTGAGTGCACAAGTGGTCGTTTATGGACTTGCCATATTCTCTGCAAGACCCTTCGATGGTGATTGTGCACCTGCACAGTCGCAACAGATGGCTGCTGGCCGTCTCTACAAGGACTACAGTGGGTCTGCACCTCTGGTGGCCCACCAATACCATACTCTCTACCAGGACTACAGTGGGTGTGCTCTGTGATCACCTACCTACCAATATTCTTGAAATTGGACTGACTCTGCTGTGGGTTTGCTCTGTTGTGGACCATTACCTGTCTGCATTTCAAGAGCCAGCACTGTCTTTCCGTTGGAAGGACAACACTACTTATTCAAGACTGCATGGAAATCCACTACTTCCGTGTGCATTTTCTTTTACTGCTCAGACTTTGAGAAAAACACTGGAATTTTACTGTGATGAATGATCGGGACTGTATTTATAGACTGTGAGAAAATTTTAGCTTTTGACCAACATTGTATTAATAAGTGTGTGCATTTGATATCTTTCTTACTGTAATTATGAAAAAAATTTTCAAATCTGTATTGGCCAGTGCCCAAAACAATTTGTAAAATTTTTTGTGGGGGAGCATGGGGGCTATGAAAGTAGGCTGTTTAGGTTTTCTTATTGGTAACGCCACGTAGCGCTCTGTATGAAAATCACTGCCTGTGCTGTGTGCAGTCTGTGGCTAGTTTGCATTGTTGTCTGCCATTGTAGTGTTGGGCAGCTGGATGTTAACAGTGCGTAGCGTTGCGCAGTTGGAGGTGAGCCGCCAAGCAGTGGTGGATGTGGGGAGAGAAATGGCGGAGTTTTGAAATTTGTAAGACTGGATGTCATGAACTGCTATGTATATTATGATTTTTCAACACTATTAAGGTAAATACATTGTTTGTTCTCTATTAAAATCTTCCATTTGCTAACTATGCCTACCAGTAGTTAGTGCCTTCCATAGTTTGAATCTTTTATTTAGCTGGCAGAAGTGGCGCTCGCTGTATTGCAGTAATTCGAGTAACGAAGATTTTTGTGAGGTAAGTGATTTGTGAAAGGTATAGGTTAATGTTAGTCAGGGTCCATTCTTTTGTAGGGATTATTGAAAGTCAGATTGCGTTGCGCTAAAAATATTGCGTGTCAGTTTAAGCACAGTCATATACAATTGTTCTAAGGGGACGTTTCAAAAAGAAAAAAGAAAATTCGGTTGAGTGTGTGGCTGTAAATTGAAAAATTGTGGGATCGAATCCTGGCTGAGTCACTTGTTTTCATTCTGCCTTTTAAATTAGCATTCACCCCTCAATGATGTGGGGAGACGCAATTTGACGGCAGTTTAAGACTGCCAGTTTGTGGTTCCCTCCGATTAGCAACCACAGTTCGTACTCTTAATTCATTGCATATTCTTCCAACAACAGACAGTGAGTTATTCAACTTTGAAGTATCGTAATAAAAATTAACAATAACGAAAAGATAACCACCTCATCATCAGGCTGTGATGTGAGACTTACTGTTTGAAAAAAATCAAATATTTTTAACCAGCAGTTTCCTCCAATGTGTGAGACTAACTGCATAGTGAAAACGCACGCGAATTCAAAATGTATGGTGTGCAATTTTTTATGCTAAAAGTAAAACTTTTCCACCCAAGTTTGCTTCGTTTACATAAAGTACTTTCTTGCAGTAGCATATGCCGTCCTTCAATCAAACCTCGATGCATGCATGTCCGAAGGAACTTTGAAATTTGCATTGTTCTTTTGAAGAACACAAGTACTGCAATACGCTATTGATCCGCGGATACCGGACAGTGACTTTAAATTAAAATGTCCTCCCCTGTGCGGGAAATACGTAATGTGTGTACGGTTACAGGTTGTGACGTAGGAACGACGACATATGGATGTTTGGCTCTGTTGCTAGTCGTGCACGGATAGCCAAAACATTTGGGGTGACTGCTCGGGTAAAGTGGGAAATCCGTGTTGGAGGACTTGCCCAAAAGAAATTTTTATTGTCGTCATTCCCTTATAGAGTTGTGTTCGCTCTTATGAACTGCGAATACATTTCATGTAAGATAAACTATGCCACACAAGATACTTATGCTTTCTGTGTGAAGCTGGACAGGGTCGCTAGTCTAATATAAATTTAGGTGTTCAGAAGTATTTTCTGACGGTATTTTCCAGAGTTTATGTTGTGCAGGGGTGGAACATGGGTGATAAACATATCTGAGAAGAAGAGAAATGATGGATTTGAAGTGTGGTACAACCAAAGAATGTTGAAGACTATATGAGTAGAGTATCTACTGAAGAGATACTAAATCCAGTTAGGAGAAAAATAAATTTATGACTCAGCTTGACTGAAACAATGTAACGGTTGACAGGGGTCAAGGCGTCAAGAACTCGCCACATTGGTAATAGAGGTATGTGTGTGGGATGGAAACTGTAGAGGAAGGCCAAAGCTTGACAGTAGTAAGCAGGTTCCAATGGGTAGTTTACAGTAGTTATACATACTGATACCTGTGTTATAAATCCGATAGTAACTCTGTCTTTCATGATCAAACCGCTAAACTGATTTTGATGAAATTTGGTTTGGGGACGACTTCAGCGCCAAGGGATAACATAGGCTACTTTAGGAAGTACGTAGTACAAGACTTTTACCGGTTTGAAGATTATAATACAAAATATGGAGAATAATTACGTTTGGAAAAGCTGTTTACTCTTTGACTTTTGAACTTCATCATACATGTGAAAATGCTGTACTTAATACGAATAAACGTGTTGAATACAATGCTTATAAATTCTCAATGAGTTTCATCCACACTTTCGTACTAATATCTATCACAAGTGCGTCAAATTGTTTCCGATGAGCACCAAGTGTCTCTTAGAGCTTCTGAGACTCTTGATTCCCCCAACGACGGCTTTCTTTATGTGCTGCAGGATAAAGAGTGAGATTTTTCTTTACGCGTAGTACGTGAGAGCCTGCATTTGATTACGATACGCGAGCACACCCATAGGTGACAGGTAGACAAATGAGAACAAATGGTTCAAATGGCTCTGAGCACTATGCGACTTAACTTCGGAGGTCATAAGTCCCTTAGAACTTAGAACTACTTAAACCTAACCAACCTAAGGACATCACACACATCCATGCCCGAGGCAGGATTCGAACCTGCGGCCGTAGCGGTCGCGCGGTTCCAGACTGTAGCGCCTAGAACCGCTCGGCCACCCCGGCCGGCAGTGTTCTGAACTACAAACTGCTTATTTTCATGCTTCGTCAGTTTAACGCTATTCCACATTGTATTTTATTGCCGTCACAGTTACTCATTATAACAAAACTACTAGTATGCATCAACAGTTCATGCTCTTGTCGTTCAGTCGACATGTCACAGCCAGTATTCATACCTGACGCAAAATTCCTGCCGCTGTGTGTGCAGTCGTATTTCGTAAAGATTCAATCTATACTTCCATGTTAATACTATTAAATGCGAAAGTAGCTGTATCTGTTACGTTTTCACGACTAAACCGTTGAACTGATTCGATGTAGTTTGATATGGAGATAGCTTAAGCCATGAGGGAAAACGTAGGCTACCTTAGAAAGTAAAAAGAGAAATCAACTCCTTAGTGGATGAAGGAATGAATGTAAACTTTATGTTACATCAATGACTGCAAAATCTCTTAAAATATTAATAAATTTGTTGCATAATGTACACGTATAATGTATGGGTGCTCCACTGCACGCACCGCTCGACTATGATATGTGAGATATCGATAGTTCCAATGCCACAGCGAAGGTGCACGATCGTAGGTTGGCACTACGAGAGAGGAGAAACTACGCCGACCACAGCGCCCTGTAGCTGACGCTGTGGAGCTCAACGAGCGCAGCTCTGCTTTTTGACCATTTCACCAAGAGCACACGGCCTGGAAACATCGCTTCAACTTCAAAGTGTGTTGGCTTGCTATTGAGACTTTTTGCTAGTTACAACGGCAATACGGCTTCGCACCTTCGAGCTCATCATCGCAAAGTTATGTAACCATTTAACTTGTTTTTATCTATAGTAAACATCTTTAATTTTAGACGCTGTCCCGAAGTGCTTTACCTCACCTGCTCCTACTCGCTTCCTTCATTCGGCCTATTTTGCAGATCGCAGGAGCAGACCCACGCGCCGCCTTCCAAGCGGGATACAAAACTAGGCTTTCCCTAACAGACAGAAACGTATGTTCAGGTGACATTATTGCACGTACGATAGCTTAGTTACCCATCATCAGTCATCATAAGAGAACAACAGATATGCAACAGCAGCTCTCGGTAACAGCTAGTATAAAGAGACTTGCACAGACTACCGTTGAGAGTTCCATCAAACCAGTTTGCGACTGACGACTACGACAACAGTGGTAACTCATGTCTAGCCGCTGTGAAAGAGAATTTATCTGAGAGCTTGCCGGCGATTAGCGGAGGTGGATGCGTAGAACGTCTTAAAACTGCGCACCTACCGAGCCGAGGAGAACACAGTGCAAATGTACGCCTGTGATGTGGTGCCGCTGTTGTCGATGCCCGTGTACGCACCTGCGTTTACTCACTACTTAGTAACGATGAAAGGAAGGCTGCAGGTGTGGAGAGGGTTCGCCGGGCGGCCTTCAGCAGCTAACGAAGCGGCCGGAAGGCGACGGCGCTCCCGCGGTAATCTAGTTTAACGCGACGAGAGCCGGCAGCTCGCCCGTGAACAATCCGGGGCGTGTTGCTAGGCAGCGGCCACAACACGCGCGCTGGAGCGCGATAACTGCCACCGCCGCGCCGCGCCGCATTCCGGAGAGCCGCCACTCGCCACGGCACTGCGTTCTGCGCACCGTGGCGCCTGCCCGCCGCAACCCGCAGCACACAGGGAGGACTCCAATGCTCTAGCTATACACGCCAAATGAGTCGCACGCTATCTATCTCGGGTAAACTTCAGTATTAGTACGGACTGAAGGAAAGCTGGCACTCCATGGACAAGTAAAGTCCCGTACAGGGAAGGAACGTATGGCCACCTTGCCGACGGATGCCATTTTTTATTTTTAACGCTGTTGCTTATACGACGGGTGTTCAGTAAGGAATGCAAAACATTCATTTCTGTCCAGTTTCGGCTCTAAATACGCGGAATTTGTTGCGGGACTACATGGAATGTTCCCGATTCAGTTGAACTTCTGATTGGTGGCTTCTGTAACGGAGGTGCATATCCAAGCAGAGACCTATCATTGAGTTACGCTACTGGCCATTAAAATTGCTACACCAAGAAGAAATGCTGATGATAAACGGGTATTCATTGGACAAAGATATTATACTAGAACTGACATGTGATTACATTTTCACGCAATTCGGGTGCATAGATTATGAGAAATAAGTACCAAGAACAACCAACTTTGGCTGTAATGACAGCCTTAATACGTCTGGGCATTGAGTCAAACAGAGCTTGGATGGCGTGCACAGGTACAGCTGCCCATGCAGCTTCACTCGATACCACAGTTCATCAAGAGTAGTGACTGGCGTATTGTGACGAGCCAGTTGCTCGGCTACCATTGACCAGATGTTTTCAATTGGTGAGACATCTGGAGAATGTGCTGGCCAGGGAGGCTGTCCAACATTTTCTGTATCCAGAAAGGTTCTTACAGGACCTGCAACATGCGGTCGTGCATTATCCTGCTGAAACGTAGGTTTCGCAGGGATCGAATGAAGGGTAGAGCCACGGGTCGTAACACATTTGCAATGTAACGTCCACTGTTCAAAGTGCCGTCAATGCGAACAAGAGGTGACCGAGACGTGTAACCAATGGCACCCCATACCATCACGCCGGGTGATACGCCAGTATGGCGATGACGAATCACGCTTCCAATGTGCGTTCACTGCTATGTCGCCAGAAACGAATGAGACCATCAAGATGCTGTAAACAGAACCTGGATTCATCCGAAAAAAAGACGTTTTGTCATTCGTGCACCCAGGTTCGTCGTTGAACATTGTAGGCGCTCCTGCTGTGATGCAGCGTCAAGGGTAACCGCGGCCATGGTCTCCGAGCTGATAGTCCATGCTGCTGCAAACGTCGTCGACCTGTTCGTGCAGGTGGTTGTTGTCTTGCAAATGTCTCCATCTGTTGACTCAGGGATCGAGACATGGCTGCACGATCCGTTACAGCCATGCGGATAAGATGCCTGTCATCTCGACTGCTAGTGATACGAGACCGTTGGGATCCAGCATGGCGTTCCGTATTACCCCCCTGAACCCACAGATTCCATATTTTGCCAACAGTCATTGGATCTCGACCAACTCTAGCAGCAATGTCGCGATACGATAAACCGCAATCGCGATAGCCTACAATCCGACCTTTGTCAAAGTCGGAAACGTGATGGTACGCATTTCTCCTCCTTACACGAGGCATCACAACAGCGTTTCACCGGGCAACGCTGGTCAACTGCTGTTTGTGTATGAGAAATCGATTTTAAACTTTCCTCATGTCAGCACGTTGTAGGTGTCACCATCGGTGCCAACCTTGTGTGAATGCTCTGAAAAGCTAATAATTTGCCCATCACAGAATCTACTTCCTGTCGGTTAAATTTCGCGTCTCTAGCACGTCATCTTCGTGGTGTAGCAGTTCTAATGGCCAGTAGCGTACTTTTGGCGGGAAACCAGGGCGCCGCAGGTATTCGTAGCCGCTTGCAGAATATCCACGGAGACCTGGAGGATAATAAAAGCTCGTTGAGTCTTTGGTTGAGTCATCTGTCATCATCACAACAAGTCGCGCAGACGTATTCCATCTCACATGCACCGGCCGGGCGCACCAAGCTCTGGCTCCTGCAATGTCGAAACATGCGGATACCCTCTTTCGAGGTGATCAATGGATCACAATCAAATACCTCGCTGAACAGCTGGACTGTGTTGGTTAGCAATGCTGACACCCCCGTCCTCCACTTGGAGTACTCGATGCGTGTGTCCGTTGGGTTCCTCGCCAAGAGAAGACCATAAAGAGTAACGAAGGACCAGCTACGGGGAGCTACTTGAGAATCATGTGGTTGATCGTGAAATTTTTGGCGAAAATCGTCAAAGGCGATGAGACATCTGTTCATCACTTCGAACCGGAAACAAAACGGTAATCCATGGAGTGGCGTTACACCACTTCTCCTCCAAAGAATAAGTTCAGTGCCACACCAACATCCGGTAAAGCCATGGTGACCATCATCTGGGACTCTGGAGGAATTATTCTGTTTTATATCTTCCCTCATGGTGCAACAATCAACTCTGAAGTCCCTCAGGGAAATGAAGAAACGACTTCAGTGTGTTGGTCGCGACAAAAGTGCAAATGAACTTCTCCTCCATGAGAAAGCAAGGCCTCACAAAAGTCTGTGCATCCAAGAGGAGCTGCGAAACTTAATTAGAGAGTTATTCCTCATCCTCCTACAGCCTTTATCCCGCACCTCCCAACTTCCACCTCATTGGCTCAATGAAGTATGCACTCAGCAAGAAGCAGTACGTGGCTGATGTGGAGCTTATTGATCCAGCAAGGCTTCAACGTAGACTAGTATAGTGGTACCGCGCGGGTATACAGCCTTTCATAGTAATGTGGCATTAGGTCGTCATACTGAACGGAGGTTATGTTGAAAAATATAAATTTGTAGCCAAAAGAGTGGGGTATAATATAGCGTATTGGAATCCCGAATCAAACCAACCTCCTTTCAGTGAAAACGGTGTTGCAGTGCTTACGGAGCGGCTCTCGTAGGAGATACGGAATATTTAGTCGCTTTTATTAAATAAACGAACTCGAGGAAATCATATATTGCTAAGGTACATCATTAGCTTCAAATTGTGTGTCTCGAGTTCTTAGCAGCAAAAATGTAAGTATAACGTGTGGGAAAAATATCCTTTGTTATATGGACAAACTCCAGATAAACCACAAAGCCTTCGATACCATCCATCTTCTTTGACCAATTAGCTCATTACAACCCCAACCCCAGGGTGCTACACAAACACGATTTTAAAATGGCGACATATAGCGTTACCTACTACCGTGGCGCGAAAATACGTATTTACGTCAAATATAGAATCATAGAAATTCTTATTTATAAAGATTGGAGATACCGAGAAACCCCGGAAAAATCGAGTTTTAGGGCTGAGCAAAGTAAAACATCTGCAAAATTACGATATGTGAAAATATACAAAACGCAACAATCAGGGAAACACGAAACAAGTCTAGGTTTCAAAGACACAAAAGATAGAACATCGGAGGAAAATAACTTTGATCGGTATCGAAAATATCACTTGAACTACATAGCTTAACTGAAAAGGCTGAGTCTCCAATGACCTGGATGTCGACGAGACGTTAAAACCAAATCCGTCCTTCCTTCCTTTAAAACATTGAGGGAAATACAGAAAGCTAAAGTCGATTACCAACACAGAAATTCAAAATCCGAAACCTGTACAATTAGTAAAAATCGCGAGAAATACTGAAATGAGATGTCGAAAATATCACTTGCTCTACATAGCTCAACTTGAAACCCCGATAGCAATAAAAGCAGCCAAACGCTGACAGCATTATAATAAGCCAAGAAGAAATGCCAGTGCACATAACCAAAATTCGCCAGAGCAAACGAAACGCGGTGTGCAATATGTCACTTGGCCTTTATAGTTCAACCAAAGAACAGTGCCGCTGCCATTTATTAATAGACACAGGTTACACAGTACTTCTTACTGCAACGAGCACTGTAATTGCTACGTAAGTTACGTACAGGTCATTATATTCAGATCCTGAATGTCGTACGAAAATTTGCACCGTCTGAAACTGCTTAGTCAAGCTTAGAAGTAGTTGAAAAATGCAATGTATTAAAAGAAATGGACTCCGGTGATTATATTTGTACTTTTATGTTTTTCTTATTTTCTTTTGTTTCTTTGTCGGATAGATATATGTTCAAATGTTCATATTTGTGTGAAATCTTATGGGACTTAAATGCTAAGGTCATCAGTCCCTAAGCTTACACACTACGTAACCTAAATTATCCTAAGGACAAACACACACACCCATGCACGAGGGAGGACTCGAACCTCCACCGAGACCAACAGATATATACAGGGTGTCACAAAAAGGTACGGCCAAACTTTCAGGAAACATTACTCACACACAAGTAAAGAAAAGACGTTATGTGGGCATGTGTCCGGTAACGCTTAATTTCCATGTTAGAGCTCATTTTAGTTTCGTCAGTATCTACTGTACTTCCTCGATTCACCACCAGCTGGCCCAATTGAAGGAAGATAATGTTGACTTAGGTTCTTGTGCTAACATGCGACTCATTGCTCTACAGTACTAGCATCAAGCACATCAGTACGTAGCATCAACAGGTTGGTGTTCATCACGAACGTAGTTTTGCAGTCAGTGCAATGTTTACAAATGCGGAGTTGGCAGATGCCCATTTGATGTATGGATTAGCACGGGGCAGTAGCCGTGGCGCGGTACGTTTGTATCGAGACAGATTTCCAGAACGAAGGTGTCCCGACAGGAAGACGTTCAAAGCAATTGATCGGCGTCTTAGGGAGCACGGAACATTCCAGCCTATGACTCGTGACTGGGGAAGACCTAGAACGACGAGGACACCTGCAATGGACGAGGCAATTCTTCGTGCAGTTGACGATAACCCTAATGTCAGCGTCAGAGAAGTTGCTGCTGTACAAGGTAACGTTGACCACGTCACTGTATAGAGAGTGCTATGGGAGAACCAGTTGTTTCCGGACCATGTACAGCGTGTGCAGGCACTATCAGCAGCTGATTGGCCTCCACGGGTACACTTCTGCGAATGGTTCATCCAACAATGTGTCAATCCTCATTTCAGTGCAAATGTTCTCTTTACGGATGAGGCTTCATTCCAACGTGACCAAATTGTAAATTTTCACAATCAACATGTGTGGGCTGACGAGAATCCGCACGCAATTGTGCAATCACGTCATCAACACAGATTTTCTGTGAACGTTTGGGCAGGCATTGTAGGTAATGTCTTGATTGGGCCCCATGTTCTTCCACCTACGCTCAATGGAGCACGTTATCATGATTTCATACGGGATACTCTAGCTGTGGTGCTGGAACATGTCTCTTTACAAATACGACACAACATGTGGTTCATGCACGATGGAGCTCCTGCACTTTTCAGTCGAAGTGTTCGTACGCTTCTCAACAGCAGATTCGGTGACCGATGGATTGGTAGAGGCGGACCAATTCCATGGCCTCCACGCTCTCCTGACCTCAACCCTCTTCACTTTCACTTATGGGGGCATTTGAAAGCTCTTGTCTACGCAATCCCGGTACCAAATGTAGAGACTCTTCGTGCTCGTATTGTGGACGGCTGTGATACAATACGCAATTCTCCAGGGCTGCATCAGCGCATCAGGGATTCCATGCGACGGAGGGTGGACGCATGTATCCTCGGTAATGGAGGACATTTTGAACATTTCCTGTAACAAAGTATTTGACGTCACGCTGGTACGTTCTGTTGCTGTGTGTTTGCATTCCACGATTAATGTGATTTGAAGAGAAGTAATAAAATGAGCTATAACATGGAAATTAAGCGTTTCCGGGCACATGTCCACATAACATATTTTCTTTCTTTGTGTTTGAGGAATGTTTCCTGAAGGTTTGGCAGTACCTTTTTCTAACACCCTGTATACCGAACGCAAATAAGCAAATAAGCATGTAGCTGCACCATGCGAAAAGTGGCAATTGACTGTAAATAAGGAAAAGTGTGATATCATCCACATGAGTACAAAAAGTAATCCATTCCATTTAGGTTACACGGTAATTCATATAAATTTAAAGACTTTCGCTTCGGCTAAATACCTAAGAATTACAACTACGGGCAGCTTAAATTGGAACGACCACACAGACAATTTTGTGGGGAAGGCAAACTCTACACTGCGTTTTATTGGCAGAACACTTAGAAAATGCAACAGGTCTACTAAAGAGATTGCGTACATTACGCTTGCCCCTCTTCTGCTAGAATGCGGTATGGAATCCTTACGGGACAGGGTTGACGGAGAACATCGATAAAGTTCAGAGGACAGCCCGTTTTGTAATGTAGTGACATAGGGGAGAAACTGTGACGGGTATGGTACGTAAGTTCGAGTGAAAATCATGAAAATAAAGGCGTTTTCGAGGCGGCGAGATCTTGTCACGAAATTTAAATCAACGCTTTTCTCCCGTGAATGCGAAATTACTCTGTTGGCGACAACCTTCAGAGGAAAAAGTGACCAACATAATAAAATAAATCGGAGATCCTGCGGAATGATTTAAATGTTGATTTTTCCCACTCACTGTTCGAGAGTGAAACGGTAGAGAAATTGTCTAGTAGATGTAGATATAGATGTTAATGCAAAAAAAATTTTCTTTCTGCATTTTCCACTTCAGCCACACCTTCTGGCTCCGAGAACAGGTACTCACACAAATCAGTTTCCTTGTTTACTATAATATTGGATGAATACCGAAGATATGCAAATATTTTAATATGTTATTCCACAAGTAAAACAAAAGAAAAAAGTTCATATATACGTAGGTCCGCAAATGTTTTGTTGCGAAATTACGGCTAATAAATGATTTTGCCTGAAATTTAGCAACTTCGCTAATATGACGCCATAGCAAACTGTATGACGTTAAAGTGAAGAACTATTTCCATTTATTTTGTTGTTATTGGTCTGGTGAATCTAATAAAACACATCCCAGACGTGTATTTGCAGTAGTTTTCCAGAACAACCAGAGAAGCCAATATTTTTATACAAGTAAATTTGTTTACTTTCCATTAAGGATGTAGAAACTTTTATGTCATTGTTGGTAACAGTCAGTGAGTTGTTTCAGTCGTTTCGTAACCTTGAAAAGTGTTTTCTGTATTGTTCAGTGAAAGAACGTAATCACAACAGTGCATTTAAGTGAAACCACATAGTAACTGTTATAGTTTCTAGATTATTTATGAAATAGGGATGTCTTTCAAATTTACGACAGAAGAATATGCCGATATGTTGTTTATTTATGGCAAATGTGATGGTAACGCTACGACTGTAGTTAACGAATATCTACTATGTTATCCAACTCGGAGGATTCCGAATGCACGAAACATTAGTGGAGTATTTCAAGTGTTACGGGAGACAGATTCTGTCATAATCAGTACGAGCGCTCGATACGTGAAGACAAGGATGAGGATATTATGGATGCTGTTCAACGTAACCCGGGTACCAGTACACGACGTATCTCTCAACGATTAGGCTTTTCACAAATTAAGGTATGCCGTACACTGAAGTACAATAATCTGTAACCTTACCATAAACAAAAAGTGCAATATTTACCTCCGGGAAATAATGCCCTTCGCTTGGAGTTGTGTAACTGGTTAAATACTAATCAGCAGTTACACAAATTCATTTTAGTTACTGATAAGGCACATTTTACTCGAAATGGTATAAACAATTTACATGACGAGCACGTATGGTCTAAAGCAAACCCACATGAAACAGTGCAACACAATTTCCAGCAGCGATGTAACATAAATGTGTGGTGTGATATAATCAACACACACTATATTGGACCATTCGTTTTCCCAGGACATCTAACTGGCGAGGCTTACTTACAGTTCCTTCAAGAAGAAATTGCCCGGTTCCTCGAAGATGTTCCACTTGCTACACAATTGCAAATGTATTTTCAACATGACGGCGCGCCTCCACATATCACCAACGCCGTTACTACACTTTTAAATGAACAGTTTCTCCAGAAATGGATTGGTCGTGATGATACACGTCTGTGGCCACCCAGATCGCCCGATTTAACACCAATGGATTTTTGTGTATGGGAATTGATGAAACACATAGTTTGTGAGGACAATGTCAATACACTTGAGGCATTACTTGCTCGCATTATGAACGTCGCAGACGAAATTAAGAACAACCCTGCGAAACTGAAAGGAGTGACAAAATCTGTCCATACACGTGCAGCTAAATGCATTGAACTCGGTGGTGACATTTTTGAACATTTATTGTGAAAGTGCTGTGAAATTTTATGTACGCTGTACAACTTCCTTAACACTGATCTTTGGTGTTTTCCGGTTTAACATGAACTCACGTGTGCTTTAGTATTAATAAAATTAGATTGTCTGACACATTCATACAGTTTCAGTTAACGTTATAACCATGATTTTTCCAAAATTAAATTCTGTACAAATTCTGTTAAAGACTGTGTGCAATTGTCTGGAATTTTTGGGTCAAGTAGTTAGTAAACCAAAATTTTTACGAAATTACCTCTTTGCTTCTCTGGATGTTCTGGAAAACTACTGCATATACACGTCTGGGACATGTTTTATTAGATTCACCAGATCAGTAACAAAAAAATAAATGGAAAGCGTGCTTTACTTCAACCACGTACAGTTTTGCGATGGCTTCCTTACTAACTTTTTTCTTTAGTTTTACTTGTGGAATAACATAATAAAATATTAGCTTACATTCATGAATAACCCTGCATAATCGGTTTTCTTGTTCCTCAAACGTCTCAGACTGTTATTTTGTACGTAAGAAAGTTTCTGATACAAAGCCCGAAGATGCTGTGTTCTAGAACTCAAGCTTAAACTGAATCTGACACCACAGAGTCAAACTCAACGATGCTGCGTTTATTATTTAATTTTTAATTAAAGCAAATGTCCAGAAAATCTGTTATATCTTGAAGTTTACAAGGTCATATATGTACGTTACGGAATTGTAGGAATGTTTATACTTCATTGTTCCGATTCCTGAAGCAATGATACAAGGGTAACTGAGAAGCGAGCGTGTGAAAATTCAGTCGGCCGTTTTATCCCAGTGCTCCTGCGAAAACGAAAAATCATCCGAGATGGAACTCGAAATGCAATACCGTATACATTTATTCTTTCCCATCTCAATACGAGCTCGTCGCATGTTCGCCCAAACTGGCCGAGCAAACCACTGTGATTAAATTTCGCCAAATGCATACGTAATTGTACACTGCAAACGAATATGTTAATATTCAAATTTATTCTGTAGAAATATCGCTCAATAAAATTTTATTTTCATTCACAGGAAAAAAAAGAAGTATACGAAGCGTGTTTTCAAAATTGCGTCGAACGAACGGTAGACAGATTACATTGGTGGTGATTATATCAACTCTGCAAAAAGAGAGGAAAAAGAATTGAGGCCGCATACCGCCCCAAATTCGTGCTATCACGACAAACGATCCAGCTGAAACCGTGTTTGTTTCTGTTTAAACGTTCCATTATCGTCATTAGCTTCCACTTTTACGTTTACTGTTCCGAAACATGAGAGCTGATTTCGTAATGATCTCACTGAGAGTCCGACGTATCTGCTATGACACTAGATCGCATACAAACAGATCGTGTTGCTGACAGTTCACATAAACGCTAATCTGACACTCAAAACGACGACTTGTCTGCTTAAACTCACTTTATTACCACAACTTTGCTTTGCTTTGCTTCGAAACCACTTCTCCAGCGCACTCTCTTCTAGTTACTGCTGTGACAATAAAACTACTCTTTAATGCCGAAATTGTTTCACTTTTAATCGATATTTCCTGCATTATCATACACTGGTATTTCGATGTTGAGATCTTCAGTCCAGAGAGTGATTTGATTCATCTCCCTCTTCTAGTGTATGCTGTGCAAGTCTCTTCATCTCAGATTATCTACTGCAACCTAAATCCGTTTGGACCTGCTTATTATGCTCATGGCTTGGCTATTATTTACAGCCCCCCCCCCTCGCCCACCCCTTAACCCCCTCACCCCTTGCCTTCTTTCCTCCCTCTCCCAGGCGCACACACTCCCCTTCATTACGAAACTGTTGCTTCTAACAGTAATGTCATTATCTTATAATATTTATTGTGAACAATTTCTCAGTTCTTTTAAACAATTCCTCATCTTGCAACTCCGACCGATAGTACACCTTTTTCTGTTTGTGTCCTACTGAACGGTAAACACGATAGTCCTTTTCAGGGTGCACCGCGTTTTTTGCTTTCCGCCAAATACTCGGTTTTATATGCACTTGGCTTCATACAATAAGTCTTCACTTATTGACTAACATGGAAGTTCCTTGTCAAAATAACATCATTCTCAAAAGCAATTTTCATTACAGAATGATGCGACTGGGTAGGGTGTGTTTGCAAAGACATGCATACGTTTGCATAGACACACAGACATTTGCATTTAAAACGGAGCTGCTACTTTGAAAAATACACACTACGAAAAATATATCTCAATGTCGATTGTACTGCAGAACAGCGTTTCAGAGAAACTGCAACTGCTAAGTTCTATTCACAGTATGCCTAAAGACATACAGTCATCTCTACATCGAAATTTAACGGGCACTTTATTAATTATTTAGAACCAAATCAAGGAGAATACATATCTATGGTAATCATACCGTTACATTAGTGTCATTCTCACTACATTAACACTTTCTTCTAAACAATTAATTACGGCAGACTACACTATGAAGCAATTATCTAAATTACGCTGACTTTACCATTCAGATTGTCAACTCTTCAGAGTCTGTTTCATGCACAAGAGAAATGCTACAGTGTTTTCTAACAAAGAATAAGACTGACAAAAGTAATTAACTTTATAGGATAATATTGTGTAATGCTCAACGCATTGCCAGGAAGGGGGTCATCTGTTACAAGCTACTGATTGCTGGATTAAGTAATTTAAAAGTTCATTACGCATGTTTTCTGACCTCGCAGGCTTTATGCTCTGCCGAAAATACATAAAGAGGGGTTTCCTAATCATCCATTTTCAGAGCTACATGCAGACAGATGAAATGTATGACACTAGCATCAACATGGGTCACTGACGTGAAATAGTTACTATTACTTTGTATACGACATCCAAGACATCCGTGGAAATAAAGGATTTGTCCGAAGAACATATCGTAAAAGACGATTACTACATATCTCCTTAAAAAGAAAACACAATACCCCCACTTTTCCACTTAAATTCAGAAATCCCGCCTTTAAATTCAATGATGCCAATTTTTGTATGTAAACAGCCCTTATACAGCCACAATCTGTTACTCTGCGTTTATACAGACAGAAACAGATGGAACTGCAAATTTAAGAGTATATAGGTAAATGATTTTTTCCTACATAATCCTGACTCCAATGCAAGCAATATTTATCCTGATGATGACGAATGATGCGCGTGCCAACCTTCTGCTGAAAAAAAAAGTTTCAAATAGTAGTGACTCCATGTGAGTCAACATTAGTCCTATTTATTCTTCACACAAAGCGTGAAGTTGAAAATATTGTACTAAGTATTAACTGATTAGTAAAGGAAAAGAACGACATAATTCTGAAATAGATATTATTCCTTTTTAAAATTTGGGGCAATGAGGCCAACTATTCAAAAAACGGTACTTCTGTACAGCGAACAAAATTGGAACACTTCCGTACAGATAAGCTATTTCAAGTTACGTATGAAACGAAACACTGGCTAAACTACGACTATTTGCAGATGATGAATTCTTCGCTGTGCTCCTCCACTGAAATGATAGCCCGAAAGTATATTTTATAACAAAGAAGATTGTCGTATAGTTCTCATCATTTCCTGTCCCGTGAAAAATTACAACAGCTTGAAACTCAGTCATTTTAAAAATTGTAAATCTAAAACACAATGTTAAGTACAATACTCATACACTGCTGACGACACTTAACAAACCCATGATGGGCGAGAACGAAATAGCGGTACTCTCTGTGGTACACAAATTAGAAATTGCTATGACATTCAGAAATAAAATTAATTGTACTGGAGCCAGATTGGTACTGAAAGAGCTTTGGTATTACAAGCTAACTGCGAAGAGCTGTTAGAAGCACTTAGAGAGGCAGGCAGATATTTTGTACGTATGCCAAATGGCGTTAGATGCTCTCAAAAAAACTTCGCCATTAGAACTGGATTGATGAGGCATCTGTAGTATATATATTAGAACATATATAGTGTAAAAGGAGGGTCCCTCTCAGACACACCCTGCAGGAATCCTCGGAAGCAGCTTCCCAGGTAGAGAGGTCTCCCAGTAAGGGTTCTCTTTCGGACTTCAAAGAGAAAGACGAACACGGACATGTAAATGTGAGAATGAGATGTGTTACCGTAACATAGAAAGCTTTTTTACAGGTGTAATCTTACACGCAATAATTTGAGATAACTAAGCCATTTCGGTGCCGCAGGGTGAAGATGGAAAGTTAAACATGCCACTGCCACGACTGCCAAGCTACCTAGCGTGAAAATGCTGTGCCAAAAGGATGCTGATCGCTGTAGACGGACCACCTCAGCACAAGAATATCGATACTCAGCCCTATTGGCGAAAAGGAACAGGTATCTCCCTTCAAAGCAAATCGCTGCAGATCCTGCAACTACTACCCATGTTCTCCGACGAATCCCGCGCGGCTTTGGCCACCAGTCAGTGTGAGGAGAAAGGGTAACACGTTACGTACTACAGAATATTCACGAGCGTCATCGGTATCGCCTTGGCGTTATTGTGTGGGGAAGAATTATGCACAATGACCGAACACTAGCACATACCTGTGTGCGCGGATTACAGCGATATAGCAGGGAGATTGTTGTGGATCATGTGCGTCTGTTCAGGAATGCGGTAGGTCCCGAGTCTCTGTTTATGGACGATACCGGCCACAGAGGACAGCTGAGGTGTCGGACACACTCGAAAGTGACGATACTGAATGTATCAAATGGCCTGCTTACTGCACGGGCCTCAACCCTTTAGAGCACGCCAGGGATGCTCTTGACTGACGTGTTTCTCAACGAACACCCTTTTCCCGAACCGTTCAAGAACTGAAAACCGGCTTTGAGAGAGAAGTGGGAATATATCCCCCAAGGATTCCTCAACAGTTCTGTATTCAGCGTGAATAACAAGTGCAAAATATCAATTAGTGTCCAAGGAGCGCATATTCCTTGCCGAGAGTCCGATATCGAACTTTATGTTTGGACGCCTGGACTGTGCAGACGTGAACGTTATTTGTGTCTGTTATCACGCTTTCCCATGCGGTGAGATGTGTGCTATTTTTCGTTATAAACATACCTTTCCACCTCTACTACGTATGTATGGTGTTTCATGTCGTCCATCATTGCCTGTGGTTATTCCCGTCCAATAATGTCTCTGTTCAGGCCGTGTGTATTGGTGGCAAGGCCTTATTAAGCAGATTAAATGTGGCTTATGTGATCAGTCATATAAGTCACTAAGTTAAGGCGTAAGATATGGTCACGCCATCGGAAAGCAATGACGACACCTTTGTGGATATCGCTTCCTCATTGGAGCTTGGAAACGAGACGATGTCGTGTATTCACGAGACGGATGTGGAAAGCTGGCGATTCGGTACACCAGTACCACGTATAGGACCGTTGGCGAAATGGATGACGCAATTCACTAATACTTGTAATGTTGCTTTTAATTATGGGCAAAATAAGTTTGATTCGAGAGGAAGGCGGTTCAATCCCGCGTCCGGCCATCCTGATTTCTGTTTTCCGTGATTTCTCTAAATCGCTCCAGGCAAATGCCGGAATGGTTCCTTTGAAAGGGCACCCAGACTTCCTTCCCCGTCCTTCCCTAATCCGAAGAGACCGACGACCTCGCTGTTTGGTCTCTTCCCCCAAACAACCCAACCCAACCCAAGATAAGTTTGATACGTTAGCAGTCAATTTCCCCAGGCGTTCTAAGTATGACATTAAAGACCGAATGGTGTTCTTCGAGAACATATATGACAAAGCGATTAATAATAAGGAAAAGATGTGTGTATTGAACCATTAATAAAGAGAACACCACACCTGAAATCACACATGAGAGTCAAGAAAATATTGAAAATCATAGAATTACCTTTAGTAACAAGTTTGGTAAGCATTCTATTCAGGGGTTTGATTCAATATACGTTGCTTGGTATGTGTATAACGGTAAAAACTGATATGTATTTAAAGTTATTCAAAACCTAAGAAGACCTTTGATGATAGGTAAATATATAAATGGGTAGATTTACAGAAATTACGTGCAGCTTAGAACAAGATATTTCAAAACAATAATCCAGTTTATTGTGATGTGTTGGTATCGTGTCAAGAACCTAGGAAGGATACTAAAGAAATAACTGAAAGACTAAATTATCTGTCATTCACTGTGTGAACAAAGATTTATAGGACCTTTAGTAATACAGCGTCTAAGATGACATTTTAGGTAAAATGTTTTGCATTCCAGTAAATGTTTACGTTTACGGTTTTTTTAATTGAAATCTTGACCACCTCCGTTGCCTCGTGGATCTAGTTAGGAGAGAATTCCTCTCTCCTGACAAAGAAACCGTGCAAGAAATTGGTATAACATTCTACGAAAGTAAAAGCTCCTGCAAAGGGCCCGTGGTAATTCATTGAGGAAACAATTTCCACCTGCAGTTGTTAGATCGTTATGCCACATTCCAAGGACAATACACATCCTATCCTGTGAGGAATATTAAGAGACGATCGACGGCATAACTACGCCATTCCCGTTGACAATAGCTGGGTGGATATCTTCGTCTGTCCCGTTTTCCCAGGCTGTGACATTTCTGGATCTTAGAGCCATGATCTCTTTCTTGTCATCCTAAGTATGTAAGTATCTTACGAATTACAGCAGGCAGCACACGTCTCACGAAAGTACTCATCGATGTATGCGACCAGGGAAAATTACCACGTGTAGGTTTTCACACAGCATTAGAATTCGGTGAGCTGCTGCTTTTACCTGACGTGGAACCAGCCGAGTATGCCACGCCCTATCGGCTACCGGAGTAATGTTAAGAACATAATTTCAATACTACTCATTAATTAAACAATATATCAAATAAGAATTTGTAAAAGGGTATAAAGTATCTCTTAAGTGAAATCATAAAGACGTATTTATTAAAATAATCTGACCATAGCATTTGTCGTATAACAGATGTTGTGAACAGCCTGAGTCAATTCGTGCGTAGGCGTGTTGTCACGAACAATGCGCCAGGAAATGATCACGGTGGCAGCTGCTTGTGGCGTGCGCGCGTTGCTGCCAGCTGTGTGGTTAGCCGTTGGAACGAGTCTGATAGCAATGCAGATCAATTAGTTACTATAAAAATTATTTACTTCTCATTGTGAATCAAGAGTTTTCGTCTAACATTTGCTGATTATCTTGAGTGAAGATTATAGATCGTTGATCTTTATGAACACACGACTTTGTGATAATCGTTGTGTCGCCTCAGTCGACGACGCCGTTGTGAGTTACGGTTGCATCACTTAATCACTTAATAGTCTTGATGGATTAGAAATTAACAATCATTAAACTGCAGAATTAAATGTTTATTTCAAAAATTTTACGACGCAAACACAATAAATAACAGATGGATCCAATGGTAGTGCTTTTTTTTTTTTAAAGAAAAAAAGTCGTACCACAAAGCCCCATTACTACCATCAAGTATGCATTTTCACTGTTGATTTTTGCGACTGACATGTGTATTGTACTAGAGAAGTGCCTGTCGTCTCCAACATCCGTTTTTGTCAATAAGTGATACTGCGAGTCCATTTCTCTTCTGAAGAAGACAAGTTTATATTTGCCTAAACCATGGTTAAGTCTGCAACTACTTGGCTCTTATTTTCTAGTCCAAGTTTCTACGTGCTCCTTTACTTAAGCACAGTCACATTTAAAATTTTAAAACTTAATTAGTGCTTAAGCCTGAGTATCGGAGTCACATATAGCAGCTATCAGTCTCCACGAACATCACTACAGACCAAGAGGCCACGACTCGCCTGTCAGTCCAAAGAAACTGGTATAGGCATGCGTATTCAAATACAGAGGTATATAAAGAGACACAATACGACGCTGCGGTCGGAAACGCCTTTACAAGACAGCAAGAGTCTGGCGCAGCTGTTATCAAGATGTGACTTTGGACGTGGTGTTATAATCGAGGCACGAGCGATCGGACACAGAATCTCCGAGGTGGCTATGAAGTGGGGTATTTCCCGTACGACCATTTCGCGAGTGAACCGTAAGGAAAAGTAGTAGGTGAATACGGAATGGGAGTAAGAAATGAAAGAGGAAGCCGCCTGGTAGAATTCTGCACAGAGCGTAACTTAATGATAGCTAACACTTGGTTCAAGAATCATGAAAGAAGGTTGTATACACGGAAGAGGCCTGGAGATACTGGAAGGTTTCAGATAGATTATACAATAGTAAGACAGATATTTAGGAATCAGGTTCTAAATTGTAAGACATTTCTAGGGGCAGATGTGGACTCTGACCACAATCTACTGGTTATGAACTGTAGATTAAAACTGAAGAAACTGCTAAAAGGTGGTTATTTAAGGAGATGGGACTTGGATAAACTGACTAAACCAGACGTTGTACAGAGTTTCAGGGAAAGCATAAGGGAACAACTGGCAGGAATGGGGAAAAGAAATACAATAGAAGAAGAATGGGTAGCTTTGAGGGATGGAATAGTGAAGGCAGCAGAGGATCAAATAGGAAAAAGACGAGGGCTAGTAGAAACCCTTGGGTAACAGAAGAAATATTGAATTTAATTGACGAAAGGAGAAAATATAAAAATGCAGTAAATGAAGCAGGCAAAAAGGAATACAAACGTCTCAAAAATAATATCGACAAGAAGTGCAAAATGGCTAAGCTGGGATGGCTAGAGGACAAATGTAAGGATGTAGAGGCTTATCTCACTTGGGGTAAGATATATACTGCCTACAGGAAAATTAAAAAGACCTTTGGAGAAAGGAGAACCACTTGTATGAATATCGAGAGCTTTGATAGAAACCCAGTTCCAAGCAAAGAAGGGAAATAACAAAGGTGGAGGAGTATATAGAGCAAGATGTATGAGATAGGCGAAATACCCTCAGACTTCAAGAAGAATATAATAATTCCAATCCCAAAGAAAGCAGGTGTCGACTGATGTGAAAATTACTGAACTATCAGTTTAACGCGTCACGGCTGCAAAATACTAACGCGGATTCTTTACAGACGAATGTAAAAACTGGTAGAAGCCGACCTCGGGGAAGATCAGTTTGGATTCCGTAGAAATATTGGAACACGAGAGGCAACACTGACCCTACGACTTATCTTAGAAGAAAGATTATGGAAAGGCAAACCTACGTTTATACCATTTGTAGACTTAGGAAAGCTTTTGACAATGTTGACTGGAATACTCTCTTTCAAATTCTAAGCTGGCAAGGGTAAAACACAGGGTGAAAAAGGGTATTTACAATTTGTACAGAAACCAGAAGACGGGTATAAGAGTCGAGGGGCATGAAAGGGAAGCAGTGGTTGGGAAGGGAGTGAGACAGGATTGTAGCCTATCCCCGGTGTTATTCAATCTGTATAATGAGCAAACAGTAAAGGATACAAATGATAAATTCGGAGTATGAATTAAAATCCACGGAAAGGAAATAAAAACTTTAAGGTTCGCCAGTGACACAGCAAAGGACCTGGAGGAGCAGTTCAACGGAAAGGACAGTATCTTGAAAGGAAGATATAAGATGAACATCAACAAAAGAAAAACGAGGATAATGGAATGTGGTCGAATTAAGTCGGGTGATGCTGAGGAAATTAGATTAGGAAATGAGACACTTATAGTAGATGAGGTTTTGCTATTTGGGGAGCAAAATAACAGATGATGAACGAAGTAGAGAGGATATAAAATGTAGACTGGCATTGGCAAGGACAGCGTTTCTGAAAAACGAAAATTTGTTAACATCTGGTACAGATTTAAGTGTCAGGAAAACGTTTCAGAAAGTATTTGTACGGAGTGTAGCCATGTATGGAAGTGAAACATGGAGGATAAATAGTTTTGACAAGAAGAGAATAGAAGCTCTCGGAATGTGGTGCTACAGAAGTATGCTGAAGTTTAGACGGATATATCACAAACTAATGACGAGGTATTGTATAGAATTGGGGAGAAGAGAAATTTGTGGTACAACTTGACTAGACAAAGGTATCGGTTGGTAGGACATGTCCTGAGGCATCAAGGGATCACCAGTTCAGAATTGGAGGGCAGCACGGAGTGTAAAAATCGTAGAGGGAGACCAAGAGATGAATACATTAAGCAGATTCAGAAGGATGTAGGTTGCAGTGGTTACTGGGAAGCCTTCACGGGATAGAGTAGCATGGAGAGCAGCATCAAACCAGTCTCTGGACTGAAGACCACAACAACACCGTGAATATCAGGAATCCGGTAAAACATCAAATGTCCGACATCGCTGCGGCCAGAAAAAGATCCTGCAAGAAAGGGACCACTGACGGCTGAAGAGAATCGTTCAACGTGACAGAAGTGCAATACCTCCGCAAATTGCTTCGTTTCATTGCTGAGCAATCAACAAGTGCGAACCATTCAATGATACATTATCGATATGGGCTTTCAGAGCAGAAGACCAGTCTGCACATGATGACTGCACGACACATAGCTTTACCCCTCGCCCGGGCCCTTCAACGCCGACATTGGACTGTTGATGGCTGTAAACATGTTGCCTGAGCGGACGAGTCTCGTTTCAAATTGTATCAAGTGGGTGGACTTGTATGGTTATGGAAACATCCTCCCGAATCCATGAACCCTGCATGTCAATAGGCGACTGTTCAAGCTGTTGGAGGCTCTGTAAAGATGTGGAACGTGTGCAGTTGGAGTAACATAACTCTCATAGGGACACGTACGTAAACATCCTGTCTGATCACCTGCATCCATTCATGTCCATTACGATGGACTTGGGCAACGCCAGCAGGGTAGCGACACCCCACACATCCAGAATTCCTACAGAGTGGCTTCACGAACATTCTTCTGAGTTTAAACACATCCGCTGGCTACCAAACACCTCAGACATGAACATGGTTAAGCATATCTGGGATGCCTTGCAATGTGCTGTTCAGATGAGATCTCCACCCCCTCGTAGTCTTAACGATTTACGGACAGCCCTGCAGGATTCATGATGTGACTTCTCTCCAGCACTACTTCAGACATCAGTCGAGTCCATGCCACGTCGTGTTGTGGCATGACTGCGTGCTCGCTGTGGCCCTACGCGATATTAGGCAGGTACACTAGTTTCTGTGGGTCTTCAGTGTACTTTGAGCATAGAAACCAGGTCAGTATAGCTTCCAGAGTTCTGCGATCTTTGGCGATATGTTGAGATACAACCGAGAGTTCCACACGGACTGGAGTATCAGCATAAATGAGTCCAGTTCCGTGGACACAATGGAAACATTTGCAGAGGGGAACGTTTCATTCTTCAAAATGGGTTGTTATTCTACGTCATATTTCCTTCTAAATTAATAGATGTTTCGACTCCCCTTCTCGGATCTTCTTCAGGATGTTAAGGTGCCCACTATTGCTAGCAATAGTGGACAGCCTAACATCCTGAAGAAGACCCCAGCAGAGTGGTCGAAAAGTCAGTTAATTTCGAAGGAAATATCCTAGCATATACACTGAAGCGTGAAAGAAACTGGCGTATTCAAATACAGAAATATGTAAACAGGCATAATACGGCGCAGCGGTCGGCAACGCCTATGTAAGACAACAAGTGTCCGGCGCAGTTGTTGGATCTACTGCTGCAGCTACAATGGCAGGTTATCAAGATTTAGGTGAGTCTGAACGTGGTGTTATAGTCGGCGAACGAGCGATGGGACTCAGCATCTCTGCGTTGCCGATCTTCTTCTAACCTCTGTGCCGAATGATATGCTGGAGCCAGCTTACGCCAGCACAGTTGACACAAGATTATCTTAGATTATTTTATGATACAACCAGTGATCTGCGTCGAGAAAAGTGAATAACGCCGCTAGTTGTGGGAAATAAACCTGGGCTAGCGTCCTACACATTTCCTATTGTTGTTACTGTTGTTGTGGTCTTCAGTCCTGAGACTGGTTTGATGCAGCTCTCCATGCTACCCTATCCTGTGCAAGCTTCTTCATCTCCCAGTACCTACTGGAACCCACATACTTCTGAATCTGCTTAGTGTATTCATCTCTTGGTCTACCTCTACGATTTACACCCTCCACGCTGCCCTCCAATACTAAATTTGTGATCCCTTGATGCCTCAGAACATGTCCTACCAACCGATCCCTTCTTCTGGTCAAGTTGTGCCACAAACTTCTATTCTCCCCAATCCTATTCAATACTTCCTCATTAGTTATGTGATCTAACCATCTAATCTTCAGCATTCAAATTTCGAAAGCTTCTATTCTCTTCTTGTCCAAACTATTTATCGTCCATGTTTCACTTCCATACATTGCTACACTCCATACAAATACTTTCAGAAACGACTTCCTGACACTTAAATCTACACTCGATGTTAACAAATTACTCTTCTTCAGAAACGCTTTCCTTCCCATTGCCACTCTACATTTTATATCCTCTCTACTTCGACCATCATCAGTTATTTTGCTCCCCAAATAGCAAAACTCCTTTACTACTTTAAGTGTCTCATTTCCTAATCTAATTCCCTCAGCATCACTCGACTTAATTCGACTACATTCCATTATCCTCGTTTTGCTTTTGTTGATGTTCATCTTATATCCTCCTTTCAAGACACTGTCCATTCCGTTCAACTGCTCTTCCAAGTCCTTTGCTCTCTCTGACAGAATTACGATGTCATCGGGGAACCTCAAAGTTTTTATTTCTTCTCCATGGATTTTAAAACCTACTTCGAATTTTTCTTTTGTTTCCATCACTGCTTGCTCAATATACAGATTGAATAACATCGGGGAGAGACTACAACCCTGTCTCACTCCCTTCCCAACCACTGCTTCCCTTTCATGTCCCTCGACTCTCATAACTGTCATCTGGTTTCTGTACAAATTGTAAATAGCCTTTCTCTCCCTGTATTTTACCCCTGCCACCTTCAGAATTTGAAAGAGTGTATTCCAATCAACATTGTCAAAAGCTTTCTCTAAGTCTACAGATGCTAGAAACGTAGGTTTGCCCTTCCTTAATCTAGCTTCTAAGATAAGTCGTGGGGTCAGTATTGCCTCACGTGTTCCAGCATTTCTACGGAATCCAAACTGATCTTCATCGAGGTCGGCTTCTACTAGTTTTTCCATTCGTCTGTAAAGAATTCGCGTTAGTATTTTGCAGCTGTGACTTATTAAACTAATAGTTCGGTAATTTTCACATCTGTCAACACCTGCTTTCTTTGGGATTGGAATTATTATATTCTTCTTGAAGTCTGAGGGTATTTCGCTTGTCTCGTACATCTTGCTCACCAGATGGTAGAGTTTTGTCAGGACTGGCTCCCCCAAGGCCGTCAGTAGTTCCAATGGAATATTGTCTACTCCGGGGGCCTTGTTTCGACTCAGGTCTTTCAGCGCTCTGTCAAACTCTTCACGCAGTATCGTATCTCCCATTTCATCTTCATCTACATCCTCTTCCATTTCCATAATATTGTCCTCAAGTAAATCGCCCTTGTATAGACCCTCTATATACTCCTTCCACCTTTCTGCTTTCCCTTCTTTCTTATTGTATTCCTATTGTATTCGAATGAAATCTGAACTGTCAGAGGAAGAATAAATTCCAAAATTTATGCAAAATATGTTTCGTTGGAAAGCTTTCAGTAATAATATCTGGGTAAGTCAGTAAGTTCAGTCCAATTTTTAGAGACAGTAAATACGATCTGATTTCAAATTCTGTTAATGTAATAGTAAAATAATTTAGATGCAACCTCAAACTATATTACCTCAAACTTGTTTATTTGTTGAATGATTTTATGAAAGCTTTTTGTTGCTTACTTGCATTTCGGAGTTTCAATTGTGTTGTTATTGGATTATTATTATACAGGGTGATTCAAAAAGAATACCACAACTTTAGGAATTTAAAACTCTGCAACGAGAAAAGGCAGAGCTAAGCACTATCTGTCGGCGAATTAAGGGAGCTATAAAGTTTCATTTAGTTGTACATTTGTTCGCTTGAGGGGCTGTTGAATAGGCGTCAGCGTCAGTTGATGCTAAGATGGCGACCGCTCAACAGAAAGCTTTTTGTGTTATTGAGTACGGCAGAAGTGAATCGACGACAGTTGTTCAGCGTGCATTTCGAACGAAGTATGGTATTAAATCTCCTGATAGGTGGTTTATTACACGTTGGTGTAAACAGTTTACAGAGAATGGGTGTTTGTGCAAAGGGAAAAGTTCTGGACGGCCGAGAACGAGTGATGAAAATGTAGCACGCATCCAGCAAGCATTTGTTCGCAGCCCAGGAAAATCGACTCGCAGAGCTAGCAGGGAGCTGCAAATTCCACAATCAACTGTATGGAGAGTCCTACGAAAAAGGTTAGTTATGAAACCTGAACGTCAACTACCCGAGGCGATGGATCGGCCGCCAGGCAGCCCGTGACAGAGCACTTCATCACTGGCCTCCAAGAAGCCCTGATCTTACCCCCTGCGATTTTTTCTTATGGGGGTATGTTAAGGATATGGTGATTCGGCCACCTCTCCCAGCCACCATTGATGATTTGAAACGATAAATAACAGCAGCTATCCAAACTGTTACGCCTGATATGCTACAGAGAGTGTGGAACGAGTTGGAGTATCGGGTTGACATTGCTCGTGTGTCTGGAGGGGGCCATATTGAACATCTCTGAACTTGTTTTTGAGTGAAAAAAAACCTTTTTAAATACTCTTTGTAATGATGTATAACAGAAGGCTATATTATGTTTCTTTCATTAAATACACATTTTTAAAGTTGTGGTATTCTTTTTGAATCACCCTGTACATTAAGGGGAGACTTCTGAATTATTTAATACGGTGAGATTTATAATTTTTATACACGAATTTCATTAATTTTGCCTGTGAAGGTTCACGTTTACGATATAAGGCATTTTTCATCCAACAGAGGGAGCTCACCAATTAATCATTTCCTTATCGAAATAATTACTCTTGATTTTCTTTAGTAATTTGAAACCATAATTAATATTTCTCTTTCTTACTCAATAAAGTGATTATGTTGGTTGTGAGGACTGTTTTGTCAGCACACATATGTTGACGTAAGTTACTCCGTCGATATCCAGCTGGATAATAACAGAGCTGTTACCCAGTTGCATTGGCAAACAAAAATAGAAAAGACTTTATTGATTTGTTGTGGGTTACTCAAAATTACGTGGTACTTTTCGTTGTTTTTGTTGTGTCTCATTGGCTCTGTTTTATATCGATCGCTTACAATTTACGCAAGAAGAAGGCGGAGTTAGTTATTTTCAGAATGTGAGATACCTTTCGCATTTCTTGATTTTATGTTTTCGTTATCATCAAAGGCAAAGAGAAAAGGTGAATCGGTAACCCAACGTAGAGCCTACGACTACCGTCATCTATTTTTCATTTTCAAATGTTAGAAAAACATAAGATGTTTTTCCTGTTTCTCGTTAAGAAGGAGGACTCGCTCTCTGTTAATGAATTAAGGCAGACGTACGTTATTTCAGAGCTAATAGGCGGTAGCCATTTTTGTTTTGAGAATAAGTCAAAAGTCTGTATTTTATGAACGTAGAAGGAAGAATATAGTATTACTTCACCAGTGAAAAACTGAGTCATTATTCTAAGTAGTACTATACATAAAAACCCAAGAAGGCCACCAGAGTACTTCAGAGTTATTACGAAGTTCCGTTAAAAGCAGTAATGACGAACATGGTCATTAATTTTGTAGGTGGATACGGCGATATGACGTAGTACTATTAAGTGATAATCATAAATCTAAAACAAGAGAAAGACTATTTCCTTATCTGAAACTAATATGAAAAGCTTCTTTACCCATTTACAGGCATAGCACAGCTTAATGTGCTTTTCCCATACTTCGAAAATTAATATCATTATTTCCATATATTCAAAAACGTTATTATTTTTTATAAGTGGCAACAAGTGACAGGCACGATACGTATTGGGCAGGACAGTGAGTACTAGTATTGCTAAAAAAATGAATATGCATGTATATTAACAATTTTTTTATGTTCCGTGTACTCTGATGACATGACGGAGACAAAATGTAGTACTGGAAAAAAACTAACTGAGAAAAAATAATAAATAAATTAGATCGAAGAAAATAACTATACGAAGAGTGGACAACTAAAAGTGCAATAGAGGGAAGTACCAGTTACAAAACAATAATAGAATAGAATCACGCTATGTACATAGAGAATGCGTTCTAAGTAGACCTATTAGAAAATAGAAGCACCCATTTCCTAAATTCCAGGACATAAACCTCCAGAGGCTAACGCAATTCCAATCAAGTATAGAGAATGACATTTCTTTATCAGTACGAAAAGCATATTGAGTGAATAACAGTTGAGAGTACAGTTACATATAGCTGTACTTGCATTCTGTCACGCGAGAAAGAGCGCGGAAGTAAAATCGAAACAGAGAAAATATTAATTTTGGTAATTGCAAAGATGTAAAGATTTTCATAATACATACAAAAAACGATATTGAAATGTCATTTCAAAATCAAAATACCAATGTAGTGGACTTGCATTTGCAAAACAATGAGGGATTTAGAATCTTCAAGCGGTTGTTATTTGGATGCTGGGGGCCACATACCATTGTCGCAGTCGACGCCAGTGAATACGAAACATTTCTTTACAAGCAATATTTTGATTGAAGTAGATGAAATTAATGACACCTCAAGGCAAAGGAATGTAATAGTATAGACGCAGATACTTACAGGCATGGGCCAGAAGTGACTAGGGAAAATGGTTCAAATGGCTCTGAGCACAATGGGACTTAACATCTGAGGTCATCAATCCCCTAGAACTTAGAACTACTTAAACCTAACTAACCTAAGGACATCACACCTATCTATGCCCGAGGCAGGATTCGAACCTGCGACCGTAGCAGCAGCGCAGTTCCGGACTGAAGCGCCTAGAACCGCTCGGCCACATCGGCCGGCGAACCTTAGCAGAAACAATGCAAACAGACATTAAAGCAATGAAAACAGACATGAATTCGAAAATGTTGAGTTTAGAAGCCAATTTCAGCACAGTAAATTAAAAAATGTCGAGTTTAGAAACAACACAAGCAGACATGAACATAATAAATTCAGAGATGTCGAGTTTAAACAAAATACAGGCGTGACTAATCTGAAAGCAGACATGACCAGAGTAAAGTCCGATATCGAGATGGTAAATATAAACATGACATATTCATCAGGTGAGGTAAAAAAATTGCTCACAGAACTCGATAATCTGGATAAGGAGTTGACACAGCAGATTTCCCAAAACTTGACGGAGGTGGATAGGAAAATTAAAGAACAAGTACAAACTTCAGTTCACAATATGTGAGAAATTAAAAGGCACAGTGGAAGAAAAAAATGAAACACTTACACGCACATACGGAGAGGAGCTATCCGGAATCAGACAAACTCAGGATGATTTACAGGTAATGCAAAGGAGCGTGGAATGTCAGATCCCTTGATCGAGGAGGTAGGTAGAAAATTGAAAAACGGAAAAGGATAGGTTAAAGTTAGATATAGTGGGAATTAGTGAAGTTCGGTGCCAGGAGAAAAAAGACTTCTGGTCGAGGTTATAAATATAAAATCCAATAGGGTTAATGCAGGAGTAGGTTTAATAATGAATAAGAAAACTGAACCGCGGATCAGCTACTATGAACAGCATAGTGAACGCATCATTGTAGCCGAGACAGACACGGAACCCACACCTACCACAGTAGTACAAGATTATATGCCAACTATCTCCACAGATGATGAAGATATTGAAGAAATGTATGATGAGATAAACGAAATTATTCAGATAGTGAAGGGAAACGAAAATTTAATAGTCATGGGGGATTGGAATTCGACAGTAGGAAAAGAAGAGAAGGAAAAGTTGTAAGTGAATATTGAATGGCGATAAGGAATGAAAGAGAAAGCCGCCTGGTAGAATTTTGCACAGAGCACAACTTAATCAGAGCTAACTTTTGGTTTAAGTACCATGAAAGAAGGTTGTATACGTGGAAGAGGCCCGGTGACATTGGAAGGTTTCAGATATATTATATAACGGTAAGACAGAGACTTAGGAACCAGATTTTGAAATGTAAGACATTTCCAGGGACAGATATGGACTCTGACCACAATCTGTTGGTTATGAACTGTAGATTAAGACTAAAGAAATTGCAAAAAGGTGGGAATTTAAGGAAATGGGACCTGGATAAACTGAAATAATCAGATATTGTAGAGAGTTTCAGAGAGAGCATTAAGAAACGATTGACAGGAATAGGGGAAAGAAATACAGTAGAAGAAGTATGAGTATCTTTGACAGATGAAATAGTGAAGGCACCAGAGGAACAAGTAGGTAAAAGTATGAGGGCTAGTAGAAACCCTTGGATAACGGAAGACAAATTGAATTTAATCGATGAAAGGAGAAAATATAAAAATGCAGTAAATGAAGCAGGCAAAAAGGAATATAAACGTCTCAAAAATGAGATCGACAGAAAGTGTAAAATTGCTAATCAGGGATGGCTAGGGGACAAATGTAAGGCTGTAGAGGCATATATCACTAGGGTAAGATAGATACTGCCTACAGGAAAATTAAAGAGCCCTTTGGAGAAAAGAGATCCACTTGTGAATATCAAGAGCTCAGATGGAAATCCTTTTCTCAGCAAAGAAGGGAAGCAGAAAGGCGGAAGGAGTATATAGAGGGTCTATACCAAGTCAATGTACTTGAAGGCAGTATTATGGAAGCAGTATAATGATAATGGAAGAAGCCGTAAGTGAAGATCAAAGGGGACGTATGACATTGCGTTAAGAATTTGACAGAGCTATGAAAGACCTAAGTCGAAACAAGGTCCCAGGAGTAGACAACATTCCATCAGAAAAACTGATGGCCTTGGGAGAGCCAGTTTAATAAGTCACAGCTGATGCTAAACCTACAAATTATCTTAGAAGATAGATTAAGGAAAGGCAACCCTACGTTTCTAGCATTTGTATACTTAGAGAAAGCTTTTGATAACGTTGGCTGGAACACTCTTTCAAATTCTGAAGATGGCAAGGGTCTAATACAGGGAGCGGACGGCTATATACAATTGGTACAGAAACCAGATGGCAGTTATAAGAGTCGCGGAGATGAAAGGGCAGCAGTGATGGGGGAGGGAGTGAGACAGGGTTGTAGCCTATCCCCGACGTTATTCAATCTGTATTTTGAGCAAGCAGTAAAGGAAACAAAAGCAAAAATTGGAGTAGGAATTAAAAGCCATGGAGGAGGCAAAAACTTTAAGGTTCCTCGATGAAACTGTAATTCTGTCAGAGACAGCAAAGGACCGGGAAGAGTAGTTGAACGGAATAGACTGTGTCTTGAAAGGAGGATATAAGATGAAAAAACAAAACCAAAACGAGAATAATGTAATGTAGATTTTTGAACAACATGGTTGTGGAGATGAAGCAGCGGTTAGTATGTTCAAAAACAGTCTTAATCGTATTGAAACGTCCCCTTTGAACAATTATACACGACTATCCTTAGACTGATACACAATACTTTTTTTAGCGCAACGCAATCTGACTTTCAAAAATCCCTACAAAAGAATGGCCCTGACTAACATTAAACTATACCTTTCACAAATCACTTACCTCACAAAAATCTTCGCTGCTCAAGCTACTGCAATACAGCGAGCGCCACTACTGCCAGCTAAATAAAAGATTCAAACTATGGAAGGCACTAACTACTGATAGGGATAGTTAGCAAATGAAAGATATTAATAGAGAACAAACAATGTATTTACCTTGATATCATCATATATAAATATAGCAGTTCATGACAAATTTCAAAACTCCGCCATCTCTCTCCCCACATCCACCACTGCTGGCGGCTCACCTCCAACTGCGCAACGCTACGCGTTGTTCACAGCCAGCTGCCTAACACTACAATGGCGAGTATTACAACAATGCAAAGCATCCACAGACTGCACACAGCACAGCCAGTGATTTTCATACAGAGGTGGCGTTACCAATAAAAAAACCAAAACAGCCTACTTACATAGCCCCCATGCTCCCCACAAAAAAATTTTACAAATTTTTTTGGGCATTGGCCAATACAAATTTGTTAAAATTTTTTTCACAATTACAATAACAAAGATATCAAATGCACACACTTATTGATATAATGTTGGTCAAAAGCTAAAATTTTCTCACAGTCTATAAAGATAGTCCTGATTCATCACAGTAAAATAGCAGTGTTTTTCTCAAAGTCTGAGCAGTAAAAGAAAATGCACACAGAAGTAGTGGATTTCCATGCTGTCTTGAAGAAGTAGTGTTGTCCTTCCAACGGAAAGACAGTGCTGACTCTCGACATGCTGACAGGTAATGGGCCACAACAGAGCAAACCCACTGCAGAGTCAGTCGAAGTTTTGATGAATATTGGAAGGTAGGTCATCACAGAGCAGACCCACCGTAGTCCTGATAGAGATTACGATGTTGGTGGGCCACCAGAGGTGCAGACCCACTGCAGTCCCTGTAGAAATAATGGTATTGATGGATCATCAAAGATGTAGACCCACTGTAGTCCTTGTAGAGATAATGGTATTGGTGGGCCACCAGAGGTGCAGACCCACTGTATTCCTTGTAGAGATGGCCAGCAGCTATCTGTTGCGATTGTGCAGGTGCACATTCACCATCGAAGAGTCTTGCGGAGAATATAGCAAGTCCATAAACCACCACTTGTGCAATCACAAAGTTTTTGGAATTGTCCTTAGAACCAGCAATGCTGTTATCCAGTCCCTTGCTGAATTATTAACACATGTGCAAACACTATCAGTCCCTACTTCTCACATATTGTCCATATACTATGACCAACAGAAACGTGTGCAGTGAAATGTAACTTACAAGTTAATAATAAGATGAACTGGTGTCAATTACAATTCTATAAATTTACAACATGAAAATACAATTACAAAGGTACAAAATACATCATTAAAGAACATAATAGTACAGATAACATTTGTAGTAATATGGGCTTTACAAAAGAATTGAAATAGACATATACATCAGTGTTACAGGAATTATGACATAAGTAAATACATAAAGATCACAAGAACTTTCGAAACATCACCTTCACATGTGAGCAACAAACCAGAATAAATAATGTCTAAGCATATTTACAAGGTAAATAACATATTATTAATGCAAATTATATTTGAGGATAACAGTATTCCTCATCATAGTGAATGTAGCTTAATATTAAAAGAAGAAAAAATTCTATGAAACTACACAGAGACAGGAAGAAAACAAATACACAAGGGTACACAAACATATAGTGGGATAACACAAAAGGAAAGGACAGGGTTTGTTGTACTGCAGTATTTTGCAAACAAAACTTTCTTTACTTCTTGGAGATCTCCCTTCATTCATCATTATTCCCAAAAAGTCCTATCTATACCTGCTTTCTGTATTCTATTCATATTTCTTTCAATATAATTATTTCTCAGTGTACAATACTCATTTTGCCCCAAATCTTTTTCATATTGTCCATAGTCAGTTTCTTATATAGTCTACTTCCTCTTAAGCTAACTTAAATCTACTGAGCTCAGATGCTAAACTAAGGAATGAGGCAATGCAGCAGCACATAAAACAATTAATATAAACAGCAATAAAAAAATGGAAAATCGCAAAGCAAGCTACAGTAAATCTAAATTACCAAGCAATTCAACATTACAACTAATATGAGGCAATGTGCAGCAACAAGGAAAATAAATGAGTAGTAAAACTGGCTTAGCAGAGTAACACAAAGTCAAATTCAGTAACACTATGCCTGGCAAACAGCAGTAACTTATACCTAAACATGACATAGCTCAACCAGAAAAAATATTACAGTAAAAACAACAATGCAGATAAGGGAAATGTATAATCACATCTTAATGTCCATGTAATTAAAGTGGTGCACCACAACAACTTATTGTAAAAGAAGTATTACCATGTACTTGAAAAGAAAATTATGTGTCCAGTTACTGTTAATAGTCCCTTCTTATTGTTCTTTCCTTTCCAAGTGCTCCTTTTTTTAAAGAATGTGGATTACAAAATTATCATTTAATAGATCTGTTGACAGAAAGTGTTCACATTAGCAAATGCATCTAAGTTTATTTTACAAAACTAATGCTGTAACACAGCTGGAAAACAGGTATCAAATGAAATAAGCAATTACGCAAACCAAAGCATACAAATATCATTCAATAGTCATGTGACATTTCATAAGTCAGTAGCTCTCAACTCTCGTAGAAAGACACTTGTCATTATCAGGTTTGCAGATGTAAGAATATTTCCCATCAGTTTATAAGCATTTCAGTAAGTAGCAGAAAGTAGGCACTCCACAATATAATCATATGTTTCCAAGTAATGAGCGTGTCTTATTTGCGATGCTTTCCACAAAGGAATGTCAATAGCGAGGTTAATGATCTCTCTTTTTTTTTTCTCCACCTGCGCCTCTGAAAGGCTAATGGGTTTTTTTTCGGGCGGCTGTCGCCCAGGTGGGTGCCCGTGACACATTACGTGCAGGTGGTCACTTAACTGTCTTACGGAAATATTTACGACAGCAGTTTCCGCTACAGTGACAGTCTCACATAAAAATATTTCACAGGTCAAGAATTTGCGTTACAAATCTGTAGAAACAAAATGCTATTGATATAACAGGGTCCAAAAAATTTTCGTCTGCATTGTAATACATTCACGCATATACACACACATTTCATAACTCTTAAAGTACGTTTCTTGGTTTCCAACATCCTTTTCATAAATCAGAGTCCCTAACCACTACTCATTATTCCTTACCTTATTACACATATACATATTCGTAGACACTTTTTCAATATTTTATCATAATAAATACGTAGCATAATCAAATTCCTCATTTAGCATCAGCTTATTGATCATAAACATACCTCAACAGCATAGTACACATCGTCGTCGTAATAATAACATCATAACACCTCAGTCAAATCTCAAAAACGTCGTAGCTTTCTGCAATAATTTCAAAACCTAAAAAAATTCTCTGCTCATTTCAGTAGTGTCATCTACCTCAAACGTACTTTAAAATCATGCTCCCTTACCAAATACATCATTCAAAGCTCTCATAGTATCACAATGATTCCGAAAAAAAAATATGAACAGTTTACAAAGTACAGACAAAATACAGTTTCATAAGTGTGAAGTTACCCAACTGTGTATTGCGTAAACATGTGTCACTGATGTAGTAAAAAAATGTTTATCTCTCAGTTAAATGATCAGATAGCTGGGTAATTTGTGTGTTAGAGAAATATGGTACCGATGTGTAAAGTTGTATAAGCAAATACCATATTAGCTAGGGTTCCTTGTGGTTGCCACACACATGGTTCACAAAGTAAGCGTGTACCCCCCCTGAGGATTAATGTAATTATACCCTCAGGTGTTGCAGATTACAGCAATGAAATGAAATGTATCACTGAAAACCTTTGTATCATTGTACTACAAATATCTTTAAAAATAAATGTTTTAAGTACAAAATTAATCACTCAAATGCGTGTCCTGTAGCGCTAAATGTGCGTCTTGCTGTAAGATAATTCTGTGGAAGTGACGTACTTATCTTCCTCCGAAAGCTAAGCTCTGCAGAAGTCGATGTACTTACCTCATGATAAACAAAAGTGAAATGCTTTGCGTAGAGATATCTTAGTTATTACGCTTATTGTTGTGATGATGAAAGTACTGTGCTGTAACGTATTGTTGTGCTATGGAAAAGGCTGTCTCCTTGTAGCTATACCACAAAAGTTACTAATAAAACATGTTTTGATTTCCAGAAGAATTCAGAAAAACTGTGCAGATATAAAACAGATACACCGCAAAAGCAACACTGTAAATTGTCACTCATTAGTAGCGTCGTGATAAAATCGTGTAGCTGTCACATAAACTAACCACTGTGTCGTCTGGTATCTCACAGAAAGTACTTTAAACCCAGAATGTATTTTCAAGTAAACCAAAATGTTGCATTAAAATCTCATTAGCAGTACCAGTATGTGTCCTAAGTATGTAACCCTGATAGTCGTTACGTAATTGTGCAACTAACAAGCAAGAATGTACAAATACAACACTGTGTCGTCTGTTCACTATAACAATGCATTCGTAATTTCTGTTTAAAAATGTTCCCTAGGTTCTAGACTGGATATTTAACTTCAAACATTGTTGCATGTTAACAGTTTCTTAAGTCTGACAAAGCATATTAGTATTATGAGGCGAAAAATTTTATGACAAAGACTAAGTTAAAAAGCAGATTATCTTTCAATAAACGGTTTTACATGTGAAATGTGGTGTAAACCTTTACTCTTCCTAGTACGCAGAGTTTCAACTTCAACGCAATTATCATGTGGTATACGTCGGATTCTGTAAGGTCCATTGTAAACTAGAAAGAATTTGTGACTCAAGTGTTTCTTCTTATGTGACAATGAATGAGCTTTAATGAGAACTTTCTGACCAATATACAACTTCTTTGCATTTGCTTTACCGTGTAGTTTTCTCCTTTTGTCTGCTGCAGATTTTATATTTTTAAGAGCCAAATCAATTATGTCTTTGTGTCGAAGTTTACGTGTATTCGGGAAAGGTACAAGCTCTCTGATTCTGTTCGGTGGTTCTTCATTCTTCAGTACAAGAGTAGGTGGTAAAGCAGTGTAGTCGTGAGGCATTTCATTCAGCACGTTTTGAAATAAGTGTAAATATCTGTCCCAATGCTGATGCTTTCTGTGACAATAAAGTCTGCAAAGCTTATTGATTTCTTTCATAATCCGTTCGGAGGGGTTACAATGTGGTGAGTACAATGAAATAAAAACAGGTTTAATTTTATGGTTGCGAAGCATGCGTGACCAAACAGCAGATCTGAATTGCGGTCCGTTATCTGAAATGACTTTACTAACGTGTCCAACTTCACGTAAGAAATTTTTAACAAAGGCGTTGGATACAGACCGTCCATCGGCTTTACGTAACGGTGTGAAAGAAACAAATTTTGAAGTAAGTTCAACAGCTACTAGAACGTACGAAAATCCATTAGATGTTCTGACAAGCGGTCCCAAGAGATCAACAGCAGCAAATTCTTTTAATTTAGAAGGAATGATAGGAAACAACGGAGCACGATGTGAGACAGTAGATAGTTTCGCCTTTTGACAAAGTTTACAAATAGACAAGACTCTTCGAATTCGCTTTTCCATATTGTTAAAATAACAAGTCGTTCGAAGAATATGATAACATTTTCGTGGGCCAAAATGTGCGCAGCTGAAATGAATGTACCAAATGAGCTTATTAACAAAATCGTCTGGAATGCAAAGTACCCATAGCTTGTCATCAACAGTGCAGCGTTTGAACAGTATGTTGTTTCTAACCAGATAATAATGCCGAATCTGAGTGTGTGTCTTTTCATGCCATTTGCTCTTGATGTCTTTCCAAATCGGATCTTTATCTTGTTCATGAGCAATGTCCTTTAAAGATGTGGTGATGAAGTTTTCAAAGGCGACTTTCTGAATGTAAAGAATACTGAAATTTTTCTCGAGGTTGCCTTCTGTGGTACTTTTCTCAAGCCCAGCCGGTGCGCGTGACAGTGCGTCCGCAACAATGTTCTCCTTGCCGGGAATGTAGACTATTGTGAAGCGGAATTCTTGCAGAAACAATGCCCAACGTTTTAACCTGTCATGATTTAATTTTGAAGACATAAGAAATTGTAATGCACGATGATCACTGTATACTTTTACGTGCTTACCAGAAAGAAAGAAACGGAATTTGTTAAATGCCCAAACGATAGCTAAAGCTTCTAATTCAGTAACGGAATAATTTTTTTCAGATTTTGTTAGCACTCGGCTAGCAAAAGCAATGGTTTTCTGAATGGTAGTGCCATTTTCTATGGCTTCTTGAAATAAATGGGCACCAAGACCGACTTTAGAAGAATCCGTGCTAAGGCAGAAATCTTGTGACAGATCTGGATGAGCTAAGATTGGCGCATGAAGTAACGCTTCTTTCAAAGAATTGAATTCCAACTGTGCTTGTTCGTCCCAGTTCCAAATAGTATTTTTTCCAGTGAGAGAACAAAGTTTTGGTGTAACAAGAATTTGCATATTCAGAAAACCACGGTAAAAATTTATGAGACCTGGAAAACTGCGGACTTGTCTTTTTGTGGATGGAACTGGAATGGCTCTGATTGCTTCTAACTTTTCAGGATCCGGCTGAATCCCTTCAGTAGAAATAATATGTCCCAAAAACTTCACTTTTGTCCTACAGAATTCAGACTTTTCCAAGTTAACTGTAATTCCAGATTCTGCAAAAATACGTAACAAACTGTTGAGGATGCGATTATGTTGTTCCCATGAAGCTTCTGCTATCAGAATATCGTCCACATATAAGGTGATGTGACGTTTTAAGAACTCAGGTAATATGGAATTTAACCCACGAATGAATGCTGCCGAAGAAATGTTCAAACCAAAAGGAAGTTTCCGAAACTGATAACAAACGCCGAAACAAAGGAAAGCTGTGTATTTTCTACATTCTGGATGAAGTTCGATTTGATAAAAGCTGGATCTGAGATCAATGTAAGACAACACTTTTACACCATTAAAATTTTGAAGAAGTTCTTCTAACGTTTGCGGCCTGTCTGTTTCAGGAATAATGATCGTATTGATTTGTCTCGAATCTAAAACAAGCCTGATCGATCCATTTTTCTTCTCAACAACACGTAATGGGTTGTTGTATGAGCTTACTGCAGGCTCAATAATGCCCTCATTAAGCATAGATTGTATTTCTGTTCTAACACAGTCCCTATAATGCGCCGGAATTACGTATGGTCTAACACAAAATTTAGTATGCTCACGAACACGAAATTGGTATTGAAATCCATTGATTGTTCCTGTTTTATGAGTAAAAACTGTGGAATGTGCTTGTAAAATCTCAAAAAGGTCCTGCCTATCAGTGTCATTACAATTCTCAATTGTTTGAATTTTATTCTGAATTAACTTATTAGTGTCAAATGCGCCGTCGATATCATCCCTGACAGTACTTGCAGAGTGATTGTTAGTGTCTAGTTCCGTAGAAAAGTCCGAACTGTTGTCTAACAGAAGGTAAAGCCGATTAATTTCCTCGTCATGGTTTGAGAGCCAATCTTCAAATTTCAAAGCTATTGACTTACCTTCTTTCTCTAAACTTATTTCAGCATCGTGAAAGTTTAAGATTGCTTTGTATTCATTTAAAAAGTCTACTCCCAATATAATTTCCGTCGACAATAATGGAACAATGAGAAAGTTCATAGAGAAGCTGTGGCTTTGACAAAAGAATTCTAAATTGGTTTGTTGGCGTACATCTACATTTTTTCCAAAGATTGCACCTTGTAATTTAATCTTACATAACGGAAGTGTGGGGCAATCATTCGATTTGTTGCATTTGCTAAAGGCTGTTTCACTGATTACTGAAATGGGACTGCCAGAGTCAAGTACTGCCGTAAATTTTACGTCATTTACAGTAATGTGAATCACAGGATATGCAATGTTGTTATGTTTTATGTCGTGTTCCTGGAGTAAGATGTCCCTAATGTCTTCCATTTTTAGGTAATTACTAGCTACGGCAGCTGCGTCGTTAGTGTCATAAGAACGTTTTGTGGCTGCCAGCGGTGTGAGTCATTGCCTATTGTCTCTTTGTTGGCGAGCGTCGTTATTGGGATTTGGAGACCTAACTTCTACAAATTCACCTTGACGAGAGGGCCCTGCCCTGTTTAAATCCTGCCAGTTCTGATGCAATTCAGGTCTGTCGTTACGATCATATCGTCTGTCGTCATGTCGGTAGTTCCTGTAGTTTCTTTCTTGTCGGTTAAGTGGTGGAGAATTTCTCCCTGAATCGTAACTGCGCGCTGGACCGTTGCGTCTAAAGTTATTCTGTCTCCCTTGATAATAATTATTTTGGTTCCCAAATTGTCTGTTTCTCTGATTGTCTCTGTGACAGTCACTACCGCGGAGAGGTGATCTTTCCCTGTAATTATTACTACTCTGCCAACGGTTGTAATACGGGTGGTGTCTGTTTCGGTCACGATTTGTGTTGTGAGAATAGCCTTGTCGCGTCCAGTTATTATTTCTTTCATCGCGGAATTACGACTGATGTGATCTGTAATTGTTGTGCTCCTGCGTTCCGTGATTGTCAGTGTCACTTTCCAGTTCTTGTAACAGTCCCTGAAAAGCTTCAATGTCGTCTTTGCAACGTCCTGCCAAAATAATATGTCATAAATGTTCAGGTAATTTGATTAAGCAAATGCGGATGAGTTCTGAGGGGCTGTATGGGTTTGACAGGTACTGATTCTTGTGCAACATGTCTTCAAAATATTTCACAAGACTGGAGAATTCAGATTGTTCGAAATGTTTCATCATTATGATACCATGTTTTACTCGGTCTTGTGCGGCTTGAGATCAATATGCTGAGAGGAAGGCATGGTAAAATTCTCCTTCACTGTGGCAATCGTGAATGACCGATCGCATTCTTACAGCTGGTTCATTCTCTAAGTAGCCACACATAAATTCTAATCTGTGCTCCAATGACCAGTTGGGAGGAAAACAATGAGAGAATTGATGGAGCCACGCTTGTGGATGAATGTCGTTGCCGGAATTCTTAAATGTTTTGAATTTACGTGTAGTAATGAACAGCTTATAGTCAAAATCATCATGTCGGCGAGTCGCATATCGGTCGTTGTTAGGTCGTGTCGGCCGTTCCATCTCAAAATTCGGTGCACATTGCCAATTTCTTTCATAACTTCCGAAATGCCCTGTGTTATTATTTTGCGGCTTTTCCGTATTTCTAAGTCCCTCTTCCCGTGTTGGAGCGCGAGTGTCCTCTGAAATACGTAATTCTTGTATTACCTGTGTCAGCTGATCTTGTACTTCCCGAATTTCTCTTTGGTGTTGTGTATTAATTTGATTCTGATTTTGTTTGAATTTCCTAATTTGTTCGTACTCTTCTGTGTCATTAAAGACTACCGGTCTTGCGTCAATGAGATTATCATCTACCTTCGTAGATAAATAGGTGAACTGATCCAAAAGTTCGGCTACTTTCTCCGATAGTGTACTTATTTCCTCAGTGTGTTTTTCTGAACCAAGTTTCAGAGTATCTACTGTGTCCTTAAAGTTTTCCTGAGTTTTTGCAAGTTGCGTAACCGAATCGGTAGATGCAACTGAGTCAAATTTAGCTTGCAAGGTCTCATGATTTTCATGAACAATAATTTGCAGTTCTTTTATGGCTGCTTCGTGATTCTGTAATGCATTTTCATGCCGCGAAAAAATAGGTTGAAAATGCTCACAAATTTGAGTTTTTACGTCATTACAGACTTTTTGACATTTTGATTCAATGTTATGTAACTCAGTAGTTAAATCTTCACGCGTTTGTTCAAGAGTTTGTTCCAATGAGTCTAACTTTTGAAGCTGTTGCTGTGTTTGTCTCTGATTTTGTTCCATTGTGTCTAACTTTTTGAGATTTTGTTCCACTGTGTCTAACTGTTGCTGTGTTTGTCTCTGGTGTTGTTCCATTGTGTCTAACTTTTCAAGCTTTTGTCCCATTTGTTCCATTAATTGTAATAACAATGCACTGGTGTCTGAAACATGTTCCTCAGTGCTTTTAGGCAGTGAAGTTGCACCGGCAACATTCACATTTTGACAAGCGGAAAATGTGTCTTGACTCATTTGAGAAAACGGTGAGAACCCAAAACCTGAGTCTGCAGTATTTGCAATATTGTGTTCTGTCATTCCCGATTCCTGAGGCGAGCTGTTGCCGACCAATCGATCGATAACGCTTCCCTGTTCACTACCTGTTTCACTGTCTACACCATTGTTTGCCGCCCGCTCCATTTACCTATGCGCAATTACCAAATTACTACTTTGAACATTTCTCAGTTTACTTTGGAGCCTAGTATTACGTTTTTCACACGCCATTATTGTCACAGTATTTCACACGACAACACAGAAAAACACAATTTGAAGATCAAAAATAAGAGAACACATTAAAATAGCACTGAAAATAATATCTAGTTAATTGCAGCTGCGAAATACTTGGTGCAAATCTACATGCATACCACAACTGTTTTACTGTACAACAATGAAAAACTACAACTACAAAGGAAATTCTCTCTACAGTTACGTGCTAGCAATAAACAAAATCTACACTAATTACAGAAACTACAAGAAAAATCAGAAGATTCCAGTGAGGTATCCTAGGCTAAGGGTCGACATATGAAACGTCCCCTTTGAACAATTATACACGACTGTCCTTAGACTGATACACAATATTTTTTTTAGCGCAACGCAATCTGACTTTCAAAAATCCCTACAAAAGAATGGCCCTGACTAACATTAAACTATAACCTTTCACAAATCACTTACCTCACAAAAATCTTCGCTGCTCAAGCTACTGCAATACAGCGAGCGCCACTACTACCAGCTAAATAAAAGATTCAAACTATGGAAGGCACTAACTACTGATAGGGATAGTTAGCAAATGAAAGATATTAATAGAGAACAAACAATGTATTTACCTTGATATCATCATATATAAATATAGCAGTTCATGACAAATTTCAAAACTCCGCCATCTCTCTCCCCACATCCACCACTGCTGGCGGCTCACCTCCAACTGCGCAACGCTACGCGTTGTTCACAGCCAGCTGCCTAACACTACAATGGCGAGTATTACAACAATGCAAAGCAGCCACAGACTGCACACAGCACAGCCAGTGATTTTCATACAGAGGTGGCGTTACCAATAAAAAAACCTAAACAGCCTACTTACAGTATTTATTATTATTATACCGCCAACCGGTTTCAAGCCGACGTAGGGGTCATCTTCTGGGCGTTTACACCATTGGTGATGTCACTCCTGTCTACATAACGACAGGAAACTGTTTTTGAATAATTAATGTAATGTAGTCTAACGAAATCATGTGTTGCTGAGGGAATTAGATTAGGAGATGAGACACTTAATGTAGTAAATAGGTTTAGCTATTTTGGGGAGAAAAATAACCGATGATGGTCGAAGTAGAGAGGTTATAAAATGTAGCGTGGAAATGGCGAGAAAAGCGTTTATGAAGGAGAGAAAATTGTTAACATCCAGCAGAGATTTAAATGTCATGAAGTCTTTTCTAAAAGTATATGCCTAGAGCATAGCCGTTTATGGATGTGAAACATGGACGATAAATAGTTTAGACCAGAAGAGAATAGAGGCTTTCTAATTGTGGTGCTACAGAAGAATACTGCAGATTAGATGGGTAGATCACATAACTAATGAGGAGGTATTGAACAGAATTGGGGAGACGAGGAATTTGTAGCACAACTTTACTAGAAGAATGGATCGGTTGTGTAGTGCTTCGAGAATTTCCGCATACATTCTAGACCCACTCGTCCTTCTACCGTCTCTAACACACGATATTTTAAAAATAAGTGTGAGAGAACGTACATACTGCACGATACATGTTTGTGTGTGCAGGCTGGAAAGGAGTCACGAGCACAAGGTAGACGCGACGGTCGAACGGAATCGAAATGTTTGCCACTCACGTCACGGAAGCAGTATTGGAAGAACAAGGAGTATTTATGTATCTTATATTGTTTTATATCGTTACTTATTGTAACGAGAAAAAAGAAGAACAGTTAAAACATCGTTAATTGTACTTCACGTATTGGACTTGCTAGAAACAAGACGGGTTCATAAATTACGAGTCTAATGGAATCAGGTGTTGCTGAGGGAATTAGATTAGGAAATGAGACACTTAAAGTAGTAAATAAGTTTAGCTACTTGGGGAGAAAAATAACCAACTCACAACATGTTTCTAAAACTCGAAATACGAGTGAAATACGAGAAGACAGAGATATTTACATGTGGAATACGAGAATGTTATTTTGCATAGTCCAAAACATGGTTAATTGGTGAAAACATAAAGTTTGTATATTTACTCCACACGTCTTATCGCCACACATCGTTAGAACTCGGTGACCAGTGAAAAAGACTCAAAAAAACTGGAATTTGGGAGGAAATTGAAGCAGAAGATATAATGTGTTGGCATAGTAACCAGGCATAACAAGACAAGGTAACTGTTTCATGGAATTGGATTGGGCCAAAAAGTTCAAATGGTGAAAATTAATAAACGCAATAAAAGAGAAGACGTAATAAAGATACAACGTTAAAAGAAAAGAGAGAAGATTCCGACATATTAAACTAAGAAGAAATACGAGAAGAATAATTCATTGAGGAAGACCCGGTGTGGGGAGTAAGCAGCTTTCACACACATCGCGGGGACGCAGACGTGGAAAGCAGCCTAAGTCCGACGACGCCGGCACCAGTCGCTGTTCACCAGCGCTGATTACGCATCTGCTCACCAACGTAGCTAGAACTCTACGCCGGGTGAGCGCAAAACAATAATTATTTGAGTGTAAAGTTAAAGACACTGTTGCGTAATAGACTTAGTATAGTTATTATACTGAGTGTAGAATTTTTTATGATAACTAGATCTAAATCTGAGAAGAATAAGGACAATACTCAGAAAACTGGGGAAACTTCAGAACCAGCCATGGCTATGACAGTGAGTAAAGAAATGCCACACTGCTCTGAATTAGTGAATTTGATCAAAACTTTCAGTGATAAAATAGATTACAAAAGTGCAGATTCAGAAGCGTTAAGAAAGGAACTAACTGCTCAAAATACTTCTTTAAGAAAGGAACTAAATACAGCATTAAATGCTCAAAGTCTTAAATTGGACTCAGTAAATACTCAATTAAATGATGAAACAGATGACCAGGGTGCCTCTCTGAAAAATGAAACAAGTGCAGCTTTAAGTGCAAAAGTCGATGCATAGAGTGCTAATTTAAGTAGAGAAATACACACAGTGAATACACAATTAAATAATAAATTGGATGTTCAGAATAAAACTTAGTATTGTTAAGTGCTAATGTAGAGGTACAAAGTAAAGACTTTAGTAATTTATGTGAAGGGATGGGAAATTTGAAGACGGAATTTGACGCTTTAACTACTAAAGTAGAGAATTTTAAAATAGATTTGAAAGAGGAATTAACTAGTTCGTTAAGCAGTCATGTAAACCAACTGTTGACTGACTTTAGTCAAACACAGATTAACCAATTTCAGGACTTAGCTGAAAAGTGAGAATGTGATATTGAAGATAAATATGATAAAGTAGGAGCTGAACTTGGTGAAAAATTAGGATCATTTCAAAGTGTATGTAATGTTACGTTTGATGCTGAAAAACAGAGATTACACACCTTAAAAGAGTGTGTTGAGAAGCATGACCAGATATTACCAACAATCCAATCGCAAACTGCAGGCGTTAATACTCGAGTAGATCACGTGGAACGAAATTTTATAGAGAAACTAGCAACTTCAGATATTATAAATATAAGTAGCCTGGAGGAACAGGTAGAAGAAATGATAGACCGAAAAGTGGCCGCGAGAGTAACCTCCGACAACGTGTCTCCAAATTTGTCTTCTGAACTTGACGACACCAAGAGAGGTATAGATAATTTATGGAAGCAATTCAAACATATTCAGGACAAAGTAGATAGTAGGGTGACTTCTCCTAACTTGACCATTGAGGTGATGACTGATCTACAATGGGGAGCCAATGTGGACTATCTAGGCAATTCCCTAAGTTTAAACCAGACGGGGAAGTATATCGTACGCATTTTTTGAAAAGGTTCAACCAATTCTTGCCCAAGAACTGTGGGGAATCGAAAAAGGTTGAATTTGCGGTGTGGTATCTATTAGCGGAAGCCTGAGAGTGGGGTATGTTAAATAATGAGAACTTTTCCTCTTGGGGAGATTTTCGAAAAAAAGTTTAAAGTGAATTATAGGTCACAAGTTCCCAGGAAAAACTATTATCGGACTTGTGGGACCCGAAGTATTACAGTAATACGTGGGGAACAATGAGAAAGTATTTCGACTGGCGTTTAACACGAGCGAAATACCTAAATAAGCCAATGGAGGAAGATCGGTTGGTTAAAATTTTAATCAGAAGATTGCCTATTTACGAGAGGAAGGACATATTATGTAGTGGGTGCAAACGGTTGAAGAATTATTATCCTTTGTGGACGCACTGGATGCCTTAAATAAGGACCGCAACGACAGCGTACACCAGAATGAAAATCAGAATTGCAAAAAGATTAGTAATAATAACTTTAAAAGACATGAGGCTAACTTAGCTAGAGTACACTTGTGTAACAGGAATAATATCAACGAGAATTATCAGAAGAAACATTCACCTTCGAATTTAGATTCAGTAACTTCGCACGAATTTGTACCAAGCAATAATAGAGCACAAAGTGGCAACGTAGTGCCCAGATTTGGTAACCAACCGGTGATTACTAGTAATGAGGAAAACGTAGTGCTATCTGGATCCAGGGCCGGGGCCCAGGTCGTAGAGATGCCCTAGGAGGCCTGTTTTATACAAACATGTTTCTTTCACGCATAAAATACCTACAAAAGAATGGTTGTTACTGGAAGAACCAAACTTGTCTACCAACAATCCACAACCAATAACAGTAGCAAACATGAAGACGTTTGAAGTTAACATATTTATAGACTTAAGGAGTGAAGTGTCACTCATTTCTAGAACATTCTCAACTTATTAAAAACTAAACATCACCTACCTCCTTTACCATTAACTAGAGTGTACATAGTTGGTATAACAGGAATGAAGAGCAAAGTTGTGAAACACGAAACCCGGGTGAATTGCCACATTGGAAATAATTTCTTTCATAAGACATTATTAATAGTAGGAAATATTAACAGAGATGTATTATTTGGGTTAGATTAGCTATTAGAATTTAAAGTAATTTTAAATTTTGAGGAAAATCTTCTATGTTTTGGGAAAGGGGCCAGTAGATATTGAGTACCGTTTGTGACAGACAGCTACACGGGTAAACAAACAACTGAGAGTCAATGTCTGCGATTAACAGCTACAGCACAACTGTCACCGGAGATCGATAATGTAGACCAATTAGCATATAGGATTGACATACAAAACAAAGTAAATTGATCCCCAGTACTAATCAATGCACAAAAACTAGATTTATATAGAATTATAATGGAATATGAAGAAATAATTTCCGATCGTCCCAGTAATATCAGTAATTATAAATGCAAGTTAAAAATCAAAGATGACACTCCATTTTTCTGTAAGCCATATCGAAAACCAGTAAGTTTGAAAGAAGCAGTTAAGGAGGAAATTGACAAAATGATTGACAACAAAATAATGGAACGTAGTTCTAGTGTCATGAATAATCCTCTAGTAGTAGTAAAAAATGTTACAGGAGGTGTGCGATTAGTGCTAGACGCGCGTACATTGAACAAGCATATAGAAACAGAACGAGACAGACCAATTAACATCGATGAACTGTTATAAAAAATTGGAAAGGAAAGTTTTTTAGCACGATGGACCTGACTGCTGGATATTGGCAGATTGGGTTACATCCGGAGTCAAAAAAGTATACCGCGTTTCTGTTTGATGGTAAATCGCATCATTTCAATGTGCCACCGTTTGGACTTAATATCTCAGTCTCAGTATTTATACGTGCCCTGGACGAGGCATTAGGGAGAGATTTGTTAAAGGATTTTACAATATATGTAGGTGATATCCTCATAATCTCAGCTACTTGGGAAGAACATTGTCTAACATTGAGTAAGTCTCTGAAAAAATTTAAAGAAAAAGGAATTACAGTGAAATTGTGTAAGTCGCAATTTGCGAGGCAAGAGCTTTAGGTTTTTAGGGCATCTTGAAGGGGTACAGGGGATTAGACCGGATCCTGAGCGCATAAAAGTTATTAAAGAATGACCACCCCCCCCCCCTAAAAACGTGAGACAATTGTAGGGATTTATAGGAATGGAAGGGTACTATAGACGGCACATTCGGGAACAAGAACTAAATGACACAATAATTTTACATTTGTTAAGAAACGGAATACCGTGGGTTTGGGATCAAGAGGCAAATAATGTGATTGAATGCGTAAAAAGAGCATTAGTAGAAGTACCCATATTGCCTCATCCGAGTACGGGCGGACCATTTTAAATGGCAATCGACGCATCTGACTATGGGTTCGCGGCAGAACTATTCCAAGGAGAGTGGGGTATAGATAATTTAAATCACAGATCTATAGCTTTTGCTAGTCATAGTCTAAATACACATGAATTAAACTACACAGCTACTGAAAAAGAACTGTTAGCAATAGTATGGAGTATCCAAAAATTCCAAACACTGGTATGGGGGTCAGAAATCCATATATACACAGACCATCAAGCTTTATCTTTTTTTTATGAATAGTCGTTTGTTACGTAACAGATTAATGCGATGGATGTTGTTCCTACCAGAATATGACATTAGAATACAGTATGTAAAAGGTTCTGAGAATGTTGCATTAGACGCTTTGTCTAGGTTACCTATAGGCATGGAAGAGTTAAAACGGACGGAAGGACCTGGCGTAATTTTTGGAATTAATTTTCTTACAGGATAGTGTCCACACACCACGGTACAAGAGATGGCACAAAGAGTAACAGAGAACATACATCATAATCCCTATTTTGCCGGCCGGAGTGGCCGAGCGGTTAAAGGCGCTATAGTCTGGAACCACGCGACCATTACGGTCGCAGGTTCGAATCCTGCCTTGGGCATGGATGTGTGTGATGTCCTTAGGTTAGTTAGGTTTAAGTAGTTCTAAGTTCTAGGGGACTTATGACCACAGCAGTTGAGTCCCATAGTGCTCAGAGCCATTTGAACCATTTGAATCCCTATTTTACAGAGATGCTTGCTATGTATATTAGGAATTTCTTGCCTCTTAATCAAGCAGGAAAGTGGAAAATTATGGGTCATAATTTATTTTGGAGAGATAGTATAACATCGTAACGGTGGCATTTATGCATTCCGAAGTTAATGGAAGACGAAATTGGCTGGTATGTTCATACAGGGTATGGATACTTCAGAATAAAGAAATGTATAACTCATATGAGTAAGTTCTATTACTTTAAAGGGCTAGGACATAAAGTAGCATATTTAATTAGGACTTGTGAATTCTGTCAGAAGATGAAAGAGAGTAACACTCATGTTAAACACAGAATGGATCCAATCACTCATGTCCATACACGATCTTACAGCAGCGGGTTTCTTTTGACCAATTCCGAAAGGTATGGGAGGAATGGTGTACATTTTAGTCGTCATAGGGTGTTGGTCGAAGTATGTTAAGTTGTATCCTATTAAAAAAGCAAATACACCAATCGTGATACACTGTTTGCAACAATGTTTTCTGGAGGTAGACAAACCGAAACTGTTTCTCTCCGATAATGGAACACAGTTTGTTAGTAACGATTTTAAAGAAATTTTAGCATGGGAAGCTATCCGTCAAGTGTTAATATCCAACTATAGCTCTTCCTCGAATGCGTGTGAACGGGTAATGAAAGAGATTGGGAAATTATGCCGCACCTACTGCCATGAAAAAATACTTTATAGGCAACGAAAATCAAAGACTTTGAACTTATTTTAAATGAACTACCACATTTGTCAACGGGACTAACTCCATTAGAAGTAATGGGGAAAACCCTTTGTAGGAGAACCCCTTATTAAGTGTTTCATTTGACCTGAACAGCCTACTGAAGATTACGAACTTAAACAGGAAATAGTTTCTAAAAATTTAGTTGAAAAGGAACAAAAACGGGCGAGTAAACATAATGAGAAGGCTATCGAACCTCAGTACAAGGTCGATGACCTAGTTCTCGTAAAACAGCATCTTAAGAGCTTTGCCCTGAGGAAAGAGACACATAAGTTTCTCCAAAAGTATGAGGGACCATACCGAGTTCAAACGGTAATACATTCCAAGACATTATTTTTAGTGGATCCCATAACGGGATCAGAGAAAGGAAAGTACAACGTAAAGGACATAAAGTTGTACTTGTATATCCCCCAGGGACGTTAACATTCTGAGTTAACGGGCGGAGTGACTACCGTCGGATCCCGAGTTGTTTTCGGTGTTTCTTCCCAGATAGTTTTCCTGGACCGAATTCTCTTCAAATCTTAAACTATTCTGCAACCTTTTCCTAAAATCTTACACTATCTTATAATTTTAGTACTTAGAAAACTTCATATGAAGACAAGAATAAATAAAACAACCCAATAAGAAAGGAAGTAATTTCTAAACATAAAATTAAACAAATAGAATATTATATTAACGGAAAGTATAATATGCTGGTACTGTTCAAACAGAGTAATATCGACACGAAGTGAACAGAGTACTATGTTTTTAAAATATAAAATAAAGTAACTAACTAAATATCTATTTTATCGTGGTGTATGATTTTCTGTTTTATATAGAATATTTTATAGCTTTTATGAGATGTGACGTAGATGGGAGGGTTTGTATCGGTTTTGAAAGAGGGTGGGTAGTGTAGATAAAAGCATTATTTACACCAACAGATAAATCCTGGCTAACACTGAACACACATTACACCTTTCAAACAACCCTCGCAGACAAGTGTGCCTGGTTCTTCACCATTTGCCATTTGCATAGGGTTACTAAGATTTTCTTCGGGGACCCGAAAGGTGAAGGTGGGAATGTCCGTTCTGTAGGAGATGATTTAACACCAAACTTCCTCCGGCTTCTCACTCAAGTACCGGCGAGGTAGGGATCCTGGGGAAGGGGGGTGGGAAGGGTTTCCTGACTTTGGGGCTCTCTTCTTTCTCTTCTTTGATCTTAGCAACCATTTCTATTTTTTCCTTTCTTATTTCTCTTTTTAGTATCTGCCTAGTTCTTCCCTTTTTCCATATTCATGTACTTCTATCGCAGAAGTCCTTCATAGTCTCCGTGGTTTCCAATAACCTACTACTTTTCTCCAGATACGAATGCCGAAGAATCAGGCTGTACAAATACACATCAGCATACACACAAAGATACAAGGGTACACAGACAATGAAACTACTGACAAGAAACCTGTCAAAAGGTGAGGATCGTCAAGTGTTGAAGGTGAAAGGTATGTATACATCGGCAAATATGTACACATTGTTGTTTATTGTGACGGTTCTACATCGAATATGCACAATATGTAACTACATATATAAGAGGGAAACGTTGTTAGCAAAAAATCTCGAAAAGGTCACTCACTCACACACACATACACACACACACACACACACACACACACACACACACACACACATAAGAACAATGATAATTCAATATCGCATATATACATAACTACAGAAAAACTACGATGATTTTACAACGAGTATACATAAGAAAGAGGCATGAATAAGGAAAGAGAACATAAGGCAGGAAGGAATCTATTGTGATAATTATTCTGACGATTTGCAGGAAAGCAAACGTATTATGTATTGAATAATGTATAGAGACATAGTATATTCCGAGTATGTAGAAGTTGAAAAGTAGGGGAGGACTCTAGGAGCCAAATGAAGTATTAAGAAGGATATACGAAGAGTATAATAGATTTATATAATTACCAGAAAATATTTAATTATAGTGTACATTAAGACGTATTCTAGGGCAATGAGCAATGAAGCCTACTCAGAAAGGATAAGGGGGATGTACCCGGCATTTGCTAAGGATATAGGGCAGGTGTACCTACATGGAGATAGGAGGACCTGTTGCCTGATGAACAGGGATGTTTTAAAAAGGAACGTACTTACCAAAATGGAAGGAGTAAGTGCACTCACAGGGTCCACCCACCTGTACGATATAGGTACTGATCCTAGGGGAAAAGGACAGTATCGTGACAGAAGTCACATATTTAATAGGAATTATTCTCGTAAGTTTGAATTCTACGTTCCACTAGCATTATTATGTTTTATATGAGTTTACAAGTGTCGAGAAGAAAACTTTCATTTGCCCAGAGTTCCTCCAGATTACAAACAGTCTATAATTAATGTGACTATCACGTACTAAAGAAGCAGTGCAAAGAATTAAAATAAAGAATAAAATACTTAAGTGTCATGAACACATGGAGCTTACGATTGGAAACCAAACGCTTAGGCCCCACGACTCCTAGATATAAAAGAATTGACTCCAAAATTCAGTGAAATACTCACGTTTTATAGTCAAAGTAAAATGAAAAAAAAAGATAAGTAGCAAATAAAAGCATGGTTAATAAAAAATGTGGAATGTATACTACGGAAATATGAATTGTTATTATAAGTAATACTAAGGTACATAATAAGTGTGTATAAAATATCGCGTGTTTGAGCTGAGTGGAGGGATATGTAGTACTTTGAGAATTTCCGCGTAAATTCTAGAACCACTCGTCCTTCTACTGTCTCAAACACTCGAAATTTTTTAAAAAAATTAGTGTGAGGCGCACTGTTTGTGTGTGCAGGCTGGAAAAGAGTAATGAGGACAAGGTAGACGCGACGGTCGAACGGCATCAACAAGTGTTTGCCGCTCACACCACGGAAGCAGTATTGGAAGAACAAGGAGTGTTTATGAATCTTATGGTGTTTTATGTCGTTGATTGTTGTAACGAGAAAAAAGGAGAACAATTGAAATATTGTTAATTGTACTTTACGTACTGAACTCGCTAGAGGCAAGACGGATTCATGTATTATGCGATTGGTAAACCAAATATATTGCACACGTATTTAATCGAGTCTAGTGCTAGACGAATCAGTTGACTTGTAAACATTTGAATATTAATGTGAGAAATGGTAAATATGTTACTTGCGGAAGTTGAAACATATCATGACTGAACTAGAAGTATTCTTCGAATAGTAAATTATTTCAAAAGTAGAGAGAGAGTCTTTTAAATTCCCTTAACCAGCAGTATTCTTAGGAGAAGAAGTTTTCGGAGATCGACTGTGCAGATCGACTGTGCAGATCAAGTAAGCCAACTGATGTGAGGTGTGAATTTTGCCATCCAACTTCACATCGCTTCAGGTCGTCTAAATCGTTAGAGTTGGTAGTACATGTTCTGAGCTATCAAGGGATCACCAGTTTAGTACTAGAGGGTAGCGAGGAGGTTAAAAATCGTAGAGGGAGACCAAGAGATGAATACATTACGCAGATTCAGAAGGTTGTATGGTGCGGTAGTTACTTGGATATGAAGATGCTCGCACAGAATAGAGTAGCATGGAAGCATGGAGAGCTGCATCAAACCAGTCTCTGGACTGCAGACCACAACAGAAACAACAATGCAAAAGAATATGCAGGTTAGCGTAGATAATGTACAATCAGAAGTAGCGAAGCTGTATTCGTTCCGTGACAACTTAATAGGAAATGTAGAGAAAACCACAGTGGAGATAGGATTACTGAAGTTGGAACATAAAACAATCAACTCAGATATTAAGCAAATTTAAGAAACAGTAAAGGATAATACAAAAGATGAAAACACAACGTTCGCGTAAAAATGCGTACGCGAACAGCGTACTTATGTGGGAACGGTAAAGGAAATAATGGGTGACAAGGAAGAAGAAATTTTAAAACGCGTAGTGCATGATATCAAACAGAACAAAGATTAATGGACGAAATAGTTGGCAAACAAAGTACGGTAATATCATCGCCGGGGGCGGTAAGCTGAGCTCTAAACAGCCGTCCGCCGGTGAAAAAAATCAGTGGTGCGGACAACAATGCCCAACCCACGCCGCCCGAGCGCACGCCGACGCGCGACGCGAGCAACGGGCAAAACTTTTATGTGACAGATATGTCATCATCGCTTCTAAATGCTGTTCCGTCCTGCTGGACAGCGTTGTTAATGGATGAGAGTTTAATAAAATACCGACAGTTTCCTGTATTTTCAAATTAAACAAACCGAACGCGTGCGGTAGTCTTTGTCCGAGCCTTTAGGAAAGTACTACCTTGGACTTGGGCAGAAGCTCAAAAGATTAAATATGTGATTGGACACACAGAAGGCGAAGCCCTTTTGTGAGCTACATAGATGTCGGAACTCTGTAAGATGTATGATCCATTTGACATTGCATACTGGTGAACAGCTATCCAGGAGAGAATAAGACGAGAGGTATTCAATCCATTATCATATCACCTAAAATTCTAGGGACTAAGAAACTGTTTTGAAACATATCTAAACAAGACGCGCTACTGGAATAATCCAATATCTCATGTCATGTATTGAAAATCTTAAAGAATAAATTACAGCAAATGATCTCGAGTATTTTCTCCCTGTGCTCGACTCAATAGTTCTAATTCACGAGGGTGAGCAAGCCATGCATAGTTCTCGTAACGGTAATGAACACAAGCCATATGGGAGGAACTACTACGGTAACGGCAATGGCTTTGGAAACTATAATGGTCATGAGCGTAGGAATGAATGGCATCCTTATGAACAGCCGCGCCACAACGGAAATCAGTACAATCGGTTAACCTATCAGCCACAGGGTGACCGAAGACACGAAAAAAAATATCAGCAATGGCAGAGAGGGGAGAAATTTGAGAGAAAACTTTGATACTAGGCAACAAGGAAATGCAAATTACCAGGATCGGAATGTGGAACGCAGGAATCAAAGAGAGAACCGGCAGCCCGCACAGTCAGACCGAAACCACCGGGACACGAACTGGCGAGCTCACGAACTTACGGTGAACATAGTAGAGGTGACGGCAGAAAATGAAACAATACCTTTACCGTCATGAGGAAATAACAATAATCGGGCGTGACTAGAGGAAGAAGGTAATGAACTGCCTATGTGCCACAGTAATAATATTAGCGACATAAACACTAACACGAACAGAAATAGGAAAGAGGAAGTAGACACTGAAAAAGAGATTACACGTACAGCATATCTGTAATCTATTTTGAAGGTATGTTAAGGAAGCAGAAATGAAAGAAGATTTGTTCACTGAAGAGAAAGAACCAACAGGCAAGGTAAGTGACAATATTCGAGCAATAATAAAGGTAAATGTGAGAAAGATAGATATACCAGTTGTTTTGGATACTGTCGCATCGACAAGCCTAATGTCAACCAGCTTGTTTAAAGAGATAGCGAGGGAAGTAAATGTACCCACGTTACCTGTAGAGAACTGTAAGGTCGTAACGACCATGGGAAGTAAATCTAAACTTACAAAATTACAGGCTAGCATACCCATTAGCATATGTGGTTTAAGTAGAAAGTATACTGTATAGCTTTCATAAATGCCAGAAGGAGCTACCAGTTTAGGTTGCTACCCTCCGGATTAAATGTGAGCGCTGGTGTATTTATTGAAGCATTAGACAGAGTACTTGGACTGGAATTGCTTAGCCAGATTACACTCTATGTTAATGACCTATTAATTGCGACCCAAACATGGAATGCGTTCTGGAAAAGATTTTCCAAAAATTTGAAAGAATACAATGTCATAGTTAACTTTAAAAAGTCCGATTTCAGGAAAGACAAAATAAAATCCTTAGGGCATAATCACTTCAGTCCCCGCCCCCCACACGAACCAAGGACCTTGCCGTTGGTGGGGAAGCTTGAGTGCGCCAGACAAACGTGTGGTTCCTGAAGAGGGGCAGTAGCCTTTTCAGTTGTTTCAGGTGCAACAGTCTGAATGATTGACTGATTAACCAAAACGGCTTTGTTCTGCTGGTACTGAGAACGGTTGAAAGCTTTTCCCGAAGGCATGCAGCTTTCCTGTATAGTTGGTGGGATCCCCTTGGGCAAAATATTCCTGAAGTAAAATAGTCCCCCATTCGGATCTCCGAGCGGGGACTACTCAGGTGGATGTCGTTATCAGGAGAAACAAAACTGGCGTTTTATGGATCGGAACGTGGAATGTCAGATCCCTTAATTGGGCAGGTAGATTAGAAAACTTGAAAAGGGGAATGGATAGGGAGAATTAGTGAAATACGATGACAGGAGTAGCAGGACTTCTAGTCAGATGAATACAGGGTTACAAATACAAAATCAAACAGGGTAATGCAGGAGTGGGTTTAATAATGATTACAAAAATGTGAACGCGGATAAGCTACTGTGAACAGTATAGTCAGTGCATTATTGTAGCCAAGATAGACACGCAGCCCACATCCAACACAACAGTACAAGTTTATATGCCAGCTAGCTCTGCAGAAGTGGATGAAACGAAGGAAATGCGTTATAAGATAAAAGAAATTATTCTGATAGTTACGGACCCGACAATTTAATAGTCATGGAGTACTGGGATTCGATATTAGGAAAAGGAAGGGAAGTAAAAGTCGTTGATGAATATGGACTGAGAGAAAGAAATTAGGGAGCAAGCCGCCTCGTAGAATTTTGCACACAGCATAATTTAATCACAGTGAACACTTGCTTTAAGAATCATGAGAAAAGGTTTTATACTTGGGAGAGCCCTGTAGACACCGGAAGGTTTCAGATAGATTATATAACGCGAAGAAAGAGATTTAAGAACCAGCTTTTAAATTGCAAGATATTTCCACGGACAGATGTCTGCTCTGACCACAATTTATTCGTTATGAACTGAGGATTAAAACTAAAGAAACTGCAAAAGTGAAGTAATTTAAGGATATGGAACATGGATAAATTGAACGAACCAGAAGTTTGCAGAGGATTTAAGAGGGGTTGTTAGAGAACGATTGAGAAGAACAGGAGTTGAATACAATAGAAGAAGAATGGGTAGCTTTGAGAATGAAATAGCAAAGGCAACAGAGGATCAATTAGGCAAAAAGCGGAGGTCTAATAGAAATCTTGGGTAACACCAGAGATCTTGAAATTAATCGATGAAAGGAGAAAACATAGAAATGCAATTACGGAAGCAGGCAAAAGGGAATAGAAATGTCTAAAAAATGAGATCGATAGGAAGTAGAAAATTTCTAAGCAGGAATGTCTAGGGGATAAATGTAAGGATGTAGAAGCGTATATCACTAGGGCTAAGATCTATACTGCCTACAGGAAAATTAAAGAGACCTTCGGAGAAAAGAGGACCACATGCATAACTATCAAGAGCTCAGATGAGAAACAAGTCCTAAGCAAAGAAGGGAAAGCAAAAAGGTACAGGGAGTATATAGAGAAGGACAGCGTCCCCCCCCCCCCCCCCCAATTCCCCCGGTTAGCCGTGGGGTTTAACGCACTGCTTTCCGGGCGGGAAGCCGTGCCGATCGCCCGGCGGATTAGCGGCGAGGTCCGGTGCGACGGCCAGCCTATGGGTGGTTGTTTTAAGGCGGTTTTCCGTCTTCCTCGGCGAATGCGGGCTGGTTTCCTTTATTCCGCCTCAGTTACACTATGTGGGCGATTGTTGCGCACCGTACTCCACCACGCAAACATTTGGGCTTATACTGGTCTGGTAAGAGACGTTCCCGAGGACGTCCACTGGAGGCCGAACCGTACAATAACCCTGGGTTCGGTGCGTGGTGACGGTGAGGTGGATGGACTGCTGTGTCTTGTTGTGGGGTTGTGAACCACTGAGGGCTACGGCGGGACGAAGCCTCTCTGTGGTTTCTAGGTCCTCAGTTCAATACAGAATACACAATACATAGGGACTATACAGGTGAGATGTACTTGAGGGCAATATTATGGAAATGGCAGAGGACATAGAAGAAGGTGAAAAGGTAGATACGATACTGCGTAAATAATTTGACAAAGCATTGAAAGACTTAAGTCGAAACGAGACTCTGTTAGAGCTACTGAAAGACTTGGGAGAGCCAGCTGTCACAAAACTCTTCCATCTGGTGTGCAAGATGTATGAGACAGGCGAAATACCCACAGAATTCAAAAAGAATATAGTAATCCCAATTCCAAAGAAAGCAGGTGCTGACAGGTGGAAAAATTACCGAACTATCAATTTAACAAGTCACGGTTGCAAAATAGTAACACGAATCCTTTACAGAAGAATGAAAAAACTGGTATAAGCCGACCTTAGGGAAGATCAATTTGGATTTCGGGGAAGTTTAGGAATATGCGATGCAATAATGACCCAACGAATTATTTTAGAAGATAGGTTTAGGTGAGGCAAAGCTACGTTTATAGCATTTAGAGAAAGTTTTTGACAGTGTTTATTGGAATACTCTCTTTCAAATTCTGAAGGTGGCAGGGGTAAAATGCAGGGAGCGAAAAGCTATTTACAATTTGTACATAAACCGGGTGGCAGTTATAAGAGTCGAGGGGGACGGAAGAGAAGCAGTGGTTGAGAAGGGAGTGAGACAGGGTTGTAGCGTATCCCCGATGTTATTCAATCTGTATTTGAGCAAGCAGTAAAGGAAAGAAAAATAATTTGGAGTAGGAATTAAAGTAAATAAAAACATTGAGGTTTGCTGATGACGTAATCCTGCCAAAAACCGCAATTGACTTGGAAGAGCAGTTAGGAGGATATAAGATGAGAAACAAGAAAAGCAAAACGAAGATGATGAAATGTAGTCGAATTAAATCAGGTGATGCTGAGGGAATTAGATTAGGTAATGAGACCTTCAAGTAGTAAATGAGTTTTGCTACTTGGGTAGCAAAATGACTGTCGGCGTGGGGAGGATATAAAATGCAGACTGGTACTGGCAAAAAAAGTGTTTCTGAAGAAGAGAAATTTGCAAACATTGAGTATAGATTTATGTGTCAGGAAATCCATTCTGAAAGAATTTGTTTGGAGTCTAGCCATGTATGGAATTGAAATATAGACAAGAAACAGTTTAGACAAGAATAAAATAGAGCCGGCCGAAGTGGCCGTGCGGTTAAAGGCGCTGCAGTCTGGAACAGCAAGACCGCTACAGTCGCAGGTTCGAATCCTGCCTCGGGCATGGATGTTTGTGATGTCCTTAGGTTAGTTAGTTTTTACTAGTTCTAAGTTCTAGGGGACTAATGACCTCGGCAGTTGAGTCCCATAGTGCTCAGAGTCATTTGAACCATTTGAATTTGAATAAAATAGAAGGTTTTGAAATGTGGTGCTGCAGAAGAATGCTGAAGATTAGATAGGTAGATCATGTAACTAATGAAAAGGTTTGAATAGATTAATGGAGAAGAAAGACAACTCCTCTCTGCTATTTTGTGTAGTCCCCACATGTACCCATCTTACTAGACTGATTCCAAGCACTCCTGGAACATACATATCACTTCACTGCGGTCACTTACAAGCCGTGGTGGCTCTCATCTTTTTGACATGGTATTCCACTGGCGCCGCGAACTACTTAGGTTGCCAATATCGATTCCACCGTGAGTCGCGAGCTAACGTCTTTGGTCGAGGTCTGTGTGTTGTTAGTTGGACAGAGCCCGGAGAGTCAGTCGGCTGGAGGGCAGATGGTAGGAAAATTGTTGCTTTTGGGGACTCCGGCTGTCTATCGCGGGTCACAAGAAGACGTGAAAGCTTAAATCGGTCAGGGGCAAGCCTTGCCGGCTCACTTAAGGATTGGTAGCCGCGGGCTGCGGGAAGACCATCGTACGTCGCGTGCAACATGGTCATCAAGTTCCCGGCCTACTGTGTAAGCTTAAATTTCACCGCAGGTCTACGACCGCCTGTAAGGATTGGAGGCAATAACACGCTGGTAGGAATCCTACAAGCCACAGCTTCTTCACACCTGAGTCAAGTTAAGTGTTTTTTCTTATTTTTGAGTACTTGATACTGTAAGTCCATGTCTGTGTTATATGAGATTGGGTCTATTATATTAGTGCACTTACGATTGATTGAATGCGTGGTAACTGGTCAGTGTCACTAATCGCAATTTGTGGGACAGGCCATACTCCGTACAAGTGTATGAGTATTCCCTGTTATAAGTTCCATGAAGGGAATTAAATTGTAACTTAATCTGTGTGAGAGGGAAAGCAATCTTGGTACATGTGTATGCTTGAGTTATTGCATCAGCAGGAGCTGGTATTTTCGCTTCTGCATACTAATAACCTCAAGGAGTGTTAAACTTGTAACTTGTATCGGTAGCCACTTGTGCCATTAGTACATGTGGCTTTATTTACACAGATTACTGTTCCGTTTTAGTATGTGCTGGCAAGGTAGCTTTGTAGGCAATCGACGCTTTCCTGTTCGCTGGGCCCGGAGCAGAGGCGTGGTTGCTTTTTGCCGCGGTAGCCGTTCCGTCGTCGCACGGCGCCTGGGTTGGTCGGCACTCTGGTGCACCTACCAGTGGCAACGTGATGGCTCAAGCAAAGTAAAGCTGATCGTTTGATGCATGCCACAGCGGAGTGTCACCCAAGAAGTGGAAACCAGTAGTTTCCTTTACTTGGTGAATTAAATAAGCTCAGGATGTTTAAGGCGCGTTTGCCAAGCCCGAGGATCCACTTCATTAAGACCTCTTTAAACACTCGGTTAAACTTTGCGTTCTTATTACTTTAGTTTAAGACCATTACTTATCAATAAAAGTTGTCGAGCCTTACCTTGGCCCACAATCATTAGCTAACTCCACTTATGGTGAATCTTGCCAGCTTCTAGCTTGTTGGCTGTGGTAGCCGTCTGCTGTATCTCTCAGCTTATTTTGAATTTTGTGCAAATGCATTTTTATTAAAGGTTATCTGCTGGTTTTTATCAGTTGGAAGTACATTTCAGTTGCATGTGCTCCCAACTTATGTTGAATTTTTGACAACAATACATTTATTAGATGTCATTTTCAGTGTCTGGTTGGAGTGTACCGGTTGGGATTTATATTTAAATTTTATACCTTCCCAGTTTGTCTATTTGAGGGACTGTACATTTTATTGCTTAAGTGATTTTTTATTATGGCTTATACATTGCTATGCGGCCTTTCAACAGCTATAATCAGTGGCGTGACTTGTGATCCATCCTGTATTTGGATGAATGTTATCCAATTGTGTAACAGTTAGCTAAGATTGGAAACTGTGAGTACATTTAATGACTGTCACTGTAATTCATTTGGTTGATGAAATTGTTTGTTGAACCTACTTCGAGCCATACCCAGTTCACCGTGACCTTTTATTGTTTTTCGGAACTGTATACTTCCCGTTTCAAGCCGTGCTCTTATCGGTGTAATTGTTAAAATTTATTTTTAATGAATTCAGTCTGTTCAAGTTTTTATTGTGAGAATTCTGATTCTTTTAACAATTTTTTAATTGTAATGATAACATTGTTTTTAAATAATAAAGTGTATTACATGAAAAAACAAATGACGAAATATGTGAGCCCACCTTAAAACTACCCCAACGATAGTTGTGAGGTATCAACTTACGTCATCAATGGAGGGTCACATGGCCTCTATTTACCAGTTTTACACCATCCACAGCACCCCTCCCCCCCCCCCCTCCCATTCAGCTATCCACCCACACTGTACTTTTTTTACATGGCTAATGTTTGTCCGCTGAGATTATTTTTTGTTTCTTACTTATTATCACGGCATTGCCTATAAGCTATGTATCAATTAAGAGAAGCCCAACATTTTGTCCATCGCAAGAATTGGTAGTACCGATATGCACAAAACCATTCTGGTTTTTAACTTACACTTTCGGCTAATTTGTAGCTCGATGAGATATCGAAATAAAATGCTGTTGAATTAAAAGTACATAACGCACCCATAAGGGAAGTGGGAACTCGACTCGAGAGCGTGTGTGCTATTATCTGACTGATTACAAAACACAGTCAGTTTTACACTAATCAGTATGATACGCTCCCTCACTCCTACGCCGTGACCGAGCGAGGTGGCGCAGTGGTTAGACACTGGACTCGCATTCGGGAGGACGACGGTTCAATCCCGCGTCCGGCCATCCAGATTTAGGTTTTCCGTGATTTCACTAAATCACTCCAGGCAAATGCCGGGATGGTTCCTCTGAAAGGGCACGGCCGACTTCCTACCCCATCCTTCTCGAATCCGATGAGACCGATAACCACGCTGTCTGGTCTCCTTCCCCAAACCAACCAACCAACAAACTCCTACGCCGTATGGCACGGATGCGATCACAGATTCTGTTGGGAAGGACGTCAAAAGGCCGTTGTATGATCTTCTACCTTCTAAGGTCCAGAACTGGTGGAACTTGTCCTTGATATTCTATATAATACCTCTGGAACGTAGTTTACAACTGAACTGGTCCCATACGTATTCTATCAGGACCTATCTAGCTATCTTACTGGACACAGTGGTATTTCAACACCGTTCAGACAGTTCACAGAGACTCGCTCCAGGTACAGACGAGCAATGTCTATTTCAAAAATAGCACTACGATACTGTTGCATGAGAAGTAACACATGAGGACTCAGGATGTATGTGACGTACCACTTTGCGGTCGGCATCACCTCAGTCACTACTAGCAGCGATCTGGAGCCATAACTGAAGTCTCCCCACACCTAGAGCAACACAGCTGTGCCTCTCCAAAGCATTGGAAGAATGAGACCTCTCACCAGGTCGCCACCATGTTCGCTGACTATGGTCATACAGGCTAGTGCAGAACCGCGATTCATCGCCGAACTCACTGTGACGCCATTCATCACTAGTTTATTCTTCTCAGTCACGAGTTAGGTCCATACGCAGCCGTTTGAGTTCTATTAACGGCAGCCTACGCAAGGGGTGGTAGATGCCTATTCCGGCTGCTGCTGTCTGCAGCCAATGTTGCAGTATTCTCGTCGCAACTGTAGTGTCTTGTACTATAGTAATCAAGGGAGAGGATGTTGTTTGGTGGCCAGTATCCTCTTTACACAACACATCTGCACACATGTATTAACAGGGTTGTTTATTCATGTAAACAGGAAGCTACTTATCTTAAGAGAGTCCATGTATTGCGCTACAAGTTCTTCCGTAATGGTCAACGTTAGCCTCACTACTAGTGACGTACGAGTTCCGCTGGCGATGAATGACAGACGCCAAACTGAAGTGCGAGTTGGAGAGTCAGACTGAGACTGACTTCTCAGGTGAGCGCCGGCGATCTAAATACTTGCGGTCGAGAGGGTTTTGGCGGTGGATTCCTTGCGAATCTATCTTTGACCTCTCTCTAGTAGGCGCGCTTAATCCAGAGCCTACTATCGATCTTCTAGCTACATCTTTGCCAATCGGTGTACTGGCGACAGCTTAGCCAGCACATGCAGGATGACAGAGATTGTTGTAGGGACACCATTATTTGATCTCGGATGTGAGGTGGTCGTATGTAGGCATTACAGTGCGCTTGGTCCACAATACGGTGGTCCTACCTTGTAATGATCAGATGTGGTCGACCGGAACTCCGACTACAAATATGCCTGCTCTCACGTTCCCATGTAGTCCAGTATCGGGATTCAACCACATCTGAATAACCCACAAATCTACATATTACACGATTCGACCAGACGGCCGAATGGAGACCAACAACAAGACCCGTTTCACGCTCTGTCAGTTGCCGAGAACACTAACACGAGTACATGACAACTCCTTCAGAGTGATCATTGAATATCTCGAGCGCTGTTCACGTCGCTTACAAATCCTTCCAGGCCTGGTAACATCACTAAACACGGGGGACACTAATGCGCTCTGGTCGCCCTTCCACCTGTCACAGACAATAGCAATTGTAATCATTTTTTGGCCGGCCGGTGTGGCCGTGCGGTTCTAGGCGCTTCAGTCTGGAACCGCGTGACCGCTACGGCACAGGCTCGAATCCTGCCTCGGGCATGGATGTGTGTGATGTCCTTAGGTTAGTTAGGTTTCAGTAGTTCTAAGTTCTAGGGGACTGATGACCATAGATGTTAAGTCCCATAGTGCTCAGAGCTATTTGTAATCATTTATATTCATGTCCACGTTGTGTACGTGTACGAAGTTCCAGTGACATACGGCCATTTTTTTTTTTTTTTTTTTTGTCAGAGAATGTTGAACATCGGTAAAATTTGCTGTTTTGAAGAGCGCGCCGCAGCACGTAGTGTGAAGCAGTCGCCCTCCGTTTCTGGTGGTGGCGCCGCTGTGGCAATCGCAGCTTTGGTGTCTCCCTCTGGTGGAAAAGGAGAAAGGTTGCCTGTCCATATGTATTTAAGAGGCGCTATAAGCTGACTAGTGAAAGTTGGTCAGTCGGAGTGAGGCTGGCTCAGTCTCGCATCACCAGTTGCTGGTCTGTCTCTCGTTTGCATTTGTCCGGCAGTTAGTCTCTGTCGTCAGAGTGCTAGTACGTCTGTCGTTTGGATGAACTCTGAAGCCAGAAAATCAGTCTTGCCACTCCGCCAGTAACAGAACTCAACGAGTGGTCGCCCGGTCGGGGCTGAGTTCCTACACCTGAGTCTGCGCGTTAGGCCGCCAGTCTGCTCGAGTTGCTCGGGCAACGGTCATTGGCGGTTGGATCGATCGATTGGTCGATCGCGCACTGAGACACAACATGACTTGTCCACCTTGAGCGTCGGCGCATGTGAGGTCCCGACGTGAGTTCAGTGGGCCGCGCCGTATAGAAAGGGGGTAGTGGCTTTGCGGTCGACACGAGAGCAACCGGAGTCAAACCACAACATCGGGCTGGTCGGTGCGAGCTGCGACGCCGTGAGACGGGAGATCGACGCGCCTTCTTACGTCCGTTGAAGCGGCTGGCAGCGGACGGTTCGGGAGAGCGTTGGGGGTGCTGCGCCAGGTCTTCGCCAGAAATTGCAGTTTATTAGAAGTTAAGTGATTGGAGATATGTTCTTTCAGTTACTTGTTAAATTGTACTTGTTTTCTTGGTGAGGTCACCAGCCACTTTGTTTTGGGGTCGTCCCACCATTCTTCTCCGTTTGCCCATCCGCGGGAAGATGGTTATTTATGATTTGGGTTGTCCGTTTTTCCCTTGTGGAGTAGGGGCGTGTTGGAGCAATCTGCGATTCGGATTGTTCAGTAATCCCCCTGTCAATCTGCCATACGTTAATAGCTGCCTCTGTCATTTTTGTCGGATTCGGTGTAAATGAATTTATTGCTTAAGGTGTAAAGGCCGATTTCCTCAAATATGTTTTTATCTTGCCTATCATCTTGAGAGGCGGTATATGTGTAATGTAAAACATGTTGTACATTTTATGTAAGACTGCATTTCATGGGTTTTTATTTAAATGGGCATTTTAGTATATAAAGTTGCCACCCTTCCACCGTAAGAGTTTTCTTTTAAAAAGAAGTTGCACTTTCGGTGGCAAGTAATTTTTTAATGTGATTGTTTACTTTAAAGTACACCGGTATAGTCTTTCAGAGGTTGTTGTGAGCGGTCGTGACCACGGCCGCGTCAAAAGGGAGCGGCAAGGTTCTCAGCCCGAAAGCTCATACTGTCAAAAACAAATTGCTATTTCTGCCTCTGAATAAATTATAACTTGATATTTAGAAGGTGATTACTGATTATAAGTTTTAAATCTGTTTTTTTTTAAGATAGGGTTTTAGGTATAAAATTGCCATTTGTTGAAAGAAATTTGTTTTCATCAGTTACCCACTGGCAACTACCTCCACGCTCATATAGTGTGATTAAATGAGTTGATGAATCGCTAGTAAATAAAGTAAATTCTTTAAGAAATTATTTTGAAAGTAAATCCACGGTTCAAGTGTGTCAGTGTGTTATTAAGAAGGCAATAATCTATAAAAGGGAATCAGAAGTTTGTACCAGGGAGCTAGTTTTGCAGCGTTCAGCCAGCTTTGCTTATCGATGAGTGGCGGTTGTCCACGGCGTGCCGCCTCCCCCGGCTCGGCGTCTCACAACGGCGCGCTTGTCGGTGGCTGGTCGTCAAAGCAAGCGGAGGCCGACCACAAGCTCGTGGCTATCACGGCCGCCCAGACTTTAATTAAACCCATTAAATCGGCAGCCGCCACGGTAATGGAAGTAGCCCGCCACGCCCGGCGCGCAAGCCACCGCCCACGGCACCCGCGAATACGGCAGCTGCACGCGGAAAAGGAAAAAAAATACCACAGCCAATCGGTAACTGCTGAATTCCCTGCGACAAATCTGTACTTATTCACGCCTATTTGTTTAATAAACGCACGGCTACAGCACAACAAGGGAAAAAATAAAATATGCCAATAATAAAGAGAGAGGACCGTGTAGCATCAGAGCAGATCATCTCACAGACATATTTAAGGTTTTCGCTCTTATAAGCGATATGAAAATGGACGATGTGGCAAAAAGAGTACAGGGAAGGTGGATTACAGGCTTAGTTTCTCAGAGTGATTCTCGGAAAGTTAAACGCATCTTAAAGTAACTCGTTTAAAAGACCCTAGTTCTATGGTATTGTCCAGTGTTTGAAATCTTCACCCAGTGGACATTGTAAGTAGGCTGTTTAGGTTTTTATGTTGGTAACGCCACGTAGCCCTCTGTATGAAAATCACTGACTGTACTGTGTGCAGTCTGTGGCTGGTTTGCATTGTTGGAATTTTTGCTATTGTAGTATTGGGCAGTTGGAGGTGAACAGCGTGTAGTGTTGCGCAGTTGGAGGTGAGCCGCCGGCAGTGGTGGATGTGGGGAGAGAGATGGCAGAGTTTTGAGAGCGGACGATCTGGACGTGTGTCCATCAGAAAGAGTATATTTGTAATATTGGATATCATGAACTCATGTATAGATGATGACTTTTGAACATTATTATGGTAAATACATTGTTTGTTCTCTATCAAAACCTTTCATTTGCTAACTATGCCTATCAGTAGTTAGTGCCTTAAGTAGTTACAATCTTTTATTCAGCTGGCAGTATTGGGGCGCGCTGTATTGTAGTAGTTCGAGTAACGAATATTTTTGTGAGGTAAGTGGTTCATGAAAGATATAGGTTATTATTAGTCAGCACCATTCTTTTGTAGGGATTATTGAAAGTCATATTGCGTTGCACTAAAAATATTATGTGTCAGTTTAGTGATGATCAGAATAAGTAAAGAGAGAAATGACTGAGTACGTTCAGTTTTGCCCAGCTGTTTGAAAATCAAATAACGTAAGAGGTTTATCAGCACAGTAATTCATTAATTTTTCTAAGGGGACGTTACAACATGACAACAGACATTGAACGAAATCAGAGACGCATTCATAGAAGCATAAAGTTGTAACACGTGTGTGACTGGTTCTGATCTATATTCCTACCACAGTTGCGCCAAGGACGCTCTGTGAGTGTTTTAGGAATTTGGTGTTGAACCTATGGCCTGCAAGGTAGGACCTCACCATTTCACACACGCAGAGTTCAGAAGAGTGCAGCAGTACGGAGAATGATGTAATCAGACAATGACCTCAATGTCGGTACCTCTGCACTCCCTGTAAAGGAAACGTTATCGCTAACAGAAATTAATGTATGGGTTCACGGGTAACAATATATAAGCAAAAAATGAAAATCTTAGATTTTCGTTATTAAGGTTTGTTTTTACTCTAACTTCATGCCATAGACATGTTAGCAAAATTACGTACAGGATGTTAAAATATTGATACTTGGTGTTCACAACCGTGAAGCGAATTTCCTACTACAAGGTTCTTTAATGGTAAGCTGGTTGATGACCATGTCTGGGGATCGATAAAAATACGAACAAATCAAATAGAATTGGGGTCAGTGATTTTAATTAGGCTAAGATGCACAGTGAAAATAATCAAAATTGAATGGGAATCGATAACGAGCAATCAAAAATAAGTACGCAATCAAAACAATTTATAACTGTGCAGCCGCTGAACAAACCTTTTAGTCAGATCGGACATCTCACGTTTTTGCTTCAATTAGGCCCGAGAATCGTGAATATGTTTAACTACAGATCATGGTTGAATGTACAAAAAAAAATAGGAGAGACGGAGACGATCACAGTTCTGACAATGGAACCTCCCCATCGCACCCCCCTCAGATTTAGTAATAAGTTGGCACAGTGGATAGACCTTGAAAAATTGAACACAGATCAATCAAGAAAACCGGAAGACATTGTGTGGAACTATGAAAAAATAAGCAAAATATACAAACAGAGTAGTCCATCCGCAAGATAGGCAAGATCAGGGATAACATGAGCCTCGGAACGCCGTGGTCCCGTGGTTAGCCTGAGCAGCTGCGGAGCGAGACGTCCTTGGTTCAAGTCTTCCTTCGAGAGAAAAGTTTAATTTTTTATTTTCGGACAATTATCAAATTTCAAGCACTCACACATAATCAACTTCGCTCTCCAAAATTCCAGGACATGTTCAGATTTGCTTGGACAGGTGCAGGATTTGACGGTCTACACACGGAAAAACTTGAAAACGTTAAAAACATGTGTTTTGACAGAGTACAGGGAAAACTGTGCGACTGTGAAACTGTTGCATTCATTTGTTGCACTTTATGTGACAAACTCTTATGTTTTCATCACTTTTTTGGGAGTGATTATCACATCCATAAGAAATCCTAAATCGGGCAAGGTAGAAGAATCTTTTTACCCATTCGCCAAGTGTACAAGTTAGGTGGGTCGACAACATATTCCTGTCATGTGACGCACATGCCGTCACCAGTGTCGTATAGAATATATCAAACGTGTTTTCCTGTGGAGGAATCGGTTGACCTATGACCTTGCAATCAAATGTTTTCGGTTCCCATTGGAGAGGCACGTCCTTTCGTCTACTAATCGCACGGTTTTGCGGTGCGGTCGCAAAATACAGACACTAAACTTATTACAGTGAACAGAGACGTCAATGAACGAACGGACAGATCATAACTTTGCGAAAATAAAGAAAGTAAACTTTTCGCCCGAAGAAAGACTTGAACCAAGGACCTCTCGTTCCGCCGCTGCTCACGCTAACCACGGAACGACGGCACTCCTGAGCTCATACTTTCCTTGATGTTGCCTATGTTGCACATGGACTACTCAGTTTGTATATTTTGCTTATTTTTTTCGTAGTTCCACACAAATTCTTCCTGTTTTCTCGATTGATCTGTGTTCAGTTTTCCAAGGCCTATCCACTGTGCCAACTTATAACTAAATCTGAGGGGGTGCGATGGGGAGGTTCCCTTGTGAGCATCAAATGAATATCACTTACAGGTGTGGCGCTGGTACATGTGTTTACCTTGGTTCGGCGGCAGCAGTTGTGGTTGTTGGCGCGAGCTGTGAACCTCAGAATCTATCCTACATCTCTCTCGACTGTTAAACACCTGTCAGACACATTTACTACGCCTTCAGTGAAGCCGAGACTCCTAGTTATTCCCTAGCTCAGTTAACTGGCATGGTACACGCTATTTCGCTGGAATAGCGCATACGTCATTGCCCTCAAATCACTTGCAAGCATTAACTGTTAGTGCTCGATGAGATTCTCTTGCAGTTTAACGGCTTGCGAGTTAAGACGAGCCCGTGAACAAGCGTTCACACACTGATTCTCGCAATCGTCTCAGCGCAGCCGGCGTAGCCTTGTTCATACATTCGATGATTTCTTCAAGAGAAGAGCCAATTACTCTGTCTGCAATTTGTCTGCATCAAAGCTGGTGGCCACGCCAATGCTATCACAGCATTTGTACTTTGTTATACTCCATCCACTAGAGTTTTTGTAGCCTATCACAGGCTTCGTTTCTTTCATAGGGCAGAGTTTAAGTTTTGCTTCGTAATAGCGAGACAAACACCTTTTCCTTTCATGCAGATTTTTAACTCAGGTGGCTACAATGAGTCACCTATGTTTTGTGTTAGGTTTCTCCGAAACTTTTATCACTCGACTTTCTATCTGGCTTCTCCCGCCATGTTCCTGTGGGAAGGATTTCTGAAGGTTTTCGTTGAAAGGAGTGACAAGGGGCGACTTTTGCCGATGGCCTACGTAGTGGCGGCGGTGTCTCATTGTGTCCGCTAGATCCCCCATCGCGAATTGTGTCGGCCTAAATTGGACTAGCATTGCTGTCATAAAATTCTCTTTCCTTCAGAACTGCATCTTTTAGCTCGGGTCGGAGAAATTACTTGCATGCAATTTCTAGTGTGAGTGTAATTGGCGTATATTCGTGATATTCTGGCTTATTTATTACATCAGCATTTTAATAACATTCGTTGAGTTTCACGTAATTACGTTGTGTGACATATCGAGTTAAACAGAATTGTTTCAGGAAGTCAATTTAAGGTGTGATATTTGTTTGACACCTTACGACATTTCTGTATAGACAATACGAAAGTATGACAGAATTCTTGGAACCTAAATGAGAGAATGGGTGGAAAGAAGATGTAGTAATTCTCCCTAAATGCTGTTGTATAAATTTAGGTAACCTTTATTCGACGAAAATTGTGTGAACATTATGCTGCTACTATCGTATATCTCACATTGCGATTTTGAAAATAAACATGAGATATTATGGATCGTACATCGGCATGTATGGTCATTTTTCCTTCACTCCATACTCGAATGGAAATGGAATCGATACTAGTGGTACGACTTATCCTCCATCTCTCTCTGTACGGTGGCTTACGTAGTGCATACATTAATATGCAGGGCCTTGCAAAGCAATACCAGCAAACTTCGAAGGTCTGTAGATGCTGTTGTGAGGGACAAATTGAGGATAGGAATATGTATTTACAAACGCCATCCAACAACGCTACAGAGCGGCGCAGTTATTAGCACCAGCGCCTGGCGCTAGGCCACCCTTTCAGCAGCAGTCGTCACTTTGTGCGCAGACAGACTGTAGGCGGAACGCCTCTCAATGTTGTTCCTTATTCAGTGATCGTGATTGATTGCGACGACACCAGTAGAGTAAATGGATCTAGCTTCTGCGCAGCCAGGTCGTTCTCCTATATATGTGCTGCTCTAATGCCTCGGTGGATAACGGTTTTGGACACGAGTTTCCCTCCAAAGTTATTTTTCTCCTGTATACAGAAAACACTGGAGATTTGAAAGAGTTCCAGGACAAAAATGAACTGTAGGAGTGAAACTGTGTCTAAAACCATCACCCTCCGAGGTAACAGAGCACTGAATTCACAGGAGACAAGACCTGTCTACGTAGCAGCTAACCCCATCTTCTTCACTGCCAATCGTGGTAAACAGTCGCAATCACTGAACGACAAACAACATTCCACGGATTCTACATCAGCGTACAAATCTAAGTTTGCTGCTGAAGTTGTGCTCTAACGGTGGGCACCGGCGCCAATAACTTCGATGTTTTGTAGCGTCGTTGCATGACGTTTCTGGACATGGGTTTCTATGCTCGATTTCTTCCTGGCGACACACAACCTTTGGAAGTGAGTCGGTATAGTTTGTAACACCCTGTTATTGTTGCGCATGAAAAATGTGAAGTAGCACCCCCAAGGAGCGGAAATACAGTATGTTTATACGTAAGAAACATGAAAACAAGGAACTTGAACGAACTTAGCTAGAAATGGCTATGAAAATGTTATTAGTTATGAACTACTTAAATTAGTATTAATTTTTTCTTGTGCATTTATCCTACATTGGCACGGAATCGACACGGTTATTTACGAATGTATTGGGAGGGAGGATGACCCTCCTGTTCCCATTCCGTTATCTCCCCCCTCCCCCTCTCACCTGCACTCCTGAGTCGGAATATATGCACCCCGATTGTCTGCATGTACATTTGTTCTTGTAAAACTGGGTGAAAGGTTTCTAAATGTTTTCGAGTAGTGTAACTGATGCGGAACTTGGATACAAGGCCGGTATTCACCTACTAGGATTTAGGATGCAGGAAACCGACTAAACATAGCTTCCAGGCGTGCCGAAACACCGATCCTCCTCGTCAAACAGCTGGGCGGACTCCACCCGGGGCCAAACCCATCCCCGACCTGGAAGGCTGCTTTAACACGCATAGCTGTCAGGATAAGTAAGCATTTGCATTAGTATATTAATTTTAAGCATGTTCTCAAGATAATTAATAACTGACGATGCCATAATTATGTTCCTCGTAAAGAGAATGTTTCTCCGCAGTTTTTGCGGGTCTGTAAGTTTCGTCATTAACAGTTACCCTATTGTTATATAGGTGCACTTGAGGCAACAGCTGTCAAACTAGTCATACAGCACTCATTCCTTGACAGGGTGTCGAAACTACTCACGATAGTGTCTGATTCTTATCTTAGTCCTTGTGGTGATCTGCAATGAGTCTGAGTGGGCCCGGTCAGGGTAGGCAAGACATGTCGACCAGTACAGATCGTTAAGGCTAAATTTTTCATGATTCGCAAGGAAGCTGATTACTAATATTGACTACAACTGGGAGCACCAGGGTCGATGACAGGGCCACCAGCCACTCTTTGTGAGGCCAATGGATGAGCACATTGCCATTCCTGTTATTGGTCCACAGAATATCTAAGAAGGAAACACGCCCTATCTAGCTCTTATATGAGTCCACACCAGGACTTGCGGCTTTAAAAAGCGGCTAGTCAGCAGGAGCCGGAAGTCGGGCACCTGGGTTAATGTCCACTAATACATGTCTGAAACGTTCGACCAGATAGTGTGCCAGCGGGTAGAACAATCACTGCGAGTTTCTCTTCGTACTACATGCTGTGGCGTTGTTGCACTAGGGGGGCAGAGATTTAAGAACATGTAGACAAATCATTCGCTATGTATTGCTATCGAAATAGTTCACGCCTGGAGATAGTCAGTACAATGAACAGATTTCCAAACCGGTCTGCGACAGCAGCGACTTCAATGAATTTGCTTCCATGTGCTCTTGAACCTGTTTCGTCACTTCCCACCTCATAGATAGTGCCCATATTGATCACCTGTATTGTAAGTCAAAATTTGGAGAGAAGCTCTATTCACTGACATGTTCTTACACACATGAACTGCTGAAGGTAGACGTTAACTGTGGATATCATATGACAGAAACAGTCCCATTGAGTGTTCAGAGATGTCACTAAACCCACCCAAAGATGTAAACAACCATGCATGAGCAGCGCCAATCAGACGGTGGGGGTCCGACAGCCGATCAGTCATTTGACAAGGAAGGAGGTACACGGCTCGTGTCGTCTGTAGTTCATCCATGACTAGACGGTCAATACCGCGCTTCGATCGCGTCCGCTTTGTTACTTTGTGCCAGGAAGGGCTCAAAAGAAGGGAAGTGTCCACGCATCTCGGAGTGAACCAAAGCGATGTTGCTCGGACATGGAGGAGATACAAAGAGACAGGAACTGCCTATGACATGCCTCGCTCAGGCCGCCCAAGGGCTACTACTGCAGTGGATGACCGCTACCTACAGATTATGGCTCGGAGGTACCCTGACTGCAACGCCACAATAAATCTTTTCGTGCACCTACAGGACGTCGTGTTACGACTCAAACTGTGCGCAGTGGGCTAGACGATGCGCAACCACGACATCATGCAGCGCGGCAGAGATGAGCCCAACAACATGCCGAATGGACTGCTCAGGTTTGGCGTGATGCCAGCGATGAGTGTCGCATATACCTTCAACCAGACAATCGTCGATGACGTGTTTGGAGGCAACACGGTCAGGCTGAACGCCTTAGACACAATGTCCAGTGAGTGCAACAAGCTGGAGGTACCCTGCTGTTTTGGCGTGGCATTATGTGGGGCTGATGTACGCCGCTTGTGCTCGCAGAAGGCGTCGTAACGGCTGTACGATCCGTGAATGATATCCTCCGACCGACAGTGCAACCATATTGGCGAGGCATTCGTCTTCATGGACGACAATTCGCGCCCCCGTCGTGCACATCTTGTGAATGACTTCCTCCAGAATAACGACATCGCTCTACTAGAGTGGCCAGCATGTTCTCCAGACATGAACCCTATTGAATATAACTGGGATATAGTGAAAAAGGCCGTTTATGTACGATGTGACCGACCAATCACGCTGAGGGATCCGAATCGCTCTTGAGGAGTGGAACAATCTGAACCAACAGTGCCTTGATGAACTTTTGGATAGTATGCCACGACGAATACAGGCATGCATCAGTGCAGGAGAACGTGCTACTGGGTATTAGAGGTAGCGGTGTGTACAGCAGTCTGGACCTCCACCTCTGAAGGTCTCACTGTATAGTGGTACAACATGCAATGTGTGGTTTTCAAGAGAAATGAAAAGGGCGGAAATGATGTTTATGTTGATCTCTATTCCTGTTATCTGTACAGGTTTCGGAACTCGGGAACCGAGGTGATGCAAAACTTTTTTTGATGTGTGTATATTCCTTATGTCTTAGAACTTTCCGCAGTCATCTTCTTAAACTTAAGGGGTACTTATGAGTAGCAGGACAATTAGTATGGGTGACCTATAGATATCTAAGCTTCCATGGACGGCTTATGTGCCTCAGAGTAAGTCGAAGCATGGGAGACTGCGGTTAGATATTAGTGTAGGGTAAGGAAACACAGCCACCTGCGTTTGACATGTTGGCTTGTTTAATAAGCCTTCCCCATATAAATATATTCAGAATGTACACTGAGCGATTAAAAGTATTCGAACACGCCCACCGTGAGAGAGCAGAATGGGGCGCTCCACGGAACTCACGGACTTCGAACGTGGTCAGGTGATTTGGTGTTTCTTGTGCCATACGGCTGTACGCGTGATTTCCTAAACATCCCTAGATCCACTGTCCCCGATGTGATAGTGAAGTGGAAACGTGAAGGGACACGTACAGCACAAAAGCGTAGAGGCCGACCTCGTCTGTTGACTGACAGACCGCCGACAGTTGAAGAGAGTCGTACTGTGTAATAGGCAGACATCTATCGAGACCACCACACAGGAACTCCAAAATGCATCAGGATCCACTGCAAGTACTATGACAGTTAGGCAGGAGGTGATAAAACTTGAATTTCATGGTCGAGCGGCTGCTCATAAGCCACACTTCACGCCGGTAAATGCCAAACGGCGAGTCGCTTGATGTGAGGGGCGTAAACAATGGACGACTGAACAGTGGAAAAACGTTGTGTCGAGTGACAAACCACGGTACACAATGTGGCGATCCGATGCCACGGTGTGGGTATGGCGAATGCCCGGTGAACGGTATTTGTCAGCGTGTGTTGTGCCAACAGTACAATTCGGAGGCTGTGGTGTTATGGTGTGGTCGTGTTTTTCATGGAGAGGGTTTGCACTCCTTGTTGTTTTGCGTAGCACTATCACACAACAGGCTAGCAGTGACGTTTAAGCACCTTCTTGCTTCCCACTGCTGAAGAGCAATTCGAGGATGTTGATTGCATGTTTCTAGACGATCGAGCAACTGTTCATAATGCACAGCATATATCGGAGTGGTTACTCGACATTAACATCGCTGTAACGGCCTGCACAGAGACCTGACCTGAATCCTATAGGACACCTTTGGGATGTTTTGGAACGCCGACTTCGTGCCAGGCCTCACCGACCGTCGTCGATGCCTCCCTCAGTGCAGCACTCAGTGAAGAATAGGCTGCCATTCCCCAAGAAAACTTTCCACAAACTGATTCCACAACTGTCATACATCACGGTTGCTTCATTACTTCCTTAGTGATCGTAGCATCGCAGACATATCTTGAGCACACCTACGAGGCATTCTAAATAAGTAACCACTTTCACTACATGTACATACCACAAAAGTTTTCTTCGAGTCTTTCCGTGTTGATAGCACTACCTTGTGGAGTAGCCTCCTATGTTAAAGCAGTGTCGTTGCACGTTTCTCCTGTTTCTAAACATCGATCCCATAGAATTAGAGAAGGATGGGGAAGGAAGTCGGCCATGCCCTTCAAAGGAACCGTCCCGGCATTTGCCGAAGGGATTTAGGGAAATCACGGAAAACCTAAATCAGGATGGCCGGTCTCGGGTTTGAACCATCGTCTTTCCGATTGCGAGTCCAGTTTGCTAACAACTGCGCCACCTTGCTCGTTGTGTTTTGGATTATAAATGTTATCTCCTCTGAATATTATTACTTTAATTAATTATTGCTGATTTAATATGATTAGATTAGTGGGAATGAAGATGTGAATGAGAAGTGATATGATAAGTGTCTCTTGTTACGTCTGTTAACCGAGTATACATTAGTGTGACTACTGCCGTTTAGTGAACAATAGTACGAACATATCATGTATCAGACCAGATTTGCGATTAGTTACAAGACTTTCTTCTGAATATAAATCCACACGTCGTTCTTCACGAAACAAAATCGACAGATGTAAGGTAATTACTGGACCTCCCTAAGGAAATTTGATACGACAGGAACCATTTACAATGCATATAAATGATCTAGTGGCAAGCATCGGAAGCTCCTTAAGACTGTTGTTGGTTGATACGGGTGTCTATAAGAAAGTTCCAATGCATATGCAGAGGAGTTGTAAGACGTCGTGGTCTCCTGACCTTCATTGCTAACATATTCCGCCCTCACAATCATATTCCGCACATCAAGAAGCTTCATTCGAACCGAAACTCGATAAGATAAAATCAATGTTGTATGAATTCATGTAAACAATATGCAAATAACAAGTAAGTGCTCCAGGGTTGAAATACTCGAGGCTGGCGTACACACATACATTCCATACACGACGGTCACAGGAGCTTTTAGTTTGGGAGAGAAACTGCGCAACGGGACGCTGGTCCCTTCAGAGGACGACCCAGCCTATCTATGTCGGCTAGTGGAACAGACAAGCCCGTGGAACAGACAGCGTGTGCCCGAGGGAAAGGAGGAATGACCCCGTGTTTGGCTTAAAAGCAAATTCCGCTACATTGTGTGGGAGCGGCTAGCCTACGCATTCTTTACACATAGCATGCAGTTTCAGAGATTTTCACAGGGAGGCAGCAAACGCCAAATGCCAATGCTACAGGTTTCCGGATTGGTCGCCTTAAATGGAAGGTCATTCTCTCGTTTTGAAAGAGCAATGCTGATTGGCAGACGATATTTCTGACGCCTTGAGCTGAAGGAGTAATGGAAGAGACCGAAAGATATACCCCTTCATGTCTGGCATGGAGAGGGGCCGTTCAGTTGTCGCTCTTGGAGCGAGGAACAAGTCTCTCCTCAGTACTTCACTGGGAGAGCACCTCTGTCGAGAGCGAATCGAAGTGCGACTCTCTGTATTGAGTCCTTGCGATTAAGTGTAGTTCACTGTGTTGGCCGACACACTTATTGTGCGGTGTGAACGGACAAAGTTATAGTTAAACGCCTGCGAGCGAATTTTTGAGTGGCATCATGGTGGACCGGTTATCTGACCGGTGTACCACGCCAATAGTTAGACTAGGGGCGAATAGGAATCCTTGACTTCATCAAGGCGTAGGGAGAGTCTGATTGGCGAAGGTCAATCCAGATAGAACGAAAGTTATCATATTTGTCAGCAGCGAGTGGCGCAGATGGCAGTCATCGCAGCTTACAGTATTGTGCGCTACAGCTATTGTGAGCCCCATATTTCCTCCACAACAGTACACTTCACTGCATTTCACATGTGACAGCCTCGACTGTACCTAGTAAAATTCTAAAGGATAATTAATCAAGTTGAGTAGGCGCGCCTCTCAGCCATTCTGCCAAGTCAACAACAAACTTTGTATAGAAATTTCATTAGCGAGTTCTATCCTTCAGAGGTAACTTCACGTTCCGAAAAGAACCGGCATGTAACTTGTTCAATTCATAACTAAAAGTGCCATTGTGATTTCTCAGAATTTTTGCAAAATAAATAATAACTTTCATTAGTTTCATGTTTTTCTTACACTAACTAGCACTACTCTGGTACCCAAGTATCCCACTAGTTACGTAAGAAATTTTATGAATTTTTGTGTCATTTCCTTACATCGGACGACTCCAGAAGATATTTATTGCTGAAAATTTTTCAGGCATTTCTCTTTAGAACGTTAGGAACGTCTGTCTGACTTCTGTAGTAGTTTGGGGGTGGAAATTGCATCTTGCAGGAGCCACAGATTAATCCGTTGCGCAAAATAACAGAATCTCAGATCAACCCCACACGCTAGCAGAGTGATAAATGGCGCAGGCTCTGTACAATTGACCCTTATCATAAACAAATGAAGCATACTGTGCATACGTAGAAAATAAGTCCACTACTGTGCAACTACACTACTGATGACAAATCGCTGGAAGCAGTATCTACAGCAAAATGTCTGGGAATAAATATCCAGAGTGACCTTCTGGTAGTTTCTGGCGACAAGAGGAAGCAGTGTGGTGCTGGTGTGCAAGACTCAAACGTTCCCTTCATCATTAGACTTACTTGGAGGTGCTTTGTCGATCTCCCCAACTTCTTCTTCGAAGATATGATGCTGTTTGGAGGAATCTTCTCTACTCTTAAAATGATTCCGTACACTCAAGATACTTTTAAATAAATCCCACTATATTTTCATTTCCACAAACAGAACACCACATAACAGTTTTCACATAAGTGAATCATATTTCGTAAGCCAAATGATTCGCAGTCCGTCAGAAACTGTTAAGTACTTTTACAATAAATACAGTTCCAGAAATCTCTCCAAGTTCTCGCAAGTCCACCATCAGCATCTCTAAATAGTCAGTAAGTAAGTGTCGTTTCCTTTCTTATAACACAATTCAACTGTTCACAATAATGACTGACGTAGCACCGTCACGGAGTAAGGCACGCTTTCTCCTTGTGACGAGCATGTAGCTTCTGTGGCGAGTGCGACAACTACTTGCCCGCGTCGAATATTGGGTGTTCGAGACGGTGGAAAGCCGCGTGTCTCTAGAATTTGCGTCTAAATTCTTGAGGCACTACAAATTTTAGTGGAATGAGCACATAAAATAAATAGTAGGAAAAGTACATGTCATACTGAGATTCATAGGAAGAATGTTAAGGAAATGTAACTCATCCACGAAGGAAGTGGCTGACGAGGTTCTTTCTCGATCGATGTTTGAGTATTATTCATAAACCTGGGTTTGTTACCAGGTAGGGCTGACAGGAGATACAGAGAACAGATGCTAAAAGAGAGGCGTTGTGCGTTACGGAGAGATGTACTATTGAAATTTCGAGAGAGCGCTCTCCGGGAAAAGTCGGACAACATATTAATTTCTCCCACATACATCTCACTAAATGACCACGGCGAGAATATTAGAGAAATTAGAGCTAATAAAGAGGCTTACCGACATTTATTCGTCCCATTCGCCAAACGCGAGTCGATCTGGGTAGGGGGGATAAGTTAATGGCTCCAGAAGTGCCCTCCGCCACGCACTGTTATACATGATTTACATGTATTCGTTTCTCGAAGGAAAGAGTAATTCTATGCTCAGGGGAAACTTTGTAGTGTACAGTTCGCCTGTTTATGATACTGCAGAGCAACAAATATTTTATGATAATTCAGTTATTTAAATTTCTTCATTGTATTGATTGTTATAAAATGATATTATGTGGTGATTAGTTTATAGCAGAAGACAGAGGATAGCGTAGTTTAATTTTGACATACTTTTCTCAGCCAACCAGAAGAGAGAAGATTTGCGCATATTTGGTGGGCTACAACAACTGCTTTGTCGAATCTAAGTTCAGTTTGGAATTCAGTCACCATGACGGTAGGACTTGCGTATTGGAAGCTCTGAAGACAGGTAATAATTTCGCTAAAGCATGAGATAAGCTTGACCATTGGTAGCCGCAAAGTAACAGCGAACGAGTGACAAAGACAAACGGGCGAAATTTTGGATTTTATGTGTGATTTGCCACTTTTTGAATAAATAATATCCACGTAGCGTATTGTGTAATTTTGGACCGATAACTGAAGGTTCACTGGGAGAGAATTGTGGAATATTTGTGCGAGCATTCTGTGGCAGACAATCCGTTCCGCAAGCTTTCCGGTAACGGATTCGGTTACATACCATATGCTAGCTAAATTAGAGTGACTGTGAATGCGTTTGAACGTAGAGATCCCAACTTGAAAGTAGCACTGGCTTGGTGGTCATTTTGTAACAAAAATGTGAGAATATTGTTTAATTTCCATTCGAAAACATTACTTCCACGCAATAGCGAAGTAAACCACCTGCAACCAGAAAAATTTTAAAACAATACAGTTGATGGAACTGGTTCGGCTGCAGCTCAACCAGAAGCGAAATATTAATAGCTTTCGAACAAGTCAGGCATGAGTGTTGCACAACGGAAGACGATCACCAAAATGTTAGCGGATATTTTCTCCCTGCGGAACGATTGCTGCCTAGAAGACTGCTGAGGAGAGTTCACAAGAAGCAGCGATTCTGAAGATCCGCACCTCCCCGAATCATGAAATCATGGTGTAGGGAACTACTGAATTTGATTAAAGCTCTAATTTGGTGACTGTCGAACGGAGACTGAATGCTCGTAAGTATGTGGCAAGAATGATAAATCCAGTTATCTTGCCCTTAACGGTCGGGGTATCAAATGGCGTAATATTGCAGGATAACGCAAGACCACACTTTTGCGTTCACGCCATGGATATCTTGTGAAACGAGGAATGTGCAGATTCTTTCCGGCCCTACTAGTCCCCTGTCTTGGTACCCATACAGCGTGGTTGGGATGCGATGGGAGGACGCATGTTTTCATACGCAAACGCCAATAAGGGAAAAGTAAAATTTCGAGCCGGCCAGCACCCATATAACTCTTCACGAATGACGAACATCTGTTTCAAGAACTTTCTCATGATAGCATACGGAGGCTGTTTGCCCCTACGCCTCAATCAGTACAAGAGTGTATTCGTGTCCGTGGCGATCATACCACGTACTGATGTAGATTATGGATATCATTTCCGAATAGAATAAAAATTTAATATCATTGTAGACCACTAGATGATGAATTCCTCCATAGAATTTGATAAATATCGGAGTGATGTTCCATGCTGTAAAACTTCCCGTTTCCTACATCGTAATATCGCCGCACTTCCTTAGCTCCGCTTCCATGTTTGTTCTTTAGGTCTGACTAGTCGGTCTGCTGAGGCATACGCAGGATGACAAGGAGCAGTGGTTACATTTGTCACCCTCTTCCTTCTATATATATTTTACCTTTGGACTATTGTCAGAGGCGATGGTATTTTGTCGCCCTCTCAATGCGAAATGACGTCACTATCGCCGGTTTGTTGCTGCTGTAGTTGTTGACGTCAACTGGGCAGCATGTTGTAAGTTAGAGAAAGCTTTCACAACAGGTAAACACATAGCCCCCATGAACGGAACTGCGAAGTCCACGCGTACGTCATCAAGTGCCTGACGGGGAGTAGCCCATGTGGAGACATATCGCGCCGCATTCGGCTAGTTGTGGAGCATGTTTTCGGTCTGGAACGGCGTATCCAATATCAGCTTCAGTGACGGGTCAGTATGAATGACGACTTTACAACACGTTCTTCCTAGACATATCCCGCATAGCTGGAAGATATATGGTGAACCGAATCAGAAACCGACACTCGGCGTCTCCGGTGAGGAGCCGAAGGTCTGACTGGTTAGCGTTGAGTCTGCGGTGCACCGAGAAAGAAGTCTGTAGAGTAGTTTAGTGCCTTTGTGGAGGTGCCAGGGTCTGTCGAGGCGAAGACTGCAGAGTGTGTGGTCGTCATTGTCACCTGCACGGCCCTAACGGGGAATTTGCCATCGCGTCTTTGATATTTTCATCAATCTACAAACAGAATAATTCTTTCTTATCAAACTAGTGATCATTACCCATTGACACAAGCAACTGGGAGTCGGTGTTGGGTGCTGATCAATGCGCTGATTGTGTATATCACAACGCTAGCTGCTAAAGAACAGCGACCGCCGCTGTAATGATTGCGCCGTGTTATTGTTAGGATCACTTGGGCACCAAAGAGCAAATTTTGCACCTTGTGCTCTGAGACAATTTGAAATTTCTTTCAGTACAGGTAAAACTAGCACTTCTTGATACAATTAATAATAATAATAAAAATATCACCTTTTGTGTTAGAATGCAGTTCACCTGTGCCGTTGTTAGTGATCTTAATGCGTATATTGACGGTTGTTCCGTGGCTTATTTGGCCACAAGCCACCTATAATTATTAATGAAGCTTGTAACCAGACGGGCAACAGACTCGTAACACGTTGCCGGCTTCAAGAACGCTGGCAGCCTAGAGGCAGAGTACAAAAATTTTTCATCATTTTTCGAATTTGATGCTCGAGACGCATATGATATATGTACAGAGAGTCCGGTGTAAATCTTCCATGGTAATTTATCTTGCTGGATAAAGAAGGTGATTGTTTTTGCTTTTGAACTGCAGGCATATAATCAGTCGTTTCGACGTGGACTGACGAGTGTCAAACCCCAGCTCATGGCCTAAATATCGAACTGTAGTTGTTGTTATGGTCTTCAGTCCTGAGACTGGTTTGATGCAGCTCTCCATGCTAATCTATCCTGTGCAAGCTCCTTCATGTCCCAGTACCTACTGCAACCTACATCCTTCTCAATCTGCTTAGTGTATTCATCTCTTGGTCTCCCGCACCGATTTTTATCCTCCACGCTGCCCTCCAATGCTAAATGTGTGATCCCTTGATGCCTCAGGACATGTCCTACGAACCGATCCATTCTTCTAGTCAGGTTGTGCCACAAACTGCTCCTCTCCCCAAACCTATTCAGTACCTCCTCATTAGTTATGTGATCTACCCACCTAATCCTCAACATTCTTCTGTAGTACCACATTTCGAAAGCTTCTATTCTCTTCTTGTCCAAACTATTTATTGTCCATGTTTCACTTCCATACATGGCTACACTCCATACAAATACTTTCAGAAACGACTTCCTGACTCTTAAATCTATACTCGACGTTAACAAATTTCTCTTCTTGAGAAACACTTTCCTTGCCATTGCCAGTCTACATTTTATATCCTCTCTACTTCGACCATAATCAGTTATTTTGCTCCCCAAATAGCAAAACTCTTTTACTACTTTAAGTGTCTCATTTCCTAATCTAATTCCCTCAGCATCACAAGACTTAATTCGACTACATTCCATTATCCTTGTTTTGCTTTTGTTGATGTTCATCTTACATCTTCCTTTCAAGACACTGTCCATTCCATTCAACTGCTCTTCCAAGTCCTTTTCTCTCTCTGACAGAATTACAGTGTCATCGGCGAACCTCAAAGTTTTTATTTCTTCTCTCTGGATTTTAATATCAACTCCAAATTTTTCTGTTGTTTCCTTTGCTGCTTGCCCAATATACAGATTGAATAACATCGGGGATAGGCTACAACCCTGTCTAACTCCCTTCGCAACCACTGCTTCCCTTTCATGCCCCTCGACTCTGATAACTGCCATCTGGTTTCCGTACAAATTGTAAATAGCCTTTTGCTGCCTGTATTTTACCCCTGCCACCTTTAGAATTTGAAAGAGAGTATTCCAGTCAACATTGTCAAAAGCTTTCTCTAAGTGTACAAATGCTAGAAACGTAAGTTTACCTTTCCTTAATCTTTCTTCTAAGATAAGTCGTAAGGTCAGTATTGCCTCATGTGTTCCAACATTTCTACGGAATTCAAACTAATCTCCCCCGCGCTCGGCTTCTACCAGTTTTTCCATTCGTCTGTAAATAATTCGTCTTAGTATTATACAGCTGTGACTTATTAAACTGATAGTTCGGTAATTTTCACATCTGTCAACACCTGCTTTCTTTAGCATTGGAATTATTATATTCTTCTTGAAGTCTGAGGGTATTTCGCTTGTCTCGTACATCTTGCTCACCAGATGGTAGAGTTTTGTCAGGACTGGCTCTCCCAAGGCCGTCAGTAGTTCTAATGGAATGTTGTCTACTCCCGGGGCCTTGTTTCGACTCAGGTCTTTCAGTGCTCTGTCAAACTCTTCACGCAGTATCGTATCTCCCATTTCATCTTCATCTACATCCTCTTCCATTTCCATAATATTGTCCTCAAGTACATCGCCCTTGTATAGACCCTCTATATACTCCTTTCACTTTTCTGCTTTCCCCTCTTTGCTTAGAACTGGGCTTCCATCTGAGCTCTTGATATTCATAGAAGTGGCTCTCTTTTCTCCAAAGGTCTCTTTAATTTTCCTGTAGGCTCTATCTATCTTACCCCTAGTGAGATAAGCCTCCACATCCTTACATCTGTCCTCTAGTCGTGCCTGCTTAGCCATTTTGCGCTTCCTGTCGATCTCATTTTTGAGACGTTTGTATTCCTTTTTGCCTGCTTCATTTACTGCATTTTTATATTTTCTCCTTTCATCAATTAAATTCAATATTTCTTCTGTTACCCAAGGATTTCTACTAGCCCTCGTCTTTTTACCTACTTGATCCTCTGCTGCCTTCACTACTTCATCCCTCTGAGCTACCCATTCGTCTTCTACTGTATTTCTTTCCCCCATTCCTGTCAATTGTTCCCTTATGCTCTTCCCGATACTCTGTACAGCCTCTGGTTTAGTCAGTTTATCCAGGTCCCATCTCCTTAAATTCCCACATTTTTGCAATTTCTTCAGTTTTAATCTACGGTTCATAACCAATAGATTGTGGTCAGAGTCCACATCTGCCCCTGGAAATCTCCTATAATTTAAAACCTGGTTCCTAAATCTCTGTCTTACCATTATATAATCTATCTGATACCTTTTAGTATCTCCAGGATTCTTCCATGTATACAACCTTCTTTCATGATTCTTGAACCAAATGTTGGGTATGATTAAGTTATGCTCTGTGCAAAATTCTAACAGACGGCTCCCTCTTTCATTTCTTAGCCCCAATCCATATTCACCTACTATGTTTCCTTCTCTCCATTTTCCTACTGTCGAATTCCAGTCACCCATGACTATTAAATTTTCGTCTCCCTTCACTACCTGAATAATTTCTTTTATCCCATCATACGAGGTGCATTCAAGTTCTAAGGCCTCCGATTTTTTTCCTCCAGACTGGAAAGAGATAGAAACATGCGCATTGTTTTACAATGAGGCCGCGTTCATTGTCAATACGTTCCAGAGATGGGAGCACCGTACGGCAGATGGAATTTTACCGCCAGCGGCGAGAATGAGAACTGTTTTAAATACTTAAAATGGCGACGTTTTCCATACTTGAACAGCGGGCAGTCATTCGTTTTCTGAATTTGCGTGGTGTGAAACCAACTGAAATTCATCGACAGTTGAAGGAGACATATGGTGATGGAGTTATGGATGTGTCGAATGTACGTTCGTGGGTGCGACAGTTTAATGAAGGCAGAACATCGTGTGACAACAAACCGAAACAACGTCGGGCTCGCACAAGCCGATCTGACGACATAATCGAGAAAGTGGAGGGAATTGTTTTGGGGGATCGCCGAATGACTGTTGAACAGATCGCCTCCAGAGTTGGCATTTCTGTGGGTTCTGTGCACACAATCCTGCATGACGACCTGAAAATGCGAAAAGTGTCATCCAGGTGGGTGCCACGAATGCTGACGGACGACCACATGGCTGCCCATGTGGCATGTTGCCAAGCAATGTTGACGCTCAACGACAGCATGAATGGGACTTTCTTTTCGTCGGTTGTGACAATGGATGAGACGTGGATGGCATTTTTCAATCCAGAAACAAAGCTCCAGTCAGCTCAATGGAAGCACACAGATTCACCGCCACCAAAAAAATTTCGGGTAACCTCCAGTGTTGAAAAAATGATGGTGTCCATGTTCTGGGGCGGCGAGGGCGTAATCCTTACCCATTGCGTTCCAAAGGGCACTACGGTAACAGGTGAATCCTACGAAAATATTTTGAAGAACAAATTCCTTCCTGCACTGCAACAAAAACGTCCGGGAAGGGCTGCGTGTGTGCTGTTTCACCAAGACAGCGCACCCGCACATCGAGCTAACGTTACGCAACAGTTTCTTCGTGATAACAACTTTGAAGTGATTCCTCATGCTCCCTACTCACCTGACCTGGCTCCTAGTGACTTTTGGCTTTTTCCAACAATGAAAGACACTCTCCGTGGCCGTACATTCACCAGCCGTGCTGCTATTGCCTCAGCGATTTTCCAGTGGTCAAAACAGACTCCTAAAGAAGCCTTCGCCGCTGCCATGGAATCATGGCGTCAGCGTTGTGAAAAATGTGTACGTCTGCAGGGCGATTACGTCGAGAAGTAACGCCACTTTCATCGATTTCGGGTGAGTAGTTAATTAGAAAAAAAATCGGAGGCCTTAGAACTTGATGCACCTCTTCAATTTCTTCGTCATCTGCAGAGCTAGTTGGCACATAAACTTGTACTACTGTAGCTGGCATGGGCTTCGTGTCTATCTTGGCCACTATAATACGTTCACTATGCTGTTTGTAGTAGCTTACCCGTACTCCTATTTTTTTATTCATTATTAAACCTACTTCTGCATTACCCCTATTTGATTTTGTATTTATAACCCTTTACTCACCTTACCAGAAGTCTTGTTCCTCCTGCCACCGAACTTCACTAATTCCCACTATATCTAACTTTAACCTATTCATTTCCCTTTTTAAATTTTCTAACCTACCTGCCCAATTAAGGGATCTCACATTCCACGCTCCGATCCGTAGAATGCATTTTCTTTCTCCTGATAACGACGTCCTCTTGAGTAGTCCCTACCCGGAGATTCGAATGGGGGACTGTTTTACCTCCGGAATATTTTACCCAAGAGAACATCATTTAACCATACAGTAAAGCTGCATGCCCTCGGGAAAAATTACGGTTGTAGTTTCCCCTTGCTTTCAGCCGTTCGCAGTACCACAACAGCAAGTCCGTTTTGGTTAATGTTACAAGGCCAGATCAGTCAATCATCCAGACTGTTGCCCCTGCAACTACTGAAAAGGCTGCTGCCCCTCTTGAGGAACCACACGTTTGTCTGGCCTCTCAACAGATACCCCTTCGTTGTGGTTGCACCTACGGTACGGCTATCTGTATCGCTGAGGCACGCAAGCTTCCCACTAACGGCAAGGTCCATGGTTCATAGCGGGAGGAAAAATATCGAACTATAGGTTGTAAATGAAAATGCTATATGGCTAGGGCCGTCCGTCGGGTAGGCCGTCGCCTGGTCCAAGTCTGTCTACCTGACGCCACGTCGGCGACTTTCGTGTCGATGGGGATGACATGATGATGATTAGGACATCACAACACCCATTCCCTGAGCGGAGAAAATCTTCGACCCAGCCTGGATTCGAATCCGGGCGGTTAAGTATGACATTCCGAAGCGCTGACCACTCAGCTACGAGAGGCGGACATCATAGGTTGTAAAAAAGCACACTCCCTTAATTTAAATAGCATCCTACGACCTCTGGTTGTATTAAACAGCTGTTTCAAATAGTTGAGGTATTGCTTTTGGCTAGCTCCAGTAGCTACAGTGTCGTCTAAATATTTTGCTGCTTGTTACACCCAATTTACAATCTGCTCAAAATATTTTAAAATATTGTAAAAATCAACCTACTACATTGATCTAGGCAGGAAGGAAGACATATCGATACCACAGAATGCTTTGATTCTGCATCTAAGGATAGTTAGGTAATTACAGATAAGCGTCAGGCAGATCTGCCCTACCATAAAAATACCCCACTGATATATTTGCCAGAGCCTTTTCTGCTTACAGAATATTATAAACATATATGCTAGATGGAGTGTTGACAGATTACATAACAGCGCCAGAAATCCGCATTGTGATTTTATTACTTTTCCGTTACAATCATGAGCGTCAGTCGTTGGCTGGACGCGAGTGGTGTATCAACTTCCTTAATAACAAAAGGCACGTGTCTGGTGCAGGAAAACCGATGAGTATTGTTAGATTAAAATATTACCTGCATTTGAACGTTTTCTGACCCATTTAGTTACATTATACACTCCTGGAAATTGAAATAAGAACACCGTGAATTCATTGTCCCAGGAAGGGGAAACTTTATTGACACATTCCTGGGGTCAGATACATCACATGATCACACTGACAGAACCACAGGCACATAGACACAGGCAACAGAGCATGCACAATGTCGGCACTAGTACAGTGTATATCCACCTTTCGCAGCAATGCAGGCTGCTATTCTCCCATGGAGACGATCGTAGAGATGCTGGATGTAGTCCTGTGGAACGGCTTGCCATGCCATTTCCACCTGGCGCCTCAGTTGGACCAGCGTTCGTGCTGGACGTGCAGACCGCGTGAGACGACGCTTCATCCAGTCCCAAACATGCTCAATGGGGGACAGATCCGGAGATCTTGCTGGCCAGGGTAGTTGACTTACACCTTCTAGAGCACGATGGGTGGCACGGGATACATGCGGACGTGCATTGTCCTGTTGGAACAGCAAGTTCCCTTGCCGGTCTAGGAATGGTAGAACGATGGGTTCGATGACGGTTTGGATGTACCGTGCACTATTCAGTGTCCCCTCGACGATCACCAGTGGTGTACGGCCAGTGTAGGATATCGCTCCCCACACCATGATGCCGGGTGTTGGCCCAGTGTGCCTCGGTCGTATGCAGTCCTGATTGTGGCGCTCTCCTGCACGGCACCAAACACGCGTACAACCATCATTGGCACCAAGGCAGAAGCGACTCTCATCGCTGAAGACGACACGTCTCCATTCGTCCCTCCATTCACGCCTGTCGCGACACCACTGGAGGCGGGCTGCACGATGTTGGGGCGTGAGCGGAAGACGGCCTAACGGTGTGCGGGACCGTAGCCCAGCTTCATGGAGACGGTTGCGAATGGTCCTCGCCGATACCCCAGGAGCAACAGTGTCCCTAATTTGCTGGGAAGTGGCGGTGCGGTCCCCTACGGCACTGCGTAGGATCCTACGGTCTTGGCGTGCATTCGTGCGTCGCTGCGGTCCGGTCCCAGGTCGACGGGCACGTGCACCTTCCGCCGACCACTGGCGACAACATCGATGTACTGTGGAGACCTCACGCCCCACGTGTTGAGCAATTCGGCGGTACGTCCACCCGGCCTCCCGCATGCCCACTATACGCCCTCGCTCAAAGTCCGTCAACTGCACATACGGTTCACGTCCACGCTGTCGCGGCATGCTACCAGTGTTAAAGACTGCGATGGAGCTCCGTATGCCACGGCAAACTGGCTGACACTGACGGCGGCGGTGCACAAATGCTGCGCAGCTAGCGCCATTCGACGGCCAACACCGCGGTTCCTGGTGTGTCCGGTGTGCCGTGCGTGTGATCGTTGCTTGTACAGCCCTCTCGCAGTGTCCGGAGCAAGTATGGTGGGTCTGACACACCGGTGTCAATGTGTTCTTTTTTCCATTTCCTGGAGTGTACATAAAAATATCATCTGATTACTGCCTTAGTAACTGAAGTCTGGGTCTGGCAAACAACAGCTCACGCAAAGCAAATACATGCGAGTTTGAACGAATCGGCTCAGATAATCACTAGACGTTTACACACTGCACGAACTTAACCACTTGGCCAGCGTAGTAGACAGCAGCACTTAACATTTATCGTAAAGGGTGCGAGGAAGAAGCACACAGCGTATGTATAACGTCTTATATTTAACCACAGTGTCACAGCGCCCCATCTCAGAACAAAATGTAGCTTCCATTCGGTGCCAAATCAGAATCCACTAAAGACCTAGGTAGTTGGAAACTGAAGGAAGAACTGAATGTAACCTTGTTGTTGGTATTTACAGCATGGAGAGCTTTAAATCGATTAAGAACAGGAATATCAAGACGCCGAAGGAAGCTCGTGAAGCGCAGCTATGAAGATGATGATAGCTGTCAATGTGACTGAGATGAAATGGAAAGATATCATCTCACTTGGTGATAAACAACGCTGGTGAAAAACAATGCGATCCACATGAACGGACATTGATAAAACAGTTCTATTAGTTGGTGCTTCCACATTAGCTCAGACACTAGTTTTTGAGCGACACTGCAGTAACTAGCAGCTCAAACGCGCCGCGGTTGAAGGAGCCATAGGTAGTCAGCGGGTGCTAATGTATCGGCACGCCAGTTGCAGCAACAGGGTTGTTTATATCTTCCGAAGCCGACTAGACCAAGCACCGGAATCCTGTCATTGTAGTGGTAATGCAGGTCTCTTGCAGAACGAGCCAAGCAGTTTATACTTCGCTGTACCATGGATCTGCTCTCCTGATCGTGGCTGGAAGTACTGCACCGAGACAAAAAGAGGGCTGCTGTCCATTATAAGTAACCATGAACTTCAGCAGAGGTATCAGCAGTACGGGAGTGTCCACCATGATGAGACAGCTACAGCAGGGATAGCATGCAGCCGCCCAAGTTTGGGCCACCAACCCTCCACCATCTTTTATCACCAAGTCTTCCTTCTGTGACTATGGTGATCCACATCTTGGTTCACTCCACCACAAATCAAGTGAGGAGTGTATGTCAACAAATGCACCACTATTAAAAACATCTTAGAATTGCCACACATGTGGAACGCAGGCACCGTTAGCACAGAATCTACAAGGAACCTTTCCCAGTCTACGTCTCTACGAATGTCGACGAGCTCATGCATTGTTCTGATCATAAGGAGGCGTCCAACAGATGAAGTAGCCAAAAAGGAAGTGCGTAGTGGCGTGCAGAACCTCTAGAGACATATTTTTCATTGACATCTTTCAGACATAAAACAAAGTGTAAGTTTTAACTTCTTGAACCGTAGTGAATGGATATTCAAGGGTCCTGCAGCGACGATATGTAAGCGTTTTTCTTTCCCAGGGACTCATGCTCTTCTACGGGGAATTTCGATGTAGTATGAAGTTCGAACTGACTTGGTAGTATATTTGGGACCAATTCCGTTCTTCACTAATAACAGGATCAGAGACCACAAATTTGCTAGACAATTTACACGAGTACAGCAACAAGTCACAGATGAAATGCTTACCATTTAATCACATCAGTATTATCGTATATTCTATTGGTGTAAAAAACTGTTTCTTTTTTACCTTTTACATCAGATGATTTTGATCAAAATTAATGTAGTTTTGGGTGTCGGAACTGTTCCAGCTGCAGACATTGTACACAAATCACCCGCAATGTTGAAGTGAGTTGAACAGTCCACGAAGTCTCGCTGTAAGCTTTGTCTAAATCATTTCGGTCGACATTCCGGATAGCTGCTTCAAAGACTCAGTGGCGTTCACTAAAAACTGGTCCGGTACTTTTCGCCAACTGACGATGCTCGCTTAATGTATGTCTAATGGGATTGTCTGGAGAGCGATCCTGGCCATTCAGTTCCAGTCGATTTGCTTAACAGTGACTGGGAGGAATAGGACAGTGTACAAAATTGCCCTCATGAACATGGCGTATACTTCAAATTGTTTTTATACAGTTTTGCAGCGCTAGGATGGATCGTTCTCTTCCGGAAGGTATATGTCATTTGTGTGGTATTGTAGAAGAACAAAGAAATCGACAGGATCAGACGGTAGGCTCCTCTATCGTTCACCAGTGAGAGACACTGGCAGAAGTGCAGAGATCCTGTGTCAAATCAAATAGACATGTCTGTCATCGATGACATTCAATCTCTGCGTTGGGCAGACTGTGAGGGAACCAAGAATAAATTTGGAAAGGAAATTTAAGAGGACAGAGGGGACAAAAATTAGACTTTTCCCTATCGTACAGTGATTCTGTCAAATGCAGCAAAGAAACCATTCCACTGGTTATAATGACTGGGGCGCTTTGTCTCTTTCCTACATAGCAGCTGTCTATAAGTCAACTGCTTCCGGCCGTATTTTGTTAGTTCAAAACACATTCCTAGAAATTTAGAGTGGTATCTTAAAGGAATTCAGAGACACCGTTTTCAGCTTAATAAAAATCGTTATTTTTTTAATTTTCCTTTTCGCGAATATCATCAGCATAACATAGGATTTATTTAGCCGAGGCAGATGTTATGGAATCAAGAGATATTGCGATTTATTCGCATTGTTACCCCAACTACCTTTGTTTCTGTAAAGAAATCTCCACAACAGTGAAAAAGCCTCTAATATGCTATCATCTAAGAGTGCAACGTAAAACACAGAGTAATGCAATAACTGTCGTCAGCAAAATTATTGTAATTTGGTTGCTGCCGCTGTTGGAGATCGCAGCGTAGCGTCATTTTTGCAATCCTACCATTGCGTTCATTGAATTGAAACACGAAGCGCACGTCGGACAACTTTTCACCAGTATTCCTATCCATAACGGTGTGTAGCCTGTTAACGTGCAACTAATACTACCGAAAACACGAACCAGAGACAGAACCATAGTGAATACAAGTCTGATGTCGCACAGTAAATTGGCCATGACTATCGTGAACTGCATGTACCGTGAGTGAATCTAGAAAGTTTGTTTCCAAACAAGATACAGACTGCACACTGTCGATATTTCCACAACTGTGCAAATATTTTCTGTGCAATACAGATAAATGGAGGTAATAAATCAAAACAAACGACATTTTTCTGTATTGAGCCACGGGAGACCAAGAGTCTCTAACATTAAAGTACTCACTAAATTTACCAGAACCAGCTCCGAACTTTTGTTGGTGGATCACTACGTACGTGTCACTTTAATTATACTACAAGGTGAAGAGAGTTTGGCGCATGAAATATGATGAAATAACACACTTTCACATGCCTGATTAACAGCTATCGGCTTAACTATAAATATTTGATTCGTTTCAGAGCCAATTACGGAATTCGCAAACTGTTGTATCGAGATTGTGTGGTGATGTTCGCGGTTTTAATTTAAGTAGAGGATAACACAAGCGGAGGCATTCTCTCAAAGGCACTTCACAGCTGTTACGTGTGAGATTATCCTCATGGTAAATGTCAGGAAGGTATTGAATTAATATATTACACTTACACGAGTAAGAAGCTGACCGTCACATCCCGTTTAGTTATACTTCCTGCAACAGGAAAAGGAGGAGGAGAGGATATTAGTGTTTAACGTCCTGTCGACATCGAGGTAATTAAATATTGAACACAAGCTCGGATTAGGGAGATTTTGGGAAAGAAATCAGCTGCGCCCTTTCAAAAGAACCTTCCAGGATTTTCCCTGAAGCTACTTAGGGAAATCACAGGAAACCTAAATCAGGATGGCCAGAAGCGAGTTTGAACCGTCGTCCTTCGGAATGCGAGTCCAGTGTGATAACCACTGCGCCACCTCCCGCGGTCTGCATCATGATAAAACATCACACCTAAAGTTTCCAGGGGTTTGCTGTTGCAACTTGTGTACAGGGCCAGTTGTGTAAGAGGAAGATTCGTCAAGACTCTACACGACTTCTTTAATTCTTGCCTTTTAAGCGGGAACCGTTTGTCAATAACAACGTTTTAACTGAATGCAAGCTTTCAGCGCTATGGCAAAAGCTGACAACTAATTTATGCACTATCAGCAAAACGCTATGTCCTCAAAGAAAGGACCATTCCATCGTTTTTACTTTGGATTTTGTTAGTTAGCCAGTTCATCACCGAGAGCTAGACGTCATGGTACATGTTTAGAATGAATTAGTTTCCCGAAAAATCATTTCTTCATCGGTGCACAACTCTTCCGGCAGAATGAAACCAATTCCCTGCAGCATTAAACGTCTTATTATAAAGTCTTTCCCGAAGATGACAAACTAGCAGCTGTAGTTGTAGGGTGATAAACCAGGTTAAATTTTTTGAAATGCCAAGAGACCTAGCGCCTCCTACCGTGGCCCCAGTATAGTTGGCGATATACTGTTCGCTGTTGCGTTTCGGTAATGTTTTACTTGCTTGCCTTTTTCTCCTTCTATTATTTTGACTTCAGTGAAGTATTGTTCCTTTTTACGTTATCGATGTTATTACAGTGATTAGAAAAGTCAGTCAAATTCACAAATAACTTGGCAGGATTAGCACACTTATCATTATGACGTTTCGCCCACTCCGGAGTGGACGCAAGAATTGACTCCGTTGGGAAGGTGTCATGAAACCATTGAATCCCATCCTGCAACGAGTTGGTCGACAACTCTTGTAACTGGTCCTTGATATTCTATACACTGTTGCTGGGATGAAGCTGAAGTCTGAGCTGGTTCCACACACACATTCTAACGAGGAAAGGTCTGGGAGTCATGCTGGTCACGACGGTACCTTATCGCCACGCAGACAATTTACAGAAGTACGTGCCATGTATGGACTAGCGTTGCTCTATTGAAAAATAGGATATTGTCGCATCAGACGTAACACATCAGGACCCAGAACCGTTGTACAGAGTACCGTCAATCACTAACAGCCACGGCCTGATGTCATACCCCATTGCTCTCCATACCGTGACACCGGGAGTAATACCGCTGTACCTTTATAAAACGTTCCAAAAATGTGACCTCTACCCATGTCGCCACCATGATGATTGAAGGTGGCCACCCGGAGCAGTGCAGAAACTCAGTTCATCCCAGAACACAATGCAACGCATTTCCTCGACGCTCTATAGTTCCCAATAACGACACCATCCGTTTGTGTTGTGATGTGTTGTTAACCTTAGGCTACGCATGCAACGGTAATTCAGTGGTCCGGATGCTGCTGTTCTCAGACTAAAGGTGCTGCATGGCACAGGATATTACACAGAGTTAATTACTTGTTTTGGGACGGTAGGCGCAAACGTGGAGAGGTTACGATGTGCTTGGTGCATGTATGTGTGGTCATACGTGGTCGGCCGAAACCTTGACTACGAGTACGACCGGCCTCACATTCCCATGCCGTACAATATCGGACCCACATCCGAATGGCCAACTGTATTTGGATGTAGCAAGATTCTAACAGTTGGCCAAATGGAGACTCATAATAAAGTTTCTCACAAACTCTAATTGGTGCTGATATCGCTGTCACATACAAGTACACGGTATGTGCGTGTCCTTTACCATAGTCCCTGTCCACGGCCCTTCCATGCCTCTGAATAACACTAAACACGAACACCACTAGTGCACTCTGATGGCCGTCCAACGTGTCACAGAGAATAGCAATTCTATACTTGCCAATGGTGGGTACGTGAAGAAAGTTACATTACCATCCGACCCTGTCATCTAGTTGCTCCATTCTTTTTGTCAGGCATTGTAGCTGTTCGTGTCCCCCACACTATTAATGAGGCACGGAATAACTAAATGATGTTTGTTTTTAGTTTCACTTGAGCAGTGATGCATGACTTATCATTGCAAATGCGTGGTAAATCTCGACATATTCGATCTTTTGCTTTGACTAACGTACCAATGTTCATGTGACACTTTCCTTTCTCGTGACTAAATAAATTCCATATGCAGTAACACAACAGTATACAACGGTTGGTATTGTACGTATACAGTTGTCAACTAGCTCAATGAAATTATAGTGACATTGCAGTATTTGGCGTCAAAATGTAATCATGAACGACTTTTTGGTTACAGCATTTAATAATCATTAACTTTTTCCATTCGCTACTTGTTGTTGCCAAAAATATGCTCTCAAAGAGTTTTATGGTACATCTGGTTCATTGTTTCACCTTCTGATAGCAGTTGTAAATATTGCCATGTATAACGGCGAGAAACTCAGCATTTTTTCACGGGCTTGTTCAGTGGTTCGTGAGAAAGCAGGTTTTACTTTGAAACCGTTGAGTGTCGAAATACGTAACAAATATGTAACAAATAGAGGAGATTGTTGACAATTGAAACTAAGCGAAATATAAATTTTATACTAGTCTTTTGTATCATTGTATTTTCTGACACTAACTTGAAGAACTTTCACAGTAACATTGCTTAATTCAGCTAATTGTATCCTATTCGTGTTACTGTATGCTTTTAAACTCTGGCCTAAGCTTTGACATTGTCTAGTTTAATTTGGGATTTCCTTCTGCAGTCATACCTGTCTTATGATTTTTTTCCTGTTTGTGTCATTTACAAAATAATTACGTATAGCGTCTGTTATTGCGCAATCTTCATTTTATAAAACAGAGTTCTGCACTTGTAGCTTAGTTTAGTCACTCCTCCCTGTTCTCATGTAAATGCTAACAATCTACATTTGTGACTTTTCTGCCACATTCGAGCTTGGTATCGGTTTTTACTCAGCATCGTACGAATCCATGGTCACTTTGGTGTTCCTTGACTTAAGGATACACGACATATACCACGAGACGGTACCACTGCACAGCCACAGTCATTTGCATGGCTATTCGCAATTCCTAGCGGAAGCCTCAACATGGAGCTAAAAAATTCTGACAACTTTCTGCTTCTGCGCCACATCCATCTGTGCTTCGTACTCGTCCACCTATATTGTTACCAGACGATAAAGGGAGTGGACTACATTGCTTTCACCTTGTGCTGGCCGACAGGTGTAAAACACGTCGCCCGCGGACATACAGTCAGTTCCGATCGTGTAGTCAGCAGTACGATTCACTGCCAGCAATTACGCTACAGAGCACAGTCTTATGAGTTCCATTGAGAACACAACATTCCAAATTACAGGTCGCTGTTTACGGAGAACTAGGATCACTAATAGAGCACCTGCTGTTTACTTTCAGCTGTACTGACAATAGAATATGGAGGACAGTTATTTAGATCTGATTGTACTAGGTACAGACCGTCAAAAGACACACTTAAAACTGTTATCAGCGTACCACATTGTATCATAATTGTTAATAAATTTTATTGGTTATTTCTTACTGTGTTGTCACATTTCTGATCCAGTTCCTCTCTGTCAAGCAGATGTCTAAGTTGGTGGCAATAGCTTTCAGTCTGCCGCTTTTAAAGAACTGCAGCTGTAAAACCACTTTTATCCTACCGTACATGTTTGGAAGCAATTAATAGTAGCATTCATTTATACTGTTCCTAACATTTTTGAGGTGTCGTTTAAGACAGTCACATCCTGAAAAATGTAAGCCTTTTGCTGGATAAAAGTCCTCAGTTTCGTTTTCAGCCCTCCTTGGAAGTTATATTTTCTAGTTATTAACATTCATGGTTTTATTAACAGAAATCTGCCATGTCGTCCTCTGCAAACATCGCAGGCTGGTGCCAGTGCTAGCGTACAAGCGCTGGCGATTGTTGACGTTCCGAAGCAGTTTCCCCGGAAACCATAAAAATGGCGGCATTCCTGGCGTCAGCCTCGCTCCTCTCGCCGCAGCCACGGTAGCAGACAGCTGTGCAATGTGAGTAATTAACTACGTTAATTCTTCTATGTAGTTCTGGAACTGGGTCTTTTGTTAGCTTCAGAATGGAGCTTCACTGTCATACGTGCGGAAACTGAAAAACAGTGTTCTTTGAATAGGCGAACATCAGGATGAAAATAGGTCTATAGTGGGACCATTAATAATGGAATGCGTGATTATAGACACTGTGAAATGTGTTTCATAATGTTTACGATAGGAATCACGTATTCTATTTGGCACACGGCTTCGCAAATTTACATCTCAATTAGATACAAATAATTTTAGTCTTGACTTACACCTATATGATTAAAAGCAACCTAAAATGCCTATGTAATGCGGAACTGAATACGAGACGTCACTAGAGGTGAACCAGCTGGTAAAAAATAGGGCAGGGAGCGTCGTGTTGTCGGGTCAATTCTAGTGTCCGATTCCACCCGTCCGCTTTGACGAATGATGTTATGTGTGATGTTATTTTGTTTGTGCCTCAGATTGGTGTGGATAAACGATAAATAATTTCTCTGGGTTTCCTCGTCAAGCGCATATATTAAAACTTCGATGTAGATTATTTTGGTTTCATATGGTAATTTGTTTTCGGCATCTTTTGTTAATGAAAATAGTCGTGACTTATAAGATCTCGATTTCTCACGCAGTTGCTTTTCGTTATGGATGAGTCAGTTGTGTTTACAGCAAAAGTTCTCTTTCAGAAAATGACTGCCCGGAAATCAACTATAAGATATTTGCAATCTTTGGCCGTTATTGCAGAATTTTGCAAGTGTAATCTTTGTCGAAATTATATGGTTCTGACAAAGGTTACATTATCACGAACTTCCGAAGAATGTATGTGGAGGAGTAGAAAACATAACATATGGAGATCCATAGACAGGGGGACGTGGTTCGAAAGATCGAGGCTGAATTAGGAAGTAATATGTTAACCTACCATTTCTGATCATGCAATGTAAGCTTTCACGGCAGGTATTGTCTTCACTTAAAACTTCCGGGCTGATAGGCCGTGGTCGAAGTACAAAACTCTCCCCTGACGTTTCGTCTCCGACTGGGGGAAACATTCTCGGATGTACAGCGGCGAACTGCGAAGAGAACTCGAGGAAGCGCTGATTATATAGGCAGTACAGAGGGCGCCACTGTCGATCATGTGGCGTCGGCTATGAGATTGTCTCTGGTAATGCCAACATTCTCGACTGAAAGTAATCGATCGTCACGCTTGCGGTGCAACGCTGACATCAAAATTTTATCCAGTTTAACACCTTCGTCTTTCCTGTTAAAGTTATTACGGTGTTTATCAATCTCGATCGCCTCTCTATACATGCGTGCATAATAATGCGAGGTTTTTTATATGACACACGTCTCGCTGAATTTTATTTCATGATCACCTTACTGGTAAACATGTTCCGCTACCGCCGATTTATCCGTGTGACCCAGGCGGTAATTCCTCTTATGTTCAACAACACGGGTGTTGACATTTCTCTTTGTGGTACCGATATAAACCTGTCCACAACTACAAGGAACTTTATATACCACCGGTGTAGCCAAACGGTGCCGTGCATCTTTCGCCGGTTTTAATATTCTTTTATTTTCCTGGTGGGTTTGAAAATAGTTTCCACCCCATACTTGCTTAAAACTTTCCCAATACGATCTGTGACCTTATTAATAAACGGAAGAAAAACATTGCCCTTGGGCGACTGTTGTTCGTCGTTGCTCCTGATTCTCTGCCTAGAGCGAAGTGCTCGATCTATATCCTTACTAGAATAGCCATTCTTATTGCTATCAATATTCTTCAAAATCTATCATGCACGAAGCAGATGTTTCTTGTGGCACTGTAGTTGATTGGTTTTCATTTTGTAGAGAACTCTGCGGAAAATTTATGAAGTATAGGGGATCATTGGCAGGAGGGGGGGGGGGGGGGGGGGTTGCATGGGTTCCAGTATAAGTAGATGAGTCACATTTCACATTTTGGAAAGAGAAAGTACGAAAGGGGGCATGGGGTTGTTCGGCTTTGGGTTTTTGGAGTAGTAGTTCCTGGAGGGGATTGTGCTGATGTTCTATTTAGGGTCGTACCAAATCGTACAAAGGAAGTGTTGACATCTTTAATGGAAGAATATGTGGAAGAAGGTTCCGTAGTCATGTCGGATCGCTTTGCTTCGTACAAGGGGTTGGGTGAAAGGGGTTATCATCATCTGGTCGTGAATCACAATATTCAGTTTAAAGATTACAAGACGGGGGCATGTACCAATACTGTCGAGGGGTTTTGGGGGGCTGTAAAATCTGTTGTCGGGCGGGCAAAGAGAAGGTTTTCGGTGTTAGAAGGCCATTTAGAAGAATACTGTTGGAAGATGAGTATTCCTAAAGATTATTGTGTATTCCTTGCATTTATAAAAATAGTCATCAAAATGTACAAACGTCTTTTTGTTAGTTATGTGTTGGTGGGTCTGATACTTTTTTCCTTGTTTTAAGTTGCATGTTTTTACGCTATTGTATTGTTGCGATTGCTACTTTTTTGTTCTCTTTGTGGGAGGTTTTCCAGTCGTTTTAATGTTTGTGGTTACAATGGTGGACCGAGAGTGGGGGGGGGGGGGGGGGGGGGGTTGTTGTGTTCTTCCCGAGGGGTTTATGTGTTTGACTCGTGAAATCATTTTTTTATTATTTTAAAATTTTGCATCTGTTTGAGGGCGGGTGGTAAGGAAGAACTGATTTGGGTGGTACCTACATCTACACACATACTCCGCAATCCACCATACGGCGCCTGGCGGAGGGTACCTCGTAACACAACTAGCATCTTCTCTCCCTGTTCCACTCCCAACCAGAACGAGGGAAAAATGACTGCCTATACGCCTCTGTACGAGCCCTAATCTCTCTTGTCTTATCTTTGTGGTCTTTCCGCGAAATGTAAGTTGGCGGCAGTAAAATTTTACTGCAGTTAGCCTCAAATGCTGGTTCTCTAAATTTCCACAGTAGCGATTCACGAAAATAATGCCTCCTTTCCTCTAGAGACTCTCACCCGAGTTCCTCAAGCATTTCAGAAACACTCGTGTGATGATCAAACCTACCAGTAACAAATCTAGCACCCCGCCTCTGAATTGCTTCTATGTCCTCCCTCAATACGACCTGATAGGGATCCCAAACGCTCGAGCAGTACTGAAGAATAGGTCGTATTAGTGTTTTATAAGCGGTCTCCTTTACAGATGAACCACATCTTCCCAAAATTCTACCAATAAACCGAAGACGACAATCTGCCTTCCCCACAACTGCCATTACATGCTTGTCCCACTTCATATCGCTCTGCAATGTTACGCCCAAATATTTAATCGACGAGACTGTGTCAAGCGTTACACTAGTAATGGAGAATTCAAACATTACGGGATTCTTTTTCCTATTCATCTGCATTAATTTACAATTATCTATATTTAGAGTTAGCTGCCATTCTTTACACCAATCACAAATCCTGCCCAAGTCATCTTGTATCCTCCTACAGTCACTCAACGACGACACCTTCCCGTACACCACAGCATCATCAGCAAACAGCCGCACATGGCTATCCACAGTATCCAAAATATCATTTATGTAGACAGAAAACAACAGCGGACCTACCACACTTCCCTGGGGCACTCCAGATGATACCCTCACCTCCGATGAACACTCACCATCGAGGACAACGTACTGGGTTCTATTACTTAAGAAGTCTTAGAGCCATTCACATATTTGGGAACCAATCCCATATGTTCGTACCTTAGTTAGGAGTCTGCAGTGGGAAACCGATTCAAACTCTTCCGGAAGTCAAGGAATATGGCATCCGTCTGATACCCTTCATCCATGGTTCGCAAGATATCATGTGAGAAAAGGGTGAGTTGCGTTTCGCAGGAGCGATGCTTTCTAAAGCCGTGCTGATGCATGGACAGCAACTTCTCCGTTTCAAGGAAACTCATTACATTCGAACTGAGGATATGTTCGAGAATCCTGCAACAAACCGATGTTAAGGATATTGGTCTGTAATTTTGAGGATCCGTTCTTCTACCCTTCTTATATACAGGCGTCACCTGCGCTTTTTTCCAGTCGCTCGGGACTTTACGTTGGGCAAGAGATTCGCGATAAATGCAAGCTAAGTAAGGGGCCAGTGCAATAGAGTACTCTCTGTAAAACCGAATTGGAATCCCATCAGGACTTGGCGAATTATTTATTTTCAACCCACTCAGCTGCTTCACAACCCCAGGGAATCTGTACGAGACTCAAACGGCGGTATGTTTCTACGATCCTCCTGCGTGAAAGATTTCTCAAATGCTAAATTTAAAATTTCAGCTTTCGTTTTGCTGTGTTTCGTGCCTGGTAGTTTGTGTTTCTTATTAATTTTTTCATTAGTTGTTCTGCATTTTGCGCATTTCGTTACAGTTTGACATCGTAACATTATCATTTCTTGTTATGTGTTTATTTTGTTCTTCTTGTCAGCCTCTATCTTTCACTCCTTTGGAAGTTCATATGTGGTAAGTTACTTTTTATGTAGCCACTGTGATGTTTTCCTTTTCGATTTTTTTTTGCTATACTTCTTTTAATTTTACTTTCATTCCTGATATATCAATTTCACTGAGTGTTCTTTGGAGCTACAGTAGCTGCTGTCACTTTCGTGCAGTATAGTTATCGGTTCCAAGGTTTGGTCATTTTTGGTGTTTTAATTTAATTTCTCCAAGCCCAAAACCCCAACTACCCTGCGCTTCTCCCGTTTGAATCAATAACCAATAATAGAATTAACGTAATTTTGCTATAGGACGATTTAACCATGCGCTATACTGTAGTACAGTTTATGGTTCTCTGTTCCCCTCCACTCGTATAAATTACGATAATAATTCTAATTCGATACAATTTTTTTTTCACTCATGTTCTTATTTATTTCGGTTGTCTTCAACTCGTTTACGTGTAACACGTGCCTAAATAATAACCACGTTAAATGTATTTTATCGCATGCTGAATTCGTTTGTTTACGAGTGTGATCCGTTCCGTTCATAGATTGCCGATATGCAGCATCTCTGACTTACGTATGACGACATTAGTCAAAGCCGACAGGTGGAATCTGACACTAGAATCTATCCGTGTTGTCAGTAGAGAAGAAGAAACATTGGAGTGCTTCAATTAGGAGAGCTCAGTTACTTCGAAAGCGGACGTTCTGTTGATGCCACGTAACATATCCATCAAGGACATTTAAACCCTTCTAAAGATGCCCAAGTCGACTGTTGGTGATGTGACAGTGACGTGGAAAGGTGAAGGAACAACCACACCTAGATAAAGACCACGCATACCTCACGAACTGGCAGACAGCGACCCTCAACAACTGCGCATGGCTGTTGTACGAAATCGCATAAATTGAACGAAGGAATCACTCATGAGTTCCAAAGTGCTGCCAACAGTCCAGCTAGGGCAATCACTCTGCGTAGAGAGTTAAGAAGAACTGGAAATAATGGTCACGCAGGCAGGCAGGCACTCCGTCTTAAGGCCACAAGTGGCCCATCGGGACCATCCAACCTCCGTGTCACCTCAGCTGAGGATGCGGATAGGAGGGGCGTGTGGTCAGCACACCGCTCTCCCAGTCGTTAGGATGGTTTTCTGTGACCGTAGCCGCTTATATTCGGTCTAGCAGCTCCTCAGTTGGCATCATGAGTCTGAGTGGACCCCGAAAAATGGCAACAGCGCATGGTAGCCTGGATGGTCACCCATCCAAGTGACGGCCATGCCCGACAGCGCTTAACTTCTGTGATCTGTCAGGAACCGGTGGATCCACTGCGGCAAGGCCGTCGCCAGCTCTTTATAAGCGACACAATAATGTAGTTAATGCTAAGCGACACTTCAAACGGTGTAAAGACCGACGCTACTGGACAGTGGGTGACTGGAACCGAGTGATTTGGAGTGATTAATGACGCTGTATCCGGTGGCAATTAGAGGGCAGGGTTTGGGTTTGGCGAATTCCTGGTCTACGTTATGTGCCATAACCTGCAGTACTACAGTGAAGTACGGAGGAGCTGCTCTTACGGCGTAGAAGTGGTTTTCGTGGTTACGGTGTGGTCCTTAAATTGCAGTTAAGAAAACGCTAAAAGTGGATAGGTAATAACACATTTTACAACAATGTGTACTGCGTGTAGTAGAGGATTACTTCGTAGTGATGAATGTGTTACAGTGACAATGCACTCTGTCATGCAGCAGCATTTGTGAGACGTTGGTTTGCGGACAGTAACGTTTCTGTATCGAACTGGTCAGACCAGAGTCCTTAGATGAAACCAATGGAACGCCCCTGGTATGAGTCCGCTCCAGATCCCAGCGTCCTACAGCACAGCCATGTCTGATTTCGTCTCTTGTCCCCAACAAATCAGAAGCTCCCATGGAGGGGAAATGTGGATCACCCCATATTAATGGCTACTAATAGGTGTCCGGATACTTTTGATCAGGTAATGTATTTAAAGTAGTGCTTGCTCTGGACTCGCGTTTATGGAAACATCAAATGAATTTTAAGTCGCTTTTCCCTGAACCGTATTGAATTAACTTATAAGTTCACCTGGGGTGGTGTATCACATCTCTCCTTAATGAATCTAAATTAAGAGTACTTTCATTTACATTTTGTACCGTTCTTTGGTCATCGTTTTACTGTGTAAAAAATAAGAGACACAATGTTTCCGAATCCACTGGAGAAAAAGTACATCCTCTTCGTCGACATTCTATTTAGTTTTCTGATATGAGATTGGAATACAACACTTGTTCGGCTGTCCCGTGGGACTCCTTATCCCTATGTGTCTTGTGCCTTCCCCTTTCGCATTTATGGTAACTACTTCTAGGTGTTTTCGCAGTGTCTGATGTAGAAGAGGATGAAAACGTATAATAAAGGTGTACAGTTAACGCAATAACAATTCTTACTAATGGTGTAGGGGATACATGACAATTAGAGAGATGGTTTTGGTGTAGCCAATATGTCTTCTCCGACACCGCGACTAAAGCGAAGATAACATCGTCGTACTAATTTGCGACATACTTCACGTCTCCATACAAATTTTAGTGGTCGGAATATCAACTCTGAAAATTCTGGATAACAGTTGAAGGTCTGAAGTAATCAAATTGTTGTCCAACACTAAATATATTTTGCACAACTTTTCGACAATCTGTCTAGCTTTTACGTTACCATTGGGATAAATGCCTCAAAGTTCGTGATTTTAATCAACCAGTGAGACTGCTTCAGTATAATTTTCTTGATTTGTGGGAGTACATATTTTGCTATATTTTTGTTTATTTACTCACTTTCGAATTTATATAATCCGACCCATTGGCCGCTGTGTTAAGGTGTTGCTCAAATAAACTTTTGGGCGTGTGACTATATGGCACTGTGGAAAAAACACTTACATAGTGTTCTTCTTAATACGAATGAGAGCACATATGTACAGTCAGTAGATCAATTCCCATGGAGTGAAATAAATATAATGTTTTATTTCGCCAATGGTTAAAGTGATAAATCGACTACCTCAAGAGTTTGAGGTGACAAAGGGACTACGCCAGGGATGCACACTTGACGCTACACTCTTTAAGATCTACCTAGAGGAGGCACTAAAATTATGGAAAAGGAAATGCTTAGGAATGGGTGTCCCTATAGACGATGAGATCTTGTTTACTCTATTTTTTGCTGACGACCAAGTGTTAGTGGCTGGAGATGAGGAAGATGCAAATTACATGCTCCGCAAATTAAAAGAAGAATATGAAAAATGGGGTCTTGTCATAAACGTATCTAAAACAGAATATCTGAAAGTGGGAGACAATACTGTTAACGACTTACAGCTTGGTTCTGATACTGTTAAAGAGTGTCATAATTTTAAGTACTTGGGAGTGATACTGTCGTCCAATGGCAGAAGTATGGATGATGTAAACAATAAAATAGGCCAGGACAAGCGATCCATAAAACAACTAAATGGTATTATCTGGAACAAAAACATAACGCGCAGAACAAAACATACCATCTACCACACAATTATTGAAAGTATCACAACATATGGCGCAGAGTTGTGGGAACTAACTCAGAGGCAGAAAGATCGCCTGCTGGCTGTCGAGATGGATTTCTGGAGATGGAGTTGTGGATACTCCAGACTTGACCATATTAGAAATGATAGGATCAGAGAGGTTATGAATGTCAAAAGCAGAATCCTAGACTATATAGAAAGGAAGCGCCTACTCTGGTATGGTCACTTACAGCGTATGTCAGACACAAGATGGCCAAAACGGGTATGGCAATGGACTCTACATCAAAGAAGAAAGCGCGGTAGACCAGCGAGATGCTGGAAAGACGACGTAAACGAAGCAATGGCGGCGAGAGGTCTTAATGAATGAGACTGGAAAGACCGTGAACGATGGAGATTGGGATGCGAGAGGCAGCGGCAGCCGTAGAAACCTCGCTCAATATATATTATTTTCGTTACATTTCCACTTTTGAACTGATTACAGTATTTAATATATTCCGTTTGTTTATTTACTCTCAGTTTTATATTCACAACTAGCAGTTCCACTAATTAAGTGAAATGTAGCTTGTTGTGAGTACTCATTACCATCTTCAATGCATTGCAGACACGTGGAATGTAGTGGTAGACGGCTTCGTGACGCATAGAAGCAGAGTAACTTTTGTTTGGATGCTTCCTTTCTTTTCTGAATGTAACCTGAAGAGGGAACCACCGATTACATTTGCGTGGCACTGTGACAATCGTCTGATCAGGAAACTAAACAGCGTCCCTCCAGATAGAAGTAAACAGCCCCGCAGTTTTACCATCTCAGCGACAAATTCATTCTTAACAACTAACACAACTACAGTCAGATTACGTCTTACTACAGAAGTACAGAGAAGGGAAAAAATTAAGGTGTAGGTTTTACTGTAAACAAGAAAATTAAAATTTCACATACGTACTGAAAAATTCAGTATAGCATTTCTTATTTTAAAAATGAACTTGAGATTTTCCATGCAAATCATTCAAGTCAAGGGACCAATATGGTGACATTCTAATGATCAATTGTGAAACTTCTACGAAAAGTAGCAGAAGTTAATAAACTACTGCATGTATCACTGCAAGATAATGTGACATGTCAATAAAAAGTGGGACAAAAAGCAAGCCACGAACTTTCAGTGAGAAACTTTGGATTTGATACAGGGTATGTCAAACGTCATAACATACTAGAATGTGTCGATAAGAACGTACCTGTCCATATCATCTTCATTCAGAAGAAATAAAATGGAAAATATATATGGGAAGCGTCAAACAGAAGTAACAGCTACACGACACATGATCTTCTACAGGGTGTGACTGTCCTAAAAATTGTTCAGATTACAAATTGTCACAGACCCGGACAACGCAGAGTAAAATTAGATATAAAGCTAGAAATAGAATGACTGGCCAAGCAGGAAGTTATAAATGTGGTAGAGATTTTGAAAATAAGAGGATATACCAGATTAAACTAAGCAAAATGTTGAATAAATTAGAAACTGAAGGTTATACGAACATAGTTTACAGAGAAGACTGCTAAGAAAACGGTACTCGTGCAAAATGTAAAATAAACTCACAGGCGTGAAGAAGGCAAACGAGCTCAACCAACAAAAATGTTATGAAAGATACAAGAAAAACATGACAAAAGAATTAATTGAAAAGGAGAGTGTAAAAGCGCAAAACAGAGTTCCGTTGGGTAGCCACATCTCATTTTTTAAGACGGTAGAGGACTCAACTTCAGTAAGAAAATTGTATCAACATTCGTATACTATGAATATTTGCACAGTTCAAGACATAAATCGTATTTAGTTCTTCCTTCTGTTTCCTGGGTTTAACACGTGTCTTCACGGGGTAGACACGCTATTTACTGGAGCTGGCAGTGTTAGATGTTGAGGGTGGCCGGATGCGACGTGTCAGCACGCTGTTATCTGGCTACTTATGCATGATATACAGATTACAATGAAGATAATGAAATAGCAGATGCAATGCGAAGTCAGTGCTGTAAATTTCTTTTGTTTTATGGGAACGGAGGCAGGCGACACAGGTCTACAGACATAGCCTCTCTGTAATGTACGAGATTATCCCAAAAATTTTCCACCAGCCTCACAGAACAGTAACGAAATTTTAATTCCGCAAAGAAACAAGTTTGCTCTCCTAGTTGATGTAGCACAATGGACTCTATGACGAAACTGTATGACCGAGTAATGAATAGTAATTACCACTGTCTTGAGTTTATAAATATCTGAGAAACTTTATAACTTGGCTGTTCCAATATCTCTAGGGAGAAACCAGGCATTGCTTTAACTTTCGATAATATGCTGAAGACTGTGAACGTCAATGCATCAGTTTTCGCTAGCGTTCATCAGACTGGGGAAAAAGCCAAGCAGATGTATTATCACTGGTCTCAAACTCATTAGAGGAAGTTTTCGCATTTTTACACAGGAAAAAATAAATTTAAATGCAATATACAGCGTGGTTATAGTTAAACTCTCGCTGGCTGAGAGTGCCCCTATGAAATTCTGTAATCGTAGAACAATGAAAGCTTGTGGAATCATTTGCGATGATATGCGATAGAGAAATAACGAATGAGGCACTGAAAAAAAACCATTTAATTTCCAAATGAGAGGGTGACATTTGTTAAGTGTGTACCATCTTTCGTTCCAGGCTACAAATGGTAGTCAGTATTACGCCATTTGCATCCAAACAGCCTGAAAGTTTCTGCGTACACCATTTCACAGTTGTTCGTAGTAGTTTCCGAATGGTGAACCACAGAACGTTCAGCTAGCGTGATGGAGCTCGTGCACTGCTTGAAACATCCCACATTGCGCCCAGCATCCTCAGCATGGCAACAGCAATTTGTGGCGCAATTGATCGTCGGCGTCTCCCAGGAGCAACCCCCGAATCGCCAGATAACTCGAATTGCCGAATCATGTTCTTCAGTTCCGGTGCGGGAAGACGCCCTCTCCGTATTCCTTTAATGCTTCAATACTAGCTGCACTAATGTTGTTGTTTTCATAAAATAGCATTACCTGTAAAGTCCTGGTCACCTTGTCCAGACCCGTGTTGGCTGCCGCTGTAAGACACAGTGATTCTCATGTTTCAACTCTACGTCGCCGTACACTACCGTCGCCTAACGGCAAGTCATTACACGAACACTTGTAATAACAAAAATCTTGCAGCTAACAGTCTGAACATCATTCGTCTAAAGTTAAGTATCTGTACGTCAATGGTTTTTTGTTTACATTGGTTCAGTTAGCGAAAATGTAATTTCAACCATCCTCCACCTGAATCACTACTTCGTTGATGACTTTGTACTGTTTGTTTCAAGAACAAATAAATTTAACTCACGAACGGAAGAAGAAGTTGGTCTGAAAATAGCATATAATACGAGGCCTGTTCAGAAAGTAAGCTCCGATTGATTGCCAAATTGAAACCACAGTGAACATCAGAAATGTTTTACTTCTAACAATTAGCTACACCTTTCAGCTACTTCCCTACGTAGTCGCCGTTCTGACTTAGACTTTTGTCATAGCGTTGTACCAACTTTTCAATAGCCTCATCATAGAAGGCAGCCGCCAGTGCTTTCCGCCAATTTTCCACGCTGGCCTACACCTCGTTGTCTGTGTCAAAATGTTGTCTTCAAAGACAGCGGTTCATGTGACCAGAGATGAAACTCAGGGGGAGACAATTGCGGACTGTATTGTGGGTAATCTCACATTTCCATTTGAAAACGATGCAGGAGCATCTTCATTGCCCCTGCAGAATGCGGCTGAGAATTGTCTTGAAGAAGAAACAGCACGACAGTTATGTAATGTTAGCTGCATAGCTTCAGGCGAAATTTCTCACCAGGCCCTCGTACTTGGCGGCAGACACTATTTTCTAGACATCTTTACGCACTCACTGCGAGCTCAGAAATGAGAAGAGCGACGTGATGCTAACTGGGGTTATACTAGAGACACTACCCAACACATCTGTGCAAAGTTTTATCGGATTTTCATAGTCGTTTCCATTTCGCGACCGATCGGAGCTTACTTTCTGAACGCCCCTCGTAGTATTGAAATGACAGTAACCAATATACGCTGATTAAAAAAACCACAAGAATACCACAAGTTCCTACATCTGGAAGATAATTGTTCATATATCACGCCAGTCACATAAGAGGCGCTAATAGCACCATTATAAGGGTGCAAAGCAGGTTTCCTTTAAACACAAGCTCAAACAGACGTAAGCGTTAGCTACCTGCGAGATTGGACGTAGGAGCTGATGTCAGTCAAGACTGCTTTTGAAGCGACAGAGACACCATTACTAAGCACCTCACTGATTTCGAAGGAGTTCGTGTAATAGTGACACAAGAAGATGGATGCTCCTTCTCCGATATTGCAGAAATACTTGGCAGGAATGTAGCCACTATACATGATTGCTGGCAGCAGTGATCACGAGAATGTACGGTCGCAGGAAGATCGGCCTCCGGACGGCGGCGTGGCACTACCGAGAGGGAAGACCCTGGTGTCCTGGGTTGTAGAACTGGTGCATCTTATTGCATCTGCAGCCGAAATCTGAGCAGCTGTGGGCACCACATTGACACAACGAACCGTCATAAATCGTTTGCTTCATGGATAGCTCCGAGCCAGACACCCTGTAGCGTGCATTACACTAACCATTAACTACCGCAATTTGCGACTTCACTGGCGTCACGCAAAGGCTAATTGGAGGGCAGGTTGGAGGTCAGTTGTGTTTTCTGATGAAAGCTGGTTCTGCCTCGGTGTCAGTGATGGCCGTGTTTTGGTTAGCAGGGGGCCAATTAAACGCCTCCAGCAACCTGTCTGCCTGCTATACACACTGGACCTAAACCTGGAAAATGGTTCGAATGGCACTAAGCACTATGGGACTTAACTTCTGAGGTCATCAGTCCCCTAGACTTAGAACTACTTAAACCTAACTAACCTAAGGACATCACACACATCCACGCCCGAGTCAGGATTGGAACCTGCGACTAAAGCGCCTGGAACCGCTCGGCCACATCGGCCGGCAGTGATACTGAGGAAACTGCGAACGTGCCGCTTTTAAATAGCAATGTATCCGCACTGCATACGACTTGATTTTATATTGTACATTTCTCAACAGCAATAGATCACCAACAAGACAAATTTTCACTATTATTTAATTATTTTTTGCTCGCTGAACATGTAATTCAGTTCTTATCTCGTAGAAACCGCCAGCATGCGAACAGTCGATGACATTTTCACAGATTTTCGTACTAAACTTGCAACGTAACCGTGACTTACTTAGAGAAAGCTCTTTCACACACATATGTTGATCGAAATACTGTAAACTTTTGCAACCTCATTATGGATATGTAGAAATTCTACCTAAGTAAAACAATAGAGATGTCCTGGACAGCTTTAACGGATAAGGATTTGTCTTTAGAACACAAATCAAACTGTAAAATGTAAACTTTCACGGCCGAAATTGTAACAGTTAATAAAATATTCCGGTCGATTATGCGGTGGTCGAAGGTATTTCACTTTAAAACCCGATGTTTCGTCCCCATTTGCGGAGGACGTTTTCAAGGGAGATGGTAGCTTTGTTGAATGTCCGAGTCACACCCTGGCTCTCTAGTAACTACAGCAAAAGTCCGCTTCTGTGTAGTGGTGTGACGTCACATGTTTTAATAAATACGCGAGCGCAACTGGCCATTATCGACTGCCGCTGTCGACTGTTACTATCGTCCCACAGTGGAAGACTGGTATCAGCAGTCTCCAAATTTTATTCAATTTCACGTATTCCTCCTTCATCTTTAAATTTCAGGGGTGTTTCACAATCACTATGGCCTCGCCATACAGCCTTTCCTGGTATCCGTTTAAGGCTGCCTGTACTGGAGTCCTTTCAAACTGAGTGTGGTGGTTTCCTGGCTGTATAGAATGTCCCGCAACAACAGGTGATCTACCCTCTTCAGCAATTGCCCAAGCTAGCTTCGGACACACAGTTTACCGAAAACCCACGCACACAGACTGTTACATACACCGGGATTCGAACCACCACCCACAGAAAAAACAGGGCGTCATAAAAACGTTGGCGGATAGAGCAAGGAAAATCTGTGGACTAAGCTGCTTGACGGAGAATTAAAACATCTCACAACTGAATAGCTCAATAATGGTTATCCGTTCGCAGAGGTGAAAAGAGGGTTAAAACCACCACATAGAAATAATAGTGATGCTCAAGCGTCGTGAAATCGAAAGTTTTCCTGCCATTCATTAAGGACGTGACAGATGGCATAGGAAAAGCCATGAGAAAGTGGAACATCGCGGTAATTTACACACCCACACTGAAGATACAACATCACCTAAAATCGGCCAAGGTTACTCGCCAACCGCTGGTAAAAGCTGGAATTTGTAGGATTCCGTGTAGTTGGGGGAGGTGTGCTTTGGTACTACAAAAATAACTCAAGAAACGACTCGAAGAGCACAAGGGCAAATGCAGAAGATGGGAGACTGACACATCAGCTGTTGCGGAATATGCTTTACAGCCAGGAGACGGCTACATTCATTTTGATGGGACTCAAGTACTGGCAGTCACAAACGGATACGACGAAAGGCTATATAGAGGGGCCATAGAGATTGCGAGACACCACAGGAATTTTAACAGGAAGGACTAGGCAGTGAAACTAAATGAAATTTGGATTCCGGGTCTTAAAAAAGTGTACCAGTCTTTGACCATGGGATGATGGCAGTTGATAACGGCCAATTCGACTCACGCATTCAAAACATGTGACGTCACCCCACTGCGCGGAAGCACGCGAAAGCGGGATTTTGCTGTAGTCAGTAGCGAGCTAGGGCGTGAATCGGACATTCAACAAAGGTACGATCCCCTTTGAAAATGTCGTCCTCAGATGGGAACGAAATGTCGGTTTTTAAAGTGAAATCCCTTCGACCACAGTATAATAAACCGGCCGGAGTGACCGAGCGGTTCTAGGCGCTCCAGTCTGGAACCGAGCGACCGCTACGGTCGCAAGTTCGAATCCTGCCTCGGGCATGGATGTGTGTGATGTCCTTAGGTTAGTTAGGTTTAAGTAGTTCTAAGTTCTAGGCGACTGATGACCTCAGAAGTTAAGTCGCATAGTGCTCAGAGCCATTTGAACCACAGTATAATAGCCCGGAATACTTTATTAACTGTGAGAAATCAAACTTCAGATCAGCCAGCTACATATGCACATGCACAAATACGCTCTCAACTAAAACGCTAACCGGCCTCGAAAACCACTCGAAAACAGATGTAATACCGGCAGCGTCCTCAAAGCGTTTGGGAAACTACCCCTATAATTCTTTCAAGGTCACACTGAATTCTACAAACCTCACATTTTATTTAACGTCATAGAGCTTAGCGAATTGTACTATGTTTTCCAGAAGCTGTCCCACATGTAACGCGATTTTCTTTTTAATTGCTTCCCATTCAAGTCAGACATAAGTTGTTTCACACGTTGCACTATCTTACTGTGGGTAGCCTGCGTTCAGGTAAATGTGAGATCTGCAGTCCATTCTGTATGTTCTAATTTTCCTTATTATACTCCTTTTTCCTTCATAAATTCAACAATAGTGGCTTTTAAATTGAGAAATCGTTCCAGGCATGACGCTTGAATTAACCAACGTAATTAGTAATAATATATAAAGTTTCCATACTCTTCGTTGATTTCCATCAAACACGCTGCCACCCACAATAAAATAATGCATTTGACTTCAGAAATTTTACTATTCCTGTCACGAATTTCTTCGTGTACTTCATGCCGGCAGATGTAGCACAATTGTGCTTCTTGTAGTATGGACCAATGAATACCGCCCGTCGATCGTTGCAATTTTTTGCTCTTTCATTGACAACTAAAACTTGAAATTCTTTCTGTACACATTTATGTCGTTTATGGCAAATTTACGGTGCACGTCAAATATGGCACTGCATAACAGGAACTGAGAACTCTCATTCCTCTCTTCTGTCATCCCCATTTGTTTTTAAAGGTTGTGAGGATAGATCGCTCGACTGCCTCTTCTTGTGCAAACAGCTGCTGGACCTGTGAACGTCTTTGATGCCATGAACAAATAGCGAAGGGTAAACGGAATTGATACCACGATTCTGCCGAACAGAAGAGAATTGTGCTGACCAAAAATGCAAAAACGCAGTATTAAATGCGATGTCACGTTTCATCGGGTACTTCCGTGAAGGACAAGGAAAATCCGACATGTGCCGGGCCCCGGCCCGCACGCAACCCGCTCACCCAGCACACGTACTGTTTGGCACGTCGTGGCCGGCCCTGTTATAAATGAAGGGCGTAATACATGGAAGTTCTGGCTCTAGAAAGTTTAGTCGGCTAGACTGACCGCTGTGTCATCGTCGGTCAATAGCGTCTTTGGACGCTGTATGGAGGGACAGCTGGTTAGCACTTGTATCTCCAGAACGTTATCGGGTTTTTTGACCTTGGAACCGCTAGTAATCGGCCAAGTAGCTCCTCAGCTGGCCTCCTGAGGCTGGTTGCAGCCCATAACAGTCCTGACACCAAGGAAAATCCCCTGGTAGCACCGGAAATCGAAACTAGGACCCCGCACAGCAGTCAACTGCGCTGATGAATCAGTTACTGAGGCGAACCTATAAGTGTCTACAGGAGGTCTTCACCCACCCAATACCTAAGCTCACGCCAGCCCACGACAGCTTACCAACATCGCCAGATAAGTATTTAAATTCTATACGCTACTCCTATAGAAAACTGACGTAATAAAACAATTTTCTTTCCTTAATAGCTCTGTGTTTAGTTGTAGACGGAGGGTTAAGTCTGATGTTACAGCACTAATGAATAACCTTAAATAACACGCAACTCTGTCATTTACAACTGTTACAGATATGTTAATTATTACGTGTCACACGCGGGGAGGGATGTTACGCCGTCTGTGATCGCCTTACGCCAATGGTCGTGGACTAACAGCTAACCAGATACTGTTCACTGTGGTCTGCTCTGTTCGAAATACTGAACATTCAGTGTCAGTAGCTTGAATTAATTGAAAAAAAGGAAGGAAGATTAGAGTTTAACGTCCCGTCGAAGCGAAGACATTAGGTTTTGCGCTCCGTCTTAGGAACTCGATTATTATTCTTGTTTTTGTTTCTCATTTACCTACCCATGTCAGTAAGTGATTACTGCACGAATGTTTTCCACTGTACACTGAAATAACGTTGTCCTTACCAGTCTACTAAATGTATGGTGTATGAGTTAAAAAGAAAAAAGGACAATAATTGAATGGAAAAAATATTTGAAATTGTTTTCTGTGATATTCCTTAAGTGTATGTTGATTCATAACTAACTGCAAGTGCCAGTTTCTAGAAAAATAATCTGTTATGCGTCCTGTGCCACGATATTGTTGCCAGCGTGTGAAATCTTCAGCAACGTCAACGACGTATGTGTCCCCACTAACGTTCATAAGAAAATATATCTCAGTTGCAAACCTGAATCACACGATACTAATGTTCGGAATTTCTGTGTTTTGAATGATTCTACGATCAGTGTCATACAAAAGATTGCACTAAAGCTTCCTGATGAATAAGAATAAAAATAGAATTAAGAAGTCACATTACAATGAAGCAAACGAATACGAGAATTTAAAAAGATTACAACCCTTCGAAATACTATACGTACATAAATTATATAGCAAATATGTGACACTTATTGGGGAACTCAGTTGCAATTTTACAATTAATATAACGCCTCTCTATCCCCTAAGATGATAAAAAACATTCGTGTAGAAACCCTCTGCAGACATGGATAAACAAATGAAAAAATGAAAAACTCGTAAATAAAAACAATAAAAGTGTTTCGAACACGTGAGAGGCTGGGGCACCAGCCACTGTGCTACCAGATGAGCTGAGGTTCTCATTCGCTAAAAGGCACATAAATTGCGTCTAAAACTTTGACAGTCGTTTTCTCAGAAACGACCGAGTATCTACGGATAAGCCGAGACACGTGTCCGCTTGTTTTGACTCCTCTTCCAATGAACGAAGTTTCTGAGAAATCGACTTACGGAACCTGCCGTGTTGTCCTTGTTACTTCAGTTCCTTATTTCTCTTATTACAGTGGCTCCCAACGCAGGTATTATCATTCCCTGAGGGATAAACCGTAATATTATGAAGAGTGGAAACAAAAAAGGATCGATTGTGTTTCGGTCAGGATCCAAATTATTTTTAAAAGCTCATCTTTCTCGTCTCTATATCTGAGGCTGATTACGTACGTTACAATTTTCTTTAACACTAGCATTAATTAGTGACACAATACGTTGGAGTTACAGCCTGTGAAAAGAATGTATGCATAACATCTTCTTGATATAGTCCACCCACAGTGGATATGCTTTGTACCATGCATCTACGACGACAAAATATAAATGTTCATGACATAAGCTTGAGCATTTCATGAAAATTACTTCTCCGAGTTGTAAGTAGTCCTCGCAGTAGACGCGAAATTAGTGCATTACTCACTTCGAAACAGTAAACGAACTGATAGACATCACGACACAACAGTTACTGCGTATTGACTACATCGCTGCTGTAGGGCCTACACTACATTATTATTATTAATTATTACTGTTATGGCAGTTGTCAGACAAACCTTTAGTGGCCTGAAGGCTTGCCAATTTCTTCCACTTCAGAAATACGGTGTCCAATAATCAAATGATTTACAAAGAGTAGATCTACATATCCTACAAACATTTTAATTCGGCTGGTTTTAAATAGGGATTCTGCACGTGGTTGAAGTAACCCGCGATAGGTTATGTTGGGTTGTTTGAGGGAAGAGACCAAACAGCGAGGTCATCGGTCTCATCGGATTACGGAAGGACGGGGAAGGAAGTCGGCCGTGCCCTTTCAAAGGAACCATCTCGGCATTGGCCTGAAGCGATTTAGGCAAATCATGGAAAATCTGAATCTGGATGGCCGGACCCGGAATTGAACCGTCGTCCTCCCGAATGCGATTCCAGTATGCTAACCACTGCGCCACCTCGCTCGGTCCTTGATAGGAATGGAGTGCTTCAGAGGAAGTTGTTCTTGTTGTTGTGGTCTTCAGTCCTGAGACTGGTTTGATGCAGCTCTCCATGCTACTCTATCCTGTGCAAGCTTCTTCATCTCCCAGTACCTACTGCAACCTACATCCTTCTGAATCTGCTTAGTGTATTCATCTCTTGGTCTCCCCCTACGATTTTTACCCTCCACACTGCCCTCCAATACTAAATTGGTGATCCCTTGATGCCTCAGAACATGTCCTACCAACCGATCCCTTCTACTGGTCAAGTTGTGCCACAAGCTTCTCTTGTCCCCAATCCTATTCAATACTTCCTCATTAGTTATGTGATCTACCCATCTAACCTTCAGCATTCTTCTGTAGCACCACATTTCGAAAGCTTCTATTCTCTTCTTGTCCAAACTATTTACCGTCCATGTTTCACTTCTATTCACGGCTACACTACATACAAATTCTTTCAGAAATGACTTCCTGACAGTTAAATCTATACTCGAAGTTAACAAATTTCTCTTCTTCAGAAACGCTTTCCTTGCCATTGCCAGTCTACATTTTATATCCTCTCTACTTCGACCATCATCAGTTATTTTGCTCCCCAAATAGCAAAACTCCTTTACTATTTTAAGTGTCTTATTTCCTAATCTAATATTCTCAACATCACCCGACTTAATTCGACTACATTCCATTACACTCGTTTTGCTTTTGTTGATGTTCATCTTATATCCTCCCTTCAAGACACTGTCCATCCCGTTCAACTGCTCTTCCAAGTCCTTTGCTGTCTCTGACAGAATTACAATGTCATCGGCGAACCTCAAAGTTTTTATTTCTTCTCCATGGATTTTAATACCTACTCCGAATTTTTCTTTTGTTTCCTTTACTGCTTGCTCAATATACAGACTGAATAACACCGGGGAGAGGCTACAACCCTGTCTTACTCCCTTCCCAACCACCGCTTCCCTTTCAAGTCCCTACAAATGCTAGAAACGTAGGATTGCCATTCCTTAATCTTTCTTCTAAGATAAGTCGTAAGGTCAGTATTGCCTCACGTGTTCCAGTATTTCTACGGAATCCAAACTGATCTTCCCCGAGGTCGGCTTCTACTAGTTTTTCCATTCGTCTGTAAAGAATTCGTGTTAGTGTTTTGCAGCTGTGGCTTATTAAACTGATTGTTCGGTAATTTTCACATCTGTCAACAACTGCTTTCTTTGGGATTGGTATTATTATATTCTTATTGCAGTCTGAGGGTACTTCGCCTGTTTCATACATCTTGCTCACCAGTTGGTAGAGTTTTGTCAGGACTGGCTCTCCCAAGATTGTCAGTAGTTCTAATGGAATGTTGTCTACTCCCGGGGCCTTGTTTCGACTCAGGTCTTTCAGTGCTCTGTCAAACTCTTCACGCAGTATCTTATCTCCCATTTCATCTTTATCTACATCCTCTTCCATTTCCATAATATTGTCCTCAAGTACATCGCCCTTGTATAGAAGCTCTATATACTCCTTCCACCTTTCTGCCTTCCCTTCTTTGCTTAGAACTGGGTTGCCATCTGAGCTCTTGATATTCATACAAGTGGTTCTCTTTTCTCCAAAGGTCTCTTCAATTTTCCTGTAGGCAGTATCTATCTTACCCCTAGTGAGATAAGCCTCTACATCCTTACATTTGTCCTCTAGCCATCCCTGCTTAGCCATTTTGCACTTCCTGTCGATCTCGTTTTTGAGACGTTTGTATTCCTTTTTTCCTGCTTCATTTACTGCATTTTTATATTTTCTCCTTTCATCAATTAAATTCAATATTTCTTCTGTTACCCAAGGATTTCTACTAGCCCTCGTCTTTTTACCTACTTGATCCTCTGCTGCCTTCACTATTTCATCCCTCAAAGCTACCCATTCTTCTTCTATTGTATTTCTTTCCCCCGTTCCTGTCAATTGTTCCCTTACGCTCTCCCTGAAACTCTGTACAACCTCTGGTTCTTTCAGTTTATCCAGGTCCCATCTCCTTAAATTCCCACCTTTTTGCAGTTTCTTCAGTTTTAATCTACAGGTCATAACCAATACATTGTGGTCAGAGTCCACATCTGCCCCTGGGAATGTCTTACAATTTTAAACCTGGTTCCTAAATCTCTGTCTTACCATTATATAATCTATCTGATACCTTTTAGTATCTCCAGGGTTCTTCCATGTATACAACCTTCTTTCATGTTTCTTAAACCAAGTGCTAGCTATGATTAAGTTGTGCTCTGTGCAAAATTCTACCAGGCGGCTTCCTCTTTCATTTCTTACCCCCAATCCATATTCACCTAGTATGTTTCCTTCTCTCCCTTTTCCTACACTCGAATTCGAGTCACCCATGACTATTAAATTTTCGTCTCCCTTCACTATCTGAATAATTTCTTTTATTTCATCATACATTTCTTCAATTTCTTCGTCATCTGCAGAGCTACTTGGCATATAAACTTGTACTACTGTAGCAGGTGTGCACTTCGTATCTATCTTGGCCACAATAATGCGTTCACTATGCTGTTTGTAGTAGCTTACCCGCATTCCTATTTTCCTATTCATTATTAAACCTACTCCTGCATTACCCCTATTTGACTTTGTGTTTATAACCCTGTAGTCATCTGACCAGAAGTCTTGTTCCTCCTGCCACCGAACTTCACTAATTCCCACTATATCTAAGAGGAAGTATGTTTTGTAATAAATGTGTACCCTACTGTGAGTGGTCAGCTTTTTTTTACTGAGAAGTGTTGTAGTTGGGAGTGGCGATACACATAGAATTATTTCATTATTCTGTGTTAAAAAATGTTGTTGGAAACAAGAGCACCCATATGATAGTTCTCGGAGGGAGGAGGGCAAACCGATAGGTATGAAATATTTTTAATATTTTCGAAGATGGATGGTGACGTGTAAGTAGCTACAAAAAATTACAGTTGCGACCCTGTCAGAAACCTGTGTAACAACGACTTGTGAATAATTTTCGTGAAAGGCCGCTACACTATGATTTTTCCTTTTCCTGAGAGGCAGGGCGGGTCGCGAATCCAAGTTGCCCCACGTATGAGCGCCCATGGTTACAAATAAGCAGTACTGACTTAGCTGCTCGTGGTTTAATAAAACGGTTTCAATGACCATACATCGTTTCTCTTTGGTCATTTTAGAAATACATTTGTTCAAAGAAAATTCGCTTCCAGTCCAAAGGTTACATAGGTGGTAGTGTTTACGTGGTGAGGGCAAAACGTGGGAGGAGGGGGGGGGGGGGATACAAGCTACCATCTGATTGCACCCATGGGTAATTGTCTACGAATGGAAATAAGGACAACACGTTCAAAAATAAAATTACAACTGTAATTAATTCTCGCAATACGCAAAAGGAGGGTTCACATGCGCGCTCAGCCACACAGATCTTTCTGATTTCTCCAAATCACTTCTGGCAAATGCTGGGATGCGTCCTTTGAAAAAAGGGCACGGCCGATTCAACTGGTTCAAATGGCTCTGAGCACTATGGGACTTAAGATCTATGCTCATCAGTCCCCTAGAACTTAGAACTACTTAAACCTAACTAACCTAAAGACATCACACAACACCCAGTCATCACGAGGCAGAGAAAATCCCTGACCCCGCCGGGAATCTAACCCGGGAACCTTGGCGTCGGAAGCGAGAACGCTACCGCACGACCACGAGCTGCGGACACGGCCGATTCCTTCTCCAACTTAGGAGTATTCTGGGCTTATGAATCAACAGATTATGAATCAAGATACACTACAGAAACGTCACCGAAAACAATTTCAAATAATTTTTCCATCCATTTATTGTCTTTTTTTCTGTTATATTCACCATACATTTAGTAGACTAGTAAGGACAACATTATTTCAATGTACAGTGGAAAACATTCGTCTAGTAATCATCTATGGGCATGGGTAGGTAAAAGAGACTCAAAAATAAGAATAATAAACGATTTCCTAAGACGGGGCGCAAACCCGCGACGCTCACCATTGTGCCATCGCTACGTTTGAAGAATTTATTTGTTAAAAGGCACATAAGTCACGTCGAAAATTTTGACCGTCGTTTCCTCAGAAATGGTCGAGTATCTACAGATAAGCCGAGACACGTGTTCGCTTGTTTGGACTCCTCTTCCACTGAGCAAAGTTCCCTGCAAATCGGGTTTGAACTCACCGTGCTCTCCTTGGAAGCATAATTCGTAAAACTGGCCAAGTGTTTTGGAATGCCCCCTTGAGTAAGAAACGCCGCCTACAGAAGCAGCTAATTGCTCCCTTCCTCTTCCTGATCGTCCGACCCCTGACGTCCGGCTCCACAAGAAGCGACGACGCAGCCACAGTTGCGGTTGGGTAGTTGTGCGTCTAGGGCGGGGGGGGGGGGGGGGGAGGGGAAGAGGAAGGGGTTCTCCCGTCAGCAAGTCGTGGCGGCTTGGTGTAGCCCCTCCCCCGCAGCCCGCTACAAGCCCGCTGCGACCACATAGCAACGGCGGCTTCCGGGAGCGCGCCAACTTGGCGCAACAATGCGCCGAGGAAGAGGAAGACGCGGCGCCGTCCACGATAGCGTCTCTGCGGCCGCGCCGGGCTGCCTTATCGGCGGCGTTCGCGACCGCGCTGTCCCGGACGCCCGCCACATTTAGCTGCGCTCTGGGAAGGAAGCAAGCAGCCCCTATTGTGACAATCTCAGACCGGCATCTCTGACGTCGCCTGCCGCTGCGGGAGCCGCGCCAGGGCAGCACGTGCCGGCCCGGCGTCAGTATGGCATCTCCGCGCCTCCGTGCTCCGTCTCATCAGTGGAAGCAGTAAATAAACCAACCCATCATAATATCTTGTGCATGTCGATATGTAAATTGTACCAGATAAGACCAAATGTCAATGAAGCGATTAAAGTTGATCTCGAGATGAAGCAAACTCTCGTTCAAATGAGAAGCAATGCTCGATGTTATAAAGCCGTAAATTATCACATAACATAATTTAAACAGGTCCTGTGAAGAAAAGCTTATGGATACAATCACTCTATCTTCTATAGGAAAAAAGGATATCTGTATTATTAAACGACTACCCCAGAACTTGGGGGCACAATACCCAAAAACATTTGCAGGTCGCGTATCTAATGGCTTTCGGGAACAACAAAAATTTTATTTTCAATACTTCGAATTATTATTGACCAAATTTAAAAATTTAAGTGATGTCTTTAACTACCCATTGAGAGGTACAATCTTACGTCAAAAGCTTCGCAACATAAGGCAAGTATTATACACTAAAAGGCCAAAGAAACTGGTACACCTGCCTAAATCGCATAGGCCGTCCGTTAGCACTCAGAAGTGCCGCAACATGACATAGCATGGAATCAACTAATGTCTGATGTATTGCTGGAGGGAATTCACACCATGAATCTTGCAGGGCTAACCATAAATCCTTAAGAGTGAGAGGGGATGGACATCTCTTCTGAACAGTACGATGTAAGGCATCCCAGATATGCTCAATGATGTTCATGTCTGGGGTGACTGGATGCTAGCGGAAGTGTTTAAACTCAGAAGAGGGTTCCTGGAGCCACTCTGGCGCAATTCTGGATATGTGGAGTGTCACATTGTCCTGCTGGAATTGCCCAAGTCCGTCGGAATGCACAATGGCATGATTGGATGCATGTGATCAGAAAGGATGCTTACGTACGTGTCACCTGCCAGAGTCGTATCTAGACGTATCAGAGGTCCCATATCGATCCAACTGCACACGCCCCACACCATTACAGAGCCTCCACTAGTTTGAACAGTTTCCTGCTGACATGCAGCGTCCATGGACTCATGAGGTTGTCTCCATGCCCGTACACGTCCATCCGCTCGATACAATTTGAAACGTGACTCGTCCGACCAGGCAACATGCTTGCTACTGATCTGCCCCAAGAATCTTTCCACTCCCCCAATTTTTACACCCAGAACAGTGCAAACACTTTCTGCAGTATAATGACGTGAATTACCTATCTACCCACGTACCTACCTACGAACATAGGCGTCTGCGAAGATGGGAACCAACTCATTTATATTCATATATAGCACGATGAAATGCTAAGACACAGCTGATAAAGCTTAAGGTCAGGATATATCATAAATTAATATGCGTGTGTGAGATACCATTCGTGTTTTAAGACTGAATAGAATAACACGTGTGACTTATAGATTCATTGTGCACGAGCGCCCTCAGTGGCGAGAACAAGGTATGTGTAATGTGTTTCCATGTTTGTGAAATTGTTATATGTTCTGGAAATTTGTGTATCGTGAAAGAAGGGAATAGTAACCACGATACCGAGATTTAATTTGAATAGTAGGCTAACATGTCGACTTGGTGGCCACGTGGTAGGCCATGTGTAGATCCACCGTTTGCTTAATACAGTGAAATAGTTAGGATGCTGGAGTGTTTCTTCTGTTATTTAAGTTGTGAATTAATATAGTGTAGGGCGATTTTAATAATCATCATGTGCGTAATGTTGATGAAGGTTCCAAGTTACACGTGGGTATGATCTTATAGTCCAGGCAATGCCACGTGCCTTACGTGAATTGGCCTGCCGCCGGCCGAAGTGGCCGTGCGGTTAAAGGCGCTGCAGTCTGGAACTGCAAGACCGCTACGGTCGCAGGTTCGAATCCTGCCTCGGGCATGGATGTTTGTGATGTCCTTAGGTTAGTTAGGTTTAACTAGTTCTAAGCTCTCGGGGACTGATGACCTCAGCAGGTGAGTCCCATAGTGCTCAGAGCCATTTGAACCATTTTTGAATTAGCCTGGCGTATTAGCGTTGTGAGTAGCAAGAGCAATATTCCATTCTTGGACAGTTTCTCTTAGTTAAGCTAAACGTGCGGCTTCACCGCAGGAACAGACCCTAGTGGGCATTTTGCTTAAGGAACCCTCTTAGCGTTCGAATCTGAAAGGAGTTGGGCTGCGAGGAAAAGTACCGCGGTGTGCAGAAGGGACAGAGGATGCGCTGGGCCGAATTCTGGCCGATCTGGGGAAATCCGCCGTCTTGGAGGCGAGCAAAAGGGGACCCGCTAGGCGATGTGTAGCGGCTCATTAGTGTGCGGAGCTTTCGACCAGACCTCTGCTAGTTTAGAATCGTGGAATGCACCTTAGCTCGGAGCTTCATAACCTAGTCCACATAGCGTTCGACTGTGCTGCATTACTTGTAACATATTGCACCATGCTAATCCTGATACATGAAATAAAACCCGGTATGCAGTAAATGTATGACTCGAGCTCACAAGTACTAGCATGAATGTGAATACATCCAGTCCTCATCCATAACCTGAATAAATTATCCGTTGGCCTATAATTGTAAAGGCACCCAGGATATTGACATTATTATCGAGATGTTAAATGTTGCAACAATAAAATAAATACATGTTTAATTCATTGGTTTGCTATTATTCCAGACGATTAAAATAGAATCCCATATTTATAATGAGAATGAAAATCAGAGAAGTAATTATCAGAGAAAGAGAGCATGATAAATAAACTAGAAGCATTAGAAGGAGAAACCTTTTATGAACCCTCCACATGACCAGGAATCTTTCTACTTGCTCCATTAACAAAGATATTTTCATGAAACGAACCCTCCCCGTAACAGAAGCCTTTCAAATACGTACAAGAATCATTCAATATGAGTTAAGAAATTTCCGAGAGCAGCCACGAGACTTACCGAGTGATCAAAAAGTCAGTATAAATTTGAAAACTTAATAAACCACGGAATAATATAGATAGAGAGATAAAAATTGACGCACATGCTTGGAATGACATGGAGTTTTATTAGAACCAAAAAAATAAGTTCACAAAATGTCCGACAGATGGCTACAATTTTACCCTCCACGCTGCCCTCCAATACTAAATTGGTCATCCCTTGCTGCCTCAGAACATGTCCTACCAACCGATCCCTTCTTCTAGTCAAGTTGTGCCACAAACTTCTCTTCTCCCCAATCCTATTCAATACCTCCTCATTAATTATATGATCTACCTATCTAATCTTCAGCATTCTTCTGTAGCACCACATTTCGAAAGCTTCTATTCTCTTCTTGTCCAAACTATTTATTGTCCATGTTTCACTTCCATACATGGCCACACTCCATACAAATACTTTCAGAAATGACTTCCTGCAAGGTTCGCAAGAGAGCTTCTGTAAAGTTTGGAAGGTAGGAGACGAGATACTGGCAGAAGTAAAGCTGTGAGTACCGGGCGTGAGTCGTGCTTCGGTAGCTCAGATGGTAGAGCACTTGCCCGCGAAAGGCAAAGGTCCCGAGTTCGAGTCTCGGTCGGGCACACAGTTTTAATCTGCCAGGAAGTTTCATTGACTTCCTGATACTTAAATCTATATTCGATGTTAACAAATTTCTCTTCTTCAGAAACACTTTCCTTACCATTGCCAGTCCACATTTTATATCCTCTCTACTTCGACCATCATCAGTTATTTTGATCCCCAAATACCAAAACTCCTTTACTACTTTAAGTGTCTCATTTTCTAATCTAATTCACTCAGCATCACCCGACTTAATTCGACTACATTCCATTATACTCGTTTTGCTTCTGTTGATGTTCATCTTATGTCCTCCTTTCAAGACACTATCCTTTCCGTTAAACTGTTCTCCCAAGTCCTTTGCTGTCTCTGAAAGAATTACAATGTCATCGGCTAACCTCAAAGTTTTTATTACTTCTCCATGCATTTTAATACCTACTCCGAATTTTTCTTTCGTTTCCTTCACTGCTTGCTCAATATTAAGATTGAATAACATCGGGGATATACTACAAACTTGTCTCAATCCCTTCCCAACCACTGCTTCCCTTTCATGCCCCTCGACTCTTATAACTGCCATCTGGTTTCTGTACAAATTGTAAATAGCCTTTCGCTCGCTATATTTTACCCCTGCCATCTTCAGAATTTGAAAGAGAGTATTCCAGTCAACATTGTCAAACGCTTTCTCTAAGTCTACAAATGCTAGAAACGTAGGTTTGCCTTTCCTTAACATAGCTTCTAAGATAAGTCTTAGGGTCAGTATTGCCTCACGTGTTCCAATATTTCTACAGAATCCCAACTGATCTTCCCCGAGCTCGGCTTATACCAGTTTTTTCATTCGTCTGTAAAGAATTCGCGTTAGTATTTTGCAGCTGTGACTTATTGAAACAGATAGTTCGGTAATTTTCACATCTCTCAACACCTGCTTTCTGTGGGATTGGAATTATTATATTCTTCTTGAAGTCTGAGGGTATTTCACCTGTCTCATACATCTTGCTCACCAGATGGTAGAGTTCGGTCAGGACTGGCTCTCCCAAGGCCGTCAGTAGTTCTAATGGAATGTTGTCTACTCCCGGGGCCTTGTTTTGACTCAGATCTTTCAGAGCTCTATCAAACTCTCCGCGCAGTATCATATCTCCCATTTCATCTTCATCTACATCCTCTTCCATTTCCATAATATTGTCCTCAAGTACATCGCCCTTGTATAGAGGCTCTATATACTCTTTCCATCTTTCTGCTTTCCCTTCTTTGCTCAGAATTGGGTTTCCATCTGAGCTCTTGATATTCATACAAGAGGTTCTCTTTTCTCCAAAGGTCTCTTTAATTTTCCTGTAGGCAGTGTCTATCTTAGTGAGATAAGCCTCTACATCCTCACAATTGTCCTCTAGTCATGCCTGCTTAGCCATTTTGCACTTCCTGTCAATCTCATTTTTGAGACTTTTGTATTCCTTTTTGCCTGCTTCATTTGCTGCATTTTTATATTTTCTCCTTTCATCATTTAAATTCAGTATTTCTTCTGTCACTCAAGGATTTCTACTAGCCCTTGTCTTTTTACCTACTTGATCCGCTGCTAGCTTTACTACTTCATCCCTCAAAGCTATCCATTCTTCTGCTGCTGTATTTCTTTCCCCCATTCCTATCAATTGTTCCGTTATGCTCTCCCTGAAACTCTGTATAACCTCTGGTTTAGTCAGTTTGTCCAGGTCCCATCTCCTTAAATTCCCACCTTTTTGCAGTTTGTTCAGTTTTAATCTACAGTTCATAACCAATAGATTGTGGCCTGAGTCCACATTTTCTCCTGGAAATGTCTTACAATTTAAAACCTGGTTCCTAAATCTCTGTCTTACGATTATATAATCTATCTGAAACCTCTCAGTATCTCCAGGCTTCTTCCATGTATACAGCCTTCTTTTATGATTCTTGAACCAAGTGTTAGCTATGATTCAGTTGTGCTCTGTGCAAAATTCTACCAGGCGGCTTCCTATTTCATTTCTTAGCCCCAATCCATACTCACCTACTACGTTTCCTTCTCTCCCTTTTCCTACTACCGAATTCCAGTCACCCATCACTATTAAATTTTCGTCTCCCTTCACTATCTGAATAATTTCTTTGATTTCATCACACATTTCTTCAATTTCTTCGTCATCTGCAGAGCTAGTTGGCATATAAACTTGTACTACTGTAGTAGGTGTGGGCTTCGTGTCTATCTTGGCCACAATAATGCGTTCACTATGCTGTTTGTAGTAGCTTACCCGCACTCCTATATTCTTATTCATTATTAAAGCTACTCCTACATTACCCCTATTTGATTTTGTATTTATGATCCTGTATTCGCCTGACCAAAAGTCTCGTTCCTCCTGCCACCGAACTTCACTAATTCCCACTATATCTAACTTTAACCTATGCATTTCCCTTTTTCAATTTTTCTAACCTCCCTTCCCGATTAAGGGATCTGACATTCCACGCTCCAATCCATAGAACGCCAGTTTTCGTTCTCCTGATAACAACGTCTTCATGAGTAGTCCCCGCCCGGAGATCCGAATGGGGGACTATTTTACCTCCGGAATATTTTACCCAAGAGGACGCCATCATGATTTAGCCATACAGTAAAGCTGCATGCCCTCGGGAAAAATTACGGCTGTAGTTTCCCCTTGCTTCAGCCGTTCGCAGTACCAGCACAGCAAGGCCGTTTCAGTTAGTGTTACAAGGCCAGATCAGTCAATCATCCAGACTGTTGCCCCTGCAACTATTGAAAAAGCTGCTGACCCTCTTCAGGAACCACACGTTTGTCTGGCCTCTCCACAGATACCCCTTCGTTGTGGATGCACCTACGGTACGGCTATCTGTATCGTTGAGGCACGCAAGGCTTCCCACCAACGGCAAGGTCCATGGTTCATGGAGAGGGTTTGGTCCCTTAGGAATTCACATACATCTGAACATGTTTTGCAAAATTGGTCAACCAAGTCATTCACTGTTTCCAAAGCACAGAGAACTAATTCTAGAACCTACATTTTTAAGGACAGCAATTATATTGTTTGCAGGATGTTTTCACACAGAAGAGTTACAGAAGAGCTTGGATGATGATGATGATGTTTGATTTGTGGGGCGCTCATTTATTTATTTATTTATTTACCTTATAGCATATAACACATCATATAGAAAAGACATAAAAATCATAAGACACAGAAATAAAGAGTAGTCACAGTGTGTAACATATAATTGTAGATATAAAAGTGTTTAAAACAAAAGTTCACAAACAACCATCCAGATTTCTGACATAGTCTATTGCACTTTCAGTCGCGGTCAGAAACTCATTGGGGTCTCCTGCAAAACGTCTCAGAGGGCAATCTTCCACGATGTGACGAATCGTCTGCCAGTCCGCACCGCAGTCACATCTCGGGGTGGTGATTTTACCCCACCTGTGGAGGCTGTCTGCACATCTGCCGTTGTTTGTCCGAATTCGATTCAGGGTCGTCCAAGTTTTCCTTGGCAAATTGAATCCTGGTGGTTGGACATTGATGCATGGCATATTCTGCAGGTTTTGGGGCACAGATTCTCTCCACCGCATTTTCCAGAGGTTGCCATAATCCGGGTTGAGAGGATGCATATTTTTTGCCTTTTTTAAAGAGGGGTGTCTTGAGCGCAATCTGTTCATCTCCAGGGCAGGAACATCCTTATGGATTGGCAGTTTCTCGTTGTTTAGCACTTTTCCATACTCGCGTAAGAGAGCGTTCTCTCTGCGCAGGTCCGGTGGGGGAATGTTGCTCAGTATAGGTAGCCAGTGTAAAGGCGTTGGCTTTATTGTTCCTGATATCATCCTCATTGTGTAGTTTAGTTGAGCATCGATCAAGCCTGTGTGTTTACTGTTTAGCCATACCAGTGCGGCATATTCTGCTGTTGTGTAGACAAGTCCCAGAGCCGAAGATCTCAGTACATCCGCGGAAGAGCCCCACGTGGTCCCACATAGCTTCTGTATGATATTATTTCGAGTTTTAAGTTTTGCGGCTGTATTACGTAGGTGTTCCTTGAATGTTAGGGTTCTGTCAAAGGTGACGCTTAGATAATGGGGTAAGTATTATGGTTTAGCTGCCTGTTTTCGAAATGAACGTTGAGCTTTCTTTTTGCTTGGGCATTGTCGAGGTGAAAGCATGTCACCTCCGTTTTTGTCGCGTTTGGCCGTAATCTCCACCTTCGGAAGTAATCTCTCAGCTTTGTTAGATCTGCAGTTAATGTATTTTCCGTTGCCTCCATTGATCTGCCTCTTGCAGCTATTGCCCAGTCGTCGGCATATCCGAATTTTTGAGAAGTGGTTTCAGGTAAGTCAGATATGTAGAGGTTAAACATCAATGGCGCCAGAACGGAGCCTTGTGGTAAACCATTGTTGAGCTTCATTTGGTCACTTTTTAAGTCGCCCATTATGACTCTGAAACTTCTATCTGTGAGCATGTTATCAATGAGGTTGGCCAGCTTATTACATGGTATGACCTGCAGCAACTTAAATATCAGGCCTTGTCGCCAAACGGTATCATAAGCGGTTGATAGGTCAATAAAGGCTACTGACGTTTTGAGTTTCTTCTGAAAGCTCGCCTCTATATGAGTTGCTAGGGAGAGGATCTGGTCGGTGCAACTGCAGTTGGGTCGAAAACCTGCCTGTTCAATCGGTACCACTTCAAGAATTTTTCCGCTTATTCTGTTGTAGATGATACGTTCCAACAGCTAATAGACACAGTTCAGCAGAGCGATAGGGCGGTAGTTTTGGGGCATGTCATTAGGTTTGCCTGGCTTTAGTATCGCTATAATCTTTGCTCGTTTAAGCTGGTGTGGGATATTACCCAGTTCTACAATATCTGTTAAGAAGTTTGCGAACCATGTTCTAGTATATTTTCCACAGTGAAGTAGGAATTCCGCGTGGATGCCATCGAAGCCGGGAGCCTTCCCACTTTTGATTTTTGACACGGCTGCTGCAACTTCTTCCGCTGTGATAGGCTGGGAAAATTCGGAGGTAGGCGATGCCCTTTGTTTTAAGGATCTTAATTCACGTTTGACGGTCGTGGTGTGTGTTCTGTCCCTTGGTGCTCTTGAGGTTCTAACTATGTGTGCGGCCACATTGTTAGGGGTTATCGGGTGGGTGTCTTTTATTTTACGTTTACTGCCTCCCAGGTTACGGAGTAGGGTCCATGCTTGCCTACTGGATTTAGTGAAATCTAGATTCTCCACGGTGTCCATCCATTTTTCCCGTCGAGCTGCGTCTAAGCTGTGCAACAGTTCGTCCGCGATTTCTTGGTTGTTGGTTTCGGTAAATTCCTGGTACAGGTCTTCGCATCTCTCATTCCAGCCAGGGATGTACTCTTTCCGGTAGCTTCTGGGTACATTCCTCTTAGCCGTGGCGATGACTGCTCCCACAAATCTCTCATAGTTGTCCCTAGTCGGGGGTATCCAACCTAGACACTTGTCAAGGTTTTCTGCAAAGGTGGCCCAATCTGCCTTCTGGAAATTCCATCGTGGGCGAGGAAAGGATTTTATGATTGGGATGTTAATTCCGACTTTTTTTAAGATAACAGGGCGATGCTGGCTATGTGGGAAATCAGACAGGACTTCACGAGTTGCGGATAGCGGTTGGTTTTTTTTTTTTTTTTTTAGTGACAAAACATAAATCAGGGTTATAATCTCGTCTCCATGCTGCTGATCGAAATGTTCCGCGGTCCTTGGCGTCGAAAATCAGGTGGGTGTTAGTCTCCTCACTTCAGCTCATGAGGGATTCACCGTTCTGGTCGTTTCGTGCGTACTTCCAGTTCTCATGGTGACTATTAAAGTCTCCTACGTAGATAGCAGGGTGGGGATATTCTTGGAGTACTTCTGGAGGCCATGGACAGCCGGGAGGCTTATAGATGTTAACTATAATGGTCTCGCTAATTTTGACAGCAACTTCATGTATGTTGTTGTCTGTAGATATCTTACACAGGGAAGCATTTTCTATCTTATTTCGTATGTAGGTTGCCACGCCGTAATTACGGTGATAGGTGGCTCCCAGTATCTCGAATCCGGGGATTTTTCCTCTAGAGGCCAGCTGATCTATGTTTTCCGCATGAGTCTCTTGTATCGCGACTACGTCGATTTTGTTCTGAGTGAGAACTCTCTGGAGAAATTCACATTTGCTCCTACTTATGCCTTCAATGTTTAGGTGGCAGACTCGGAGGCACGGTCCGAGTGCTCTAGTCAATTCTTCATCGTTCATTTGGTCGGTATCACTCATGATGTGTTTACCAGGAGATCCAGCACAGGATTATCTGGATTATCTGGTTGCCTTTAGTGCTAGTTCATTTAGCGTTACCCAGGGTGCACGTGTAGTATTCTTCTACGGACGCGAACTAGCCTTACACCCCGTGGGGCGCTCGACTGCGCGGTTATCAGCGCCCGTACAAATTCGCAATCTTTGCTCAGTCCAATCTAACCACTTTCATAAATGACGATGAAATAATGAGGACAACATAAACACACAGTCATCTCGAGACAGGAGAAAATCCGTGTTCCCGTTGGGAATCGAACCCGAGACCCCGTGCTTGGGAAGCGAGAACGCGACCGCGAGACCACAAGCTGCGGACTAAGAGCGTAAAATCAGACGTGTATCTCGTATAGACGGTCATACGACGTCGAGGGAATATAGAATTAGTTAAATGTCTTGGTTTTGCCTCATCATAAAACAGCTGGATCGGCGCTGACGATTTGCTACATAACAGGGAGCGCACACTACAACCAACTCAGTACCATAACATGTGTGATTGGAGACACATTAGAGTATGAGGCGGTATTCTCAACGAACTACCAGTCGAATTACACATTCCTGGATAAAACTGCTGTGGACCTGGAACAAAACTTCAAAAGCTATTGGCACGTGGTAATGAAGGGATAAATCTGCTCAACGAAGCGTGTATGGAACAGGACATCGCATACGCAGAAAATTAAGTTCGTCACAATGCCGATCGAGTTTTAGGTGATAAAGCTAAGGCAGTACGTGTGAGAGGGGGTATTGGTATAAGTCAACACAACGAAGTGTCTGCAGTAGAAAAAATTATGCATGGTAAAGTTAAGTTACGCTTTGGTGTGAAGAAGTTCAGCGAAGAGGATGCACGAGACACTGCAGCCTGACAGCTATGTATGCAGCTAAAAGCGCCCTGAAGCGGAACGGAGTGGGAAAATGATTAAACCACCTAGGGTTCTATCAATACGCAAAACGTCAGGTGAAACTAGTTCCCCCCTCATTCCTGCCCGCCGGACTCTTTGTCGTGATTTCCCTGGCTGGGGGTGCTGCGGCTAATGCCAGGACAGTCAAGAATGCACAAAATTCTCAGGAGCAACGTCAGGAGGCACAAAGACATAGCCGCATGATAGAGGCAGCGCCCATCGGGAAAGGGCTATACTTGAACGGATGGAAGGAAGGGCTAGGTCTCTCCATAAACAAAAAAGAAGCCTCTAGAAACCCTACGAGACAGGGCGCTTACGAATACATATCTGCTTAAGTTTGTTAAGAAGAAATTCAACATTCCGAGTTGTGTTTATGTGGAATACATTACCGAGGACTATGTGGAAATCAGGAGAATGCGGAATTGTGAATCTGGATGTTTCAGGAGAATCTGGAACGCACTGGGTAACGTATGTTAAAAAAATAAATAGAAATAACATCTACGATTTCGACTCATTCGGCGACCTGCAACCTCCATAAGAATTATAATGATACTTCACAGGTAGAAGACTTGTGTTCTTCAATTTTCGACGTTACCAAGACTTTAACACATTCCTGTGAGGTCATCTATTTATCATGTTCCTCCTGACATTTACAAATGATACAGAAGGACTGGTATGAAGCATCCATTCAGCAGTTGACGTTTAGATGCAATGTCGTACACTCTGACTTTTTAAAAAAAAATGATCGTCCGTACTACGTGCGAATTACTTCCCACCAACTGAGTTAAGCACTGGAGATTGGAGCATCATGCTGATTGGACAGGACACCACCCAAATATCACAGAGACTAACAATAAACTGCATCTGAAACTTAATGGTAAAAACGAAATTGTGGAAACTGAATCTGGATCATTTAAAACGAAGTTTTCAAACAGTCAGGAAAAGCTATTGATCTCCGTACAAACATCAGTACACTTAAATCTGAAATAAGGACGGTGAACAAATCGACTGACTTTAACTAGAAAGGTTCAGTAGAATCGCTACTGGGTTTCAAAAAGGGATAGTTTTTGAAGACGGATCCCAGTAAATTTTACAAATCTAATCGGACAGTGGATATTCTCCCTCTCAGGATAATCAGTGTTGTGAGTAAGATTGCAACGAATACATATCTCAACTATACCCTGATTCATTCAATTCACGGATTCTTCCCATCAGCTGCAACAGGGTATAAGACTGTTGAGACTCCTACCAAAGACCTTCCAGTGACAGTTCAGACATTGGACTACCTGAAGCTGCTTATTGTGGACCAGAATAACCAAGTTGTTGACTTGCGTGTGACAAAATCATTGTACGGCTATATCTAAGACAGGATGGGCGTAAGGCATAAAACAAGCGCACACAACGCACAGCACAGCACTTCGCAGCAGAACTGCAAAGTGATAACACGCGCGAACTACAAGTTTCTTAAAACAGTAGGCCTTAAACCTCGAAATGACGTCGTCGCTCAATATATCTCACGCAGTGGAATATGATTAGCGAATCATACGTCAGTAATAATTCTCGCATAAATCCGCTCCTTCGACGAAATTTAGCAAGAACGATGAAATAAGGATTGACATCCAGAAGCAAGACGCTTTAACACTTCCATGCAAGAGTTTCATACGTGGTTGTTGTTGTGGTCTTCAGTCCTGAGACTGGTTTGATGCAGCTCTCCATGCCACCCTATCCGGTGCAAGCTTCTTCATCTCCCAGCAGGAATTGCATCACCGAGTCCTTTCAAGAATGTGAATTGTGCTAAACCACGAAGGAATGCAGAGTTGTCAACACGTTTCTTCCATGAACTTCACTGGGACAATCCTGGTACACCTTGCAAAGAAATGATGACATCACTTCTAATATTCGTTCATCCTGAGACCATCAAAGGCGAGAAGAAGATCATATGGATGCAAAGAATCATCAAGTTTGACTTTACTCATTACCTTGAATTCTACAGGTGAGCTGCTACCCATCAGCTCAAGAATAAGAACAAGTGTGAAAATAGTGTTGTGTCTGCTTATGAAAATGGTAAATTAATATCAAATTGGATTAATGAAAATAAATGGATTTTTACCTCAATTCTGTGTTTCTTTTTCTTTCTACCTAACTTCTTCTTACATAGTATGTAGCTCTTCCCAGATCCTACGTCTGTGGCTTTGTTCAAGGACATAAGATATAATTTCAGACATATTTGTTGTATGTCTTTGGAAGCGGATACGATCACGCACCGCCTTTTTCCAAAAACCTATAAATGCAGTGCGATAGAGAAAATCCCATGCAATCACTACACATATTTTGTTTTCTTCCATCTCAAACGTCACCTCTCTCATGGTTTACACTAATACCTTGTGCATCTTGCACAGCCTTTATATGCATTTGTAGAAGTAGGGATTTGTGAAATAGCAACAAAGACATATGGTAACGAATAACAATGTTTTTTTTCAGAAATAAATACTCGCAGTAGTTATACAGCTTTACATCCACAAATCTTGTTGTTTTCACGATACACGAAAAAATACTGCTTTTAAATGCACGCTTTATGTTGTTGTTTGAAATTTTTTTGTTCACAGTTCTTGGTTTTGAAAATAATAGTAATGGTTGCACAAATTTTTTACTTTACATTGTAGTACTGACTGCAGCTATTGAAGAGGTACATTTATCCTACACTATTACTATTACTAGTGAAATTCCTCACAAACAGAAGACTAATTCATACGTTGGGCTGGGTGGCTATAAACATTTTCCACCTCAAGCAGCTGAAATAATGTAATAATACAATGAAGCAGATGGCCCTAACATGTTCATCCCAAATATCTGCACTAAAATGAACTCGGTTTAACTCACACTTAAAATTACGTACAGCTAGCGGTAGGTGAAATTTAAAAACTAAGTTATTTGCACATGCACTCTCACAACCACACAAGCACATGAAATGCAAAAGAGAGAAATACGGTAAACTATTTTTTCCTTCATTTACAGGTTTTTAGCTTTTCTGATGATTTTAGTCGAATTTTTAATCTTATTGATATAAAATGCACATTTTTATCTTTTTTATAAGTTTTATAATTTTTCCTCCAGCATGTGGTGCTTGTATATTCATACATACATAGTATGCTACTTATTCACGAAAAAATAAACCGAATATATTTCCACAAATGCATACATATTTCACACACGTCAACACGCAAGTGCACTGACAAGCATTCACACAGACACATATAAGCAATCACACATGCAGGCACACCATACATCACATACATACAATATTTACACTATGATAAAAGTTCCGTACTATTCAGCTCAAGCTCTCTCTCAGCCAGTCACTCATTATCTCTCTCATTCACACCACTGAAAAATTCCCCCACCCTCTAGCGCTCCAAGTAAATAGTGTGAGTACAGGAGGGTTTCGATCCTGCCATCACAAAAGGCTCTTTTATCGTCATGAGGTGACAATCCGACTTTAGACTGCAGAACAGTGTACACCTCATGACCTTGCGACTGAATACTACTTTGCTGTACCAAATGCAGAGGTTGCAAAGGAGCACCGTGAACACTACTGTACAGGCACTACAAGTAGTCGTCGACCGCGAGGATACGTGATGCCGCCCGCCTCACGCCCTTAGCCCGCCTATGGGTGGTCCCATCTATAGTACGATATGCATACATTTTGGATCTTAGACCAACAAACTCCATAATCGGCAGTAAATCCTCCTCATCTTTCATCAAGCCCATAACCTCTTGTTCTGAGGAACCATAACGCAAGGATTATCCGCTGCATATCCCGATGAGTCGAATTCATTACCGTGACACCTAATTACTTCATATGGGTCGCAGTTCTTTGCCCAGTAGATGAAACTATCTGTATCCATATAAACTTTTATTCCACAAAATGAGTCTTAGCACACTCATAGTGGAAGTGGTACAGTGCGGTTTGGAGATGTCTAGTAGACACATACCCAAATAGACTGGTTTCATAAACTCTAGTGAAACCCTCGAAATCTCCACAAGACAAAGTTCTCATTGAAAATAGTGACCCGCTTAAAATTTGGTCTGGAAATGCATTTTCTTATGCACGACGGCCCATTACAATTGCTCCTAATCAAAATATCGCATTCATTTCTTACATTCTGCATGGTTTTACCGAAAATTTAATTATTATATAATTTTTAAAAATCTATTTCGAAAGCGCTAGTTGCACCCGCCCTTTTCTCTGTTCTCTGTATTTAGATCAATATACTACTGCAACCAAGGGTATTGACGGAAGGAGATAGCCTGGGTGATGCTATCTAGCTCCATCCCTAAACTAAGACACTACTGGAGACTTTTTTTTTTTGGTCATCAGTCTACTGACCGGTTTGATGCGGCCCGCCACGAATTCCTTTCCTGTGCTAACCTCTTCATCTCAGAGTAGCACTTGCAACCTACGTCCTCAATTATTTGCTTGACGTATTCCAATCTCTGCCTTCCTCTACAGTTTTTGCTCTCTACAGCTCCCTCTAGTACCATGGAAGTCATTCCCTCATCTCTTAGCAGATGTCCTATCATCCGGTCCCTTCTCTTTATCAGTGTTTTCCACATATTCCTTTCCTCTCCGATTCTGCGTAGAACCTCCTCATTCCTTACCTTATCAGTCCACCTAATTTTCAACATTCGTCTATAGCACCACATCTCAAATGCTTCGATTCTCTTCTGTTCCGGTTTTCCCACAGTCCATGTTTCACTACCATACAATGCTGTATTCCAGACGTACATCCTCAGAAATTTCTTCCTCAAATTAAGGCCGGTATTTGATATTAGTAGACTTCTCTTGGCCAGAAATGCCTTTTTTGCCACAGCGAGTCTGCTTTTGATGTCCTCCTTGCTCCGTCCGTCATTCGTTATTTTACTGCCTAGGTAGCAGAATTCCTTAACTTCATTGACTTCGTGACCATCAATCCTGATGTTAAGTTTCTCGCTGTTCTCATTTCTACTACTTCTCATTACCTTCGTCTTTCTCCGATTTACTCTCAAACCATACTGCGTACTCATTAGACTGTTCATTCCGTTCAGCAGATCATTTAATTCTTCTTCACTTTCACTCAGGATAGCAATGTCATCAGCGAATCGTATCATTCATATCCTTTCACCTTGTATTTTAATTCCACTCCTGAACCTTTCTTTTATTTCCATCATTGCTTCGTCGATGTACAGATTGAAGAGTAGGGTCGAAAGGCTACAGACTTGTCTTACACCCTTCTTAATACGAGCACTTCGTTCTTGATCGTCCACTCTTATTATTCCCTCTTGGTCGTTGTACATATTGTATATGAACCGTCTCTCCCTATAGCTTACCCTTACTTTTTTCAGAATCACGAACAGCTTCCACCATTTTATATTGTCGGACGCTTTTTCCAGGTCGACAAATCCTATGATAGTGTCTTGATTTTTCTGTAGCCTTGCTTCCATTATTAGCCGTAACGTCAGAATTGCCTCTCTCGTCCCTTTACTTTTCCTAAAGCCAAACTGATCGTCACCTAGCGCATTCTCAGCTTTCTTTTCCATTCTTCTGTATATTATTCTTGTAAGTAGCTTCGATGCATGAGCTGTTAAACTGATTGTGCGATAATTCTCGTACTTGCCAGCTCTTGCCGTCTTTGGAATTGTGTGGATGATGCTTTTCCGAAAGTCAGATGGTATATCGCCAGACTCATATATTTCTACACACCAACGTGAATAGTCGTTTTGTTGCCACTTCCCCCAAAGATTTTAGAAATTCTGATGGAATTTTATCTATCCCTTCTGCCTTATTTGACCGTAAGTCCTCCAAAGCTCTTTTAAATTCCGATTCTAATACCGGATCCCCTATCTCTTCTAAATCGACTCCTGTTTCTTCTTCTATCACATCAGACAAATCTTCACCCTCATAGAGGCTTTCAATGTATTCTTTCCACCTATTTGCTCTCTCCTCTGCATTTAACAGTGGAATTCCCGTTGCACTCTTAATGTTACCACCGTTGGTTTTAATGTCACCAAATGTCCGACAATCATATCTTTTTCGATGTCTTCACATTTCTCCTGCAGCCATTTCGTCTTAGCTTCCCTGCACTTCCTATTTATTTCATTCCTCAGCGACTTGTATTTCTGTATTCCTGTTTTTCCCGGAACATGTTTGTACTTCCTCCTTTCATCAATCAACTGAAGTATTTCTTCTGTTACCCATGGTTTCTTCGCAGCTACCTTCTTTCTACCTATGTTTTCCTTCCCAACTTCTGTGATGGCCCTTTTTAGAGATGTCCATTCCTCTTCAACTGTACTGCCTACTGCGCTATTCCTTATTGCTGTATCTATAGCGTTAGAGAACTTCAAACGTATCTCGTCATTCCTTAGTACTTCCGTATCCCACTTCTTTGCGTATTGATTCTTCCTGACTAATGTCTTGAACTTTAGCCTACTCTTCATCACTACTATATTGTGATCTGAGTCTATATCTGCTCCTGGGTACGCCTTACAATCCAGTATCTGATTTCGGAATCTCTGTCTGACCATGATGTAACCTAATTGAAATCTTCCCGTATCTCCCGGCCTTTTCCAAGTATACCTCCTCCTCTTGTGATTCTTGAACAGGGTATTCGCTATTACTAGCTGAAACTTGTTACATAATTCAATTAGTCTTTCTCCTCTTTCATTCTTTGTCCCAAGCCCATATTCTCCTGCAACCTTTTCTTCTACTCCTTCCCCTACAACTGCATTACAGTCGCCCATGACTATTAGTTTTTCGTCCCCCTTTACATACTGCATTACCCTTTTAATATCCTCATACACTTTCTCTATCTGTTCATCTTCAGCTTGCGACGTCGGCATGTATACCTGAACTATCGTTGTCGGTGTTGGTCTGCTGTCGATTCTGATTAGAACAACCCGGTCACTGAACTGTTCACAGTAACACACCCTCTGCCTTACCTTCCTATTCATAACGAATCCTACACCTGTTATACCATTTTCTGCTGCTGTTGATATTACCCGATACTCATCTGACCAGAAATCCTTGTCTTCCTTCCACTTCACATTCACTGACCCCTACTATATCTAGACTGAGTCTTTGCATTTCCCTTTTCAGATTTTCTAGTTTCCCTACCACGTTCAAGCTTCTGACATTCCACGCCCCGACTCGTAGAACGTTATCCTTTCGTTGATTATTCAATCTTTTTCTCATGGTAACCTCCCCTTTGGCAGTCCCCTCCCGGAGATCCGAATGGGGGACTATTCAGGAATCTTTTGCCAATGGAGAGATCATCATGACACTTCTTCAATTACAGGCCACATGTCCTGTGGATACACGTTACGTGCCTTATTGCAGTGGTTTCCATTGCCTTCTGCATCCTCATGTCGTTGATCATTTGCTGATTCTTCCGCCTTTAGGGGCAATTTCCCACCCCTAGGAAAAGAGAGTGCCCTGAACCTCTATCCGCTTCTCCGCCCTCTTTGACAAGGCAGTTGGCAGACTGAGGCTGACTTCTTATGCCGGAAGTCTTCAGCCGCCAATGCTGACTATTTATCAAAATTTAGGCAGTGGCGGGGATCGAACCTGGGACCGAAGACGTTTTGATTGTGAATCAAAGACGCTACCCCTAGACCACGGCTGGAGACTACGATAATGAATTGTGTACATCTGCTTGTTTCCAACGGTGGTCACCAGTTTAGTGATTGTGCTTCCTCATGGAACTTATTGCTCTGGATATAACGACAAGTCGCTTGTCATTTCAGGCATACTAACAGGGTGTATGAAGTTTACCATCACCACACACCCTACATCAGAACCAGCCACCAGACCCATTATTTTTCTACCAATCCCTCTAATTCGTTTTTGGGCACCCATTGAAACCCACCAAACAGCAGTGGCTGCAGCAAGGTACGTCTGTATGAGATATTCACATCCAAATATGGATATAACTTGAATCGAGGGATGCGTTGACCCCCTCACCCATACACAGGTTATTTACCATGGCATGTCTATGGATACACTGGAAAAGTCCCTCACGGATCCCACGCTCAAAGAAAAGCATATCAGCATCAGTCAAAAGTTCGATGCTGCGCCTCGTTTTCTTGAGCATTGGGTATCAGGACAACACAGGTGCTGTGTAATAGAAGGTGGGGTCCAGAGAATATGTAGCCATACATACTCTCCGGAATTTTTCAAAATCACCCGCAAGCAAACGTACGTCAGTGTCCATGTATAATCTTATGTAGTCAACCAAATTGGAAATGTTGAATTCCCACTAGAAATTCATGGCATGCTCATAATCTGCCCTGATTATGGCATAGACTTTGAGACTACTGGAAAATGCAGATATGTCGGGAGCCTGGTTTTGTCGAGTGTTGCCTTACTATCCAAATACTCATAAGGGAAAACTGCTTTCCTAGTCACAAGTTGAAACTTCCCATCATCGGAGTATGCAGATTGAGTGATACGCTTATCCTCCCGAGGTAGAGTTAGAAGGACTTTCTGGAGTGGCACATGCATAAAACGTAGCATGAAGAGGAAATTTTTCGCGTCATTGGTTTCGAGGATGAAACATATTTTTAAACACTCTCAGGCAGGACAGTGACTTAATTTTTCTCCCAACCGAAATTAACCGATTGTTCAACTAGAAAGTGAGCGCCATACCCATTTAAATTATGGACGGCATGTGTCGTGGTAACTGAGACTTCAAATTGCATGCATTATGAGCTGTGCCGCGGAACCTCCACGTAAGATGATAATAATATGTACAGGAAGTTTCAGTTTTGCTATCTAGCGACAGCCCACAAATATGACAGTTAACACTGCATAATTTTTTATCCTCCTCTGTTTCGGTCATGAGGATGTTGCTGCTGTAGAACCTATCAACATCCCATGAGAGTTTTTCAAGCTCAGTGAGCAACCAAACAGCGGGATTGTCCCCAACATAAGACTCATAGCTCTCAAGACTTGAATCATATTAGCATGCAATTTGGTATGGTGCCATGCCAAATACAGTACGTGGTTTGGCATGAAGGTGGTGTGTGAGGCTAAGGGGTTCCCTTTACAGTGGGTGATAGGGGCAAGGAGACATTCGAAGTCTGCGTATACAACAAATAGACATTGTTCCTGGTGGTGAGAATTCTTGGATTCAATGAACTTGTTTTCTTCTGAAGGCAATACGTACCGGTTTCTTGGATTCACAGTCCACCAGATGTCTTTTTAAAGACTTTTCTTCCGAAAAGGTACTTAGACACCTGAAGCAGATGTGCTGATTACACTTCCGTCTATCGAGTTAGGAGAGAAGGAGGTGGGACATGTCTTTGATACAGTCATAATTCCGATTTACACCTTCAGAAAAGAGCAGCATGTTTACATGTACATGAAGATCACGCTCACCTGTGTATTTCGAAAATGTAGTGATCCAACTACAGTATGCTCGTCCTGCTCATGTGGCTTGCTTCTATGCTTCTTCAGGCCATAAGCATGAACCGATACCCAGGATTTTGTGCCTCAAATTTTGGTATAGCCTGAACCTTTATGGGGATCTCGATACCGTCGTAGTTATACCCCCGGGGCATCATATTTTTGCGCCCGTAGAATTGACCTGTGCGCTCTGGATGTACTCTGTAATTTCTAGCGCCAAACCAGGACTGACCATGCAGAAATCCTTTTCATTTTGGACATGAATACATGCCTTCTTATCAGCTATATCCTTAGGAAATTTGATATAATTGGACCCTTCATAATGGATCGTAGACATGAATATGGATCTCGAGGTGTGGTGTTTGGTTGAGTGCTTTAGCTGACCCTCTTACTTCCATCTCGGAGAGCCATGGCAGTATAGCACCCAAGGTGGATTCACAATACCACTCGGCGATCGATGTACTCCGAGATATAACGCCGTTATTACCCCAGATGTCATGCAGGATTTTCTGTTCAGCAGCACCCTGCTGTTTGGGAGGATGAGTCAACCTGCAGCAGAGTACTGCATTACATTTAGTGGTCTTACATCTCGGATCATATATGGCTTTGAGGAGTTCTGTCTCCAGCACCAGGAGACATACTTCTAGAAACCTGACTTGGTCGGGAAACCCCCCGGCCTGATTCTCAATTCTAGTGAACGAGATACGGTCCTTAAAGGCCCTAACAACTGCCGAGTATTCTAGAGTGCTCATGACGCCCTAACCTGATGTCCTTCTCTATCTGGATGTGATAGAACACTACTGTTAGTCACAGAGTCACAGGTTCACTATCACTAACACTACAGCTAGGAGACGACTACGTCCACCTGGTGGATGATAGCATTGAGCAGGAGGCGCCTTGATGGGGGAGGATTGGACCGAGGTATACATAACTCTCGCTGATGGAAAGGGCAAACAGCCGGAGCCAGAGTAGGAGGAGGCGGCAGCAGTGAGCTCCTGTGGGAGTACCCAAGCTGTGGGGCCCCACTCGTTGATGTTGCTGCATGTTGGAGGCTTCATCCTCGCCAGCCTGGCGGGGTGGGGGATCATTCCTCTGACTGAACTGCGCACGGACACCAGAAGGTATGCGATGGCGTGGGAGCCGACACTGCAGCAGCTGCAGCCGCCTCTCGCGCAGCAACGAGCGGCGCATTGCGAGGCGGTGCACGCCGCTCGGGTGTGTGTTTCATACCTGTCCTCACAACCATTGCGCCAGGTGCACGGGCCACAGCAAGCTGATGTTCAAATGGTTCAAATGGCTCTGAGCACTATGGGACTTAACATCTGATGTCATCAGTCCCCTAGAACTTAGAACTACTTAAACCTAACTAACCTAAGGACATCACACACATCCATGACCGAGGCAGGATTCGAACCTGCGACCGTAGCAAAATCGTGGTTCCGGACTGAAGCGCGTAGAACCACTCAGCCACAGCGGCCGGCCTAGCTGTTGCCGTAACGGGCTTGGTGACACCTATTTTAACATACGAATAACGGAAAAAAGTTAGGTTAAACTTCGAAAATGCTGTAGAAATAACACAACTGGTCAGAATGACGTCAAATTAAAACAGTATATTATCGCAGAAGGAGGAAAACGTATGACAAAAGAAAAAAAATTGTGTGAAAATTGATCGATAGATGGCGCTGTATGTGTCAAAATACGTAAATGACAACACCTGTCATGCGCACGAACAATTGAAGTTTGTATAAACACGCCGGGTACACGGATTTTCCTCCTTTCGCGTCTGCGACGTTCGCCATGACTCTCTCTATGCAGGATCGCGCTCTGCTTGTAAAGCTGTATTACAAGAATGATGACTGTGCACACGTGGCTCTGCAGAAGTTCCGGACACTGAAGGGTTTGAAAAAAAGGCGATGGTCCGATGACTGCCATGGGTCAGGAGAAAACGATTAGGAAATTGGAAAAGGTGAGTTCTTTTGGTGTGGAACCTAGTAGAGGGAGGAAACGAACTGATTCGACGTCCGTTGAAGCAGTGGCCACAGCAGTACAGGAGGAGACGAGTGGTGGTGTGCAAACGTGCAGTGCCGGAGAATTTCCCGAACATAGGAGATACCTGTGAGCACGGTGCATAAAATCCTATAAAACATCTTTCTTCGTTATCCATTCAAAATTACCCGTGTGCATGACTTGCTTCCTGTTGACCAGCCATCAAGAGAGACCTTTAGCTTATAATTTCTTGCTCGCTTAGAAGTGGACAATGATTAGCTGTGGAAGATTTTGTGGACAGACAAAGCCCACTTCCATTTGCCAGGATATGAAAATACACAGAATTGTCGAATATGGACAACGGAAAATCCACACGTAAATCAACCATTATCACTTCATCCTGAAAAGGTTACTGTGTTGTGCGGGTTTACAGCATCATTTATCATAGAGCCATATCTTTTTCGAAGAGACAGGTGCCTCCGGACCTGTCACCTGCCCGTCACTGGCAAGCGCTGTGAGTGTCTTTTGCAGAACCATGTCACTCCAGCTCTCCAACAGCGTGGATGTGTGGATGGGATCATTTTTATGCAAGATGGCGCACCTCCGCATATTTCAAATCCAGTAAAGCAGCTGCTGAAGCGCCATATCGGAAATGCTAGAATTACCAGCCGCCATTTCCCTACAGACTGGCTGTCCCCATCACATGATCTTAATGCGTGTGACTTCTGGTTGTGGATCTATTTGAAAGATGTTGTGTTCAGAATGTAAACTTAGCTGCATTGAAGGCACACATTGTGCATCACAATCTTTTGTGACGCTGGAGGCTTCTCGATCAGTTGTGGAACCTGCTGTTTCTCGATTTCAACTTGTTGCAAAAAACAGTGGACAGCATATTGAACATGTTTTGCGCCATTCAAACGGAAATTAATAATCCGATCTGATTTTTATTGATGTTTTTTATGCGGCTTTTGGCCTGAGGACAATTAAAGCTCGATGTGATTGATACCTTTTATGCGGTTTTTGGTCTCAGGAAAATTGAAAACCGATTTTTCCAATCCGATGTGATTGACGTTGCCGTGGTGGATGGGCTTACGTAGCTAACAGTATTGTACCTGTACACCCACGCATATTGAGTGGTACAGTTTGTTTAACGTCAAACGTACACCTTAGACATTGTTGTATGAGTCATTTGTCATTTGTAGTCAACCACTATTAAATTATGTTGCTTACAGTGCCATCTATTGCTACATTTTGTAACTATTTATTTCTGTTCTGCCATGCGTTTTCCCCCTTCTCCGACAATATTCTGTTGCAATTTGTCGTCATTCTGACCACTAGTGTTATTTATAGAGCGGTTTAAAAGTTTAATAGTAATCACCCTGTATATGCTGTAAACAAACAAGGACAATTGTTTACATTAGCATTCCTCAATAATAATTAGATGCTGTTATGATGTGACAGTCACATTATAATAACCTTTTACACTCTGGTTCCCAGTATTGAGCAGTTCAGCCGGTCTTTCAGGTAGTTCTCCCACCCAGTCAAATATCTCCGTCTCCTGTTCCAGAAGGGAGAGATCGCACTGCCTTGCAGCAGCCACCATCGCACGCCCCCGCTCAGGCATCTCACCCTCACCGGAACTGTTGTCGTTGTGGAGCCACCAATCCATCTCACAGAAGTTGTCTACACCAGGATATTGATTATAAGAAACAACAGCAACAACAACAAATTTTTTACTGAATTTGCCTACAGCGGGATACTGGTTACGGTATACATAACCATGAGAAAAAAATAAAAAGTTCATACCAGATGGAAGTGATGACTCGTGGTCATCATTCTCGACGCATATCCCTGCCAGATTCTCATCCTCCTCTTGATCCAAAGCAACATCTACAACAATGAAGAATATATATCTCACACAACTGTATACGATGAAAAAAAGTCTAACGGCAATATATTACTAAAGTACTTACGGTCATGCTGCATTTCGGCCTCGAGCAGCAGCTCAATGTCCATCAGCTGCCACTCTAATGCTGAAATAGCGAGATCAAAACTTTTATAGACACTTGTTACGATCTCAAAACATCAAGAGCTGTTTTCTGAACACGTAAACTATCAAACAAAATTTGCTGGTGTACTTACATGACACTATCACAACTTCTTCGACTTGCTGGTGACTTTCAGTTTCCAGCCGACGTTCTAATTCCGCAAACATATTGACAACGAATCCTGCAACAGTAAGAAAAAGATCTTTTGTAACCAATTGTTATGAAAATGTATCACTGTCTCGAAAAATATGAATACCTTGCTACAAAATTTTATAACTTTCGCAATTTGAACTCATAATTCTTTTTATAAACACATACACTGCAGTTGCCCAAAGTTTGGCCATTTTCTATCACCGTTGGCGCTGGCATCGTTACTGGCTGGTCGTTTCATATTGCAAGAACCAGACACAACCAGGCGCTGTCAACGATTTATGACTTTTGTGGTGGGGGTTGGGTTTTATATACCTTCAGACTACAGCCTCTATTTTGCAGAATACCAATCGTAATTCAGAATGCTATACCATAAAGTTATAACTTGCCTTATTTTTCTTCAATCTGACTTGGTGCAGGTGTCTGAGAAACCAAAGGCTGCTGTGAGGGAGAAAAAAATTCTGAGATAAACATCCTCTGATTGTGGGCAAGTGCCTGGAAAATTGGACGCATCTGCCATCTTTAGAAAAATAGCCCGCGTTCATTCTGGGAGAAACAGATAGCCTTGCGCTCCGAATACCAGCTGCATCCCTCGAAATATATGTTGTTTTTTTTTTTTTGTTAGTGACAGCTGTGGGAGGAAGACACTAATTTCCGAAAACAAGTCTATGTTCATAATAGATGACTACCACTACAGGCCTTGGGAACAATGTTGTACATTACAATCATCTACCAGCTTCTGTCTGGCTGCTGTATGCCGCCCCCTAAGGCGTGGAAGCGGATGGCGGAGGGTCTACTATTGCGGGTGGGGCAGGTGAGGTGGGCCAGTGCGGGTGGCCGCCTTTCAGACCGTCAGACACCACGCCAAGTGGTTCGCATGCTGCAGGATGTGTCACTCCTTCTTCATCTCAGGCCAACGGAGCAGGCAGGAGCAGGAGGGGGTAGGTGGGTCCGACAACGTCATACAACGTGAGGCAACTGTGGCACCTACCTTGAATGCAGAGCAATGGCGGCTGACCAAGCCCCGGAGGTCACGCAAAGTGGCTGCAGCCTGATGTGTGGTGGGCCGCGCAGAGCAGGAGCAGGAAGTGGGGAAGGGATGGAGCCTGGCACACCACTAATGCAATCACGCCCAGCAGTGCACCGTGCAGTACCTTAATGACTTTGCGATCACAGTATAGGTAATCGGAAGTTCAACACGAGCATCCCTTTCCTACGAAATGTAAATTATGTCCTTTGCAGAGCGTAATTCACCGATTTCCCGTCTTCTGATTTTTTTTTTTCGATTTCTACCAACTATTCCCGTTTTATAAGCAATTTCCATCAACAATTTCCGTTAATATTATGACCTCTGAATTTAAAATTGAATTGTACAGAGAATATTCGAAATTCCCGCCAAAATTCTAAATTTCCAGCAATAGGATAGGTGGTGGAGGGGGAGGAGTGGGGAGGTGGAGGAGCTGGGGACCCACATGCTAGCTGACTCTTCTGGGGCTGGGGATGGTAGTGGGTGGGTGTTGGTTGGGGAATGGGAGTAATTAATTGATCTACTTAATCATTCTTCATATTAATATCGTATCAACAGTGTCCTTGGAGCCCCAGTGCCCTACCACTTCCCAATCAGATATAGACCTATGGCCTTGCGCAAGGTTCTGATGAGAACTTCATAGTCTTTTAGGTGGCGAGATTGAAAATCTGACATACAATTAGAGACAGAAAAGTGAAGTCGTTGTTTCCACAGCCATCTAATTAAATCAAACCACTTATGGCAAGCCATCAGAACTAAACCAAACCACTGATGGGAAGCCATCAGGAGCATATTAGCAAGAGGTGCGAAGTGCCCTATTAATGCTGTAGTTACGACTGGGAGTCTCCTGACCATCGAAAGACATATAACAAGGACTACGGCAGACTCACATCACCACCACTGCCATTCTGGTTCGAACATTCCGTCACTACCGAGTGGTTGCTAAGAAGAGCATTTTGGAGTATGTTTCACCTATGATGCAGCCTGTAACAGTCCCCTCTCCATGAGGAAATTGGCTTTAGCATTGACTGCAGCTTGCTACATGGCACCAGTTCACAACATAGTTCATTACAGTATGTTACAACAAGCTACTGAGATTGTTGAGGAAATCTTCCTAGATCTTTTTACCTTAATATGGGAAACTACACTGTTTCCTGACCCATGGAAGGAAGGATTTTTATTCTACTTCTGAAAAGTGGAAAGCAATTGAAAAGCCCAAGTATCTATCATAGCGTAGCTGTCGCAAGCTGCATTGGAACAACCGTGGAGCAAATAATCAACCGCTACACTGTCTGAACAGAAGAATCCAGGAAGCTTGTACTTAGTTGTCATCAGAGTCGATTCAAGAGAAAACACTAGAGTGTTGATCACCTGGCGCTGTTGGAGGGTGGTTACACAACGGACTTTCCTATACTACCAGCACTGGAAAGGGGTTTTTCTCGACCTTGTGAGGATCAATAATACTATAGGATGAGGCAAACGGAAGTGGCCCGTATGAGTGGATACGATTAGATGTGACTGCATGCATATAACCACGCCCTGTGATGCATGTTACTTCCAGCAAGATGTAGCAATTCCCCCTACAGCTAGCTGAACCTTGGTGTTCATTTACACAATCTTCCGTCTGAAAGAGTTGTTATCAGAGGTCAGTCTAGTCGCGACCAAAGTTGGCCACCCAGGTCCCCTGATCTGTCAGAGGGCGATTCCTTTCTGTAGGGAGCCCTCAAGTCTAAGGTGTATCGCAACAACCCTCATAGTCTTCAAGAACTGCAGCAGAACTTTTCGGATCAGACTGCAGCAGATGCAACAGTCCAGCTTCGATCCGCCTTCAGCAACTTGATGACCAGGGCCAAAGAGTGCCAAGAGAAGAATGATGGTATCTTTCAACATCTCTGGGGTCAGATTAGTACTTTATTTCCTTTCCCCTGCTGTGTTTCTGTGTATACTGGAACTCTTTTCTCTTGGCCAATTTTATTTGCCCCACCTTGTACTTTTTATATGGTCCTTCCTCTCCCCATCTTATTTCAGATATCGAGTAAGTGACGTTTTATTACATTGTTTTCTAGAAAAAACTGTGTCCCTGAAGATTGTGCCTTAGTTGTGACTTTGCTTTCAATACACAATGGTTTCACGGATGAGGTTCCATGCTGCTACCAGCAGCCCGACAGAAGTGGTCTCACGTATTGTCAATTGAGTTTTAATCCGGGGAGCTTAGTGGCCAGGTGAGTGTGATAAACTCATCCTCATGCTCTTCGAACCAAGCACGTACATTGTGAGCTGTGTGACACGTTGCATTCTCCTCCTGAGAGATGCCATCGTCCCTTCAATCCAGATGCACAAGTACAAGGAGTATTATTTTTATACACACAACAGGAATCAAACAAAAGCAAGGTTTTTGACCAGCTATTGGCCAAAATCAAGGTTTATTCTATAGTTCTACCCCTAGCCCTCTTACGACTATTTTCTTACTCTTACTTGCTGTGACGTAAGTATTCCCTATTGCCTTCGCAACATCGGATGCATGAGAGAGAATCACAGGGGGCGAAGCACCTCCCAATAACTTTCCAGCTAATTTACCATCCAGGTTAAAAGTCGGCATAATAGTACACGAATGCGTTAAGGAATTGATGTTACTTGATCTTGATACAACTCTCTTGGTACCTCTAGTTTCCAGGATTTCTTTCATATGCATGTCCTCTTCAAATCCTGATTGGTCGGAGCTGAAAACAAATTCCTCACTGAACAATAGGATAAGTTTATCTCATCTATAAACTTTCAACTGATTCAGCAGTTTGCTGTGCATCGTCAAGTTGACGCCTTGTATTTTCCTTATCTTACGTCTTCCATCTGTAGCACTGTTCGAAGCACTGCTTCCCTTAAAACCACTGTAACAGATGCCACGTGCAGTTTGATGCACATAATGTAGTTTGTCACTATCGTGTACCTCCTGTAAATTGTATCAAGCATTTTTGAAATGTGCGAACGCAGTAGTTTTTCTTACTCACTACAAAATCGTATTACTGCACTTACTCAAAATCTGTACATAATTATCTTTTATCTATGCTGCAGATGATTTTCCATGTACGTAATTATGGTTAGAACCTGCTCCTTTGACAACGATTGTCTTTTATGTATGGACCTCTCTGTAGTGGCACGTGTATAGGTGGTGATACTTGGGTGGTTATGCCACAGGTGGAGGGAAACAGTGGACAACGTAACAATATAACTTTATTATATCTTCTATTCTAAATAAGGCATGCACGCCTCTCCTCGTGAGCTGTTGTCGGTGCAGCTGCTGTCAGCAGCTAGGATGGCATCCGGCGGTGCTGTGTCAGGACTCTAGACTGGTGGCGAAGGCAAAGCCACAGCGTCACTCCCTGGCGGAACGACAAGATAGGTGGCAGCCCCATTGCTCCTCACTCCACGGTGGCGGAGGCGGCGGTGCACAAGTCTCGACCCACACCACTTGAACAGATGGCAGGCGGCAGCTTGTGTAGTGACACCTGTCCCTCCCTCAACATCACCTCTGGCAGCAACAGGCCAGCAGGGCTGTGGCACCAGGTGCCGTGAGTGACCCAGAACAGCGGCACATGCAGCCTGGTCTCGAACCAGAGGCTGTTGCTCAGTAGTGTCGTGGTCTAGAGATTCTTTGCCGTTATGGTACGACTACTCACCAGTTACCAAGTCCCCGATTTGACTGATGTACTGTCCACAAATTCAGCTTCATTTATAATCCGTTTCTGCCCATTTGTTTCTCTAACATCTTGTGTCTAGTCAGGCCACCCATAACAAAGACACTCACCCAAGTGTGGTGGCAACGACCCGCTAGTTGCATCATTAATTGTTGCGCGGTGCAGTTTACCATTGCGCTCATGTATCCTTGCTTCGCAACTCATCTGCACATCTGTTATTGTGCCCTACATGTCACCATAGCGTTGTAACCACAATACTCAGCGGCGAGCTCCAAGATACTTTCAGTCACTTACACTAAAGATTTAATACTTTTACCTAAAACACTGGGTAGTGCCGTTACAGTGCTTCCCTCCATGGGGAAGAGTAGGTCCCTCGAGTCTTACGCCAATCCATTACTCTAATTTGATTACAACTATACTTCTTATCTGTGCAATTACCCAACTTGTCTACTCCTAACTATTATACAAGTACTATATCAACTAAGTCGATCTTTCTGCCAGAGCTTGTATTACCCCTGTATCAGGTTTCCTCATGCTACATCGCCTCAAATATAATAAAACTAGGTAAAGCAAACTCAGAATCATGGTGCCGCAGGGAACTGCGAGACTTAAAGTCACCGTTTCCTGACGTTTCCTATTCCTATTGCTCTACGTGCTATAATATTTGTTCCACAGTTATACACCCTTCTTGGGCTACTATCATTTGACTTAAGGAATGGCCCAGACCTGACTCCCAAGTAGCGTTCAGAAAGATGAGATTCTGTTTGGATAACACGTGTAGAGGTTCGTCTGGCCAGTATAGCTGTGACTGTGTCAACTTAAATAGAGTAACGCCTGTCATAGTCGCTGGTAAATGAGCTGTGGATACTGATATACTACGCCTAGTCCTGTTAATTATTTGTCCACTGCCTCGCAACTCTTATCATTTTACCCCCATGGGTTTCCCTTGCTACAACAGCTAGCGACCACCACTGCCCAGGTGATGCATTAGCAGTACCGTTACCCCACCACTGGCGAAGATGTACAGTAATGCCAAAACTATCATTCTTCTTCTCCTTTGACTGGCAACCAGAGGTCAGTGATCCATATTAGGTCTCCTCCACCAAGAAGCTTGCTGTCTCTGACCAGCGATCATCTTATTGTTATACTAATAAGACAGCCACAAATATATATATGGGGCTACCCGTTCTACTATCAACATTACATCCTACTCTACACATACAAATAAACTACACAAGATTAATACACATAACTACTCTCTTGATCTTAAGGCATAAGGAGTCTGTGGTATCTGGACTACCCTCTCCTGTTGCTTATCGTTTCGCTTTTTCTTCTTGTAGCGTCGATAGTTACGATGCCACAACGTAGGTGCACGCTCTCGTAAGGTGGCACTACGAGAGAAGTCTAACTACGCCGGCCACAGCGCCCTCTGGCCGACGCTGTAGAGCTCAGCGAGTGCCGTCTTGATTTCCGGCCCCATTTCATCAAGAGCAGACGGCCTGGAAATATCGCTTCTACTACCGAGTGGGCTAGTTTGCTAGACTTTGTATTAGTGACGATCAGTTAAAGTTTGGACAGCAACGAGTATTTGTTAGCTTTGAGATTACACAGAACAGTCATCCTAACTTCACAGGATTAGAAACTGACTACGGCTTCACACCTACGTGCTCATCCTAGCCAAAAATTATGTATGCATTTGATATTTACTTGTGTTTTTGACTCTATTAAAAGTGTTAAAGCTACATGCAGAACCAAAGTGCTTCCCCTCTCCTGCTCCTACTCACTTTCTACACTCTTGGCCTATATTACAGAAGCAGTTCACAGGAGCAGACCCACGCGCCGCCTATCCAGGCAGGATACAAAACCTCTTAATATCCTTCCTTGCCTTTACTAGCAGTTGTAGTGGAATTGCCTCTGGCGCACTCTTGACTGCTGAAGACGTCCCAGGTGCATAATGGCCGCCTTTGTTGACAACAGCAGCTTCAGAATCATCAGTGATGTTGTTTCGTTTTCTTGATACGGGGTCTGACACCATGGCAAAAATTTCTTTGTATTTCCATTCAGTGTATATGGACTTGACAGCAGCACTAATTGCCCCACCGTATACTGTAGTGACTTCCCCACACACATCACTGCCTCTTGCTGTTTCTCCAGAGCCTTTGTATTTGCTCTTTGTACCCTGTTCCATACCACCTTAACTTTTGTTGCAAAATCGCGGACTGCTTCTCCATTTCTACCACTCGTCTGGTCAGTGCTGTCGAAAGATGATGGCATCTTCTTGCCATACACATACATACATACATAAATACATACAGAATGGTGGTAACACACTGCTAGTATATACTTTATAATTACATGCATTTACAACAAAAGCTAAGTATGTACCCCAGTTTCAATTATTTGAATCCACATAGTGAATGAGCATTTTCCCGATTCTTCTGTGAACCCTCTCTTTCTTTCCATTAGCTTGCGGATGTAGTGGGCTAGCCCTTAGCTTTTTTACTCTCAGCAACCGTCACAATTCCTCATCAGGACTGACACGAAATTCGTTCCCTGCTCGATTATCATCATTTGTGGCATTCTGAAATTCAGTATACAGCTATTAATTAACACCTGTGCGACTGTACCTGTTGATCTGGCATTGGCACCATCTCGACGTAACGAGAAAAATAATGTATTATGGTCAGTACAAGACGATTGATCACCCGCTGATGTTCGGCTGAATGGTCCTAACACATCCACCCCAATGAAAGTAAAAGGTTCTGTTCCTTCTGACGGTCTTTGTAACAACAACTACTTATGACGCAAACTGGCCCTCCCTGCTAAATCCACACAATTCTTGGTGCCTCGATCCACGTCATCCTTCCTTCCTTTCCAACAATATTTCTCTGCCTTCATTCTGTTTGTCAGTCTGCGTCCACCATGGACTGACAAAATATGATCATGCATCTCACATAACGCTTGCAGTTTTAACTCAGCTGGCACCACCACTCATGGTCCTAATTTTGTCTCTCTATATAATATTCCATCATGAGGACCAAATTTCTGGTTTCTTATACTGCCTACATTCCTTATCAGTGTTCTGTGCTGCTCGCTATTCCACAAGATTGTGACCCAGTGTTTATATTACAGTTATCTTTCTGCTTAGTCCATCCACATTTCTGTGTGTTTCCTTTCCAGCTTGTGGATTCATTAGTACCCAGTTTTACTGATTATCAGTGCCCATCTCGTTAATTTACAAGATGGGCCTTCAGCCTAGTAACCACTTTAAAGCCACGTCTTTCGTTATCACCTTAAACCTCCTCCTGTACAAATAACATCGAAAGTACATTATTCCGTACACCAGACTAAGCATCTCTCTCTTTTCCGATGTAGAGTCATTTCTTTCTGTTTCATGCAGTTGTCTTGATGCAGAGGCAACAGGGTGTTCTTCACCATCGACCTCCTGGCTCAAAACACAGCCAAGAGCATAATTTGATGCATCATGTCACAATATAAATTCTTTCTGAAAGTCTGGAAACACCTGAGGTGGACTGAATGTCAATACCTTCTTTAATTCATCAAATGCTCCTTGACATTCTTCTGACCACACAACCACAAGCCCTTTCTTCAACAACTGTGCAGGTGCTCTTGCAGTATCCACAAATCCCTTCACTAACCCCCTATAATAATTCGTTGAGACTGAGGAAAGATTGTAACTTCCTAGCATTTTGTGGTAATGGAATATCTTGCACTGTTTGCATGAACCTCGGATCAGTCATTATATTACCCTTACTTATGAAATTGCCCAAATAGTGAACTACTTCCAGTGTAAAGAGCCATTTTTCAGCCCTGAGTCTGAGACATGCTGCCTGTAATCAGCTGAATACTTCTTTTATATTTTGTCTATGTTCCTCCATATTCCTTGATGGATGATTTTGTCACCAAGATGTACTAAGCACTGGCATGGTTTCAGTCCCCTCATTACTCCGTCCAGAAATCGTTGCAATCTCGCAGGTTTATTTTTCAATCCAAAAGGCAACATTCTACATTGGTAACGTCCCCGAACTGCTTAAAAAACTGTCGGGAATTACTTGCTATAGCCCGGGTTGTCTATGGTCTCTGAGGTATTTACAATAGGGTATCGATGATCTGTTGTAGTCTTGCTATTCGAATAGTGATAAACGCAACAAAACCAACTTGTCTGTGAGATGTCCACAAACTTCTTCAGTAGGATTACAGTCCTTGCAACCCAGTGCATTATTACTTTCTTCTGTTATTCCGTCAGCTAATTGTTGAGCTATGAACCCTTCTAAAACTGGCGGCAATGACTGTGATACATTGTATGCTCTTCGGTATAGCGGTGCTTCATTTCCTGTTGGAATCTTCTCAGTAAAAAATAGATCCTGGAGTTGAACTGTGACGTCACCACACTTACTAGGTTGTAGGCTTCAAATCGGCCGCGATCTGTCAGTAGGCACCGGACCCGCGAGTCGCCTCTGCTGGTGCTAGCAGACCGAGCGCCGCCACTCGGCTGGTCTTACGAGACAAGCTAGCGCACTGGCCTGTTCTACAATGGACTTCAGTAGGAGTGATTCACTTGTTATAGTTTCAGAGACCTCATTTGCAGAGACGCTAGTTAGCATAGCCTTCAGCTAAGTCAGTAGCTACGACCTAGCCAGGCACCACATACAGTTTATGCATTGACAATTGATCTATATGTGTGAAGCAATGAGAATTGTAAAGAAGTATTCACAGTTCAGTCTGTAACTGCACTTGTAAATATTATTGTACAAAGTCAAGATCGACGTTCACTGCTGATGCTGAATTAAAGCTGAGTATTTAATTGCATTCCTGTCTACTAAATTTCTAATCACCGAAGATGTTCCATATACATCCCGTTAAGTATAGTTCATTGATCCTCACGTCAGCCTACGTGATCAACGCATGCAATTAATGGCCACACCTCGTGATCAGACTAAGAGTCAAATTGCGTGACTCAGCCGGGTCATCATTTTTTTCATGAGGCCCATAGTTCCGCCTCATACATACCATTAACAACAGGCTATCCTCATTTCAAATGCTTCTGCATCTCACAAAATGCAGTCCTAGCAGCGTCCGAAGCCCCCTTACAGCTCACTCCTCCCTCATTCGGAATCTCTAGCTCATCCAACTGTGCTCTTTCTGCTTGTTTAAAATACTTCAACTTCTCAAGAAATGCAATCCTAGCAGCGTTCTCTGCTCCCTTATAGCTCACGTCTGCTGCGTGGCAATCATCCCCATTCATAATTTCTAGTGTAGCTAATAACGTTCCTTTCAACAACTTTACATTTTCGGAACCAAAGTTATCCCCATTGACAGGTACTACTTTTCCTTGGTCCCTTTTCTGTACGTGTACAATACATTTCACCAGACAACACACTGTGTCTAATACTTTGTTACCATCCAATGGTTCTATTACACATATCATCCCTACTGGTAAGTTAAGTTACACGTTCACCCATAGTGATTTTCCAGTGCCTTTTAACACACAATCATGTAACTCAACCAATGCTATTGCTCGCAGTTTTAGTGGACTGTCTTGTATACTAGGAACTCCTTGCGGCAGGGTAACATTGGCAATAGTTTCCCCTAGTTGGAATGTCTTCCCACTCAGCTCCACTATACGTCTTCAAAAGTCAATTATGGCATGATGTTGATATAGAAAATCTAGCTCTGGCATCATGCTGTACCTCTTGCTTACGTGATACATCACTTCCACACACTGCTTAACCTTGGTTGTCCAAGTCGAAAAATTCAACAATAGTGACCCTGTCCCATGTAAATCATATCGTGATGGGTTCCACTGCCCTCTACCCATTAATTCTCTCGAGGCTACTGACACATACGCTCCTTTGTCCAGCAATACTTCATACTTTCTTCCATCCACAGCACCCATTATGGCACATTCCGCTTCTACATTCCTTCTGACTGAACTTATTCTTATCGGGAACTCCTGTCGGCCGCCCTTGGGATCCCTTCTAAGTTTAATGGATCCTTCCCATTCCCTGGACTACCTCTACCATTATCCGCATAACCTTGTCGTTGACTAGAACCTCCTCTGTGCTGATGTGTTGGCAAATGTGCCAACACCTTGTAGATAGAGGAGGCCTAAATGCACGCTATCTAACACAGACGGGCGTGAATTCTGGAACAGGATAAGTAGTGAATTCTCATAAGAAAAGTATGCAGCTCCTCGAATACTTATCTTTTATTCTTTGATGTAAATACAGCATTCTTGATGAGACATTTCATACGATAACTATCAAGCTATGTAAGGCTAATGGCGCCTTGCTAGGTCGTAGCCATGGACTTAGCTGAAGGCTATTCTAACTGTCTCTCGGCAAATGAGAGAAAGGCTTCGTCAGTGTAGTCGCTAGCAAAGTCGTCATACAACTGGGGCGAGTGCTAGTCCGTATCTCGAGACCTGCCTTGTGGTGGCGCTCGGTCTGCGATCACACAGTGGCAACACGCGGGTCCGACATGTACTAAATGGACCGCGGCCGATTTAAGCTACCACCTAGCAAGTGTGGTGTCTGGCGGCGACACCACATTCCTCCCCCGCAAATTGGCGAACGGTCGTCTTATAAGGCTTCCGCCCGCCATGGGGAGGACCCCATGCTGACGTATGCGATGAGGCGGGGAGCCTAACAACAGGCGAGGCTGTGCCACCCGCACCCGGCCATTCGGTCCGAGGGGAGCTAGGAAACGCCTGAAAACCTAGTCCAGGGTGCACGTCAACATGCGGTGTATGCGCCCGTAAAGCTACAGGAGGGGCCGAAGGGTCGACCTCCATTGCGTTGGGGTACCCGACGCGCGATGACGTCATGTGGTCCGGAGCGGGCAAGAGTTCCATGGCAGAGGACAGCTGGTCTCGGGAAGCGATCGGCGGCGCGTGACCCAGGGAGGCGCTTGGCGGCTGCAGCGAAGCGTAGAATGCGGGCGGCGCCGGCGGGAGAACAGGCGGCGGCAGCGGCGGCTGCGGCGGCACGTCGCCATGGGGCAAAATGGAAGGCATCGTCGGTAACACCCGGGTATGAGGCGAGCCAGTAGATGGGTCCCCAGGGCGCTGACCGGACGGCACCGTCGCTGAAAGCAGACGGGGAGCGGCAGAACCCGTGCGACGACAGAGGCGCAGCTGATTGAGATGCCAACGCACCTCACCAGAGGCCCCCAAAACCAAATACATCGCGCGGCCGAGGCAGCGAAGAATGCGCCCTGCGAGCCAACGCCGTGAACCTCGATAGTTGCGATAGAATACAACGTCGCCTGGAGCAAAAGCAGGAGTCTGCCGCTGCACAGGAACCTGATGTGGCGGGTGCAGCAAAGACATCAAGGTTCGATGAGGACGACCGTGGAGCAACTCAGCCGGCGAGCGGCCATCTCGGGGCTGAGAGCGATACGAAGACAAAAAGAGCAACAAGGCGTCCTCCCGAGAATGCGACTCTTTCAACTTCAACATCTGTGACTTGAAAGTCCGGACCAATCGTTCAGCGGCACCGTTTGACTGAGGCGAAAACGGCGCGGATGTCAGATGTTGAATACCATTGGCCTGGCAGAATGACTGAAATTCTGCGGACATGAATTGTGGGCCATTGTCGGAAACAATAGTCTGCGGAAGACCTTCAATGTAAAAGATAGCAGACAACGCTTGGATGGTGGCAGAGGACGTCGTGGAAGACATCCGGATAACAAAAGGAAAATTACTGAAGGTATCTACCAGAACCAACCATCGAGCATTCCAGAATGGACCAGCAAAATCGATGTGCAAGCGTTGCCAAGGTGAAGTGGCTTTTGGCCATGCAAAGACTTTCCGCGGCGGTGCGGATTGTTGTTCGGCACACGCCATGCAAGAAGAACACATATCCATAATCGCAGCATCGATTCCGAACCAAGTACAGTGCTGACGAGCAAGTTGTTTCGTTCGAACTATACCTCAATGTCCTTGGTGAAGAAGCCGTAAAACAGAGGACTGTAACGAACGTGGGACCACAACTCTGTGCTGATCATTATCAGAACGCAACAACAAAACACCACGTCGAACAAAAAGTATCTCCTTGTGAGCAAAAAATCGGCGAACCAACGAATCCTCGATCCGTGACTTTGACAAGGGCAATTGCGTAGCAACAAAACGCAAAACAGTAGCAAGGACAGGGTCAGCAGCTGTGGCTGTAGCTACACGACGAAAATCAATCGGAAACGATTCGACCACTTCATCGGTTTTGTAACCTCCCCACAAAAATTTAAAAGATATTATTTAATAGAAATGGGAGCCTAGCGTAACCTCCCTAGCAATTAAATTTAATGACAATAAAAATGAGAATCGCAATCTGACTCATGGTGTAAGCTGTCACGAAAATAATGAAAAACAATTCAATGCTAATGAGACTTCAGTGACAATGTAAACTCAATTAAACCGAAATATCGGTCTTTGGCCCTGTGCAAAAAATCATAATTAATTTCTTACCTCATTTAAACTGCATGTCAAATTTCTGCTCTTATTGTTGGCCACGGCTTGGAGGAATTGCATCGCAAGTAATTTTTTTTTTTTTTTAATTTAACTGAAACTTTTCTTTAAAGGAAATGGAAGGAAATCGTTCGTTCAATTAAATAGTTCTTTTGTTAAAAATACTGCTTTGAAATCAAAATTATTATTGGGGCACTTGTTGAAAATTAATTACAATAAATAAACTTTACATTATCTGATGGTTACCTACATTAACAATATACCTCATTCAGCATCTTGACCAGAGACCCATGTCGACGCCTGCGACTGCGTCCCGCTCGCGACCATACTCGACTACTGCTGCTAACAGACTGCCATTCGCAACTGAACTCGACTACTGCTACCGACAGAGTACTGCTCGCAACGACTACCGACAGAGTACTGCTCGTAACACTCGCGCGGTCAAGCGCATACTAACCACGATAAAAGGCTCTCTGGTCAGAGACTCTGCAATGCCTCGCCATCGCCGCCACACAACATACGTGTTTCATAACCCTCCACCGGGGGGGGGGGGGCAAAAATTTGGCAGCGATGGTGAGTCATTTGGACTTGCCAAGCACGGCAAAATTTTTCTTTAATTAATCAACTTCTACAATTTACAGAATATTTAGATACATGAATTAAATGTTGTGCACATGCACCGAGTACAACACATTTCAGACAAAGACAAGATATGCGTATAAAACATAGTAGCAAATCAGAAAACTGTATATACAAATTATCTGACAGATAACAGAGTGCACACGCACTGAAAAATTCTGTAGCATTTTCAGAACAAATAAACAGAATGGCAGAAAATCATGTTGACAAGTGACATGAGTGTACTTGCACTGGAGTTGAGAACATATCAGCAAATGACGAAATGTATATACAATGAGTAACAAATGACATAAGTGCATACGCACTGAAGTATTGAACATACAGAATGAGTACAAATCATATTGAAAAATGAGAAAAGTGCACAGGCACTGAAGTTCAGTAGAAAACATATTAACACATAACATAAGTGCACATGCACTGTAGTTCAGAACATATCATCAAAATAAAAATGTATATAGAATATAAAAGACAAGAGTGCACATATACTGTACTTCAGAACAAATCGAAAAAATGTCTTTAGCATTTTCACAACAAATAAACATAATGGCAAAAAAATCATGTCGACAAGTGACATAAGTGTACTCGCACTGGAGTTCAGCAAATCGAAAAAAAAATGTATAGCCCATGAACATAAATGATGTTAGCAAAAAAATGATTTTCACCATTAGGATAGGAAAGGGAAGGATTGCATCATGGTTGTAGCACTTTAGATTGCACACAGCTGTTCTGAAAGTCCATATCTTTCCACAGAAGTACAACACCAAGTGACACAATTTGAAGTTCTTTTCCCATCAGAATTTATCAGCGTAGCCAAGACACTGAACTGTCGTAGTAATATTCCATGTTTTCATTTTGGCAGTACTTTAGGTCCACCAAACAGTGGGACCATAATAACGTCTTCATCGCTCACGGTGGTGGATAGCATGTCGTGTCAACACCACGCTCTTACAAGGCACACCAACGTAGAATTAGTGCAAAACCAAATATAGTGCTCCATGATCACTAGGATAGACAGGACAAATGGACATTGCAGTAATTCAAGGTAGTTAGCTCATAAGGTGAAGGACATTAAGTCACATAATAGGCTTCATTGAGAATTACAGTAGTAGTTTGTGGCATTCATAGCCCAGTTATTGAACATTTCTGTACCAAGTATGTAGTATTACAGAAAAATGTTCATTAATTGTTTTACATAGAATCAGTAGCCTTCTTTTCCTAGTTACAAAGCATTATTAAATAATCGCATTCTTTTCCAGTTACAAAGTATAGCATAGTTAATTAATCATTTGTCATTCCAATATAGTAATAATCATTAGCCTTCTCCTAATTACAAAGCATTATTAAACAATCACATGCTTTTCCAGTTACAAAGTATAGCATAGTTAATTAATCATTTGTCATTCCAATATAGTAATAATCATTAGCCTTTTCCTAATTACAAAGCATTATTAAACAATCACATTCTTTTCCAGTTACAAAGCATAATTAATCATTTTCCAAGATTAGCCCTCTCCTAATTACAAAGCATTATGAAACAATCGCCTTCTTTTCCAATTACAAAGCATAGCATAATTAATTAATCATTTTCCAAGATCAAACAATCACATTCTTTTCCAGTTACAAAGCATAATTAATCATTTGTCATTTCAGTATAGTAAGAATCATTAGCCTTCTCCTAATTACAAAGCATTATGAAACAATCGCCTTCTTTTCCAATTACAAAGCATAGCATAATTAATTAATCATTTTCCAAGATCAAACAATCACATTCTTTTCCAGTTACAAAGCATAATTAATCATTTGTCATTTCAATATAGTAAGAATCATTAGCCTTCTCCTAATTACAAAGCATTATTAAACAATCGCATTCTTTTCCAATTACAAAGCATAGCATAATTAATTAATCATTTTCCAAGTGACATATTATTCATTGCTGATCAGCATTACTCAGAACTCTCTTAGACTGGTATCATTATTTGGGTCTGTTAATAAATTTTTTGTTAGCAATGCATTGCGTTGGGTAATTATAGGGGAAAGCAAGAGATAAGAATTTGCTTCTGGGTTGTTGGTATAAATGAAAATGTGTAACGTCATCCGTTGTAAGTCAGCTGTGGCAAGATTATGAAACAAGTAGAGTATATGTAACCACATTCATAGATTTAATGAACAAATGCTTATAGCACATTAATCTCATAAATAATTTCTCCTGCAAAAAATATAAAAATGGATTATTAAGCTGAAAAGAGAAATGCATTTTACGCTGAGAAGTAGTGAACTTCGAATTAACAGGTAGTGAAATGTGTATAAAAAATGTGTTCCATAGCTGTCCTTTCCAAAACCTTCAGTCATTATGCTATGCAATATAACACCTGCTGTCAAAACGAACTGCAACAAATACTTAAATAACTACATAGCATAAATATAACTTCAACATTATCCTCATCTGCAAAGAAAACTTCATTATCCATATAATCAAAACCCCATTATCATCATCACCTGCAAAGAAAAACTTCATTATTCATAGTAGCATATTCTTCATCATTATTCATCAGCCTTCATTATCATCTGCAAAAAAAAAATCACTTCATTACTCATTACACAACTATTCCTTATCTCTAGCATATTTCATCACTAAAACTAAGATGTGTAGTTCTGTCTGACAGCCTGCATCAATCACCTTGTATTCTGAAAGAAAAAATTAGTTAAGACTGCTATTCTACGATGAGTATAGTATATTCTTGTTAATGCTTGTTAATCCTGATCCATTTACTCTTCCTCATAAAGTTATTGCATCTTCTTTCGTTTATCTGTAGGTGAAATTCCCATTTCTGTTGAATTTATTTCTTACACGCATCATTTCTTTCTGAAATTGATGAACAATGATTAATGTCTTGCATTTAAATCATATACCCATTAAATAATGACTGGTTAATGGTGACACAATTAAGCATACAGCATAACATGACAGAAAACGTAATATGTCAAAAACATTGACAGTGTTCAGATGCAAAAATGTACACAGAATAATACAATGCAGCAGCAAAAAACGTAAAACAGGCACGATCTTGAGATGTCATAGGGCAAAAAGAATGTCAAAATCAACTGGTGTGTTATACCTTAACTATTTCACAGTGCATATAAACAAAACATGAAAACAATCGTACATAAAAAGACAAAATGTGACGTTCGTTGTGTTCAGCTTGTATGTAGTGTAGTTAATAGAGGCGAGAATTAAAGACTTTAATGGAGAGAGAATTTGATAAAATTTATACGTCATTACATAGAATTGCATAATTATTCATGAAATACGTAAGTTCATCTGGAAAAATATGCACGGTCTGATGTGTAACGACAAGAAAAGCGACCTGCTAACCTTACCTTGCCGGGCACTTGCCAAGAAAAATACGATAATCATCAATAATTAGGCATGTGAATATAATTGCATAAGTGCTCATAAAAAAATTCGTAAATGGCATCATAGTGTGTTGAATCATAAAGTGTCTTCATTCAATAAAGGGTTTAATATTTGACCAATGGTGGTTGCCTTTCGATTTTCTGGTTCTCAAAGTTTCGACGTGTACAACATTGGGGTGAGGGGTGCTGCGAATCCGATATGGTCCTGCGTATAGAAGTTCAAATTTACTGCACCTACCTTTTATTTTGTTGGATAAATAGTGTGTACGCACTAATATCTTCGGTCCAATGTGAAAGTCTCGGCGTCTACAAACCTGTTTTTGCTGTCTTCTCCGGCGCTCTGCGGCACGTTTGATGTTGTTCAGCGCAATGTTAATTATTTCATGGTGTCGTAGTCGACGACAAGTAGGGAAGTTTACTAACTCTTTAATTTTGTTTGGTGGTTCAACGTTTTTCAGTATAACAGACGGAGATAGCATAGTGGATTCATTTGGAATGGAATTAATTACATCTTGGAATGAGAATATGTGTTTATCCCAATTAATGTGTCTTTTGTGGCAGTATATTCTACACAGTTTACCAATTTCTTTCATTAATCGTTCACAGGGGTTCGAAGAAGCATGGTACTTGGATATATAGATCGGAGAAATTTTTCTAGCTCGTAACATACGTGTCCATGTAGCAGAACGAAATTGTGATCCATTATCGGAAATTACTTTCAACACATGCCCTACATGAAATAGAAAATGTTTTACAAATGCTTTCGAAACAGTTTTAGCAGTAGCTTTGCGTAACGGAGTGAAGGTAACAAATTTTGAAGTGAGCTCAACAGCGAGAAATATGTAGCAAAAAACTCTGTTAGTCCTCGGAATCGGACCAAAAATGTCTACAGCGGCCATGTGTCTTAATTTAACAGGTACAATGGGATATAAAGGAGGAATATGTGAAGTGGTGTCTGATTTAGCTTTCTGGCAAATTTTACAAGACGCTAAAACTCGTCGTATACGTTTTTCCATGTTGGTAAAATAACAGTTCTGTCTCAGTATAAGAAAACATTTTCGTGCTCCGTAATGTGCGTAACTTAAATGAGTGTACCAGATTAGTTTCTTAACCAGTTCGTCAGGAATGCATAATAACCAATTGTTGCTGTCAGGATGAGAGCGGCGAAACAGAATGTCATTGCGTACAGTGTAATGGTTTCTAATCGTAACATTATTCCCATCTTGCCAAAGGTGTTTAATTTCTTTCCACACGTTGTCTTTATTTTGCTCCTTTGCTATGTCCTGTACTGACAATGAAATAAAGTTTTCAAATGCAACTTGCTGAATGTACATGACACTGAAATTTGCTTTGCAGAAGTTGGTTGCTACGTCCTGCTGATTGTTGCTCAGAGAACGCGACAGTGCGTCTGCTATAACATTTTGTGTGCCGGGAATGTGAACTATTGTAAAATTAAATTCTTGTAAATAAAGTTTCCATCTGCTTAATCTGTCGTGAGTGAACTTAGCCGAAAGTAAAAATTGTATTGCTCTGTGGTCTGTGTAGACGGTGGTATGTCTGCCATAAAGAAAGTGCCGAAATCTCGTGAAAGCCCATACAACACATAATGTTTCAAGTTCCGTAACAGAATAATTTCGCTCAGCAGGTGACAGAATGCGGCTTGCAAATGCGATGTTTTTAATTACTGTTGAACCATCTTCTTCAATTTCCTGGAAAATATGTACGCCTAAAGCGGTGTTAGAACTGTCGGTGGCAATGGAAAAATTTCTAGTAAGATCTGGGTGCGATAAAAGTGGTGCATTCAACAAAGCATGTTTCAGTTTCACAAATTCAGAATGTGCTTGCTTATCCCATGACCAAATAGTGTTTTTACCTGTTAATTGGCATAATCTGGGTGTGTCTAAAGCAGAGTGATGAATAAATTTACGAAAAAAGTTAATTAACCCCAAAAAACTGCGTAATTGCTTCTTCGTCGTAGGAACAGTAATGTCACGTAGAGCTTGAAGTTTTTCCGGATCAGGCGCAATGCCTTCTGCTGAAATTACATGTCCAAGAAATTTTATGGACGTTTTGCCAAAGTGCGATTTACTGAGATTAACTGTGACTCCTTGAGCATGAAAAGTTTGCAACAGTTGTTCAAGAATCATATTGTGTTCAGACCAGTTAGCTTCTGCGATAAGAATGTCGTCTACATACGTCGTAATTCTGTCCTTAAGTTCTGTCGGAAGTATTGTGTTCAAACCGCGAATAAAAGCTGCAGAAGAAATAGTTAAGCCGAACGGTAATTTGCAAAATTGATAACAGTCGCCAAAACAGAGAAATGCTGTGTATTTTCTGCAATCGGATGAAGCTGAATTTGCCAAAATCCCGATTTCAAATCTAATGTGGAATAAATAGCTGTACCGTGAAATTTCTGTAGAAGTTCCTCTAGTGTCTGTGGTCGATCTGTTTCATTAATAATAATGTCATTAATGTGACGTGAATCAAGTACAAGGCAAAGTGAGCCATCTTTTTTCTTAACAATATGTAGCGGGTTTATGTATGGACTAACTGCCGGTTCTATAATTCCTTGATCAAGCATATCCTGCAACTCTTTCTTAACCTGTTCTCTATGAATATACGGAATGGGATAATGCTTTGCTTTAAATGTGTCGTGCTGTTTGACTTGAAATTCGTACATAAATCCGGACATAGTACCAGGAATATTGTCAAAAACTGGAGCTTGCTGTAAAAGAATTTTGTGTAACTGCGTTCGTTCGTCGTCTGTAGTTGCACTGCTTTGTCTAACTTTATCGGAAATCATTTGCATTACGTCGTAGTCAACTTCGTCTGGAGTATTATAGTTGTGTACGTACGTATCCGTGAACAATGTGGGATTACAGCCTATGCTATGTGACGCGGAAATGACCTCTGTGCGATTAATTGTTTGCTCTTCCGCAGATAGTGAGTGCTGAAATTCTATAGCATATTGTATATTTTCATCCTTCACCATTAAATAAGAATTCTGAAAATCAATAACTGCGTCGTGTTGTACCAGAAAATTCGTACCTAAAATTACGTCTGTTGTCAATAGAGGAACAATCCAAAAATTTGAGTGGAAGGTATGACCTGCAATACAAAATGATAAATGCGTCTGTAATTTAACGTCTACTCCTTTACTCGGTACCGCTCCTTTCACTTTTGTTTTGCCTAAAGGTAATGTCGGATAGGTATTCTCTTTGTTACGCTCGTTAAAAGTTTCTTCATTTATTACTGACATAGGTGAACCAGAGTCAATTACTGCTGAAAATTTCGATGAACCAATTTTAGTTTCGATGACAGGATGCGAAATAGTTTTCTGAACAAATGGTCTTTCCTGCAAGAGAGTGTCTCTGATATCGTCAAAAGTAATTACATTTTCGTGAACAACATTTTGCGTGTCTAAAGTAGTGCTTGTATTATTGGAAGATGCGTCCTGTACAGTATCTAGTCAGATTCTATCTGACGTGTTATTATTATTAGGAGGATGTTGTGGCATTTCGACTATTTGAACTGTCCTATTACTTCTTCCAGACGTATTACGCTCTGGATGATACCTACTGTCGGGTTCATTCATGAGAATAGGTTCTTGCGGATAATTCTGCTGTTGGTATGACCGACTGTTGTTAGATGTACGCTGAAAATTGTTCTCATTATTTTTACGTCTGTCGTAATAGTCATTCCTATACGGTGTATTGCGATAGGAATTGAAATACTGTCTTCTCTGTACGTAGTTGTTTCCTTGCTGCCGTGCGCTACTATTTGTTGGATCTGGGACTATACGTGCACGCGGCGGAACATTAAAGCCTGGTTGACCTTGTGCATTCCATTGTTGGTTAGGTATGCTAACCGGCTGGTTTTGATGTTGTTGTTGTGAAACACCTCTATTGTTACTAAAGTGTGGTTCCTGTTGCTGAAAATTTTGACGATATTGATAATTAGAATTTTGGCTGTTATTAAAGTTTTGGTAGTTGTCATTCCTAAAGCGTCTGTTATCTTTCCTATTGAAATTACGTGTCTGATCATAATTGCTGTACTTTTCTTGACCTTGGTTATTATAAGAAAAATTTTTGTTTACAAAAGAATAATCAGATTGTTGTACTTCCAAGAGCTGTAAAAGATCTCTGAATGCTGAAATGTTTTCTTTTTGCTGCCCCGTTAGAAGTGACACTCGTAATGACCGTGGTAATTTAGAGATGCATAATTGTATAAGTGCGGATTCACTGTACGGTTCACTTAGGTACTGGTTTTGTTGCACCATGTGCTCAAAAAATTGCGTCACACTGGGGAAATTGGTGTTCTCATAATTCGGTAAGCTAATTAGTTGATCTTTAATTCCGCGCTGTGTCGTCCTCGACCAGTACGCAGACAGAAAAGCATTCTGAAATTCCTCTACTGAGTAGCATTGCCTCGCGATCGGTCTCATACGAGTTGCCGGTTCGCCTTCCAAAAAGCTGCAAATAAATTCAAGTTTATGCGTAACAGGCCAAGTCGGTGGAAAAGCAAAGCTAAATTGCTGTATCCAATCCAATGGGTGAATCTGTGTTCTGTCATTCCTAAACACTTTAAATTTCCTCACTGATAGAAAATGTTTGTAATCGAAACTATCATCTCTGTATGACGGAACAGGTTCATGATTGTAAGAGAATCTGTTGAACTGTGGTTGCTCGCAATCTAAGTCCCGTATTCTCTGAAGATTACCCAAGTTATACGCGCTGCGCGAGTCTGACAAATGTTCACTAACTGGCGTCTGCTGTGATGTGTTATTAACTGAAATATTTTTTATCTCTGTTACCTCATGCTGTAAATCTGACAAATTTCTCCGTAATGAGTTATTAGCTGAACCGATCTCATTGGCTGTCTGTTGTAGATTTTGAAATTCCGGTGTTTGACTGAATGAAACCGGTGAAGTATCGTCTGATTTGTTGTCATTACTACTTTCTATAACGTCAATACGACTGGCCAATTCATCACATTTTTCAGTCAGTATTTTTACCTGCTCATCGGTTTTAGTGTCAGAGGCATTAATCTGTTTTTGCAATTTACGAGTAGTTTCATTCAGTTTTTTAACGTCAGTTTTGACATCTGAATCCTGTGTTAGTTCTAATTGTTCGAGTCTGTCGGTCACTGTTTGATAATCGGTTGTGTATGTGTCTGTTTTCGATTTAAGGTCAGAAATTTCGTCACGTAATTCTGTGTTCGACTGTTTGATGGAATTAATTTCGTCGGACACTGTAGCAATATTGTTGTCTACATATGTCTTCGCTTTCGCGAACATTTTACGTTTGTCTTCTTGTCTCTGAGCAGTGATTGTTTCCTTGACTTGACGTTTTAGTTTATTTTGATCCTGAATAAATTTGCGGAAACGCGTATTACTCTTTTGTATGTTGTGACTAAATCGCTCGTCAATTTGAGTGTTCTGCTGTTCAAATTTCGCGTCAATCTTTTCATCCATTGTGCGCGAAAGTTCTGCTGTCATTGCTTTAAACTCGTCGCGTAATTGTGTAGCTTTTTCAGAGCATTGTTTAGCGACTGTACTAATTTCCGCTCTAAGTGTTTCTGTTGCGGCTGTTTGCATTTCCCTTAATTCCTGAGCAACAGACCTAATTTCTTCGCTATTTTTTTTTTAACAAGCCTCAATTTCCACGCGCAACTGCTCCTTAGTGTCATGGCACTGCGCGGCAACGGCTCTAATTTGTTCACTAAGCTGTCTGGAATTGTCGTCCAATTTTTCATTTAAGTGTCTGGAATTGTCGTCTAATTTTTCATTTAACTGTCTGGAATTGTCGTCTAATTTTTCATTTAAGTGTCTGGAATTGTCGTCTAATTTTTCATTTAACTGTCTGGAATTGTCGTCTAATTTTTCATTTAAGTGTTGTTTGAGTTTTTCGTTATCTTGTTTGACCTGTTCACTAAGTTTGTCTTGTTTTTCATTATTTTCATTAAGTTGTTTAGTCATTTGTAGCAACAATGCCATTATTGGATTTGACTCAAAGTCAGCATTTCTATTCTCTGTGCTGTTTAATGGTGGATCTGGAATTGTTTCGCTTTCTGTAACCATTTGGTTATTTTGAGATTTACAAAAAGGTTTGTCAGTCGAATGTACACTGTCGGTCATTATTTCTGAATTAAATAAATCCGTCCTACTTTCAGTACACTGTTCATTTTCACTAGACAAATTTGTCTGTTCGTCATGTGAATTTAGTAAACCGGTTGTGTTAAGCTGGGCAGCACTCATTACAATAGTGCGCCCCGCGTCATCAATTGTCGACAAATCAACACAAGACACAATCGAGTTCGTTTGTTCATCATTAAGGTCTACATCATTATTAATGGTTGGAATGCACTGATTGTTAGTGAACGCAGGATTGTTATCATTACACTGCGTGTCACATGTCCTATCGGTAAAGTTGTTTGAGTCGGTAGTTTCATTCATAATACCTCGCGATACACTATTCACAGTCTTTCGCGGCATTTTTGCAATAGTCAAAATTATTCACAAAATAAATAAGCACAATGCAAAAGCAACACACAAATACAACAGAGCAACGAATTGCCGTTGACCTGTAGAAAGAAAGTCACAAGATTAGTAAAAGCGTTGCGCCAAATTCTAATTATATCTAAGCAAATAAGAGCAGATATCTGACTGTTTTTCAAAAGATTCTCAACGAAATACGATCCTGGACTGGGTGTCGCCAAGTGTAACCTCCCCACAAAAATTTAAAAGATATTATTTAATAGAAATGGGAGCCTAGCGTAACCTCCCTAGCAATTAAATTTAATGACAATAAAAATGAGAATCGCAATCTGACTCATGGTGTAAGCTGTCACGAAAATAATGAAAAACAATTCAATGCTAATGAGACTTCAGTGACAATGTAAACTCAATTAAACCGAAATATCGGTCTTTGGCCCTGTGCAAAAAATCATAATTAATTTCCTACCTCATTGAAACTGCATGTCAAATTTCTGCTCTTATTGTTGGCCACGGCTTGGAGGAATTGCATTGCAAGTAAATTTTTTTTTTTTTTAAATTTAACTGAAACTTTTCTTTAAAGGAAATGGAAGGAAATCGTTCGTTCAATTAAATAGTTCTTTTGTTAAAAATACTGCTTTGAAATCAAAATTATTATTGGGGCACTTGTTGAAAATTAATTACAATAAATAAACTTTACATTATCTGATGGTTACCTACATTAACAATATACCTCATTCAGCATCTTGACCAGAGACCCATGTCGACGCCTGCGACTGCGTCCCGCTCGCGACCATACTCGACTACTGCTGCTAACAGACTGCCATTCGCAACTGAACTCGACTACTGCTACCGACAGAGTACTGCTCGCAACGACTACTGACAGAGTACTGCTCGTAACACTCGCGCGGTCAAGCGCATACTAACTACGATAAAAGGCTCTCTGGTCAGAGACTCTGCAATGCCTCGCCATCGCCGCCACACAACATACGTGTTTCAGTTTCCGAATCAATGAACATGCAAGCAAGTTCGGAAGAATCGAATGCTTTATCCTCAGCAACAGGCAAACGGGAAAACGCATCGGCGTTTCCGTGCTTAGCAGTGGACCGATTCAAGATATCGTAGCGGTACTGCGAGAGGAAAATAGACCAGCGAATGAATTTCTGCGCTGTACGCGGAGGTACAGGCTTGTGCGGATGAAAAAGCGACGTCAAAGGTTTGTGGTCTGTGATGATAGTAAAGTGACGACCATACAAGAAATCATGGAACTTAGTAACACCAAACACGAGAGCCAAAGCTTCTTTCTCTATCTGTGAATAATTTCTTTGCGCAGATGAGAGCAATTTGGACGCAAAGGCAATAGGGCGATCATGCGAGCCAACTTTGTGCGCAAGCACAGCACCGATCCCGAAATCCGATGCATCGACCATTAACAAAAGGGGTTTCTGGGGATCGAATGGCGTAAGACAAGTATTTAAAAGCAACGCCGATTTCAACTGGCGAAAGGCGCGTTCGCATTCCGTCGTCCAGAGAAACGGAACACCTGTACGGCGTAAGCGATGAAGCGGAGCTGAAATGGAAGAGGCATTGCGCACATTCACTCATACCTTGTGATACGAAATCGTTTAATGTTCTTGCGACCTCATCACGCAATGCGTGGGGAACATTGCGCGCTCTGAAAAATTTCGGTTGCGCGTTTACTTTCAGTTCCAAATGCGCTTCATAATTCTTAGCGCAACCAAGGCCCGGTGCAAAAATGTCTGCAAATTCTTCACATATACTAGAAACACTGTCTGAAGGCACAGTCTGATTCACTGAGAGGATCTGATTTACTATAGACATGTTAAACAACTGAAATAAATCTAAACCAAACAAGTTCACTGCAGTAGAAGAACGAAGAACGTAAAATGACACAAGTTTTGTTTGTCCCTTATATGTTGCAAGAGGGCTGCACTGTCCTAACACAGGAATTTTCTGTCCTGAATATGTACTGAGCTGAACATTTGCGGCACGCAACGGAAGTTTGCCCAGTTGTTTGTACGTGTCGTGATTGAGCAATGAAACTGCAGCTCCGGTATCGAGCTGGAATGGAATGACCTTGCCATTAAAGTACAAATCTACAAAAAGTTTATTGTCCTGCTGACGATAAGAGCGACTGTTTTGTGCAATTTGAACAGACACTGGTACAGAATCACTTGCTAATTGACGCGATTTCCGGCGACGTCGGCGCACACTTTTTGTGGGACGAACACAGTCACTGTTAGAGAAAGTGGCACTGGGCGGAGTGGAATTAACTACATGAATGTCCATGGGCGAAGGTCCACGAGCCTGAGTATTCGTGGTTCGATTCCGGCGCGAAGCAAAGGGCCTGGAATGGTTGTGATTGTCTGATCTGAGCTTTTTTTGGCAAACACTTTGAACATGTCCTCTCTTAGTACAGAAAAAGCAAATAGCTTGGCGTGACGGGCAATGGTCACGCGAATGTCTAGTTGCACACCGCGGGCATGATTTCAGCACTGCATTTGCTCGCTTTCGCGGGACACGTGGTTGTGCGGACGTGCGCGAAGGCTGTTTACAGTTCCTTGCAGCGCGCCCGGTGGGCCGGTTAATGCGACACACAGCTGGCGAAGTTTCAAATGATTCCTGAGCAAAGTCAAGTGTGTCTTGTCTGTCCAATATGTCTATCACTTGTTGAAGGGAGGGATTAACTAGTTTCAAAATTTGCTCCCATATGCGAACATCAGAAACGTTCTGTGCTATTGCATCACGCACCATAGTATCTGAATAAGGAAGACCACAGTCACATTCAAACGCACAATCCCTAGTAAGGCCTTGCAAAGTTGCAACCCACTCCCGATTAGTTTGACCGACCGTACGTTTTGAACGAAAGAACGTATACCTTTTTGCAACGACATTTACTGTTTCTTTGAAATAGGCATCTAAAGCAGACAAAATGTCTTCGTATGACAGAGTTGCTACGTCGCGTCGGGGAAACAATTTCACTATCACACGGTAGGTGGACACACCTACACACGAAAGCAAAAACGGCTGCCGCTCATTACCTTGAATTCTGTAGGCGGCGAGATGAAATCCAAACTGGCGGGACCACTCGGTCCAAGATTCGTGCGCCGGGTCTAGTGCCTAAAAGGCGGTGCAACTGCGAGTTGTGGCTGCGGTAGCGGTGAAGCGGCGGCTGCCGCATCGGTTTGAATGGCACGTTGACCCTGGACGAGCTGTCCAAGGGCATCCAATAACGCCTGCGTCTGCTGATTCTGCAAGCGATAAAATTCGAACAGTACATCGGGAGATTGTGGCGAAGCCATGACACAAGTAAATGTAAGCAATTAGAAAGAACTACCCTTTCCCTCATCGCCAATGATGTGTTGGCAAATGTGCCAACACCTTGCAGATAGAGGAGGCCTAAATGCACGCTATCTAACGCAGACGGGCGTGAATTCTGGAACAGGATAAGTAGTGAATTCTCATAAGAAAAGTATGCAGCTCCTCGAATACTTATCTTTTATTCTTTGATGTGAATACAGCATTCTTGATGAGACATTTCATACGATAACTATCAAGCTATGTAAGGCTAATGGCGCCTTGCTAGGTCGTAGCCATGGACTTAGCTGAAGGCTATTCTAACTGTCTCTCGGCAAATGAGAGAAAGGCTTCGTCAGTATAGTCGCTAGCAAAGTCGTCGTACAACTGGGGCGAGTGCTAGTCCGTATCTCGAGACCTGCCTTGTGGTGGCGCTCGGTCTGCGATCACACAGTGGCGACACGCGAGTCCGACATGTACTAAATGGACCGCGGCCGATTTAAGCTACCACCTAGCAAGTGTGGTGTCTGGCGGTGACACCACATGTGCCATATCCGCAGCCCCCACGTCGTGATTTCCCTAAACAACTTAGGGCAAATGCCGGGACGGTTCATTTGATAGGGCATGGCCGACTTCCTTCCCCACCCTTCCCCAATCCGTTGGGATCGATTAGCTATCTGGTTGATCCCCTCCCCCAAATAATCAACCAACCAACCAATAGCCTCCACGTCTTGATAGACTGATGGAGTTACAGATGAAACTGCTGCAAAAATAATAGCTATTTACACAATATAGTAGTGCACCTGTTATGTCAATGCACCGCTTGGCAACAGCACTGATACTTTCTTTGCTCTGCTGGGCCTTGCCGCTGCATTGGCAGCCTCCAACGAGTGAGCCTCGCCTGTCACACAGTAGTTCAAAAGCTTGGTTGGTATAACCGAAATGACAATACCCTTCACTCTCCAGCTGCCGGCGTCGGCAACAATAATCCATCACGTATTTTCACATATATCCCATAAAATGATAGCGCCAGTAAATGTGCGTGGGGAGAATAGCTGTTGGTAAGTCACTGTACGAGTTCGAAATTTTCTTATTACTTAGTGTCAGCAGTTTTGCGAGATGTTAGGAGGATCCAATATATTACTTGATTCTTGTTACAACGTACACTTTCCAAATATCTACATAAATAAAAATCAGTTGCAGTTGCCACATGTATCATAGATCGTCAGATGAGAACGGCACTACCAATTTGGAGCTCTTTTTTCTTTTTCTTTCTTTTTTTTCCTTTGGAAAATCCATTGTAAATGCCGGAAGTTTGAATGGTATTTTTGCATCAAAATTTCAATTAAAGAAATGAGACCATCGGTTTGACAATTCTACTGTCACATGTTTCCATAAAAGAATGTGACATTCAGGTTGACAGTTCTGTCGCGTGTTTCCATAACAAAAACGAAGTCCTCACTGAATATTGATATTTTGCATAAAGGAATACAGTTGAAAGTGTTACCAGAAAATTTTGAATTGTGGAGATCAACAGTTGTAGAACTGAACCGTGATGAATGATACCCCTTCAGCTGCATGGAAAATCTTTATTTCTGATCCAAATAATTTCGCGGCGTTAGAGTAATATTTTCAGGGATACAGATTTATGATTTTTATCAAACGATAAGCAGTAGATGAACGAACATTATACACCTGTATTCCTGAAGATGTGGCTCTTAACTCCGCGAAAGTGGTTGGATCAGAAATATTTAAAACATGGCTTAAGCATTCTTACTCATCATGGATGAAAGCGATAAAACCATGCCTTTGGTGTGTTGCAAACAGTGCAATCACTTCAGTTGGTAATAATTTAGAGTGTTGCAAAGAATAAACACTTCCCATTCAACCGGCCATGAAAAAGAATATTCTAAGCTGTGCTCCGAAAATTCATGGTTTTTTTCCTCTTCGCAGTCATGTTTAACAGAAAATAGGAAAGTTGTGTTCGTCTCTAACTTTACAATTCTATCTGTTCGCAAATTAACACCGTGCGAGATATCGTCATTAAAGCTACTATCCTCACAGACCCAGCAGCTGGAGAGATCTCTTTCATATCACGTGTACTTATGATTCCAACTGATTTACCCACTCATTTTAACTCCAATTTCCAATGTAGTTTCCGTTTACAATACCCATTAGTAAGATCAAAGGGGGGGGGGGGGCGGAGAAAGAGGATATAGAAATGGAAGGGGGGAGGAAATGGATATAAAGAAAGTCGAGGAGGATATGGTGAGAGAGATTAGGGAGGAGGAGATGGATGGAGAGAGTTTGGGGTAAGAGAGGTACAAGGAGCGGGGAAAGGAGATTGACAGAGAAAGGGGGAAGCAGGAGGAGATGGAAAAACGGAGGGCGGCGAAAGGAGGGGGATAGAGAGACGGGGTAAGAATGAGAGTAAGACGTACATCCAATTCCCAAACATATTTAGCACTTGCGGAACACTGCCGGGTTCGATAGTTTTTGCAATAAACCTCTGCATGATGCACAGTGCCCCTCTTGCAGCGTCTGCCACTCAACGTGAATGAGTATATCAGTCACGCTCTCGCGATTATTAATTGAACTGTCGCTGAAGCATGCCTCTCTTCATTGGATCTGCTCTACCTCTTCTCTTAATCCTGTCTACTAATGTTCCCTCACTGACTAAAAGTACTTCAGGATTGATCAAACAAGCATTTTATGAGGCATCTGTCACGGGATGAATTATAAGTGATAAGAGTTCGTCCAGTGGATCAGAGACGCAGCTCCTTTTCCTAAAAATACACTGCAGCGCCAAAGAAACTCGTATAGGCATGCGCATTCAAATACAGAGATACTGAAACAGGCAGAATACGGCGTTGGGTCGGCAATGCATATATAAGACAAGAGTCTGGCGCACTTGTTAGATCGATTACTGCTGCTACGAGAGTACAAAGTCCGATTATCAAGAAGTTTGAACGTGGTGTTACAGTCGCCGCAAGAGCGATGGGACACAGCATCTCCGAGGCAGCGATGCAGCGAGGCTTTTCCCGTACGACTATTTCACGGGTGTACCGTGAATATCAGGAATCCGGTAAAACATCAAACCTCCGACATCGTTGCGGCCAGAAAAAGATTCTGCAAGAACGGGACAAATGAGGACGGAAGAGAATCGTTCAACGTGACAGAAGTGCCATCCTTGCGAAAATTGGTGCAGATTTTAATGTTGGGCCATCAACAAGTGTCAGCGTGTGAATCATTCAACGAAACATCATTGATATGGGCTTTCGGAGCATAAGGCCCACTCCTGTACCCTTGATGAGAGTACGACACGAAACTTTACGCATCGCCTGGGCCCGTCAACACCGACATTGTACTGTTGATGACTGGAAACACGTTGCTGGTCGGACGAGTCTCGTTTCAAACTGTATCGAGCGGATGGACGTGTACCGGTATGGAGACAGCCTTATGAATCCATGGACCCTGCAAGTCAGCAGGAGACGTCCAAGCTGGAGGAGGCCATGTAATGGCCTGGGGCGTGTGCAGAAGGAGTAATATGGGACCCCTGATACGTCTAGATACGACTCTGACAGGAAACACTTACGTAAGCGTACTGTCTGATCATCAGTGTCCATTCGTGACCACTGTGTATTCCGCAGGACTTGGGCAATTCCAGCGGGACAGTGCGACATGTCACACGTCCAGAATTGGTACAGAGCGGCTCCAGGAAGATTCAGCTGAGTTTAAACATATCCACTGGAGACCAAACGCCTCAGACATGAACATTATTGAGCATATCTGGGATGCCTTGCAATGTGCTGCTCAGAAGAGATCTCCACCCCTTTCTCCTCTTACTGATTTATGAAAAGCCCTGCAGGATTCATGGTGTCAGTTCCCTTGAGCATTACTTCAGACATTATTCGTGTCCATTCCATGTCGTGCTGCCGCACTTTCGCGTGCGCCTTTCGAGGGAGCCCTATACGATTTTGGGCAAGTGTACCAGTTTCTTTTGGCTCTTCAGAGTATTTGCATCTGGTCATTCCGCTTGAGGTCACTGGAGGAAAAATGATACTAGATATTTAAAGGTTGTTTCTTTTTTCAGTCACAGCCACCTTATCCAATAGCTTCGGTCTTTCCAATTACTTACGCGTAATTACTTACCCGTACTTGTACAGCCTTATGGAGCTTCTGATGTCACCAGTCAGACCATTTAGGTATATCGCGAGCGAAAAATGTTACTTAAAACTGAAACGTCCCCTTAGAACAATTATACATGACTGTGTTTAAACTGACACACAATAATTTTTAGCGCAACGCAATCTGACTTTCAATAATCCCTACAAAAGAATGGCCCTGACTAATATTAACCTATACCTTTCACAAATCACTTACCTCACAAAAATCTTCGTTACTCGAACTACTGCAATACAGCGAGCGCCACTACTGCCAGCTAAATAAAAGATTCAAACTACGGAAGGCAGTAACTACTGGTAGGCATAGTTAGCAAATGAAAGATTTTAATAGACAACGAACAATGTATTTACCTTAATAGTCATAATATATATAGCAGTCCATGACATCCAGTCTTACAAATTTCAAAACTCCCCCATCTCTCTCCCCACATTCACCACTGCTGGCGGCTCACCTCCAACTGCGCAACGCTACGCGCTGTTCACATCCAGCTGCCCAACACTACAATGACAGTCAACAATGCAAACTAGCCACAGACTGCACACAGCACAGCCAGTGATTTTCATACAGAGCGCTACGTAATGTTGCCAATAAGAAAGCCTAAACAGCCTACTTACATAGCCCCCATGCTCCCCACAAAAAATTTTACAAATTCTTTTGGGCACTGGCCAATACAGATTTGAAAAATTTTTCATAATTACAATAAGAAAGATATCAAATGCACACACTTATTAATACAATGTTGGTCAAAAGTTAAAATTTTCTCACAGTCCATAAAGACAGTCATGATCATTCATCACAGTAAAATTTCAGTGTTTTTCTCAAAGTCTGAGCAGTAAAAGACAATGCACACGAAAGTAGTGGATTTCCATGCGGTCTTGAAGAAGTAGTGTTGTCCTACCAACGGAAAGACAGTGCTGACTCTCGTCATGCAGACAGGTAATGGGCCACAATAGAGCAAACCAACAGCAGAGTCATTCAAAGTTTTGAAGAATATTGGTAGGTAGGTCATCACAGAGTAGACCCACTGTAGGACTGGTTGAGATTACGGTATTGGTGGGCCACCAGAGGTGCAGACCCACTGCAGTCCTTGTAGAAATAATGGTACTGGTGAGTCAGCAAAGGTGTAGACCCACTGTAGTCCTTGTAGAGATTGTGGTATTGGTGGGTCATCAAAGATGCAGACTCACTGTAGTCCTTGTAGAGATGGCCAGCAGCCATCTGTTGTGACTGTGCAGGTGCACAATCACAATTGAAGAGTCTTGCGGATAATATAGCAAGTCCATAACCACCACTTGTGCACTCACAAAGTTTTTGGATTTGTCCTTAGAACCAGCAATGCTGTTATCCAGTCCCTTGCTGAATTATTAACACACGTGCAAACACTAACAGTCCCTACTTCTCACATATTGTCCATATACTATGACCAACAGAAATGTGTTCAGTGAAATGTAACTTACAAGTTACTTAATTTGATGAACTGGTGTCAATTACAACTTTATAACATAAGAATACAATAAGAAAGGTACAAAAAATATCATTAAAGAACATAACAATACAGATAACATTTGTAGTACAGGCTTTACAAAAGAATAGGAATAAACATGTACATCAGTGTTACAAGAATTATGACATAAGTACATATATAAAATAATGAGAACAGTTTTCGAAACATTAATCTCACACATGAGCATTAAGATAGAACAGAATAAATAATGTCTAAACATATTTACAAAGAAAATAATACAGTATTAGAAAAATTCTACACCATAACTCTCATCAGCTAAACATATAAAGAGAGGAAAAACACAAATTCACATAGTGTAATAACACAAAAATACAGGACAGGGTTTGTTTTGAGTGTGACATTTGGTACTGCAGTCCACCACAAAACTTCATTCCATATATCTTTCCTCTTATTTCAACATTTGTTTCCAACAGAAAAATTCTATCCAAGCATGTTTTCTGTATTTATATGTTCACACATTTCTTACCTCATTATTTATTTTCCATTATATTACCTCATCATTTATTTCCAAGAAAATCCTACCTAAACCTGTTGTCTCTAAACGATACTTTTTTGTTCACATCCTCTTGGCCAAACCATTTTCTTATAGCTTCTCAATGCATTTCTTCCAATTCATCACAACTCGTTCTCTTATATAGCCTGCCCCATCTTAAGCTAACTTAAATCTACTGAGCTCAGATGCTAAACTAAGGGACGAGGCAATGCAGCAGCACAAAGCAATTAACACAAACAGCAATGACAAAAAAATCAAATTGGCGAAGCAAGCAGCATTATAGAAATTAGCAAAGCAATTGCAATATTACAACTAATATAAGGCAATGTGCAGCAAACAACAAAAGTAAATCAGTAGTAAAACTGGCTTAACAGTGTAATACAAAGTCAAATTCAGTAACATTATGCCTGCAGCAGCAAATGCAATAATTTATATCTAAACATGAGAAAGCTCAAGCAGAAAAAATATTACAGTAAAAATGGCCATGTTTAATACCTATGTCACATCTTAACACTAGAGTGATGCATCACTGTAACTTGCTCTAACAGACAAGTTACCAAGTCACTGACAAAAATTATGTATGCAATTCCTGTGAAGTGGAAATGTCTTTTTGCGCTCCCTCATTTTTTTGGAGTACATCCATCATAAAGTTATTTTTTACTGGATCTGTAGGCATAAAATATTTATATTAGTACATCTATAAAATTTTATTTTAACCAATGCTGAAGTGCAGCTGGGAACTAGATATTAAACAAAATAGGCAAAGCAAGGCGTGAAACATCATTCACTAGCCATATGGCATTTCTTAATGCAGTAAACAATCTTTCAATTAGCAAGACAATAGACATGAAATGTTTCTCATCATTTCATTTCAGTAAATATCATAAATTAAGAACTCTACAGTGTAATCATGTTTTCAAGTTTGAGGGTGTCGTATTTACGATGCTTTCTACAAAGGAATGTCAATAGCGAGGATAATGGTCTTTTTTTTTCTCCACCTGCGCCTCTGAAAGGCACACACTAATGACTTTTTTCCAGGCGTCTGTCGCGCAGCTGGGTGCCCACGACGCATTACATGAAGGTGGTCACTTAACTTTCTTACCGAAATATTTACGACAGCAGTTTCCGCTAGAGTGACAGTCTCATATAAAAATATTTCACAGGTCAAGAATTTGCATTGGAAATGTGTAGAAGCAAAATCCTATGAAGATAACAGTGTTCAAAAAGTTTTCATCGGCATTGTGATACATTCGCACATTTACACACATTTCATAACTCTTAAAGTACGATTCTTGGTTTCCAACATCGTTTTCCACAAATCAGAGTCCCTAACCATTACTCATTATTCCTTACCTTATACGTCGACACTTCTTCAATATTTCATCATAACAAATATGTAGCATAATCAAATAACTCATATAGCATCAGCTTATTGATCATAAAAATACCGCAACAGCATAATACACATAGTCATCGTAATAATAATATAATAACAGATCAATCACATCTCAGAATCGTTGCAGCTTCTTTCAATAATTTCAAAATCTAAAAAAAAAAAATTCTCTGCTCATGTCAAAAGTGTCACCTGCCTCAAACATACTTTAAAAATCATGATCCCATACCAAATACATCATTCAAAGCTCTCATAGTATCACAATGGTTCCGAAAAAATATGAAGAGTTCACAAAGTACATACAAAATACACTTTCATAAGTGTGAAGTTATCCAACTGCGTAACTGCGTAGACATCTGTCACTGACGTAGCAAAAAAAATGTTTATCTCTCAGTTAAATGATCAGATAGCTGTGTAATTTGTGTGTTAGAGAAATGTGGTACCGATGTGTAAAGTTGTATAAGCAAATACCATATTAGCTAGGGTTCCTTGTGCTTGCCAAACACATGGTACACAAAGTAGGCGTGTACTCCCTGAGGATTAATGTAATTATACCATCAGGTGTTACAGATTATTGCAATGGAAAGAAATGTATCACGGAAAAACTTTGTATCATTGTACTTCAAATATCTTTAAAAATAAATGATTTAAGTACAAAATTAAACACTCAAATACGTGTACTGTAGCGCTAAACTGTGCATCTTGTTGTAAGATCATCTCTGTGGAAGTGTCGTAGTTATCGTCCTCTGAAAGCTAAGTTCTGCAGAAGTCAATGTACTTACCTCATGATACACAAAAGTGAAATGCTGTGCATATAGATGTCTTAGTTATTATGCACCTTACCGTGATCAAGAAAGTACTATAATGTAACGTATTGTTGTGCTACGAAAAAGGCTGTCTCATTGTAGCTATACCACAAAAGTTACTACTAAAACATGTTTTACTTTACAGAATAATTCAGAAAAACTGTGCAGATATAAAACAGAAACACCGCAAAAGCAACAATGTAAATTGTGTCACATTAGTAGCGTCGTGATAAAATCGTGTAGCTGTCACATAAACTAACCACTGTGTCATCTGGTATATCACAGAAAGTACTTTAAATCCAGAATGTATTTTCAAGTAAACCAAAATGTTGCATTAAAATCTCATTAGCAGTACTAGTAAATTTTCTAAGTATGTGAGCCTTATAGTCGTTACATAATCGTGCAACTAACAAGCAAGAATATATACACACAATAACACTCTGTTGTCTGTTCACAATAACAATGCATTCGTAATTTCTGTTTAAATAAGTTCTCTTGGTTCTTGACTGGATATTTAACTTCAAACATTGTTGCATATTAACAGATTCTAAGTCTGACAAAGCATACTAGTAATGTAAAGTGAAAAATTTTATAGCAAAGACTAAGTTAAAAAAAAACAGATTATCTTTCAATAAACGGTTTTACATGTGAAATGTGGTGTAAACCTTTACTCTTCCTAGTAGGCAGAGTTTCAACTTCAACGCAATTGTCATGTGGTATGCGTCGGATTGTGTAAGGTCCATTGTAAACTAGAAAGAATTTGTGACTCAAGTGTTTCTTCTTATGTGACAATGAATGAGCTTTAATGAAAACTTTCTGACCAATATATAATTTCTTTGCATTTGCTTTACCATTTAGTTTTCTCCTTTTGTCTGCCGCAGATTTTATATTTTTAATAGCCAAATCAATTATGGCTTTGTGTTGAAGTTTACGTGTATTCGGGAAAGGTACAAACTCTCTGATTCTGTTCGGTGGTTCTTCATTTTTCAGTACAAGAGTAGGTGGTAAAGCAGTGGAGTTATGAGGCATTTCATTCAGCACGTTTTGAAATAAGTGTAAATATCTGTCCCAATGCTGATGCTTCCTGTGACAATAAAGTCTGCAAAGCTTATTGATTTTTTCATAATCCGTTCGGAGGGGTTACAATGTGGTGAGTACAATGAAATAAAAACAGGTTTGATTTTATGGTTCCGAAGCATGCGTTCCCTAACAGAAGATCTGAATTGCGGTCCGTTATCTGAAATGACTTTACTAACATGTCCAACTTCCCGTAAGGAAATTTTAACAAAGGCGTTGGATACAGATCATCCAGTGGCTTTACGTAACGGAGTGAAAGAAACAAATTTTGAAGTAAGTTCAACAGCGACTAGAACGTACGAAAATCCATTCGATGTTCTGACAAGGGGTGCCAAGAGATCAACTGCAGCAAATTCTTTTAATTTAGAAGGAATGATAGGAAACAACAGAGCACGATGTGAGATAGTAGATGGTTTCGCCTTTTGACAAAGTTTACAAATGGACAAGACTCTTCGAATTCTCTTTTCCATATTGTTACAATAAAAAGTCGTTCGAAGAATATTATAACATTTTCGTGGACCAAAATGTGCACAGCTGAAATGAATGTACGAAATGAGCTTGTTAACAAAATCGTCTGGAATGCAAAGTAGCCATAGCTTGTCATAAACAGTGCAGCGTTTGAAGAGTATGTTGTTTCTAACCAGATAATAATGCCGAATCTGAGTGTGCGTCTTTTCATGCCATTTACTTTTGATGTCTTTCCAAATCGGATATTTATCTTGGTCATGAGTAATGTCCTTTAAAGATGTGGTGATGAAGTTTTCAAAGCCGACTTTCTGAATGTAAAGAATACTGAAATTTTTCTCGAGGTTGCCTTCTGTGTTACTTTTCTCAAGCCCAGCCGGTGCGCGTGACAGTGCGTCCGCAACAATGTTCTCCTTGCCAGGAATGAAGACTATTGTGAAGTGGAATTCTTGCAGAAATAATGCCCAACGTTTTATCCTGTCATGATTTGATTTTGAAAACATAAGAAACTGTAATGCACGATGATCACTGTATACTTTTACGTGCTTACCAGTAAGAAAGAAAAAGAATTTGTTAAATGCCCCAGCGATAGCTAAAGCTTCTAATTCAGTAATGGAATAATTTTTTTCAGATTTTGTTAGCACTCGGCTAGCAAAAGCAATAGTTTTCAGAACGGTAGTGTCATTTTCTATGGCTTCTTGAAATAAGTGGGCACCAAGACCGATTTTAGAAGAATCCGTGCTAAGGCAGAAATCTTGTGACAGATCTGGATGAGCTAGTATTGGCGCGTTAAGTAGCGATTCTTTCAAAGAATTGAATTCCAACTGTGCTTGGTCGTCCCAGTTCCAAATAGCATTTTTTCCAGTGAGAGAACAAAGTTTTGGTGTAACAAGAATTTGCATATTCAGAAAACGACGGTAAAAATTTACGAGACCTAGAAAACTGCGGACTTGTTTTTTTGTGGATGGAACTGGAATGGCTCTGATTGCTTCTATCTTTTCAGGATCCGGCTGAATGCCTTCAGAAGACATAATATGTCCCAAGAACCTCACATTTGACCTATCGAATTCAGACTTTTCCTAGTTAACTGTAATTCCAGATTCTACAAAAATACGTAACAAACTGTTGAGGATGCGATTATGTTGTTCCCATGAAGCTTCTGCTATTAGAATATCATAAGGTGACGTGACGTTTTAAGAACTCAGGTAATATGGAATTTAGCCCGCGAATGAACGCTGCCGAAGAAATGTTCAAACCAAACGGAAGTTTCCGAAATTGATAACAAACGCCGAAACAAAGGAAAGCTGTGTATTTTCTACATTCTGGATGAAGTTCAATCTGATAAAAGCTGGATCTGAGATCAATGGAAGACAACACTTTTACACCATTAAAATTTTGAAGAAGTTGTTCCAACGTTTGCGGCCTGTCTGTTTCAGGAATGATGATAGTATTGATTTGTCTCGAATCTAAGACAAGCCTGATCGATCCATTTTTCTTCTCAACAACATGTAATGGATTGTTGTATGAGCTTACTGCAGGCTCAATAATGCCCTCGTCAAGCATAGATTGTACTTCTGTTCTAACACGATCCCTATAATGCGCCGGAATTACGTATGGTCTAACACAAAATTTAGTTTGCTCACGAACACGAAATTGGTATTGAAATCCCTTGATTGTTCCTGTTTTGTGAGTAAAAACTGTGGAATGTGCTTGTAAAATCTCAGAAAGGTCCTGCCTATCAGTGTCATTACAATTCTCAATTGTTTGAATTTTATTCTGAATTAACTCATTAGTATCAAATATGCCGTCGATATCATCCCTGTCAGTACTTGCAGAGTGAGTGTTAGTGTCTAGTTCCGTAGAAAATTCCGAACTGTTGTCTAACAGAAGATAAAGCCGATTAATTTCCTCGTCATGGTTTGAGAGCCAATCTTCAAATTTCAAAGCTATTGACTTACCTTCTTTCTCTAAACTTATTTCAGCATCGTGAAAGCTTAAGATTGCTTTGTATTCATTCAAAAAGTCTACTCCCAACATAATTTCCTTCGACAATAATGGAACAATAAGAAAGTTCATAGAGAAGCTGTGTCTTTCACAAAAGAATTCTAAGTTGGTTTGTTGGCGTACATCTACACTTTTTCCAAAGATTGCATCTTGTAATTTAATCTTACGTAACGGAAGTGTGGAGCAATCGTTCGATTTGCTGCATTTGCTAAAGGCTGTTTCACTAATTACTGAAATGGGACTGCCAGAGTCAAGTACTGCCGTAAATTTTACGTCATTTACTGTAATGTGAATCACAGGATATGCAATGTTGTTATGTTTTACGTCGTGTTCTTGGAGTAAGATGTCCCTAATGTCTTCCATTTTTACGTAATTACTAGCTACGGCAGCTGCGTCATCAGTTTCATACGTACATTTCGTGGCTGCCAGTCATTGCCTATTGTCTCTTTGTTGGCGCGCGTCGTTATTGAGATTTAGATACCTAAATTCTACAGCTTCACCTTGCCGAGAGGGCCCTGCTCTGTTTGAATCCCGCCAGTTCTGATGCAATTCAGGTCTGTCGATACGATCATATCGTCTGTCATCATGTCGGTAGATTCCATAGTTTCTATCTTGTCGGTTATGTGGTGGAGAATTTCTCCCAGAGTCGTAACTGCGCGCTAAACTGTTGCGTCTGAAATTATTCTGTCTCCCTTGATAATAATAGTTCCGGTTACCATATTGTATGTTTCTATGATTGTCTCTGTCATATTCATTACTACGGAAATGCGAACTTTCTCTGTAACTATTACTCTGCCAGTGGTTGTCATACGTGTGGTGTCTGTTTTGGTCATGATTTGTGTTGTGAGAATTGCCTCGTCGTGTCCAGTTATTATTTCTTTCATCGCGGAATTGCGACGGATGTGACCTGTAATTGTTGTGTTCCCGTTTTCGCGTTCCGCGATTGTCAGTGTCAATTTCTAATTCTTGTAAGAGTCCCTGAAAAGCTTCAATGTCGTCTTTGCAACGTCCTGCCAAAATAATATTTCTTAAATGTTCAGGCAATTTCATTAAGCAAATGCGGATGAGTTCTGAAGGGCTGTATGGGTTTGAAAGATATTGATTCTTATGCAACATGTCTTCAAAATATTTGACAAGACTGGAAAATTCAGATTGTTCAAAGTGCTTCATCATCATGATGCTATGTTTTACTCGGTCTTGTGTAGCTTAAGACCAATATGCTGAGAGGAAGGTATGATAAAATTCTCCTTCACTGTGACAATCGTGAATGGTCGATCGCATTCTTACAGCTGGTTCATTCTCTAAGTAGCCACACATAACTTCTAACCTGTGCTCCAATGACCAGTTGGGAGGAAAACAATGAGAGAATTGATGGAGCCACGCTTGTGGATGAATGTCGTTGCCAGAATTTAAATTTACGTGTAGTAATGAACAGCTTATAGTCAAAATCATCACGTCGGCGAGTCGCTTGTCGGTCATTGTTACGTCGTTTCGGCGGTTCCATCTCAAAATTCGGTGTACCTTGCCAATTTCTTTCATAATTTCCGAAGTGCCCTGTGTTATTATTTTGTGGCTGTTCAGTATTTCTATGTCGCTCTTCCCGTATTGGAGCGCGAGTGTCCTCTGAAATACGTAATTCTTGTATTACCTGTATCAGCTGATCTTGTACTTTCCAGATTTCTCTTTGATGTTGTGTATTAATTTGATTCTGATTTTGTTTGAATTTCCTAATTTGTTCGCACTCTCCTGTGTCATTAAAGACTACCAGTTTTGTGTCAATCAGATTATCATGTACCTTCGTAGATAAATTATTTAGCTGATCCGAAAGTTCAGCTACTTTCTCTGATAATTAACTAATTTCCTCCATGTGTCTTTCTGAACCAATTTTCAGAGTATCTACTGTGTCCTTTAAGATTTCCTGAATTTTGTCAAGTTTTGTAACCGAATCGGTAGATGCAACTGAGTCAATTTTAGCTTGCAAGGTCTCATGATTTTCATGAACAATAGTTTGCAGTTCTTATATTGCTGCTTCGTGATTCTGTAATGCATTTTCATGCCGCGAAAAAATAGGTTGAAAATGCTCACAAATTCGTGTTTTTACGTCATTACAGACTTTTTGACATTTCTATTCAATGTTGTGTAACTCAGTAGTTAAATTTTCAATTGTTTGTTCGAGAGTTTGTTCCAATGAGTCTAACTTTTGAAGCTTTTGCTGTGTTTGTCTCTGATTTTGTTCCATTGTGTCTCACTGTTGCTGTGTTTGTCTCTGGTGTTGTTCCATTGTGTCTAACTTTGGAAGATTTTGTTCTATTGTGTCTAACTTTTGAAGATTTTGTTCCATTGTGTCTAACTTTTGAAGCTTTTGTCCCATTTGTTGCATTAATTGTAATAACAATGCACTGGTGTGTGAAACATGTTCCTCAGTGCTATTCGGCAATGCATTTGAACTACCAATATTCGCATTTTGAAAAGCAGAAAATGTGTCTTGACTTATTTGAGAAAACGGCGAGGACGCAAAACCTGAATCTACAGTATTTGCAAGATTATGTCCTGTCATTTCGGATTCCTGAGGCAAGCTGTTGCCGACCGATCGATCGATAATGCTTCCCTGTTCACTAATTGTTTCACTACCTACACCATTATTTGCAGCCCGCTCCATTTCCCTATGTACAATTACCAAATTACTACTTTGAACATTAGTTAATTCATTACACGGTGGCGCTAACACACTGCTTTTGTCTTCACTGTCATTTCTCAGTTTACTTTGGAGCCTAGTATTACGTTTTTCACACGCCATTATTGTCACAATATTTCACACGATAACACAGAAAAAGCACAATTTGAAGAGCAAAAATAAGAGAACACATTAACATAGCACTGAAAATAATATCTAGTTAATTGCAGCTGCGAAATACTTGGTGCAAATCTACATGCATGCCACAACTGTTTTACTGTACAACAATGAAAGACTGCAACTGTAAAGGAGATTTTCTCTACAATTACGCGCTAGCAATAAACAAAATCTACACTAATTACACAAACTACAAGAAAAAATCAGAAGATTCCAGTGAGGTATTCTCGGCTAAGGGTCGACATATGAAACGTCCCCTTAGAACAATTATACATGACTATGCTTAAACTGACACACCATATTTTTTAGCGCAACGCAATCTGACTTTCAATAATTCCTACAAAAGAATGGCCCTGACTAACATTAACCTATACCTTTCACAAATCACTTACCTCACAAAAATATTCGTTACTCGAACTACTGCAATACAGCGAGTGCCACTACTGCCAGCTAAATAAAAGATTCAAACTACAGAAGGCACCAACTACTGATAGGCATAGTTAGCAAATGAAAGATTTTAATAGAGAACAAACAATGTATTTAGCTTAATAGTCATAATATATATAGCAGTTCATGACATCCAGTCTTGCAAATTTCAAACTCCGCCATCTCTCTCCCCACATCCACCACTGCTGGTGGCTCACCTCCAACTGCGCAACGCTACGCGCTGTTCACATCCAGCTGCCCAACACTACAATGGCAGACAACAATGCAAACTAGCCACATACTGCACACAGCACAGCCAGTGATTTTCATACAGAGCGCTACGTAACGTTGCCAATAAGAAAACCTAAACAGCCTACTTACAAAACTCCGCAGCACTTACAAAATTGCTTGTATACCCCAAGATTGCGAACCATAAGATATCTGTATAATGTCGCATTGTATAAGGGGCAATGAAGTGATAACCACACACTACGTCACAAAGGGGCCATAGAATGGTTCCAGTCAAAAGTAATCACCACACGCAATAAGAAATTTATCGCACTGGGTGACGAGACGTTTAAAATCTGTTTCGTAGAACACGGTCGGCCGGTGACGGACCAAAAACAGCATCCACTTTTGCATTCATTAGCCGGCCGCTGTGGCCGAGCGGTCCTAGGCGCTTCAGTGGGGAACCACGCTGTTGCTACGGTTGCAGGTTCGAATCCTGCCTCGGGCATGGATGTGTGTGATGTCCTTAGGTTAGTAAGGTGTAAGTAGTTCTAAGTCTAGGCGACTGATGACCTCAGGTGTAAGTCCCATAGTGCTTAGAGCCATTTGAACCATTTTGTGCCTTCATCGTTCGACTGAAACCGACGTCCATGCATGTCTTTCTTCGGATCGCCAGTGATGTGAAAATCACACGATGAAAGATCCGGGCTGCATGGAGGCTGTTGCATGATTCCCAACCAAATCGCTGAAGCGTAGCCTTCGTCCTATTGGCAGTTTGAGGGCTGGCGTTACCGTGCAACAAAAATGATTGCGTCCGACACTATTACTGCTGCTTAGCTGGGTGGTAACGTGCTCGCCTCCCAAGCAAGCTGGCCCGGGTTCGATTTCCTACTGGGTTGGAGGTTCTCTCCGCTCGTGGACTGGGTGTTGTGTTGTCCTCATCATCATTTCATCCTCATCACCGACGCACAAGTTGCCCAATGTAGCGTCGACTGAAATAAGACTTGCCCTTAACTGCCGAACTTCCCCCGTTGGGGCCTCCCGGCCAACGATGCGACACACTCATTTCATTTCACTGGGCGTTTTGACATAATGGTGCGTCGCAGTCTCTGCAAAGTGTCTTTGTAGCGCTGCGCATTGATTATGGTTCCATGCTGGAGGAACTCGACGAGCGGAGGGCGCCTGTAATCGAAGACGATGGTCGTCAGAACCTTAAGGGAACGTGTGTGAACAACTTTGGATTTATTGGGCGGTGAGGATGTGAGATCTTTCTACTGTGGGCTTTGCCCTTTGCCCTTGGGCTATCGGAATATTGTCGGACGGAATCATCCTGCAGTACGACAACGCCCACTCCCACATTGCCTTTGGGCCGAGACATGAATTGATCGCCTTCTCTCACTGTGGGATAAATATCTTAAGGCGGGTGGAGATTGCTTCGAATGGGACCATTTCATCGTCCCGTTGTGGGCTAGTGTTCGATTTTCATTTGAGGACTGTTCCTTATACACATCCTGAATAAGCTCCTGAAAGCTTATCAAATTTTACTACCTCTTAAGACATGTTTGAAATCGTTAGTTGCTGTGAACCACGAAGAACAAACGGATAGGATGCCAACAATGTCTCAGATGGGTGATGTTAACCTGCGCCTTTTCTGAAGCAGCTGACCGAAACGTTAGTACATATTGACTGCATAAGAGTTAAAGTTATGTGGAAAGAAAGCATTTCTGTCTCTAAGATGAATGTAATACTTCAATTTGTAAAGTGATTGTGATGTTGACAAAAAGTATTCATGGACTATACACGACATCACAATGCATTTATTTAGTTTAGGCAAGTATCTGAGTAATTACAGTTATTTTTCGCGTTAAGTTCTTGTAGTTTCAAAGGCAGTCGTGCCACGAGTCCAGGGGGAGTACCGCTACTAATGTAAAACCTTAGCAGCCAGATTATCTCGTCATGTGTCATATTGTAATAATAACAATAATAATAATAATAGTAATAGTAACAGTAACAGGACACAGTGGGCGCAGGCGTCAATTCCAGACGGAAAAGCGACCGTTAATAACATAATTGTGAAGCAGTCTAAAATTGCATTCTTCTTTCTACATGTTTCCTTTATAAAACTCAGGCGTCTTCATAGCAGTGAGAAATTACAGCGTGTTACAGCAGCAAGAAATGAGACAAAATCACAGATTCAACTTACAACAAAATAACTAATATTTACTACCCAACGACCACATGTTAATTGCATCTGGCTGTGTACAGAGCCCACATGATATTTAAAATTGAATAATTTAGCTGTGCCTGCCGAAACCTCTATTGTGAGGTATATTCAAAGACAAAAGACAAACCAGCATGACATATCGTTTGTTGTTAGGGAAGCCACAGCCTACTTACACTTTGGTGGAAACCTATCTCATTAAGCCTAATGCAACACAGAAATGAATAATATCAATCAAATGTAGCAAATAAACGCCGGTTATGCTGCCATTAACAAACCTGATTTTAAAACTTGCAGCAGGTACTAGTAATTAAAATACGTTCAAAATGGCAAAGTAAAATCGCAAATTGAAGTTATAGCCGTCGCTTTAACTGGCGTTAGAGTACATGTTATGTTATTATTTTTAACAGATAATTAATGCCATTCGAAGTAACTTATATTGTAAATATGAGTGGGTTAAACATAGCAGCCAGACGTAGTAACCTGATCCCAGTTAGGTGTGTGGTTCATTATGGTGTAATATATGCAAAGATCGACTTAATGGAAATCATATGTGTCACTTGTATATTTAAGTCACTCCTATTTACAGTACAGATTAATTATAATGGTATCAATAACTTGTTGCAAACATGATGTACCTCGTCAGTCCAAAATCTTTCGAGGTTGAATTAATAAAAAAATAGAGAAAAGTTAATATGGTGGTTTTAATACATCTAGGGTTCCACATAGGCTCCCTCCATTGTGTACAACGAACAGAAAGTAGATGATGTATCTAGATTGACACCCATAAAAGCAACGGTTATAATTTCAAACTGTAATTTTATATGTCATTTCAAATATATTTTAATAACCAGTTACGAATTTTTGACATAGAAGTGTTAAAGGTCGTAAAAGCGGAGCTAATTTCCTATAGTTCAATTATGTTATTTATTTTTGTATTTCAGTATGCTTAATGAAGTAGTTCGCCACCGAATTACGTAGACAGGACTCTCACTCGCCGAGCAAGAAATTACATGGTTTGTTGGTTTATCTCTGAGTATACCTTACTATAGATGTTACGGTAATTGTGAAACTGCCATCTTACTCCAGCTTTTTTTTCTGTCGTCGATGCTTTACACAACCAGATACATTTAATATGTGGCCGTTAACTACCAAATGTGACTTATTATGCTGCACATTGAATCTGTGATTCTATTTCGTTTAATGTTATTGATACCCATTGTACTTTCCCAAGCCCTGAAGCTTCGCGCGTAAGACGAATGAAAAGTGTAAAATAAATTTAATGAAACTTGCGACTGGTCCACAACATCAGCAGTACGTGTAACAGGATATTATGGATAACGTAAGGCAGCACAATGTACTAACAAAGAACATGTAACAAAGCAAGAGAGATAAAGGACACAATTAAAGTTTAAATGATTAGATGACTGACTCTAAAAATAAACGAAACGAAACAAAGAGACAGAATAAACAAGAAGAAGAGAATCAGAGAAAAAAAAGGGGTTTCTTTTGTCGTTGACCTATGAGGTAAGATCATCTTTGTTTCTTGTTGTGACGATATGATGACAACGCAAAACTTCAGTTTCGTACTGAGTGCTATACGACGCGAATCATAGATAAATGGTGACCTGGAATGACAGTATGAGTAAGTTTACGTTTACGCTTCCTAGTCACTCACCTAGAGTGAACCAGACATAGCGGATTAGTAAATCATGAACACACACTGGTCATTCCTGCGAATGCCGAAACCCTCTGACATTTTCAAAGATTCGTGAAATAAATGTTTCACCAATTGGAGGGCTCGGCAAGTGTTAATTGTGCATCATTTCCAACAGGCCACACTCCAAATTTCGTGCAGCCTTTTAGCTAAACATACCGGAAACGGAATGAATGGAGAATGTACATCGTACTCTGCACATAACGTACTTCGGATGTTACTGACAAAGCATTCCAGCGGTGTCGAAAGCGGTCCAGAATTCCCTATCATTCTGACAATCATCAAAGCCCAAAGGATCAACTTCACATCTAGTGCGGATCTCTCCGTGGTTCAATGCTAATGCCGGCTGCATTGCGTTACTCCTACATGATCAGCTAAGCAGAACATCAAACTCAGCGTTACGATAATTTTAAACCGGAGAGCGTTTGATGTACTACTGACAAAAGTAGCTGAACAAATTATTTCATTGCAGATAGACTCAGATACCACATGTGAGCACACAACATTCTAAAAGAGCGCGATACGAGCATGTCGTGAACTTGAAACCGTTTCTCATGTGTCCGGACACAAGAAAAACTTAATGGCAGAATATATTTTAAACCCTAGCTTTATATTTACTAAAGCTTCATTATATGTTACATTACAGTAATTTTAACTAAGTTAATTACTACTAAGTTAATTTATAAAGCTGATGCATTCGGATAATTACTCATTCTCATTCGAAAAATGAAAAACATGACAGAACAGCATCAAAATAAACTAGCATAGAGAAAAAAATACTACTGCTTTTTTTTATTTGTTGTCTGCACAAGCTATTCAGTTTGTCAAAACAGTTGAAGCTTCTTCTTGTATGACACTGCCACGGGAGAAAGGTTTTGGTATTTTGTGATCTTTGGAGTCGTGAAAGATACTCTATTAACTCCGGCAGTATCACACAAAAAGAAGACGAGATTCTCGATTGAAAGGAGAACAAGAGAGGTCATGTAAGAGAAATTAACGTCATGTATCACTAGTCCATTTTAACATCTTCGTAATATTTCTACATGGCTGCCGCCAGCAATGTGGTTGTTTTTTTTTATATAATTTGTTTCAAATGAGCCAGAATGAAAACTTTTTTAGTGCTGCCTACTACCAATGTTCTTAACTGCTGTACTGCAACTACTTAACTAAAATTCGGATATCTATTTCCAAACTTACTACAGCTTCATCAAAAGAAATAGGGAATAATCAAATCGCTGTGGCCCAGCGGTTCTAGGCGCTTCAGTCCAGAACCGCGCTGCTGCTACGGTTGCAGGTTCAAATCTTGTCTCGGGCGTGGATGTGTGTGATTTCCTTAGGTTAGTTAGGTTTACGTAGTTCTAAGTCTAGGGGACTGATGACCTCAGATGTTACGTCCTATAGTGCTTAGAGCCATTTGAACCATTTTTTGAATAATCAAATACCAACTCTTTGCCGATTCATTAGAATGTTGTGTAACTTCACATGTAAATAGAGCCTTTATATGTCCATACACACTCATTCATTCACTCCATACTGCTGAATGTAAAAATGAAATTATGAAATACAGCGATATTAAGTAGTTATGTAAGTCAAACGAGCTGCATTTCCGATGAAACAGAGTTTGTGAGTAGCAGAGTTGATAATACATATCTCCCTCACAGGTAGTTATAAATCGATGTTACGAATCGACCGAAACTTTACTTAGTCGTTTCTGAAATTAAACTATGTATGAGAATGCTACGAGAAACTTTATATTAATTTAATGTTTATTTTTCATTCTCTTTGCTTGTGTATCTGTATTAATATAATGTATCTAGCCATAGTATGTTTTTGCTTTCAATCCCCAGTAGTCCAAACAAATTAGACACTGTGCTGGACATTTTAAAAAAACAAGCTGAAACTTGGCAAAAACGTTCAAACAATGTCCAGATCAAAATCCCAAAATTCCAAAAAATCCAATTTGAGGAAAATACGCGATCTTGAAAAAACAACCGACATCCTGGAATTTTTGCGTTTTATCCACAATAACTGAACCAAACGTCCATTTGGGTTCATTTTTGGGTCAAATTACTAAGTATAAACACCGCTGTCCTCTAAACAGAAAAAATTAATTACTATAGTACAGTTTTCCTTTTCGAGAAACAATAATACATATTTTAACTCAAGTAGTGTTGAAATAAAATTGACATAAAATTTTGCAGCTTTTGATCACCGTTTTTGATGCTATTTTAATCACGAATAATGTTGTAACGTACAATAAAAGCAACGGAAATGGATGAAGTTTTGGATTTTTATAATAGATGTTCATTGGGACCAGTAACCGCGGCCATGAGTGCATTCTAGCCAAGTGCGGCGTTTATTGGAGCTGGTAACCCTTCATTCATAGGTTGTCAATGAGACGAGCTTGTTTACCTGATGTGGGTGCTGAGACGAGCGTGTTTAGCTTATAAATGGAAATGTCGTGTGGCTAGGGCCTCCCGTAGGGTAGACCGTTCGCCTGGCGCAAGTCTTGGAGTTGACGCCACTTCAGCGACTTGTGCGTCGATGGGGTTGAAATTATGATGATAAAGACAACTCAACACCCAGTCACTCAGCTACCAGGGGCGGGCATTTAGCTGATGTGGGTGCTGAAATGGCGGCGCTGCGTCTTGCCCAGCGTTGTGTGCTGTCCCGAGTCTGACATTTTCGTAGGTTACCGGTATCAGATCGAGTGAACCTAAAGACACCAACTCTGTTGTCGAGGGTGGCTTGTTACTTCCTGAGACTTGAGCGCTTGCAGCTAGCTCCTGCAGGGATGATGCATCTTAAACCTCCCACAGTTTGAAAAGTATCGTGGCCATCCAAAGCCCACACGTTGTGTTCTGCCTTGTCTAACACGAATTGTAAGAACGCAAACCCTTTTACTTTAGGTTGACTGTGTTGCGCATAGGAGGGCTCAAAATGCGTCGTTTCAGAATATGATGCATATACACTAAGTCTTGAAAGCAGGAACATCGAAACATAGCGTCTACGAAGAGTTATCCCCAATCCAAATCGCAATAGAGAAATGAACGAACAAGGACGATCAGAGTAACTATCGGATGAGCGACGGTTGTGGTCTTTCTTTTGGTAGCGCTGTTTTCTTCGAATGTTTCCCGAGTTTCAAGAACATCTTTCAGAAACGCTTTAAGAGTGGGCGGAATCAATTTTTTTATTTCCAGTTGCTATTTGTTCCACTGTTGGATAGGTGGAACACTAGTAAATTTCAGAGAAGACGTCCTCGCGAATAATTCTTGCTACTGTTTCGAAATTCTCATCCTTTCTTCCATTTCATTTGCTTTTTTTTCCCTGTACCACGCTTCATTAAGAATCTGATGAACTTTCTCTGTGAAACAGATAACACTTTTTCTTCTAATTAGTTGGTAACAATGATGCTTTCTCCGTAGACATATTGCAATTTTCTCCTCAAATGTTTTTCTGTGTAAGGTGCTTCGTCAGGACAGGCATTTTTCATGAAGTCGAGTAGTTTCATGGAATGTCGGCTGGCACTCATCTTCGTTCTCGCTGTAAACATAAAACATCTGAAGCCTCCGAGTTTAGTGCTATTCCAACGGCGTCCAGCATGAGATGACTGTTTTGCAGGTGATTTCGTTGATCGATAAGGCGGCAGTTTCGTACATAAGTGTACACGAACCTTGCAGGGAAATCGTGGAGTAGCAGAGATGGTGATAGGGGGCTCAGCAGCCACGACATCGTTTCCGGTACAAAGTATTCCTGAAATTTCATCACCGCATAGGATTTCATTAACAGTTATAATCATGGGAATATTGCAAACAATAATAAACGGTACTTAGTGACCTGGATGCTTGCATATGTGAACAACGTAAACATTTTTTCATAAAACATCCAGTGCTTTTTAAAATCAAACTCGACACTCATGCAGCTCAGTCGATTGCTTCGTTACCGTTGCTGTATGTCTTCACCGTTAGTGCTTCAATCAGTGCGACGAGTGCAAGCCCTACGACGATTCTCATGCACTGCAACACTTTCTTTGTCATACAGTAAGCCTGAAATCTCGTCATTTCTTTCCAGTCTTTCAAACGAAGTGAAGCATCCAGGTCCCTTTTCACAACAGCTTCACCACTTTCACGATTTTTACACGAAACGCTGTCCATCGTTTCACTGTTTATAAACATTACAACAACTTATGCTAAGAAATCAAAAACTCTTACACCGAACGAAATTCCCAATAACGAAATCAACCACCACAAACGATTAGTGTATCAGAACGGAGAAGTAACCGGACCACAACTGTGCCAACAGATAACATCAAACTAACATCTCCTAAGATAACTACTTTGGAAATAACATAACCACGAGCACTAAAACAAAACTGTCCCTCGTATGAAAGATTCTGTAAAATTTTCAGCAGTACCTGCATCCATAGGAATAACGTACCCAAAGTCCATTTTTTTTAGTGCAGTTCGTACTTCCTTCAAGATAACAAGTTTTATCAAAATAACACTTACGAGCTGAATGTCTTCGGTATTAAACCGTTTACCTTCAGACAACAAAATGGGTAAATGTTCACAACAACAATTTTTCAGTTACGTTGCAGTCAATAAACGACATAGAACAAGGTGTAACATGTCACAATAATGCCGCATCAACCAGAGAGGCCCAGGAGCTTACAACGAAGATAAGATACGAATAGTTAGCGCTCATACGGAGACGTATAGCCAGTCGTTTCTCCTTCACTCTATTTGCCAATGGAAAAGGAAAGGAAATGACTGCTAGTAGTACAGATTACCCTCTGCCACGCGCCATACGGTGGCTTGCGGAGTATCTATGTCGTTGCGGATGTAGACCAGGAGGTTAGACCTAGCGGCAAGCGAGAGAACTATCTGATGGCAAAATACTGTGCGCGACTCGACTGTTAATTATTGCTTTAAATCACAAGAACACAAAACTACATTCTCCCAAAACAAATGGAATATTAAACACTTTGTGATTTAGTTCTTTGGCTGTGAAATAACATTTTATTGGCGCTTTTATATTTTTATCTTCATTTTTGGCTACAATGGGCGACAAAACAAAGACTTTGGAGAGAAAATGAAGCCAATCGGACGCTTGGTCAGTTACTATGGTTAGCAATCGTCAATTCTAAGATGGTGAACTTTCTCCAAAGTGGATTTTTGAAGACTTTCAGGATTTGGATTTGGACATCATCTTGACCGTTTCTGGCAATTTTAAGCTTTTTTTAAAATTCTGGGGTTTGAGCGATTTTTTGTATATTTTAACTGGATTACAATACTTTCGTTTTCACTGCTGGTAACTGATCACTATTATAAAGCTATTTGGCAGAAATGATTTTCGTTAATACAGTTGAAACTATCCTTTATAGAACTGCGGCGTCGTATAATTGTGAGTCCTATCAATTCGTTTCGGTTAAAATCAATGAAGTTTCGTGCCAGGTACCGCCGATGTTTCGCTGTCTCTGCTCGCTGAGAAGCAAGGCTCTAGAAACCAGCTCTGCTAGTGGATAGCGCCGTCTGTCAGTAGGAGACGAGTCGTTTTGTAATTGAATACAGTAACCTAAAATGTTTAACGACTCAAACTGTAGCTTTGTTACACTGTACAGTGGCTAGATCGTCTTTAAATACTTTAGGTGGGATGTGTACATAGGTTCACTCGGTTATTTTGTAAACAGACGCAGTTATTAACTGTAACAATGCACGGCTGCACAGTAACTTCTGTAAGTGGCCTGGCATCTGCTTGTCTAACATTTTAGTTCTCAGAACTAATATACCTTTGCGTTAGGCTCTCAGTAGTTACTGTGGAAATAGTTGCACCGTCCCAACATCGCCCTACACGTCACAAAAGATCGCATAATGGTCACTTTCTATCTACACACTCCACCAGTCTGCTATAGTCCACTAGCTCTTTCCTTCTGTCTTTCAGATAACTAATTCTTATCTTCTCCACGTGCTGTATCTGCTGTTCTGTACACTAACACAACTTTAACGACAATCTATACAATTCTTGTTCTTCCGATATCTTGATTTCTTCTTTCTTGATGATCTGTTGTGTCGACCTCTATTCATACCGAGCGAGTTGGCGCAGTGATTAGCGCACTGGACTCGCATTTGGAAGGATGACGGTTCAATCCCACGTGCGGCCTTCCTGATTTAGGTTTTCGTGATTTCCCTAAATCACTTGAGGCAAATGCCGGGATGATTCCTTTGAAAGGACACGGCCGATTTCCTTCCCCATCCTTCCCTAATCCGACGGGACCGATGACCTCTTTGTTTTGTCCCCTCCCCCCAAATCAACCAACCAACATCTATTCGTTTCCTCTCCCTCTTCCTCGGGCCCTCTTCTGCGTCTAAAACCTTAAAACCTCAATGTTTTGCCGCGAAAGTTCAGTGTTTCATTATAACAATGACGCTGCCGACCGTATCTGGTAACATCTTCATTCCGCTCGTCGCTCTTATTCCAAAAGTGCTTCTAGCTCCCTCGATCCCTTCGACTCTCCTCTCCAAACTTCATTGTTCATCCTTTATGACCAAATTACTTCTTTCCATTACAAACATACTAATTGTTCTTCAGCTAAGAAGCTTCCAAAGCTCGGTCTACCTTTCCGTTTCAGACTCCACCTGTCAACTGTTTCGCGCCTCGTCGTTATTTACAAAGATAATTTTTCACATTTCAGGCTATTGCATGTCCTTGTTGCATCAATAATACATATAATTTATATTGACGTGAAACACAACAAACATATAGAATGAAATTTTCACTTTACAGCGGAGTGTGCGCTGATATGAAACTTCCGGGCAGATTAAAACTGTTTGCTGGTCGAACTCGGGACCTTTGCCTTTCGCGGGCAAGCGCTCTACCGACTGAGCTACCCAAGCACGAATCACGCCCCGTCCTCACACCTTTAATTCCGCCAGTACCTCGTCTCCTACCTTCCAAACTTCACAGAAGCTCTCCTGCGAACCCATCCCCCAGGCTGTGGCTAAGCTATGTCTGCGCAATATCCTTTCTTCCAGGAGTGCTAGTTCTCCAGGTCAGGCCAAGTCACATTAACATTTTATAACCGTTGACAGATGGCAGGCGGCAGCACTGGCAGTAGAGGGTGTATAAAACGTGTTTGGAGAGACGCGTAATACAGTGCAGTCGTTGTCGTAATACGGAAACCGAGCGAGTTATGTGGAACTCGTGGGTTTCTGGCCAAGAGCTGACGCCTTCCCGAAACAGTAGAGTTTGTAAACGGTTAAAGTATACCGTGCATGCCAAAATGGCACTATCCAAAACCAGCGCTGAGGCAACTGTGCTACAACACAGGCCATAGATGACAGGGGTGAACAACGGCTGCGGAGATGTGTATGTGCGAATATACGTACAATGGTTGAGCAACTGACAGCCCAGATGGAAATGGATATGCCGTGTGGCTACGGCCTCTCGTCGGGTAGACCGTTCGCCTGGTGCAAGTCTTTCGAGTTGACGCCACTTCGGCGACTTGCGTGTCGATGGGAATGAAATGATGATGATAAGAACAGTACAACACCCAGTCCCTGAGCAGAGAAAATCTCCTACCCAGCCGGGAATCGAAGCCGGACCGTTAGGTATGACATTCCGCCGCGCTGACCACTCAGCTACCAGGGGCGGACACCGCCCAGATGAACCATGGTACTACCAAAAGTGTCTTCTTAACAACCATTCAGTGAACATTGCTGCGTATGGGTCTCTGCAGCAGGCGCCTGGTTCGTGCACCCATGCTGACTGCTGTTCATCAGTGACGAAGGCTGGAATTTGCACACCACTACCGCAAATTTACGTCCACTCAGTGACAACAGATGGCCTTTTCAGATGAATCACGTTTCATGATCCACATGGTTGTTGGCGTGTGGCGTGAAACGTCTGGGTGCAAAAAGCCTACATCCAGGAGGAAGCGCTATCGTCTGGGCAATGTTTCCGTGGCATTCCTTGAATGATTTCGTATTTCTGGAAGACTCAGTGGATCAACACAAGAATGTATACGTCCTTGGAGACGATGTCCACTGCTGCATGCAGTTAGTTTTTCCTCAACACACAAACTCCCCGGATTTAAACCCATTGGAAAATTTGTCAGACCATTTCGATCAGGCTGTTCGCTCCATGACGGATCCTCAACCGAGAAACCACTGCACTGGAATCGGCATGACTCCACAGCCCTGTCAGTACCTATCAGAACCTCACTGGCACTCTTTCTGTACGTCTCGCTGCGATCCGCTCTGCAAAAGGTAGTTATTCAGGCTTTCCACACGTGGCCGCATTAATGTGGTTCAAAATGGTTCAAATGGCTCTGAGCACTATGGGACTTAACATCTGAGGTCATCAGTCCCTTAGACTTAGAACTACTTAAACCTAACTAACCTAATGACATCACACACATCCACGAATCTTGCATTCGAACCTGCGACCGTAGCAGCAGCGCGGTTCCGGGCTGAAGCGCCTAGAACCGCTAGGTCACAACTGCCGGCGGATTAATGTGACCGGACAGTGTACGTACGAGCCAAAATATTACAACCACTTTCTCAGGAGCTTTATGGTCCACCACTGGAATGTGACACAGCAGTGATTCTTCGTGGGCATGGGTTCGACAAGTTATTGACAAGTTTCCAGAAATATGTGGGTTCACATTTCTACGCACCGGCCAGACAAATCCTATAAATTAAGGACCGGTTGTTTTCGGCGCAGATGGGCTCCATAGAGTTCGAATCAGGCGAATTTGGTGGAAAAGACATCAATATGAGTTTACTTTCCTTGTCATACAGACAGAACTCATTTGGAAGATACCGTTGTCGTCGGGGAAGACATCAAACATGAAGTCATGCAGGTCAGGCGTAGTTGGCACAGCTGTAGTAGTTTCTTCCGTTACTACCACAGATTCCATGGAATCCCAGATGAATGTGCCCGTCACAGTATAACACCACTCTCACCGTCCTACTAAATTGGCGGTGGGCATATTTCGGGCAACCGTTCGCCCGCATGACGGAGAATACGGACACGATCATCTGCCTGGTGCAACAGGTAACGTGAATCATCAGACCAGGCCACCCGTTTCCCTTGATTTATGCTCAAATCTCGACCATCTTGTGACCACTGGAATTGTAATTGACGATGTCGTTGGGTCAACATGGGAAAACGTGTTACCTTTCTCTCTCTAATTGGTTATACGGACGACCATTATAACGGAAGCATAATAGGATCATAAAATCAAGGCAGTCACTTCTGAAATAATAACTGATTGTCAAGGAAAGCGGTAAACAAGTAGCTCCTGCAAATAACTTACTCCGCCTTCTTCTTGCGTAAATTTTAAGCGATCGATACAAAACAGAGCCAATCAGACACAACAAAAACAACGAAAGGTACCACATAATTCTGAGTAACCCACAGCAAACCAATAATGTGTTTTTTATATTTGCTCGCCAGTCGAACTGGACAAAAACTCTGTTATTAACTCACCTGAACAGACGTTTGCAGACAAAACAGTTGTCACACGAAACCAACCTAATCACTTTATTGAAGAAGAAAGAGAAATATTAACTATGGCTTCAAATTACTAAAGAAAATCAAGAGTAATTATTTTTAAAAGGAAATGATTAATGGATGAGCTCTCTCTGTTGGATTGAAAATGCCTTATCTCGCAAACGTGAACCTGCTCCGGCAAAATTAATTAACTTCACGTATAAAGCTTATAAATTATAAGGAATGCAGCAACCAGTCGCGGAAACATAATTTATTTATCTTGCTGCAAATCGATTTCGACTGATATCAGTCACTATCGGTGCATTTTTCTAACCAATACATGGCATAAGTAGAAGAATGATAGAAATCTGCCAAGGTCAGTACTTCTACTTATGGTAGGTATCGGTTATAAAAATGCACGAATGATGACTGATATCAGTCGAAATCGATTTGCAACAAGATAAATAAATTATGTTTCCGGGACTGGTTGCTACATTCTTTGTAATTTTGTACTCCACGGTCGCTGCACAGAAAGCGAATCTTATGGAGCCCAATATTCAAAAGCTTATAAATCTCACCTTATTACATAATTCGGAAATCTTCCCATTACGTATAATAATAATAATCAAAATACAACACAACTGTACCTCCGAAATACAAGCAAGCAACAAAAAGCTTTCATAAAATCAACAAATAGAAAAGTTTGAGGTAACGTAGTTTCACGTTGAATCTAAATTATTTTGCTATTAAATTAACAAAATTTGTATTCAAGTTATATTTAGTGTCTCTAAAGGTTAGACTGAACGAACTGACTTATTTAGATGCAATTACTGAACAACTGAGAACGTTTTCCAACCAAATATAATTTGCATAAATTTTGAAAGTTATTCATCCTTTGACGGTTCAGATGTTCATTCGAATACCATAGTAAATGTGTAGGATGCTAGCCCAGGTAACAGTGACTAAATGTAAATCTCGTGTGACTAGGGCCTCCCGTCAGGTAGACCGTTCGCTGGGTGCAAGTCTTTAGATTTGACGCCACTTCAGCGACTTGCGCGTCGATGAGGATGAAATGATGATGATTAGGACAACACGACACAACACCCAGTCCCTGAGACTAGAAAATCTCCGACCCAGCCGGGAATCGCACCCGGGCCCTTAGGATTGACATGCTGTCGCGCTGAACACTCAGTTACCGGGGTCGGACAACAGTGACTAAAGTTAATGATAACGTCGAGGGGCTTTATTTTATTTTCCACAACTAGCGGCATTATTCACTTATCTCGATGAAATTCACTGGGTGTTTCATTAAAAAAATCTAGGCTAAGCTGGTGTCAACTGCGGCACAGAGGTTACAATAAGATCGACAGAGGCCAAAAACAGACTGACAGGAAACGCGCTGCCAACGCCCTCTCGGCACCCAGTATTTAGACAGCTGTCCGCGGACCGGAGGACCAGTCAGTCAGTTCGAGTTAGTTCGAGTCTGTCATCCAAGAGGCACCGAGTCGGAGTCGCAGTCACCTCCGCTAACTCAGAGACAGGCAGCACGTAGCAACCGTAATTGTGTTCATAGCGGACTTGTAACTTCACCAGCAGTGAGGCTAAAGTGGACTAGTACAGAGAGCTTGTACTACAGCACAGGGAAGCTTAAGTAAAGTAGCTCTTGGTTTATGTTAATAAAGAGCTCAGTTAATAATTGCGTGCAGTTTCCGTTATAAAAAGAGGATACCGGCCACCAAACGTCATCCTCTCCTTGCTCCTATGGTAAAGCTCTACAGAGACAACGAGACGACTTAAAAGATGACAAACGAGGCTTCAACATCAACGGCCTTTCAGGTTGTCAGCGTTATTGAGACGACAGCGTCAGCGTCTTAAAGAACGCTACAGGAACATTCAGGCGATTTTGGACCTGGCTTTTGATGTTATCTGAAGCACAGTACATCTGTTCAAATATGTCTCTTCCGCTGTCTCTCGTAAAACATGACTCGTCTTTACAGCGCGGCTAATTTCGGCCGGAACGCGCCGGAACTTGGTTCCAGCACCTCCTAGGGAATTTGTTTTGAACTCATTAGGACAAATCGGCACCGGTGATTTGAAATAGTACACTTGTATCAAATTGCAACGAAACTATAACTTGCCGCTGCCGGCACCAGTGAACGTGTTAATGAGTGAGCAATGTGACGCAATGGACAGGAGTGTGTGGCGAGCTATTGTGTGTATGTGTGTGTGTGTGTGTGTGTGTGTGTGTGTGTGTGTGTGTGTGTATGTGTATGTAGGGTATGCCCAAGATATATCGAAATTCTTTTGGAAGTTGTGATCGGTGCAGATTGATAACCTTCATGTCGACTATCTTCTGTTTACGACTGATAGCAGTCTCAGACATCTACAATATAACAAAGATAAGCAAAGCTTCATTTCGAAGTTGTTATCGGCACATATCACCTTTTGTTTACGACTGTCAGCATCCTCAGCGATATGGTAGTAATCACCGTATATCTAACTCCGTGTCTAACGTCACATCAAGTTCTGTTTGTACTAACTCTTCGCAAAGGCGGAATTCTATGTGACCGCGATGGTCCAGGAATACCTTCATCCTTATTCACAGCTAAATGCTTTAGTAATTAATACTGGACATTCGCTCACTGAGCAGCTACAGTGTAACTGTTTGAACGTTGCGGCTGGCAGCAGTTGAAAACGTGACGTCATAGTCGCCGTGTGTTTCGAGCAGAACTAGGGAGCAAAGTGACACTGCTACGGGGCAGACGCCATAGCACCTATTATGTATATTAAGTCTTATAGCCGGCCGGTGTGGCCGTGCGGTTCTAGGACCTTCAGCCTGGAACGGCGTGACCGCTGCGGTCGCAGGTTCGAATCCTGCCTCGGGCATGGATGTGTGTGATGTCCTTAGGTTAGTTAGGATTAAGTAGTTCTAAGTTCTAGGGGACTGATGACCACAGATGTTAAGTCCCATAGTGCTCAGAGCCATTTGAACCATTTTTTTTTAAAGTCTTATAGTTTTATTGTTAAGATCATAAATATTTACGTTCTGAAGACCTGACTTTAAGAACTATATTGTACAAGAAAATTAATTATTTCTACCTGGAAGTTTTATCACAAGTTTTCAAATGCTGAAGCTTGTCATTTTTATGGCCTTGGGAGGAAACTGTAGGAGATGGAAACGGGGTCGTATGGTTGAAGAGGTGCATTCTGGCACCTAAAAGTTTCCAAATTAAGCACTGTTTCACACTTACTAGCTTCTCATCTCCCGCCAGGTACTCACCTCCACCCTACATCGTGGGTAGTACAGTAATGTCGAGCGCGCTCGAACTGACGTAGCAAGGCTGCACCCACAGGCGTTGCGACAAGAATAGTTTTCCAAAATGAACATGAACAGTTTCGATCGCAAGAGATTGTTGCGATCGAGACTGTTTATGTTCATTCTAAAGTACAAAGAAGAACCGCTGTTCTCCACGAGAAATGCTCTCAAAAATTAAAGAACAGCTTCTTCTCTCACAAATATAAAAACATCTGACATTCCCTTTAAGACATAATCGACTATAATAATAATTTACATAAAATTGCAAAAGATGTTGATCATTTTACAAAAGGCATATCACATAGGCAAAACCTATTTTATTTCAGTCACTCTTGGAAGAAGTAAGAGAAAAGACCTTTTTTTGTTGTATAAAATTAGATGATATTTAAGAAAAATATTGGAAGAAAACCTCAATTGCGGAGCCCCATCATGTTCATCAGTGTGCGTTGAACGGTGTGTCTCTAAGCGCTTATGCCTTCACCAACATTGTACTCCGTCGTCAGATGTGCCACTTACGGCCGCCTGTCCTACCGCACAGGCCGGGTAGACATCTGATATCCACATTCTATGAAGAGGCGTGGGCGTCCGACAACTTGTCGCCAACTAGCGGTCTCGACATCCTTCAACCGCTTTCCACAGATGCTCACAATAGCATGCGAACAGCCGACCACTATCGCCGTTTACTAGATGCTCGTTCGCAGGCGACAAGCCGTAACAAGCCGCCCTTTGTTTAAGGCGCTTATATCATGGTATCTGCACGCTTGCGGCGCTTATCGTCGCTACTATCATTCCCTTTCGTCTCTAATCCACTCACATACTTTCCTTACCGCGTCAATAGTGGACAATATGTTTCGGATCATGTGTGTAGTTCCGCTATGTTTATCAACATCGAGTTAGAAAAGGATAAAACACGACATAGTTGATGGAAACGCGTAAATTATCACAACTAGCATCTACAATAGTGGAACTGGTCCACAGTAATGTAAGCAAAAAGCTGAACCCAAAGCTCAAATGAATTCGACGTTAATGACAAACCCGGGGATAGAAAGCGTTGCACAGCGCTGCGTAAAGTGGGCGATCTACTATACTCATTCGGCACGTAAGTTGGAAAGGTCTCGAAATATTAAACAATGCATCCGGTAGAACAATATTCCCAAGAGTGGTAAATAATAGAGAACACGCGGGAGCCGTTATGAATAATCGCCATGGCTCATGAAATCACAACGCCCAAGCCTACACGACTTTCGCCTGTCTACGGACGGGGTCGCAGAGAAGTACGCACAAGATATTCAATACTGTTTCCGCAGGAGCACGGGTTACCACCATTAGCAAGTCAAATTGTCTGCCGCTCCCCAGCCGAGAATAAAGGCGAACGCATCGTATGATATATTCCTGTTTCCAGCTCGTTAAGACAGACAACTGATATATTCCCCTCCAAAGCCTGAGAAAGTGTTCCGGTTCCCTGCCACCCTATTACGCCATTTGCGGGAGCCTGCTGAATCTGGTGGTTTACTCAGCCGACGTAGTAAGAACAGCCTTCTGCTACCGTTATTACGTCGTAACCGCAATCACAAGAACAGTGTAGTGAAATTAATATATCACAAACGAAATACACGAGACACCTCACTCTCTCGTCTAGCAACTAAAGAGGCTATCCTCATGCCAAATCTATAGGTGATGAGCAATGAAATAATTGCCAAATGTTGCACTGACCAAAAGAAATTTTCTTGAATGCCGTTACAATTTCCTTCTTTTTCTCTTTCCTTCTCCTCTTCTCCTACACATTTATCAAGTATTCCCCACCATCGTCACTGATATCGGTTGGTTGCTTCTCACTGTTGCGTAAAGACTGCATCCATATTTACCGACGCATTAGTACAGTGATTCCCAACAAGGGGGTTAATTACCCTCAGAGGGGCAAAATGAAGTTTTGTCAGGGATGAAAATGAAATGGGTTCGAAGAAGACTTAGTGATCACTGCACGTTACTTTCTCAAAAATTATTCGTATTACCATATTTTCTGAAGCTATCTGCCTACCATCCGTTACTTTGTCTTCCCACGTCTCTATTATTTCTTGGAATCCGAAAACGAATTATCTTTGGAAGGCTACATTTTATTTTCCTGGCTGCTATCCGGTCCACCTTCGCCTCTTTTATCATCATATTTACGTCTTCCATTCCAGTCTGTCCCCTAATCAGTTTACTTCTTTTCCTGTCTCAGCCAGTTACTTGTAACGCCAGACTCTCCATTTGTCGCTAAGCAACACTCAAATTCTAAATGGTCTTCGTGCTAAAAGACCACATCTCACTGCCATGGTCACACGAACTGTTTGAAAATGTCCCGCTCTGAATACATTAAAAACTTCACTTTGAAAATTTATTTAGTTTGCCAAAAGCGTTCTAGGCCATTTTCCTCGTCTATTTATTTCCTTTATTAGTCGTCCAGTGGTGGTAGTTATCACTCCTCATCAGTGGCAAATTCTTACATAAACTCTTTCTGATTTGGAAAACTGATAAGTAAACATATGATTTCCGATGCCAGTTTTTGTGAATGAAAGGGTGTTTCAAGATAGTGAAATTCAAGTGGAAGTACAGTTCCTTGAACCTGGACGAAGGAATATACGGTAAGCAGATTTTTATGAAAGAGAGACGATACTATTTTAGCGAAAGGTCTGTGGTTAATTGCTGTTATTCGAAGCATGCTTAAGAGTATGATGAAAACAAAAGAGAAGAACTGTATGAACCTGGAGCGTGGCTTACGATGTACAAAAGGGGATACGAAACCAAACGCAAAAAAAATGATTTTTAGAAACAAGCAGAACCAGACACCCCATTGACTCATTACTTCTTGGTTAGTGAAAAACGTGGGATGTGCATGAGTTTCAGTTGTTTGAACGCTAACTAAATATTATAAATGATTTATCCCTTCAGAAATAAGAAAGTAATTTTTTTACAGTCTAGTATTTAAACTGGTCCCAAAATCGGATGACATCTGACCTCCTTCAGAGGAGAGAAACCACTGCATCAGTGCCGTTATGTACACGTGTTGCCCCTGGATCTTTTCACAGGACACAGCACAAACTCTGTACAATATTGCTTTCCAACAAGCCTCGGTTCCTCAATTTAAATCGAGAGACGGGAAATCCAGCAAGCTAATACCACAGCCAGTCTACTAAGTAGCGCTGCCTGGCCAGCGAGTCAGTATGTGACGTCAAACATATTCTCGACGCCAACCTGATAACTGAAATACACAGATCAATAGAGGGGCCTCCACAATGCAGAAGATATCAGTGTCGTTCCATAGGCCAATTATTGCCACCTACCTTCTCGGTGAGTGAAATGCATTGACCACCACCCGTCCAAAGCTTGCCAGAAACTCCGAACCAAAAGGCAAAAAGTGTTGATTGGGAAGGTGAACTTCCTACTACATGGAGAGGAGGCCCCAAACTCCAGGAAGCACTGCAGATTTACACTGCCCACGGACAAGCATCATATACCAAACAACAACAGGTTCCTGCCTCCACTCCGCTCGATGTTGCCAACGAAAAGGAATTTCCGTCTTTACGTCGGAGAACGACACAGTCCACAGCTAGAACCATAGTCAACAACAAAGCGCGACTGCAACTAACTACATTCACAATTCGACTTCTTGGGAACAGTGAAGATGGTTACGAGGGTAAAATAATTCTTAGCGACACTCCACCACAAGAATATGAGACCATACAGTGATTTAATTAAGCACCATACGTCCTATCAAAACTACTCACCTTATGAGATACAGTCATCAAGATATTTGCTCCATAGAACAACAAGGCTGGATAATCTTTCACTGTGTATATTCATCGCAAACGGTAACTAAAGTAAAAAGGTGGAATCTACATCTACATCTACATTGATACTCCGCAGGCCACGCAACGGTGTGTGGCGGAGGGCACTTTATGTGCCACTGTCATTACCTCCCTTTCCTGTTCCAGTCGCGTATGGTTCGCGGGAAGAACGACTGTCTGAAAGCCTCCGTGCGCGCTCTAATCTCTCTAATTTTACATTCGTGATACCCTCGGGAGGTATAAGTAGGGGGAAGCAATATATTCGATACCTCATCCAGAAACGCACCCTCTCGAAACCTGGCGAGCAAGCTACACCGCGATGCAGAGCGCCTCTCTTGCAGAGTCTGCCACTTGAGTTTATTAAACATCTCCGTAACGCTATCACGGTTACCAAATAACCCTGTGACGAAACGCGCCGCTCTTCTTTGGATCTTCTCTATCTCCTCCGTCAGACCGATCTGGTACGCTGATGAGCAATACTCAAGTATAGGTCGAACGAGTGTTTTGTAAGCCACCTCCTTTGTTGATGGACTACATTTTCTAAGCACTCTCCCAATGAATCTCAACCTGGTACCCGCCTTACCAACAATTAATTTTATATGATCATTCCACTTCAAATCGTTCCGCACGCATACTCCCAGATATTTTACAGAAGTAACTGCTACCAGTGTTTGTTCCGCTATCATATAATCATACAATAAAGGATCCTTCTTTCTATGTATTCGCAATACATTACATTTGTCTATGTTAAGGGTCAGTTGCCACTCCCTGCACCAAGTGCCTATCCGCTGCAGATCTTCCTGCATTTCGCTACAATTTTCTAATGCTGCAACTTCTCTGTATACTACAGCATCATCCGCGAAAAGCCGCATGGAACTTCCGACACTATCTACTAGGTCATTTATATATATTGTGAAAAGCAATGGTCCCATAACACTCCCCTGTGTGTAGACGTCTCTCCATTGATAACAACATGCTGTGTTCTGTTTGCCAAAAACTCTTCAATCCAGCCACACAGCTGGTCTGATATTCCGTAGGCTCTTACTTTGTTTATCAGGCGACAGTGCGGAACTGTATCGAACGCCTTCCGGAAGTCAAGAAAAATAGCATCTACCTGGGAGCCTAAATCTAATATTTTCTGGGTCTCATGAACAAATAAAGCGAGTTGGGTCTCACACGATCGCTGTTTCCGGAATCCATGTTGATTCGAGAAGTTACTCACGCTTTGTAAGATCCGACATTCCGTTCCTGACGGAAACACACTTCCGCGTCACCCAACCTTTCAACTAACGCAACATAGTGGGCTACTTGACGGACAGAGCATATGGCCGATAGGGCGGGACAGCGCGATCAAGTGATCGATCTCACACGTTCCTCTCACACTGGCCCGATTTACATCTGTGGAAGCAACTGCAATTAACATCACCACCCGTTTTGGAATCATTACATTGGTTGCGGTGTATATTAGCCCTCAGACAATGACCCTCTGCTGCTATTTCTGTTCTGCGGGCACCTCAACGCCAAGCACAACGCGTGGAAATCGGACCGCACCAGCCCACGAGGGAATCACAGTTTTCGCTCCAGAACATACGTACCTACAACAGTCCTCATAAAGGAGGCCATCTCTGCATTGACTGGAAAGATCCGAAAAGCCTACCATCAGGCTATGGTTATAACTGACCGGCGCGCATTCTACAGTGAAGACTTTTGACCATTGCTCCAGGACTTCAAGAACCTGAAATATAGGGTATGAAAACGCTGGCAGCGTTTGCATGGCCCCAGGGACTGCCGGTAACTTAAGCATTTCTCTCGGGAGTACAAAGCCGTTGAATTCTGTCAAAAAAAGTGGGAAGACAAGATTAATGTTCTCACCTTACACACCAGGGAAGAATGGTGTCTGATGCGAGCCTACCGAAAACCGAAGCCCAGCAAATGTGACGCTTCTTGGGCCAGCGGGCTCAATGTTTGACCCATGGAGCAAGGAAGAATATTTTACTACGATGAGTGCGGCGCAAAATGTCTTAGCACACGAGGACGCCATTGAAGAGATACGCTGAGCAAAAAGCATATTATGAATGGCACGACAGACGGAACCACTACTAATAATGCTGGCAGAGGTCTGCTCGATTGTGTGGCGACTCGGCAGCCATTTATGCAACGGACCGAACGGTATAACGAACGAATATCTGAAGGCGAATAGCTGAAGGTATTAACACTCTGCACTTTTAACAGTTGCCTCCTGCTAGTATACTTCCACTCTGGAAGATTGCTTGCATAGTACCACTACCTAAGACTGGAAATGACCATTGCCAACCACAAACCCCATCAGTCTTCTGCCAGCACTCTCCATAGAACTGGGATGGATCACACTCCAATGACTTCGCCTATCAGTCATCGAAAGGGTTGCGACACGCCCAAACCAATTCGTCTTCCAGCCATGCCTGCCAGCCGAACTCTCGCTCCTTCGAGTTACTGAGTATGTAGCGTATAGTATGAATCAGGAAAACTACACAGCTGCGGGCCATCTTGTTGCTCAAAAAAATGTTCAAATGTGTCTGAAATCTTATGGGACTTAACTGCTAAGGTCATCAGTCCCTAGGCTTACACGCTACTTAACCTAAATTATCTTAAGGACAAACACACATACCCATGCCCGAGGGAGGACTCGAACCTCCGCCGGGATCATCCGCACAGTTCATGAGTGCAGCGCCTGAGACCGCTCGGCTAATCTCGCGCGGCTAATCTTGTTGCTAAAAAGACTTATAATCGAGTATGGAAAAATAAGTTGCTCACCAAACTGCATGACGTCCTCACTATTCTGGACTACTGCTTGAAGATTGTTGACAGCTATCTTCAAGATAGTCTCTGCTTTGTTCGAATCGATGGTAAGTGGTCCAGCGTTCAACAGCTGCCAGAGGGCATCCCTCAAGGCTCCGTTGTGTCCCATATTCTATTCGTCTTGTGTATAATGACTTTCCGTTACTTTCACAAGTCGTCTGCGCAAGGCGCGGATGATTCAGAGATCCTTACCAGCGGCCACAGCGTCGATGCAGCGACATGGAACCTCCAAAGTCATTTTACACTTATTGACTTATGGACACCAGCAAACCGCATTACCGTGAATTCAGAGAAGACACAAGCCATTACTATTACTCGCCATCAGCCGGAACTCAGAGGCTGTCCTGCACTGCACAACATCAAACTCCCTTGGACATATCAGATGAAATACTAGGGAGTGATACTGGACTGAAAACTCCTCTTCAAGGCCATGTTCACGGAAAACTCTACAGCATCATTTGCCTGTTTCACTAATTATACCAACTGCTTTTCAGTCAACATCTAAGCTCCAACAGGAACTACCCATTTAGACCATCAGGGAAGTAACTGTACCATTCACAAAAAAAAAAAACAGATAGCTATCACTGAAGCTCTAAGGCCCACTACGAGACATTTTGATTATGTGCGGTCTGTCGCCCTTGAGAGATGATGTCGCAACAGCGTTCCCCACTCCATCGCTGAGGCACCCCAAAGCAATAAGAAAGTAATGTATATTTATAGGCCAAAAAGGACAAAAAGTAATGTAACTTTGTTTGACAGAAATGTAAAGTCAACTCGAACAGAATCTAACATAAAATGAAATGTAATGAATAAACCAACGCCTCAAGAGGGTCAAAAGAAATGGTGCCCAATACCCTTTCCAAGGGGAAATAAAGAATAATTTACTCCCCTATACTTTACATCTAAACACAAAATCAAATAGGGGTAATGCAGGAGTAGGTTTAATAATGAATAGGAAAATAGGAATGCGGGTAAGCTACTACAAACAGCATAGTGAACGCATTATTGTGGCCAAGATAGATACGAAGCCCACACCTACTACAGTAGTACAAGTTTATATGCCAACTAGCTCTGCAGATGAGGAAGAAATTGAAGAAATGTATGATGAAATAAAAGAAATTATTCAGATTGTGAAGGGAGACGAAAATTTAATAGTCATGGGTGACTGGAATTCGAGTGTAGGAAAAGGGAGAGAAGGAAACATAGTAGGTGAATATGGATTGGGGGACAGAAATGAAAGAGGAAGCCGCCTGGTCGAATTTTGCACAGAGCACAACATAATCATAACTAACACTTGGTTTAAGAATCATGAAAGAAGGTTGTATACATGGAAGAACCCTGGAGATACTAAAAGGTATCAGATAGATTATATAATGGTAAGACAGAGATTTAGGAACCAGGTTTTAAATTGTAAGACATTTCCAGGGACAGATGTGTACTCTGACCACAATCTATTGGTTATGACCTGTAGATTAAAACTGAAGAAACTGTAAAAAGGTGGGAATTTAAGGAGATGGGACCTGGATAAACTAAAAGAACCAGAGGTTGTACAGAGATTCAGGGAGAGCATAAGGGAGCAATTGACAGGAATGGGGGAAATAAATACAGTAGAAGAAGAATGGGTAGCTTTGAGGGATGAAGTAGTGAAGGTAGCAGAGGATCAAGTAGGTAAAAAGACGAGGGCTAGTAGAAATCCTTGGGTAACAGAAGAAATATTGATTTTAATTGATGAAAGGAGAAAATATAAAAATGCAGTAAGTGAAACAGGCAAAAAGGAATACAAACGTCTCAAAAATGAGATCGACAGGAAGTGCAAAATGGCTAAGCAGGGATGGCTAGAGGACAAATGTAAGGATGTAAAGGCCTATCTCACTAGGGGTAAGATAGATACAGCCTACAGGAAAATTTGGAGATAAGAGAACGACTTGTATGAATATCAAGAGCTTAGATGGAAACCCAGTTCTAAGCAAAGAAGGGAAAGTAGAAAGGTGGAAGGAGTATATAGAGGGTCTATACAAGGGCAATGTACTTGAGGACAATATTATGGAAATGGAAGAGGATGTAGATGAAGATGAAATGGGAGATTTGATACTGCGTGAAGAGTTTGACAGAGCACTGAAAGACCTGAGTCGAAACAAGGCCCCCGGAGTAGACAATATTCCATTGGAACTACTGACGGCCGTGGGAGAGCCAGTCCTGACAAAACTCTACCATCTGGTGAGCAAGATGTATGAAACAGGCGAAATACCCTCAGACTTCAAGAAGAATATAATAATTCCAATCCCAAAGAAAGCAGGTGTTGACAGATGTGAAAATTACCGAACTATCAGCTTAATAAGTCACAGCTGCAAAATACTAACACGAATTCTTTACAGACGAATGGAAAAACTAGTAGAAGCCAACCTCGGGGAAGATCAGTTTGGATTCCGCAGAAATGTTGGAACACGTGAGGCAATACTGACCTTACGACTTATCTTAGAAGAAAGATTAAGGAAAGGCAAACCTACGTTTCTAGCATTTGTAGACTTAGAGAAAGCTTTTGACAATGTTGACTGGAATACTCTCTTTCAAATTCTAAAGGTGGCAGGGGTAAAATACAGGGAGCGAAAGGCTATTTACAATTTGTACAGAAACCAGATGGCAGTTATAAGAGTCGAGGGACATGAAAGGGAAACAGTGGTTGGGAAGGGAGTAAGACAGGGTTGTAGCCTCTCCCCGATGTTGTTCAATCTGTATATTGAGCAAGCAGTAAAGGAAACAAAAGAAAAATTCGGAGTAGGTATTAAAATTCATGGAGAAGAAATAAAAACTTTGAGGTTCGCCGATGACATTGTAATTCTGTCAGAGACAGCAAAGGACTTGGAAGAGCAGTTGAATGGAATGGACAGTGTCTTGAAAGGAGGATATAAGATGAACATCAACAAAAGCAAAACAAGGGTAATGGAATGTAGTCTAATTAAGTCGGGTGATGCTGAGGGAATTAGATTAGGAAATGAGGCACTTAAAGTAGTAAAGGACTTTTGCTATTTGGCGAGCAAAATAACTGATGATGGTCGAAGTAGAGAGGATATAAAATGTAGGCTGGCAATGGCAAGGAAAGCGTTTCTGAAGAAGAGAAATTTGTTAACATCCAGTATTGATTTAAGTGTCAGGAAGTCATTTCTGAAAGTATTCGTATGGAGTGTAGCCATGTATGGAAGTGAAACATGGACGATAAATAGTTTGGACAAGAAGAGAATAGAAGCTTTCGAAATGTGGTGCTACAGAAGAATGCTGAAGATTAGATGGGTAGATCACATAACTAATGAGGAAGTATTGAATAGGATTGGGGAGAAGAGAAGTTTGTGGCACAACTTGACCAGAAGAAGGGATAGGTTGGTAGGACATGTTCTGAGGCATCAAGGGATCACCAATTTAGTATTGGAGGGCAGCGTGGAGGGTAAAAATCGTAGAGGGAGACCAAGAGATGAATACACTAAGCAGATTCAGAAGGATGTAGGTTGCAGTAGGTACTGGGAGATGAAAAAGCTTGCACAGGATAGAGTAGCATGGAGACCTGCATCAAACCAGTCTCAGGACTGAAGACCACAACAACAACAACAACTTTACATCTAGCAATTCCGGCCTAATAGCTCAACGAAACCATACAAAAATGCGTTTTTTACTATTCACTATTTTAAACCTAAGAGGAATCAAACCTCTACAGCTAGCTATTGCTGTCTATTATCTAATGCTGCTGCTACACTTATGGTTCGTTATTCAAATTGTGCTGCTTTAAGCTGCTTTCTATTAGTGCCATTCAAGTGCTATCAGTTAACACTTCGATTTTTACTTTCTCTTAAGGCATTTAAAAAATGGTAGTTATTGGCAGGTAATTGTAAGAAAATAGGTACAGTCGTGCTCAAAAGTATCCGAACGACCTGAATTGAATTTCGCCTGATTCGCATGCAACCGGCATAACGCAACTGTCTAGCAGGCCCTCTAAGCGCTCTTTGGTACAGTCATTTGACTATTGAAAATGGTTCCAACAAGTCACCTCTAGAAAACACTGCTCTGTATCGCAATATCTCAAGAGGTAAAACAATACCACGATACTACAAGATGTCAGGGAACACATTATCACACATAAGACTGTCCTTAAAGCTTGTAAGCTCACATTTACTACAATAAATGACATACCTGAAATGTTACCACTCTCATTATTACGTCAGATAGGTAATGCACGTAGTAAGTTCGTCGTATTCATGATTTACTCTTGGAAGTAACATACCGTACTTATTATTTAACACAAAATGACATTAAAAATATAAGTTATTCACGAGCAGCTAGTTGAGAATATGTATGAACTTCAAATGACACGACGAACCGTCTCGTTATGCATCTGGATTCAAACCCAGGTCATGCAGACTAAGCAAAGAGCCCGCATCTCGTGGTCGTGCGGTAGCGTTCTCGCTTCCCACGCCCGGGTTCCCGGGCTCGATTCCCGGCGGGGTCAGGGATTTTCTCTACCTCTTGATGGCTGGGTGTCGTGTGATGTCCTTAGGTTAGTTAGGTTTAAGTAGTTCTAAGTTCTAGGGGATTGATGACCATAGATGTTAAGTCCCATAGTGCTCAGAGCCATTTGAACTAAGCAAAGATTTCGTGACTGACGGAAACTAACAGTCATTCCTGATTAGGCATACAGAGAGTGATATATCACGATTTTAGGCAGTATCAGTTAACAAATATCAACTTTAAATTACATAACGCAAACTTTTTAACGGACGCGAATTCCTACCCAGCATCTACTATCCCTGTTAACGAACTACGAGAGATGTTAAATATTGCTTCTTCACAAGTAACTTACTTGAAATGCCGTGAGGTAAAGCTTTGTGTTCGACAGGAATTCGAACCCATAACCTAATCGGATTGATATCGAAGCACAATCAACTGTGACATATCGGATTTTCTCGGCAGTAGCTAGATATTTTAACTGAAATGACGAGACGAAACAGTAATTTTTTCCTTCCCAGGACTCCAACCCGGCACCTATCGCTGTTATATTCTAGAGAAAACGAACGTTAAATATGGGTTTGTTGCAACAGCAGCGACATGTGGGCACGTTTGAACTAGAAATAATATAACGAAGAGTTCAGTGCTGACTGGCAATAGATCCCCACACATATCGTTGTTGACTACACACAAAGAGACGTCAGTTACCGAATTTTTCTCCACCAGCAGCTCGGAATAACATCTTGAACTTACAGTGATCTGGCAAATAGCTTACAGTGATCTGGAAAATAGTTCTGTGTCTCACTGGGAGTCAAAAACGTCAAATATCGTTAGTGTTGACAACGAATGAAAATACATTAAACATCAAAATTATTATCCACCAGCAGATAGGTGTTCTCATGCTAGAGCCTTATAATACATAATGAAATCTTTAGTGACGGACCAGGATTCGAACCCATTCACGCGCAACATGTGGAGATGTTGAGGAATCTGCAGTTTTGAACAAACAACAAATTGTAGCCGAGCTGTACTGTCACGAAGGGATCAAATTCCGCGTTAAGGGCGGTCTGAGTTGCATTCCCAGTTCAGAACCAATTTTATCGACATACAGAAGCTCAAATAAAAGATGGAATAAGTGCCCTGTGACCCTACATAACGTTTGTTTCGTCACTAGAAATAAATAACTAGTATAAGAAAGGTTACTGGTGACAGAGTTTCTACACGTCGCCACTCCAGACTTTATTGTCGTTCAAACGAACGTCTACTTGGTAGAGAAGGAATATCATTTTTAGTGTGAATTTCAGACCACAGTGCCATTATATCTCCTTCACTTGGTGTAGCCAGGAGAGAAAGGAATCTGTCTCTCCCTATATAAAATAATTGACAGAAGCTGGAATCGAACCCAGACCGTAGGTATATGTACCTATCATCAGTCCAACGGACCACCAAATCCTCTTCACTGTGACTAATTTTTCTATGGTAATGCCGTTGCGCCACACTGCATGAGAATTCTGACACACAGGCTCCCTGTAGTAATTTGCAGCATGTTCAGTAAACTCATTTACTTGTTTGACCGAATCACCATGAACTAGCTGCCTCGGCTACCCAGTGCATACATTCGACTCTATTTTGTAATCACCGAAATAAAATCACGTAACTGCGACCGACACAGAACAGCCAACAGTGTAGGATGCCGAAATTTAAATAGGAAGTGTTCCTTTCCACTTGAGTTACTCTATTGCGCTTTCTGTTTGTTGAAAACGTCGTGCAGTGCAAAAGAAAAGCTGTAACTGTTTGTCTCTCAGACGTCTAGACTCGGCCATATGCATCATCTCACAGTGCAGTGGAATGAAGAAGGTCTGGGGGAACTGTTGAGTTCATGGTAAGTGTCGTGTGCTGTAGATAAGATGTCGCGAGTTCGAGTACATTCACTGCTACGTTTTTTAAAACACAATTCTTCTGTCTGCTAAAATTATCAATCTAATGGAACTTTGAACATAATTCCCTTCACTTCTCAACCCAAAATAGTTGCATGTCAAGAAAGGGCTAACTTCTGCGACATTTTGTTCTTTTCAGGTTTAATAGACAGCCAGGCAGCAGATGCATCTCGAAACTTTTGTATTATGCATGGGGAGAGCGCATCGTGCTAAAATAGGCCTACGTCAGAAAAGTATTTTCTACATTAGCTGTCGTGTGGTAGTGTCATTTTGTTATTCTTCAAACCTTGTTTGACAGCTTTAACTCAGAACAAGTTTTCTACATGCATGTAATCATTAAAGTGCATGTGCATTGTCAGACTGTTATAGGTAACATCAGAGAATTCGCATATATCCTTGATGATTAATATCTCTCTCATGTTTACTATTGTTTTAACAACACTAAAGGAAAACTTACCAAAATTGTGCACTGTATTATAAGAAGTGATATAAAACTACCCATGATTGCTTTACGACCACAGTCTGTATTATTAAAAATGAGTATCTGTACACAAGCGTGCCTCTATGGACACGAATTAGAAAAATACTACTCATTTAGATTTTGATTGGGTCTGTGTTTAATTGGTATGCTGTGACATACTCAAGGGGTATACAAACGTGGCATTTCACAAATAAAGTTGCATATTCCTAGAACCCAAAACTTGCTTACCAGCAGCGGAAAGAGGCGTTACCTGTGGTGCAGCATTGTAAGTTTTTCACCATTGTACTATGACCCGAAAGTATTTTCTTGCGATTTTCTTATCGATGTTTGCCTGACTGCTTGTAGCTCTTCCACAAAAGGGATAAAAACTTTGCAGTCAGCGAGACTGGAACTATAACAGACGCTTTCTCACAGGTCAGCACGTTACCAAATAGCTAGCGAAGAGGTATGTCTTAGCTTCGTCTTACGAAGCCAGTGGTTGCTAGGACTCGTAAACCGCCACTTAAAGGACGAGATTAGTTGCGATTTCGAAGTGCAAAGACTTTCCTGGGTTGAAAACCGTAAATTTACAATTTTTTATTACACCTCAAGCGATAATAACTCAGATTACTCAATGGAAATGACAGGTAAAATCAAGTGAACTTTGAGGCTTATTTTTGTGCACACCTATAAGTAACTCGTCGATCACAGACTTAACAAACATACCCTGCCTTGTTGCCAAATCTCAGTTATGGTACCAGAAGGAAGAAGACGAACCGATGTGATCCTACAGCGGACTGGGAAGTGACCATAGCTGGCGTCTCAAAGACGCGGCTGTTACGGCCTGGAATACGTAGTGCGTCTGATTCGAATTTCTGTAACTAGGTTTAGGGACTGGAGCGTAGTTACTAATAATACTCAGAACTGACTGCAAACTAAGCATCATAAATCAGTAACTCTCATAGCTGTGTTTATATTTCTTTCGTAAGTGTACTGAAAACTAAGAACATATTCACAGAAATTTTCGTGCCTCGCTGATAGTCGAGCACAACAAAGAAATAAAAATAAAAAAAAGAATGTGTGTGTGTGTGTGTGTGTGTGTGTGTGTGTGTGTGTGTGTGTGTGTGTGTGTGTGTGTGTGTGACAGAAAGAGAAACAGAAAGATAAAAATCAAAAAGAATGAGAGAGAGAGAGAGAGAATAAAAAAACGTTGTAAAGAAATTGAATCATGGTATGTAAAGAAATCTTTCATTAAAATAACACGTTCCACATCATTATTAAATGTCGTATTTATGATCTATGGAATAAGAATTAATCTAATGTAATCCAATCTAATCATGTCATATTGAGAAATAGCAATGAAGAGTCATTAATTACCGAAACTTTTGCCAATTCCAGTAACCAAATCTAAACTTGACAATAAAAGACGACAATTTTTGTAATAAACCGGGACTCCTACCAAGACCCTTTCGTCCCTGTTAACTAACTACGAAATATGTCTGATATACATCCACTCTGAAGTAACAATGTGTGCATGTATTGAAAGATGAATTGCATGATGTGGATTTCTGTGACGGAGATACGAACCCAACACATAATCGGATTGTTAACTAAGTAAAATCAAATGTTACGTATCGGTTTTTCTTACCAGCTGCTAGGTGTTTGAATACAAAACAAGGATACAAACTTTCGTGCCTAAGCGACAATCGAAGTGCACACCTACCGTGCTTCCACGAATATAGCTTAAATATCAGCTGCTTACTCACCAACAGTAAGATGTGTGCGTGTTTGACCAGAAATAACGGTACCTAATGCGATTGTTCTCAAGACATGAACAGACATTAAAAATGCACGTTAATTTTCACTAGCAGGCCGGTAAGTACGTGATAGGGCTTGAAATGATATTATGAATATTTTTGTATTGGATCAGTATTCGGACGCACATACGTACCTTTGGAGGAGACCTAGAGAAGATTGCATGCAGTCATGGGAAAAGGAAAGAAATGATTGAACTATACTGCTCCGAGAGATTTAGATCCTCGAAAGAGGAGATACGAATTCGAATCACAGTCCAGCATATAATTTTTGACGTCTCTAGTTCAATCCAGTATCAGTAAAATAAGAGTCCTGTTGCTTTAAATGGCAATCGGTTCATCAAATGAAATAAAATTTTCTAATGCAAGTAAGTATACTGGCGACAGTATTTCTGTTTACCATGACTTCCGCTATGTCATTTCCCAACCTAAACCGGCTCTGCTCAGTTGGCAATGAAGAGACATGATGTTTAATGCGGATTCGGATTATAACGTCTTTCTGTTGAGGTTACCAGAGGTAAAGAAAATCTGTTTGTGCCTCTTAAAAGTATATGCCTGAACCCAGACATTGCACCTGTGATAGTTCGTTCCACCAGACCATTGTGGCCACACTTCCCAGCCCCAGGAGTGTGCTGTAACGGATGATGTGCTTAGCTTACAAAATTAGTCACGGTGGAAAAAATACGAGTCTATTCAGTGGTTAAGTAGAGGAAAGTTTCTGACGCGGAGATTATGCTATTCTCATGTCAGCAGGATGTAAAGACTCTTCTAGGCATCATAGGCTAGCCATTTTGAAATTTTCACAAATTCAGCAAATTTATCAGTTCGAGAAAATCCACTGTGAAGTGTGAAGTGTGAAGTTACCGGATAATTCGATTATTACCGTCATTATTACTATCATTTTCTTCATACTGCTGCTGGAACACATGTGCTTGAAGATCATTTAATGCCTTTTGGTCATTATAGAAAAAGTAGCCCAAGAACAGGTGCTTTCCCTGTCTGCGGAATCCTTTTCATGTTAATATCAAACATCAGCAATTACTCGAAGATTACATTATAGCTAAAGTAATTGATGAAGACGTTACTTTATAACAAAAACGCGCTGCCTTTCTTCATTTACTTGTGCCTATAAATGGCTATCGAGTACTGCCAAACCTAAAGGAAAGAGATCTTACTGCCTTCCGATATTCGTCGCTGTCAGTTCTTCCGTATGATTTCGTCGACATGACCTGTTTCAAGTTGTGTATGACAGACAATGCTTTAGAAAATCAATTGTTATCCTGTGCAATAAACAGAAATATTTTCATTCTATGCTATGCAAGTACAAAATTTTCGCAATATTAGTTCAAATTTAATATTCGCTTCTACACTCCTGGAAATTGAAATAAGAACACCGTGAATTCATTGTCCCAGGAAGGGGAAACTTTATTGACACATTCCTGGGGTCAGATACATCACATGATCACACTGACAGAACCACAGGCACATAGACACAGGCAACAGAGCATGCACAATGTCGGCACTAGTACAGTGTATATCCACCTTTCGCAGCGATGCAGGCTGCTATTCTCCCATGGAGACGATCGTAGAGATGCTGTATGTAGTCCTGTGGAACGGATTGCCATGCCATTTCCATCTGGCGCCTCAGCTGGACCAGCGTTCGTGCTGGACGTGCAGACCGCGTGAGACGACGCTTCATCCAGTCCCAAACATGCTCAATGGGGGACAGATCCGGAGATCTTGCTGGCCAGGGTAGTTGACTTACACCTTCTAGAGCACGTTGGGTGGCACGGGATACATGCGGACGTGCATTGTCCTGTTGGAACAGCAAGTTCCCTTGCCGGTCTAGGAATGGTAGAACGATGGGTTCGATGATGGTTTGGATGTACCGTGCACTATTCAGTGTCCCCTCGACGATCACCAGTGGTGTACGGCCAGTGTAGGAGATCGCTCCCCACACCATGATGCCGGGTGTTGGCCCTGTGTGCCTCGGTCGTATGCAGTCCTGATTGTGGCGCTCACCTGCACGGCGCCAAACACGCATACGACCATCATTGGCACCAAGGCAGAAGCGACTCTCATCGCTGAAGACGACACGTCTCCATTCGTCCCTCCATTCACGCCTGTCGCGACACCACTGGAGGCGGGCTGCACGATGTTGGGGCGTGAGCGGAAGACGGCCTAACGGTGTGCGGGACCGTAGCCCAGCTTCATGGAGACGGTTACGAATGGTCCTCGCCGATACCCCAGGAGCAACAGTGTCCCTAATTTGCTGGGAAGTGGCGGTGCGGTCCCCTACGGCACTGCGTAGGATCCTACGGTCTTGGCGTGCATCCGTGCGTCGCTGCGGTCCGGTCCCAGGTCGACGGGCACGTGCACCTTCCGCCGACCACTGGCGACAACATCGATGTACTGTGGAGACCACACGCCCCACGTGTTGAGCAATTCGGCGGTACGTCCACCCGGCCTCCCGCATGCCCACTATACGCCCTCGCTCAAAGTCCGTCAACTGCACATACGGTTCACGTCCACGCTGTCGCGGCATGCTACCAGTGTTAAAGACTGCGATGGAGCTCCGTATGCCACGGCAAACTGGCTGACACTGACGGCGGCGGTGCACAAATGCTGCGCAACTAGCGCCATTCGACGGCCAACACCGCGGTTCCTGGTGTGTCCGCTGTGCCGAGCGTGTGATCATTGCTTGTACAGCCCTCTCGCAGTGTCCGGAGCAAGTATGGTGGGTCTGACACACCGGTGTCAATGTGTTCTTTTTTCCATTTCCAGGAGTGTATAATGTAGGAAAGTATTTCACAGTTGCAAAACTCGCATCCAACTCATTGACCTTACACTTAGTCGCTGACCATAAATTCTAGTTCAGAGTGACTCCGGTTTAAGTAACCCAATGTAGCGAAGACTGTTTGCCAGTGCTCTCTCTCACTGGAACATACGCAGTTCACTCATTTGGCTCCATAAGTACACTGTAACAGTAATTTCTGTGTGTATGCAATGCATACAGGTTGTAGAATTTAGTGGTGCTCTCTCTTCCACTTCTGTATATAATACGCCTGACCTAAACGGGCCCTTTATCATTACAGGCCCTGGGCAGTGCAACATCATACTGACAACGGTAATGTGCTTATACTGACAACCTGACTGTTCGTTTTACCTGATTTTGTAATAATTTAAATAAAATAATATGACCTTCCAGTGGGAGTCATTTCGACCCCCTTTTCCTTCTGTGAAATTTATCAGTATGCTGTTTGCCTTCCAACCAGCGAAATGCGGCAGAGTACGGCCGGTAAACGATCCACAAACCACGATTTAGTGCCGTTAAGACGATTTCCTTAAACATTGTCGTAGCTGAAGGAATTAGTTTCTTCTTCAATCGTCTTACGCAGCAACGTTCACAGATATCTCAAATTAGAAAAGTTCTTTATCCAGATACGGAAGTTGTAAAACAAACTTCCCACAGTTTGTGTCAGGTTGATGTTTTCGTCTGATAGCAATGCGTAAGTACTTTGTCTAAGAGTTATACAAGTAAGTGTTCCTGTAGCTGTGGGAATCATTGGTTGAATACGAGTTTAACACCAATGGGTACAGTACTGCTAAATATCCAAAATGATGATCAACTTAAATCTGAGTTCATCCACAAACTGAAGCGTATTTATAATATTGAAGCTAGACTGTGTATCCTTGTCTTCCTTGATTGGACATTGGAAGCCGTTTGCACACACGTATACAATACTTTGAATACTTCGAACTCTATAATTAATGTTTCTCTCATAAACTACTTCTGTTTTTTTAATTCTTCTGGGTCTTCAGCGTACAATATGTGTCGCAGATACAGTCTTAGAGCAAAAAACTGACCGCTGAGTCGTTCACGTGAGGTAGACAATACAACCGTGCTCCTCTCAGAATCCTATGTCTGGCAATATGCTCTATCTGGCAACATTGTAGATTGAAGCACTTCCCAGAGGAAGTCTTGACTGCAGTATTAGTATATTAGACTTGACTACGACTGTAGTGTTGAAGTAAAACACGAGACTAGCTAATATGACGTCTGGCAACCGAAAGCACACGTCGACAAAATTTCTATCGCTCCTTTCCTCTCAGTGCTGAAGCTATGAGTGTAATTCAAGCAAATCTACAATATATTTCGCTTTCTGTCACATTGGTAATGACAGTTTGGTTCAACAATGTTTTAGCCGACCATCTGCCTCTGAAAACCGCATGCGTCAGAGTTCTCTGGGACACGTTTGCTGCCTACCGGCAGACGAAAAGATCAACCTGACACAAACTGTGGGAAGCTTGTTTTACAACCTTCATACCTGGATAATGAGCTTTTTCCTATTGAGCTTTTTCCTATTTGAGACATTTGTGAACATCGGTTCGTCTTCTTCCTTCTGGTACTGTAACTGAGATTTGGCAACAAGGCAGGGTATGTTTGTTAACTCTGTGATCGACGAGTTACTTCCTGGTGTGCACGGAAATAAGCCTCAAAGTTCACTTGATTTTACCTTTTCATTTCCACTTAGTAATCTGAGTTATTATCGCTTGAGGTGTAATAAAAATTGTAAATTTACGGTTTTCAGCCCAGGAAAGTCTTTGCACTTCGAAATCGCAACTAATCTCGTCCTTTAAGTGGCGGTTTACGAGTTCTAGTCACCATTGGCTTCGTAAGACGAAGCTAAGACATACCTCTTCGCCAGCTATTTGGTAACGTGCTGACCTGTGAAAAAGCGTCTGTTATGGTTCGCAGTTCCAGTCTCGCTGACTGCAACGTTTTTATCCCTTTTGTGGAAGAGCTACAAGCAGTCAGACAAACATCGATAAGGAAATCGCAAGAAAATACTTTCGGGTCATAGTGCAATGGTGAAAAACTTACAATGCTGCACAACAGGTAACGCCTCTTTCCGCTGCTGGCAAGCAAGTTTTGGGTTCTAGGAATATGTAACTTTATTTATGAAATGCCACGTTTGTATACCCCTTGAGTATGTCACAGCAGCCGGCCGCGGTGGTCTAGTGGTTCTAGGGGCGCAGTCCGGAACCGCGCGACTGCTACGGTCGCAGGTTCGAATCCCGCCTCGGGCATGGATGTGTGTGATGTCCTTAGGTTAGTTAGGTTTAAGTAGTTCTAAGTTCTAGGGGACTGATGACCACAGTAGTTAAGTCCCATAGTGCTCAGAGCCATGTCACAGCATACCAATTAAACACAGACCCAATCAAAATCTAAATGAGTAGTATTTTTCTAATTCTAGTCCACAGAGGCACGCTTGTCTACAGATACTCAGTTTCAATAATAGAGACTGTGGTCGTAAAGTAATCGTGGGTAGTTTCATTTCACTTCTTATAATACAGTGCACAATTTTGGTAAGTTTTCCTTTAGTGTTGTAAAAACAATATTAAACATGAGGGAGATATTAATCATCAAGGATATGTGCGAATTCTCTGATGTTAGCTATAAAAGTCTGACAATGCACATGCACTTTAATGATTACATGCATGTCGAAAACTTGTTCTGAGTTAAAGCTGTCAAACAAGGTTTGAAGAATAATAAAATGACACTACCACACGACAGCTAACGTAGAAAATACTTTCTCTGACGTAGGCCTATTTTAGCACGATGCACTCTCCCCATACATAATACAAAAGTTTCGAGATACATCTGCTGCCTGGCTGTCTCTTAAACCTGAAAAGAACAAAATGTCGCAGAAGTTAGCCCTTTTTTGACATGCAACTATTTTGGGTTGAGAAGTGAAGGGAATTATGTTCAAAGTTCCATTAGATTGATAACTTTAGCAGACAGAAGAATTGTGTTTTAAAAAACGTAGCAGTGAATGTACTCGAACTCGCGACATCTTATCTACAGCACACGAAACTTACCATGAACTCAACAATTCCCCCAGACCTTCTTCATTCTACTGCGCTGTGAGATGATGCATATGACCGAGTCTAGACTTCTGAGAGACAAACAGTTACAGCTTTTCTTTTGCACTGCACGACGTTTTCAACAAACAGAAAGCGCAATAGAGTAACTCAAGTGGAAAGGAACACTTCCTATTTAAATTTCGGCATCCTACACTGTTGACTGTTCTGTGTCGGTCGCAGTTACGTGATTTTATTTCGGTGATTACAAAATAGAGTCGAATGTATGCACTGGGTAGCCGAGGCAGCTAGTTCATGGTGATTCGGTCAAACAAGTAAATGAATTTACTGAACATGCTGCAAATTACTACAGGGAGCCTGTGTGTCAGAATTCTCATGCAGTGTGGCGCAACGGCATTACCATAGAAAAATTAGTCACAGTGAAGAGGATTTGGTGGTCCGTTGGACTGATGATAGGTACATATACCTACGGTCTGGGTTCGATTCCAGCTTCTGTCAATTATTTTATATAGGGAGAGACAGATTCCTTTCTCTCCTGGCTACACCAAGTGAAGGAGATATAATGGCACTGTGGTCTGAAATTCACACTAAAAATGATATTCCTTCTCTACCAAGTAGACGTTCGTTTGAACCACAATAAAGTCTGGAGTGGCGACGTGTAGAAACTCTGTCACCAGTAACCTTTCTTATACTAGTTATTTATTTCTAGTGACGAAACAAACGTTATGTAGGGTCACAGGCCACTTATTCCATCTTTTATTTGAGCTTCTGTATGTCGATAAAATTGGTTCTGAACTGGGAATGCAACTCAGACCGCCCTTAACGCGGAATTTGATTACTTCGTGACAATACAGCTCGGCTACAATTTGTTGTTTGTTCAAAACTGCAGATTCCTCAACATCTCCACATGTTGCGCGCGATTGGGTTCGAATCCTGGTCCGTCACTAAAGATTTCATTATGTATTATAAAGCATGAGAACACCTATCTGCTGGTGGATAATAATTTTGATGTTTAATGTATTTTCATTCGTTGTCAACACTAACGATATTTGACGTTTGTGACTCCCAGTGAGACACAGAACTATTTTCCAGATCACTGTAAGCTATTTGCCAGATCACTGTAAGTTCAAGATGTTATTCCGAGCTGCTGGTGGAGAAAAATTCGGTATCTGACGTCTCTTTGTGTGTAGTCAACAACGATATGTGTGGGGATCTATTGCCAATCAGCACTGAACTCTTCGTCATATTATTTCTAGTTCAAACATGCCCACATGTCGCTGCTGTTGCAACAAACCCATATTTAACATTCGTTTTCTCTAGAATATAACAGCGATAGGTGCCGGGTTGGAGTCCTGGGAAGGAAAAAATTCCTGTTTCGTCTAGTCATTTCAGTTAAAACATCTAGCTACTGCCGAAAAAATCCGATATGTCACAGTTGATTGTGCTTCGATATCAATCCGATTAGGTTATAGGTTCGAATTCCTGTCGAACACAAAGCTTTACCTCACGGAATTTCAAGTAAGTTACTTGTGAAGAAGCAATATTTAACATCTCTCGTAGTTCGTTAACAGGGACAGTAGATACTGGGTAGGAATTCGCGTCCGTTAAAAAGTCTGCGTTATGTAATTTAAAGTTGATATTTGTTAACTGATACTGCCTAAAATCGAGATATATCACTCTCTGTATGCCTAATCAGGAATGACTGTTAGTTTCCGTCAGTCACGAAATCTTTGCTTAGTCTGCATGACCTGGGTTTGAATCCAGATGCATAACGAGACGGTTTGTCGTGTCATTCGAAGTTCATACATATTCTCAACTAGCTGCTCGTGAATAACTTATATTTTTAATGTCATTTTGTGTTAAATAATAAGTACGGTATGTTACTTCCAAGAGTAAATCATGAATACGACGAACTTACTACGTGCATTACCTATCTGACGTAATAATGAGAGTGGTAACATTTCAGGTATGTCATTTATTGTAATAAATGTGAGCTTACAAGCCTTAAGGACAGTCTTATCTGTGGTAAAGTGTTCCCTGACATTTGTAGTGTCGTGGTATTACTTTACATCTTGAGCTATTGCGATACAGAGCAGTATTTTCTAGAGGTGACTTGTTGGAATCATTTTCAATAGTCAAACGACTGTACCAAAGAGCGCTTAGAGGAACTGCTAGATAGCTGCGTTATGCCGGTTTCATGAGAATCAGGCGAAATGCTAGTCAGGTCGTTCGGATACTTCTGAGCACAACTGTACATACGTATCTTCCACTCTCAATGCGAAAGTTACAAGGCGCGATCAAGCATATTTCAGTTGAGAGCACTGCAGTGTATACAGGGTGGTCCATTGATAGTGACCGTGCCAAATATCTCACTAAATAAGAGTCAAACAAAGAAACTACACAGAACGAAATTCGTCTAGCTTGAAGGGGGAAACCAGATGCATGGTTGGCCCGCTAGATGACGCTGCCACAGGTCAAACGGATATCAACTGCGTATTCTTAAATAGGAACCCCCATTTTTATTACATATTCGTGTAGTACGTAAAGAAATACGAATTTTTTAGTTGGAACACTTTTTCGCTTTGTGATAGATGGTGCTGTAATAGTCACAAACTTATAGGTTCGTGGTATCACGTAACATTCCGCCAGTGCGAACGGTATTTGCTTCGTGATACATTACCCGTGTTAAAATGGACCGTTTACCAATTGCGGAAAAGGTCGATATCGTGTTGATGTATGGTTATTGTGATCAAAATGCCCAACGGGCGTGTGCTGGGTATGCTGCTCGATATCCTGGACGACATCACCCAATTGTGCGGACCGTTCACCGGATAGTTACGTTATTTAAGGAAACAGGATGTATTCAGCCACATGTGAAACGTCAAGCACGACCTGCAACAAAACATGATGCCCAAGTAGGTGTTTTAGCTGATGTTGCGGCTAATCCGCACATCAGTAGCAGACAAATTGCGCGAGAGTGGGGAATATCAAAAACGTCGGTGTTGAGAATGCTACATCAACATCGATTGCACCCGTACCATATTTCTATGCACCAGGACTTTGAACGTCGTGTACAGTTCTGCCACTGGGAACAAGAGAAATTACGTGACGATGACAAATTTTTTGCACGCTTTCTATTTAGCGACGAAGCGTCAATCACCAACAGCGGTAACGTAAACCGGCATAACATGCACCATTGGGCAACGGAAAGTCCACGACGGCTGCGACAAGTCGAACATCAGCGACCTTGGCGAGTTAATATATGGTGCGGCATTATGGGAGGAAGGATAACTAGCACCTATTTTATCGATGGCAGTCTAAATGGTGCAAAGTACGCTGATTTCCTACGCAATGTTCTACCGATGATACTACAAGATGTTTCAGTGCATGACAGAATGGCGATGTACATCCAACATGATGGATGTCCGGCACATAGCTCGCGTGCGGTTGAAGCGGTATTGAATAGCATATTTCATGAGAGGTGGAATGGTCGTCGAAACACCATACCACGCACGTTCACCGTATCTAACGTCCCCATATTTCTTTCTGTTGGGAAACTTGAAGGATATTTGCTATCGTGATCCACCAACAACGCCTGACAACACGCGTCAGGGCATTGTCAATGCATGTGCGAACATTATGGAAGGCGAACGACTCGCTGTTGAGAGGAATGTCTTTACACGTACTGCCAAATGCATTGAGGTTTAGGGACATCATTTTGAGCATTTATTGCATTAATGTGGTATTTACAGGTAATCACACTGTAACAGCAGGCGTTCTCAGAAACTATAAGTTCACAAAGGTGCATGCATCACATTGGAACAACCGAAATAAAATGTTCAAACGTACCCACGTTCTGTATTTTAATTTAAAAAACATACCTGTTACCAACTGTTGGTCTAAAATTGTGAGCTATATGTTTGTGACTATTACAGTGCCATCTATTACAAAGCGAAAAAAGTGGTCCAACTAAAACATTCACATTTCTTTACGTGCTATACGAATATGTAATAAAAATGGGGGTTCCTATTTTAAAAAACGCAATTGATATCCCGTTTGACCTATGGCAGCGCCATCTAGCGGGCCAACCATAGCACCATCTGGTTTCCCCCTTCAAGCTAGACAAGTTTCGTTCTTTGTAGTTTTCTCGCTTGACGCTTATTTCGCATGGTCCGGTCACGATCAATGGACCACCCTGTATAGGCATCAACATGTAGACTAGGCTTTAGTGTGGCTTTCGAACGGAAACTTTTAAACCCCCTATTATACTATTTTATCTACAGTGTGTCTGTTTACGTGCTTGCTCGCCTCGTTTCTATTTTTCATGCGGTGCCATTACCTTTTTCTGTATCTTTATTAAATATACCATATCCGGCGGCCAGGAAATACTTCTGGGCCTCAAAGTTTGCGTTAAGACGGCACTCTCGCATAATGCACGGGCTTTGAACGACTATTCGTCTGGGAAAACCGCAGTCTGTAGACGTTGAGACTACGTGCTGCCCACCTCACAGCCGGATCACTTCGTGGCCTGTGTGTTTCGTCAGTAGCAGAGGCTCGGGAGTCGCCTGCTGGTCAGACAGCCAGCTCCACACGCCATCCCTTCACGACCTATGCTCGCCCGTGTCGGGACTCGCGCTGCAGAGCGCGCCGTCTATCAACCCGGCGCTCGTCTAGCTGCGCCTGTCTGTCTGTCATCTCACAATACCCGTTACATGTTACCGACGCTGGCAGGCGTGCAACATGTGTTTAATCTCCTCTTACTCTTCCCACTGGCAGTAAACCGAGTCTTCCACTCCTAGCTCGAGATATATGCTGTTTAAAGCGCCCATGGTTGAATTTTGGCCCTCCACTGTTATTTAAAATCTACTATCTCGAAACTTTTCTTCGACCAGTGGTCCGGATACGATTACTTCCCTCATGTTCTCCACATGCAGTTCCTAATGCAAATCACTAATCCTTGCCCATCTAAGTGCTCCAAGGATTAACTGGAGGCATCGATTTTGTAGGGTTTGCAGCGGTACGACATTGCTATTAAAAATGATTCTCCAGGAGGAGCATTAATGTAAGATTGACATTAGGATCATTGTTCTGTAGGGGCATAGTTCGGTTCTCGCATTCAGATGTTGACTGGAGAGCAGTAGCTATAAATGGTGAAACAGGTGCATGGTGCTGTTGTGTTTTCCCTAAACATGGCCCTTATACAAGAGTTTCCTTGCAGTACCACTCCCAGGTACATCACCCGATTTGTCCATCGCGTTTCAGTTTTTATTCGCCAAAGTGATATGGCGGAGGCCACTCAATTTTCAGTTTTGGACCACCGTTTCTGTATGGTGTCCTTTGTAGCCCTTTCTCCACGCCCCTGTTTTTAGCTGTGTTCTCTTACGTCAATTGGGCCGGCCGAAGTGGCCGTGCGGTTAAAGGCGCTGCAGTCTGGAACCGCAAGACCGCTACGGTCGCAGGTTCGAATCCTGCCTCGGGCATGGATGTTTGTGATGTCCTTAGGTTAGTTAGGTTTAACTAGTTCTAAGTTCTAGGGGACTAATGACCTTAGCAGTTGAGTCCCATAGTGCTCAGAGCCATTTGAACCATCTTACGTCAATTGAGATTGATGTACGGTGATTTTTAACTCCTCTCTGTCTTCATGTTCTATAGTTTTAACTTGGGCGCCTGCCTGCAGTCATGGACTGTGCGGCTGGTCCCGGCGGAGGTTCGAGTCCTCCCTCGGGCATGGGTGTGTGTGTTTGTCCTTAGGATAATTTAGGTTAAGTAGTGTGTAAGCTTAGGGACTGATGACCTTAGCAGTTAAGTCCCATAAGATTTCACACACATTTGAACATTTTTTTGACTTGGGCGCGTTTGACCCCAGTTGTTTTTGCGCCCTTCAGGGAAAAAATAAACAAACAAACAACACATTGCGGTGTTATGCTGACTGACACAGTCTCTGCCTTCGGGCCTACAGCGTGTAAAAATAATGGTCTGCGTCTTCTCTGCATTTAGGGTAACGCTGTTTGCTGCTGCCTGTATTTCAGTAGGTGCAAGCAGACGCTGAAGGCGCCGTATCGCTACATCGACTCTGCGGCTGCTGGCAAGGATCGCCATACCGTCAGCATATTGCGCGGGGACGACTTGTGGAAGTAACGCCACTTTATTCAGGTACAAGATGAATGGAATCTGGGACAGAACAGAGCTTTGAGTGGTGCCCTCCGGCAGTTGTTGAATTCAGCACCACTGGCCACGTATTTCGACAAAGCAGCCTTTATCTTGAAAATAGCTGTCAATAATATTTGTGCAGTAGTCCAAGATGACGAGGACGACATGCATTTAGGCGGGCAGGTCAATTTTCCAAACTCGACCATATGGCTATTCATCATTGACGAAGGCCACCACTGTATAGTTCATACGGTTCATATTATATGCTATAGACTCCATGTCTTGCAAGAGTGACAAGCATGGCTGGAAGGGAAACAGGTCCAGGCATATCGCATCCCCTTTTGGTGACTGCTGGGAGAAATCGTTGGAATAATATCTGTTCCAGTACTTTGGAGAGTGTTGGCAAGATGCTAATTGGCGATGACCCTTTTCCGGCTTTGATAATGGTACTATGTATGCAATCTTCCCGTTAGGCACGAAGTGTCCTAGCAGGAAGCAGCTGTTTAAAATGCGGCTTATTAACTCAGTTGTTCGCCCAACAACTTCTTCTTTTGTTATAAAATCCGGGAGGCGGGCTGAGTGGTTGCCTAGTCGTCATACAACCGAGTGGACCTTCGCTGGTGTCGTTAACAGTGGTTCTGTCTGTTGCACCGTCTGTAGGATCTCTGCCTGACGTCGTATTCTTATTCCAACCTCTTTGGCGGTGTCCTCATGTGCTAATACATTTTGTGCCACATACGTTGTGCCAAAATATTCTACCTTGCTCAGTGGGTCAAACAATGGGGACGCTGGACCCTGAAGCGCCACTTTTGCTGGTCTTAGGCTCCATTCACTACTGATGTGTGAGGTGTGAACAGCCATCTTATCTTCCAACTTTTCTTCGCGGAACTCACTGGCTCGTTAATGTAAATCCCAAGAGTTATCGGTGGTCCTGGCGGTACCGCTGCCAGAGTTTTCGTCCTCTGTATTTCAGATTCTTCATGTCCTAGAGCATTGGTAAAATCTCTTCACTGTAGAGCGCGCGCCGCTCAATTGTGAGTGTAGCCTTTCGGATCTTCCCGGTCAGTGTATAGATAGCCTCCTCTATGAATACTGTTGTAGATGCATGTGTTGTGTGGCTAATACTGTTGCTAAGGAACGGCTGGTACTGTTCCCAGGTCGTGGTCTGTATCGATGTCCCAGCGCACTTGCGATGATATCAGTCACCGAATTGTAATCGGACATCAGATTGTTGATGGTCTGAAGGCGCAGTTCGAGTCTTAAATTTTTCACTATTGCTATGTCGAACACGTTGTGTCTGGCGGCTGGATTGTTTCGGACAGAGTTGTCTGAGGCAACACCTCTCGTGGTTGGTTTTCTGTCAATCTGAAAGCCACTATTGTGATTCTACTGCAGTAGTTGCGCTGACCTCTCCCTAATGAATGGTAGGTGGCATCATTTCACGTCTGGCTGTGAGTTTTTTAGCATGTTCAGCTCAGAGTCCTCTTCTGTCCGGGGCAATGACACTGTGATTTGGTGTCGATGACAGCAGTTGAACTATCTGTGAAGGAGGAATATGTGATTCAAGTGCAACGATCCTGTTTCATTCTACCTAAGATTTCCCGACCGCGACCTGTGTCTGAGGGGGACAGGGCCGACCTCCCTAAAGCAGGGCCCTGGCGCTCCGTTGTCCTCTGCGCGAGCTGCTCCTTCGTGTATCGTGTCCGTTGCCTGTTTCATCGTAAGCCGTTGTACGTCCACCATCGCCAAGGTCGTCGTAAGTGGAGCGGCCTGTGCTGTTGGCGGCGGGGCAAGCCCTGCCAGACAGCGGTCGGCCAACTCCTGCAGCCTCAGTCGCATGCTGTCTTCGGTCCGTCCTGCGTGCCATTGTGCAGTCGACTGCCAGTCTAGTGAGCGTGCTTCATCTTCTGGAGTCTGCTGGTGTGGCGCCTGTGGCTTCGCCAGCTTAGGCTACTTGCATGACACTCCTGTGAGAAGGGTTGATGATAGATAGGGCGAATGGCCGTTACACAGCACAAATGGTCGAAATTATTTACTATCTCCTATGCTAAACCAAAAGAGAATCAAACCTCTACAGGTAGCTGTTATTGTCCGTTATCTTGCTGCTCCACTTATTATTTTGGACTAAAACGATCTTCTTTCAACCCTCGTAATTAACATTATGGCTCCTTATTGAAATTGTACTGCCTTAAGCTGTTTCTGTAAGTGTTGTTCAATTGCTGTCACTTGTTACCATCACCTAAGGCATTTAGAAAGAAAATGGTTCAAATGGCTCTGAGCACTATGGGGCTTAACATCTGAGGTCACCAGTCCCCTAGAACTTAGGACTACTTAAATCTATATAGCCTAAGGACATCACACACATCAATGCCCGAGGCAGGATTCGAACCTGCGACCGTAGCGGTCGCTCGGTTCCAGACTGAAGCCCCTAGAACCTCTCGACCACACCGGCCGGCAAGGCATTTAGAAGTTATTCATTACAGGTAGGTAAATGTATTGAATAGATACATCCTTATTATTCATTGTCAATTTCTAAAGCACTATTATATCTACAGAGAGGGTGTTTAGGTATACTACCTGCCTCGTTTCTCTCTTCCGGTATCTTTATTAAGTATTCCTTATGCACTGAGGTGGCACACTCAAACCGTGCACTTGCATCCAACAGCCAGTCGGCTGCGGAAAGCCATACGCAGTCTCAGCCTCTAGGCTTACCATTTCTTTGGTTTCTAAACATCATCAAGTACTTCCGCATATTTTGCGTGACTAGGACTATTGCAAGAAAGGCTACTGCACAGAAATGGCTAAGCTGTAGCCATGCGGATCAGTCCCTCACATGCGCAAATTTCGCTTACTGACGAACCCAACCAAATGAACGTGGGATTCATCGCTAAACCTAAACATATTAATTCCCACCGTGCCCCACGGCCAACCGTGCAGTTTCAGTGTCCCAACGAAAACCGTTCAGGAGTTATAACGATTTTTTATTTCATATAGTTCAATAATTGACAACCTGTATATTACGAACCTCAAGCAAGATCATCAAGTATAAATTTAAAGTTAATTGCTCAAGGACTATTCGAGATTTTTGGTAACAAAGTTTCTCCATTGTACCCAAGGTCTGTCTGATCATCAGTTATGTCAATTTCCATCCGAATGTTCATTTGAGTATCGAGTCAAAATTTGAGTTAAATTGGTCTAGAACTTTCGAAATTTTTGGTGCCAACTAACAACAATGATTGTCTTTACATAACACTATGTATAATGTCGGTGACAGAGTGCGACCTTGACTTACACTACAATACACATGTATCGAATCTCAAATTCTTGCGCCCATTTCAAGGAAAAGGTCAATTTATCGACAACTGAGGTGACATGCACTTCATCACTGTAGGAATATGTGATAACAAATTCAGATCAAGTCAGCCAAATGAACCAGATGTCACAGTAAAGGGTGGCCGAACAGTCACACCACTGCACACGATGCCCCATTCTGGCGGCAACGCAGACCTATATTCTCGCACGCAAACGATCATAAAGCTGCCGAATAGCATCCTGTGATGAACTGCCCCAAGTATCTTGCACCTTTTGTTTCCATTCCGCAATGGTTCTCGCAGGCCCAGGAAAACGAGTATGATTCCGCTTCGTCATGTCCTATACATGTTCAATTGGCGAGAGCTGGTGAGCATTCTTGCCAGGGCAGTTTATTTTCCACACGAGGGTCACATTGTATCGGAGTAACAAATGTTCTGCTGAGAAAACGCATCACCTCCTGTCGAAGACATGGCAGCTGCACGGCTATATCAACCTTTGCAGTGTATCGGACACTGGGTATTTTACCCTGCAAAAACACAAAGTGGGATTGCGAGTTCCAGCTGACGCCCGCCACCCTCCCTCCTCCACCATCACGATTCCTGCTATAGGACTTGTGTATCGTGGGTGAATGCACTCTGGAATTACCAGCTCACCGGGTCTGCATCACACACGTGTATGTCCATCAAGCCCACGCACAAAGAACCTATGTTCGAGTATAATGACTTTTCTGGAGACTAGAAATCTACTCTGTAGTAATCAGCATGGGTTTCGAAAAAGACGATCGTGTGAAACGCAGCTCACGCTATTCGTACACGAGAATCAGAGGGCCATAGACACGGGTTCCCAGGTAGATGCCGTGTTTCTTGACTTCCGCAAGGCGTTCGATACAGTTCCCCACACTCATTTAATGAACAAAGTAAGAGCATATGGACTATCAGACCAATTGTGTAATTGGATTGAAGAGTTCCTTCATAACAGAACGCAAGATGTCATTCTCAATGGAGATAAATCTTCAGAAGTAAGAGTGATTTCAGGTGTGCCGCAGGGGAGTGTCGTAGGACCGTTGCTATTCACAATATACATAAATGACCTTGTGGATAACATCGTAAGTTCACTGAGGCTTTTTGCGGATGATGCTGTAGTATACCGAGAGGTTGTAACAATGGAAAATTATACTGAAATGCAGGAGGATCTGCAACGAATTGACGCATGGTGCAGGGAATGGCAATTGAATCTCAAAGCACACAAGTGTAATGTGCTGCTAATACATAGAAAGAAAGATCCCTTATCATTTAGCTACAAAATAGCAGGTCAGCAACTGGAAGCAGTTAATTCCATAAATTATCTGGGAGTAGGCATTAGGAGTGATTTAAAATGGAATGATCATATAAAGTTGATCGCTGGTAAAGCAGATGCCAGACTGAGATTCATTGGAAGAATCCTAAGGAAATGCAATCCGAAAACAAAGGAAGTAGGTTACAGTACGCTTGTTCGCCCACTGCTTGAATACTGCTCATCAGTGTGAGATCTGTACCAGATAGGGTTGACAGAAGACATAGAGAAGATCCAACGGAGAGCAGCGCGCTTCGTTACAGGATCATTTAGTAATCGCGAAAGCGTTACGGAGATGACAGATAAACTCCCGTGGAAAACTGAAGCAGAGACGCTCAGCAGCTCGGTACGGGCTTTTGTTGAAATTTCGAGAACATACCTTCACCGAGGAGTCAAGCAGTATATTGCTCCCTCCTATGTATATCTCGCGAAGAGACCATGAGGATAAAATCAGAGAGATTAGAGCCCACACAGAGGCATACCGACAATTATTCTTTCCACGAACAATACGAGACTGGAATAGAAGGGAGAACCGATAGAGGTACTCAAAGTACCCTCCGCCACACACCGTCAGGTGGCTTGCGGAGTATGGATGTAGATGTAGATGTAGTCTCTCATCACTGAAGGCAAAAGATCGCAATTCCTCTCTCCAGTCAGCTCTTCCACGACACCATTGTTGGCAGTGTCAGTGGTCGACCAGCCCGATTCACAGGTGTCCTCTTTCCTGCTGCAAGCAGACGGTCCTCAATCGTGCCTGAAGACAAAGAAGGTGCAACATCTGCCCAGATTTCGACCCTGGATGATGTTCAGTCGGCCACACCGCTGCTCGAACAATGGGTCGATCTTGAAGTGTGTCTTTACTTCATGGCTATCGAGACCTGGTCTACAGGATATACTGTGTCCGTTATGTGAAGCAGTCCGGCGATACATCCATCCAGCTTCCAGTTGGCCCACAGTAAGACGCCGTTCAAATGGTTGAAGGTGTTGAAGAGGAGTATGTACTCGCCTGTGGGGCATGGTAGTACGCTAGAATGAATGCTACAAACACGGTTCGCCTCTACACTCAGCACGGTTTCTTCCTGCAGTGTCAAAACTGAGGTTGGACAAGCCTCCTGAGCGCCATCTGTTGGCCAATGATCGTAACAAACGAATCACTCATTCGTAAACCTAGCAGCATGTAGAAATTATACCTTGTCCCACTGCACCAGTTCTTGAGGGTGCTGCTTTTTTCCATTTATTGTAGATATGTTTCAGAACTTTACCGATAACCTCTTCCCTCCTCATAGTACCTTTATAATTACTCAGTCCTTCCACTACTAATGTCTATTGTGCACCCACGTTGCACCACTGACCAGCGCTGAATGGGATAGCAAGACAGGCGCTGTTGGCGACGCACTGTACTCACCGGCAGCGCATGGCGCCTCTGCTCGGTCCCCTAATCCCCGGCGGTTCTTCGCCTCCGCGCCGCCCGATGTGTGCCGTGTCCTGTGAGCGCGTTCCTGGGATCGATGCAGCGCAGCTGCCTTGCTCGCGCTGTATCTGCCGCCGAGCTCATCTCCATGGCACGCCCTCCTATTCTCCGGAGTGGCGGAGGTTTCGGTGTTACACGCGTGGGTGCCCTTTCAATTACGCTTTAACATTCCTCGCCGCGGATGCGCGACGCCCCGTCTGATAAACGACGTCTCATAACGGCGAGCCGGCTCAAAAGGAGAGCCACCGCAGACGAGCAGGGGCGCAGCCGCCGCCCCCGCCGCCGGCTCGGGATTTTAATAACCCGCACCCGCCGGCACCGTCGCCGTCGCGCGCACTCTGAGGTTAGCCCGGCGGCCTCGCAATTAGCTGCTAATCAAACGGCGCTCCAAGGGCGAGCGTCCTTCGCTTTTCTCACTCCTAAAGGCCACGTAGTTTCCACACAATATGAACTTGCCGACAGTTTTCATATATGACTGTAATTTAATCCACCTTCCGCTCAGCGCCTCACTCTCAACGGTTGCCTAGAAGGAAAATACCCTACGTAACAGAATAACATCCCCAGAGTATCGTCAAAGCTCAGTGAACTAGCAGAGTAACCGGCGTTTCTCGGGAAATTTCTTATTCTAACCTTCTACAGTCCATCTCCTTCCTCCTCAACTCTGTCCATCTCTCCTTCACCCTTCTTTACCCATCTCCTCCACTCCCTCTCCATGTCCACCACTTCCATCCCCACACTCTTTGTCCATCTCCTCCTGCCCCTCTCTCCTTCGCCTCTCTCTGTCAACCTGCTACTCCCCTTTCTTCCCATGTCCTTTTCCGTCTCTCTTTGTCCATCTCTTCCTCCCATCTCTATGTCATCTACTTCTCCCACACTGTCTCTCCATTTCCTTCACCCCTCTCTCCGTCCATCTCTTTCGCTTTCTTTTCATTGCCCTTGTCCTCCTCTCCCCTCTCTTTGTCCATCTCGTCCTCTTTCTTTTGTCTATCCATTTCCTTCTCCACCTACGTCTGTTCGTCTCCTGCTCCGCCTACATCTTTTCCCCTGGTTTTGATCACCCCCTTTCTTTCTCTGCTCATCTCTCATCACCCCTTCCTCTGTCCATTTTTCCCTCCCTCTTTCCCCATCTACCTCCTCCTCTCCCTATCTGTGCCCTTCACCTCCTTCCTCCTCACTATCTGCCTATCTCCACCTCCCCCTTCTCTCTCCATGTTGTCACGCTCACCCTAGTTGAAAGGAGGTGGTTTACTCGCCCCCACCCCCCCCCCCCCCCCGCCCTTTCACTCAGCATTTTTTTTCCAACTTGTAACTAACATGTGTACTAAATTTGGTAGAAATCGTTCCAATGTTTAGGATGAGCTTTTCGCGTCTTGCTTTGCCTGTGTACGCACATGTCAAATATATTTAATATATTTTACATGTATTCGTATACATATTTCGCATGTATCTCTACCGAATTTCATTCTTTTTTACGCAACTCAGTTTTCATGACAAAATATCTCCTGAACTACGCACTGTACGGCAGTATAATTTTGCAGCTACATTCAGGGCTCTGTTTGGATACAGTGTGCGAAATCTGTTGCGAACATAATAAGTAGTGAAGAAGTAATACGCACATCAAAAAAAGTTTTGCGTCACCTCGGTTCCGAGAGTTCCGGAACCTGTACAGAAAACTGGAATAGAGATCAACATAAACATCATTCCCGCCCTTTTTATTGCTTATGAAAACCACAGATTCCACGTTGTACCGCCATACAGTGAGACTTTCTGAGTTGATGGTCCAGATTGCTGTACACACCGGTACTTCCATACCTAGTAGCACGTCCTCTTGCACTGATGCATGCGTGTACCCGTCGTGGAATACTATCCACATGTAGCACGTCCTCTTGCAATGATGCATGCCTGTATTCGTCGTAGCATACTATCCACAAGTTCATCAAGGCACTGTTGACGCAGATTGTCCCACTCCTCAAAGTCGATTCGGCGTAGATCCCTCAGAGTGATTGGTGGGTCACGTCGTCCGTAAACAACCCTTTTCAATCTATCCCAGGCATGTTTGATGGGGTTCATGTCTGGAGAACATGCTGGCCACTCTAGTCGAGCGATGTCGTTATCCCGAAGGAAGTCATTCACAAGATGTGCACGTTTGGGGCGCGAATTGTCGTCCATGAAGACGAATGCCTCGCCAATATGCTGCCAATATTGTTGCACTATCGGTCGGAGGATGGCATTCACGTATCGTACAGCCGTTACTACGCCTTCAATGACACCACCGCCGTACGACGTTCCCAGATAATGCCCCCACAAAACAGCAGGGAACCTCCACCTTGCTTCACTCGTCGGACAGTGTGTCTAGGCCGATCAGCCTGACCGGGTTGCCTCCAAATACGTCTCTGACGATTGTCTCGTTGAAGGCATGTGCGACACTCATCGATGAAGAGAACGTGATGCCAGTCCTGAGCGGTCCATTCGGCATGTTGTTGGGCTCATCTGTACCACGCTGCGTGGTGTCGTGGTTTCAAAGATGCACCTCCCATGGGCGTCGGGAGTGAAGCCTATTGCACACAGTTTGAGTCGTAACACGACGTCCTGTGGCTGCACGAAAAGCCATGGCGGCGTTGCAGCCAGGGTTCCTCTGAGTCATAATCCGTAGGTAGCGGTCATCCACCGCAGTAGGAACCCTTCGGCGGCCTGGGCGAGGCATGTCATCGACAGTTTCTGTCTCTCTTTATCTCCTCCATGTTCTAACAACATCGCTTGGTTGACTCCGAGACGCCTGGACACTTTCCTTGTTGAGAGCCTTTTTGAATGCGGAATGGTAGTTGGCGCTAGACGCATGGGACATTTCATTTCGGAAATCGATATTCCGAGATGAACAGTGTCAAGAGTGCGCCGAGAACATCAAATTTCAGGCATCACCTCACACCACGGACAACGCAGTGACCACTGAACGACCGAGAACAGCGGCGTTTGCATAGAGCTGTCAGTGCTAACAGACAAGCAACACTGCGTAAATCGCCGCAGAAATTAATGCGGGACGTTCGGCTAACGTATCCGTTAGGACAAGACAGTGCTGCGAAATTTGCTGTTAGCGGACAACGTATGGCAGCAGCCAACCGACACGAGTGCCCCTGGTAACAACACGACACCACCTGCAGCGCCTCTCCTGCGCTCATGACTATATCGGTTGGACTGCAAACGACTGGAAAATCGTGGCTGGTCAGATGAGTCTCGATTTTAGTGGGTAAGAACCATGGACCCAAGTTGTCAACAAGGTATTGTGCAAGCTGATGGTGGCTCCACAATGGTGTTGCCCATGTTTATATGAAATGGACCGGATAATTTACCGGAAATGTATATGTTCTGCTACTTGGCTGCTATTTGCAGCCATTCATAGACCTCATGTTGCAAAAAAACCGTTAAAAACATATCGTCCAATGAGCTCACGGTTTCGGCCAGAATCAGCCTCACATCGCAGACAGTCACTTCAACCCTGATTCTTTGTTTGGTTTTTTGGTACACAGGTTCCATGCAGTTTTTTCATAGTAAGATAATTACATATTCCATGGGTCACTTGAACGATTCTTTTATCGAAATGTTGTGAAACGAGTCAGTTTAAAGGCTGTGTATACATGATTTTCATTAACATTAATTATCACATTTTTATTTTAGTCCTACTCATCCAACTATAATTAAGACTTTTTCTCACTGTTTACCTATTTTTAAGTAGAAATTCGCCAATGGAATAGAATGAGTTGTCCTGGAGAAATGATTTTAAATGAGATTTAAGACCTGCTTGCTATCTGTCAAACATTTCATGTTATTGGGGAAACGACTAGAAATTTTTGTTGCTGCATGTTAAACACCTTTCTGAGTCACCGACAGCTTTAACAATGGGTAATCAAAGAAATTTTTATCCTCTAGTGTTGTAGGTAAGTACATCGCTGTTCTCAAATTGTGCAGGATTATTTAGGACTAATTTCATTAACGAATACATGTATCGTGACAGCGAAGTTAAACTCAATATGTTACTTTCTATGTGATTAGTTACCCCAGAAAACTGTTCCACAAGACATTAATGAGTGTAAATATACAAAATACGTCAGGAGTTTGATACGTTTGTTTCCAAGATTAGCAATTACATGAAGAGCAAAAGCAGCTTAATTTAATTGTTATATTTTGACTAAAGTTCAGTCTTGATCACATCATGTATGTTTTAATAATATAGGTAACCGGTTATTAAAACATACATGATGTGATCAAGACTGAACTTTAGTCAAAATATAACAATTAATTGATCACTGCTTTCCAAAAATGTTTAACTTAATTGTTTGAAAAACTCAGCAGTTTGCTTCTTCAAGTTCAAAATTTCATCAGTATGTACATCCAAATATTTAGAGAATTCTACCATATTTACTGACTCCTGTTTATATGCAATATCAATTGTTTGTATGACTCTACTTGTTGTACAGAACTTAATAGAGTGTGTTCTTTTCAAAATTTATGGAGAGTCCATTTATAGAGAACCTCTTAATAATTATTTGGAAAATATCATTTACCAACTCTGCTATTGCTTTGTCTCTAATGGGATTTATTATAACACTAGTACCGTCCACAAAAAATACCAATTTTGCTTGTTGAATTTCAAGTAGTAGGTCATTCACATATATAAGAAATAGGAGTGGACCCAAAATTGAACACTGTGGAACCCCCTTTGTGTTATTTTTCCCAGACACTAAAATTCCTACCTTTCTGACATCTTCTGAGTTATTCAGAACAACATTTTCCATTCTGTTTGTTAATGATGATTAAAACTAGCTGTGTTTAAAGCCATGTGTTCCTTAAAACTTCAGTTTTTATAAGGTAATAACGTGACCTACACCATCAAACGCCTTAGAAAGAACACAAAAAATACCAACTGGCGATATATTATTATATAAGGTTGGTATTGTTCTATGACTAAATGTATAAATATCATTCTCGGTTGAACAACCCTTCTGGAATCCAAAATGTGATACACTACGAGTAATTTCAATGTTCCCAATTAAGTATACAACTATTCTTGAGTATAGTACTTTTCCTAATACTTTGGAGAAAGATGTCAGTAAGGAAACTGGATAACACTGAACAACAAATTTGAAGTGAAAGTGTGTAAATTGCATGATTTAGTTATGTTTATTTCAGTATAAAATGATACAAAATTATCATCTTCATACATATTTAGCTCTAGATTTTTTTATAAGTAATCTACATTTTTGTATAAATAACTCACTAACTAAATATGCATTCATGTTCCAAGATTCATCACAGCAAATTTAAAGTGAATAATTACTTGAATTATGTTATGTGTTATGCATTGATAAATTTCAGTGCCATTCTGTAAGTACAAAAGTAAAATATTAAGAAAAAATAATATTACATGACTGAAAATACTTTGTAAGTCTATTTTGTACCAGACTACATAAAGCACAAAAGAAAATATATAAATTAACTGGTCACAAATGTATACAAAGGATTACAAATGTTAGATGTCCATATGTACACGTCCTTCCCCATGCTTCCAGTTCCTGAGGTTGCTGGCATAAGGGTTGCAGAGCACAGGTGGAGCCCATGGTTTATCCTGATCACCTATTTTTCACCCAAACTACTTTTTAAACAATGGAGTTATATGCTGTTTTTGTGAAGCAAATGTCACTTCTCCAGACACATAGCAAAATGTTTCTGCACTGTTAACACAAACTATTGGCATTTTTGTTCACTTCAATAGCAGTCAACTTGAACAACTGGTAGTTAATCTGGAAACAAATGTGCAAAAATTACTGCAAGCATTAATAAAGTCGCTGAAGTTGACGAGGAGGGAGACAAAAAAATCATTAAAAACAGTATCACAATGTTTATATTCAATATACTACACAGAAGTATGACAAGGGACAATAATATAAACCATTGTTACTAGTTTTATGACTCTGAGAAACGACTGTAATATTTGTTTTGAAACTTAACATAACAATTTGTATATAATTATCGCACTGTAATAAAACAGTGTAAAATGATATTCGTGATCAGCACATTAGAATTAATAGGAATTGGCTATTTTCATTCGATTTATATTTTCATTGTTGCATAATAATTGTTGAAGTATGCCTTGAGACCTTTCTTATGAAGTGGTTAAACAACTATATATTTTAACCTACCTGGAAAAATTCCCCCCTACTATTGACCATATTGGTGAGAACATTATTTATTGTATTGGGACAACATTCCAGAACTCACTTTGAAATTCCATCAACTTGACTTGAGCTTCTGTTCTTTTTTAGAATTTTTATAACTGTAGTAATTTCAGTGAAGGACGTTGGTGCTGCTTAACATTTTGTGAACTTACATTCTAATATATTCTCTTGTTTGATATGTTCTCTTGTTTCTTCAACTAAATCATTTAACCCTATATTTGCTGCTACATTTAGAAATTGTAATTTGAAACTAGCGTTTCTTTCTATGTATACCTCATCCCATACCACCCCTTTTAGCTTACTCTTAAAACGTTGTATCCCGTTCTCATTAATAAGCCTCACTGCTCTGTGTGAACCTGGCTAAGCATTGTAAGGTGCCACACCATTTATTTGCATTAATCGTGATCAAATATTCCATTAGGAATTGTGTACATATTAATTGTTTCAGTCTGATCACTTTGTATAAAAACGTTATCAGTCAGTGCCCTCCTATTTTCTTCTATTTTGGAGCACACAAGTTGAAAACTGACTACTGAAATTAAATTGAAATCCCCAAGTAATATTTCTAGTTCCTTTTCCCCGCCCTTATCTTTTAAGAAATCTGCATTGAAATCTCCACAAACCATTAACTGGATCTTCTTGTCTGACAGGTAACTCAATAATTCAACTAGATTTCTCATAAATATCAGAAACGTTTCTAGTGGGGATCGTAGACTGCTGCTATTAAGAGAGAATTATTCTGGAATAACAACTGTCAAGTACACGCTTCTAGGTTCTGATCAGCACAAAAACTATTTGATGCAATATTTCTGCCTTTGTGTCCAACTTTTAAATTCATTGCAACCACTCCTTCTTACATGTTAACTCTACAAGATAACGATGCAGGTCAATAATCTTTGATACTTAACTTCTCCATCACTGTGGTTACATGGTGTCCAGAGAGGCATAGAACATTTAACAATTCAGAGTTTACTGCATCTTCTAGGCATACAGTAAGCTTATCTATCTTGTTTTTTAACCCTCTGATGTTCTTATGAAACAAATCCATTTTGCTTTTTTGGAAGTTTTTACAATTATTATCGTCTAATTTCTTTCAGGACTCTGTTTGTAACCTAAAACTAATCAAAAAATGTGCCCCTTTGATTTCTGTAGTTAATGGGATTTCGTATTTTTGCTTGTGGCCCCCGTTGCACTTTCTAGAAGGTACTCAGCTAATTCATCCTTTCACCTCGTGTTCAGTTGCAGGCCGTAATTATTATATCCCCATATCCCAGTCGCAGCAACATACAGTGCACAAATATGAGACTTTGTCAAAATGAATCCGCTCAGCTCTTTGTTCACATGGTTAAAACTCCCGTTAATCTATGACTGGTTATGATGCTGCAAAACCTTGACGGACCCTACACGAGTCCTCCTATAATAACCTTGCCCTCAGTATCAAAATGTCCCTATGTCCTCTGTCACCTGGCTAGCTTTTCCTGTAGAAATTGGCCTACACCTCACCGGTGACTGCTCCATTGTAGCAAGACTCTTTACTTTCTACCCGACTTTTCAACCGACGTAGCCTTAAAGTAGAATAACAATATCGAAATGGTGAATTCCTTCAGATTCTGACATTTTAAAGAACACTGTTCAAATGCATTTCGTAATGGACGAAGCCGTGATTTGTTTGTTTGAAGTGTTTCTTTCTTTTGATGCTTAGAGCTGGAAATGTGTCGTCTGATGGCGGCCTCGCTGGTGTTTTCCATCTAGCAAAATTAATGTAACGCGAATAGTACATCGCATACCAGTTCCATCAATTTCTATGGATTACTGTTTTAATTCATGAGTCAGAACAAAAAATTGGGCACTGGACACATTCGGCATGGTAAAATATAGTAATACACTTTTTTAGTAACAAACGTACATTCACGAAAAGCGAGCTACTGATTCTGGTAAAATTAAAAGGACAGAATGAAATAGACTCCTTGCTATTTGCATTGTTTACAGGCTATTTATAGCGAAATGGGAGAACTGTTTTCCACTGTTACAGGAGAGATTTCAATACCGCGCTTACCGAAAGAGAATCCTTACTATTCACATGTTCACTGCAAGCTGAGAAGACATTAATTAAAAGTTAAATATTTGACATTAATTCAAACCACATACAAACATAATTAAAGTCGTTCAGATTTCTCATATAAGTAATGCAATGCGCTCGAGAATATTACTGAAAAGCAACAGTAAAAGAAAAAATGAAAAAATGGTATTATGGAAACAAGGGCAAAGGTGTCAAAACAGGAAAGGAGAAGAAGGGATATGAAAAAGTGTGTCTTTTCGCAACTACAGGTCAAATTTCACACTGTGGTATCTGTCCGTTGAGCTTTAATTTAGTAAATGAAAAATTTTTAATGTAAAAAGCTTTTAATGCGTAGACCGCAATTTTCATTAAACAATCGTGACTAGTTTTGGTTGCTATCTACAGTGATCTACATATCTGTCAACAAGTAGAGGAAAATTAGCGAAAGGCATTTTTTATAGTAAAGTAGAGTGTAAAACAATGTAAAAGTGAACGTGTAACAGATTCAATTAAAAGTCTTGTATAAGTAATATGATATTGCTTTTAAGATAACATGCCGTTCAAATCATAAAAACAAGTTAAATATTCACTGAAATACATCATCATTAGCTACAGTCATTAAATGACATGCATTGGTATTATTGGCCAAGAAGACTATGACACCATGTAGTTAAGAACTTAATCGAGAGAGAGGTTGTAAACTTGTCGAAAAAAATCAAGTTCAACACTTTTAAACACCTTGTACCCAAATCCAAGCAATTTTGAAGTTATAAAACTAATTGAAATTACTGCGTATTTGAAGTACTTTTAGGGAATGCAACTGGCCATTTTAGTTCTTTATTACTTGAAAATTTCAAAATTTATTTACGTTGTTCATATTTTTACCACTGCAGTCAAATGGGATTTGTCTTTTACATATGGCATGTTGCCCATTAACTACTTAAGACAGCTTTCTTATCTTGCACTTTTAACTTCATTCCCTTGTTATTTTTATAGTTTTAAAATTATTTGGACTTAGGCACAAACTTTTGAAGACTTTTGTCTTGAATTATTGACAGTTACATAGAACTTAGTCTTTTATGTATGGCACAGTTGCGACTTAGCTACACGATACAGCTTATCTGTTTTGTAATTTTAACTTCAATCCCTTGTTATTTTCATAGGTTTAGAATTACTTAAAACTTTTCAAGATTTTTATCTTGAATTATTGAGAGCTACAAAGGATTTGTCTTTTATATATGCAGTTGTTGCCAGTTTACTAAGAGACAGCTTGCCTGACTTAAAATTTTAACGTCATTTCCATGTTATTTTTATAATTTAAAAATTTCTTGGATTTAGGTACAAGCTTTTTAATATTTTTGGTCTTGATATTTTTTGTGGCAGGTTACAACCTGACTCTCTCTCTCAAGGAAGTTGTTAGCTGCATATTAAAGTTGTCTTGTTGGCCCATAATACGAATACATTTCCGGGTATAACTGTAGTTAAAGATGAAGTTTTTAATGCACATTCAACTTGTTTTTATAATTTGAACAATATTTCATCTGAAAAATGGTAACATATAACTTATGAACCCTGTTAAGTGGATCCGTTACATGATCACCTTTGCTATTACAGTGGACTCTCATTACATAATGGGTTCAGCTGTTGCATATTGTTTTATATCCTACTTTATTGTACAAAATTTTCTTTGGCTACTTTTTCTCTACTTGTTTATTTGAAAATGGTTGTAAAAAGCAAACGAAACTAGTCATCATATATTAACTGTACACTGAAAATTGCAAACTAAGCACTAGAAGCTTTTTCCATGAAACATTTTTCTTTTAACAAATTACATGAAGACTGCTGTCCTCTTCTTGACAATATCAAACTTCTCTAGCTTTAATTTATTCCAAGAAAACAGGTGCGCTCCTGAAAATCCTAACCCATTTTAGCGACCTACACGATTTCGTACAGATAGCACTAACTGTGTATCAGGGCACGACCTGTCTGGCGTAGCCAACAAATATGTATGAAAAGACCGAGAAGAATCTTGGTTTGGCAGGTTGAGGGGGCGGGAGTATCTTGGCGGGCGCTTCCTATTTGAGCTAGGAACATGGGGAAAAAGTTTTTGGTTTATCCCGGACCAGCGGCCATTTGTATAGCCATTACTGTAGTATTTACAGTATATTAAGTAAGGTTTGAAAGACGAACCGGAGCTGGCGACTGGGCAGACTGTGCGAGTCGATTAATTCCTTTTGTAAAAGATTTTAATTGAGCTGAAATTAAGATCTATATAATGACAGCACTTGTATGTGTACCGTTCGGGTATTATATGCAAAAACATGCTAAAAACATATATTTCAGGGAAGCTTTTGAAGGGCACCATTTCTTTACTTTCAAATAGTAAGAATCGGTTAAAACTTAGCACGAAGGTTGTTGAAAGGATAAAGTCGAAAGGAATTTTTTTTACCCGGTAATCTTTATCCGTTGTTGAGATACGAGGCTTTAAAGTCTGAATATAGCGCGTAAAATTCGATCTTACGTGTACTGAACGTGGGGAGACGATTCAAAGTGAATCAGATAAATACATAAAACATGCAGTCTTACGATATAACTGAAATGCGCTTCAAAATTCTTACATCGTGTGAATTTTACGTGCTATTATCCACATGCCGGCAGGGGGGGGGGGGGGGGGGGGGCGGGGGCGAGCGGTTCTAGGCGCTACAGTTTGGAACGGCGCGACCGCTACGCTCGCAGGTTCGAATCCTGCCTCGGGCATGGATGTGTGTGATGTCCTTAGGTTAGTTAGGCTTAAGTAGTTCTAAGTTCTAGGAGACTGATGACCTCAGAAGTTATGTCCCATAGTGCTCAGAGCCATTTGAACCATTATGCACATACATTTAATTAACAGTCATCTCGTTGTTTACGTGCTTCAAGATGGTTTAAAAAAAATAAAGAAAAAGAAAACACATGTACCGGACTACACGTCGGGAGAGTAAACAAAAATGTTCATGGCGGTCTAACGTCAAAATTATGGTAGAGGAAAAACTGGAAACCACTACAAAAAATTCCCCTGTCATAGCACAAAAAGCGACTATGTCCTGGACAAAGTTAGGTATGTAAAAGAAGGGAAATACCTTTTCGACTTATCTGGCAGCTTCAAAGACATTTAAATCAAAACATCTTTACATATTCGCGCTTTTTTATGAGTTTACGTCTCCAGCGCAGTGAGGTCTCTTAACGGCAATGTGTTGCATTTTGCAATTTATAGGCTAAAGTCCCTTATCCTGTGCACAAAATCCAGAAGATTCGCCAGCCAAAATAAAAATGACATGGTGGCATGTGTCATGTTCAACGACGTGACATGATGTATCACGTTACTTTACTTGACACGATGCGTTGTATTACTTGACTCTAGCTGTAGGCAATCATACTTTACTGTGGTTCAGTGTGCTTAAACAGAAAAGAAAGAAAAGAGCAGGCACAGTTTTCTAATGTGTATTGGAATAGGATATACGTCCTAATCTCCTTCTCTTCCCTTTTACTGTTCATCTCCCCCTCTCCCTTTATTCGGCCACCTCCCACTGTCTCAGTGTGTTACCTCCTCCACTTCTCTCTCTCCACCCTCTTCTTCCCCTCTTACTCCATTACCTCCTGTCACATCTCTCTATCCATCTCTTCCTACCCTTTTTCTGTACCGCCTCTGCCGGCCGGTGTGGCCGTGCGGTTCTAGGCGCTTCAGTCTGGAACCGCGTGACCGCTACGGTCGCAGGTTCGAATCCTGCCTGGGGCATGGATGTATGTGATGTCCTTAGGTTAGTTAGGCTTAAGTAGTTCTAAGTTCTAGGGGACTGATGACATCAGATGTTAAGTCCCATTGTGCTCAGAGCCATTTGAACCACCATTTTCTACCGCCTCTTCCCCTTCTCTCTGATTTTGTGCCTTGGTTATTGCCATTGCAAATTCAGATTCTGTAGTAGTGTTCCGAATTAGGTACTTAACAACATTCCCGTTTTAGAATTCAGCATTGTCTCAAAATTTCAGAGCACTCGGTCAAGAACTTTCGGAGATTAACAATTTTGAACAAACCGACATCTGCATTTTATACTGTTTCCCCTTTTATTACATATATATTACATCTGTACCAGACGGCGATCCAGTGGGTATGTAAAAACACTTGAGCATTCGAGTGCAACGTTGTGTCAAAGTTTCAAAGCAATCCACGAAGAACTTTCGTAGATTTGAGATTTTGAAGAAGCGAACATTTACGCTTGTACTTAAATGTAGAAGTTCCTAATCGCCAATATTTCGAATGTTTTTGACCAATTTTTTGAAATTTTGAAATTTTCCTTCGGCATAAGCGAGTCTTTTTATTTGCCTATTTTTAGATATATGTAATACATAAATCAAAGAGAAATATGCGTCTATAGACACGCCTGTATCTCCAAAAGTTCGTGATCTATTGATCTGAAATTTTGATGCAACGTTGTACCAAAATTTCAAATCAATAGATTAAAAACTTTTGGAGATACAGAGTTTTGAGTACACAAACACTTCCTTTCTTGTTTATCTGATAGGTACCGACACTAACAAGTAAGAAGGTGCGAATACGTCAAGATGTTTCTTTTAAATCCATAATTCTGCCCAGGACACATTCGCCTCTTTTCTGCTATGATAGGAGCATTCTTCATTCTGGTCTTAATTATGTAAACAAATCTTCATCGTGAATCTGTCTATTAATTAAAATCATGTCAATTCTCCTACAGTAGGCGCTGAGATTAGCCCTCACACACGGAGAGGAAAAAGTGGCAGAGGACTTTGATTTACAGTATAGAATAACCACCAAATATAGGTTTAATTGCAACCGACTTAATGCAATACAGAATCTTCTATGTGTTCTGCTTATCACTTAGAAATCTATGTTGCACCTCATTGGCCAATTTTACTCTCCACGAACCAAAAAACCCGACGATTTCCATTCTGTCCATAATTCTCGGGAATGCTCCGCAACGTGAAATTCCACGTTCTGACGTCACAGAGTTCGTCCCGCTACATGTCCGCGTTCGCTTTCTCGTCCCGTGTGAGGACTCTCTTGGCGGCGGCGGAGGCGGCCGCCAGCCGTCAACACTGCTGTACGGCGAGGCTGCGGCCCACGTGACTGGCGGCAGATGTGTGCGGCGAGTGGCGGCGCCGAGGCGGGCGGACTTCGCCAAGAAACGCCATTACAGGCCACAGTGGGGTTTGCGTAGACGGAGGCGGGTGCGGGGGCGGGCCAGGCCCTAATGACGCAACAAGTTCCCACCGCGGGGAGCGCCAGCTGAAATATTGTCTCACAATTTAAACCGTCGCCGCCACCGGTTCTTTTGCGAGCTGACGTTCACTTTACCGGCAATTACACGCCGCTCCTGCAGGCAGCACCTTCATATTTTATCTCCCACTACCCCCCCGCCCCCCCTCCACCGGTCTCAGCCCTCCCTCCATCCACCTCACCCTCCTCCTTGAGGCGTCTGCCGCCTCTAGGGCAGTTGTACCACTTTAAGCGCGAAAGGCGAATGAGAGATGAAACGGCAAAGTTATGCCCTCGCAGCCGTCCCGCTGAATTTTACGGAGCGTTAAAAATGTGTAGCTGGAATTCCCTTGACTCTGCCCTCGTTAATACAGCCGCAGGGGCAGGACACAAACGCCTGAAGTGAAAAAGTAAGTGAAGAGGTAATCAACGCAAAGTTCGGTTTTAACACCTCACGGTACTTCAGCATAGACGGCAGTAAGTTCTTAATGCTCTACAGCACCACAACTATCACTTTGAAGCAATTATGAAACACTTTTTTTTAGATCGAATTCTGACAACGGAGCAACTCGGCAGTCTTCGCATGCATAAACATTATTAATCCTTCGTTAGTGTAGCACTGTGTCACAGTTCGACTCCTTCAACATGATCGACTATTTTTTGTACCAAAAGAGTCTGTGATTTCTTCTAACGTGTACCTTTCTCATTCACGTCGCTCTAAGGCCCACGATATACTTGGGTAGCGCTTATTTTGTAATGAGAATGGCATTGTTCGCTCCCTTAGACCGACCACACTAGCTTTGTAGTGCTTAAACACTGTTGTCTGTTAGTTGAAAGGTGTATTTAACTGGATATCTTCGCTGTTTGATTAGCGTTTTAGGAACGACAAGTATTTCACGTCTTCTGCATGAGAGAATTTTCGAGGTCCACATCAAAGACCGCAACAAGCCAATCTCCACTCGGCGCCTTCGGCAAGTCTTGTATATGTGCATCAAAATATAAAAGAAAAACGAAATATCGCTACAGAAAGGGCAATAAAATACACGTGTCTTGAACACATTGAAGTTTTGTGCAAGGACTGTGAATAAGTGTGAAATGTGAAATAATTAGTAACAGTCAGAAGGCAATGGTAAATCACCTCCACTAGGACCTTGCCTAGTACGGCGCTGCGGGTCTCCCGTATCGTCCCCTACGTTCCGTTACGGAGTATGAGACTTCATCATCATCATCAACAACATCATCATACACTGATAAGCCAAAATATTATGACCACTGCCCACCGCGAGGTTCGAAGCCGGTTGGTGGCGTTGCGGGAACGTGACGCGGTAAGGAAAATATATCACCGGAGCTGAGAAGAACGTGGAATTATTCTAGCGACTATACGGTGTGCAGATGTGGAGACCCACTGACTTACGCGACTTTGAAAACGGTGACATTATTATTACACAGAGCCTGTGAAGAAGTATCTCTAAAACGGCTTAGCGGGTCGAATGCTCATGTGCTACTGTCATCAGCATCTGTACAAAGGGGTAGAACTACAGTGGAACGACTAAAAGGCAGTAAGTCGGTGGACGTGCACGACTCTCCATACAATGTGGGGTTTGGAGTCTTTCCTGCTCTGCAAAGTATGATAGGTGGCGACCTGTGCCGCTTCTGCCAAAAGAGCGCAGGGCTGGTACTAACGTAAGTCTTTCTGAGCACCCCGTTCATTGTACATTGTTGAATATGTTGCTCCGTTGCAGACGATCCCCATGTGTTCACATGTTAACCCAACGACGTGGTCAATTGCGACAGAAGCGCAGATGGGATAATCGAGATTGGACTGTGGATCAATGGAAAAGTTGTGCGTCGGATGACTCAAGCTTTTTGCTACACCATATCGATGGTCGTCTCCATAAACGCCATCGTCAAGGTGAACGGCGATTCGAAATGTTCACTACGCCATGGACATGGGCCTGTGGATGCTCTATTATACAATGGCAGACATTCTCCTGTGGCTAAATGAGACCTGTGCTAGTAATCGAAGACACACTGACATCTGCGGACGACCTGCGTCCCTTCATGCTTAATGTCTTCTCCGACGGTGATGTCATCTTTCAGCAGGATAATTGTCTGTGTCTCAAAGCAGGAATCGTACTACAGTCATTTGAGGAGCATGGTAGTGAACTCACGATGATGTCTTGGCCACCAAATTTGCCTGATGTGAATCCGATGGAACCCATCTGGGTCGCTAAAGGCGCCATCACCGCATACACAAACCAACAGCCCATTATTTACGGGAATTACATGGCCCGTGCTTAGGCAGCTGCTGCCACATACCTGCAGAAGCCTGCCAACAAACTGTAGAACAGATGATGCGCCGAATCGGTAGTGTACTGCGTTCCGAAGGTGGCAGAACAGACTATTAAGCAGGTAGTCACAATGTTTTCACTCATCAGTGTAAGATGTATTTTGTGTGCAAACCTTTAGAAGTCTTGCTTGAATGTCCTAGTTTTATGGTTATATGCTAACATGTGGTAAATATTAATTATTCACCCAAAGGTTGAAAGAAGATTAATGTTAATGAAGTAAACTTACTCTTTATGTTTCTGATCTAGACTCCCACAAAAATGCGAAGGAACTGTTATGTTCAAATGTATATGAAATCTTATGGGACTTAACTTCTAAAGTCATCAATCCCTCAGCTTACACAGTACTTAACCTAAATTACCGTAAGGACAAACACACACACAGCCATCCCCATGGGAGGACTGGAACCTCCGCCGGGACCAGCCAGACAGTCCATGACTGCAGCACCTTAGACTATGCGGCTAATCCCATGAGGCGAAGGAACTGTTAACGAGAACTCAGGGAGAAGTTGTAGCCTAATCCACAATCGATTTATTGACCTTAAACATGACAAGACAACAAAATTATTAAATAAATATCATACAAAAAATATTTATTTAACAAAGGCTTATTAAAATGGGATTTATGGTGGACAAAGTGATCTGCTGGGGATCGACACACGACACTAACGAGAACACTACTCGCTTTATCTCACTTCATACACGTGAATTCAGGTTATGGCATCAAACTACGCCACCACCAAGCATCTATATTCCACCATACAAAAAAAAGGGAAAAATATGGTTCGAAAGAACAGGGTGCTGAGAAATAGATATTATAGCCCTACATCGCAGCAGTGAATACTTTACAATCCTATTTGTCAAGGTGGCACACCACAATGCATTCGGCGAATGAAGTCATGGACGGCGGCAATCTGTTATTAAATGCGCGTTCCCGAAAAATGCAAGTACGCGGTATTGCGTTCGGTTAATTCAGAATGCAGGTACTTCCCTAAGAGCCTCTGAAATTCCGATGGATTCCAGTGTGAAGCTGGACCTGTTTGCTGGTCTGCCAAACCAATTTGACTCCGTGCCATGACTGTGCATGTCAGAATGTGTCAAATGTTTAGACGGCCGCCTCAAGACAAATAAGTACACACACATATCATTCGTTGTGACTGTAAGCAGTACCTCTGACGGTTCAGAACATGACTAGCACAGGCTTTAAGTCTCACACTAGCAAAGGACACAAGTCTCACCGTTTAGGTAGAAACTTGCAGTTCTTTACTAGTGAAGCGCCAGTAAAAGAGACTTGTACAAAAGTGATCTTTCTTCCTTTCTCCCCACTTCCTCCTCAGCTGGGTTCCAAAAGCACATTTCTCTTTTTTGACTTCCCCCACTTTCTCCCAAGCCAATCACGAGGTGGCGCCCAGCATTCTAACCTCAGAGAATGGTCTTTGCACTGCAAACCGATTTAGCCAACCAGAGACTTTAAAGTTAATTGGCAGAAAATGGGAAAAAATTCAGCTTCATGGCCTCTTTCGCACATGTTTGCCATGTCTTTTCTAACACAATACAGAGTGAAAGCATAGCCCTCAATAAACAGCTTGTTATCTTCCCTGTTGCATCCATTTCAAAGTTTGCAAAGAATGGCCATAAACTCGTAAAAACTTCATGCTCTTACAAACATCTTTTGAAACAGAGTCTGGACGTCTGGACGCCAGTTTCCCTGTCCCACGGACATTTGCAGAACGTTTATATTTCGTTTGACGGCTTGCTCTCTAACAAGGGTGCATCCGCTGCTCTTTCCCAGCCTATAATGCGCTGTCGGCGACTTTTCGGCGCTAGGCCGTATACCTGGAAGTCTGCCCCCTGTCTGGCACCAAGCTAATGTGTTTTGCACAATGCAACCACTGCACACGGCCGTCTGGAAATGTCTCCTCATCGTTCCCCAGAAAAAACACGCTTTGTCGGCCCACCAATGCTGTGCTTTTACTGCAGTCGTTTAAGTCGGCCCCCTGTTCCTTTGAACGCAGGTAAAGCTTACCATATTTCTTTCCCTAGATCACGCAATCAAGGCCATAAACTACTGCCCACCATTTCATCATAATGTATGAAGCCAAATCGCAGTAGATCGTATTCCCTACACCGAATCAGAAGTGAGAGTGCCCTGCAATCTCTCAAGGTTTCATAAAATTTGATTAATAGCTGTTTACTGCCACACTTACATATGACCAATTCATAAGAAGGAAGGAAAAGGGCTGAAGAGCAGTTCTATTCTTTTTTGTAATTGGAATACTAGCAAATACTGTCTTCATTCAATAGTTTATTGTGATGGTTCGAGAGACTGGCTTCAGCAAACTTGGAACAAAAATGGTGAAGGGTCAGAGGTGATAAACATACACACAGAATGCCTCACACCTTCAGGTTCAAAATTATATAGACAGTACATGGTTCCTGTCTGAGTGATCAGAATGGTATATTTGGCATTTTATTGGCAATACTTGGCATCTTCACTTTATAATAACATGATAGGTGGTCACTGTGTAGAGAGCTCGTTTCAAACATCGCTGAACCGCACTAGGCATAAGTCACATGTTGGTTTGCAGTCACTTGTCGTCTCTTGTCTTGCATATTTGATTCGGACATACTCGATCAGTAACCTTCAGCATAATGATGAGACTGTAGCAAGCAGTTAGCACTTTGGTTGCATTCATATGATTTGGAACAAGGATACCGTCTAATTTAGGTAAAATTCTATTCTTTCTACACTAACTTTCGCACCTGGACTTACTGTGCATAATACTGGATCTTTCTTCTCAGTTTCATTGCTTAAAAACCTGATGGTCCAAATCCGTCGCTGTGTTGGCCAGTTCAAGTGACTTACATGGAGCGTCTGTCAATCGCGAGTATGTTTCTAAAAAGCTTGTAAATTATTAGTTTCGTAATTCTGTGATATGATTTTCAGAAGTAACGTTAAATGTTCTGACTCGATGTCTCTATGTAGCCATAACTGTTAATTTGAACATCTGGTCTGCCTAGGAATTATACAAGGTTTTTCATATATTCAGAATTGGCAATTTCATTATTTTACACGTCTTCCCTGGTTCACAAATACTACCACGTATAATTTGCCTCCATGTTTGAATATTTAATACTGGTTTCATGCAAAACATTCTTCATTCACATAAGTTGCATTTTGCTCAGGAGCTATTGCCCACATGCGTGCCACGCTAGCATTTACTTTTCGTAATAAATTACAACAAATTAAGTAACGTGACCCTGACACAGTTCATCGAGGTATACGGCGGCGGAGACGTCACCGTAAATTATTCGTTTCGCCATACAAGCTCCGTTATTGAGTGGATTTCAGTTTCTCTTAGTGTCTGTTATGTTGAGCTGGCACATGCAAATGAGCTACGTCAGTCGGAATTGACACAATGCAAAGAATTACGTTAAAACGTTCTCGTCGATTGTTCTTCATTCTGCAGAAAACATCGTCAGGCAGGCTGTATAGCGCCGCTTGTTCCTTGATGATTTCCTTGATGATTGTATCACGCCTCCTCTGCATTTACATTGGTCAGCCCAGTACCTGGTGCTAAGTGACATCTCTCACATTCTTTGGTGATGAAACGAGACATATCTTTTACAGATACTAATAAAAGGACTTCTCCCAATTCCCATCCACTTTTCCATCGCTCAACTAAGGCTTTGTTGCATCTCACTAGCGTTACTACTTAAAAGAGGGGTAAAAAAAGTGCATGTACGGAAGATGTAGTTGGACCGTTACGAGATCTTAAAAGGTTTAATGACGCACGCTAAAGCTATATACAATGCACTGAGGTAAGCAAATTAAAATTATTGTTATTATAAAATATAATATAAATCTATTGTAATGAAACATATGGAAGGACAACTTGAAATGAAACGCTAATCAACTTTTGCTACGTAATGGAAACAAGAGTCAATGTCTGGGGAAACTAGCTCTCCGTCTGTTCCCTCCTCACTGTTACGTCAGATAACATCCGCCTGTCAACATCTTTACTGTGCATGCAAGGCATGCGAGGGGCCTAGTTGTACTCTGTTGCGTCAAAGTTGAACACCCACCTGGTGCTATCTTCAGATGTCTGGGCGCAGAATCAGCTTACGTAGGTCATGAATCTGTGTTTATGGATTTCAGGTTGTAAGAAACTGTCTAGTGTGTAGGCAAAGGCTCTCAGTCCTACGAAGCATGGAGTCACGTTTTAATCAGGGTTGCAGTGGCTTTTTTTAATCCACACACGAATCGCCTAGCAGACAAAGCCACAGATTGCTAACAAAAGGTGTAATACGAGGGTCACTCCAAAAGAAATGCACACAATTTTTTTTAAATCCATCTTTTCTTCTACATGTTTGAAAGTTTTACAGTGTGTAGATACATCCTTTAGGAACAATATTTTCATTTCTCCACAAAATTTCCATCCCTCTCAACTGTGTTACGCCATCTTGGAACCAGCGCCTGTATACCTGCACGGTAAAATTTTGGACCAGCCTGTTGGAGCCACTGTTTGGCAGCGTGCACAAGGGAGTCATCATCCTCAAACCTTGTTCCACGCAGAGTCTTTCAGTTTCCCAAAGAGATCATAGTCACATGGAGCCAGGTCAGGATTATAAGGTGGGTGTTTCAGTGTTGTCCATCCGAGTTTTGTGATCGCTTCCATGGTTTTCTGACTGACATGTGGTTGCACATTGTCGTGCAACAGCGAAACATCCTGCTTTTACCGATGTGGTCGAACACGACTCAGTCGAGCTTGAAGTTTCTTCAGTGTCGTCACATATGCATCAGAATTTATGGTGGTTCCACTTGGCATGATTTTTTAACGCCAACACTTTCAGTATTCTGCAAACACTTCCTTCCCCTATCCCAACGTAGCGTGACAATTCGTTCACTGTGATGCGTCTGTCAGCAGTCACTTATTCGTTAACTCTCTGCACATTGTCTGGAGTGTGTGCAGTACGAGACCTACCGCTGCGAGGACAATCCTCAATATTGCCGTGCCCGCTTTCATCACGTAACCTGCTTGCCCACCGTCTAACTGTACTGCGAATCGACAGCAACATCTCCATACACCTCTTTCAACCTCTTGTGGATGTTTCCCACTGTCTCGTTTTCACAGCACAGGAATTCTATGACAGCACGTTGCTTCTGACGAACGTCAAGTGTAGCAGCCATCTTGAAGACATGCTGTGACGGTGCCAATCACGGGAACAGGTTGAACTAAGTTTGAAAACAAGCGGAAAGGATGTATCTACACACTGTAAGACTTTCACACATGCAGAATAAAAACTGTATTTTTACAAAAATAGTGTGCATTTCTATTGGAGTGACATACGTGACTAGAACATCGCATTTAATACAGTTCAAATGTGTAACAAATTCTATCATTGTTCGTAATACTTCTTATAACTTACAATCGTATATGAAAATAACTGCCTATTTACACATTCTACTCTGCATTTCTGACATAGACACTATACATTAAAATTTTCACATCCATGTCAGGCAGCTAAATGTCAAATGTGCGACCTCCGTCCTACACTGTACCGTGCAGCCACACTATTCAAATGTGCTCACCAGACAAACAGTTTCTCCTAGCAGCTGAACTGGTCAGCCCCAAACACTTAGCTCGACACTCATTGTTGGCCCGAAAAGTTCATGAAGTTATTAAGGGAAAACTGATAATATAAATCTGAACATTGTGTGGGCATCCTATTATTGAGAGAAACAGTAGGCCTATGAGGTACCAGCACTGTGGCGTTTAAAACCTCCTAGCTCCAATAGGAGTCGAGACATGGGCAAGAACCTGTTTTCTGGGTCCCATGTCGTACAGGTTGCCTGGATAACAGGCAGATTGGTTGGAAATACCATCGGCCAGTCTTACTGCTCTACTTTACAGTCGAGCCTAAACATCAGAGATCAGAAACGGGTTTTCCATCCTCAACGTGTAGGCTTCCTGCTAGACAAGAATGTTGTGTGGGAGCAGTATCGGTCTGCATTATCGACCTTCTTTGCAGGGCCTGCATGTTCAGAGGAATGAGGCTGAGTAAAGAGACTGGAGGAGGTGGGTGTTGAGGAAGGAGGAGGATTAAGTGGACAAAGAAAAGGGGGAGAAGGATATGGACAGAGGTAGGGGAGGAAGATGGGGACAGAGGGAGTGGACAAGAAGGTGTTGATGGAGAGAGGGGCAGAGGAGATGGACAAAGAGAGGGGAAGGAAGAGATGAAAAGAAAGAGTGAGAAAGAGGAGACGGACGTATTTATTTGGGAGGATGAGTTTGGCAGAGAGCTGGCACGTAAGAAGAGGTGAAGACACAGAGAGAGGGCGAGCAGATGTCTGCAATGCATGTGACGAATGCATACATGACTGAAGTTGTGGGAAAAGGCTCACACATATTATAAATATCTATGTATGCATGCTGTACATTTCCTCCTAAACCACTTTACTGATTTCATCAAAACTTGATACACGTATCACATACTCTCTGGAAAGAATTGCTGTTGGCGTAAGAATGAGGTAATGTGTGAGGGTGGAGTATTAAAGTAGTGTAGTTCACGAAGTACAAATACCTGGCACTTACTAATCCGGTATTTGAGCATGAGAGCACTTAGTGACCTGCAGGAAACTTTACAAATAATTTCAAACCTCTATGAAACTTTTTCTTACTGATAAACTACACAAAATGATAAAAGTAAAACAGTTTATCCCTTACTACATTTTCACTGTTCATGCAATAAGACTGCTGCATCAGACAGGATGTTTCGGTTTATTGCTTCTTTACTACTAACAGTGATCACGACACATTTTTCGGGCAGTATTCACATATACCGCTTCATCTAACTGCAAAGTTATATCATTGTATGACACATAGCTCAGGAGATATGAAGTCATAATTACTGAAATTCGTGAAAAACTGTGGCATCACGCATGATGTTTTAATTTGTTTCTACTATCTCTAACAGCAACACGTTTCCCAGACAGTGTCCAAGTGTAGCACTGAACGTACTTCCAAAATTATACCACTGTACAACATATTTTTCGGGGGATATGACTTCGTCAAGATTGAGCAGCGTGAAATAGAAATTGCACGGTGAAAATATCTACAGAGGCAGGTTTACAAATATGTGTGAAGTGTGTTAAATATGTGTGAAATATATGTCACGTGTACATATTTTGGCCCTGTCCTGTTCCGAGAACGTGTGTGGAGGGCACGTAGCTATGATAACAGGAATCTTACCTCAACAGACTATTTGCTGAGTGGAAGATACCGTGGGCTGCTTGTAGACGTCCAATTACTTCTAGCCTGCAAGTTCTAAGTGGTACGGAGTATGGACGTTGGTGAGGATGATTAACGAATCAAGGCAGAAATTTCTAGAAGTCCCCTCTACTGTAAAACTTCAGAAGACGCCTCTGGCACTGACTCTCAGCCCAACTACTCATTAATGGTCCATCGTCAGGACCAACGAGAAGACATTTGGGCAGCAACACTGTCACCGAGGCTAGTCTAAAATAACGAAGTTCGGCTTCCGGCGCCCAGCCACATGGGGACGGTGTCCACTGGTGGCTATGGTTCTTTCCTTTCTCCTGGGTACTGACGAGCCCCTGTTTATACGGCTCTTATGCCTGCTTCCCGAACTTTCCAAGCCCCTGGTCACGTAAATGGTGCGGTTCCATTACCACATTTGGTTAGTTCTTGCAGCTCTAGCCTGCTGCCGGCATTGGCCTTCGGTCATTCGCTTTGTCAAGAGTGTACTATCCCCTGTTTGCCACCAGGCACCAGGAGGACGTCTTTGGTTGCTATCTCATTCAAACACAGTGGAAATGTTTCCGGGCTTCCTTGGCCCGCCACAGTGGAACAAGTCTTGACTTTTTCATTAAAAGATATGATCCACGGAAATACGGTTTGCAACACCTCCCTTCCTTCAGGGAAATTTTTAAGCTTTGTACTCAGATGTTATAAAATTTCTGTTCCTGTTGTTCTTATCACTGGAACTGTCCGTTTTTTATTGTCTTCAACAATATAGGTTATATTGTTTACATATGAAACATGTACATTGGAATGCATTATATGGTTCAACTGGGATGGTAGATTCGTCTCCCAGTAGAACAATATACAGAATCGTTTACATGGACACATTTTACCTGACTGTAATTGTCTATATTCTTATTTTGAGTCTGCTCATAATTTTATTCGTTCGTTACATAGGCGTACTAAGTATATAAAATTGTTACACTTTCCTCATCGCTACCTGTCATATACAGCACATTATTCGGCTCATTGCCCGAAACATTTTTTGCTGAGTATATGTACATTTATTACACTTATCGTGATACTATTTAAAGTATGTATTATACGAGTATTATGTCATTATTCGGTGAGTCCTGTTTCACTAACGGTTTACTTTCACATTTTATTACGTACCATTAATATTTGAAGAGTCCGTTTTAATCCTTCTGTTATCTTCAGCTACTAGTACACATCTACATTAAGGCTTATCATAATTACTACCTTTTCTCCTTACAGCTGAAAAAAGAATTTATCTTTTGTCTACGTGGACTATTGGTAACTCTAAGATTTGGGTTTCTGTTGCTGTCACTCTTGGGAGTTGGGATATCTGACTCCGCTCTCTCCACATTATTTTGTTTCGAAAGGGCGAAATTGTAGCAGTCCTTTCTCCCTCTTTCGCCTTATTACACACTGCAGTGTAATGGGCGGGAGTAAACCTAACCAGTTCCCTGGATGGGCCTCTGGTTGCGACATTATCAGTCACACAGGTCTTGCACGGCATTTCACACCAATCTCACACGTTTGTTTACCGCACCTTCCACAGCATTTTCAATATGTAAATAAACAGCAGACAAGAATTAGTATACATAACATTAAAGACCCTGTGTAGTCCTACATGGAATAATAACCAATAACTCATAGACCATCCTCGGAAAACAATTATCTGCTGGTTCTCGATTTTCTTCGGTAGATCCTCCTGTCGTGCGGCTTTTAAATAACCACGTGCTCTAGTGGCAGAATTACAGGTACCTATGATATATTCCTCTTTTCATATTCTATTAGTCAACCACCTCCGTCTATGTCTAAAGTTGGTACAATGTCCTTTTTACTGCTATTAGTACGGACTGTAGCATAATTTGTTGCCCCATACCCCTTACGTTTACTCACAATTTCAATTCTAGTGTCCCTCTTACAATGAGTTTAGCAGAAGGTGAGTCGTTGCTCAATACTGATAATCCTTCGTCCTTCACGACAACGAACAACCATTTAGATTGCAGTCTTGGGGTATTTCTGATATCTGCAGGAACATCCGTGTTTCACATCTCTCATGAACTTACGTAGACATGAAATTTTGTCAACGTATCTGATGTTTCGTGTTTACGCTTTTGCAGGAGAATTTGCCACTAGACAGGTGCTCATACTGCCTCTTGGTCTCGTCCATCATCAGAAACTCTCTCTCTCTGGTGCGATGTAGGTAAACTACCGCTTCGTTTTGTCACACACTGCGGGTAATGCTCATATTCTGTACAGGGTACACTCATTACTATCAACTAAGGCTATATTTAACTTATAACATAAAGTACTGTCGACTAAGAATACATCTAGTTCTATTATACGTAATAACTGATAATGCCTGACCCTAGGTAGGTTCAATTTGAAACTTTTTATCCTTTAATTTCACCTTAATTAAGTCCAAAATTTATCCATCTGTGCTGGATTGATTAAGTGCGGTTCCAACAGACCTTTCTGAGCGTTTACAATGGCAGCAATTAACAAGTCATATTCCATTTGCAGTTCGTTAAATATTGCAGTCAAGGACACTAATTGTTCAGTGATCGTTACCAATATCATTTCCTGCTGCATTTTCTAACTACTGCTATTCTCGAACTCTTCAATGTGAGCATTTACTTTCCGGATCCCGCTTGCTATGATCTGCTTGTTCTTTGCGACTGCATTTATCGCCTGATTAAAGCCCGTTAATGACGCTCTTACAGTTGTTCCCTATTCCTTAGATAGCCTCAAAAGTTACTGTCGCTGCTCCTCTAGAGCATCTATTTTGGCTTTGAAGAACGATGCGCTTCCTCATCGAGAGTACCGAATAAAACATTTCTTGTGCCATCAATAAAATTAAAGATCACTGTTTTCGAGTATCCCCCTTAGTGTTTGGCAAGTTGCCCTGTCAATCCTTTGGCCTCAGCTGTTTTTCCCACGTGCCATATCAGCTGTATTCAGTTTCACTTGGTTTAATCTCTTCATACAACGTACTTTCGCCCTTATCGCTACTTTTTGCGTGTCCTCAAACTTCTCATATAGTTTCCTTAAATTAAAGTAACTTACTATTCGCCAAGTGGTGTTAAACAACCTGGCTTCCCTTGGTTGTCGTAATAGATCCCTGGAGTTGATTGGAAACGCTGCACTTTTACGTCGTGTGCTGACATCCTTTGCCCCGATATAGAGCCCATCATCGTACTTCCAACAAATATCATTCTCAACAGTGCCTGCATTCCGGCCATCTGCAATTAGACGAATTCTTTCAGTCGGTTTGCGCGCGTATGACCTCCGTTTTTTTTCTGCGTTTTAAAACAAAACAAAAAAAATACTTATTGTCATACACAGGCGTTGCCGACCACAGCGCCATATTCTGCCTGTTTACATAACTCTGTATTTGAATACACATGCCTATACCAGTTTCTCTATCGCTTCAGTGTATATTTCTGTTCCTGAGTCCGATTGTGGTGGTTGGCCGACGATGCCAGCGTTCAAACACGAATTAACTCTGGCTAGCTTCTCTTCTTCATTCAGTACGGTATCAGAGCCCTCCAACGGCCGTTCTACATTCTCATCCCGTGTTTGCGGCTCCGCATCACCGGTCGCGCCCGTTAACTGTGTTAACAGCTGTTTCGGCCTGGATCTCCACCAGCACGGCCTCTGCGTCGCGTGCTACAGTCTCTCATGTGTTGAGCGTTGATTCTTCCATTACCTCGCGCACGTTCCTAATGCAGGATTACACATCCGTGATTCGATTTTACTTTTCTTCTTTGTATATAATTTGGTATTCGAACTCTTCCAGTTTTAAGCGAAACATCATTAGACGTGACGACAAATCCGATATACTGCCCAGCCACACCACTGCTTGTGGTCAGTCACTATTTTGAATTTCCTGCCGAATAGTGTGGCCTCAAGTATTTTACAGCCCATACGATTGTGAGCAATTCCCGCTTTACCGCACTATAATTCTGCTCGGCCTTTAAGTGTTCACGATACAGACAACTGGTAAATCCTTCCCCATTGATCCTTGGCTAAGATACGCCCTGAGCACAAAATCACTATCATCCATCGTAACTGCAAATTCCTTTTCGAAATCAGGTCCCGCAATTTTGGTGGTGAGCTCATTTTTCCTTTAGCTATTGGAAGACTTCCTCCTAGGTCACTTCTCAGTCATAAGGGACTCCTTTCTTCAATAAACTGTGCAATGGCTTTGATATTTTACTGAAGTTTCTTGTAAAACGACGGTAGTACCCGATGAGGTCGATGAAAGCCTTCAACTGCGTTGTCGTCTTTGGTTGGGGGTAATTCTTGATGGCCTCCATTTCAGGGGGGTCGGGTCCAAACGCCATTGCTACATTGCTCAAGAAGGTGACCTCTTTCTGCAGGAATTCGCACTTATTCATTTGTAGTTTGTAACCTCCCCACAAAATTTTTTAAAGTCAATAATAGTGAAATCGTAACCTCCCAGCAAAATTATGAAAGTCAATGTTAAGTAAAAAATGTAAATGAGCCAAATGTTGTCTTCCCACAAAATTATGGAATCAAAATTGCTCATTAAACTCACAATAATGTTAATTAAATAATGAAGCATGAACTGAATGTAATCTCTCAACAGCAATAATTAAACCTGATAAATTTTATAAGGGCAGCTGCGCTGACCTTTTGGCCCTGTGAAATAATTAAACCTGAATAGAGAAACCAAAATTCTTACCTCAGTAAAACTGCATCTATATCTGCTCTTATTTTTCGGCACAGCTCCGTGCAATGCTGGCCCATAATTAATTTTGATTCTCGGAGGGAATGCAAAGGAACTATTATTTAACTTGAAATGAATCTTTTTCTTCAAAACAGTTACTTTATAAGGAAATTATTATTGTGGCAACTCTTGAACAAATTAATTACAATTAACATATGCTATTAGCTGAGCGCAATGCTGCTTCATTACCTTGTATAACAATATACCTCGTCCTGAATCGTGACCAGAGATGCAAGGAGAGCACGCCGCCGACCCATGTCGACGCCCGCTCAGTACAACCGTCCACTCGCTACAACTACTGCCGACTGACTGCTACTGCCGACAGAGTGCCACTCGCAACAGAACCACTCTCTCTGCTCACTCGCCTCACACTACTGAACTCTCGCGCAGCCAAGCGCAGACTAGCAACGATAAATAACTCCCTGGTCAGAGATTCTGTCATGCCTCGCCATCGCTGGTAATGAATACGTACGCATTTCATAACCCTCCACAGGGGGCAAAAATTTGGCAGCGATGGTGAGTCATTTGGACTTGCCATGAGCAACAAATTTTTTCTTTAACTAATTAACTTTACAAACAGAGAACATGAAGTAAATATGGTGCACATGCACCGAGTACAAAACATATTAGGCAATAACAAAATGTGAGTACAAAACATATTAACAAATTACATAAGTGCACATGCACTGAAAAATTATTCAAAGTATTCACAACAAATAGACATAATGAGTACAAATCTCTTGACAAATGACATAAGTGCACATGTACTGTAGTTCAGAACATATCAGCAAATCAAAAAAAATGTACATACAATGAGTAGAAATCATGTTAGAAAAATGACAAAGGTGCACACGCACTGAAGTAGTGAACATATCAGGAAATCACAAATGTATAAGCAACGAGTACAAATCATATTGAGAAATGACAAAAGTGCACAGGCACTGAAGTTCAGTACAAAACATATTAACAAATGGCAGAAGTGCACACACACTGTAGTTCAGAACATATCAGCAAATCAAAAAAAAATGTATTGGTCATGAATACAAATCATATTAGCAAAAAAATGATTTTCACTATGTTACAAGAATAGGAAAGGGAAGGATTGCATCATGGTTTTAGCACTTTAGGTTGCACGCAGCTGCACTGAAAGTCCATATCTTTCTACTGTAGCACAACGCCAAGTGAAACAATCTGAAGTTCTTTTCCCAGAAGTATTTATCAGCGTACCCAAGACACTGAAATGTCGTAGTAATATTCCATGTTGTCATTTTGGCAGTACATTAGGTTCACCAAACAGTGGGACCATAATAACATCTCCATCGCTCAAGGTGGTGGACAGCATGTCGTGTCAACACCACGTCCTTGTAAGGTACACCAACGTAGAATTAGAGCAAAAACCAAATATAGTGCTCCATGATCAAGAGGATATACAGGACAAACGGATATTGCAGTAATTCAGGGTAGTTAGGCCAGAAGGTGAAGGGCATTAAGTCACATACTAGTCTTCACTGAGAATTACATTAGTAGTTTGCAGCATTCATTGCCCAGTTATTGAACATTTCTGTACCATGTATGTAGTATTACAGAATAATGTTCATAAATTGCTTTACAGAGAACATTGGCAGTCATTGCCTAATTATAAATCATCAGAAGTCATTACATAATTATATTCATGTGGTGTTTTACAGAGAACATTGGCACTCATTTCCTAATTACAAATCATCAGAAGTCATTACATGAAACAGGAAGTAGTCAATAACATAGTATTACAGAATAATGTTCATAATTAATCATTGGTCATCTCAATACAGTAATCAGTAACATTCATTTCCCAGTTACAAAGCATAAAACAGGAGGTAGTCAATAACATAGTATTACAGAATAATGTTCATAATTAATCATTGGTCATCTCCATACAGTAATCAGTAGCATTCATTTCCCAGTTACAAAGCATAAAACAGGAGGTAGTCAATAACATAGTATTACAGAATAATGTTCATAATTAATCATTGGTTATCTCAATACAGTAATCAGTAGCATTCATTTCCCAGTTACAAACCATAAAACATGAGGTAGTCAATAACATAGTATTACAGAATAATGTTCATAATTAATCATTGGTCATCTCAATACAGTAACAGTAGCGTTCATTTCCCAGTTACAAAGCATTATTATTATACTGTAACTATTACTCAAAGTCTGTGATTGGAACACATCATTCAGTATTATTCATAACTCTTTTAAATTGGTAGCATTATTTGGGACTGGTAATACTTTCCTTTTTCTGTGTTAGCAATGCATTGCGTTGGGTAATTACAGGGGAAAGAAAAAAAATTGCTTTTGGGTTGTTGCTGTAAATGAAAATGTGTAACGTCCTTCGTCATGAGTCAGCTGTAGCAAGATTATGAAACAAGTAGAGTTTATGTAATCACCTTCATAAATGACATAGACTTAATGAACAACTGCTTATAGCACATTAATTCCATAAATAATTTCTCCTGCAAAATATACAAAAATGGATTATTAAACTGAAAGAAGAAACGCATTTTATGCTGAAAGTAGTGAACTTCGAATTAACAGGTAATGAAATGTGTATAAAATTGTGTTCCATACCTGTCCCTTCCAAAATCTTCAGTCATCATACTATGCAATATAATACCTACTGTCAAAACGAACTGCAACAAATACTTAAATAATTACATAGCATAAATACATAACTTCAACAATATCCTCATGTGTGGTGGTCTTCAGTCCTGAGACTGGTTTGATGCAGCTCTCCATGCTACTCTATCCTGTGCAAGCTTCTTCATCTCTCAGTACCTACTGCAACCTACACCCTTCTGAAACTGCTTAGTGTATTGATCTCTTGGTCTCCCTCTACGATTTTTACCCTCCACGCTGCCCTCCAATGCTAAATTTGTGATCCCTTGATGCCTCAAAACATGTCCTACCAACCGATCCCTTCTTCTAGTCAAGTTGTGCCACAAACTTCTCTTCTCCCCAATCCTATTCAATACCTCCTCATTAGTTACGTGATCTACCCACCTTATCTTCAGCATTCTTCTGTAGCACCACATTTCGAAAGCTTCTATTCTCTTCTTGTCCAAACTGGTTATCGTCCATGTTTCACTTCCATACATGGCTACACTCCATACAAATACTTTCAGAAACGACTTCCTGACACTTAAACCTATACTCGATGTTAACAAATTTTTCTTCTTCAGAAACGATTTCCTTGCCATTACCAGTCTACATTTTACATCCTCTCTACTTCGACCATCATCAGTTATTTTACTCCCTAAATAGCAAAACTCCTTTACTACTTTAAGTGTCTCATTTCCTAATCTAATTCCCTCAGCAAAACCCGACTTAATTCGACTACATTCCATTATCCTCGTTTTGCTTTTGTTGATGTTCATCTTATATCCTCCTTTCAAGACACTGTCCATTCCGTTCAACTGCTCTTCCAAGTCCTTTGCTGTCTCTGACAGAATTACAATGTCATCGGCGAACCTCAAAGTTTTTACTTCTTCTCCATGAATTTTAATACCTACTCCGAATTTTTCTTTTGTTTCCTTTACTGCTTGCTCAATATACAGATTGAATAACATCGGGGAGAGGCTACAACCCTGTCTCATTGCTTTCCCAACCACTGCTTCCCTTTCATGCCCCTCGACTCTTATAACTGCCATCTGGTTTCTGTACAAATTGTAAATAGCCTTTCGCTCCCTGTATTCTACCCCTGCCACCTTCAGAATTTGAAAGAGAGTATTCCAGTTAACGTTGTCAAAAGCTTTCTCTAAGTCTACAAATGCTAGAAACGTAGGTTTGCCTTTTCTTAATCTTTCTTCTAAGATAAGTCGTAAGGTTAGTATTGCCTCACGTGTTCCAACATTTCTACGGAATCCAAACTGATCTTCGCCGAGGTCCGCTTCTACCAGTTTTTCCATTCGTCTGTAAAGAATTCGCGTTAGTATTTTGCAGCTGTGACTTATTAAACTGATAGTTGGGTAATTTTCACATCTGTCAACAGCTGCTTTCTTTGGGATTGGAATTATTATATTCTTCCTGAAGTCTGTGGGTATTTCGCATGTCTCATACATCTTGCTCGCCAGATGGTAGAGTTTTGTCATGACTGGCTCTCCCAAGGCCATCAGTAGTTCTAATGGAATGTTGTCTACTCCCGGGGCCTTGTTTCGACTCAGGTCTTTCAGTACTCTGTCAAACTCTTCACGCAGTATCTTATCTCCCATTTCATCTTCATCTACATCCTCTTCCATTTCCGTAATATTCTCCTCAAGCACATCGCCCTTGTATAAACCCTCTATATACTCCTTCCACCTTTCTGCCTTCCCTTCTTTGCTTAGAACTGGGTTGCCATCTGAGCTCTTGATATTCATACAAGTGGTTCTCTTCTCTCCAAAGGTCTCTTTAATTTTCCTGTAGGCAGTATCTATCTTACCCCTAGTGAGACATGCCTCTACATCCTTACATTTGTCCTCTAGCCATCCCTGCTTAACCATTTTGCACTTCCTGTCGATCTCATTTTTGAGACGTTTGTATTCCTTTTTGCCTGCTTCATTTACTGCATTTTTATATTTTCTCCTTTCATCAATTAAATTCAATATTTCTTCTGTTACCCAAGGATTTCTATTAGCCCTCGTCTTTTTACCTACTTGATCCTCTGCTGCCTTCACTACTTCATCCCTCAGAGCTACCCATTCTTCTTCCACTGTATTTCTTTCCCCCATTCCTGTCTATTGTTCCCTTATGCTCTCCCTGAAACTCTGTACAACCTCTGGTTCTTTCAGTTTATCCAGGTCCCATCTCCTTAAATTCCCGCCTTTTTGCAGTTTCTTCAGTTTCAATCTGCAGTTCATAACCAATAGTTTGTGGTCAGAATCCACATCTGCCCCAGGAAATGTCTTACAATTTAAAACCTGGTTCCTAAATCTCTGTCTTACCATTATATAATCTATCTGATACTTTTTAGTATCTCCAGGATTCTTCCAGGTATACAACCTTCTTTCATGATTCTTGAACCAAGTGTTAGCTACGATTAAGTTATGCTCTGTGCAAAATTCTACTAGGCGGCTTCCTCTTTCATTTCTTCTCCCCAATCCATATTCACCTACTATGTTTCCTTCTCTCCCTTTTCCTACTGACGAATTCCAGTCACCCATGACTATTAAATTTTCGTCTCCCTTCACTACCTGAATAATTTCTTTTATCTCCTCATACATTTCATCAATTTCTTCATCATCTGCAAAGCTAGTTGGCATATAAACTTGTACTACTGTAGTAGGCATGGGCTTTGTGTCTATCTTGGCCACAATAATGCGTTCACTATGCTGTTTGTAATAGCTAACCCGCACTCCTATTTTTTTATTCATTATTAAATCTACTCCTGCATTACCCCTATTTAATTTTGTATTTATAACCCTGTAATCACCTGACCAAAAGTCTTGTTCCTCCTGCCACCGAACTTCACTAATTCCCACTATATCTAACTTTAACCTATCCATTTCCCTTTTTAAATTTTCTAACCTACCTGCCCAATTAAGGGATCTGACATTCCACGCTCCGATCCGTAGAATGCCAGTTTTCTTTCTCCTGATAACGACGTCCTCTTGAGTAGTCCTCGCCCAGAGATCCGAATGGGGGACTATTTTACCTCCGGAATATTTTACCCAAGAGGACGCCATCATCATTTAATCATACAGTAAAGCTGCATGTCCTCGGGAGAAATTACGGCTGTAGTTTCCCCTTGCTTTCAGCCGTTCGCATATCCTCATATGTAAAGAAAAACTTCATTATCCATCACTTTATTATCTATATTATCATAACTCCATTATTATCATCACCTGTAAAGAAAAACTTCATTATCCATAGTAGCATATTCTTCATCATTATTCATCAGCATTCATTATCATCTGCAAAAAAATCACTTCATTACTCATTATACAACTATTCCTTATCTCTAGCATATTTCATCACTAAAACTAAGATGTGTAGTTCTGTCTGACTGCCTGCATCAATCGCCTTGTATTCTGAAAGAAAAAAATTGTTAAGACTGCTATTCTACGATGTGTATAGTATATTCTTGTTAATGCTTGTTAATCCTGATGCATTTACTCTTCCTCACGAGGTTTGCATCTTCTTTCGATCATTCCGAAGGTGAAATTCCCATTTCTGTTTAATTTATTTCGTTTACACGTTATTTCTTTCTGAAAATGATGAATTAAGATTAATGTCTTGCACTTAATTCATATACCCATTAGATAAAAACTGGTTTATAGTAACATAATTGAGCATACAGCGTAGCATGACAGAAAACGTAATATGTCAAAAAACATAGACAGTGTTCAAAAATGTACACAGAATATCACAATGCAGCAGCAAAAAATGTAAAATAGTCACGATGTTGAGATATCATAAGGCAAAAATGTCAAAGTCAACTGGCGTTTGCTATATCTTAACTATTTCATAGTGTATACAAACAAAACATGAAAACAGTCGTACAAACATAAAAAAAATGATGACAAGAAATGTGACCTCATTTGTGTTCAGCTTGTATGTTGTGTAGTTAATAGAGGCGAGAATTGAAGACTTTAATTGAGAAAAAATTTGATAAAATTAATATATCACTAGATAGAATTGCATAATTATTCGTAACATACGTAATTTTATCTGGAAAATGTGCACTGTCTAATGTGTAACGACAAGAAAAGCGACCTGCTAACCTTACCTTGCCGGGCACTTGCCAAGAAAAAATACGATAATCATCAGTAAGTAGTCACATAAATATAATTGCATAAGTGGTCATAAAATGTGTAAATTCGTCTGGGAAAATATGCACGGTCTGATGTGTAACGACAAGAAAAGCGACCTACTAACCTTACCTTGCCGGTCACTTGCCAAGAAAAAATACGACAGTCATCAGTAAGTAATCACATAAATATAATTGCATAAATGGTCATAAAATGTGTAAATTCATCGGGAAAAATATGCACGGTCTAATGTGTAACGACAAGAAAAGCGACCTGCTAACCTTACCTTGCCGGGCACTTGCCAAGAAAAAATACGACAGTCATCAGTAAGTAGTCATGTGAATATAATTGCATAAGTGATCATAAAAGTAGCAAATGGCATTATAGCACGTTAAATCTTAAAGTATCTTCATTCAATAAAAAGTTTGATGTTTGACCTGTGGTGGTTTCCTTTCGATTTTCTGGTTTTCAAAGTTTCGACGTGTACAACACTGGGGTGAGGAATGCTGCGAATTCTATATGGACCTGCGTATAGAAGCTCAAACTTACTGCATCTACTCTTTCCTTTGTTGGATAAACAGTGTGTACGTACTAATATCTTCTGTCCAATGTGAAAGTCACGGTGTGTACAAACCTGTTTTTGCTGTCTTCTCCGGCGCTCTGCGGCACGTTTGATGTTGTTCAGCGCAATGTCAATTATTTCATGGTGTCGTAGTCGACGAGATGTAGGAAATGTTACTAATTCTTTAATTTTGTTAGGTGGTTCAGCATTTTTCAGTATAACAGACGGAGATAGCATAGTGGATTCATTTGGTATGGAATTAATTACATCTTGGAATGAGAGTATGTGTGTGTCCCAATCAATATGTTTTTTATGCCAGTAAATTCTACACAGTTTACCAATTTCTTTCATTAATCGTTCACAAGGGTTCGAAGAAGCATGGTACCTGGATATATATATATATATATATATATATATATATATATATATATATATATAGGAGAAATGTTTCTAGCTCGTAACATACGTGTCCATATAGCGGATCGAAATTGTGGTCCATTGTCGGAAATTACTTTCAATACATGCCCTACATGAAATAGAAAATGTGTTACAAATGCTTTCGAAACAGTTTTAGCAGTAGCTTTACGTAACGGAGTGAAGGTAACAAATTTTGAAGTGAGTTCAACAGCGACAAAGATGCAGCAAAAACCTCTATTAGTTCTGGGAATCGGACCAAAAATGTCTACAGCGGCCATCTGTCTTAATTTAACAGGTACAATGGGATATAATGGAGGAATATGTGAAATCGTGTCTGACTTAGCTTTCTGGCAGATTTTACATGACGCTAAAACTCGTCGTATACGTTTCTCCATGTTGGCAAAATAACAGTTCTGTCTCAGTATAAGAAAACATTTTCTAGCTCCGTAATGTGCGTAACTTAAATGAGTATACCAGATTAATTTGTTAACAAGTTCGTCAGGAATGCATAATAACCAATTGTTGCTGTCAGGATGAGAGCGGCGAAACAGAATGTCATTGCGTACAGTGTAATGGTTTCTAATGGTAACATTATTCCTATCTTGCCAGAGGTGTTTAATCTCTTTCCATACGTTGTCTTTATTCTGGTCTTGTGCTATGTCTTGTAATGACGAAGAAATAAAATTTTCAAATGCAACTTGTTGAATGTACATGACGCTGAAATTTGCTTTTCAGAAGTTGGTTGCGATGTCTTGCTGATTGTTGCTAAGAGAACGGGATAATACGTCTGCTACAATATTTTGTGTGCCGGGAATGTGAACAATTGTGAAATTAAATTCCTTTAGATAAAGTTTCCATCTGCTTAATCTGTCGTGTGTAAACTTAGCCGAAAGTAAAAACTGTATCGCTCTGTGGTCTGTGTTAATGGTAGTGTGTCTTCCATAAAGAAAATGCCGAAATCTCGTAAAAGTCCAAACAACACATAATGTTTCCAGTTCTGTAACAGAATAATTTCGCTCAGCAGGTGACAGAATGCGACTTGCAAATGCGATGTTTTTAATTACTGTAGAGCCATCTTCTTCAATTTCCTGGAAAATATGTACGCCTAAAGCGGTGTTAGAACTGTCGGTAGCAATGGAAAAATTTCTGGTAAGACCTGGGTGCTATAAAAGTGGTGAATTCAACAAAGCATGTTTCAGGTTCATAAATTCAGAATGTGCTTGCTTATCCCTAGACCAAATAGTGTTTTTACCTGTCATTTGACATAATCTAGGGGTGTCTAAAGCAGAGTAATGAATAAATTTACGAAAAAACTTAATTAAGCCCAAAACGCTGCGTAGTTGTTTCTTCGCCGTAGGAACAGTAATGTCACGTAAAGCTTGAAGTTTTTCCGGATCAGGCGCAATGCCTTCTGCTGAAATTACATGTCCAAGAAATTTTATAGAAGTTTTCCCAAAATGCGATTTACTGAGATTAACTGTGAGTCCTTGTGCACGAAAAGCTTGCAACAGTTGTTCAAGAATCAGATTGTGTTCAGTCCAGTTAGCTTCTGCAATAAGAATGTCGTCTACGTACGTTGTGATTCTGTCTTTAAGCTCTGTCGGTGGTATTGTATTCAAACCGCGAATAAAAGCTGCTGAAGAAATAGTTAAACCGAATGGTAATTTACAAAATTGATAACAGTCACCAAAACAGAGAAATGCTGTGTACTTTCTGCAGTTCGGATGGAGCTGAATTTGCCAAAATCCCGATTTCAGATCTAATGTAGAATAAATAGCAGTACCGTGAAATTTCTGTAGAAGTTCCTCTAGTGTCTGTGGTCGATCTGTTTCATTAATAATTAGGTCATTGATGCGACGTGAATCAAGCACGAGGCGAAGTAAGCCATCTTTTTTCTTAACAATATGGAGCGGGTTTATGTATGGACTAACTGCCGGTTCAATAATTCCTTGGTCAAGCATACCCTGCAATTCTTTCTTAACCTGTTCTATATGAATATACGGAATGGGATAATGCTTGGCTTTAAATGTGTCGTGCTGTTTGACTTGAAATTCATACATAAAACCGGACATAGTACCAGGAATATTGTCGAAAACTGGAGCTTGCTGTAAAAGAATTTTGTGTAGTTGAGTGCGTTCGTCGTCTGTATTTGCACTGCTTTGTTTAACTTTATCAGAAATCATCTATATTACGTCATAGTCAGCTTCGTCTGGAGTATTATAGTTATGTACGTACGTATCTGTGAACAATGTGGAATTACAGTCTATGTTACGTGTTACGGAAATGACCTCAGTATAATTAATTGTTTGTTCTTCCGCAGATAAAGTGCTGAAATTCTAAAGCCAATTGCACATTTTCATCCTTCAACATTAAATAGGAATTTTGAAAATCAGTAACTGCGTCGTGTTGTACGAGAAAATTAGTACCTAAAATAACGTCTGTTGTCAATAAAGGAACAATGCAAAAATTTGAGTGAAAAGTGTGACCTGCAATACAAAATGATAAATGCGTCTGTAATTTAACATCTACTCCTTTACTCGATAATGCTCCTTTCACTTTCGTTTTGCCTAATGGTAATGTAGGATAGGTATTCTCTTTGTTACACTCGTTGAAAGTTTCTTCATTTATTACTGACATAGGTGATCCGGAATCGATTACTGCTGAGAATTTCGATGAACCAATTTTAATTTCGATGACAGGGTGTGAAATAGTTTTTTGAACAACTGGTCTTTCCTGCAAAAGAGTGTCTCGGATGTCGTCAAAAGTAATGACATTTTCGTGAATAAGATTCTGCGTGTCTAAAGTAGTGCTTGTGTTACTGGAAGATGCGACCTGTACAGTATCTAGTCAAATTCTATCTGACGTATTATTATTTTCGGGAGGATGCTGTGGCATTTCGACTATTTGAACTGTTCTGTTGTTTCTTCCAGACGTATTACGTTCTGGATGATATCTACTATCTGGTTAATTCATGAGAATATGTTCTTGCGCATGATTTTGCTGTTGGTAAGACCGACTGTTATTAGATGTACGCTGAAAATTGTGCTCATTGTTTTTACGTCTGTCGTGATAGTCATTTCTATACGGCGCATTGCGATAGGAATTGAAATACTGTGTTTTCTGTGCGTAGTTATTTCCTTGCTGGCGTGCATTACTATTTGTTGTAGCTGGGACTATACGTGCACGCGGCGAAACATTAAAGCCTGGCTGACCTTGCACACTGCATTGTTGGTTAGGTATGCTAACCGGCTGGCTTTGATACTGTTGCGGTGAAAAAGCTGTATTGTTACCAAAATGTGTTTGCTGTCGCTGATAATTTTGACGATATTGATAATTAAAATTTTGTATGTTATTAAAGTTCTGGTGGTTATCGTTCCTAAAGCGTCTGTTGGCTTTGCTATTTAAATTACGTGCCTGATCGTAATTACTGTAAGTTTGTTGGCTTTGGTTGTTATATGAAAAATTTTTGTTTACAAAGGAATAATCTGATTGCTGCACTTCCAAAAGCTGTAACAGATCCCTGAATGCCGAGATATTTTCCTTTTGCTGACCCGTTAAAAGTGACACTCTTAATGATCGTGGTGATTGAATGAGTGCAGATTCACTATATGGTTCACTTAAGTACTGGTTTTGTTGGACCATATGCTCAAAAAATTGCGTGACACTCGAAAAATTTGAGTTCTCATAATTTGGTAAACTTTGATCTTTAATTTCGCGCTGTGTCGTCTTCGACCAATACGCTGTCAAGAAAGCATTCTGAAACTCTTCTACCGAATAGCATTGCCTCGCGATCGGTCGCATACGAGTTGCCGGTTCGCCTTCGAAAAAACTGCAAATAAATTCAAGTTTGTGTGTTACGGGCCAAGTTGGTGGAAAAGCAAAGCTAAATTGTTGTATCCAATCCAGTGGGTGAATCTGTGTTCTGTCATTTTTAAACACTTTAAATTTTCTCACAGATAGAAAATGTTTGTAATCAAAATTATCGTCTCTGTATGACGGAACAGGTTCAGGATTGTATGAGAATCTGTTGGACTGTGGCTGTTCGGAATCCAAGTCCCGTACTCTCTGTAGATTACCCAAATTATACGCGCTGCGTGAGTCTGACAAATGTTCGCAAAGTGGCGTCTGCTGTGATGTATTATTAACTGAAATATTTTTCATCTCTGTTACTTCTTGCTGTAAACTTGACAATTTTCTACGTAATGTATTATTAGATGAATCTATTTCATTGATTGTCTGTTGTAGATTTTGGAATTCAGGTGTTTGGTTAAACAAAATCGGTGCAGTATCGTCTGATTTGCTCTCATTATTACTTTCAATAACATCAATACGACAGGCCAATTCATCACATTTTTCAGTCAGTATTTTTACCTGATCATCATTCTTAGTGTCAGAAGCATTAATCCGTTTTTGTAATTTACGTGTGGTTTCGTTCAATTTTTTAACGTCAGCTTTGACGACATTGGAATCCTGTGTTAGTTCTAATCGTTCGAGTCTGTCGGTCACTGTTTGAAAATCTACTGTGTGTGTATCTGTTTTTGATTTAAGGTCAGAAATCTCATCACGTAATTCTGTGTTCAACTGTTTGATGGTATTAATTTCGTCGGACACTGTAGCAATATTGTTGTCTATTTATGTTTTTGCCTTCGCAAACATTTTACGTTTGTCTTCTTGTCTCTGTGCAGTAATTGTTTCCATGACTTGACGTTTTACTTTATTTTGATCCTGTATAAATTTGCGGAAACGCGTATCACTGTTTTGTAGGTGAAGATTAAAAAGTTCGTCAATTTGAGTGTTCTGTTGGTCGAATTTCTCGTCTATCTTTGCATCCATTGTGCGCGAAAGTTCTACTGTCATTAATTTAAACTCGTCGCGTAATTGTGTTGCGTTTTCAGAGCATTGTTTACCAACTGCACTAATTTCTTCTCTAAGTGATTCTGCTGTAGCTGTTTGCATATCCCTTAATTCTTGCGCAACAGATCTAATTTCTTCGCTACTTTTCCTAGCACAAGCCTCAATTTCCTCACGTAATTGTTCTTTAGTACCATGACATTGTGCAGCAATGGCTGTAATCTGTTCACTAAGCTGTCTGGAATTGTTGTCTAATTTATCATTAAGGTTGTCATGTTTTTCATTAAGCTGTTTGATCTGTTCTCTAAGCCGTCTGGAATCGTTGTCTAATTTTTCATTCAACTGTTTAGAAGTGTTATCTAGTTTTTCATTAATTTGTTTGTTATTTTCATTAAGGTTGTCTTGTTTTTCATTAAGTTGTTTCAAACTTTCCCTAACTTGTTTGTTATCTTCACTCTGTTGTTTGGAATTGTTATCTAGTTTTTCAATACGTTCTTTAATATGTAGCAATACTGCCATAATTTGATCCGAGCCAAAATTAGCAACTCTATTCTCTGTGCTGTGTGTTGGTATATTTGCATTTGTCACGTTTTCTGTAACCACTAGGTTATTGCGTGATTCTTGGAAATGTTTGCCAGTCGGGTGAGCACTGTTAGTCACCACAGCGGAATCAAATAAATCCGTCCTACTTTGACTATCCTGTTCATTTTCATTAGAAAAATTTATCTGTTCGTCACGTAAATCCTGCAAACCGGGTGTTTCAAGCTGGGCAGCGCTCATTGCAACAGAACGCCCCGCGTCATCAATTGTCGTTAAATTAACAGAGGACACAATTGAATTTGTCCGTTCATCACTAAGATCAAATCAACATTAGTGGTCGGTACACACTGATTGTCCGTAATTGAAAGATTCTCATCATTATACTGCATGTCGCAAGTACTATCGGTCAAGTTGTTTCACTCGGTTATTTCACTCATTATACCTCGCGATGTACTATTAACAGTTTTTCGCGGCATTTTTACACCAATCACAATTATTCAGTAATGAAACAAAGACAATACAAAATGCAACAAACACAAATACAACAAACAGCAACAAATTGCCGATGATCTGTGGAAGAAAGTGACAAAGTTAGTAAAAGCGTTGCGCCAAATGCTAATTATATTTAAGTAAATAAGAGCAGATATCTGACTACTTCTCAAAAGATTCTCAAAGAAATACGATCCTGGTCCGAATGTCGCCAAGTGTACCTCCCCACAAAAATATGAAAAAGTCAATAATAGTGAAATCGTAACATCCCAGCAAAATTATGAAAGTCAATGTTAAGTAAAAAATATAAATGAGCCAAATGTTGTCTTCCCACAAAATTACGGAATGAAGATTGCTCATTAAACTCACAATAATGTTAATTAAATAATGAAGCATTAACTGAATGTAATCTCTCAACAGCGATAATTAAACCTGATAAATTTTATAAGGGCAGCTGCGCTGGCCTTCGGCCCTGTGAAATAATTAAACCTGAATAGAGAAACCAAAATTCTTACCTCAGTAAAACTGCATCTATATCTGCTCTTATGTTTCGGCACAGCTCCGTGCAATGCTGGCCCATAATTAATTTTGATTCTCGGAGGGAATGCAAAGCAACTATTATTTAACTTGAAATGAATCTTTTTCTTCAAAACAGTTACTTTATAAGGAAATTATTATTGTGGCAACTCTTGAACAAATTAATTACAATTAACATATGCTATTAGCTGAGCGCAATGCTGCTTCATTACCTTGTATAACAATATACCTCGTCCTGAATCGTGACCAGAGATGCAAGGAGAGCACGCCGCCGACCCATGTCGACGCCCGCTCAGTACAACCGTCCACTCGCTACGAATACTGCCGACTGACTGCTACTGCCGACAGAGTGCCACTCGCAACAGAACCACTCTCTCTGCTCACTCGCCTCACACTACTGAACTCTCGCGCAGCCAAGCGCAGACTAGCAACGATAAATAACTCTCTGGTCAGAGATTCTGTCATGCCTCGCCATCGCTGGTAATGAATACGTACGCGTTTCAAGTTTCCGATTCCTTGTCTAAGCCACTCGATTACCTCTTCCAAACGGTTTTTGTGTTCCCCTAATGATGCGCCCACTACAACTACGTCTCTAGATACATAAAAACCCGATTCCTTTGTAACCCAGTCAGGACTGTATTCATCAATTGTTGAAATGTCGAAAGGCACGGTTTTTAGTCCCATGGCCATCTTGTTATATTCATAATGCCCCGTAGGCATACTGAAGGCGGTTTTTTTTCGATCTTTCTCATCTATGAATACCTGGTACATCCTTTTGCTAAGTCTATCGTTGAAAAATACTTCGCTTTACCCAGGCTGTCTAGGATCTCATCGATCCGTCGTAGTGGATATGCTATGTTGTGGGAAATATCGTTGAGCTTTCAAAATAATGAGCAACTACTCGCCACTTCTGAAAACCACTGGTACGTAGTTTCCTTGGCAGCATAAGGAGGGAGAAGTTCCCGGAGATCATACTATGGATATTATCCCATCTGCTAGCATTCCCTCTACTTCGACCTGCAGGGCTCCTTGCCGAGCTTGTGTTATTCGATATGGTCATTAGCTTATAATCGTGCCTTCTGCATTCGGTATCAGAGGTGTACAACGCTTCGCTAATGTGGTGTGCATTAATGCATCCCCAGGTAAGTGAAACACATCACTTTATGCAGTACACGTTATCTCGGGAGCCTGTCTTTCCACCGTATTCAAATGCTTGGTTCGCTTATTTTCCTGGAGCAAACTGAATCTCGACTTTGCCACAATCCTCGGTTTGGTTGTTATATGTCGAACTTTGAAGCTACTAGGGGGCGGTATTGTTTCGGTGAGTACTTTGGGGGTCTCTAAGCGAATCTCTTCGTCTGTAGTCGTGAGCACACTAGTGATGCAGGTTCCTTCCTGCACAGTCACTAGTGCTTCTGGGATACATACGGCCGGTCGAGCTTCTTGCTTGGGGATCAGTATTTCTGTTCCTCTTACTCGGTGAACCTTTGCGAAATGCCTGCCGCTGCGGCCGAGCGGTTCTAGGCGCTTCAGTCCGGAACCGCTCTACCGCTACGATCACAGGTTCGAATCCTGTGTCCCGCATGGATATATGTGACGTCATTAGGTTAGTTAGGTTTAAGTAGTTCTAAGTTCTAGAGGACTGATGACCTCAGGTGTTAAGTCCCATAGTGCTCAGAGCGATTTGAACCTTTTTTTTTGCGAAATATTCCTTCCGGAGACCACCAACAATTTCTGCTTTATGCGTACGTGCTGGTGGGTTCGCTTCTCTTGCATTCATTCTTTCTGATTTGTTATCATTGTCCAGTCGCGAGTATTCTCGTGATCTCTCTCTCTCTCTCTCTCTGCTATTCGCGGTGGACAACTGGTGGCGGTATATGAAGCGACGAGCCTTGTAAAGGCTCCGCAAGCATCTTCTCATCCAACCCTTGGCTTGTGTTGCCCGCAGTGGCTCGTACGTTGTTATTGCGCCTCAAGCAGTTGGGAATGACACTACCTCGCGTTTTTCGGATGTAATAGCACACATTAGAGTGGATGCTAGATCGATTGCCTCTGTCAGAGTGAGCAGTTGCACTTGTGCATGCACCACTGTTTTTATCCTCTCAACGATCAATCCCTGAATAACTACAGTTATACACAGTTTACGAATTAGACATTCATTACCCTCTTCATAGCTTCACGGAAGTGAAACTACATCGTATCTACAAAAGACCTCCACTGGATCACACTTTCATCTTTCCTTTGTCTACTGTTAAATGTATTACATGCTTAGTAATCGAGGTCCGTTTCTCCTCGTAATTTTCAAGTGATATTTCCCGTATCACAGAGTAAGTCTCAATATGGTCTCTTACAAGCAATTTTCTCTGGTCACATCCCCTGACTTGTCCTGTAATTTACTTAAGAAATACTTATTTGACCTTTGGCTCAACTAAGTCATAGGTACTGTCGTAGTTATCCAGAAATTCCGAAAGCTGTTCCCTGTCTCCAAAAAACGTCCTAGGCACTATTTTCATGGCTTCACTACAACCAGCTTGCTATTAGAGGAGGTGTGATAACTTGGTGATGGAGAGAGAAGGTGGAGAAGAGAAGATGGACAGAGAGATGGAAGGAATAGATGGGCACACATAGGGGGAGGAGGAGATAGAAAGAGAAAGGGGATTAGATGCGAGATGGAGAGAGAGAGGGGGGGTGGAAGGAGGAGATGGAAAGGGAGTGGGGGAGGGGGATATTGACTTAGAGAGTAAGAGTAGCTGAACGCAGAGGGGAGAACAGGAGATGAACTTAGAGGGAGGGAATAGCAGATGAACTGCGAGGAGGAGATGAGGTGATGAACAGAGAGAAGGAGAGGAGCAAGTGGACGGAGAGAGTGGGGCAGGAGCCGGTCGGCAGAGATAACGGCAGGAGGAGATGAACAAAGGCTGGGGAGTGGAGGGGATGGGCACAGGGTGAAGGAAGACTGGAATAAATACATACCTGGGCAACGCCAGGCATTCAGCTAGGTATTAATATAGGAAACTTGAATAAATGAAAGCCTCTCTACACTTCATTTAACATTTACTTTCTCAGTTGAGAATTGAGCCTTGTGAGTGAATACAAAGGCTCACAGAGCCAAAAAAGTCACAGGAAGTCATTTTTTTATTATTACTGGAATTAGTACCAGTAAAGTCGCAGTCATCTATTCCACTAAAAGTTGAGGTGTCGTTAACTTATAGATTGCATCTGAAGGGGATGGGAGAGACACTAACAGAGTATGACATCCCCACCCCAAATTAACAACCTATCCCTGCATCGGCACCTGTGTAATTTGCCAGTTAATGTGATTTATTTCCTGTGAGGGTCACTGTAGTGTAACTAATACGACGTTCATTACCGAATCGAAAATAAAGCAGCAACAAAGGCATTTTTTGTTTCTCATTTTAACAGATACAATCCAGTTGTAACTGTGAGGCGCCATTTTCTTTGAGAGTACGGCACTGCACTCCCAAGAGCTAAAGCCTTTGACAACTACATTTGCTTTAAATAATATATCCTTCGAAAACCGGATGGTGTTATTGAAACTAAAAACTATGTAGGCATATGTGTAAGTTAAAAATCACCGGAAGTTCATATCTTCTTTCATGCAGAAGATATAATCTTGTGATGTCGGAAGACTCTTTTCGAAATACTTTGTATTTAAGCTATTTCCTTTTTTGAAATACATTGTTTTTGAGCTGTTTCCTATTTCTACAAGATAATTTCATTCTACGGTTGCAGCCACTAACAAAATTTTAAAATTTAAGCTACGAGCAGAAACATATAGTAAACGTGTGATGTATAATCGTAGTATCACATGTTTATGTATCTGTTAAATGAGGATAAATTAAGTTAAAAAAACGGACTCATATTAGTGTCATGACCCATCGACCGAGTTCCAGTGCGTCAGAAAACCTTGCTGTCTTCGGAGATGGCGGTTGCCGGCCTTGTAAGTCAACAGACGATTAGTGTAGCACCATTTTAATATTGCTGTACGTCGAGCAGATAATAGATGAATCGTTTAGTATGTATTAAGCAATGAACTGTGATTGAAACAGCGTTAACAAGTACACAGAAATTTACGATCAGCAGTAAAAAATGGCTCTGAGCACTATGGGACTTAACATCCTAGGTCATCAGTCCCCTAGAACTTAGAACTAGTTAAACCTAACTAACCTAAGGACATCACACATATCCATGCCGGAGGCAGGACTCGAACCTGCGACCGTAGCATTCGCGCGGTTCCGGACTGCGCGCCTAGAACCGCGAGACCACCGCGGCCGACACGATCAGCAGTAATTTCAGACAGTTTATTTTTAGAAAATAGAGAGCCCTACAGCGAAAATATACTACTATTTAAACAACCAGAAAATATGTGTAACTGACAAACGGGCAGTAAAATTACGAGGGTGTGCTGAAAATTAGTGCCTCAGAATTTGTTAAGTGAAAATGCGTAGAGCCTTTTTAAATAAAACAAACTTTATTTACATTTCCCATCCTTATTCTTCATGTCTACGTATCTATTTCTCAACGTAGTCACTCCCAACTAGGCTAGATACTAGTTCGTTCACACCGACACTGTAGACTATTGGACTCTGTTGACCGAGTTACATCACCTCTACTCGCGCCTCTTCATCACTGTCAAAGTGAATTCCTTGAAGGTATTCTCTCAGTTTTGTAAACAGATGAAAATTGTATGATGCGAATCAGAACATTGTGGATGATTATCGATGACAGTGAATCCAAGATGTTACATTTTTGCAGATGTTGCAGCGCTAGTCTGTGATCTGGTATTGTCAAACTGAAGGAAAGGGTACTGCCGCACGCTGTTTCTCCAGCGCCGAATTAGTTACGTTACACACCGCCATATTACACGCTAAAATTCGGAGCCCTTTAGATGCAGAGGGCTTAAAATATATTGACATGAAGAATAAAGATGAAAAATTTAGATAATGTTTGTTTAATTTAAAAAGTGTTTTCATATTTGAAAAATTCGGCGGCATTACTTTTGTGAGCACGCCCTCCTAGATGGCGAGAAATTTGGAAAATATACTGGATTTTCAGAAAATAATATAATCAGTGAACCGAGTTATACAACACCACAGTCAACAGTCCGATTTTTGACGCCGTTCGACTGCCGCAAATTAACAATGGTTAGTTTCGGTGACGACGCAGTATTACAATTGCTGCAAAGCATGTTTACAAAACAGAGAAAACTGTAGTGTAATTATTCTGAAAATTGAAGAAATCATAGGGAAAAGGGCCTTTTCTTATCTGCTGTAATGCACCAAAGAGCCTCCGTGGTACTTCATTCTTCTGGCTGCATGCCTTTCCAATTAGACCCGGAAATGGAGGGGGGGGGGGGGGAGGAGGAGGCAAAACATGGTATCGGCCATGGGCGGCAATGCTAGGGAGCGCCAAATTCGTATTCTAGAAGAAATAAAAAATTTTTTTCACGAAGCGCCTAGCACCCAGCGCACTTTAATCTATGGATTATTCACATGATTTTGAAACGCATCCATATTGGTTTCTGAACATTTTTGAAAACATTCTAAGTTAAGTTCTGAACTAATCATAAGTTGATTTTTGAATGTGTGTATAGTACACGTGATGTCTGCCGGGGGAATCTGCACTGCATCAAGAAATAAAAACCTTGCCGCAGACAAAAGGGGACTGGGCTATACGAGCTGAGCCGAATAAATCCGAGCGGGGCAGTGCTAATCGCTGTTTGTTTATATGGGTGATTGGATGTGCGAATGATAAGCGTTGTTATAATTATTAGAGAAATTCATAGATTCAGACTACCAAAGTGGAAGTAAACGACTAACAGAAATATCAGGTAAGAAAGATATTATCTTCTTGGCGTATCCAAGAAAACGAAATTTTGGCAGAAAATTTATGCCATATCGCTAGACTACTAGGAGCCAATAGTTCAGTCACCGGTTAGCAGTCGCTTAAGTTCTATTCTAGGAATAGGAAGCAAAATGCGTTGTACAAATCCGTAATAACGCCTAACCGGACAATAAACGCGGGATAACTGAACCAGTGTGAGCTTACAAGCTGTGGGGGGAGATTAGAGTTGCAGTTTTCCGCCGCAGGAAACGTGACTGGCGGTTGCTACGGGGCTGTGGCGAGCGGCTGGCGGTTACGAGGCTGTGGAAAAACCCAAGCGAAAGCTTGGCAGGGGAGCGTACGGCCGTGTTTCCGCGCTTAGAGGAATTTATATGCCAGAGAAAAAAATTATAAAAACAGAACTAAGAATGACAAGGAGGTGCGGCAGAAAAATATGCAAAGCTAAATTATCTAGATGCACCACAAAACTATGTAATGGTTTAAAAGTTATTGTTGTCTTAAAAACTGTAAATTTATGAAAGTTCAAAAGCTAAAGTCTTGGCAATCCCTTGGGCGATTAATATGTACAAACTGTTTACGGATGCGGCTAGTAGTGCTGCATCGAGCAATCATGGCCAATTTAGCAGATTATGCACTATTTTTGAAAGAGAGGTCGCAGTATGGGATTCGACTGAGAGAAACTGTGTTCTTGGTAATATATAAATTTAATGAGACGAAACTAGCGGCATTATTCTAAAGTTTAAAGAGATAGGTGAGTAATTAAGTATGTATTTTTATTTGTCTATTTATGTTTAGTATCAAAAAACTGAGAATAGCAAAATCACGCCACAAGAACATTATTTGTGAGAAAACGGTGGCAGAAACAAAAAATTGGACTTTAAATTGTTATTGCCAGGAAAATTTCCATATTTTTCAATGATCATACGTATTTTTGGGTTTAGTTTTAGAATATTTGTAATTTTTTTGTCAAACATTGTTTCGAGTAAGGCAGCCGTTTCGGCCACCTTTGGGGAGTTGAGTTTGAGCGACGCTAAGAGCCGGCCGTGCCGACCATCTCGGGGTAGGGGTAGTATTTGCAGATGACACGGTTGTCTACAAGAAAGTAGCAACATCAGAAGACTCGTACGTACTCCAGGAGGACCTGCAGAGGATTAATGCATGGTGCGACAGCTGGCAGCTTTCCCTAAACGTAGATAAATGTAATATAATGCGCATACATAGGGGCAGAAATCCATTCCAGTACGATTATGCCATAGGTGGTAAATCATTGGAAGCGGTAACGACCGTAAAATACTTAGGAGTTACTATCCGGAGCGATCTGAAGTGGAATGATCACATAAAACAAATAGTGGGAAAAGCAGGCGCCAGGTTTAGATTCATAGGAAGAATTCTAAGAAAATGTGACTCATCGACGAAAGAAGTAGCTTACAAAACGCTTGTTCGTCCGATTCTTGAGTATTGCTCATCAGTATGGGACCCTTACCAGGTTGGATTAATAGAAGAGATAGACATGATCCAGCGAAAAGCAGCGCGATTCGTCATGGGGACATTTAGTCAGCGCGAGAGCGTTACGGAGATGCTGAACAAGCTCCAGTGGCGGACACTTCAAGAAAGGCGTTACGCAATACGGAGAGGTTTATTATCGAAATTACGAGAGAGCACATTCCGGGAAGAGATGGGCAACATATTACTACCGCCCACATATATCTCGCGTAATGATCACAACGAAAAGATCCGAGAAATTAGAGCAAATACGGAGACTTAGAAGCAGTCGTTCTTTCCACGCACAATTCGTGAATGGAACAGGGAAGGGGGGATCAGATAGTGGTACAATAAGTACCCTCCGCCACACACCGTAAGGTGGCTCGCGGAGTATAGATGTAGATGTAGATGTATTGGGTTTGTAGCCATGATCGGAGACAAGTAGCGAATGGTCAAAGAGTCAGTATAAATTTGAAAACTGAATAAATCACGGAATAATGTAGACAGAGAGGTACAAATTGACACGCATGCTTGGAATGAAATGGGGTTTTATTAGAACCAAAAAAAAGGTCAAAAAATGTCCGACAGATGGCGCTGCATCTGATCAGAATAGCAATAATTAGCATAACAAAGTAAGACAAAGCAAAGATGATGTTCTTTACAGGAAATGCTCAGTATGTCCACCATCATTCCTCAACAATAGCTGTAGTCGAGGAATAATGTTGTGAACAGCACTGTAAAGCATGTCTGGAGTTATGGTGAGGCATTGGCGTCGGATGTTGTCTTTCAGCATCTCTAGAGATTCGATCGATCACGATACACTTGCGACTTTAGGTAACCCCAAAGCCAATAATCGCACGGACTGAGGTCTGGGGACCTGGAAGGCCAAGCATGACGAAAGTGGCGGCTGAGCACGCGATCATCACCAAACGACGCGCGCAAGAGATCTGTCACGCGTCCAGCGATATGGGGTGTTTTTTTTTCTAATAAAACCCCACGTCATTCCAAGCATGTGTGTCAATTTTTACCTTTCTATCTACATTATTCCGTGGTTTATTAAGTTTTCAAATTTATACTGACTTCTTGATCACCCAGTATGTATGTAGCGACGTTCGAAAACCATCAGGCGGAGAGCAATATAGTGGTTTAGGACGGCAGACAACAGTGTATTTTGTGAAATGTGAAAAGACTGTCGCGACATATGAATTTTATAGTGAAGCATTTTAGTATCAGCTATTAACGGCCGCGCTTACGTAAAAGCCCCTCAGACTGCATTTCAAGTGTTTAGTTGAAATGGTTCAAACGGCTCTGAGTACTATGCGACTTAACTTCCGACGTCATCAGTCCCCTAGAGCTTAGAACTACTTAAACCTAACTAAACTAAGGGCATCACACACACCCATGCCTGAGGCAGGGTTCGAACCTGCGACCGTAGTGGTCGCTCGGTTCCAGATTGTAGCGCCTGGAGCCGCACAGCCACTACGGCCGGAAAGTGTTTAGTCAATATATTGAAAACTATTTGTGGAAATTTCGAAATAAACTACTCGTTCAAATTATAAATCAAAGTGAGTGACTCAATATTTTAAATTTCATCGCAATACCTGCCTGCTTTGTACTTTATATATATATATATATATATATATATATATATATATATATATATATATATATATTTTACTTCAGCTTGAAAACTGACTTTACTACAGGTGTGAGCTGGCACCCCATGACGAAAAACGTAGCCAAACATTGAGAGCAGCCACATCTCTGGAACCGCTCAATTAAGTTCAGTGTCGAATGTAACAAATATATATATATATATATATATATATATATATATATATATATTCGTGCCGTAGCACGTGGGGCTCGAGCTAACTATTCACTCTCAACTAACATTTTTATCAAAAATCAGCAAACAGCGCCAACACCTACTATATAACTATTATCATCATGTGACTCTTCAGGCTTTCCCGGCGAGATCTTGACATGTCGAACAATCGGGTCTACTGCCGGATGTTTGTGTCGCTCTGGCACAATATTTCGGTCACGTAACTCGTTGCCTTCTTCAGATGCTACCTGAGACTGCCGTGTTGGAGGATCTTGTCCAGTATTTATGCCCAGAGGGCGCTGGGTGCTCCCTTTGCCGTCCGCGCCCTCCTGGCGCTGCTTATGTGTTGTCTCTGCCCCGGTGGTCCCTCGACGTCGGCGCCCGACTTGGGCGCCATCTGTGGCAGCTTTCTGAGGCCTGTCCTGTCATCATTCTCATTGGATTTTTACAATGTGTAGTGCCCAGTACCGTCGTAAATGGTTTTATGTTTCCTATATTTAATGGCACACGAAAGAGAAAGTTATAATCCAATAGGCAATAAAGAGTGCAAATTTTCTGAAGAGTTCTTATCCTTACGGTCACAAATAATCCGACCTGGTATTAATGGTGAGATTTTAGTAAGGATGACAAACCGACTGACTGGAAGTAGGAGAGGCTCCACAGGATATTTTAATTTCCACTGTCCTTAATATAGGTTTGATACCAACCATTATAAAATACACACACTGAATTCCACAAAGCGAAACACAGTGACTTTCAATAGAAGAACGCTGTTTGAAGACGTGTGGCACTGCTCTGTGGCACACTTAAAACCAAATAATATGTCTTATATTTCTCCAAATGTACACTACTGGCCATTAAAATTGCTACACCAAAAAGAAATGCAAATGATAAACGGGTATTCATTGGACAAATATATTACACTAGAACTGACATGTGATTACATTTTCAAGCTATTTGGGTGCATAGATCCTGAGAAATCAATACCCAGAACAACAACCACTGGCCGTAATAACGGCCTTGATTCGCCTGGGCATTGATTCAAAACAGAGCTTGGATGGTGTGTACAGGTACAGCCGCCCACGCAGCTTCAACACGACACCACAGTTCATCAAGAGTAGTGACTGGCGTATTGTGACGAGCCAGTTGCTCGGCCACCATTGACCAGACGTTTTCAATTGGTGAGAGATCTGGAGAATGTGCTGGCAAGGGCAGCAGTCGAACATTTTCTGTATCCAGAAAGGCCCGTACAGGACGTGCAACATGCGGTCGTGCATTATACTGCTGAAATGTAGGGTTTCGCAGGGATCGAATGAGGGGTAGAGCCACGGTTCGTAATACATCTGAAATGGGAAGTCCCCTGTTCAAAGTGCCGTCAATGCGAACAAGAAGTGAACGAGACGTGTAACCAATGGCACCCCATTCGTCGTTGAGTACACCTTCGCAGGTGCTCCTGTCTGTGATGCAGCGTCAAGGGTAACCGCAGCCATGGTCTCCGAGCTGAGAATCCATGCTGCTGCAAACGTCGTCGAACTGTTCGTGCAGATGGTTGTTGTCTTGCAAAGGTCCCCATCTGTTGACTCAGGGATCGAAAGGTGGCTGCACGATCCGTTATAGCCATGCGGATAAGATGCCTGTCATCTCGACTGCTAGTGATACGAGGCCGTTGGGATCCAGCACGGCGTTCCGTATTACTCTCCTGAACCCAGCGATTCCATATTCGGCCGGCCGAAGTGGCCGTGCGGCTAAGGGCGCTGCAGTCTGGAACCGCAAGACCGCTACGGTCGCAGGTTCGAATCCTGCCTCGGGCATGGATGTTTGTGATGTCCTTAGGTTAGTTAGGTTTAACTAGTTCTAAGTTCTAGTGGACTAATGACCTCAGCAGTTGAGTCCCATAGTGCTCAGAGCCATTTGAACCATTTTTTTGATTCCATATTCTACTAACAGTCATTGGATCTCGACCAACGCGAGCAGCAATGTCGCGATACGATAAGCCGCAATCGCGATAGGCTACCATCCGACCTTTAGCAAAGTCGGAAACGTGATGGTACGCATTTCTCCTCCTTACACGAGGCATCACAACAACGTTTCACCAGGCAACGCCGGTCAACTGCTGTTTATGTGTGAGAAATCGGTTGGAAACTTTCCTCATGTCAGCACGTTGTAGGTGTCACCACCGGCGCCAACCTTGTGTGAATGCTGTGAAAAGCTAATCATTTGCATATCAAAGCATCTTCTTCCCGTTGGTTAAATTTCGCGTCTGTAGCACGTCATCTTCTTGGTGTAGCAATTTTAATGGCCAGTAGTGTATATGATTCATATATCAAACTCTTCAGAAAGATGTGCCCTACAAAAAGAACATATTTTTGCAAAATCGATTTCTTTTTAATTTTTGCCGTCCTATCTCAAAAACTCGAGCGGGAGGGGAAGGTCGGGGTGGGGCAAGAATGCCTTTCTAACGTTCTGTTATCTGATATATTTGTCCGTTTTTCTGCAACATCTAGTTATTCCCAACATTAAACTCACCATCGTTTTCAAGGGTTTTGGCATAAAAAAATCCTCGTTTCACTGCTGCACGTCCATATTGCTAAAACACTGATTTTCAACATCCTTTTCAAACATGTCGTGAGTAAAACCCAGTTCACTTCGCCAAGGCGTCACTAGCAGTAAATTATGGGAGGGCTGGCTGGAGTGGTCGTGCGGTTCTAGGTGCTACGGTCTGGAGCCGCGAGGCCGCTACGGTCGCAGGTTCGAATCCTGCCTCGGGCATGGATGTGTGTGATGTCCTTAGGTTAGTTAGGTTTAAGCAGTTCTAAGTTATAGGCGACTGATGACCTCAGAAGTTAAGTCGCATAGTGCTCAGAGCCATTTGAACCAATTATGGGAGGAGGGGAGACGAAGACTCAATAGACAGGGTGTAGGTCACAAGCAAATTAGGATCGAAAATCAGTTTTTGGAGTATTCTGGTTCCCACAGGCCGTATATTTCAATGGCACTTACAGTAAAACTAGATTAAAACGTATTTTGCGATTACCAAGAATAAAAAAGTTATGTAATATTAAACATTAAATTTATCGACCGTGTTTGAATGATTATCACTATTATATTTTGTAGTAAATATTTACTTGTATTGTATTGTATGTTAACCGAGGACCTAAAAGTGACGGAGAGGCTCCGTCCACGCCGCAGCCGCAGTGGTCCACAACCCCACGACGACTACCGCAGTCCACTTCACCCCACAGCTGCCCCACACCAAACCCAGAGATACTGTGCGGTTCGGCCCCTGGTGCACCCCTCAGGAAATGTCTCACATCAGGCGAGTGTAGCCCCTATGTTTGCGTGGTAGAGTAATAGTGGTGTACGCGTATGCTGAGAACTTGTTTGCGCAGCAATCGCCGACATAGCGTAACTGAGGCGGAATAAGGGGAACCAGCCCGCATTAGCCGAGGCAGATGGAAACCGCCTAAAAACCATCCACAGACTGGCCGGTTCACCGGACCTCGACACAAATCCGCCGGGCGGATTCGTGCCGCGGACCAGGGGCTCCTTCCCGCGCGGAATGCCGTGCGTTAGACCGCACGGCCAACCGGGCGAACGAAATATTTACTTACTATCACCCCTTTGCCTTTAAAACAATAGACAATATTGAAATTTCTTCCTAGCAATTCATCGTGACACATCTATTGATTATAACTTTGTTATTATACCAACACCGAACGAATTGTCACGTGGCGTTCAATTGCTAGCCGTCTGTCTCCAAGTCACCCCTCCTACAAATTTAACAGCGAAACCAGGCAGATTCGTGCTTATCTGTCCCGCTCCTTCATTATTCGTAGTCGCAACAACACCATTCATTAAACTTGGAGTATTGTCCTTTTATTGAAAAAGAGTGCATTTGATTTACTGGTACATTAATTCTTACCGCAAAGAGCTTTTAGTATTTGTAATTAGTTAAGCTTGAATACATTTGTTCAATGATGTCTTTGTCAATTAAGACTCAAAAAACTGATATTTATTTTCAAAAGATATTGGATGACACGTTCTCCCTATCCCCTCTCCCACCGGCAGTTGCTCCCATTCTCCCGTGCACTTTGCCACAAACACTCCATGACATTTCTCACCCTTATGTCTATAACTCTTTCTGTCACTTTAATAGTTAACTTCCACTCCTTTACATAGAAACACTCGTCAACTTGATGTCTAAGTTCATTGTCAATTAGTACTATTTTCTTTACGATCTTTAGGTTACACATTATTTTTGTCTTACTGCGATTTATTTTTAGCCTAACTTTCAAGCTTGCTCTGTTAACTTGCCGGAGTTTACTTGCAGTGAACATAAACGGCATAGACAAAAAGTGAGGACGGTTGAAATATAATACCGGGAATCAAAAAGTCAGTATAAATTTGAAAACTGAATAAATCACGGAATATTGTAGATAGAGAGGTACAAATTGACACACATCCTTGGAATGACATGGGGTTTTATTAGAACCATAAAAATACAAAAGTTCAAAAAATGTCCGACAGATGGCGCTTCATCTGATCAGAATATCAATAATTAGCATAACAAAGTAAGACAAAGCAAAGATGCTGTTCTTTACGGGAAATGCTCAATATGTCCACCATCATTCCTCAACAATAGCTGTAGTCGAGGAATAATGTTGTGAACAGCACTGTAAAGCATGTCCGGAGTTATGGTGAGACATTGACTTCGGATGTTGTCTTTCAGCATCGCTAGAGATGTCGGTCGATCACGATACACTTGCGACTTCAGGTAACCCCAAAGCCAATAATCGCACGGACTGAGGTCTGGGGACCTGGAAGGCCAAGCATGACGAAAGTGGCGGGTGAGCACACGATCATCACCAAACGACGCGCGCAAGAGATCTTTCACGCGTCTAGCAATACTTTGTTTGTTTGTTTTTCTTGTTCTAATAAAACCTCATGTCTTTCCAAACATGTGTGTCAATTTTTACCTCTCTATCTACATTATTCCGTGGTTTATTACGTTTTCTAATTTATACTGACTTTTTGATCATCCGGTATATCCCTTCATCGTTTTCTTAGTTTCACTATCTGAAAATTTCTTGTAGAACTGCTGACATTAGATTTGATTACATCTCCTGGTGTCCTTGTCCTTCTGCTGTTTCATTTTTGATTTTTCCCACAACTATTACAGAAGACTGAACATTTACGTATATATTTTCCTGTACGCTAATATAGGAAAGATCACAGCCTTATTTCTGAAGAACTGTTACTGCAGATTTCGTGGAGACTGCTCCAAGAGCTTTCCTACAATATGTGGTCGTTATGTTACACATTGATTGACGAGCATTAGATCAATGGAAATCGCAATAAAATATTTACGCTAGTTCGTATTTTCTCCATGCAATTTTGGATTGCGTACAACAGAAAAAATTATGCTACATGTTGATGGAAAAAAGTAAGATACTAATTATGATAGCCGAAATTTCAATTTGACATTGAACTTTCATATACACTCCTGGAAATGGAAAAAAGAACACATTGACACCGGTGTGTCAGACCCACCATACTTGCTCCGGACACTGCGAGAGGGCTGTACAAGCAATGATCACACGCACGGCAGAGCGGACACACCAGGAACCGCGGTGTTGGCCGTCGAATGGCGCTAGCTGCGCAGCATTTGTGCACCGCCGCCGTCAGTGTCAGCCAGTTTGCCGTGGCAGACGGAGCTCCATCGCAGTCTTTAACACTGGTAGCATGCCGCGACAGCGTGGACGTGAACCGTATGTGCAGTTGACGGACTTTGAGCGAGGGCGTATAGTGGGCATGCGGGAGGCCGGGTGGACGTACCGCCGAATTGCTCAACACGTGGGGCGTGAGGTCTCCACAGTACATCGATGTTGTCGCCAGTGGTCGGCGGAAGGTGCACGTGCCCGTCGACCTGGGACCGGACCGCAGCGACGCACGGATGCACGCCAAGACCGTAGGATCCTACGCAGTGCCGTAGGGGACCGCACCGCCACTTCCCAGCAAATTAGGGACACTGTTGCTCCTGGGGTATCGGCGAGGACCATTCGCAACCGTCTCCATGAAGCTGGGCTACGGTCCCGCACACCGTTAGGCCGTCTTCCGCTCACGCCCCAACATCGTGCAGCCCGCCTCCAGTGGTGTCGCGACAGGCGTGAATGGAGGGACGAATGGAGACGTGTCGTCTTCAGCGATGAGAGTCGCTTCTGCCTTGGTGCCAATGATGGTCGTATGCGTGTTTGGCGCCGTGCAGGTGAGCGCCACAATCAGGACTGCATACGACCGAGGCACACAGGGCCAACACCCGGCATCATGGTGTGGGGAGCGATCTCCTACACTGGCCGTACACCACTGGTGATCGTCGAGGGGACACTGAATAGTGCACGGTACATCCAAACCGTCATCGAACCCATCGTTCTACCATTCCTAGACCGGCAGGGAACTTGCTGTTCCAACAGGACAATGCACGTCTGCATGTATCCCGTGCCACCCAACGTGCTCTAGAAGGTGTAAGTCAACTACCCTGGCCAGCAAGATCTCCGGATCTGTCCCCCATTGAGCATGTTTGGGACTGGATGAAGCGTCGTATCACGCGGTCTGCACGTCCAGCACGAACGCTGGTCCAACTGAGGCGCCAGGTGGAAATGGCATGGCAAGCCGTTCCACAGGACTACATCCAGCATCTCTACGATCGTCTCCATGGGAGAATAGCAGCCTGCATTGCTGCGAAAGGTGGATATACACTGTACTAGTGCCGACATTGTGCATGCTCTGTTGCCTGTGTCTATGTGCCTGTGGTTCTGTCAGTGTGATCATGTGGTGTATCTGACCCCAGGAATGTGTCAATAAAGTTTCCCCATCCTGGGACAATGAATTCACGGTGTTCTTATTTCAATTTCCAGGAGTGTAGTAGCCTGCGGATGAGTACCAGGACTGCTCATTTACCTTTTTATTCTTAATTTCTGAAACACAGAAAATGAATCAACTATAGCCATGTTGTACATCTTAAGTAATTTTGTTGGATGTCTTGGAAAATAGAATTACAGTAAAAATAACGTTTTTGTTTCCCACCAAGTTCAAGAATGAAAAACTTCTTATCTCAATCCATCCTTCTTACAGAGACGTACAAGCTCAAGTCCACTGGACAGTACCTCGTACACTCCGCCTTTGGAGGTTATGTTCAGCCTGTTTAACTAAGAGAGGGCTCAGCTGTCACCCAGACAGTTATCAAACATCCAACATAAACTTAAATCTAAGAATTCGATAGTAACTTTGGCCGTTCTTAATTTATGTTATTTCAATTAATTGTCACCGCAGCCTCAGCACCAACTACAGCGGTTCTAGGGGTATCCTACTACCAGTATACTTTGTTTCAAATAATTTATCGTAAATGAACTAGATTTTTTTTAATTTCTCCATATGCTCCATGAGATGGTCATTCCATCTCTATGCAAGAGGTTATGTAACCCTATAGCATGTTTTTAAGGTAGCAAACTATATGTATAAAATTTTGCGCGGATTTATTATGTTACTAACAATGGACGTGAATTCTGTCAGTAAGAGAGACACTAACCTGATATTTGTGACATACTCGTGCTTCAGACGTGCGTAGAGGAATTCTGCATTCCTTAAGCTACCCTGGAATCTCTCCTCACACGATATATTTGCATTTGCTGCTACTGTCAGAAAGTCTGTTCGAAAGAGCTCGTAGGGCTGTACAAATTGTAGCAATTTCCAACATTACAGCATTAAATTGAAACATTTCTGAGAAAGTCCAACATTCTGTCAGTTACGCTATTTTAAATAAAAGATGTGACAGTGAAATTTTATGCCCCTGTATCAGCAAAGTTAAATCATTTGAACAACACATTTGGGTTTCACGTGGCCCGTAGCGTAACTCTCTTGTAACGACTTAATTCGCATTAGAATTTCAGAGGAATAATTCACTTCACACAATTTTCTCAAAACGGGACCACTTACTTGCACATTTTTCAAGCTATGTCTGGACGTAATGTACTGTATCTGTGTCTGTCGCTATTAACAAGAAGTCAGAAAAAAGGTTTTTAAAAGAAATATTAATTAAAACACAGCTCCACAACTCGAGGAGAGATGGACTGCGGGATTTAATTTCCTGGCGTCAGACGAAGTCGTTGGAGTGTAATTCTGATGTGCCGGCTATGATAGAGTGGTCCTTTATGTTGCGTCCACTACCACACACAAGTGTTTCGTTGTACAGTAAACACAGACACACAAACACACACACACACACACACACACACACACACACACACACACACACAGGCGAGGGCGCCGGAGCATTCGCACAAGCACGCAGAGTACACACATACAGTCATATATTAGACCATAACAATATCGGGCTAGTATTCAGCTGTACGAAATACCTAAAACAAATCTGATGATAGAAAAATGGATGAACTTGGTCGTATACTTATACCTAGTACGTGAGAAAACGTTGTATTCATGATGCTGTGTGCTGGGAACGTAGTAAATGTATGCTACTGTTAATTCAGATCAAAATTCACAAAGCAAAAAACTGTTTTCCTGATTTGGTTCCTAAATGGTGGCTTGCAACTAAACACTTGATTACAAACTGCCTGCAGGCTTCTGTCTCGGGTTCCTCGGCCGACGTTCGTCTGATGATTTTTCTGACGTTTCGCCAGCAAGAGTGGCTAGCACTATCAAAATTTCACCCTTCATATCTGGTGGTGGACTGGAGCAGAGATCGCGGCCGCAGACTATATGTACCTGGCACACCAACGTCCGAGGGTTTCTCCGCGGTCACTTCCGGAGCGGTTCTCTTGCTACCTGTGACGGTTGTCGCTGCAGCACGGCAAGCCGGTATCGGTTTGCCTTCAAGCTTTCTTCTTTCTTGTTCAAGCTATTCTCTCGTTTGTGTATTTCGATAGCTTCTCTGAACAAGCGGGTGTAATACACTACTGGCTATTGAAATTGCTACACCAAGAAGAAATGCAGCCGGCCGAAGTGGCCGTGCGGTTAAAGGCGCTGCAGTCTGGAACCGCAAGACCGCTACGGTCGCAGGTTCGAATCCTGCCTCGGGCATGGATACTTGTGATGTCCTTAGGTTAGTTAGGTTTAACTAGTTCTAAGTTCTAGGGGACTAATGACCTCAGCAGTTGAGTCCCATAGTGCTCAGAGCCATTTGAACCATTTTTTTCTTGAAGAAATGCAGATGATAAACGGGTATTCATTGGACAAATATATTATACTAGAACTGACAAGTGATTACTTTTTCACGCAATTTGCGTGCATATATCCTGAGAAATCAGTACCCAGAACAACCACCTCTGGCCATAATAACGGCCTTGATACGCCTGGATATTGAGTCAAAACAGAGCTTGGATGGCGTGTACAGGTACAGCTGCCCACGCAGCTCCAACACGATACCACAGATCATCAAGAGTAGTGACTGGCGTATTTTGAGGAGGCAGTTGCTCGGCCACTGCTGACCAGACGTTTTCAATTGGTGACAGATCTGGAGAATGTGCTGTCCAGGGCAGCAATCGGACATTTTCCGTATCCAGAAAGGCCCGTACAGGACCTGCAACATGCGGTCGTGCATTATCCTGCTGAAATGTAGGGTTTCGCAGGGATCGAATGAAGGGTAGAGCTATGGGTCGTAACATATCTGAAATGTAACGTCCACTGTTCAAAGTGCCGTCAATGCGAACAAGAGGTGACCGAAACGTGTATCCAACGGGCACCCCATACCATCACGCCGGGTAATACGCCAGTATGGCGTTGACGAATACACGCTTCCAATGTGCGTTCACCGCGATGTCGCCAAACACGGATGCGACCATCATGATGCTGTAAACAGAACCTGGATTCATCCGAAAAAATGACGTTGGCATTCGTGCAGCCAGGTTCTTCGTTGAGTACACCATCGCAGGCGTTCCTGTCTGTGATGCAGCGTCAAGGGTAGCCGCGACCATGGTCTCCGAGCTGATAGTCCATTCTGCTGCAAACGTCGTCGAACTGTTCGTGCAGCTGTTTGTTGCCTTGCAAACGTCCCCATCTGTTGACTCAGGGATGGAGACGTGGCTGCACTATCCGTTACAGCCATGCGGATAAGATGCCTGTCATCTCGACTGCTAGTGATACGAGGCTGTTGGGATCCTGCACGGCGTTCCGTATTACCTTCCTGAACCATTCCATATTCTGCTAACAGTCATTGGATCTCGACCATCGCGAGCAGCAATGTCGAGATACGATAAACCGCAATCGCGATAGGCTACGATCCGACCTTTATCAATGTCGGAAACGTGTGGTACGCATTTCTCCTTCTTACAGGAGACATCACAACAACGTTTCACCAGGCAACGCCGTTCAACTGCTGTTTGTGTATGAGAAATAAGTTGAAAACTGTCCTCATGTCAGCATGTTGTAGGTGTCGCCACCGGCGCCAACCTTGTGTGAATGCTGTGAAAAGCTAATCATTTGCATATCAAAGCATCTTCTTCCTGTCGGTTGAATTTCGCGTCTGTAGCACGTCAACTTCGTGGTGCAGCAATTTTAATGGCCTGTAGTGTAGTTCTTCTCTACAGCCAGAACCACCGTGTCGGCAAATTTACTACGTGGTCTGACTCACACAGGGCGTGCTCTGCCACAGCTGATTTCTCCACCCGCCCCAACCTGCAATGTCGCTTACGTTCTGTGTCCCTGGTGTTGATTGATCGTCCAGTTATTCTAACATAAACCTTTCCGCGTATGTATGGTATGCGATATATTCCCGACATTACAACTGGGTGCCCTTGCTCCTTTGCCGATGTAATATCCACGCGTATATTTTATTTAAAATAATATTCACGACAGCACTGTATATGGAATGTGACTGAACTTCGATCGAATTCTCGTGATAATGATAAAAGAGACTTCAATTTTAATAAAAAATTATTGTCAACGACATACTTCAATATTTTGTAAAATATTATATCTCAGACAATACCCATGTAAAAAGATAATGAAAAATCTCAATCTTTTGTTATCTATGATTTATGTAGAAAAATCCATCTTTTTGTTCGAAATGTTCTACTGATAGGATGTGATTGATGTCTCGTAACACAGAGGTCTGTAAAAACTGTGCAAATATATTATTATGTTGCTAGCTGGTATTTGAAAATAGAGTTTAGCACTTGCCCGCGAAAGGCAAAGGTCCCGAGTTCGAGTCTCGGTCGGGCACACAGTTTTAATCTGCCAGGAAGTTTCAGAATTTATGTGTTTTGAAATTAATCTTCTTTGTTTGGAGTTTTATTTTATTGTAATCCTCGTCCTATATGAATGTTAAGTTTTCTGCTCAGCTACCAAAGAGAGCAGCCATTAACGTTTTGATCTACAGAGCAGTTTATTGGTAAATAGTGAAAATTAATGTCTCACGAAACATTGAGAAATATTTTCGAATGTTAATGTAAATAGTGAAGGTAAGAAAAGATTTCATATATATATTATTTATGACGAGTAAAATACAGACTGAAGCAGAATCGATAAGTGATTGTCTTACGTTAGCCGCCATCTTAGTGAAATATTCCAGGGGCAGGTTTAAATTGATTTTCTATACAGTTGTTGCTTATAATTGCAATAATAGTTGTGTACTAGTGGCCGAGGGCCCACTCAGTGCTAATAAATTCCAGTTAGACGGTAAACACATCGAACTTCTATGAATACAGACAGCATCTTAAATGATATAAATTCTTATCTGCTGATGTATGAAGTCTGGTAATTTCGTAACAACTTTTATGAAATATTTCGACAGTAAAATACATTAGTGTTGTATACGTGTGGTATTCTGTGACAAAACTGTTCATTTTGCTCAAAGAAAAGTGTTGCCACCTCGAGATAACAGTAGCATTAATTTTGATAAACGATCTGCAACTAGGAAAGAGTCTTTTGGACAACACCACTGAAATTATTAAAAATCATTGCTCTTGTTTATTTTAGATTACTTATCATAGTTTTGGTTGTTTGTTGGTTAGAAATGATTACTTTTTTTAACGTACTTAGTGACATTTACACTGCTTGGCATACAACATTGCTACATGTTAACAAAATAACGTTCATTAGCCGGGAAAAGCAGTGATTAAGTGAAACCACATGTTACATTAATAATAAGTAACTAGTTTTATTGCAATCTTGCTGAAATTGTACAACACAAGACATGCAATTACACCACACGCCACATTTGCCGATCTGATACACTCTCTGATCTTCTTTTTCGGTTTGTAAATAGTCTTTACGCCGTGTCTGCAAAATATACGGCCCATTCTGTCCATCACTCTGATAAAGCATCGCAGAAAGACCGTACCCGACATTTCTTTTTCTGATTTGTCACTTCGCCGAGTGTTTGGCTCTATTACACTTTTAATGTCACTTGTGGAGCACCCATTGCTTCTCAGAACACTTTTGAAGTCTGAGCTGCTTCGGCTCACATATTCGTCTCGCCCGCGTTACGAGCGTATTAATCATGCCTCTTTTCTGTCTCGGGTGGTGATTTGATAGTCTGTGCAGGTAACGGTCCGTGCGTGTCGGTTTTCGATACACACTGTGTTCCAGGTTTTTGCCATCTCTTGTCACCAGCATATCTAGAAATGATAGTTGTTTGTCCTTTTCTACTGCCATGCTAAATTGTATGTTGGCACGGAGGTTGTTCTGGGTCTTAGGAAATCACCGAGCTGTTCTTCACCTTATCTCCACACCACAAAGGTATCACCGACGTATCTGTACTGCATCTTAGGTTTAGAAGGTGCCAAGTCCATTGACTGTGCGCTTCGAAGTGTTTCATGAAGAAGTTGGCTACCACTGGACTAAGAGGATTACCGATGGCGACGCCTTCCAGTTGTTCTAGAAGTTGCCATTCCACGTGAAACGGCTCATGGTGAGACATGCATGAAAGAGCTTTGTGATATCTTGCGAGAAGATGTAATCGATGTACTCCAGAGAGTCACTGAATGACACTTTTGTGCCGGCCGGAGTGGCCAAGCGGTTCTAGGCGCTACAGTCCGGAACCGCGCGACCGCTACGGTTCGAATCCTGCCTCGGGCATGGATGTGTGTGATGAACTTAGGTTAGTTAGGTTTAAGTAGTTCTAAGTTCTAGGGGACTTATGACCTCAGCAGTTGAGTCCCATAGTGCTCAGAGCCATTTGAACCATTTTTTGACACTTTTGTAAACAATGAAACAACATCAAAGCTGAGCATGATGTCGTTTGTTGGAAGTTTTAGTTTCTTCAGGTTCTCAGTGAAATGTCCTTAGTCCTTCATGTATGTGTCAGTCTTCCCCACGTGCGTCTGAAGCACAAGGTCAGATGTTTTGCCAGTTTATATGTCGGTTGGCCTGGATCGCTAACAATCGGTCTTAGTGGAACGTTGTTCTTATGGATCTTGGATAATCATACAGCCGAGGTGGTAGGGCTTCTGTGCTGCGCAGGTTTCTCTGTATGTCCGCCGGCATAGAGGACGCCATGATTCTAATGGCTCTAAGCACTATGTGACTTAACATCTGAGGTCATCAGTCCCCTAAAACTTAGAACTACTTAAACCTAACTAACCTAAGGATATCACACACATCCATGCCCGAGGCAGGATTCAAACCTACGACCGTAGCGGTCGCACGGTTCCAGATTGAAGCGCCTAGAACCGCTCGTCCACAGCGGCTGGCGACGCCATGATCAACCAATTCGTGTTCCGTGTGATACGCTGCGTCGGATCTGCGCTTAGTTTTCAAAACGTCGTCGGATCTAATAGGTCGCGAAACATCTGCTCATAATCTCCGGGTCTTCATTACGACGGTAGCATTGCCCTTATCGGCAGGCAGTACCAATCCACTGTTGTTGGCGTTAATGTGCTTAATGGTTTATACCTCTTCTTTGTTCAGGTTGTAAGCTGGTGGTTTTGTTCGGCGCAGTATTCTGGCTGTTTCAGTGCGTACTCCTCCGTTGTTTCAGAAGGAAGGGTCCAAATGGCCGCTTCGGTATTAGCAATGATGTCCTTCATAGGTATAGTTCTCGGGATGATAGCGAAATTCCCTCGATTTTGAAGGACGAACACTTCCCCTTCGGTCAGTTGTCGTTCAGTGAGATTGACCACTGTGCGTGACATGTGGGGAATCGCCGAGTCAGTCTTGTTCCGACATGCAAATTTTTGTGCTGTCGCTCAGTGCAGCGCTCGAGTTCGTTCTGCTTGCTCCCGTGAGTCATTCTGTCGATCTTGTCCCAATCATCTCCATACATTCTGATACTTAATTGATAGAAAATGTCCAAAAGTTCGTGATCCGTTCTTGCCAAGTCTCTCCGTGTTGCATGAATTCGCTCACAAAGAAAAGCTCGTTCCATGCTGTCGTGGATACGATGTGCTTGGGCGGTGGTGAAGAGGCGCTTACATTTCAAGAACTTTGGTGTAGCACCTTCATCCCGGCACCGCGACAGAAAGGCGCGCTTTCTTCTTCCGTCGTTGGTCAAGGCATCCATACAGTCTGAAAATCCTCCCCCCCCCCCCCCCCTGTAAAGGCGTAATACAAAACTGTTAAGGCTTTCGTTGATAGGACGACACTATAATTAAGATGTGCCAACATAATAGGAAGTGACAACTAACATTTATTAAAAGTATGTTACAAATGATACTTATCTCTGGTCCTAAATGTAATTTTGCTTTTTCTTTTCTCTTTTGTTATTTCATCCGCCTCCACCCTTACGGGCTGTCAGAGGTAACATATTCCGCTCTTCGGCCAAGGGCATTTTTAACAATGTAACAAAGAAGAGAAAAAAGTATTAGGACTGGTTCCCATTTTTAAATTAACAGTCATTGACGGACAGTGAAAAAAAAAAAGAAAAAGAAAATCGAGGACGTGTACATGTTACAAATACATCGCAGAAAGGAGAAATATGTGTAATGAAAATCACTGGAGCACCGCACTTTCACTTAAAATCTCAAGAAACTGCGCTGGGAAAGAAGTATTTTTGTAGGTGAGTATGTGTTATAAAGGGTTGAATGGGGTGGATGGAAAAGATAGGGGTCTGTTAATGTAGGAGAACTATGGAGATAGAGGTATATTTTGGGGTCTAGTGGGAAGAGAGAAGACAGAAGATGATAAAGACAGAGGGTGAGAAGGAATTTTGCGTGTGTGTAGGATGGTAGCAAGAAGAGGAAAGGGGCAGGGATTGTAGGCGTCGTAAAGAAAAAAAAGAGGACGAGGATTGGTGGGGAAGAGTTAAAATTGCCAGGGGGAGATAAATATCAGTGCAGATCTCATTGTGTGGGAAAGGGAGTTGGTTGGAAGCGTGTTGTGTAGGTGCAGAGATGATAGGGCATATTCGTAAAAACGTGGCATCCTACCAGTGTTCGTGATCATAGTGGAGAAATGGGTTATTGGAATCTAGTTTACAGATAATATAGGAGATGCAGAGGGGTTCGACACGGACAAGGACGAGTAGAAATTTGATGAGATGTTATGGGATCTGTGTGGTAGAAGGTTAACAACTGCACGAAGTGAGGCAGAGTAAATGATGTTCGAGGATTTGGAAGGACTTAAAGAACTTTGGTGTGCGAAATTTCATGCAACATTTGCATCGCAGAGGATAGGTTGGAGAGCTGTGGGTAATAGTGGAGGTGTGTAATCCACAAGTTCTAACTGTTAGCAGTTTTAGTGGTTTTTGCCTATTATGAGTTTTCTGTTAAATGGCTAGCAGATGAGGACTCTCTGAGGGATAGTCCAAGGTACTTCAATGCATTAGTTAATTGGATAGAGTCGTCGTAAATGATATGATAGTAGCCACAGAGATGGAAATTGCGGATGGTTCATCCTACAATTATTGCCCATCCTAAAGGAGCCATTCGTTACACCATTAGGTTAACTGATTGAGCTGGATTTGTAGGAATTGTTGGGATTTCTGTAGAGTAGGGTAGAGGGCGAGGATTGCGGTGTCGTCGTCGTACTGAAGAGGTGGATTGGTGGGGATGGTTTGGGTATACCGGTATTGTAAAGGAGATAAAAGAGAGGGGAGAGGACGGGGCCTTGGGGCACTCAAGTAGTGGCATGGAAGGTATGGCGCTTGATATTTTTAATAATGTCAAAGAACTGGCGATCAGACAGCAAGGGTGTAATAAGATGGACCAAATTGATTTGAAGTGCCTATTTATGGGTTTGAAAGATGACCAGAACGCCGTACATGATCGTAGGCTTTCTCTACACCGAGGGAGACAAAAATATAGGTTTTAATAACTTTGCTGTCTATTAGCAGTATATACAGGGTGTCCCATTTATCTTGATCACCCTAAATAACTGTTTGTCCAGATGCAAATTACAAAATGTTTCAATCAAATGTTCTTTATCCGTCAGGGGGACATCAATAAGCATGATTGCCTTCGTTGTAACTTTGTTTCTTTTGCAATTATATCAACAGCAGTATGACTTTCTTAAATGGCACCCTGTATTTTTTATTCGTTAATTCATTTCCTCTCCTAAAGACCTATTCAGAAATGTATCGTCGTCTAACATTTACTGAAACACAACGTTATTAATTACATAACACAACACTGACTTTGACCTCGGGATCACAAACTCGTCCACTTCCTGGAGTTGTCAGAAAACAAATTGAACCCAAGTAAAAACATAACACAAAATTGACTTTGCTCTCCTGTAGCATTGCCGAGAAGTAGAACATTCAAAAATGCTCAAAGTGGTGACCGTCGACGCTGATACACTAGTGTACTCGTTGAATGAAAGAATTATTTACTGCTTCCAGTGTTGCCTGCTGAAGAGAATTACAACTAACAACGATACGTTCCTGCATGTCCTCTGGAGTTGTTGGAATATCGCGATAACAATGTCTTTAATGCATCCCCAAAGAAAAAAGTGCAGAGGATTTAAAACAGGAGACGTAGCAGGACAAGTAACTGTTCCTCCTCGACCAATCCATCTGCCAGGATACCTTCGGTTCAGAACACGACGTGTACGCAAGGCATTATGTGCTGGACAACTATAGTGTTGATACCACACAAGCATTCTAGTTCTTAGCGGCACTTCCTCCAGAAGAGCAGGTAGAATTCATCTGAGGAAGTTGGCATACGCTGCGCCGTTTAGACTACCATTGATGAAATAAGGTCAATAATTGTAGTACCAAGCATCCCACACCAGACGTTAACCCTCCATTGACGCTGATGTTCCACCTGTCTAAGCCATTGTGAGTTGTCGCTGGACCAACAATTCATATTCCTTGTATTTACCTGTACTTTGTTTGAGAAGAAACATTGATCGGTAAACAGAACATTGGAGAAGAAGTTCGGTTTGGCGAGGATTTGTTGCTGTGCCCACTGAAAGAACTGTACATGATTCTGGAAGTTATTCCCATGCAATTCTTGATGTAGGTGTACATGTTAAGGTTGTAACCGGTTATCTGTATTAATACGATGTACACTGGTTTTAGGAATGCCAATCTAGTGCTCAAGCTGTCGTGGCTCACATGAAGATTCATAGTAACGGAAGCGAGAACAGTAGCTTCGGCAGCTTCGTCTGTGCGAGTGCTACGACGATTGCGTTATTGTGAGTTGAAACTTCCCGTTTCCTGAAGCGTCGCAACAAGACGAGAAAACATCGCTAGGAAAGGTGGGTTCTTGTCAGGATATCGCTCTCTATACAGTTCCGCTGCCTGTGTAGCATTTCGCCTACCTTCAACAACAACAACAACAACAACAACAACAAACGTTATGTCGATGCAGTTTGTAGGAAGGACAGCCTTTACTGTATGCCTACTCCACACAGCAGTATTTACAAGGACTAAACTACTATACTAAATGTACCCGTACATAAGGAGACAGTATTGCAATTATTGTTCTGCTAACAAACAAAAAAATGGTTCAAATGGCTCTGAGCTCTATGGGACTTAACTTCATCAGTCACCTAGAACTTAGAACTACTCAAACGTAACTAACCTAAGGACATCACACACATCCATGCCCGAGGCAGTATTCGAACCTGCGACCGTAGCGGTCACGCGATTAAGGATTGTAGCGCCTAGAACCGCTTGGCCAGCACGTCCGGCGCTAACAAACATTCCCCATAGATGATTAGCAGCATTTCTACCTTCTCTTCGTCGGTGTACATTCTGCTGACACAACTCTTCAACTGACGATGGTTGACGCTATGACGGGTGTTCATTCTATTTATGTTTACATTTGTCCTCTGTTAATGTCAGCACGTAAATGTGTTCCATTATCCCGAGTACGTACACTAAGCGCTGGGAGCGTCAACGCCAGTGTTGTGTTACGTAATCAATAATGTTGTTTCAGTGAATGGTACACTGTTACACATTTTTGGATAGATCTTTAGGAGAGGAAATTAATTACCGAATAAAAAACACAGGGTGCCATCTAAGAAAGTCATACCGCTGCTCATATATTTGTAAAAAACAAAACTACGACGAAGGCAATCATGTTGATTGATTTCCCCGTGATGGCTACAGAACATTTGCTTGCAACATTTTGTATTTTGCGTCTAGACAAAAAGATAAATGGAGCACCCTGTATAATGTCACTATAACTGACAGAAACAGAGCAGACACTACGTTACTTAATCTAGTTGTCCGTAAATAGTGACTGCTAAGTCGAAAGGAAACTTCATAGCACTGTACTGAATGGGCTGTAGTACTGAACTTAACTGTCTAGCTCGTGGCTCGTGACTACCTGATCGCTGGTACAGAACTGTCTCAATGTCCGCAACGCATCAAGTTTCGTTCCTGCCAGCGGAAAAACTTCCCATGTCCGCACAGTAGAAGGCACAAATGACATAGTCTGCTGTTGACAGCGCTCTCTTAGGCGGCTGTCCACCCCATCGGTGGATGTAGGTTATACAACGTGCTGAGGGGAAGCAGAAACAGGAAGAGGGCTGGGTTTGTGAGGGCCGTCTGGAGGCTGCTGCACAGATTGAGAGGCGCCAAGCGTGTGGTTGTGCCTGTGTGGTGGAGGCCTTTGGTGATATTTATTACGTACCTCTGGCTAGGTACACAACACTGGAACGGCATCCTTCCCTAAAGAACTGTAGGCCAACTGGCAATAGACTAGTTTAGAAACTTAATATGCAGTTTTCTTCGTTGTACTTTGAGATAACGATCTGTGAGGGCAAATCCATGGACGAACGCCATTCGAACTTGAGGATCAAGAAATCAAGTAGCCTAGTTTTACACTATTATAAAACTTCTCGTACCATCTACAGGATAATTTACTTCACCGTGATGTAATGCGTCTCAAGAAAAGAAAAGCTCTCTTCAAGCTGTAGACTGGTTTGAACATTACAATATGCAACAAACGTAGATCCTGTTGGAGTACTAAGCCTCTGATTTAAGAATTGATTTACTAAGTCAATTATAAATGGATCTACGTTTTAATGAGAACCACGCTGCAGGTTGGCATTGTTCACACAAAACAATCGTTTCCAGAGGTGAAACAAGTGATGTTAAATATAAAACATGCAAGTATGGTAGGACTTCTTCGAATAGAGCCACAGAAGTCTTGTTTTTGATACTGAAAGTTACCCACATCATTCATAAAGTAGTGAAGTTAGGCGACATGAGATGATGGATATCGGAATATTTCCTGTGGCAGTGAGATCCTTGTTCACAAAGGAAGAGACTCCTTATTCTTGACTAGACCAGAGACACGATTCCAAAGTGTAAATAAATTTCGTTATGAACACTTGTATTCAATGGGAATACTGGGGAAGGGAGGAGGAGATTAATGCTAATCGTCTCGTCGACAATGAGCTCGTTAGAAACGGAGCAAAAGCTCGAATTATGGAGGTATCAGGAAGGAAAACGGCTATGCCCTTTCAAATGAAGCATCTCGACATTTATCTGAAGCAATTTATGGAAATCATGGAAACCTAAGTCAGGATGGCGGGACGTGGGTTTGAAACGTCGTCCTCCCGAATGGGAGTCCAATGTGCTGACCACTGCGCTACGCTACCCTACACGGTGGAGGAGGGGGGGAGGGGGGGGGGTAGCGGGGGAGCGGGGGAATACTAACGCTAAAGTCATGTAATAGGCATGTAACACAAAAATCACGGAAAAACCGGTCAGTGAAATCCATTCGCAAAGAACGAGACAAAATGAAGGTCGCTTTGAGTCGAGAGATGGGAACGATTATTAAGGAAAAGGCAATGGTCATCGAGTTTTGGTCTCACTAATGAGAATTAGGTCAGAACGATTATATTGTTAAGGCTATTTTAAAAACTGTCGACTTCAGAGAAATCTTGGCTCAGAATATACAGATATCATGTGCTTCCACGTTGCTGAAGAATTTAACACAACTCTGTTTGTCAAAGATGGTGAAGGCACAGTGGGGAGGCTATTCATAATGTTCCTGCTGACCGCTGTACGTTTCTTTTAATAATAGCCGGCCACTGTGGCCGAGTGGTTTTAGGCGCTTCAGTCTGGAACCGCGCGACCACTACGGTCACAGGTTCGAATCCTGCTTCGGGCATGGATGTGTGTGATGTCCTTAGGTTAGTTAGGTTTAAGTAGTTCCTCAGATGTTAAGTCCCATAGTGCTCAGAGCCATTTGAACCATTTTTAGTAATAGCTTGAAGACAGAGGAAATAATTCAGTGTCTGAAGATTTCTACTTCTAGCAGATAATTAGAGAACCAACTGGAGAAGGTAGCGTCTTAGACGTCCTAGCAACAAACATACCTGAGCTTACCGAATCAGTTAACGCAGAGGAGGACATCAGTGATCATAAGGGTGTGATATCAACTATGACTAAGGGTATTAAAAGGGATGTTAAGAAAAGTAGAAAGATGTTTTTCCTTAGCAAAAGTGACCGGATACAAAATGCAGAGCATCTTCATAGACATCAGAAGGACGAAGATGTGGAACAAAAATGGACAATATTGAAAAGCATTATTCGATACACCTTAGACGAGTATGTTCCGAGCAGGATCTTAGGGGACGGAGAAGACCCACCGTGGCTTAACGGCCGTGTTACAAAGCTGCTACGGAAACAAAGAGAGCACCGTAGCAGATTCAAGAGAAGTCAAAACCTGTGGAAAAACAGAAGCTGGACGAACCGAAAATGGCTGGAAAGAGAGCAATGAGGGATGCCTTCAGTGACTTTGAAAGTAAAATATTGTCAACCTATTTGAGTAAAAAACCTAAGAAGTTTTACTCTTACTTACAATCAATAAGTGATTCGAAATCGTCTATTCATTCACTCAGTGATCATACTGGCACCGAGACATAACAGAAAGAAGGCCGATATACAGAATTCGGCCATCCCAAATAGTTTCACCGCGGTAGATCGTAACACGTCCCCTCCTTTGATTCGTCGAGCAAACGTCGAAATGGCAGGTACCGAGATATCCGATCGAGAAAAGCAACTACAATCGCCTTGATGGTGGGGAAGTATCAAGACCAGATGAGACACCTGGAAGATTGTACAAAGATTATTGGAAAGAACTCGCTTCTCTTCTCGTAACAGTTTATCGTAATTCGTTGGAGCAACGAAGGGAACCGAGCGATTGGAAAAAAGCGCACGTCATTCCCGTTTTTAAGAAGGGGTGTAGGACTGATACACATAATTATAAGCCTATACAGGGCGTTACAAAAAGGTACGGCCAAACTTTCAGGAAACATTACTCACACACAAAGAAAGAAAATATGTCATGTGGACATGGACATGGAATGAAAACACACAGCAACAGAACGTACCAGCGTGACTTCAAACACTTTGTTACAGGAAATGTTCAAAATGTCCTCCGTTAGCGAGGGTGCATGCATCCACCCTCCGTCGCATGGAATCCCTGATGCGCTGATGCAGCCCTGGAGAATGGCGTATTGTATCACAGCCGTACACAATACAAGCACGAAGAGTCTCTACATTTGGTACCGGGGTTGCGTAGCCAAGAGCTTTCAAATGCCCCCATAAATGAAAGTCAAGAGGGCTGAGGTCAGGAGAGAGTGAAGGCAATGGAATTGGTCCGCCTCTACCAATCCATCGTCACCGAATCTGTTGTTGAGAAGCGTACCAACACTTCGACTGAAATGTGCAGGAGCTCCATCCTGCATGAACCACATGTTAAGTCGTACTTGTAAAGGGACTTGTTCTAGCAGCACAGGTAGAGAATCCCGTATGAGATCATGATAACGTGCTTCATTGAGCGTAGGTGGAAGAACATGAGGCCCAATCAAGACATCACCAACAATGCCTGCCCAAACGTTCACAGAAAATCTGTGTTGATGACGTGATTGCACAATTGCGTGCGGATTCTCGTCAGCCTACACATGTTGATTGTGAAAATTTACAATTTGATCACGTTGGAATGAAGCCTCATCCGTAAAGAGAACATTTGCACTGAAATGAGGATTGACACACTGTTGGATGAAGCATTCGCAGAAGTGTACCCGTGGAGGCCAATCATCTGCTGACAGTGCCTGCACACGCTCTACATGGTACGGAAACAACTGGTTCTCCCGTAGCACTCTCCACACTGTGACGTGGTCAGCGTTACCTCGTACAGTAGCAACTTCTCTGACGCTGACATTGGGGTTATCGTCAACTGCATGAAGAATTGCCTCGTCCATTGCAGGTGTCCTCGTCGTTCTAGGTCATCCCCAGTCGCGAGTCATAGGCTGGAATGTTCCGTGCTCCCTAGGACGCAGATCAATTGCTTCGAACGTCTTCCTGTGGGACACCTTCGTTCTGGAAATCTGTCTCGATACAAACGTACCGCGCCACGGCTATTGCCCCGTGCTAATCCATATATCAAATGGGCATCTGCCAACTCCGCATTTGTAAACATTGCACTGACTGCAAAACCACGTTCGTGATGAACACTAACCTGTTGATGCTACGTACTGATGTGCTTGATACTAGTACTGAAGATCAATGAGTCGCATGTTATCACAAGCACCGAAGTCAACATTACCTTCCTTCAATTGGGCCAACTGGCGGTGAATCGAGGAAGTACATCTTTTCTTTATTTGTGTGTGACGAATTTTTCCTGAAAGTTTGGCCGTACCTTTTTGTAACACCCTGTATAGTAGGTTTCAATCTGTTGTAGACTTATGGAACGTGTTTTATGTTTAAGAATTATGACGTTTTTGATGAACGAAACTCACCTCTATAAAAATCGGCGTGGATTCCTCAACCAGAAATCTTGTAAATCAAGGCTCGCTCTGTTTCTCCATTGTACCCATTGTGTCGTAGACAACGGTCCTCAGACTGATATCGTATTCCTTCGCTTCAGGAAGGCATTTGATATCGCAATGTCGTTTATTAAGATCTGCGGCTGGATCCAGGACTTCATACAGATGGGGCTCAACACGTCGCTCTTAGCGTAACACAATCGCCAGACGTAAAGGGAATTTCGGAGTATCCCAAGGAAGTGTGATATGATCGTTACCGTTTAAAATGTATATAAATGATGTACCCTACTGGCCATTAAAATTGCTACACCAAGAAGAAATGCAAAAGATAAACGGGTATTCATTGGACAAATATATCATACTAGAACTGACATGTGATTACAATTTCACGCAATTTGGATGCATATATCCCGAGAAATCAATACACCGAACAACCACCTCTGGCCGTAATAAAGGCCTTGATACGCCTGGGCATTGAGTCAAACAGAGCTTGGATGGCGGTACAGGTACAGCTGCCCATGCAGCTTCAACACGATGCCACAGATCATCATGAGTAGTGACTGGCGTATTGTGACGAACCAGTTGCTCGGCCACCATTGACCAGACGTTTTCAATTGGTGAGAGATCTGGAGAATGTGCAGGCCAGGGCAGCAGTCGAAACGTTTCTGTATCCAGAAAGGCCCGTACAGGACCTGCAACATGCGGTCGTGCATTATCCTGCTGAAATGTAGGGTTTCGCAGGGATCGAATGAAGGGTAGAGCCACGGGTCGTAGCACATCTGAAATGCAACGTCCACTGTTCAAAGTGCCTTCAATGCGAACAAGAGGTGACCGAGACGTGTAACCAACGGCACCCCATACCATCACGCCGGATGATACGCCAGTATGGCGATGACTAATACACGCTTCCAATGTGCGTTCACCGCGATGTCGCCAGACACGGATGCGACCATCATCATTCTGTAAGTAGAACCTGGATTCATCCGAAAAAATGACGTTTTGCCATTCGTGCGCCCAGGTTCGTCGTTGAGTACACCATCGCAGGCGCTCCTGTCTCTGATGCAGCGTCAAGGGTAACCGCAGCCATGGTCTCCGAGCTGATAGTCCATTCTGCTGCAAACGTCGTCGAACTGTTCGTGCAGATGTTTGTTGTCTTGCAAACGTCCCGATCTGTTGAATCAGGGATCGAGACGTGGCTACACGATCCGTTACAGCCATGCGGATAAGATGCCTGTCATCTCGGCTGCTAGTGATACGAGGCACTTGGGATCAACCACGACGTTCCGTATTACCTTCCTGAACCCACAGATTCCATGTTCTGCTAACAGTCATTGGATCTCGACCAACGCGAGTAGCAATGTCGCGATACGATAAACCGCCATCGCAATAGGCTACAATCCGACCTTTATCAAAGTCGGAAACGTGATGGTACGCATTTCTCCTTCTTACACGAGGCATCACAACAACGTTTCACCAGGCAACGCCGGTCACCTGCTGTTTGTGTATGAGAAATCGGTTGGAAACTTTCCTCGTGTCAGGAAGTTGTAGGTGTCGCCACCGGCCCCAACCTTGTGTGAAAGCTCTGAAAAGCTAATCATTTGCATATCACAGCATCTTCTTCCTTTCGGTTAAATTTCGCGTCTGTAGCACATCAATTTCGTGGTGTAGCAATACTAATGGCCAGTAGTGTAGTAGAAAGCGTCGGAAGCTCTTAAAATCTGTTGTCAGATGATGTGGTTGTCTCCAAAAAGGTAGCAACACCAGAAGACAGCATAAATTTACAGAATGACCTGCAAGGAATTGCTGAACGATGCAGGCTCTAGGAATTGACCCTGAACCTAAATAAATGTAACATATTACGCAAACGTAAGAAAGTAAATCCATTATTGCACGTTTACACCATTGATTACAAATTGCTTGAAACCTCCATCGTAAACTATGTAGGAGTAATTATTCAGAATGACAACAAGTGAAATGACCACATAAAAGAGTAGGGAAAGCAGCTCCCAGACAAAGATTCATAGAAAGAATCTTAAGGAAATGTAATTCATTCACGAAGAAAGTGGCTTACAAGGCGTTTGTTCGACCGATTCCTGGGTGTTTTTCACCAGTCTGCGACACTTACGAGGTAAGCTGATAAGGGAGATAGAGAAGAACTAGCGGAGAGCGGTGCGTTTCGTCATGGGGTCGTTTTGTCGGCGCGAGAGCGTTACGGAGATACTGTACCTCCAGAGGCAGATGCTACAAAAGAGGCATTATGCATCACAGAGAGATTTGCTATTGAAATTTCGAGTGAGCACTTTCCCAGAAGAATCGGACAACATATTGCTTCCTCTCCCACACCTCCCTCTTAGTGATCTCGGCGAGAAAATTAGAGAAGTTAGATCTAATACAGGGACTTACAGAGACTCTTTCTTCCCACCCGCCGTTCGCGAGTGAAACAGGGAAGTTTCCTTGACACTGTGGAGTTAAACGGATTTTCTCAGTGGTTGTGTCAGCTACGGTTCTGGTTCTTCAATTAATACATACCTCCATTTCATTTACACGTTGTACCATCCTAATGTGTCACTAAAGCTCTCTTGCAACCGGCTAGCAAACCTGGAATATGACAATATTAATTACGTTCTGAATATCACCTTGGCCACTAAGCTTTGGTGTCTAGGAAAAGAAGCAAACTCTGCTGTTCTTCGCGTTTACGTGAGAGCAGCGACTCAGCTTTCCAGTCCCGTAGATTCTACGGGTCGCGCTTCTTTCCAAAAGTGCCAAGTCCGTATGTTCCATGGGCCAGCGTATTTTGTTGATTAAAAATCACTGTGCGTTGTTTTCGCACCTCTGACGTTGTTTGTACTGTTAGTTATTCGCTGCAAGGGATGATGGCGTGAATGTGCGTCTTATATTCACGGTATTCTGTATGTTATGACCTACTTCAAATGATTCGAATGGCTTTGAGCACTATGGGACTTAACATCTGAGGTCATCAGTCCCCTAGAACTTACAACTACTTAAACCTAACTAACCTAAGGACATCAAACACATCCATGCCCGAGGCAGGATTCGAACCTGCGGCCGTAGTGGTCGCGCGGTTCCAGACTGAAGCGCCTAGAACCGCTCGGCCACACCGGCCGGCTATGAGCTACTGTTTCCGCCTGCGGGTAGAGCACAATATTGGTACTCCGTGCACGAGAAACAGCACGCCATGGTTTATCTGATGAAGAAATGGCCGATTTGCTGGATTTTTGAGACAATGTCGACGTTCTAGATAGTGAAGATGATTTGGGCGACACAGGTGTCTTTGAAAGTGACTGCAGTACAATTCGTTCAGCCACGAAACCGTAAAATGGTGGCGGAAACTATTTTCTCATTTGCTCTTGCTAGGAGAATCGAAAGAATTTTGGTTACACAGTTCATTTTAGACCAATAAAATGGCAATAACTGACTTCATTAGCAATCTTGCCAACAGCTCGTAACACCTACGTTCGACCTATTTTGCATCTTTATCGGTATTTCTATGTCAGATTGTAGCGCTGCTCACGCACAGTGTTGTATATGCCATGGAAATCCTCTGACTATGTTATATACATATTTCAGTTATGTGAACTTTTGAACGATGTTGTTTAAACTGTGCTTGTGGATTTAAATAACTATTGGAATGATTGTTATGTAATGTACTGTAAATGACTTGGTCCAAGTTAGAGAACGTAGTGTTGAATGTGGAAGATGTGTGGAAGCCCAGCAGCTACGAAAGTAGCCTGTCAGAGTGGAAAAGTTGTTGTTGGCGTGCAAGTGGCAACTCGTCTCTCGTGACGAGTAAGGAGTTTGGACTGAGCCGTGTTGTGGGTGACATCCCGCTAGCAGTAGCGGATCATTGTTGCTCATATTCTTTCAGTTTTGAGGCCAGAGGAGCTTAAGAGCTGTATTTATGGGCCCCGGATGCTGCATTTGGTAATACCATTATCATGGCATGTTTTTTGCCCATGTAAAAATATAATTCCGACTCCAAGATCTATAACAGGGCGAGGCCAATAGCACTACCATGACTGCATCGCCGCCATGTTAACAGCCACTGAAAATTACGCGACCAGTGCCACCAGCCTTCCACTAAATTGTTTATATTTGGCAATCTCTTAGTGAACCAGGTATTTGTGAAATTTGTTTCATTTAAATAATAATCGTGGTGTTGCAAAAACTGTTATCTTACACCTGTGATCATCCCAAATCACAAACCTGGACAGGAATTCTATCCCAATGAATTTAATTCCGAGTGTCCTAATTTATTATGGAAAGAGTTATTCGGCAGCTGTAAAAGCAGTTGTGATTCCTTTCTAATAAGTGGAGATATAGTGTTTAAAGTTCAGTTTTATAGTTTGAGAAATACACCACGTCCAGTGCATTTAAAATCAATCTGCAGTCATTTCCTTAAATAATTTGCCTACTTGAGCAGCTACCCGAAAATAATAAAGTTGATCTGAAGTGAAAAAGATTATTAATTGTTGCGTTTAAGCACTTTGATCCGAATTACACAGTTTTATTAGTGTTCATTTCACGAGAAAATGTTTTAACTTGAATTTAATATTGTGTTGGCATTTACACAGCCAACTATATTTTGAGCAGATTAAAAGACAACTTATCAAAACACTTCTGTTATTTAAAAAGCTACAGTTGTTGTGTTTTACTTATTTAATAAGTATTGATCAGTATACTTACCATTTTTCATACATACTTGTGTAGTTTTGTTAATGAGCATCGTTCTTCAATCCATGAAAGTTTAAGGGCCCTCATGTACTAGGCTAGTTAGCTAATGAAGCAGAGCAAAGGCTCCTTCCGAGCCAATGTAGTTAGATTCGCATTCTGCTTAATTGGTTCAAACAGAGCTTAAGCAACAAATATATACGGTATTTGCTATTCTAATGCAAGTTGGTTAATGCCCAGGCGTAGAGACTCTGTGCGAAGCAATGGTGTTATAAAGTATGATCATTAACAGACCCCTGATTTAAATCAGAATGATTTCATGCTCTTCCCTGTTTAGTATTGATACTAGTTTCATGTCTGTTGGTGATTGGTTCTATTAACTGCTTCATCTAGTTCATTTAAGGTGGTGGTGGTGGTGGTTAGTGTTTAACGTCCCGTCGACAACGAGGTTGTTAGAGACGGAGCGCAAGCTCGGGTTAGGGAAGGATGAGGAAGGAAGTCGGCCGTGCCCTTTCAAAGGAACCATCCCGGCATTTGCCTGAAACGATTTAGGGAAATCACGGAAAACCTAAATCAGGATGGCCGGAGACGGGATTGAACCGTCGTCCTCCCGAATGCGAGTCCAGTGTGCTAACCACTGCGCCACCTCGCTCTTCATTTAAGGTACGTGTTGTTGAGAGGCATATGTTACTGTTTGCTATCTCATCGGTCATTTCTTTGTCTGACTTTCAAGTAAGGTTACTATGTTGTAGTGTGAACAGAGATAAAGAAAGTGTTTAGTGTGTGTGTGTCAAGGAAGGTTAGCTTAGCCTTAGCACTGCCTTCTGCTTCATTATATTGCTTGACACAAGAATGCCTAATTAGGCTGGCAAACGAAATTAATACCTAGTGCTATAACTTGCTTTTGTACTGAGAGGACGTCTGTTCCTGACCCACCTATTTACTGCTGCTTATATTCTGCTGGAGTGTTTCGGAAACGAATCCCAGTTTGATTGTTGTTCCCATTAGGTTATCTCACGCTCACAACTTTCTCAAAAATTCATCGCAGAGGTTTAACGTTAGCATCAATTGCCGTTTAAGGTGGTCGGTGTTACCGTTACAAGCTCCAAATAATCAAAACATTTACCCTCCACAGGCAAAAGACATTCGGCCCGTGTATGTTATGTTTGTTCTTAACATGTTCAACATATAAATACAAATTTAACACCATCTTAAGTCCATTTTCTCTTCTTTAATATGAAACTATGAACAAAATCTTATCTGGTATAATATGGACAAATTATATTATTACACGTGACATTGGTTTCGTAAAATTAAAAAAGTCACACATTATATGTTCAACATTTTGCCGATGACATTGTGTTTCTGTCAGGGACAGCAAAGGGCCTGGAAGAGCAGTTGAACGGAATGGACAGTGTCTTAAAAGGAGTCTATAAGATGAACATCAACAAAAGCAAAACGAGGATAATGGAACGTAGTCGAATTAAGTCGGGTGATGCTGAGGGAATTAGATTAGGAAACGAGGCACCTAAAGTAGTAGATGAGTTTTGCTATTTGGGGAACAAAATAGCTGATGATGTTCGAAGTAGAGAGGATATAAAATGTAGACTGGCAATGGCAAGGAAAGTGTTTTTGAAGAAGAGGAATTTGTTAATATCAAGTATAGATTTAAGTGTCAAGAAGTCGATTCTGAAAGTATTTGTATGGAGTGTAGCCATGTATGGAGGTGAAAGATGGACGATAAATAGTTTAGACAAGAAGAGAATAGAAGCTTTCGAAATGTGGCTCTACAGAATAATCTGAAGATTAGATGGGTAGATTACATAACTAATGAGGAGGTACTGAACAGAATTGGGGAGAAGAGAAATGTGTGGCACAACTTAACTAGAAGAAGGGATCGGTTGTTAGGGCACGTTCTGAGCCCTCAAGGGATCACCAGTTCAGTTTTGGGGGGTAGCGCGGAGGGTAAAAATCGTAGAGGGAGACCAAGAGATGAATACACTAAGCAGTTTCAGAAGGATGTAGGTTTCGGTAGGTACTGGGAGGTGAAGAAGCTTGCACAGGATAGAGTAGCATCGAGAGCTGCATCACACCTGTATCTGGACTGAAGACAATCACACACACACACATGTTTAACATTTTCGAAGGTATACATTTTTGAAATGGTGAAATTGCCTGGATTCTGCGGACATGGACATGTATTGGGGAGGTAGATATAGAGTTAACTGGTGGAATATAAGAATTATGATGACACTTCTGAACCATGAGGCACATAAAACATTCATCGAATTTTAATTTTAATAAATTTATTACTATGAATTAAAACAGCAGAAATATCTTAGAAATACGAGTAAAACAACATGTTAATACAGAAATAGCAATCTGTCTAGATAGCCAGTTCTAAAGAATTACCCATGAGTGCTGCCGCACTTCTATGGAATTTACACTCAGTCAATGCTATGGAGTACACAGGTGGTATCCTTCCTCCGTCCGACGACTGACAAGAGAGAGTTCGTCGCAGCGGCTTGTAGTAAGCTGGTAGCCGCCTAGCATCTAACTGCATGATTTTGGATTGAGCCATTCGGCGTTCACCAGATTACCCAACGTAGGTCAAGCCACCTCCACTTTCGGAAATATTGACGTATTATGAATTATTGTGAAAGTATGGTATTCCCTGTAGTAGTAGTCTTTTCATCTTTTAAACTTTTTATTACTTTAGGTCACTCATTGTTCTAATATTTCAAATTCAGTACTCATTTTTTCGCCCCATAGCGTCTTCCCGCTGTATCTCCTTTCATACAAAAACCCACTCCTCACGTTTATTAAGAGTGGAGAGAGACGCGCATTTTGTCAGGGCTCCTTAGCGAAAAAAGAAACACCTCATCGTTGGAGAGGGGTTGTCATGAGGTCAGGGCTTTTCCGTGCAGAGAGACTCCCCCGTCCTCCCAGTCGGCGCTAGGCGGTAAGTCAGCTTTCATTGTCCAAACAACAGCCTGAAATGTCAGTTTCCGTGAGAACTACTACCGTCGTTACCTTGCAGCGTATAAGTCGTACGGGAATAACTATATTCTGCAACCATGTCTTAATCCCTTCCTATCACAAACTTCTCTCTCTAGAGCTACCACCTACATTGTGTGATTACCCCTGTGGATCGCAGAAATGACCACTAGATGTCTCGAGAGGCGGGCCCACCATTATAAAAGCAGGCAGGGAGTATTGTGTTGTCAGTAGAGAAGCAATAACAGCACACAGGGTCGGGCTGGAGAGCTCAGTGGCTTTGAACATGGACTAGTCACCAATGTCACCTCAACAACAAATCCATCAGAGATATTTCAATCGCTCTAAAGCTGCCCAAGTCAAATCTTGGTGATGCGATTGTGAAGTAGAGTAGGAAAGGAACCGCCACAGCCAAACGAAGGCCAGGGAGACCTCATGCACGGACGGACGGGGAGTGATGAGCATTGTGGACGGTGGTCGTAAAATATCGCGTGAAATCAGTGGAAGGAGTCACTCGTGAATCCCAAAAGTACTACTAGCAGGCCACCAAACACAATGACTGTGCGAGGTAGTTAAAGAGAAGAGGGTACAACGCTCAGACAGCTCCTCAATCTCCATACATGTCTGTAGCGAATGCTAAGCGCCGCTCGAGGTGGTGTAAAGAGTGAATGACTCGAAAGGAGTGACTTGCAATGATGAATCACTCTACACCCTTTATAATTCGATAGAAGGGTTCGGGTTCGGCGAATACCTAGAGAACGCTACCTGCCATCATGTGTAGAACCAACTTTCGCCCTAACGAAAAATGTGTCGTTTTCATGATTGCCACCCCAAATCACTTATCATATTCGTGACACACTTGTAACGTATTACTATGTTTACCGCGTTGCTCATCGAGCCATATACGTTATCTCTCATTTCTAGCTGCTTCTCTCACACAAATAATGACAATAATTCAGAAATTCAGGGTCGGCGCCAGCCCAAGCCCTTCCTAACCATTTAGAAAAAACGGAGCTGGAACAATATTAGTTTAATTATGTTAATAATTTAATTACAAGTACCCAAATTTCTTTAGGCAGCCAGATAAATAGCACTCCATGTCATGCATGAGGCAACTTGATTAATTCAGGAATTTATCTTTCACGTAAATTATTTATTGTAACTAAATATTTGGTTGCACATCCTAACTACACATAACTGGTGCTTGACTCGAAATATTTAAGTAAGAATTCCGTGAGTGTGAAACAGAGCACAATTTAGCTAAAGCAGTAAGAAACACAGAAGACGGGGGTGGGAGACAGTTATACTATCATCTCCTTTGCATTAATACCATAAAAATATATAAGTGAGATTTGCATTACGATTCGACGGATGCTCTGTTCTGGACAGAGGTTTAACCAATACACAAGGCTGTGCGATAATTATTTAACATACTAACTACGTCTGCTGCTTGCAAACTAGAGCACGTGGTGCAGTCTGACTCAAACTGTTGTGCTGCTTTGTAGAAAGCGCACGAAAGAACAGATATTATTGCAGAAATTGTAGCTCATTAAACAAGCAAACTGTTAAAATAAAGCCTATTGCGGTGCCGTAGTGAACCAGAAGGGTCATTGATTACCAAACACGTGGCACAAAGTCGACACACAAAGACAAAATCAATTTCGACAAAATATAAGATTAAAAATCATTAAAAAAAATAACTCGCTTCACACGCTTTAGATAAGCTAAAGTTCTTAAGTATTTCACCAGTTCAACGTAACGAAGTCCTAACTCAACCTGATTCCTATCACCTGAATCCCCCCTCAAGAGCTACGATCCGTACTCACCAAGCGTTCACCGAAGAGTCCCTTTCTCTTTCGAGATTACCTAGCTCCCCGTGCAGCGGAAGCTACCTGAGGGGTAGCCCTCCGTCACCAACCTCACACTGCCTTCGACACAGCCTTCGACTAAGATGGGTAAACCTCTCTGTTCAGGTATTGGAAACCTAAGTTGGTCATCCTGTGCTCTCCTTTGAACGAGAAGCAACATCGTCTGCTCCCAGCAGACGATGACCAATTCAGCGATTCCCACAAAACAAAACATACATATAATAATCAATAGGCCTTATTTGAGTGCTCTGTCTTTCTGGAAGAGTTCATGAATTGAGCTAAAGTCAGGCAGTAAAATGAATAGGTTGTACTGAATTCGACAAGCGTCTTATGCAACGACTTCACAGAGAGGTTTCACATTTCCATTTTATTTCTTAATGAAACCAAACGAGCAGCCCTTATTTGAATTTTTTCGATGTATCCAGAATGAGATTTTCACTCTGCAGCGGAGTGTGCGCTGATATAAAACTTTGGAAGGTAGGAGACGAGATACTGGCAGAAGTAAAGCTGTGAGTACCGGGCGTGAGTCGTGCTTCGGTAGCTCAGATGGTAGAGCACTTGCCCGCGAAAGGCAAAGGTCCCGAGTTCGAGTCTCGGTCGGGCACACAGTTTTAATCTGCCACGAAGTTTTTCGATGTAGTTGATCGATCCTATCTAATAAGGATCCTGTACCATCAGAGGAGGACGGACAACCGTAGCAGGTTTGTTTCAAATTCTAAGTATTCTGCCAGTAAACTTCGGCTCGCCTTCCGCGAAATACGAGGTGCATTCAAGTTCTAAGGCCCCCGATTTTTTTTCTCCGTACTGGAAAGAGATAGAAACATGCGCATTGTTTTAAAATGAGGCTGCGTTCATTGTCAATACGTCCCAGAGATGGCAGCACCGTACGGCAGATGGAATTTTACCGCCAGCGGCGAGAATGAGAACTGTTTTAAATACTTAAAATGGCGACGTTTTCCTTACTTGAACGGCGTGCAACCATTCGTTTTCTGAATTTGCGTGGTGTGAAACCAATTGAAATTCATCGACAGTTGAAGGAGAGTTGTGGTGATGGAGTTACGGATGTGTTGAAAGTGTGTTCGTGGGTGCGACAGTTTAATGAAGGCAGAACATCGTGTGACAACAAACCGAAACAACCTCAGGCTCTCCCAAGCCGGGCTGACGACATGATCGAGAAAGTGGAGAGAATTGTTTTGGGGGATCGCCGAATGACTGTTGAACAGATCGCCTCCGGAGTTGGCATTTCTGTGGGTTGTGTGCACACAATCCTGCATGACGACCTGAAAATGCGAAAAGTGTCATCCAGGTGGGTGCCACAAATGCTGATGGACGACCACATGGCTGCCCGTGTGGCATGTTGCCAAGCAATGTTGACGCGCAACGATAGCATGAATGGGACTTTCTTTTCGTCGTTTGTGACAATGGATGAGACGTGGATGCCATTTTTCAATCCAGAAACAAAGCGCCAGTCAGCTCAATGGAAGCACACAGATTCACCACTAGCAAAAAAATTTCGGGTAACCGCCAGTGCTAAAAAAATGATGGTGTCCATGTTCTGGAACAGCGAGGGCGTAATCCTTGCCCATTGCGTTCCAAAGGGCACTACGGTAACAGGTGCATCCTACGAAAATGTTTTGAAGAAGAAATTCCTTCCTACACTGCAACAAAAACGTCCGGGAAGGGCTGCGCCTGTGCTGTTTCACCAAGACAACGCACCCGCACATCGAGCTAACGTTACGCAACAGTTTCTTCGTGATAACAACTTTGAAGTGATTCCTCATCCTCCCTACTCACCTCACCTGGCTCCTTGTGACTTTTGGCTTTTTCCAACAATGAAAGACACTCTCCGTGGCCGCACATTCACCAGCCGTGCTGCTATTGCCTCAGCGATTTTCCAGTGGTCAAAACAGACTCCTAAGGAAGCCTTCGCCGCTGCCATGGAATCATAGCGTCAGCGTTGTGAAAAATGTGTACGTCTGCAGGGCGATTACATCGAGAAGTAACGCCAGTTTCATCGATTTCGGGTGAGTAGTTAATTAGAAAAAAAATCGGAGGCCTTAGAACTTGAATGCACCTCGCATTTTCTACGTGATGGTTCCAGTTTAACTAATTCTTAATTGTAATTCGTAGGTATTTACTTGAACCGACATACATAAATATCCAGCGGTCACAGGCCCTGCAGACCACTCGCAACTTCCTCAAACTGCTTCGATTCCCTCCTGTTTTGTGCTTGGTTACTGCAGGGTTCTTCAATCTCCATGGCTGCCATGTCCTTCGCCAGATCGTTCATCAAGCGGTGCCTTGGTCATCCTATGGGCCGTCTGGTGTTTGGTTTCACTCACGTGTTTCCTCCCCTTGTCTTTCTTCTCACATACAGGCTAAATGACCTGTCCACTAAATTCTTTTTCTTTACAGCTTCTACAGTAACTTTGGTTGTTGTATCATGAGGTAGATTTCCTTATTCTTCCTCTTTCTTCAGTCTTCTTTACCTAAGATCGGTCTCCGTGTCTTCCTCATTCTTTCAAATATTTATAGTTTTTCCTTTCCTCGTTTAAAATGTTGAACATAACTGCTTTTCAGCGTCGGTGTATGTAAATGAATGATTTGAGAAAATCAACAAACCAATTGCAGGTATAAAGGTTCATTAGCAACCGTTGAACATGGTTTCAACAAATGTAAAACTGTCTTCTTCCGACGTACATGGATCAGTTGAGGAAATCTTCTACATCATAGTTAAAAATAATTATCAAATGTACATGACGTACTAAACCACTAGATAAAAATATAATAAACAAATATTATTTATACGTAAAATAGCCGACAACAAATTTCAGAGCAAAGAAGTAACATGGTACGTGTGACCATCAGTAAAACAAAACAACATCCATTATAAAACATTCCCACTGGTGCTTGTCTAAGCGTAAACGTCATCACATTAAAATGTACTTGGAATTTAGGAGGTGGTACAACGACTCGTTTGTGGATGGTACCATTCGCGCAACTGACTGTCGTAAACTGCAACTACATTAACCGTCTAAAGCACCGGCTCACAACTTTCAAGAATCTGATCGTTGGCGCCCTCCACTTGTCATTATTCTCATCAAATTTCTGTTTTTCTTGTAAAATATTTTATCCGTTTCTATTTATTCTCCTTTTTTTTTAAATTTTCCCACCTCGACCCAACCTTTCTATCTTATCTCATTTTTCTATATAAAAATTTTATCAGACTCTCTTCGATATCACGGGGCGATTGAAAGTTTACACTTTATCCATTTGCTACGCACACATGTTTTCCGCAGGTACGCCACCTCCCGATGTTTCCTATTTCGTGCACTCCGACTAATTTGTCATTCACCCCATGACGCCAGCCACATATGGGGCGGTGCATTGCCTTTTAATTCCATGCACATTTGAACGCGGAGACCTTAACTTTAGCCCATGTCTAATGAGAATGAATTTCATTTGGTTTTACTGATGCTCAAATATATAATTTACTTGAAATTAACTTCGTTCCTCTGAAATTTGTCGTTTCCATGTTATTTTACGTGTAAGTAGTTATCGTTCATTATATTTTTATCCAGTCGTATTGTACATCCTTCACATATTGATTATTCTTTTAACTATGAAAACTTTCCTGAATAGGTCCATATAATTCTCAAGAACACAATTTTAGGATTGTTGAAACCCCGATCAAGGGATGTTGATAAACATTTACACCTGAAACTGGTTGGCTGATTTTCTCAAATCATTCATTTTCTCGTTTATTCATGCTCGAGATTTCTGAACCTGGCTTTACTGTGCTTATTATTGTATTATATATTCTCATCTTAGTATTCTTTGATATTGATTTGGGGCTGAGCGTTTCCGTGAGGGCGTACACGCATTTTATTCCTTTTTCTATTCATTCCTTGATGTCCATTTCTACGCCGATGTTACTAGCATACGTTTAAATTTGTGAGATTTGTCTTGTAACCAAAATTTAACGGAATTTTTAGTACTCATGTGAAGGATTTCACACTTTTTATTACTCAGACTCAATTGTCGCTTTGTGAAGCAGTCACAGTGCTTGTCTATATCATTTTGTAATTCGATTTGATGTTGCTATAAATTTACTAGGCGCTAAACGATCGCATCATCTGCAAATAATCTAAGGTGGCTGTTGATATTTCACCTAAATCGTTTGTATAGATCAAGAACGGCAGAGAGTCTATAACGCTTCCATGTAGAACCTCAATACAGCTTCAGTTTCATTAGATAATTTCCCGCCATTTACTACATGCTGCGGCCTTTCTGACAGGGAGTCACGAATCCAGCCGTCCAACTCATACGATATTGCACAAGCACACAATTTGATTAGAAGTCACTTTTTAAAGGCAGTATCAAAAGTTTTCTAGATATCTGGAAGCAAGAAATCAAACTGAGCTCCCCTGTCGATAGCAATTATTACTCGGTGTGAATAAGTACCATTTACGTTTGAGAAGAACAATATTATATGAATGTATGCTGGTTATGCGTCAATATATAGTTTTCTTTGACATGTTACGTAACACAACATGTTCCAAAATCTTACTAAAATTCGATTTCAAAGATATGGCTCTAATTCAGCTGGTTAAATCTATCTCCTTTCTTGTGTTGCTGTGAGTGTGCAATTGTTAACTATTTACATCAAGTGGATGGTTGTTTTCCGGTAACGTAGCAACATACCCAGTACTCATGAATTTATCACATCGCTTCTCAATACTCTTGACAAGAGGCATTATATTTTCATACATGGACTGAAACATTCTGTGTATTGCATTTGGTAACAGGGTCTAGTGGTACACGTAGATATTCCTGATTTGAGAATGTATATGGTACCTATGTTGTTGTGGTCTTCAGTCCTCAGACTGGTTTGATGCAGCTCTCCATGCTACTCTATCCTGTGCAAGCTTTTTCATCTCCCAGTACCTACTGCAACCTACATCCTTCTGAATCTGCTTAGTGTATTCATCTCTTGGTCTCCCTCTACGATTTTTACCCTTCACGCTGACCTCCAATACTAAATTGGTGATCCCTTGATGCCTCAGAACATGTCCTACCAACCGATCCCTTCTTCTGGTCAAGTTGTGCCACAAACTTCTCTTCTCCCCAATCCTATTCAATACTTCCTCATTAGTTATGTGATCTACCCATCTAATCTTCAGCATTCTTCTGTAGCACCACATTTCGAAAGCTTCTGTTCTCTTCTTGTCCAAACTATTTATCGTCCATGTTTCACTTCCATACATGGCTACACTCCACACGAATACTTTCAGAAATGACTTCCTGACACTTAAATCAATACTGGATGTTAACAAATTTCTCTTCTTCAGAAACGCTTTCCTTGCCATTGCCAGCCTACATTTTATATCCTCTCTACTTCGACCATCATCAGTTATTTTGCTCCCCAAATAGCAAAACTCCTTTACTACTTTAAGTGCCTCATTTCCTAATCTAATTCCCTCAGCATCACCCGACTTAATTAGACTACATTCCATTATCCTTGTTTTGCTTTTGTTGATATTCATCTTATATCCTCCTTTCAAGACACTGTCCATTCCATTCAACTGCTCTTCCAAGTCCTTTGCTGTCTCTGACAGAATTACAATGTCATCGGCGAACCTCAAAGTTTTTATTTCTTCTCCATGAATTTTAATACCTACTCCGAATTTTTCTTTTGTTTCCTTTACTGCTTGCTCAATATACAGATTGAACAACATCGGGGAGAGGCTACAACCCTGTCTTACTCCCTTCCCAACCACTGCTTCCCTTTCATGTCCCTCGACTCTTATAACTGCCATCTGGTTCCTGTACAAATTGTAAATAGCCTTTCGCTCCCTGTATTTTACCCCTGCCACCTTTAGAATTTGAAAGAGAGTATTCCAGTCAACATTGTCAAAAGCTTTCTCTAAGTCTACAAATGCTAGAAACGTAGGTTTGCCTTTCCTTAATCTTTCTTCTAAGATACGTCGTAAGGTCAGTATTGCCTCACGTGTTCCAGTGGTACCTATAGCAACCATAATTCATTTTCCTACAGCGTAGTAACATTGGATTTGAGACATGAAAACTTAAAATTCGTCAAGTATAGTATACTGTCTTGAGAAATTCGGGCTCAGAAAAAAGTTGAACAAAAACATGACTAGCCGACCAGGGTGGCCGAGCGGCTTAGGCGCTACAGTCTGGAACCGCGCGCAGCTACGGTTGCAGGTTCGAATCCTGCCTCGGGCATGGATGTGTGTGATGTCCTTAGGTTAGTTAGGTTTAGGTAGTTCTAAGTTCTAGGGGACTGATGACCACTGCAGTTAAGTCCCATAGTGCTCAGAGCCATTTGAATCATTTTTTTGAAAAACATAACTGCATGTTCCTGGACAAATTCTGAAAATGAAGCGTATTAATGATGCAGAAGGGAAATAATTTGGAAGAGACTACGAAGGAAGAAGAACTTTACCCGAAACAGGAGAGCCGGAAACATTTTAGGTTCAGCATTTGGTAGGAGGAAACAGAGGTAACCAGAAGTTATGATGAGTTTGAAACGAGGAGGCTGACAAAGAAAAGTCGATAGCTAAACCGTTCTAAAACATGTACATTTTCGCAGATAGTCTTATTTGGTGAGATACAATGCGAGTCTTATATAAAACATTTGGACTGTATCTAAAAACACACACACACACAAGACAAGAAATTCCCTGAAAAAATTAGAATTTGATCGTGTTGCAGCTAAAGAAGCATATGGCCAGAATATTAACAAGTAGTTACTGTATCAAAAATGCAGCAGCTTTCGTAAATACGGTAGAAACAAAATAGAAAAGACGTTCATCATTCAGAGTTTAAACTTATTTTTGTACAAAATGGAGTTATTGATTCGTTCTCATGAAGCACTACGTAAACCCTATGCTAAACACAGCTGTACTACGGGATGGCTTCCGTGAAGCACAAGTTTAAGTCTTGCACTAATAACTTGTATTGAAATAACTATGCTACAAACGGATCCTTGACTGTGAGACGCAACGTCAGTCGAGCAAGGTAAGAGAAGTGAAACATCTCAAAAATGTTGCAGATCACTACTCATAAGCCTATCGATGATGAAGTCCCTGCGCGTCACCACTAGCGAAGATCCGGGAGCAAGTGTCGTTTTCTGATGTGTCTCGTCTCTGGAAGACTTCGCAGGATCTATGGTTTTGTTAGCCAATTAAGAGCCAATAACTCCCTCCACACCACTCGAGCCTCTAACATTGTTTTCATATTATCTACTGGTTTGAAAAGAGAAATAAATCTCCCTAAATGACTTGATGTAAGGTACGCCCCGTCTGCCTACATCAGCTGAATATATCATGTATCATTTACAGGAACCGGGCTTACAGAAATCAAATGCCGGCTTGTGATTCGACAAATCTATATTTTGGTGTTAGCAGCGTTTTGGCAGGGACTGACGATTGCTTGTTGCCGGCTAATGCTCATGAAGAATACAACATAATATTAACAAGTAGTTACTGTATCAAAAATGCAGCAGCTTTCGTAATACTGCAAGCTCCACGTTAATTTAAGAATTGACGTGGTACAGATAGACCTGCAACCCAAAATGCGTTTTTAAAAATATTTTACCAGGTGTTAAATCAACAACCATAGAGGTAGGGGAGCAAAGAGGGAGGGCTGGTCAGAGAGGCAGCGGCCCACCTCCTCATTGTTCTCTCACATCAAAATACACCTTAGCGGCAACACAGACACGTCAATTCAGCATCGTTTTGAAACTACTTACAGTTCCTCTCCTTTATCGCTCTGATCCTGGATTTTATCCGCTACTCAGTTGTGTCCCCTAAATGTGTCCTCACGATAGGTATCACAGAGCAGTTTTCTATGTACTACGCCAGAACTGTCCTCTATTGCGTGCTTATGGACAATCGTCCCCGTTATGCGACTTGTTTCACTATTTCCTGTCAGAGCGGTCACAGTTCTTAGGAACTGATGGAAAGTTATCGAGTAAAACAGAGGTGATTTCTGGCGTTCCTCAAGGTAGTTTATAGGCCCTCTGTTCTTCCTTACCTATACAACCGATTTGGAGACAATCTGAACAGACATCTTAGGTCTTATGCAGATGTTGCTGTCCTTCATCGCCTAGTAAAGTCATCAGAAAATCAAAACGATTTCGATAAGATATCAGCATTGTGCAAAAATTAGCACTTGAACATAAGTAATAAAATGTTTGAGGTCACCCAAATGTGTGCTAAAAGGAATCCGTTAAACTTCGAGTTGCACGATAAATTAATCAAATCTAAATGCCGTACATTCACGTAGACCCAAAGAACTTAAAAAGGAAAGAACACACAGAACATGTTGCAGAGAAGGCGAACCAAATATTGTGATTTATTGGCAGAACACTTAGAAGATGCAGCAGACCTATAAAAAAGACTGCCTACACTACGTTTGTCCGTCGTCTTTTATAGTACTGCTGCGCGGTGTGGGGTCCTTATCAGATAGTATTAACAGAGTACATCGAGGAAGTTCAATGAAGAAATAGGAGAGAGAGTGTCACGGACATGGAACAGGACTTGGGGTGGACTTCGGGAAATCAGAGCTCGCACGGAGATATATATAGGTGATTATTTTTACCGCACGCTGTTTGATGTACACGTAGAAGCCTAGCCTGAGGATACTGTAACACGTAGGACGAAATTGCGGCAAGAAATTCAGCAAAACGCTCCACGCAATCCTTGGCATTCTTTTTCAAAGGCAGAAAAAATGGTTCAAATGGCTCTGAGCACTATGGGACTTAATATCTGAGGTCATTAGTCCCCTAGACTTAGAACTACTTAAACCTAACTAACCTAAGGACACCACACATATCCATGCCGGAGGCAGGATTCGAACCTGCGACCGTAGCAGCAGCGCGGTTCCGAACTGAAGTGCCTAGAACCGCTCATCCACAGCGGCCGGCCAAAGGCACAGGACGGACATAAATTTCTGCCCGACAAAGGGCTTAAGGGAATCTGTGGAAGTGACTGCTCTGTTGCATTAGTGGATGAGGTATACTCTCCGAACTGCTCCTCATTTAGTCACAATCGAACAACCACCACATACATGGAAAGGGAACCCATGTGTTGCTGAGAGTTTCAGGGGTGATAGGTTTTGTGTTAGCAGAAGAGCCAACGCCGTGTTAGCTCAAGCAGGCTAGCGTGAGGAGGGAAGGACGTGAGGTCTGGAACATGACAAGGAATCAGAATTCAGAAAGCGGACATAATTAGTTTGGTACTTAACTTTAATACATTAATGATGAACGTCGCTCTTGAAGGTACATGATTCACAATATTATCTGTTCTGTTCAGAATACATTGTTGAAGATAGTACTTACAGTAACTGAATATGGCGCCTTGCTAGGTCGTAGCAAATGACGTAGCTGAATGCTATGCTAAACTGTCGTCTCTGCATAAGACAGCGTATGTAGACGGTGAACCATCGCTAGCAAAGTCGGCTGTACAACTGGGGCGAGTGCTAGGGAGTCTCTAAGACTAGACCTGCCGTGTGGCGGCGATCGGTCTGCAATCCCTGATAGTGGCGACACGCGCTTCCGACGTATACTAACGGACCGCGGCCGATTTAAAGGCTACCACCTAGCAAGTATGGCGACTGGTGGTGACACCACGATAGGAACAGTGAGCGGGCATCGAAATCGACAGTCCACAGCGAGTAGAAGTACCCCACTAAGAGTGGGACATTGTTTTCTGACACATAATTTGTCTCCTACTACACAAGGATCCATTGTCGTGAAATACATGTATAACACGGATGTCAGTGCACTATATTTTAACTGCGTGCGTTCTAGTTTCTGACTTTGAAGGCTGACCTGTTTCTTTATGAGGACCTGCCCTCCATTTCAGATGACACTGTTGCGAGTGTAATAAATGTTTTATTGCTTTTAGTGTCGTCCGGCTTCCACCTCAAAATACAGGGAGAAAGATTTTAGCGTGTTACCTAGTGACTGGGTCACGCATTATTATAAAATAGTTATCACGCAACAGTAATTTGGTCCCGCTTTAAATATATTTGTCCTGCTATTTTATAATCGATTACGTCTACAGGTATTATTGCATCGTTTTTACATATGTTTCGTGTTATTGTCTCTTGCGTCCTTTTTAATGTCACTATACTATGACAATTTGTGTTCGCTTTAAAGATGATTGTTGCTTGAGGAGATCTTAACCACACTTGTCTCTATTTACTTGTAAAGGTAACGTCGATCTAGCAGTTTAGCGTCCTAGAATCATATCAAACCACCATCTAAATATGCTGGCATGGAATCGAAGAGGTACTAGATATATATCTGGGAATTCTCTGTACACGTGGTTTGATGTATGAATACAAAGTTCAATAGTAGGATTTCAAGGTTACCGGTTCAATGTAACCCTGATTTTTCAGGGAAGGCTGCAGACGAGAGAAACAGTAGTATTGTACCGGTCTTTACTCGAAGGAAGAGCGCCACAAAGGATCGGAAAGTGTTTTACCTACGAGGTAAACTAATCAAGCTCCCAATATTTGAAATAAACATATCTACAACGATGTAACTCAGAAAAGCGACGAATGTCGTACGCAAAGTATGCAAATTTTGTTACGCTGTTCGAAACGAGGGTGGATGAAACTTTCGGTCCTGCGATATTTGGCAATTTGCAGCAGTGAAATATGAAGCTTTACTCTGTCAATTACTGTGACCATAAAAGCTCTGTGATCCGTACTCGAATAATAACTATATCGCTCACGCAATACACCATACTGATTTCATGCACGAAACATTTTATTAAATTGCAATTTCCGCATGTAAATAAAGCTACCAGTTGTAGCGAAATAAATGGAAACATGAGCCATTGAAACATAGCAACAAAGCCTTATTTATTCTTCGTTATAGTCTACTTGTTCGCTAAGAAAACCTTTGTAACGTTTCCGACCATGTGTCTTACGTATTAGCTACGCTTTGTTCTTTCTGCCCTGGAACCTTATTTTTCCCTTCCATACACGACGGTCTGCTTAAAAGTAATGCCTCTGAATGTTTTATCTTGTTTTCAATATCGGATGAAGTATTAGATGTCATGCATATTACTCGGTCGACTTTCCCGCTTCACTGACAGACGTTGCAAACCTCTGCCGCTAGAGCGCTCTGAATTGCAGCGTGTAATATGGCTGTGTGTAACGTAACTGTGTCAATGTTTCGGAACCAGCGTCTTGTAATCGAGTTTCCAATTCGAAGAATTAGTCGACACATGGAGCACCCTCTCCATCAGCAAGACAATGCAAAATCACACACGAGCGTTGCGACATCTGCAACAGTCCGACACCCTTGGGTTCACTGTCATCGAACATCCTCCATACAGTCCCGACGTGGCCCCATCCGATTTTCATCTGTTTCCAAAACGTAAAGGACACCAACGAGGACTTCAGTTTGACAGTGAAGAAGTGGTACAAGCAGAAGTTTGGCTGTGGCCCCGTCAACAGAGTAAAATATTCTATAGTGGCCGGCCGCTGGGGCCAAGCGGTTTTAGGCACTTCAGTTCGGAACCGCGCTACTGCTACGGTCGCAGATTCGAATCCTGCCTGGGGCACGGATGTGTGTGTTGTCCTTAGGTTAGTTACGTTTAAGTAGCTCTAAGTTCTAGGGGACTGATGACCTCAGATGTTAAGTCCCATAGTGCTCAGAGCCATTTGAACTCAACTTTTACTCTACCACAGTTTTAACATTAGACGGCCATACCTTGACAAGACTTGCGCAATGACTGATCCGGAATAGGCTTTTTATTGTCTTTCGAACCATGTTGCTTGTATCGGGGCAACGGATAAAACTTTTGAAAAACGATTGGACGATCATTAATTACACCTATTTGCTTGCCATCTTACAAAATTTGAACTGTTTCGCACAAATTTCAAACACGAAAGTGGCACTCGAAAATAATGCTTAAAAAACTTGTGTTTTGTACTTAAAATCCAAATGAAGCAACATTTCTGAAAGCGAGTTTTTAGTTTTATCGTAAGAATGCATTTTTTTAATTTGATCGGTTTAAACCGTCTCCGCGCGTTCAATTTACGTAAGAACAAATTTTATGTGCTACATTTAGCTCGACTTTAAACCATGGTATCTTGACAACGGATAAAGATTACTGGATAAAAAATTTCTTTTTGACTTTATCCATTTATCTACCTTCGTGTAACGTTTGAATCGATTCATAAAGCATTAAACTATAGAAGTGGTGCGCCCCAGAAAAAAATGTTTTTTGCATCTTTTTACACGAAAACCAGAGCGGGGAACATACAAAGGTGCCTTTAGTTGATCATTAATTTCAGCCCAATTAAAATCTTTTGTAAAGGGAATTAATGGTTTCACACAATTTATCTGGGCCCGAGCTCCGGTTCGTCGTTCAAACGTTGCTTAATAGACATGTTCAAATGGCTATACAAATGGCCGCTGGTACGGGCTAAACTGAAAACTTTTACTGGTTGTTCATAGCTCAAACAGAAACCAAGTACCAAGACCAGCCGACACTGCGATTCTGCGGGCGGCCTTTTCAGACGTATTTGTTACAGCGTTCCCGCGCTGTAACTATTATCCACCGTTACCTGTTGAGTACAATTATTTTTATGACAACTTCTGACACCTTTCACCAGGCCATATTGTCGAATGCTTTTTCTACGGCACCAAATTATACGTAAGTTTCTTCATTTTTATTAAATCTCGCTTCCGCTAGTAAACAAAGTATCAGAAGTCCCTCACAAATGCCTTTGCTTTTCTATATTCAAACTGGCTTTCAAGCAATAACTTGCTGTAGCTTGCTTTCCCACTCTTATGAGAGATTTTAATGCATGAACTGTAATTTCAAAGGCAAGTATGGATTTCAAATAGGTATATCTAATGATGCTTCATCAAGATAAAAGTAATAGCGTTCCAAAATGACGTAATACTCGTGACGTGAAGCAAATTTGTACCAAACACTCCCCTAATATGTGCAAACTCAAGGATATAAATAAGAGGAACCGTCTGTAAGCAAGAAACAAAGAAACAAATGAACCGAGAAATTTCTCTCGCTTCATAGGAGAAGAAAGCTTGGAGCGGACATCTCTGACTAGAGGTCTTCTAACGAAACAACACTTCGTAACGCGCTTACATATGGTAAATTATTTAGAGTTTGCGTTCTTGACACCTGCCATAAGCAAACACAAAGGACAAGACAGGACACATATGAAAACCAGAACTTCCAAAAGGAAAATGGCTGAATTCTTCAACCGAGTAAAAAAAAATAAGTAAATTCATCCAGCGTGTTTCAGCGAAGAAAGTGAAACAACTTTGAAGGAATTGTCTACTATGCGTCAATAAAACGAACTGCCACGAAGAGAACAAATAGGTTTACACGATTTTTCCAGGCTGTTATTTTTAGCTGTGTCTGTGATTCTGAGAAATTTCACAGGAAACAAACATTCGTTGTATCACGAAAAGTATGCGTTTTCCTAAAAAAAAAATATTATTTATGTTATAAGATGTTGCTCAGTTACATCAACTATTTACGGAGAAAAAAATAGGAGCTTGTGGTCTCTTGTAAAAACTGAAGTGACGTAAATATGAGTCTGACATTTCGTCAGTGCTAGAAGGTGGTATAAGCTTTCCCTGAAATCAAACTTAATCAGCTTTCTAGAACTTATTTATAGTATGAGCGTAAGACTGTGGTTTTTCTACCTTTCTGTCTACAGTTTCTATTACGCAGTAACTATCATTCTTCACACTGCATTTATACACTCATCTTGCGGTAGTTCAGACCTAAAACATGCCATTAGAGTGAAATGGTAGAGAATAGTCTGAACGTATTTCGAAGAACCATCTGATGACTGAGAGGTTTGCTGTTAACGATCGCAAGTAGACAGTGCTCTAAGCCACACGCAGAACACTCAGTTGTGTATGAGTCGAACGCAGGTTACGTCACATAACTGACGTATCCCGACAAAACAACGGAAAAAATGGTCAAATGACCTGCAGCAACATCTCCCTCTCTCTCTAGAATGCATCATCAGTCTATCATTATATCATACCTCGTTACAACCCCATCTCAATCGGTCACTCCATGCAAGTAAGTTTAAAGGAAGACGGTTCTCTTGTTTCCAGGAAAGCATCAAAGACAGCAGTCAACCCGAGTGTATAACTTATTACCTCAATATACATGTAGTGGAATGTTGTCCGACGAGCAATAACTATTTCCCTTGTCCCCAGAGCTTCCCTGCCGACGTTTTCTCTTATTCCTCTTGCTGTCGCATACTTGTTCCCACGAACAAGAACTGTTCTGCTCCAAGCAGAAGATATGCAAGTGCTCCCTCAATTTCCCCGCATTTCCGCGTATTTTCCCTCCATTTATACATATATTCCGTCATTTTTCGTAATTTTATCGACTTCATGTCACTTCTAGCCCATGCGATTATGGCATCACTTCGCGTTCCGTGTTCTAAAATTGCTTATAAATGTAGTAAAGTTGCCAACATATAGCGCTAATGCACTATTTTTCTGGTCGGGCGGCATAGTATAACACTGTACTCGAATCCATCCAGTCACCTTCAACCATATATTCTACAGTTGCAGTGCGTTTGCTCTGGGAGATGTTGTAGGTAATTTGATCATTCTTTTCCGTTGTTCTATCATCATGCATCAGTTGTGTGTCCACCCCGGTAGCTGAGTGGTCAGCGCGACAGAATGTCTAGGGTTCGATTCCCGGCTGGTTCGGAGATTTTCTCCGATCAGGGACTGGGTGTTGTGTTGTCCTCATCATCATCATTTCATCTCCATCGACGCGCAAGCCGCCGAAGTGGCGTCAAATCGAAAGATTTGCACCCGGCGAACGGCTTACCCGACGGGAGGCCCTAGCCACACGACATCAGTTGTGCGACATAACCTGCGTGCAACTCGTATACAACTGCTTGTTTTCTGTGTGACTTAGAGCATGTCTACTTGCGATCGTTAACAGCAAACCTCGACTTCCATCTCATGTGTGATGAAACATGTCCATCCTCTTTCGACCATTTCTCTAGACGAACGAAGATTTATGCGACGTAATTTATTCCCCTGACGTGTGTTAGGCAAAACATCCAGTCTTAAGTTTCATAACAACGGTGATTCTGTTAGCGACAGGTGCTTGTGAGGTACTGCAATCCCCGTGCATACATCTGCTTGACAGATGCCCTGTTTACGGAGTTATTGGCGGCATGGCATGTAATTTCCATGTTAAACACCGCTGTTATGCGTTTGTCTCTTTCTTTGTAAGAGGCATTCCCCGATACCAACGACCATTTTGTGTAGGATTGATGCGAGCATAGTATAATTTATGTACCGTGATCGGATGTGAACATTGGGCGTCACCTCTCGAAAGTTATATTGTGCATGTAGGAAGTACTTTTTTCATTTACAGTTTGTCATTATACACTCCTGGAAATTGAAATAAGAACACCGTGAATTCATTGTCCCAGGAAGGGGAAACTTTATTGACACATTCCTGGGGTCAGATACATCACATGATCACACTGACAGAACCACAGGCACATAGACACAGGCAACAGAGCATGCACAATGTCGGCACTAGTACAGTGTATATCCACCTTTCGCAGCAAAGCAGGCTGCTATTCTCCCATGGAGACGACCGTAGAGATGCTGGATGTAGTCCTGTGGAACGGCTTGCCATGCCATTTCCACCTGGCGCCTCAGTTGGAGCAGCGTTCGTGCTGGACGTGCAGACCGCGTGAGACGACGCTTCATCCAGTCCCAAACATGCTCAATGGGGGACAGATCCGGAGATCTTGCTGGCCAGGGTAGTTGACTTACACCTTCTAGAGCACGTTGGGTGGCACGGGATACATGCAGACGTGCATTGTCCTGTTGGAACAGCAAGTTCCCTTGCCGGTCTAGGAATGGTAGAACGATGGGTTCGATGACGATTTGGATGTACCGTGCACTATTCAGTGTCCCCTCGACGATCACCAGTGGTGTACGGCCAGTGTAGGAGATCGCTCACCACACCATGATGCCGGGTGTTGGCCCTGTGTGCCTCGGTCGTATGCAGTCCTGATTGTGGCGCTCACCTGCACGGCGCCAAACACGCATACGACCATCATTGGCACCAAGGCAGAAGCGACTCTCATCGCTGAAGACGACACGTCTCCATTCGTCCCTCCATTCACGCCTGTCGCGACACCACTGGAGGCGGGCTGCACGATGTTGGGGCGTGAGCGGAAGACGGCCTAACGGTGTGCGGGACCGTAGCCCAGCTTCATGGAGACGGTTGCGAATGGTCCTCGCCGATACCCCAGGAGCAACAGTGTCCCTAATTTGCTGGGAAGTGGCGGTGCGGTCCCCTACGGCACTGCGTAGGATCCTACGGTCTTGGCGTGCATCCGTGCGTCGCTGTGGTCCGGTCCCAGGTCGACGGGCACGTGCACCTTCCGCCGACCACTGGCGACAACATCGATGTACTGTGGAGACCTCACGCCCCACGTGTTGAGCAATTCGGCGGTACGTCCACCCGGCCTCCCGCATGCCCACTATACGCCCTCGCTCAAAGTCCGTCAACTGCACATACGGTTCACGTCCACGCTGTCGCGGCATGCTACCAGTGTTGAAGACTGCGATGGAGCTCCGTATGCCACGGCAAACTGGCTGACACTGACGGCGGCGGTGCACAAATGCTGCGCAGCTAGCGCCATTCGACGGCCAACACCGCGGTTCCTGGTGTGTCCGCTGTGCCGTGCGTGTGATCATTGCTTGTACAGCCCTCTCGCAGTGTCCGGAGCAATATGGTGGGTCTGACACACCGGTGTCAATGTGTTCTTTTTTCCATTTCCAGGAGTGTAGTTTATCATAGGGAAAGCTGCAAGGAGAATGTATGTCATGCACTGGAAATATATTCCTTACATTGGAATAGTAAAGCGTTGCATTCCACATGACTAACAGGTCGGAAGCCGCGCCGCTCTAGCTTTATAGTGTGTTTTAAGTGCAGAACCGTGTTGCCTTAGGAGTGCAATTGTTTGTTCTCTCTTACCAATATTTTCGTGTTACTGACCCCAGAAACTGGAACAATACTTGAGAATTGATAGCGCAGTTGATTTACGTAAAATCAACCACCCGTTTCTTGTTCTTAACGAACTACTACAACATCACATCATTCTCATATCTACTGTACACCGATAAGGGATGCTAACCTCCTCGACATTCGCGCTTCTGAAGAAATCTCGTGCTCTTGGGTGGGTGCAGGACAGCAGCTACGGACTTGGTTCGCTCGGTTCCTTCATGGAACGTGGAATGTAGCAGTATACCTTTGGTCAGCTACAGATTGAATCGGTGACAGGGTGGCAGTTAGTGCTGGTCAAAGACAATGCGAGAAAATCTTTCAGTCCCTAACTATCCTACGCATGCGAGAATGATCTGTGACTCCCATCCACAGAGGGAAAGACAGGCAATCGGAAGTAAAATACGCACTGCGATCGAAGTGTTAGAAGTATGTAGACTGCCGTCTGGTACGCTTTGGTGTATGTGTTCGAGAATCAGCAATGAATAGACGTATGGCACAGTCATCTACCTACATTCGCAATACTACTCGCAAAGTAGAGGAGGGTGGTTTAGCGATGATACAGATATTGGGGAGCATGCTGATGTGTCACTGGTCAGTGCTGTAAAAAACTGATAAAACTGCTAAAATTGATTGCACTGTCAACTGTGATGCTTATTACAGTACATCGGTGGTGCCTTTTCCATCCAAACCGTCCACTGGTATGCTGTTGATTACCACATAATGATTGACTGAGATTGCCTGTTTGAGATGGGGAAAGAGTCAGGGGCAACACCTTCCAGGGATAGCTAGCACCAAAACAGTGATCGCGTACATGACTGCAATATAAGGGTTCAATTGAAATGGAACACGGAGCCATCAGCTATCTTGTCACTGTGAAAGATGAGCTGTTAGAAAACGCTCCACAATGCCGCAAAACACTTCCAATTTCCTAATGTGACAATCTTTTATTTCAGTCACCCAATGTGTGTGTTTTGAGAGCAGCAGCAACATGATTTACACTGTGCAATGTCTAGTTTTCTGTGAGATCCATTGGCTCGAAAGGTGTTAATGTCAGTTTAGAACCTGACACAAACCTCGAAGTCGTGGTGGAAAAAAGAAAATGTGTGGTGGTGTACAAAGCGTGTCACATAGAAAAAAGAAACAACCAACACAGGGACCTTCTCTTGCGACTAATAGTGTAGTCTGTGGGATACGGTCATCCTACAGTACGTGCGACGAAACTTTACACTGGTCTGTGCAGGTGACTTCGATCACTAACCGCCTGCTTCAGTGGGTCAATATCTGTATATTTAATAGAATAGCCAGATATGACCGATGCTGGCATGCATAGAGTATTTGTTTCGATAAATTGGAAGAGAGAGATGCGGTAAAAATCTTATCGAGTTCTCTGTTGGACGAAATTAGCGGAGCTTTTATAGTTGGTAGTTTTTCTCTGTGAGTGGTACAGAATGTAATGTTTGGGTGAGAGATGTGAATGCACCCAGACGGAATGCAGACCTCCTTCAGATTGTAGTACCTGTATGTAGTTTAGAAACACACCATGATACAGTAGCAATATCCTCGTCCTACTTCCAGTTCCTGTATGCTTTGGAGTCTTCCTAAATTTCCCGATAAGAAACACTATCATAGCTGCTCATATTGTCTTTTACATTACCTCGTGTGACAGGAGAAAGCTTCGTTTTAGCTCTGACCTTACACATCGTACACCATTGGCGTAGCTACGACCACGTGTTCCCATTTCCACCGAGTGGTCAAAAGATGGTCCTGTTGCATTAACTCAGCTCAACCTGCTTCTACACTGGTTGCAGTAGGTGGTGGATACAGCGCTCTCTGGTGCTCGTTCAGTGCCGACTTGAATTGGGACGATTACATGGACTAAGCTGCAGAGAGGCCAGGGCAGAGACTGAGGAACAGTTACGACATGCAGATGGACTGTCCATAACCATATTGGAGTTTTGCTGTAGCAGATGGGTTCGAAAAAGGTGACCGGTTTCGGGATATGAGAGTGGCACGAATATTATTCACTAGTGGCTGCAATCATTAAAAGACGTCTCCATAGGATTCAAAGCAATTATGTGGTTGAATAGAGAGATTTGATTCCAAATTGCACACAGCATTTCTGCCAGAAGGCATCACACTGTCAGCGGCTCTTCTGTGTGCCTGCAGAACCAGGAGCGCTCTTATGCAGGGTGATGGTGACATAGTCGTTGTAATCGAGTTTTTAATAGCACGGTCCTTACTTGTAATGTATGTTCCTTCTGTGGTCAGCTTCAAATATTGGTTCTCAATAGTGTTCTTCGAAAAGAACATGGTCTTCCCTCCAGGGATTCCCATTTGAGCTACCTGGTGAGTGTAATCCAACTACCGAAAACAAAATTACTCGCCATTCAAAATGATTCTTATGATTAAGTTAATTAATTAGCCTATCAACTTGATATCAGTGACATGACACCTGGCGGAGGAGCCGATGGCTAGGGATATGATTCTTGACTTGGCGTTTTTTTCGTTGCGACGATATCTTTTAACGATATTTGAATCTCTCACCTACACAGGGAAGCAAAACCATGATAATAAAATGAGATGTATTACCGAATTAATAAAGTGATACGTAGTTGTTGTTGTTGTTATTGTGGTCTTCAGTCCTGGGACTGGTTTGATGCAGCTCTCCATGCTACTCTACCTTGTGCAAGCTTCTTCATTTCCCAGTACCTACTGCACCGACATCCTTCTGAATCTGATTAGTATATCGACCTCCTGGTCTCCCCCTACGATTTTTACCATCCACGCTGCCCTCCAATACTAAATTGGTGATCCCTTGATGCCTCAAAACATGTCCTACCAACCGATCCCTCCTTCTAGTCAAGTTGTACCACAAACTCATCTTCTCCCCAATTCTATTCAATACCTCTTCATTAGTTATGTGATCTACCCATCTAATCTTAAGCATTCTTCTGTACCACAACATTTAGAAAACTTCTATTCTCTTCTTGTGCAAACTATTTATGGACCATGTTTCACTTCCATACAAATACTATCAGAAACGACATCCTTGCACTTAAACCAATACTCGATGTTAGCAAATTACTCTTCTTCAGAAACACTCTCCTTGGTATTGCCAGTCTACATTTTATATCCTCTCTACTTCGACCATCATCAGTTATTTTGCTCCCCAAATAGCAAAACTCCTTTACTACTTTAAGTGTCTCATTTCCAAATCTAATTCCTTCAGCATCACCCGACTTAATTCGACTACATTCCATTACCCTCGTTTTGATTTTGTTGATGTTCATCTTATATCCTCCTTTCAAAACACTGTCCAAAACAAGTCCTTTGCTGTCCCTGACAGAATTACAATGTCATCGGCAAACCTCAAAGTTTTTATTTCTTCTCCGTGGATTTTAATACCTACTCCGAGTTGTTCTTTTGTTTCCTTTACTACTTGCTCGATACACAAATTGAATAACATCGGGGAGAGACTACAATCCGTTTTCACTCCCTTCCCAACCACTGCTTCCCTTTCATGTCCCTCGACTCTTATAACTGCCATCTGGTTTCTGTACAAATTGTAAATAGCCTTTCGTTCCCTGTATTTTACCCCTGCAACCTTCAGAATTTGAAAGATGGTATTCCAGTCAACATTGTAGTATAAACCTAAACAACGTACAAAACTTACAACGTAGTATAAACCTTATATTTCCCACTTTACTGTGCTGTTACCTGAAAGAGAGAGTCTGAAAGTGAAGAGGTGCCTAGTGACAGTGGTAGATCTCAGCACTCTGTCATGAGCCAAAAATGAGTTTAGTATTCTAGTCCTGTGACGCAGGACGTGAAAGAAATGATACTTTTATACCTGATGAAAGACTACTTAGAGGGAATGTAGCCTATGGCATAGTTCTGTACGGGGTTTTCACAACAAGTAACGATGCTTTAGAGACGTGAAAGCGCGTGTATTGCTTTATTTCTTCTACCTTCGGAAATGACTCGTATAAACGGGAGGAATCTACATTTCACATGAAAAATTCGAGGTGTATAATCAACAACATTGCTGCCTATGATTATGTAAAGTGGGCTTTTCAAACTTTGTGGTCTATGTCGGGGTGGAATTGTTTAGAACTACTGTGTGCGTCCAATCTACAGCTGTTTGCTTCACAGAGCACCGCAGCTGACTGCAGCAGTGGTCATGATTCGGCAACCAGAAGTAACGGGTTAGCTCAGCCTGTGAGGTGTACAAAGAATGCGCCTACCTGCCTGATCTTGCCCATGGCAGTGAGGGCCGGCGAAGTGACCAGTGTGTTCAATAAGCGCGAATGAAGCGAACGTGTGTGTGTTACATGAGAGAAGATTCAAAACGGTGGACGTTTGCGCTGGAGGTATCGATAACATCCGAATTCCTACCACTCTGGTCATCCACGGACTCCCTCCATGGCTGGGGGTGGTGCACTCTGGCATAAACAAGCGTCCACGACTGCGACTGCGGCCGCGGTGGTTCACCGACCTCTTATGCGGTGCTGGTGGTGTGCATGTGGTCGGGTGCACTGCATGTGGACCTCAGGACAGGAGAGCGAAGGACTTGCAAGTGTTACCATCTACCTCCGACATCAAGTCTTGACAACTACTGCTACGGACTGGATCACGGCTTAAGTGTGTCGTGTTTAGTGCATCTCAGTACATAGAAGTCGACTCTGTCTTGCTGTTTTATTTGCTGTTGTCTCTATTTCTATCACACAGTAGCACCTTCCTCCCTCCTTCCAAATGTAGCGGAGAAAACCAATTTAGGGAGTCTATAGTACTATCAAAAAGCCAATCGCGACGTCAGATTCCCGATTGATCAATTTATTGTTCCCGGTAGTTGTACTGCGTGCACGCTTGCATTCGGTACGAGCGGTCATGGCCAGCGCAGGTGTGGGTCTCTCTCTCCCAGCCAGCGCGGAAGTGGCTACCCTGCAGTCGCTTCGTGATCGCGAGTTTGTGTGATCATCAGGATTTGTTTTCATGAGATATTTTTAGTGGAAACTTTGTGGTGAAGGAGGGCACGTACAAGACCTCGGGTATGTTCAGCGCTACGATCTATTTGTGATGGAAATTTCATTACTTGATTTACATAATGTTTACGTGTGAACTTTGCAAATGTGTTTCATTATGAAGAAGGATCGTTATAAGGTGGAAATGAGTGTTTTAAGAGATCTGTTTGACTCCTCTAATTTGTCAAATAATTTGTATGACAGTGTAGTGCAACTGGATCATTCCACTCTATTTCTGATACCAAAATTGCGTCAGCTTTCCCTTTGTATCAAATGTTCAAATGTGTGTGAAATCTTATGGGAGTTAACTGCTAAGGTCATCAGTCCCTAAGCTTACACACTACTTAACCTACATTATCCTAAGGACACACACACACCCATGCCCGAGGGAGGACTCGAACCTCCGCCGGGACCAGCCGTTTCCCTTTCTCTCTGTTAGATTCTGAGGAGAGATGAAATCCTCCCTTTTCGTGTTTGGAGGCGTTGGTTCACACAGATAAGCAGTAAGTGGCCTCTTGAGAGACAGACAGAGACAGGAAGCGAGTCTGGAATTTGCTGATCAACACAATGCCACTACTTGCTGCTTTGTTTGGGGCTGCGAAATCGAAGGAGGTCGATATCCGGTTCGTGGTTCGTGATATTTAGTAATATGATCTGTAATAAAGACATTGGGCTGTTTTGACCTTCTCGGTGGAGCCCTGACGATCGACACCCATCTGGGAGACCACATGGATACTACACTACTGGCCATTAAAATTGCTACACCAAGAAAAAATGCAGATGATAAAAGGGTATTCATTGGACAAATATATTAAACTAGAACTGATATGTGATAACAATTTCACGCAATTTGGGTACATAGATCCTGAGAAATCAGTACCCAGAACAACCACCTCTGGCCTTGATACGCCTGGGCATTGAGTCAAACAGAGCTTGGATGGCGTGTACAGGTACAGCTGCCCATGCAGCTTCAACACGATACCACACCTCATCAAGAGTAGTGACTGGCGTATTTTGACGAGCCACCGTTGACCAGACGTTTTCAATTGGTGAGAGATCTGGAGAATGTACTGGCCAGGGCAGCAGTCGAACATTTTCTGTATGCAGAAAGGCCCATACAGGACCTGCAACATGCGCTCGTGCATTATCCTGCTGAAATGTAGGGTTTCACAAAGTTCGAATGAAGAGTAAAGCCACGGGTCGTAACACATCTGAAATGTAACGTCCACTGTTCAGAGTGCCGTCAATACGAACAAGAGATGACCGAGACGTGTAACCAATGGCACCCCATACCATCACGCCGGGTGATAGAATACACGCTTCCAATGTGCGTTCACCGCGATGTCGCCAAACACGGATGCGACCATCATAATGCTGTAAACAGAACCTGGATTCATGCGAAAAAATGACGTTTTGCCATTCGTGCACCCAAGTTCGTCGTTGAGTACACCATTGGAGACGCCCCTGTCTGTGATACAGCGTCAAGGGTAACCGCAGCCATGGTCTCCGAGCTGATAGTCCATGCTGCAGCAAATGTCGTCGAACTGTTCGTTCAGATGGTTGTTGTCTTGCAAACGCCCCCATCTGTTGACTCAGGGATCGAGACGTGGATGTACGATCCGTTACAGCCATGCGGATAAGATGCCTGTCATCTCAACTGCTAGTGATACGAGGCCGTTGGGACCCAGCACGGCGTTCCGTAATACTCTCCTGAACCCACCGATTCCATATTCTGCTCAGTCATTGGATCTCGATCAACGCGAGCAGCAATGTCGCGATACGATAAACCGCAATCACCATAGGCTACAATCCGACCTTTATCAAAGACGGAAACGTAATGGTACGCATTTCTCCTCCTCACACGAGGCCTCACATCAACGTTTCACCAGGCAACGCTGGTCAACTGCTGTTTGTGTATGAGAAATCGGTTGGACACTTTCCTCATGTCAGCTCTGAAAAGCTAATCATTTGCATATCACAGCGTCTTCTTCCTGTCGGTTAAATTTCGCTTCTGTAGCACGTCGTCTTGGTGGTGTAGCAATTTTAATGGCCAGTAATGTACATCGCGGTTCATTCCATTCGCTGCTAATTACCGTTATTACGTTACGGGGAGCAATGGTGAGGGATGCAATTATTATGTCTACCCAAGTGGGGGAACCCAATCTCCCGCAAACTCCCTGGTAAATACCGTTATGTTATGGGGAGCAATGGTGAGGGGTGCAGTTATGATGTCTACCCAAGTGGGGGAACCCCATTTCCCGCAAACTGATTAAATAAAGAATATTTATGAATATATTATTGACTTTTACTTGAATTTTGTTTTGTGAGATGGTCTAAGCTCGCATGACAAGTTGGTGTTGGTCTGGCTGGCTACGGTTTTCGCGCGCTCGCTGATTCAGCTGGGAAAATCCTACCTCCAGTTTGGACTTCACTCTGTGGTGATCTGCGGTCGCTGACGGACGTGGAAGTGCCACCGCTTTGCAGGTCCCCCAGTTACGATCATGCCTCATGTAGCAAAGTGCTGTGATAAAGTATTTAAAAATATTTTGCAGGGTCGTCTTCTGAGTTTCGACGTGGTGTTTAGCGGTCATATATTTTAGCGATGTATCCTTTTCATCCGAGTGATTTTACCGTAATGTATTTCCATTCCACATGAACCTGAGAAGACAGAGCAGCGTTTTGTGTGTGAGTGTATTTGAAAAAAATCGTTTAAAGCAAAATTCGCGAATCTATTGCGGTGTTAACCATTTTACCTAATTTGTTTACACACGCAAATATTCCAGAGCAGTGGAAGTAGACTGAGGGGTTTCACAAGTGTGCCGCTATCTTTTTCTAGAGTCAGTGGCAGTATACAGCGCAAGACTGAAGCACAATACCGTGAAGAGATCCTTTTGAGAGTGTATTTAGAGCCATATTCAGTCGGATTTAGTAACGTCTGAAGCAGTTCGTGCTCAAAGACAAGCGGATTTCTTACAAAAGCGCGCGTGTCTCTGGGGTGGTTTCACAAATGTGCCACCATCTTTTCTTTTTGAGTCTGTGCTCATGTGTCTTGGTAGCGGTATTATTCGGAATTGTTTAAATATTCTCACGTCATCTGCAAAGTTCGCTCTTTGTACAGTGGTATATTTATTTCCTGTGACATCTTCAAGTTATGTATATGACAATATTCCGCAACACCAAGTGCAATGATTCACGAAGCAGTTCGTGAAATGCAATACGAGAAAGTGAGCCAGGATCGCTGGGGTACTTTACAGTCCATGGTGGAATCCATTCTCAGACAGGCAGTTGACTTGGAAGGAAGGCGTCTTGCATGTGTCAGTACAGGGTTTTACAGGGTAAATGCTCCTTTGCAGTTTGGTCCAGCCACGATGGACGGCACATGCAAACCTGGCTGTTGGGATGCTGCAGGAGGAGAAATAGAGAGCATGTGTTTTGACAAGAATTTGGTAGGTGCTGTTGTTTGGGATTAGTGTGACATCTGGTCTGTCAGTCATGGGACCCAGAATGACAGTGGCGCGTAGCGCGGCCACTGACAGACATGTCGCCCCCTTGCGAGGTCCACAGGTGCACCCCGACTCTGGGCAGTCTATGTGAGTGATGTTCTGTGGTTTCCAGTGGACAGGGGATGACGGTCGGTGGGTGCTTCGAGATCAAAATATTTTTAACAGTGTAATTACGTGTGATGGTTGTTTCATGATGGTATTCCTTGCACGATCAGAAAAAAAAGGGAAAAGCGATCGATTTAATTCATTCTTTGTAACTCCAGCAACTCCCAAAACAGCAGAGAATGTTGAGCAAGAGAGATCCAACACCTGCAAAAATATTTTTTTTTATAAATAAACAATATACCTTCCCCTTTGTAATTGGATTTTCTGTAATGAGATCCTTCCTCTCCAACACAGAGTCGCCAATTTCCGGGTAGGGGAGAGGACAGGGGAGGGTAGGGTTGGGGGATTTACCAGAGGGGGAAGGGTTAATTAATTGATAAATTTAATTAAGTAGTCAATCGAATTGATAGAGTGAGAGGATGCTATTTGTATAACTCAGGCCTGAAAGTGTGCCAGCATCAGCAAGAAGGAGCCGAAGGGTTAGAGATTTCCTGAGGGATTGGGGGAGGTGTCGGAGGGGAAGAAGAGGGGTGCAGAACAATAGGTTAAAGACCTGTCAATCAAAATGAATGATTATCCCCAGGGAGTCATAATCCTCTTAGCTGAACAATAGGTTATGGACCTATTAATCAAAAGACAACAACAGGTTTGCCCCTGAGTACATACTTGCCCCTGAGTACATACTTGCCCCTTATGTAGGCAACCCAGACTAACAAATTGTGTGTGTGTGCCCGCTTTGCCCTACTACTTACCCTTTCACGTCCTTGACTATTAGATCATTAGTCTGGTTTCTGTACAAGCTGTCTCTACATCTGCATCTACATCATTACACTGTAATTCACAATTAAGTACTTGGCAGAGGGTTTACTGACCCATCATTAAGCTATTTCTCTACTGCTCCCACTCTCATACAGCGTGCAGGAAAAACAAACACTGAAATCTTTCTCTGTGCCCTCTGATTTCTCTTATTTTATTATGATTATCATTCCTCTCTATGTAGATGAGCGCCAGCAAAATACGAGGGTTGGAACTTTGAAACATGTATCTGTTTTGTACGAGCTGTAAACAAATACTTGTATTAAAGTTCCAGCCCTCGTATTTTGACACTATAAGTAGAAAGCTGGTGATTGAAATGTCATAAGAATATCCTGTCACAGCGCAAAATGCCGTTGTTTTAACGATTTCCACCCCAATTCACGTATCATATCTCTTCGCGAAAGCACGAAACGAGCTACCCTTCTTTGAACTTTTTCGATGTCCTCCGTCGATTCTATCAGATGCGCAACCCACACTGCAGAGCAATACTCCAGAGGAGGACGTACAAGCATAGTCTGGACAGTCCCTTTAGTAGATCTGTTGCTTTTTCTCAGGGTCCTGCCAATAAATCGTTGTCTTTGGTTTGCTGTACCCGCAACATTATCTATGTGATCGTTCCAACTACATTACTCCTAATTACAATCCCTAAGTATTTAGCAGAATTTACTGACTTTAGATTTGTGTGATTTATCGTGTGACCGAAAATTAGCACATTCGTTTTGGTGTTCATGTGAATGACTTCACACTTTTCGTTATTTAGAGTCAATTGACACTTTTCGCATATCTTGTCTCAATCGCTTTGCAATTTGTTTTCAGCATCTGATGACTTTATAAGACGGTAAATGGCAGCATCATCTGCAAACATTCTAACACTGCTCCTCAGATTGTCTCCTAAATTGTTTATGTAGATCAAGACCAGCCTATAACACTTCCTTGGGGAACGCTACTTCTGTTTTACTGAATGACATTCCGTCAGTTACAACGAACTGTGACTCTTCTGACAGGAAATCACAGATCCAGTAGCACAACTGAGACGGTACTCCATAGGCGCAATTTGAAGTCGCTTTTGAGGAACGGTGTCAAAAAGTACTGTGGAAACCTAAAAATATGGAATTAATTTGACGTCCCCTGTCGATAGCACTCGTTACTTCGTAAGAATGAAGATCTGGTTGTGTTTCATAAGAATGATATTTTCTGAATCCATGTTGGCTGTTTCTCAATAAATCGTTTTCTTCGAGGTAATTTCTAACGTACGAACAGAGTATAGGTCCTGTGTCACGCTGTACATTTACATCTACATCTACATGGATACTCTGCAAATCACATTTAAGTTCCTGGCAGAGGGCCCATCGAACCACCTTCACAATTGTCTATTATTCCCATCTCGTATAGCGTGCGGAAAAAATAAACACCTATATATTTCCCTACCAGCTCTGATTTCCCTTATTTTGTCGTGGTGGTCGTTCCTCCCTATGTAGGTCGGCGTCAACAAAATATTTTCGCATTCGGAGGAGAAAGTTGGTGATTGTAATTTCGTGAGAAGATTCCGTCGCAACGAAAAACGCTATTCTGTTAATGATGTCCAGCCCAAATCCTGTATCATTTCTGTGACACTCTCCCATATTTCACGATAATACAAAACATGCTGCCTTTCTCTGAATTATTTCGATGTATTCCGTCAGTCCTATCTGGTAAGGATCCCACACGGCCCAGCAGTATTCTAAAAGAGGACGGACAAGCGCAGTGTAGGCAGTCTGTTACATTTTCTAAGTGTCCTGCCAATAGAGCGCAGTCTTTGGTTAGTCTTCCCCACAATATTTTCTATGTGTTCCTTCCAATTTAAGTTGTTGGTAATTGTAATACCTAGGTATTTAGTTGAATTTACGGCTTTTAGATTAAACTGATTTATCGTGTAAACGAAGTTTAACGAGTTCCTTTTAGCACTCATGTGGATGACCTCACACTATTCGTTATTTAGGATCAACTGCCACTTTTCACACCATTCAGATATCTTTTCTAAATCGTTTTGCAGTTTGTTTTGATATTCTTATGACTTTATTAGTCGATAAATGATAGCGTCATCTGCAAACAACCGAAGACGGCTGCTCAGATTGTCTCCAAAATCGTTTATATAGATAAGAAACAGCAAAAGAGCTATAACACTACCTTGGGAAACGCCAGAAATCACTTCTGTTTTACTCGATCACTTTCCGTCAATTACTACGAACTGTGATCTCTCTGACAGGAAATCACAAATCCAGTCACATAACTGAGACGATATTCCATAAGCACGCAATTTCACTACGAGCCGCTTGTGTGGTACCGTATCAAAAGCCTTCCGGAAATCCAGAAATACGGAATCGATCTGAAATCCCTTGTCAATAGCACTCAACACTTCATGTGAATAAACAGCTAGTTGTCTTTCACAAACTCGCCACCGCCTATCCTTTCGGAACACCGTTAGGTTCTTCGCAAAAATTTCGGCTGAGCTTATATCCGGCTTTAGCCAGCTTTCAGTGCCTATAACGATTTGTGCATCAGTGCTTTCTACTAGCGCTTGGAGATCTGGTACTTTCCCAATACAGCTACGAGAATTTACAACTGTTATCCCAATGGTTCCTCTATCTACGTTCTTTCTGTGTTCAGCCTGCACCCTTTGTGACTGAAGCCATTCTTGTTTTTTCCCGGGACACTCTAACCCACAAAAAAAACAGTATTTTATTGCTATATCTCCATAATTTCGAAAGAAAGTGAATAGCGTCGAACTAGTAGTAAAAGTTACGATTATTTAAAAACAGAAAGGTGAAGTAGTAGTCTGACGTGGAACTGTGCCTCCAGTCCTTACGACGCGTGTAACTTGGCCGCCGGGAGCCAATGAAGTCGGCTGCCGGCTGCCGGCACGGCAGAGCCATCTGCTGGCGGAACGCGGTATCTCGCCTACGCAGCCCCCTGGGACGTAACCTCAGCAGCCATCAGCGACGGACCGGTTCGGTAGGGGGCAGGTCCCAGGGGGTGATTGACGGCGCTAAACTACCCTGGCTGCCAGTAAACAAGGTCAGCCATCTCTGGCGGCGATGGGTCGCGTGTACCGGATTAATAACTACACGCGCCGGGTAAACACGCCGCCTGACTGATTGCGCCCCGGGAGGAAATTGGTGCGTTACTCTCTTCCACTCGGGTGCAGCGCGCCGCTGCGCCATATTTACTCAGTTCCGCGTTATGAGTACAAAGTGCAGCTCCGCCGCAAGCACTACTCGTAAAAAGATAACCGGCGTCTGGCAATGCGTCTCTAGCGCTTGTTTCTCATGACCTACAGTGGAAAAACTCCAGGGAAATACCGAAAGAGATATATAAAATCTTTTCTATTTACTTAATGTCGCTACTGTACAGACTGTATGACACCATATACCTTTTCTATGTACACTGAATTTCTATTCGATATTCTCGCCACTACTTCACATAGCAATCTCTTAACGTTTTTGCCTACTCTTCTGCCTGTCGGCTGATTATACGAGGGTGTACCAAACACAATCCGACATTTTAAACTAGCTACTGTGATAGTGGACGGAGTTCGGAGCTACTATGGGAGAATGTTGGTGGTGAAATATGGAACGGCATATTGACACAGCAGTTAGCGTGACACAAACGATCGAACAGGCTACCATGTGCTAGCAAGAGGTAAACAAATCTGTTGCACAGCTCTTAACCATCAAATTTTTCCCAGACATGCGGAACATTTCAGTAGGCAGCGAGCACAGTTTGGGGAAGAAACCAGTTGGCAGATGCAATCATACAAACGGCGTAAAATAAACTGCTCAAAAAGATTAGGGGAATGCTTATATCAACATCTGCTACACTATGTGATCAAAAGTATCCGGACACCCCCAAAAACATACGTTTTTTATATTAGGTGCAGTGTGCTGCCACCTACTGCCAGTTACTACATATCAGTAACCTCAGTAGTCATTAGACATCATGAGAGAGCAGAATGGGGAGCTCCGTGGGACTCAGGGACTTCGAACGTGGTCAGGTGATCGGGTATAACTTGTGTCATACGCCTGTACGCGAAATTTCGACACTCCTAAACATCCCTAGGTCCACTGTTTCCGTTGTGATACTGAATTGGAAACGTGAAGGGACATGTAAAGCACAAAAGCGTACAAGCCAACCTCGTCCATTGACTGACAGAGACCGCCGACAGTTGAAGAGGGTCGTGATATGTAATAGGTAGACATCTATCCAGAACACCACACAGGAATTCCAAACTGCGTCAGAATCCATTGCAAGTACTATGCCAGTTAGGTACAAGGTGAGGAAACTTGGATTTCATGCCCGACCGACTGCTCATAAGCCACACATCACGCCAATAAATGCCAAACGACGCCTCGCTTGGTGTAAGGAACGTAAACATTGGACGATTGAACAGTGGAAAGACTTTGTGTGGAGCGACGAATCACGGTACACAATGTGGCGATCCGATGGCACGGTGTGGATATGGTGAATGCCCGCTGAACGTCACCTGCTAGCGTGTGTAGTGCAACAGTAAAATGCGGAGGCTGTAGTGTTATGGTGTGGTCGTGTTTTTCACGGAGGGGGTTTGCACCCCTTGTTGTTTTGCGTGGCACTGTCACACCACAGGCCTGCAGTGGTGTTTAAGCACCTTCTCGCTTCCCACTGTTGAAGAGCAATTTGGGGATGCTGTCTGCATCTTTCAATACGCTCGAGGTCCGCCCCCGGTAGCTGAGGGGTCAGCGCGACAGATTGTCAATCCTAAGGGTTCGGATTCGATTCCCGGCTGGGTCGGAGATTTTCCCCGCTCAGGGACTGGGTGTTGTATTGTCCTAATCGTCATCATTTGATCCCCATCGACGGGCAAGTCGCTGAAGTGGCGTCGAATCGAAAGACTTGCACCCGGCGAACGGTCTACCCGACGGGAGGCCCTAGTCACATGACATTTAGTAACACGATCGAGCACCTGTTCATAATGCACGGCCTGTGTCGGAGTGGCTACTCGACATTAACATCCCTGTAATGGACTGGCCTGCACAGAGTCATGCCCTGAATACTATAGGAAACCTTTGGGATGTTTTGGAACGCCGACTTCGTGCCAGGCCTCACCGACTGGCATCGATACCTTTTCTCAGTGCAGCACTCAGTGAAGAATGGGCTGCCATTCCCCAAGAAATCTTCCAGCACCTGATGGAACGTATGCCTGCGAGAGTGGAAGCTTTCATCAAGGCTAAGGGTGGGCCACACGATATTGAATTCCAGCATTACCGATGGAGGGCGCCACGAACTTGTAAGTCACTTTCAGCCAGGTGTCCGGATACTTTTGATCACATAGTGTATGTTAAATAAATTTTGATGTAGGCGGTAACTGTGGCATATGTGCACACCCTGACAGCTTCGCTTTCAATGCATGCAACAACCACAGCCATCTGCCAAGTATTGGCTATGATGTTCATTACAGTATCAGGTGACCGCTCAGAAGGATGTGAGTACCGGTGTCCTACTGTTCTCTAGTGAGGTACACGGACGGTGTTTTATTCAACCAAGCTCATACAATGTGATATCTTAACGCAGTGCCAGTTGCAAGGATAGTCTGTTTCGTCGAAGAAGGTTGCACTTGTCGTCGTGGCGCTGTAGATGCCACTGCCTCTCCATCTGTCGTCCACAGGTTGTGGACATGCTACAGGGAGACCGGCCAATACACAAGGTGAGCTGGACAAGGCTCTCGACCCATTACAACCCAACGTAAAGATCGATATGGCGCCATCTTCGTGTTACGGCGTCGTATGGCTACCACTGGAGCACTGCAAGACGATCTCAGAAAGCCCATTTGGGCCGCTGTGTTGGGTCAGACTGTAAGGAACAGGTTACGAGGAAGGAGTACGGCACCTGGCGCTACAATGTCTTGCAGTTGGCCTTCAGTTCTGCCGTTCACATGTCAACTAGCAACGTCGTCACTGGCGAAACGTTTTGTTTACAGAAGAGTCCAAATTACCTCTGACGTAAGTTGATGGCCGTGTTTGAGTATGGAGACACCGTGATCCGAGGTACCTGCCATATGCCCAGTAAAGCGACAGATTCGGATAAGGTTGTGTGTTATTGTGAAGAGGCAACAGTTTTGACAGTCGTGTGGATGTTTTTGGTGTCCATGGTCGTCTTACCGCCAGGCAGTAAATCGAAGAGATTCTGTTGGACTACCTGGGGGCTCCTGCACACGGTGGTGGCCGTGGTTTCCTTTCCATGAACGATAATGTCAAGGGCCATGTGGCGGGTGTCATCAGTGATGTTATGCGAAGGCTGGACATTGAAGTAATTGAACAGCCAGTGCGATTCCCGGCCTAAGCCCCATTGTGCGTTTGTGGCACATGCTTAAAAGACGTGTCCATGGTCGTCCTGTTCCACTTCAGACTCTCCAAGAACTCTCGAGAGCTCTCATTGAAGAATAGGAAAGAATACCTCAGGGTGAGCTCCATAGAGACGCACGCAGCGTGCCACGTAGGTTTCAGGTGGTGATAAACGCTCGGGGAAGGCATACATGTTTTTGAAGTTCTCGAAGTTCAGCGAATAGTACCCGGCGCGACGGGAAGAACGACTCTTTTTACTTTGTTTTGGACACCCGTCGGACTTTTTTTCTTTTAGTCATCAGCTTTCTGGCTTGGTTCTTATTTTGCTAATGAACGAGGGCGTAATGATGTTTGTTTTCTTGTGTACTTAATTAGTGAAAGGTGAACCTATAACTTGGTAACACACGCAGTACTCGAATATTATTTAGTGTTGAATGGCAGACGCTTGAATTCATGTTCCCGTAATTCTTTTGAGCAGTGTATTTGTGGCAGGATGGGTAGCTGTGAAAAACTTACCTCACCAAAGACAAAAACGAACAAACATCAAATCACACAACATTCGTTGCTGTATAGAACCATCTTGCAGAAGATCGGCACACCAACCTTTCCAGAATTACTTTTGCGGTAGCAATATGCTATGGAAATACCCAAGCCATCCTTACTAACAGACTCATCTGCGGAAATTGCCCGCTACGCACTCGGCTTTCTCATCGAGGGAAAAAGCTGGAGGAAATTCAGTGAGCAATTCTAGAAAATACTGCTTACAGTCTAATTTCTTCACCTTGCGACTACCATATGTTTAGACAGCTGAAACATAAACTTGGAGGACATAGGTTTGATGACAACTCAGTTGTATAAGATTTCTTGCGCAAATGATCAAGCATATGTGTCTCTACACTACCTGAGGATGGCATCAGGAAGTTGCCAATTCGATGGTATAAACGTGTAGCAAACTCAGGAGACTATGTAGTAAATGATGACGTGTTATTGTTTCAGTTGATTCAAAAAACTTTACAAAAACATTTCCAGCTAATATTTGATGACCCCTCGTGTAATTACTATTCTGTAATGATTCTTCCAGGAGTAGGAGGACTCGTCGCGTGGAATTCTTCTCCAACAGTTCTGGCGCCAATGTTCTATTTCTGCATCTTTATCTACGAGCATATGAGAACTCTAAAATTCACACAGCCTTTTTGGACAAAGGATTAATAGCACCACTTTCAGGTCATTTCTCGACTTTTCCATTTTCGAAAACTTGTGAGATCTGATTTCTATTATTTGTATTTATTACGATGATCATTTCTCCGCGTGAAGGTGGGAATCAACAGAATACGTCGACATTTGGAGGACAAACTTGCTAATTGAAATGTTGTGAAAAGATCTCGCCACAATAAAAAAAGGTATCTGAACGCTGACACACACTGTCCCCTGTTTAGCGATAGTAAAAAAAAGAACATGCCTGCAACCGTTCTACCCTACTTCTCTTTCTGTACATCGAAGAACCAATTCCGGCAATAAGGTAGCGATTAAAATTCATGGTGAAAGAAGGTCAAGATGAGATTCGCTGATAACATTTCTATCCTGAGTGGAAGCGAGAAAGTACACTCTAAGACAAAAAAAAGAACTGGTGCACCGCAAGAAGTCATCCAAATAAGACTGAAATCGGTAGATATGATGTACATGTCCAGACAACAAATAATTGAAATTTCAGAAAAGGATGATTTATTCAAGATATGGGGTTTCCAAAATTGAGCAAGTCAATAGCGCGTTGGTCCACCTCTGACTCTTACGCAAGCAGTTATTCAGCTTGCCACTGATTGGCAGAATTGTTAGATGCCCTCCTGAAAGATATCGATCCAAATTCTGTGCAATAGGCTCGTTAGATCGGCAAAAATCCCGAGCATGTTTGAGAGCCCTGCTCATAACGTTCCAGAGTTCACAGATGGAGAGAGGTGTGGTGACAATGCTGGTCAAGATATGGTTTGGCAAGCATGAAGATAAGCAGTAGAATCACTCGCCGCGTGTGATCGGGCATTATCTTGCTGAAATGTAAGCCTCCGATGGCTTGCCAATAAGGGCAACAAAACGAGGTGTAGAACATCGTCGAAGTACCGCTGTGATGTGAGGGTGCCTCAGATGACAACCAAAGAAAAGAAGCTGCACTCCACACCATTACTTAAGGCTATTGGGGGTCGCATGGCAGACAACAATCAGATTAGCATTCCACCACTGTTGCCGGCCGCTGTGGCCGAGCGGTTCTAGGGGGCTTCAACTGCTGCTACGGTAACAGGTTCGAATCCTGCCTCAGGCATGGATGTGTGTGATGTCCTTAGGTTAGTTAGGTATAAGCAGTTCAAAGTCTAGGGGACTGATGACCTCAGATGTTAAGTGCTTAGAGCCATTTGAACCACCATTGTCTGAGGCATGTACAAACACGTCTTCGCTAGTCATCAGGGCTCAGTTCGAAGCGGGACTCATCACTAAAGACAATTCTACTTCAGTCAAAGAGATACCAGGTCGAAATGTGTCTGGAGACGCACTGGACACGTGGGATATCAACGTGACTGTCGCTTACCTTACGGCTTGACAACCAGGACTGATGGTTTGGGGTGCCATTTCTTTTCGTAGCAGGACCCCTTTGGTTATCGTCCGCGGCATCCTTACAGGACAGCAGGACGTCGATGGCTTTCTACGCCCCGGTCCGTTTCCCTTCACGGTAAGCCACTCTGAGCTGATATTTCAGGAAAGTAATGCAAGTCCCTAGGTAGTGAGAATTCCTGCATGCAATATGTCTTCGTGCTTGCCAAAGCCTACCTTGCTCAACAATGTTGCCGGCTCTCTCCCCAACTCAGAACGTTTTGTAGCGTTATGGGTAGAACCCTCCCACCAGCTCGTGATTTTGGCGATCCATCGCGCCAATTGGACAGTGTGCTTGGCACGGTATTTCTCAGGAGGACACCCCACAACTGTGTCGATCAATGTCAAGCGGAATAACTGCTTGCAAAATAGTTAGACGTGGACCAACGGGTCGTTGACTTGCCCAATTTGTGAAGCTCTTCCTCTTGGCCGGCCGAGGTGGCCGAGCGGTTCTAGGCGCTACAGTCTGGAACCGCGCGACCTCTAAGGTCGCAGGTTCGAATCCTGCCTCGGGCATGGATGCGTGTGATGTCCTTGGTTAGTTAGGTTTACGTAGTTCTAAGTTCTAGGGGACTGATGACCTCAGAAGTTAAGTCCCATAGTGCTCAGAGCCATTTGAACCGTTCTTCCTCCTGAATAAACCATTCAGTTATTCTGAAATTGTTGTAATTTGTTTGTCTGTGCATGTAAATCACATTTATCGATTTCCACCCTATTCGCATAATTTCTTTGTCTTGTGTCGTTTATTATTTTTCTTGGAGAGGAATTTCAGAGCATTCTGAGCGAAATTAACCATCTAGTGAACGCCGAATCTGGACTGAGAGTAAACCGAAGAAAGACGAAAGCGATGAGAGGTAACAGACAGGAGATTAATGATAAAATTAACATCAAAAATGGGCACCAAGAAGCAGGGTTTCGGCTGCCTTGCAAGTAAAATAATCCACGACGGATGAAGCCGGGAGGACGTAAAAAGCAGACCAGCGGAGGCAAAGAGGGCATTCCTGAAGTAAAGAAGTCAGCTAATACCGGACGTTGGCCTCAATTCGAGGAAGAAATTTCTGAGAATGTACGTCTAAAGCACAGTGTTGCGTGGAAGTGAAACATGGTCCGTGGGTCAAGCTGAGAAGAAGAGAAACAAAGTATCTGAGATGTCACGCTAAAGAAAAATGCTGACCGTTAAATGGACTGACGCGGTAAGAAATGAGGAGCTCCTTCGGAGAATCGCCGAGGATAGAAATTCGTGGAAAACATTGACAATAAGAAGGGTCAGATAATAGTGCATGTGCTATTAAAGCAGTAATAAAATCTATGTTACTAGAGGATCTGTACAGGCTAAAAACTAGGTTAACACAAAGGCTGGAGGATCGCACGGGATAGAATGTAGTAGCGGGCCGCATAAAACCAGTCTGATGACTGACGACCAACAAAGAAATTTAAACCGCTGCCGAGTTTAGGACGTTTTCGACGTCCTCCACCAATCCTATCGTTAAGCATATCATATCGTGGAGCAAAAGACTAGCATTATGTAGGCGTCTCTTTAGCAAGACAACGTGCTGAAAAGTAAAGCCTCCGAATTGTCATTGTGAAACTCTTAAAACTGTCTGCATAAAACAAGGTTTATTAATATTCTGCATTTTTATTCTCTCATGTCTGCATATTTATTTCACAACATATTTATTTTACCCTGGCGACCATCACATTTCTCCCAACGATAGACTAATTAGTTGATACAGTCACTGAAGGATGTTGGACTTTGTTGAGAGAGCCGCAACCTCATCTCTACCTGCATCGCTTAATCGCTACCAAAGTGAAGTAGTCGAAGGTGTTCTTTAAATTCTGGAAGCAGATAAAAATGTGATGGGGCCAAGTCGGGACTGTATGGGCGATGGTTGATGACAGTGAGCCCAAGGCGACAGATTGTTGCATATGTCGCAGCGCCCGCGTGTGGTCTGGCGTTGTAATGCTGAAGGAGAAGGTGCTCTCGAATTCCATTTCGAATTCGAAACTCCATTACATCATGCTGTTTCTCACTCACCGCATATTCACGTTACTGACCACCGTGTTACTCGGTACAATTCGGAATGCTCCAGCGGCAGAGAGCTGCAAATACAAAGACATGAAGATCAAATGTGTAGAATTTTAAGAACGTTTGCTTTACGTAAAAATCATAAAGAGTTTTCGCATAAACAATTCGGAGACCTTATGACAAGCACGCCTTCATAATTGTTTGCTATGAATCAGTAAGGCATCTCCTTCACACAAAAATATTTTCATGTGGTCGTTCTGACTGACGTACCACATATTATGCATATTACTCGCGCAAGTTTTCCACTTTGATTAAGCAAGTATAAACCCTTTGTCCTTAAAGAGCTCCTAATTGTAGTGTATAACATGGCGCTATGTAACGTATCTACATCGGTGAGTGAGACACTGTGTGCTGTATTCCCTCATAAAAGTGGAAGCACAAATTCGGAAAGTTCGTCCGCACATGGGGCACCCTCTCTTTGAGCAAGACAATGCCAGACCACACGCCAGCGCTGTGACATATGCAACCATCCGACGCTATGGGTTCACTGTCATCAACCATCGTCCATACAGTCCCGACTTGACCCATCCGATTTTCATCTGTTTCCAGAATTTAAAGAACGTATTCGACGACTTCACTTTGGTAGCGAGTAAGCGATGCAAGTTCCCGACTTGGTCCCATCCCATATTCATGTGTTTCTAAAACATAAATAACACATCCGAGGATTTCATTTTGATAGTGATGAAGCTGTGCAAGCAGAGGTGAGGTTGTGGTTTCGTCAACAAATTCGAACATCCTACAGTGACGGTATCAACAAACTAGCTTCTGATTGGGAGAAATGTGTTCTTCGCCAGGGTTATAATGTTGAGAAATAATTATGTACACATGAAGAATAAAGATGTAAAATATCACTAAGTCAGTTTCATTTCAAAAGCTTCAAGAGTTTTTACATAAATCATTCGGAGGAATTGCTTTTCAGCACACCCTTGTATACTTGTATTTTTTAAGTGTGCTATCAATAGAACACTTTCTATGTGATAAAAGTTTAAGTAGTTTGCTATTCTAATTCCGAGGTATTTAGTTGAAACTGTAGTATTTAAATTTGTGTTATTTATCGTGCAACATTAATGTAATGGAATTGTTGTGGCGTAGCAAGACAGCCACGCCATGGAAGTAGCCTAAAGGCACGCGTTTAGTTCACGCAGGCAAGAGATAGGTCTGTAACAGGATACATAATGAATGCTACAAATAAAAGTACGTAGCTTCTGGAATACTTAACTTTAATCCATCCTTGGTACATCGCTATTGACGATATAAGTGAGACTCTGTAGATACATGCAATGTTACTAATGGCGCCTTGCTAGGTCGTAGCCATTGACTTAGCTGAAGGCTATTCTAACTATCTGCTCTGCAAATGAGCGAGGCTTCGACAGTGTGCATCGCTAGCTACGTCGTCCGTACAACTGGGGCGAGTGCTAGTCCGTATCTCGAGACCTGCCTTGTGGTGGCGCTCGGTCTGCGATCCCTGACAGTGGCGACACGCGGGTCCGACATGTACTAATGGACCGCGGCCGATTTAAAGCTACCACCTAGCAAGGATGGTGTCTGGCGTTGACACAACAGGAATATCTTTAGTGCTCATGTGGAGGACCTCGCTTTTCATTGTTTGGTATCAATTTGTTCTTTTTTCATCTTGCAGATATCTCGTCTAAATCATTTTGCGATTAGTTTTGAAATTTTGGTGACTTTACTTGACGATAAACAACAATATCATCTGGAAACAATCTAAAAGGGCTCCTCAAATTGTCTACTAAATGCAGTACATATATTAAGAAAAACAGAGTACTTGTTACACCTCGTTCAGGAAGTTAAGTACTACATACTGTGACCTTGCTGATAGTAGTAACGAATCCAAGTTACGCGTCTGAGAAGATTCTCCGTAGACATGCAGTTGAATTAGAAGCCATTTGCAATGAATGGCATCAAATATATAAATTTAAGAATACGGATCAACATTACATTCCCTGTCGATGGTATTCATTACTTCTCGTGAATAAAGAGCCAGTTGTCTTTCAGAAGAACGGTGTTTTCGGAATCCGTGTTGGTTATGTGTCAGTAGACACAATGGGCTTAAATCCTGACCTCTCCACAGTGCTGCACTGAACGTCTGTTGGTGTTGATCCGACTGTTAGATGAGAACGATCAGCTTATTGAAGCTTATTTCTGTTAATTTACTGGGAATTTATTCATAGTTACTGATGCTGTTAATGACATTATCGCAATAATGAAACAAGACGTAAAAAATGTATCTCTCTCTCTCTCTCTCTCTCTCTCTCTCTCTCTCTCACACACACACACACACACACACACACACACACACACAGAGAGAGAGAGAGACACCCACCCACACACACACACACACATACACACACACACACACACACACACACACACACACTTCTTTAACAATGACACATCCAGAAAATTACATGTGTAATCAAGGTAACAATAAATACCTGTAAAGAAAGTACACTGTTTCTCCAGTTGCGAATGCGACAATGACTTTTGTACACTGATAACTCGGCGAACATGCTTGTAAGGGTCATTTCAGGCTTACACCGCGCAAGCGTTATCACTTCACGGCAAGAAGGGCTGTCAACACCAAAAGTTTCCCATTGAATTGACGTGCACCTCATCGATGTCATCGAAAGTTCAGGCTGTATAGTGAGACGTGGCTGTATAGTGGCTACAGATTATGGCTCGTAGGTACGCAAGCGAGAAAACAGCAGAACGGGGTGCTCCCTTTTGAGAAGCAAGCGGAAATGCTGCATCCACTCATTCAGTAAGCACACAATCAGTTAGGCCTCTAGGCGCCCATTACGCTCGACAATACAACTCTCCGGCAACTTGGTGCAAGACGATGATCAAGTGAACACGAAGAATTTAACAGGGGATGTGTTCTTGAGGTTCTCTTCACCGACACAGTCCAGGATTTATCTAACGCTCGAGAATCGCCGTAGAGATGTATGAAAGTGGCCATGCAGTCCTGGCAATGGAGAGGGGAAGTGGCTCAGTCATGTTTTGGGCCAGTGTTACGTAAAGATGTCTGACACCTCTCACCGTTACCCAGGGTTGTACAATACTGAGACAGGATCCACCAACATAATGTCCAGCTGAACGGTCAGTATTTCAGCACTTCGAACGTCTTTTAAGACGGAATGCACGGGCACTCTGCTCCTACGTCGTGAATACCTTCCTACAAGAGCTAGGTACAAACTAAATTTAATGGTGTGCATTATACGCTAACATAAACCCCACTGAACATGCATGGGGCGAGCTCAGACATGCAGTATATGATTGCAATAATCCTCCTTCACAGTGGATGGCTTCAGGAAGGCCACCGTGGAACATTGGAATAGACTTGAGAATGTACGAGGGCTATTCAGAGGTCTGAACGATCGCGAAATGGAAACGAGAGTGAAAATCCGACGAAGCTTTGCATAGATGGTTGGACAATGCCTCAAGTGTGGCCTTCGATAGCGTCACATCGCTCTTTTCAGTTTTGTGAGCACGGCGAGGGCGTAAAAATGTCGACAAAATAGTGTCTCCCGCCAAGTGTGAGTGCCTGTGAGAGATTTCCCCTGATTTCATGAAGCCCAGCTGTCATGCGTTTCCTTCTTTTCTTCATGACAATCTTCAGTCGCACACTGTAGGGGCACTAAGGACGCTGCTGCAGCCCTTCCGGTGGGAGATGTTTGCTCACGCACTATACTTGACTCCGTCTGATTTTGATCTCTGCTGACACGAACTGCTGGATGTGAAGACAACATCTTGGCACAGATATCACGGCAACGATTTTAATGTATTTGTGACATCAGGGTAAAAGAGACGCCTTGTTGAAGTTTTATGACCTTTATTTGCAAACGCTGTAGTCGACGTTGTCGCGGATGTTGCAGGTGGGACAGTATTACGGGTTTTCCACATCTTACGGAGACGTAAACGAGTTGCTTTTGACTGTGCAACTGCCTGTTTCAGAGGTGTTGCAAACAGGGCAGCATCTGTGCGCACTGTGGAATCTGGTTCGATCTGCTTGCCTTCAAACGAGGACACTCTTGTGTTGTTACTGTATGGAGCACAGAGGAGATGGAGCTCTTTTCTTGAGAGGAAAGGGCAGGCATGCGCTGTGCTTACAGGATGGTGGATGGTATTGCTCACGCTTCCCAACGTCTGTACCTCCGGCGGTTTCCGAATCATCAAGTGCCACATCCACGCACAACCATCCACAGATCTCTACGACAGACATCTTCACTTGAGGTACGTTTTCCACTGGAACATTCTCGTAATTGCACATGAGCATTTAAGGCCTACTTCGAAACGCCGTGTATTCATTTTGTGTTACAGGTGCGAAAGCATGACGGACGTGGCCGTTAACGCACAGTGCGTACACCAAGGCTTGAAGAGTGGGAGTTAGAAAACACGCCCTCAACAAGCTCGCGGTGTGTTGCACGGGAAATGAGTGTAAGCCATTCCACAATTTGGCGTGTTTGGCCTGAAGATGATTTGCACCCCTACCGCCTTCAGATGCTTCAGGTCCTTAAACCAGACGATTTTCCACGTCGAATTGAATTCTGCCTGTGGTTCTCGCAAAGGTGTCCCCATTCAACAGAACCTTTCGAACCGTCTACTTTTTATGGATGACGCATCCCTTACACGAGAGGGTATATTCAACAGCCACAGTCAACGCGTGTGGTCACGGGAAAATCCGAACGCCACCTTTGTTCGTGCTCACCAAGATCGCTTTGCTGTCAACATTTGGGCCGGCTTGGTGGGCGATAATGTGGACGATCCATACATGTCGCCCCGGTGACTTAACCCAAACAAATACTTAAACCCTTTTACGAGAAACTCTGCCAGAGTTGCTCGAATATGATCCACTGAAAGTGCGATAGTTGTTGTGGTAGCAACACGATAGTGCACCTGCGCAGTTCGTATATGCTGTGTGAATGCATTTGGATTAAACCTTTAGTGGGAAGTGTATAGGATGCAGTGCGCCGGAGGCATAGCTTGCATGTTCCCCCGACTTGACGCCCACTTTTTTCTTCTGGGGACACCTGAAATAACTGATAGCCCGCATTATGACAGTCTCCAATGCAATTTCCATTTTTCCAGGAGAGTTTGAAAGAGTTCTACAGTCACTCCAGTATCATTGCACGACGTACATTCAAGCAGGAGGGCGTGATTTCCAACACTTTTTGTAACTGTTTCCAAATAAAGGTTATAAAACTTCACCCCAACTTGTCATTTACCTTGACGCCACAGAAACACTGAAACCGTTGTGCTGCAAACTTGCTACCATGACGGCGAGCATGGCGTATTGAGTGCCTATCCTCTTTGCGGCGCGCGACGCTGTTCGAGGACGCCTTGCAGACATGGGTTGTTACGTGAATTATGCTTGGTATGACCCACTGTAACAGTCCTCTCATTTTCTATATTCAATTCTGATACAGACTGTATATTAACATTAGATCATACTTACGATCCAACATTGGATTAATCATTTCACTGATTGTTACTGCCTGACACCACGTACTAACAGTCTGGGCGCTAATTACAGCTGAGCATTGACGGAAATTGCCGAGTGACCATGCCTTCCTCAGAAGCCGCTATCGGCTAAGGAGGGAAGTATCTTGTCGTATTCTGCAGGGACACACATTTATTCCCCTGAAAGAGAACAGCGCATGGCGGCGGTGATTTATGACGCTAGACGCCGCAGATCCCCAAACCGCTGACCGAATGGGCAGGAGGTGCTCTCTGGCGAGAGGAAAAAAATTTTCAGAATAGCGTACATGGAGAAAGAGTGTCGGGAGCGAAAGAATGCGAGAGGGCATCCTTTTGGTACAAAGGAATCTGCGAGTTCACAAACGGTGCTCGCTAGCTGTACTCTGTAGAATTTTCTGACGACCATTTCTGGAAAACGTTTCAGCCGAGAAAAGCAGAGACGCGTTAAGGACGGTAAATGAAGCATTCTAGAGATTCCTCTGAAGGATTATGAGCTTCAGCTGATAGGCTGGCAGATTCATGGCCCGTGTAGAAGGAGATAAAGATTTTGTAACGGCCACTGGGATTCGTCACCTGGAGCGCAAACGCAGACGCCACGTGTCCAACTGGGAGCAGCGTATGGCAGGAAAAAGAGGCTTCCCTGCCGACAGCGATCGAAAGCACTTGCCTCTGAAGCCAGCTACAAGGGACTTCGCTAGCGATGGCTACAATGGAGGAGCTGGCGGTCGAATTTTAAGAGGTGTTGCTTTCGACACAGGAAGTCGTTTCTCTCAGACATAGTTGTTATTCTATTTATTCAAGTGACGATTTGTTAGGTCTCTGCGGAGTATGACACACAGTGAAGTGCTTCTTTTCTGGAGAACACTTGGGTCCTTCTGTTCTTGACTAGCGAGCTAACAGAAATCTTGATTTGTGTTCAATCTTGTACTGAGGTAATTTCAGCCCTGTGAATTTGCGGACGGCATATTGCGTCCCCTATGCAATATGCTGAAAGCAAGGGGAAACTACGGCCGTAATTTTTCCCGAGGGCATGCAGCTTTACTGTATGGATAAATGATGGTGGCGTCCTCTTGGGTAAAATATTCCGGAGGTAAAATAGTCCCCCATTCGGATGTCCGGGCGGGGACTACTCAAGAGGACGTCGATATCAGGAGAAAGAAAACTGGCGTTCTACGGATCGGAGCGTGGAATGTCAGATCCCTTAATCGGGCAGGTAGGTTAGAAAATTTAAAAAGGGAAATGGATAGGTTAAAGTTAGATATAGTGGGAATTAGTGAAGTTCGGTGCCAGAAGGAATAAGACTTTTGGTCAGGTAAATACAAAATCAAATAGAGGTAATGCAGGAGTAGGTTTAATAATGAATAAAAAAATAAGAGTTCGGGTAAGCTACTTCAAACAAAATAGTGAACGCATTATTGTGGCCAAGATAGACACGAAGCCCACGCCTACTATAGTAGTACAAGTCTATATGCCAACTAGCTCTGCAGATGACGCAGAAATGGAAGAAATGTATGATGAGATAAAAGAAATTATTCAGATAGTGAAGGGAGACGAAAATTTAATAGTCATGGGTGACTGGAACTCGACAGTAGGAAAAGGAGGAGAAGGAAGCGTAGTAGGTGCATATGGATTGGGGGTAAGAAATGAAAGAGAAAGCCGCATGGTGGAATTTTGCACAGAGCACAACTTAATCATAGTTAACACTTGGTTCAAGAATCATAATAGAAGGTTGTATACATGGAAGAATCCTGGAGATACTGACAGGTTTCAGATAGATTATATAATGGTAAGACAGAGATTTAGGAACCAGGTTTTAAATTGTAAGACATTTCCAGGGGCAGATGTGGACTCTGACCACAATCTATTGGTTATGAACTGTAGATTAAAACTGAAGAAACTGCAAACAGGTGGGAACTTAAGGAGTTGAGACCTGGATAAACTGACTAAACCAGTTGTTGTACAAAGTTGCAGGAGAGCATAAGGGAACAATTGACAGGAATGGGGGAAAGAAATACAGTAGAAGAAGAATGGTTAGCTTTGAAGGATGAAGTAGTGAAGGCAGCAGAGGATCAAGTAGGTAAAAAGACGAGGGCTAATAGAATTCCTTGGGTAACAGAAGAAATACTGAATTTAATTAATGAAAGGAGAAAATATAAAAATGCAGTAAATGAAGCAGGCAAAAAGGAATACAAACGTCTCAAAAATGAGATCCACAGGAAGTGCAAAATGGCTAAGCAGGCATGGCTAGAGGACACATGTAAAGATGTAGAGGCTTATCTCACTAGGGGAAAGATAGATACTGCCTACAGGAAAATTAAAGAGACCTTTGGAGAAAAGAGAACCACTTGTATGAAAATCAAGAGCTCAAGTGGAAAGCCAGTTCTAAGCAAAGAAGGGAAAGCAGAAACGTGGAAGGAGTATATAGAGGGTCTATACAAGGGCGATTTACTTAAGGGCAATGTTATAGAAAGGGAAGAGGATGTAGATGAAGACGAAATGGGAGATATGATACTGCGTGAAGAGTTTGATAGAGCACTGAAAGACCTGATTCGAAACAAGGCCCAGGAAGTAGACAACATTCCATTAGAACTACTGACAGCCTTGGGAGAGCCAGTCCTGACAAAACACTACCATCTAGTGAGAAAAATGTATGAGACAGGTGAAATACCCTCAGACTTCAAGAAGAATATAATAATTCCAATCCCAAAGAAAGCAGGCGTTGACAGATGTGAAAATTACCGAACTATCAGTTTAATAAGTGACGGCTGGAAAATATCAACGCGAATTCTTTACAGACGAATGGAAAAACTGGTAGAAGCCGACCTTGCGGAAGACCAGTTTGGATTCCCTAGAAATATGGGAACACGTGAGGCAATTCTGACACTTCGACTTATCTTAGAAGCTAGATTAAGAAAAGGCAAACCTACGTTTCTAGCATTTGTAGACTTAGAGAAAGCTTTTGACAATGTCGATTGGAATACTCTCTTTCAAATTCTGAAGGTGGCAGGAGAAAAATTCAGGGAGCGAAATTTTATTTACAATTTGTACAGAAACCAGATGGCAGTTATAACAGTCGAGGGACATGAAAAGGAAGCAGAGGTTGGGAAGGGAGTGAGACAGGGTTGTAGCCTCTCCCCGATGTTATTCAGTCTGTATATTGAGCAAGCAGTAAAAGAAACAAAAGAAAAATTCGGAGTAGGTATTAAAATCCATGGAGAAGAAATAAAAACTTTGAGGTTCCCCGATGACATTGTAATTCTGTCAGAGACAGCAAAGAACTTGGAAGAGCAGTTGAACGGAATGGACAGTGTCTTGAAAGGGGGATATAAGATGTACATCAACAAAAGCAAAACGAGGATAATGGAATGTAGTCGAATTAAGTCGGGCGATGCTGAGGGAATTAGATTAGGAAATGAGACACTTAAAGTTGTAAAGGAGTTTTGCTATTTGGGGGCAAAATAACTGATGATGGTCGAACTAGAGAGGACATAAGATGTAGACTCTCTATGGCAAGGAAAGCGTTTCTGAAGAAGAGAAATTTGTTAACATCGAGTATAGATTTAAGTGTCAGGAAGTCGTTTCTGAAAGTATTTGTATGGAGTGTAGCCATGTATGGAAGTGAAACATGGACGGTAAATAGTTTGGACAAGAAGAGAATAGAAGCTTTCGAAATGTGGTGCTACAGAAGAATGCTGAAGATTAGGTGGGTAGATCACATAACTAAAGAGGAGGTATTGAATTGGATTGGGGAGAAGAGGTTTTTGTGGCACAACTTGACTAGAAGAACGAATCGGTTGGTAGGACATGTTCTGAGGCATCAAGGGATCACCAATGTAGTATTGGAGAGCAGTGTGGAGGGTAAAAATCGTAGAGGGAGGCCAAGAGATGAATACACTAAGCAGATTCAGAAGGATGTAGGCTGCAGTAGGTACTCGGAGATGAAGAAGCTTGCACAGGATAGGGTAGCATGGAGAGCTGCATCAAACCAGTCTCAGGACTGAAGACCACAACAACAACAATGCAGGCGGAGCACTGCAGGCACGTAACGTATGTCATCTGTACAGTGGCTAACGTCCCAGCGAGCAGATCATCGGATTAGTATAATTGCTGTCCGTACTTGAGTAGGTGATATGCGCACTCCAGTTCGGCGGATAGGGAAATAGTCATATTACATGTGTTGAGTTTACTTGCCCGCTCACCGGTAATCAGTGACAGCCAAGTTTACGCCCGTCTAATGACGTCGCACACAATCTAAAGTTGCACATATAGCCTGCCAATCTGGAAGTTATATCTTGGGTAGAATTCGATATCGTGTATTTCATATTTGTATGATTTTTGTATTCTACAAGTTTTTTTTAAGAATAATCGAGTTATAGTATCCCGCTCTAGTTCATTCATCTAGTTCCCCGATAACAATAACTGGTTTGGCGTGTTAAACTGAAGTAAAAAAAAATAAACTTAAATGATCATTTGGCATTGAGCCAGGGAGGCCCCATTTGGGGATGTTCGGCGGTTGAGTTGCAAGTCTGATTCAGGTGACACCACATTGGGCCACTTGCTTGTCGGTGATGATGAGGACAACACAACACCCAGTCCACGAGCGACGAAAACCTCCAACGCGGGCGGGCACCGAACCCAGGCCTGCTGCATGGTAAGTAAACATGTTACCACGCAGCTAAGCAGGCGGACTTATGCTGAAGTGTAGTAAAATCACAACGCGTTACTTCATTTTATGGAGATCCTTAGTGTAGGTTGTCAGTGGCGGGGTCTGTATAATATTTACATGCGTGGGAAATCAATTGTGAGGACAACATTTGGGCAGTCACACATACATATTCCGTATGTTATATACACCAGTGGTTTGGAATTGAGCCACAATACTTCTCTGGACGACATGGCAACAGTCCGCTCCACTTGGGTTACCAACCCAATCCACTTTCCTAACTGTGCAGGCGCTATTTATACGCATCTTGACTCGCCTGGTTATCGTGTAGACGTCTCACGTGTTAACATAGTCACCCCATTGGAATACTGAAGTGGTAACACGGATTTCAGTACGCTTCTGGTTTCTGACTGGTTGATCGTAGTGATGTGTTGGGCCTGACGGGTTGGTATAATACTGAACAGCTGCTTGCTGCAATGAGCAGCGGTTGTGCAGTCTTCAGTCGATAGAAGAACTGGCTAGAGGTTTTTCAGTTGTTTGTACAGCCGATATCTTTTATATCTTCAGCGACACTCTTTTCCTACGTTTCATGCCATTAGATAGATGTAACATCTTATTCCGAGAATGGGTGATGCCGTTACTGATGGCTCAAACTTCTCACAGTACACAGATACCGCCTCTCAAAATCATAGGGAATAATATCAAAGTTTCCAAAGATCAAAACATATTTAAGGTATTAGGCCGTTACACTCCAAGCAATAAATTCGTTAACACACCAAATCCGACAAACATGACAGAGGCGTCTACTAACGTAAGGTAGATTGATAGGGAGTTTACCGAACAACCCTATTCCACAAGGGTAAACGGACCACCCAATTTATAAACAACCACCTTCCCGCGGTTGGGCAAACAGAGAAGAATGGTGGGACGACCCCAAAGCAAAACGGCTGGTGATCTCACTAATAAAACAAGTAGAATTTAGCAAGAGTAAATCAAACAACATATCACCAATCACTTAACTTCTAATAAACTATTATTTCTCGAGAAGACCTGGCGCAGCACACTCAAATCGCTCTCCCGAACCGTCCACTACCAGCCGCTTCAACGGACGCAGGAAGGCGCGCAGATCTCCCGTCTTACGGCGTCGCAGCTCGCACCGGCCAGACTGATGTCGTGGGTTGACTCCTGTTGCTCTCATATCGACTGCGAAGTCACTACCCCTCGCTATACGCCGCGGCCCACTGGACTCACGTGGCGACCTCACATGCGCCGACGCTCAAGACGGGCAAGTCATCTTGTGTCTCAGTGCGCGACCGAACAACCGATCGATCCAACCGCCAATGACCATTGCATGAGCAAACTCAAGCAGACTGGCGGCCTAACGCGCAGACTCAGATGCAGGAACTAAGCCGCGACCGGGCGACCACTCGCTGAGTTCTCTTACTGGCGGAGTGGAAAGACTCTCATTTGCCGGCTTTAAAGGTTGATCTACACGACAGGCAGACACTAACTGCCTAACAAACGCGGACGAGAGATAGACTAGCAAGCTGGGGACGAGGGACTGACCTCGACTGACCGACTGGCGAGTTTTTCTTCCCTTTATTGTTATTTTTATACCTGTACAAAAACAGGTAGGCTGGCAGCAGCACCTGACGCCGCTCTGCAGCCTCAGAGTTAACAATTATAAAACAAATAGAAGACACATAAGAGATTGAACAAATGGTGGGTAAAAAACAGTAGATGCAGAACAGAAAAAACACGAAGCCGTTCACTACACGAAAAACCACTAAAACTGTCGACACGACGCACAAACACTGATGAGTTCGATGGCACATGTGAACGTTGGAGGGTGACGGCGGACACACGAGAAACTGATTTCGATGATCTCCGGCGCGCGAATGTCCATGTAGCGTGTGCGAGTCCGGGGACCTGTCAAGAGGGGTAGAAGGGGGAGGGGGAGGGAGAGGGGTGAGCAAAGATGCCAATGGCAGAGGACTGGCGAGCTCACAGCGCCCCTTAAATGCACGTGAACAGGCAACCTTTCCCCTTTCCCATCAGAGGGAGACACCAGAGCTGTGATTGCCACAGCGGCGCCACCGCAAGAAGCGGAGGGCGACTGCTTCACACTACGCGCTGCGGCGCGCTCTTCAAAACAGCCATTTTTACCACTGCTCAGCAACCCTGCACCCTGTTGCCACCAAGACAACATTCACCCGCAGTAATTCTGTCCTGGATATGTGCAGAATGCATCCGCTGCCAACGTATGCCAGGTGACTGACATACGTATTTTCACCTTTCCTTTCTTCCCTCTCCACAATCGAACAGAAAGCAATTTATCTATCCAGGAGCCTAAGAATTCGTGGGCTGCTTCAAATTGGTCTCTTTCGCTATTGGAACATGTGGCGTCCCAGCGACAACTGTGTCATAAAGACATTTAAAAAAAGAACTAGGAACGAGAAGTGTATCTCGCGACGAAATAAATGTAAACGAGCCTTATGTGTTTAACAGACCGCATAGGCTTCGTGAAATTTCCCTGTTTTATAGTAAATATTAAATTTAATTCTAGTATCAAGGAGTAGACTCTTAAAGTGTAATAACTTCTACGCTATTAATAAGGGAGAAAATCGCTCCTAGATTGTTCTTCTCTTCCTCTCTCTCTTCGCTTGTTTCTAGTATTAAGAAGCAGACATCTTGCACCGCTAAAATAATGTAAGCATTAATGCTGTTAACCTTGTCAACATAGTAGGTTAAGGTTTATATGTGAGTTATTTCAATGTACAGTGAGCCCTCTGTCATGTTCCTTGCATTGAATTAATTTTTCTTAAGATGTTTACAGCTCCACAATTTTAGCGGCCGCTGCCATTGCGCGTCGACCTATAAAGCGAAACCATAGCGGAAGCACAGAGATCGCCCGCTTTAACGTTTAACTAACATTTTTTTCCAGCAATGAGCCGCAGCCAAGAGCAACATTAGTTTTAAAATTTTACTGCTCAGTTTATACCGAGAGCCAGGATTCGACTACCACAGCCTGAATATGATGGTAAGTGCAGTATTCTTCGAGTGTTGTGTGGGTTCACAATAATTTCAGTATTTTAATCCATGCTCTTAAAGTACAAATACGCTGAGGCTAATTATAATACTCTTATATTTTCATTCTCAAGTAATGAATAGTGAAGGCAGCAAAAGATCAAGTAGGTAAAAAGACGAGGGCTAGTAGATATCCTTGGATAACACAAGATATATTGAATTTAATTGATGAAAGGAAGGAAAATATAAAAAAATGCAATAAATGAAGCAGGTGAAAAGGAATACAAACATCTCAACAATGAGATCGACACGGAGTGCAAAAAGGCTATGCAGGAATGACTAGAGGCCAAACGCAAGGATGTAGAAGCATATGGCACTAGGGGTACGATAGATGACGCCTACAAGAAAAGGAGACCTTTGGAGAAAACAGAACCACCTGTGTGAATATCAAGAGCTCAGATGGAAAACCAGTTCTAAGCAAAGAAGGGAAAGCAGAAAGGTTGAAGGCGTACATGGAGTATCTATACAAGGGTGATGTGTTTGAAGGCAATATTATGGAAATGGAAGGGGACGTAGATGAAGATGAGACGGGAGATACGATACTGCGTGAAGAATTTGACATAGCACTGAAAGGTCTAAGTCGAAACGAGGCCCAGGGAGTAGAGGACATTCCGTTAGAAATGCTGATAGCATTGGGAGCGCCATCCATGACAAAACTTTTCCATCTGGTGAGCAAGATGTATGAGACAGGTGAAATACCCTTAGACTTGAAGAAGAATATAATAATTCCAGTTCTAAAGAAAGCAGTTGCTGGGAGATGTGAAAATTAACGAACTATTAGTTTAACAAGTCGCGGTTACAAAATACTAACACGAATTCCTTACAGACGAATGGAAAATTGGTAGAAGCTCATCTCGGAGAAGATCAGTTTGGATTCCGTAGAAATGTAGGAACACGCGAGGCGAGAAATTTTGACAATGTTGACTGGAACACTCTCTTTCAAATTATGAAGGTGGTAGGTGTAAAACAAAGGGGGCGAAATGCTTTTTATAATATGTACAGAAACCAGATGGCAGTTATAAGAGATGAGGGGCATGAAAGAGAAGCAGTGGTTGAGAAGGTAGTGAGGGAAGGTTGTAGCCTATCCCCGATGTTATTCAATCTGTATATTGATCAACCAGTAAAGGAAACAACAGAAAAAAATGGAGTAGGAATTAAAATGGAGGGAGGAGAAATAAAAAACATCTATGTTTGCCGATAACATTGTAATCCCATCAGAGACAACAAAGGGCTTTGAAGAACAGTTGAACGGAATGGACAGTGTCTTGCAAGGAGGATATAAGATGAACACCAATAAAAGCAAAACGAGGGTCATGGAATATAGTCGATTTAAATCAGGTGATGCTGAGGGAGTTAGATTAGGAAATGGGAGGCTTAAAGTAATAGACGAGGTTTGCTATTTGGGCAACAAAATAACTGATAATGGTCGAAGTACACAAGGTATAAAATTTACACTGGCGATGGCCAGGAAAGCGTTTCTGAAGAAGAGAAGTCTGTTAACATCGAGTATAGATATAAGTGTCAGGTAGTTTTTCTGGAAGTATTTGTATGGAAGTGAAACATGGACGATAAACAATTTAGACAAGAAGAGAATAGAAGCTTCTCGGAGTTGAAGAGGTTTGCACAGGATAGAGTAGCATGGAGAGCTGCTGCAAACCAGACTTTGGACTGAAGACCACAATGACAACATTATATCATCATCATCATTTATCGCGTTAACAATATACAATGAATTAGGGTATAAATGCAGATATTATGAACATTGGTATGCTAATATGTGCCACTCCAGTGTGTTAGTTCTTTTATCCCTGCATCTAACAGTCCTCCCGCAAAGACGTTGTTCTCTACACGGTCGCAACTGCACCAGTAAGTGTGTAACACCCCACCTTGTCTGGATTTTGCGTGTGTTCGTCCCTGTCAAACATATTACAGAGAAATCGGGAGTGGAAATGTACTCAAGAATGGATAAAGCTAGATTTAAATGTCACCCTGTCGCCCCTAATTAATCTGCGGTGGTAGTGTTGACGATAAATCACACCTATTTTTAATTCCAAACATGAACAATAAGGAACCCTTAGGAGGTTCAATGACATCAGACAATTACACAGAAATAAAATAAAGCAAAGAGTGAATTCAGGATCAAATTAATGAAAGTAAAAGCTCTTCTGAATCAACAAATATATTATCCACTTCAGACCAATGCTGAATAAAAACACAAATGAACCATTTACCAATTACCCTCCCAGCTGCGATTGACAGTGAACTGTGTCAAAATCGGTACAAAACGCGATCTCTTATAAATTGGCTGACTGACTGACATCGATACAACACGAAAAATAAGAAGAATCACTACATCCCAAAGTATCGTGAAACCTCAGTGGAAACAGCAATAGCACGGGATCCCGCTATTTAACGCTACTCCTAACGCAGGCCGAAGCGGGAGTGATCTGATAGTACTACTGCTGCTCTGGCTGCGGTCTCCGGCGGGCGACGGCGCGGCTGTAGAATCTGGGTGTTGCGCCTCAGAAACTACACTCCTACAATACTTGGAAACAGACTGCTGTTCGTAAACTTCTCGAATTGCGACAATCTTTCCATGTGCAAATAGCTGACACGGCTAACGTCCTCTCAGAACGAAAGCCCAAGACGGACTACCTCGACAGAGAGTCGAGCAAGATGGCTCTTCGCCTCTGTTTTCCCCACCAAGCGAATCACATCCCTAGAAATGCTCAAAATACCCATTTCCCCAGTGCCGACAAGTGTATGGCCTGGGGATCGAACTATTTTCCACAATTCTTACCTTTCTACCAAATTTCACGAGTAAATTCCGCCCAAGGCCACAGCTGTGGGCAACAACAATTTTTTCGGAATTTTTTTAATTTCTAAGGGACACCTGGGATGCCCCACTTCAATTACTCGAAGGTGTAAAATTAGTGGAACGTAGGCGAGAGCATGCTCAGCAAGCCACTGGCCTGCCCCACTTCAATTGCTCGAAGGCATAAAATTAGTGGAACGTAGGGGAGAGCACACCCGGCAAGCCATAGCTCTGTTTTGTAAACACTTGAGGTTACACACCTGGAGACGTGTTGTCAGGCTGCTGACCCAGCGCTGTCCCCGGTGCCTCTCATACGACGGCAGTTCAATAAGTAATGCAACACATTTTTTTTCTGAAACAGGGGTTGTTTTATTCAGCATTGAAATACACCAGGTTATTCCCCAATCTTTTAGCTACACAACACTATTTTTCAACGTAATCTCCATTCAATGCTACGGCCTTACGCCACCTTGAAATGAGGGCCTGTATGCCCGCACGGTACCATTCCACTGGTCGATGTCGGAGCCAACGTCGTACTGCATCAACAACTTCTTCATCATCCGCGTAGTGCCTCCCACGGATTGCGTCCTTCATTGGGCCAAACATATGGAAATCCGACGGTGCGAGATCGGGGCTGTAGGGTGCATGAGGAAGAACAGTCCACTGAAGTTTTGTGAGCTCCTCTCGGGTGTGAAGACTTGTGTGAGGTCTTGCGTTGTCATGAAGAAGGAGAAGTTCGTTCTGATTTTTGTGCCTACGAACACGCTGAAGTCGTTCCTTCAATTTCTGAAGAGTAGCACAATACACTTCAGAGTTGATCGTTTGACCATGGGGAAGGACATCTAACAGAATAACCCCTTCAGCGTCCCAGAAGACTGTAACCATGACTTTACCGGCTGAGGGTATGGCTTTAAACTTTTTCTCGGTACGGGAGTGGGTGTGGCGCCACTCCATTGATTGCCGTTTTGCTTCAGGTTCGAAGTGATGAACCCATGTTTCATCGCCTGTAACAATCTTTGACAAGAAATTGTCACCCTCAGCCACATGACGAACAAGCAGTTCCGCACAGATGGTTCTCCTTTGTTCTTTATGGTGTTCGGTTAGACAACGAGGGACCCAGCGGGAACAAACCTTTGAATATCCCAGAATATCCCAACTGGTGAGCAATTGTGACAGCACTACCAACAGAGATGTCAAGTTGAGCACTGAGTTGTTTGATGGTGATCCGTCGATCATCTCGAACGAGTGTGTTCGCACGCTCCGCCATTGCAGGAGTCACAGCTGTGCACGGCCGGCCCACACGTGGGAGATCAGACAGTCTTGCTTGACCTTGCGGCGATGATGACACACGCTTTGCCCAACGACTCACCGTGCTTTTGTCCACTGCCAGATCACCGTAGACATTCTGCAAGCGCCTATGAATATCTGAGATGCCCTGGTTTTCCGCCAAAAGAAACTCGATCACCGCCCGTTGTTTGCAATGCACATCTGTTACAGACGCCATTTTAACAGCTCCGTACAGCGCTGCCACCTGTCGGAAGTCAATCAAACTATACGAGACGAAACGGGAATGTTTGAAAATATTCCACAAGAAATTTCCGGTTTTTTCAACCAAAATTGGCCGAGAAAAAAAATGTGTTGCATTACTTATTGAACTGCCCTCGTATAATGCATTGTGTAAGTAGGCTGTTTATGTTTTCTTATTGGCAACGTTACGTAGCGCGCTGTATGAAAATCACTGGCTGTGCTGTGTGCAGTCTGTGGCTAGTTTGCATTGTTGTCTGCCATTGTAGTGTTGGGCAGCGGCAGCTGGGTGTGAACAGCGCGTAGCGTTGCGCAGTTGGAGGTGAGCCGCCAGCAGTGGTGGATGTGGGGAGAGAGATGGTGGAGTTTGGAAATTTATAAGACTGGATGTCATGATCTGTTATGTATATTATGATTTTTCAACACTATTAAGGTAAATACATTGTTTGTTCTCTACTAAAATCTTTCATTTCCTAACTATACCTATCAGTAGTTAGTGCCTTCCGTAGTTTGAATCTTTTATTTAGCTGGCAGTAGTGGCGCTCGCTGTTTTGCAGTAGTTCGAGTAACGAAGATTTTTGGTGAGGTAAGTGATTTGTGAAAGGTATAGGTTAATGTTAGTCAGGGCCATTCTTTTGTAGGGATTTTTGAAAGTCAGATTGCGTTGCGCAAAAATATTGCGTGTCAGTTTAAGCACAGTCAGGTATAATTTTTCCAAGGGGACGTTTCAATTGACGCAAAATCTGATAGTTATAAAATCACGTAATTATCCCTGTATTACATAGCGAGCGTGCCGATGCGTTTCCACAGACATTTCATACACCGTAATCAAGTGTATTACTCCAACAAATAACAACTAATTATCTACAAAGCTATTGCTCCGCTGTCAGTCGTTTTAATTGACCTGAAGCGCTCGCAAAGTGATTATAGTCACATTAAATGGACTCGTGTAAGGACAAGACCGTTGCCACCTTACAAGTGCAGTACATCTGGCAGTGTAGATTGACCGATTTCCGTCCAGGCATCCACTCTTCAACCACTTACCTACTGCTCAGGGCAAAATAAACTTTAAATGGCTTGCAATTGCCAAATGCACTTGAAAGTTCTAACTGACGTAACAGCATACTACTCCTAACAGCTATAATTGTTAGTTTCCAAGTGAAATAAGTACTGATGTGCATTTATGTTCAATTATGTATCTGTGTAAATACGTTTATACGTGTATCTATGTATACATGCCAGTATGTACGAGGGCAGTTCAATAAGTAATGCAACACATTTTTTTTCTCGGCCAATTTTGGTTGAAAAAACCGGAAATTTCTTGTGGAATATTTTCAAACATTCCCGCTTCGTCTCGTATAGTTTCATTGACTTCCGGCAGGTGGCAGCGCTGTACGGAGCTGTTAAAATGGCGTCTGTAACGGATGTTTCTTTTGGCGGAAAACCAGGGCATCTCAGATATTCATAGGCGCTTGCAGAATGTCTACGGTGATCTGGCAGTGGACAAAAGCACGGTGAGTCGTTGGGCAAAGCGTGTGTCATCATCGCCGCAAGGTCAAGCGAGACTGTCTGATCTCCCGCGTGCGGGCCGACCGTGCACAGCTGTGACTCCTGCAATGGCGGAGCATGCGAACACACTCGTTCGAGATGATCGACGGATCACCATCAAACAACTCAGTGCTCAACTTGACATCTCTGTTGGTAGTGCTGTCACAATTGTTCACCAGCTGGGATATTCAAAGGTTTGTTCCCGCTGGGTCCCTCGTTGTCTAACCGAACACCATAAAGAGCAAAAGAGAACCATCTGTGCGGAATTGCTTGCTCGTCATGTGACTGAGGGTGACAATTTCTTCTCAAAGATTGTTACAGGCGATGAAACATGGGTTCATCACTTCGAACCTGAAACAAAACAGCAATCAATGGAGTGGCGCCACACCCACTACCCTACCAAGAAAAAGTTTAAAGCCAGTAAAGTCATGGTTACAGTCTTTTGGGACGCTGAAGGGGTTATTCTGTTAGATGTCCTTCCCCATGGTCAAACGATCAACTCTGAAGTGTATTGTGCTACCCTTCAGAAATTGAAGAAACGACTTCAGCGTGTTCGTAGGCACAAAAATCAGAACGAACTTCTCCTTCTTCATGACAACGCAAGACCTCACACAAGTCTTCGTACCCGAGAGGAGCTCACAAAACTTCAGTGGACTGTTCTTCCTCATGCACCCTACAGCCCCGATCTCGCACCGTCGGATTTCCATATGTTTGGCCCAATGAAGAACGCAATCCGTGGGAGGCACTACACGGATGATGAAGAAATTATTGATGCAGTACGACGTTGGCTCCGACATCGACCAGTGGAATGGTACCGTGCAGGCAAACACGCCCTCATTTCAAGGTGGCGTAAGGCCGTAGCATTGAATGGAGATTACGTTGAAAAATAGTGTCGTGTAGCTAAAAGATTTGGGGAATAACCTGGTGTATTTCAATGCTGAATAAAACAACCCCTGTTTCAGAAAAAAAATGTGTTGCATTACTTATTGAACTGCCCTCGTAGATGGAAAAAAGCTTTTTCAAAAGTTGCTCTAAATATATTTTAATGCTTAATCTCTTTTCAGAGAACGTTTAACAATCACATTGACTTACACACACTTTTGACACTTTACAAAGCCTGTGAGGATTGTACGAGATAACACGACATGATGACGAAGTGTATTCTCCAAATGGCATTAATTATTAAAACAAATTTGCAACAGTGTTCGAAAAAAGTTATGGACATGAATGATAAGCTATACAAGACGCTGTTAGCCCGAAAACGAAAGTTGCCATGCCTAAAAGAATACACAAAAAGCGCGCTTTTTGGTCCCACGGAGCACATATTTTTTCCCATGGTGGAGGTAAAGTAAACAAGAATACAACCATTTTGTTTGCATTGGACGAACTTTGTGTGTTTTTCGTCTGAAGGGTGGACTACAGCATCGCACTGTTTCTAGACATCACTCTACCTGCAGCTGAGCACATTTGCAATTATATACATTGCGTCACTTGCTTTTCCTGATGCACCTTCGACTGCCTGACAAAACACAAATCCGTTAGACGCCATTCGAACCGACACTCGGTCATTTCGCCCTGACAGTGGTGCATTGCGGTATCAATGTCGTGCATTCAACTTCCGTACTAAGTCACGACTTGCCTTATAGCCCTACGTGCTTCATTAAGACAGGACGAGTCGACGAATAGAAAGCGATGGCAGCACCACAGTTCTCAGACACTCGCTTAATTACAGTGGAAGTAAGAAGCCAATACAGTATAGCACTGACGTAACGCTAGGGTCTTGATTTCCAAGCCATACAGCCACAACAGTCGTAGTCTCTCCGTTCCTGGTTTCTACTGTCCCTCGGACAGTCCCATAATCTTTGTCAGCCCCAATGGACGTACATGCTCTAGAAGTACAGTACGCTGACTCAACCTGTGATGTAAGGATGTGTCACGTGTACCCACAAATAAGAACTTAGTAACTTTCTTGTCGGAAGTAAAAAGAATTAAAAGAAATTTTCTTCCCAGTGAAAGATTCGGGCACTGGAGGGGAGGGTTGAGGGGGGGGGGGGGAGGGAGGACGCGGGATGGTACAGTCATGAGCTGGAAGAATTGCACAAAAGGTCAAAACTTGAAAACCTGATGAGAAGCAAACGTCTTGTCTAGACGAATGGTCAAGTCGTCACCCATTGATGGCCTTTAAAACTCTTGTACTCTGTTCCCTATTAAGTGTTACAATGATAAAGATGATGTATTCATGGCAGGCTTGAGACTGCGAACCACAGCCTGGGGAACTACGAAAATGGCCGTATAACAAGGCTGCAGAACAGCCACCTCGAGCAGACCGTCATGAGCTACTCTAAGTAACCATATTTTCTGAGTTCATCGCTCCTCTCTGCTTGCCTAATTCGTAATATAGCTCTGCTGCACTACCACAGGTCTTTGAGTTTGCCAGCAGTAGCCGACAGCAACTCACAGGTGAAGAAACATTTCCTTGAGTATCTCTGCTAGTGTGGTCTGTGTTGTGTGAAACACTGTGAATTTGCTCACAGTTATGATCAAATGTCACTTCTGATAGACTCTAAACATCTGAAATTTCATGTGTCACTTTCTTCTTCTTCTTGCATTTCTCAATTTTAGTTTTCATTCCTTTGTTGTTTTTTCCTTTTCTTCCAGTATTCCTGTCTTCATACCACTTTGTACAAGTTTCCTTTTCTGTTCTACCTCGGAATTCTCCTGGTTTTAAAACTTTTTTCCCTAAAAACCAGACGCTCCGGGTAGCCGCGCGATCTGAGACGCCTTCCCACGTTTCGCGCGACTCTACCCGTCGGATGTTCCGAGTCCTCCCTCGAGCATGGGTGTGTGTGTATGTGTGTTAGTATAAGTTAGTTTAAGTAGTGTCTAAGCCTAGGGACCGATCACCTCAACAGTTTGGCCCCACAGGAACTTACCACAACTTTCCAATTTTCCTAAAAACCTCTCTTTTCAATGTGTCTGTCTTCTCTTATGTTGTCTCTTTCCAACTCCTTCTAACCTCTTCAATCCAGGTATTGTTAATTTCTTTTCCCTAAGGTATTTGAAGATCTCTTTTGTCAGATAATTGTCACCTACTCTATAAATATGTCCAAAATTAGTAATGTCTTTGTCTTTACTTTTTATTAAATTTCATAATAACTCCTTAATTTCCAAAATTCTGCATTTATCTGAGGACCTAACTTTTCATAATAATTACTTCTAATTTATCAAGCTTATAACCTAATGCTATATATTCGGTAGTATGAGACATTCCTGTTTCACTGCTTTGTTGTAGTCCATTAAGTCTGCTGCGAAATATTTTTTTGTTGTAAGTATTCTTAGTTATGCCAAATATATTTTTTTGGTTCTGTTGTATCCTTTCCTCTAAAGCAGCTTTTTCTTAACTGTTTTCTTGAGTAGTCTCTCCCAAATATTTGAAATTTTTACCTTTTCGGTTTTCTCAGAACATGTTATTAAATACTTTGAAGCACTTTTTGTATTTGTCACAAATTTTTTCTCTGCAAACACTGTTAAAGACTGTCGTGTTTGCTGTCTCATTGAGAAGACTCACGTTGTTGCGTTTGTCAGGTTTTCAGAAAGTATGGGAGTCTTCTCCAAAAGGTAGGCAATTTACTACATCACGTTTGTTTTTAATCTCTAGCACGAGTGGCGATATTTTGGATTCTTTAACTTGTCCTTACAGGCGAAATATAAGTAGGTAAAAGACATGAGGTTGTCTGATGTACATATTTATTTTGAAAGGTTGAGATATCTCCACCATAAATTGTAATCTCACGATTGTGTCTATCAGAGTTTCTCGGCTTAGGTTCTCCAACCACGGTTATTCATTTTGGAGTTAAATTTTTCTCGTAAACAAAGATTCGTGACGTAAGTGATATTAGTATTTGATAGTCATTACATCAAATGGTTCAAATGGCTCTGAGCACTATGGGACTTAACATCTGTGGTCATCAGTCCCCTAGAACTTAGAACTACTTAAACCTAACTAACCTAAGGACATCACACACATCCATGCCCGAGGCAGGATTCGAACCTGCGACCGTAGCAGCCTCGCGGTTCCGGACTGAGCGCCTAGAACCGCTAGACCACCGCGGCCGGCATAGTCATTACATAACGTGACTGTAAAAGTGTTTATGTACTGCTACAGCAAGTAGATGGCCACAATGCAAGTTAATGCAACATATGGGCTGTAAGCCGACCTGCTCGGCGTCCAAGACGACTGATTGCAGTGGGTAATGAGTAGAGGACAGTGTGTAACTTGGCTTGCACATGTGTACTGGTTTCCTGATCTGCATATCGCTTGATATGATGGCAATCATGTTTTTAATAGCAGGCTGAAGTAAAGAAACGTCGGAATAGACCAATACGAAGTGAACTTCCGTGATTTAGCCGTCACTCGCAAGTGGCAAATTTTCATTTTGTAACATGCAGTAACAAAATTGTGGCTGCAACAGTAGCGTAGCATAAAAAAGGAGAAGCAGCACGGGATAATTAATTCAAACTACAATAAATCAGAGACAACAAAGCAGGCAGTGTCGGCGCGCGTATTTCAAACCGAGTGGCGCGTGAATTGGGGGATGGAGCGGATACGGCCGAAAAAAAAAGTGGAGAGGGGTAGCTTCCATTGTACGCGTGTATAAAGAATAACATATAATTTATCGCCTCGCGAACAGTGACAATAACATTTAGAACGGCGGCTCAGTGTTGGCAAAAAGCGGCAGCGGCGGTCGTTTGTGCCGAATAGCAGGTCGGTGGTCTCGACACAATGGCTTTGAATTATTTACTCCCCCGGCGGGCGCGGGAGGAGGGACACAAAAATGTCTGCGGTCGGCGTTTGCCGATGTCTGTCCAGAGACAGGGCGCTTTGTCTGGGGGGCGGCAGACAAGCGCCTGCGGTTAAAGGCAGAGCGCGAGACGCCGCGCCCGGTTTTTAGGGGTGGGGGTGGGGGTGAGGGCTGCGGGGGTGGGGCAGCGTTTTGTCACAAGTGTCGGGGCTGCGCAACAGGCTGCCTGCCTCGCCAGCCGCTGCCGAGTGCGTGAGTGACTTGCAGACCACTGGCTGAGGCTGGAGCCACGGTTTAATGACTGCCCTCACTCAGAGAAGCACATGTGCTACACAGAGTTTTTATTTTGCTTTGATTTCCTAGATATATACAGGACGAAAACGGGAAAATTACTACATATACAGGGTGAGTCACGAGGTTTTCCCCCGGTTTCTGGAGGGTATTACTTAGGTTATTTGACAAAAAGCCGGCCGGTGTGGCTGTGCGGTTCTAGGCGCTGCAGTCCGGAACCGCGGGACTGCTACGGTCGCAGGTTCGAATCCTGCCTCGGGCATGGATGTGTGTGATGTCTGTAGGTTAGTTAGGTTTAAGTAGTTCTAAGTTCTAGGGTACTGATGACCACAGATGTTAAGTCCCATAGTGCTCAGGGCCATTTTGAAAAAAAAAATATAAATACAGTAATGGGATCAGATCCGTAACTAAGGAGCTACAGTAATTGAAAAACTCAGGAAAATGGCAGAAAAAACTTTTATTGTAGGATTTCACTATCAAAAATGCACATAACAATTTAAACAGTTTTGTAGCAGTCTCTTGCATTCAGAATGGATTTCAAGCAAGTGTTTAAAATTTTCTCCCTGCATTTGAAGGCAAAGATACGCACGGGAACGAGCCGCGCGAGCAGCATTTCGTAATTTCATATGCTCGTTCATTACTGACGTTGCGGCATCGAAAATGTGTTGTATCAATTCCTCTCGTGTTTTCACCTTAACTTTGTACTCGATGTCTTTCATCCCATCCCCTCCCCCCCCCCCCCCCCAGATGCGGTAATGTTCAAATGCGTGTGAAATCTTATGGAACTTAACTGCTAAGGTCATCAGTCCCTAAGCTTACACACTACTTAACCTAAATTACCCGAGGGAGGACTCGAACCTCCGCCGGGACCAGCCGCACAGTCCATGACTGCAGCGCCTTAGACCGCTCTGCTAATCCCGTGCGGCAGATGCAGTAATCTAGGGGTGATAAATCTTGGGACCTGGCAAGACAGTTGACACGACCCCCGCGACCTATCCATCGATGTGGAAACTGCTGATTAAGATAAGCTGTCACCACATGGTGGAAGTGTGCAGGTGTCCCGTCATGTTGGACATACATGTCGCGTCTTGTTTCCAGAGGAACATCTTAAAGAAGCTGCGGTGTCTTCTCGTAAAAAGACTAGGCTTAGACTACGAGAGTACGCACTGGGCAGTTGGTAATCATCACTCTTCAATGAGGCATTTGTTAAGAATGATGGGGTATTTCTGTTTGGGCTTCCTGTACAGCCATCATAGGACCCTACGCTGCACTTGCAGTACAAGTCGGATGCACGCAGTCTTTCTGCTGCTGACGAGGCGTAGCACCTCCAGCCAGGTTTTGGTGCATACTTTGGAGTACTGTCCTGTATTACTGCCAAATAAATGTGGTGTTGTCAACGATGTTTCCTTGGTGTTCTCAAGAGTAATTAGGACCTCATCACCATATCCCATCTGGCTGTCTCCTGGCGGCTGTGAGAGTGTGGGACTTGAACCCCATATCTTTGCATCGTGCAACACCCACATATCTAGGACAACAAGAACTGACCATATGCAGTTCCACCTTTAGGTCAACAGCTACGAGCTGAATTTCACGACAATGTGTTGTGGTGAGTGACTCATATTTGTTTGCATCCTTTTTTGTTTTTTCATGGCCATGTTGAGCGTTAAGGACCTTCACAACACGTTAAAAGTGTCGTTTGTCAAACTACAAGACTTCACAGACTTGTCTCACTTCGTGGGAACACTAGAGAAGTTTACTTGTACACAGTGTGCTGTCCGAACTGCAATTTATCTTGGCATGACTTGCCTTGTGTTCAAGTTGTGTCAGCTATGTGTAGTATGTGTAGAGGGGTTGGTCGCCAAGTACACCTGTGCTTGTTAGGCTACGATACAATGTGAAGATTACGTTTAATTTAATTCCTTTTTTGCCTATTGTCTGTGAAGTTTCCTTGTTTGTGGTGTAACAGCTGAGGGAGTTTACGCAAATGCCAGAAGTAAGAGCAGCTACACTGAATGAAACAGTGGAGCTCTGAAGGGGCAGATAGCCGCGTTGTAAGGACCAAACATTGGTGAACTGGCCACAGGTCTATTATAGCGCTATCAGAAGCAGAAAACATAGGTTCTTTAGGGAAAAACTCAATGGACTATCGCAGAAGTACGACGAGTCACTGGAATCGTTCTCTGACAAGATTAGGAAACTGAACTCACAAAAGCATGAAGTGATGTAGAATTTGGAGGCCGATGGAGTGATTCTGCATGAGACAGAGAGTAGTACTAGGGATGTAATCATACAGTGTAGGCTTTCACGGCCGGTATTGTCTTCAGTTAAAACTTCCGGGCTAAGAGGTCGTGGTCGATGTACCACCGCCTCTCAGACCGGAAGTTTTAACTGAAGAGTACTAGGGATGTGTTTCTATGAGGTATTTCTGCTGATATGTCAATGAAGATCAGAATGGAGAACACAAGTGACTTACTTACTGCCATTAAGATTGATATGCAATTAGAGGAGATCCACAATGCTACATGGAGACAGAGCGATCGTGGTGTTTCTTCTTCTGAAGTATTTTATATGTGGGCGCAAGCACCACATCATGAACAATGTCGTCAACCTGAATGTCATGAATGTGGAGAGGTGGAATGTCAAGTGCGTGACTGTCAGAGGAAGGCAAGGGACAAGCAACGTCCCAATAATTGGTCGTTAAGCGGCAATGGGGGTGCCTCATCTGTGGGATGGCATTCCCCATAGAACATAAGACTGTGGAAAACGTATACAGAGACGGAGTGTTTCCAGAATGAGATTTTCACTCTGCAGCGGAGTGTGCGCTGATATGAAACTTCCTGGCAGATTAAAACTGTGTGCCGGACCGAGACTCGAACTCGGGACCTTTGCCTTTCGCGGGCAATTGCTCTACCAACTGAGCTACCCAAGCACGACTCACGCCCCGTCCTCACAGCTTTACTTCTGCCAGTACCTCGTCTCCTATCTTCCAAACTTTACAGAAGCCCTCCTGCGAACGGAGTGTTGTATACTCTGCGAAATAAATGATACGGAACATAAATTTCTAGTCGACACGGGATAATGTGTCATTAGTTAGTCTCGGTCTTTTGGGCAGAATGAGACTGAGGTCGTCCCGTTGTAGGTTACTCCGAGTAGGTGATAATGAAGTCATTGGGGACAATGCTGTTCAGTTTTAACGTGGGAATAAGTGTTGTCGAGGGGATGCATAAGTATTGCCGGGTGTTGGTGAGGGGTATTGTGAGATGCTGGGACTCGATTTTCTTGTTAAAGATTACCCAAAATTTGACCTTTGCAGCGTACAATTGGACTTATTGAGACATTGTTTCTCCTGGGGGCAATAGCTACAAGCTTTACAGCAGACACAGGCACTAAAAATCAATTCTCATGGCATAATACTGCAAGGTACAGGGAAGTTGATCTGCTAGAGCATAGATACGGATATTTTATGTTTCCGGTCAGTCTTGATAACTTTGGCAAGGACGAAGGGAATTTGCCAATGGGTTTACTAATCGCTAATTTGGATGTTTTGGAGGAAGATGACATAGACAAGTCAACTGAGGACCTTTGGCACATGAAAACTGTCAATGTATCTGCATTACGTGAGAAAGTGAGACATTTACAGGAATGTGATACAGAAGAAATGGAACGTTTGTTACTGTAGTTCATTGATTTGTTTAATCCGAGTGGTCCGTCACTCACGCAACACAGAATATCAACGAGGAATAATGCTCCAGTATGCAAGAACCCGTATAGAGTTCTGAAGTGTATGCAACCAATAAAGGAAGACTTTACCGAGCAGCTGATAGTATTATTGAGCATAGTGATAGTCCATGGGGGGAGGGGCACCAGTAATCAGTAATTTTGGTCCCAATGGCAATAAAAATGCAAATTTTGCTGTGACTACCGATGACACAATGCACGAACGATCACCAGTACATATCTGGCACTAAACATAACAGACTCTCGACAACTTGAATCAGTTTAACTAATAGAAGCAGCACCAGAGGACGATTAAAGCCAGCTTTTTCCATGCCAGGAAATCATTTCTAATATCGTTGAATGCCATTCGGACTCTTTTAGAGATTATTGGATGGTGTACTTAGAGGATTGCAACCAAAACAATGTTTGATCTGTCTGGATGTCATAATGGTGTTTCCAAAGGACGTGGAAGAGCATGTTCGGCAGTTGGAGGAGATATTCAAAAGACTGAGTACAGCACAGCTAACCCTACGCATCAATAAATATTAGTTTTCATCGACGGAAATAAATTATCTAGGGCATATAATAGGCAAGGAAGGTGTGAGAACAGGGCCACGTTTACTCTCAGCAGTTCAGAAATTTTCGCCACCAAAGGCAACTAAACAGATGCAGAGTTTCATTGGTCTCTGTAATTATAGTCAATTCGTAAATGACCCTACTGAAATTGCTGGACCTCTGAACCGTTTTTTGTGGAAAGAAGCAAAATTTGAATGGTGTACTGAATGTAAGACGGCATTTGATACTTTAAAGGGAGCACTGACATCAGAGGCAATTATGATATTCGCCGATTTCGAAAAATAATTTATTCTGTTTTGTAACCATATGGCTCTGGGGGTTGTCCTAGGACAGAAAAGAGATGGTGAAGACTGTGTTGTAGCGTAGGCATTCCGACAGTTGAACAAAGCAGAGAAAAATTATTCCACGACTGAGAAGGAATAGACTCCCAGTTATGTGCCTGGTTCGAAAACTCCTTAAGTAGTAGAACCCAGTATGTTGTTTTTGATGGCGAGTGTTCATCGGAGACAAGGGTAACATCAGGAGTGCCCTGCAGACGTACACATTTTTCACAACGCTGACGCCATGATTCCATGGCAGCGGCGAAGGCTTCTTTAGGAGTTTGTTTTGACCACTGGAAAATCGCTGAGGCAATAGCAGCACGGCTGGTGAATGTGCGGCCACGGAGAGTGTGAAACTTCCTGGCAGATTAAAACTGTGTGCCCGACCGAGACTCGAACTCGGGACCTTTGCCTTTCGCGGGCAAATGCTCTACCATCTGAGCTACCGAAGCACGACTTACCCCCGGTCCTCACAACTTTACTTCTGCCAGTATCTCGTCTCCTGCCTTCCAAACTTTACAGAAGCTCTCCTGCGAACCTTGCAGAGCTAGCACTCCTGAAAGAAAGGATATTGCGGAGACATGGCTTAGCCACAGCCTGGGGGATGTTTCCAGAATGAGATTTTCACTCTGCAATCAGCGCACACTCCGCTGCAGAGTGAAAATCTCATTCTGGAAAAATCCCCCAGGCTGTGGCTAAGCCATGTCTCCGCAGTATCCTTTCTTTCAGGAGTGCTAGTTCTGCAAGGTTCGCAGGAGAGCTTCTGTAAAGTTTGGAAGGCAGGAGACGAGATACTGGCAGAAGTAAAGTTGTGAGGACCGGGCGTAAGTCGTGCTTCGGTAGCTCAGATGGTAGAGCACTTGCCCGCGGAAGGCAAAGGTCCCGAGTTCGAGTCTCGGTCGGGCACACAGTTTTAATCTGCCAGGAAGTTTCATATCAGCGCACACTCCGCTGCAGAGTGAAAATCTCATTCACGGAAAGTGTCTTTCATTGTTGGAAAAAGCCAAAAGTCACTAGGAGCCAGGTCAGGTGAGTAGGGAGCATGAGGAATCACTTCAAAGTTGTTATCACGAAGAAACTAAAATGGTTCAAATGGCTCTGAGCACTATGGGACTCAACTGCTGTGGTCATCAGTCCCCTAGAACTTAGAACTACTTAAACCTAACTAACCTAAGGACATCACACACATCCATGCCCGAGGCAGGATTCGAACCTGCGACCGTAGCAGTCGCACGGTTCCGGACTGCGCGCCTAACGAAGAAACTGTTGCGTAACGTTAGCTCGATGTGCGGGTGCGTTGTCTTGGTGAAACAGCACACGCGCAGCCCTTCCTGGACGTTTTTGTTGCAATGCAGGAAGGAATTTGTTTAAAAAAAAATGGTTCAAATGGCTCTGAGCACTATGGGACTAAACATCTCTGGTCGTCAGTCCCCTAGAACTTAGAACTACTTAAACCTAACTAACCTAAGGACAACACACACATGCATGCCCGAGGCAGGATTCGAACCTGCGACCGTAGCAGTCGCGCGGCTCCGAACTGGGCGCCTAGAACCGCTAGACCACCGCGGCCGGCTGTTCTTCAAAACATTTTCGTAGGATGCACCTGTTACCGTAGGGCCCTTTGGAACGCAATGGGTAAGGATTACGCCCTCGCTGTCCCAGAACATGGACACCATCATTTTTTCAGCACTGGCGGTTACCCGAAATTTTTTTGGTGGCAGTGAATCTGTGTGCTTCCATTGAGCTGACTGGCGCTTTGTTTCTGGATTGGAAAATGGCATCCACGTCTCATCCATTGTCACAACCGACGAAAAGAAAGTCCAATTCATGCTGTCGTTGCGCATCAACGTTGCTTGGCAACATGCCACACAGGCAGCCATGTGGTCATCCCTCAGCATTTGTGGCACCCACCTGGATGACACTTTCCGCATTTTCAGGTCGTCATGCAGGATTGTGTGCACAGAACCCACAGAAATGCCAACTCTGGAGGCGATCTGTTCAACAGTCATTCGGCGATCCCCCAAAACAATTTTCTCCACTTTCTCGATCATGTCGTCAGACCAGCTTGTGCGAGCCCGGGGTTGTTTGGGTTTGTTGTCACACGGTGTTCTGCCTTCATTAAACTGTCGCACCCTTGAACGCACTTTCGACACATCCATAACTCCATCACCACATGTCTCCTTCAACTGTCGATGAATTTAAATTGGTTTCACACCACGCAAATTCAGAAAACGAATGATTGGACGCTGTTCAAGTAAGGAAAACGTCGCCATTTTAGGTATTTAAAACAGTTCTCATTCTCGCCGCTGGCGGTAAAATTCCGTCTGCCCTACGGTGCTCCCATCTCTGGGACGTATTGACAATGAACGCGGCCTCATTTTAAAACAATGCGTATGTTTCTATCTTTTTCCAGTCCGGAGAAAAAAAATCGGAGGCGTTAGAACTTGAATGCACCTCGTACATAAATGATGTAGCAGATAGGGTGGGCAGCAGTCTGCGCTTTTTCACTGTTGTGTACAGGAAGGTGAAGAAGATAAGTGACTGTAGGTTGATACAAGATGACCTAGACAATATTTCTAATTGGTGTGATAAATGGCAGCTGGCTCTAAATGTAGGAAACTGTAAGTTAATGTGGTTGAGTAGAAAAAACAGGCCCGTAATGTTCGTATACCGCGTTTGTAGTATCCTTCTTGACGCAGTCATGTCGTTTAAATATCTGGGCATAACGTTGCCAAGCAACTTGAAATGGAATTGTAGTAGGGAAGGCGAATGGTCGATTTCAGTTTATTGGGAGAATTTTTGGAAAGTGTAGTTCATCTCTAAAGGAGACCGCTTATAGGACGCTAGTGCGACCTATTCTTGAGTATTGTATCAGGGTTTGAAGTCCGCACCAGGTTGTATTGAAAGAAGAGATCGAAGCAATTCAGAGGCGGGCTGCTAGATTTGTTACCGATAGGTTCGATCATCATGCAAGTGTTATATGCTTTAGGAGCCAAAACGGGAACCCCTGGAGGGCGAAGACAGTCATTTCGAAGAACACTACAGAGGAAGTATAGAGAACAGGCGTTTGAACCTGACTATAGCACGATCCTACTGCTGCCAACATACACTACTGGCCATTTAAAAATTCCTACACTAAGGAGAAATGCAGACGATAGACGGGTATTCATTGGACAAATGTATTATACTAGAACTGACATGTGATTACATTTTCACGCAATTTGGGTGCATAGATCCTGAGAAATCAGTACCCACAACAACCATCTCTGGCCGTAATAACGGCCTTAATACGCCTGGGCATTGAGCCAAACAGACCTTGGATGGCGTGTACAGGTACAGCTGCCCATGCAGCTTCAACACGATACCACAGTTCATCAAGAGTAGTGACTGGCGTATTGTGACGAGCCAGTTGCTCGGCCACCATTGACCAGACGTTTCAATTGGTGAGAGATCTGGAGAATGTGCTGGCCAGGGCAGCATTCGAATATTTTCTGTATTCAGAAAGGCCCGTACAGGACCTGCAACATGCGGTCGTGCATTATCCTGCTGAAATGTAGGGTTTCGTAGGGATCGAATGAAGGGTAGAGCCACGGGTCGTAACACATCTTAAATATAACGTTCACTATTCAAAGTGCCGTCAATGCGAACAAGAGGTGACCGAGACGTGTAACCAATGGCACCCCATATCATCACGCCGGGGGATACGCCAGTAAGGCGATGACGAATACACGCTTCCGATGTGCGTTCACCGCAATGTCGCCAAACACGGATGCGACCATCATGATGTTGTAAACAGAACCTGGATTCATCCGAAAAAATGACGTTTTGCCATTCGTGCACCCAGGTTCGTCGTTGAGAACACCATCGCGGGCGCTCCTGTCTGTGATGCAGCGTCAAGGGTAACCGCAGCCATGGTCTCCGAGCTGATAGTCCATGCTGCTGCAAACGTCGTTGAACTGTTCGTACAAATGGTTGTTGTCTTGCAAACGTCCCAATCTGTTGACTCAGGGATCGAGACGTGGCTGCACGATCCGTTACAGCCATGCGGGTAAGATGCCTGTCATCTCTACTGCTTGTGATACGAGGCAGTTGGGTTCCAGCACGGCTTTCCGTGTTACCCTCCTGAACCCACCGATTCCATATTCTGCAAACAGTCATTGGATTTCGACCAACGCGAGCAGCAATGTCGCGATACGATAAACCGCAATCGCGATAGGCTAAAATCTGACCTTTATCAAAGTCGGAAACGTGATGGTACACATTTCTTCTCCTTACACGAGGCATCACAACAACGTTTCACCAGGCAACGCCGGTCAACTGCTGTATGAGAAATCGGTTGGAAACTTTCCTCATGTCAGCACGTTGTAGGTGTCGCCACCGGCGCCAACCTTGTGTGAATGCTCTGAAAAGCTAATCATTTGCGTATCACAGCATCTTCTTGTCGGTTAAATTTCGTGTGTGTAGCACCTCATCTTCGTGGTGTAGCACTTTTAATGGCTAGTAGTGTACATTTCGCGTAGAGACCACGATGATTCGAGAAATTACACTCGTACAGAGGCATATTGTCAGTCGTTTTTCCCTCGTTCTATCCGCTAGTGGAGCAGGAAAGGAAATGACTAGTTGTGGCAAAGGGTGCCCTCCACCATGTACCGTACGATGGATTGCGGAGTATGTATGTAGATGTCGATGTAGATGCAGGAAGACAAGCTAGCAGTAATCTATGGTATTACGTAGTTCCGCTGTTATTTAGATGGCCAAAAGTTTAAGGTGATGATGGATCACGCTGCTCTCAAATGGTTATTGGGATTGAAAGACCTTCGCAGCAGTTTAACAAGGTGGGCATTCCGTTTGAATCAATTTTATTAGGAGGTAATTCACAAGCCAGGGAAAACGCGTGCTAACGCCGACAGTTTAAGTGGAAAAAATGCAGTTCTGCAAACTCTGGCAGGAGCGTTGCTGAATGGCTGCTGAGTCCCCACCTCAGTTCGTGACGCCCGATGGCTTGCGGGCTTGCTGAGGGGTACAACAAAGTGCGGATTAAGAGTGGCAGGACCTGCAGCTTTCCGGTACCATGTCTTGATCGTATATTGTCAGGCCATGGTGTACGAAGAGCAACTGATAGAGGAATTGCCGAAAAATTTTGGTGGAGGGCTAGAAAACGAGATGTCGAGCAATATGTCAGGAACTGTGTCCCTTGCGAGCAACGAGGTTATCTTAGCTACCGATCAGTGCCGTTATAACGTCTCCCGGAAGCATCTAAACCATTTCACATACTTAGATTGTACGCTTTTGTCCCATTTAGTAAAACACCATTAGGAAATAAATACATGCTGACTAGAAGTGACCATTCCCCGTGTTATCTAGTGATGACTGCAATTCCTAGCCAAAACGCGAGTACAGTTGGCTCAAGCCTTAGTAAATAATTTGTTGCTCACATTTGGCATTCATGACACGCTAATTACAAACCAGGGAATCAATTTCACGTCCAATGTTATAAAGCAATTGTGTCGATTTCTGCGAATTCACAACCTGGGAACAAGATCCTTCCACCCTCAAGCCAATGGGAGACAAGAGAGAGTCAAGAGAGAGTTCATCGCAGGATTTCTAAAATACTAAGCTGTTACATTAACAGTAATCATGAAAATTGGGTCATGTATTTAAATTTTGTAACTAATGTATACAATTCTAAAGTTCATACGGCTGTTGGCCTTTCGTTGTACGAGATAATATATTGGAGAAAAATGCCTTCACGTTCTGAAGTGTTTAAGTCGAAGCTTGGATCCGATGTTGAATCAGTAAAAAAGTTTGCTAAAAAATTGCGAGACATTTGACAACGAGTAAAACGCGCAAATACGAAAGCCTCAGAATGAGAAGAGCAGATAGGACAATGCGTAGGGAAGTTATCGCAATACAGGATTGGCCAGTGGGTATTAGCAAGGTACCTATATACACCAAAAGGCTAAACAAAGAAATTCCTGACCCAGTACCATAAACCATACCAACTAGTGGAAATGACATGGCCTGTAAATGTTAAAATACAGAAACCAACGAAGTCTTCGAATATTCACGTGGGACGTACTAAGCCTTATAAGGGAACTGTCGATGCATTACCACAGATACCAACGGCATCTGACAGACAGAATGGAACAAAGAAGAAATAGACGAATAATGACCAACGTCCAAAATGCCTTACGATCTTAGGCCCGTCGGTAGATAAGATCTGAGACTGTTGTTTGCACATATCGCATTGTTTTTTGCCTATATTGCACTTTGTTTGTTCTTGTGTAGATTATTGGGAACTCTTCCAGTTTTATTTCGTTCTATTTCTACTGTGTTTGAAAGTGTTATTTATTTTTCACTATCGAGGTATCGATGCAGTGTTGTTTTTATATCTGGGGGTACAGTTTAGTACGGGTAATCTTGCCTTCTGAAGGGGAGACAGTGATAAAATTTCCTTTCTCTCAGGCCACATACTAAAACGGATACAGTTACGCACCAAAGATGAGGTAATAAATCCAGAACAAAGAGATGGCTACGCTCTAATGTCGTTGGAAGACTTACAGAGATATCGGAGGAAAAGAGTTACTATCTGCCAAGTAGAATGATACAGACTGGAGTACAGCCGTGCGAGGTCCAGCTATTCCTGGGAGAAACCGAAGCAAAAGGGTGTCAAAAGGGAAATGTTAACGCTGTATCCACATTTACAGGGAGTAGACACCCACTGAGTCTACTCAGTTTTTTTACCGGAAGTAGTCATAGTAAACTGCTGTGAATACATCAATAGAGTGGAATTACGGGATAGCGGAATAATAATAATAATAATCGGTACGACTTGTGATTTAGCAGGAGCGACATATCGTCTACCAGCTACAATCATTGGTATGACAGTACTTGGTGGGACCAAACTATGTTGTACAGTACCGAGAATCCCCTGGAGGTGCTGCCTACCTAAAACTTAACCTTCCTAAATAATATCATGAATCCATACATTCTGAGGTCACTAGTACCAATGCACAAGGGAGAATTGCAGCTGAACAAATGTCCCAACACATAACGGAATACAGCGAGAGATAATATCATAATATCCCGATCATAAGAGTGACTTCTACGAGCACTTTGTGGTTCTGATTGCGATTTGTGTAATCTACTTCTGTTTTAAATGGAAGTCAGTGCACCGTTGAGAATTACCTGTGCACCAGATATCCGTTGAACGGTTTGTAAATAAAGCTCAGACATATTAAGGAAATTACGTATATGAATAACTGTCTTAGTATGTAAGAAATAAATTCCTCAGAGACCTACATTATCGCTTCGCTGTATCAACCGTAGAAAATCATGCAAATTAGCTATATTGTAATGGAAGACTGACTGAAGTTGTACAGTGTGTAACCACTGCTACAATATATGTAGGATGAGGATAACGCAGGTAATCCCAACTGAAAATTTCGAGATGAATTTTCTGTCCCAGGATAGTATTCCCAGAGGACATTAAAAAGTAGTCCAAGTTCTACCTAGGCAGCTCCTGGAAGGCGAACTACTTGTGTGCGTGACCAATACTTTGCCAACTAGGGGAAAATTCTGAGCGTGTTGCGGCAAACACGGAAGCTATCACAACCCGAGGAAGCTATCACAACGAGCGCCCAAGTCTGCAAGTGAAGCTTAATGACATGAGGAAAGCCGAGAGATGACGTCATACCAGTCACAGAGCAGAGTTTCAAAAATGGTTCAAATGGTTCTGAGCACTATGGGACTTAACATCTATGGTCATCAGTCCCCTAGAACTTAGAACTACTTTAACCTAACTAACCTAAGGACATCACACAACACCCAGTCATCACGAGGCAGAGAAAATCCCTGGCCCCGCCGGGAATCGAACAGCAGAGTTTCGTAGGGAAGGATGGATACAACGCAACTTTAAGTATTCAGGTGTCGAGCCAGGAAAAAAGAGCCTCTGAAAGATGCCACTAGAGGAACCGACGGCGAGGATACACCAGAAACATGACGTCATAGCCCCTCCGCTGCAGGGTGCAAGGAAACGCCAACATAAATACCCCACGCTACGTGACAAATGTCTGATTGCCAACTGCCCAGTGAGTTGTCCCAGCCCTTGCGTCAGTTGCAGCTATCCTGTGAGAGGAGGCTATCGTGGTCGACATTAGGCATTCCTAGCTGTCTCCGATTGTCTACGGCACCACGAGTCTGGCTGGAAGGATGCCGCTGCTGCCAGCAGCACTGCCAGTTTCTGAGGGTACACTGATGGGCTCAGAAGCCACCATCGTCTGCAGTTCTACTGGAAGCTCGATCTGCATGACCTCGATGCTATCTTTTATCTGCCTTTGGACTGGGGAACCCAGCTGCTGCTCATACCATTCCTACGACCAGCGAATACTTCAGTTGCTTGCCAGTCGCACTCTTTGTGCAAATCTTCGAGGGCACTTGGGAGATCGATACGCAGAGCTGAAGGCCGACGGATTCCGTGGTCGACGGCTACCCATCACGTAAGAGCTACCACCTGACCCTTCGCTGTGCTTGTGGTACTACAAGTCGAATGCACAGTAGCTTTCTGCTGGTGACGAGGTGTAGCTCCACTGATCCAGTTGTGGTGCAACGCTTTGGAAGAAAATCTGTAATACTACCAAATAAATGTGTTATTGTCAGTGATGTTTCCTTCTTGCTCTCGAGCGTAACGAGCACCTCGTCACCATGCTTCACCTGTCAATCTCCTGGCGACGGTAGGAGTCTGGAACTGGACCCGTATAATGCTTTGTAAGATCTCTGTGCTGTGTGTACATGCACCTTTGCTGTAGCTGTTGACTGTAGAGGGTATGTTCGAGTGTGCTAAAGATGAAGGCGTTCATTGATGTGTTGCTGTTATGTTGAAAGAAACATATTTCCAAATAAAATAGTTTCAGTGTAAATGAAGATGGCTGTAACATCTTAATATTGACTTAACATATGATATTAGTACACCCAAAATCGTTTTTCAATCTGTGCAGGAAAATACCATTCCCTGAGACTGCTATGCTAACAATAGAATAAACTACAATTGTCGTTTAGAAAGCAGAAATTAAAATCGTCATAATTACTTACGTTAGCACAAATAATAAACTAACTGAAGATCTATCATTTGCATAGTAACTGAAGATGAAGATAATCAGTATCAACGTAATCGCTGTGTATACAAGATTTGATAAACCATTTTTTAATCCTTGAAGATAGTTTAATTGATAATCCCACAATCATCTTTGGGTACAATGCTGTGCTACACCTCATGGCTATTGTGGTGAGTAGTAGAACAAAGTATGTTCTACCCCACTGTTGTCACATTTATTCAAGATGGCGGCGATAGATATGTCAATGTCGCAATGACATCATGGATGGAAGTTCAAATTTAGGTGGGAAGATAGGCCAATTGGGCTACCTCCACTAACCTAATCCCCCACCCCTACCACAGAAATGGTGGGAAGTTCAAATTCAATCAGGACAATGCAACACACCATGGCTACCTCCACTAACCTAAGAAAATGTTGGGAAAATAGATCACTTGGGCTACCTCCACAAACTTAAGTCCTCCAACTGCCGCCTCTTCCTAGGAATTGGGAAAAGGACTCAGCCTGTGCAGGGCTGCTGGATAGGATGGACTTAAGTCTCTATTTGGCAGGCATTCTTTATTTAAACAATTTGAGGCAGTAGCTCCATCCACTGTGTCCACCATGAGGTCTAGAATCCAACTGACCTAGTACACAATACTGCCACCAGAGTGCACTTTCATCCCATGGCAGTCTGGGGGGAAAATTGCAGGAAAATGACTCAGCCTGTGCTGGGATGCAGATCGAGGAAGGAGTGAACTTCATTTATTTTCGAGCAATTTAATTAGGGATGGATTTGACATAGTATATTTATTACACTCAAACACAACATTCGTCCTGACATGCTTAGGGTCACAACACACAGCATACGTACACGCAAACAACTCGTTAATTATCGAATTAATGCAGTAAACATCATACAGACCTGCAAACTACGCTTAAATTACCGAAATAATGCATGTAAAACGCTCTGCAGACACGCTCACTAATTACAAACTGTCGAACTAATGCAGTACACCGATGTACTGACATGCAAACAACTCGTAAATTACTAAAATAATGCATAGCACAGCCTACAAATGTGCTCGAAAAATAATGCACCAGGCACGCAAACGACTCATAAATTGTCAAAATAGTGCAAATAAAAGGCTCTGCAAACACCCTCACAACGCTTGAACAGCCGAAAACAATGCTGTGCACAAACACTCAGTGCACGTAGAAAACACTTTCAAACTAGTATCAACCACAACGTATCAGCAAACTGTTCTAACCCGTGCACATGATGATGCCACGGACACTGCATAGGCGATTTCCAGCCCACAGCCAGCAAATGAAAGTCATGTCTATTTTCGGGTATACAGTTAGAGATCTTCAAGTGTCATACTGACATCACATGTCTATGTAAATAAGAGCCAAGTCACCCTCTGGACATGCATGCTGTGCAGTGTATTCACGCCACTCCCATACATGAGACGCCTATGGGCTGCACGCACATGTTTACCATGCTGGTTCGATACCTCTCTACCTATGGATACTGATGTCACAGGTTGTGCTATAGAAATCCGTTCCAATGCTTCCCAGAATAGCACAGGGTGCATTGTTCCTAGTGATCCTAATGGGACATGTGAGCTGTGCCTAGCCATGCACGCATTTACCTCCCCCCCCCCCCCCCTCCTCCACCACCGTGGCTGACGCATTGCCATAAAATGTTTGTGTGGTGCACGAATTTAGTGCAGTATAACACCGATTGCATTCTTCTTGTTGGTCCTAATGAGGCACCCCGTCCATCACGTGTTACCCTTCCTGGAAATCGTTAAGTCCTGCCTTCAACAAACATCTCCGAAACACAAACTTCCTTATCGCAATGTAGAGGCTCCTATGCCCCAGCACAAAGAATGTCTTATGAATGAATGGAGCATGCTGGTCGGCTCTTACTGAATTTACCCGCCAAACAACTTACGCTGCTAGTATGGAAGCACTGTCCGCCTTTTTTTCTGCAGTCGAGACCTTCAGTGGCAGATAATTATCTTGTACAGATTGCCATATTGCACTGACAGTTGAGCCCTGCAAAAGTGATCTACATATCGTTAAATAATTCCCACGTATTCACTGTGCCACGGTGATGGAGGAAAGTAGCACCGTAAATGCGGCCCATGACCACAGCCACAGAAGAGCGTGTCAACGAGACAGAGTCCAGCCAGCCGTGGATGACCCCATATCCTGGGAGAACGCTATCATTAATCTCAGCGCAAACACTCATTGTATTGAATGTTCTCAAATTTCCACAGAGAATACAAGTGACACACGCAGTCCCAAAGGCAACTCAATGCAAACTGGGTAATAGTTCACTATTCACCCACCCAGGGGAAGCTGTGAGCCAAATCGTCATAAGCCATAAGCTTTCTCCGACTCTCTGAACAGATGTACAAAAGATGGACAAGACCTATCTCGGAACAAAGGCATTATTGTTTCCGGTCCTGACCTGCTTGCTTATCGCTACGCTTTCTACGGCCATTTCTAGACTCACAATAATATTGGGAAACAGATACATATTTATCAGTGTAACTACAATTAAATATTAGGTTTGCTGCCATAGTCTAACACTGAGCAATGTACTGGATATCTTCCTCTTTATGACTGCGGTTCTGGAACGAATCTCAGTACCTACAGCACACACAATTTTCAACATAAAAAAAGTCTTCCATTCCCCTTGTAGCTATCGATGTACTGAATCTGTACCTTCCTCATGATAGAACACGCAGTAGCGACCACCAGATACTCGTATATATACCGCAAAGGCTGTTGTACAATGGCTGTGTCAGTCACTGTTTCTGGCCTCGACCTATTTGCTTGCTTGCTTTCTACACACATCTCCAGACTCTGGGATTACAAGAACACATGTATTTTCACAAAGTTTGCCAGAATATTATACCATTTACGCGATACTTCTCGCTATCAAGCACATAGCATAATCGTACCGATCGCTCACGCATTTCCAAAGATAAAGAGTGGAAACCATTTCTCTACAAACCCGAAACTTCAGCAAAGTGGAGCATGCTGTAATTCATTAAGTAACTAGAAACTATCCTATCTGTGAAGACTTTTACGTGAAAACTCGAAAAAAATAGAGGAAACTGATATTTCCACTCGCGAATATTGATACTGGTGATATAACAGATTCCAAATCATCTTTATAATTTAAAAAGGCAACTGAGGTGTTTCTGACGTCTACAGAACCAGCAAACGTGTCCTCCACCCATCTTTCAGCTGCTAGATGCAATCAACACCCACCACAATCGATGTTCTCTCATCCAAATAAAGCTGGGAAATGTGAAGAAGGACATCAATAGGACACTTTATATGGGAGGGAATAATTGTCCAATGTACTGCATTAGTTCAACGGTTTATAATTAGTGAGTGTGTCTGCAGAACATTTTGCATGCATTATTATGGTGACTTAGGAGTAGTTTTCAGGTCTGTGTGTTGTGTACTATATTATTTGGGTAATGTACGAATAGTTTGCAGGTCAGTATAGTGTGTATAGCATTATTTCGGTAATTTATGAGTTGTCTGCGTGTCTGTATGCTGTGTATTGTGACCCCAAGAACGTCAGGACGAATGTTTTGCATGAGTGTAATAAATATACTATATCAAATACGTCCCTAAGTAAATTGCCCGAAAATAAATAAAGTACACTCCTCCCTCTCCAGTATCCAATCACAGGCTGAATCATTTTCCCTCCATTTTCCCCCAGACTGCCATGGGTGGCTGTACTGTGTGCTACGTAAATTGCACTCCAGACCTCATAGTGGACACAGTGGATGGAGCTACTCCCTCAAATTGTTTAAATAAAGACTGCCTGCAAAACAAAGACTTACATCTATCCCGTCCAGCAGCCCAGAACAGGCTGAGTTCTTTTCCTGCCAATCCCTAGGAAGAGGTGGAGGTCAGATGACTTAGGTTAGTGGAAGTAGCCCAAGTGATCTATTTTCCTGCCATTTTCTTAGGTTAGTGGAGGTAGCCATGGTGTGTTGCATTGTCTTGAAAGAATTTGAACTTCCCCCATTTCTGGTGGGGGAGAGGGGATGTTGGAGGGGAGGGGTTTAGGCTAGTGGAGGTAGCCGAACTGACCTATCTTCTGGCCCAAATTTGATCTTCCCACCATGATGTCATAGCGACATTGACATATCTATCACCACTAGCTTGGGACTGCCATCTTGAATAAATGTGGCAACAATGAAGAGTGGGGTGGAACATACTTCGTTCTACTACTGTGGTGTACTACCCTGTCTAAAATTGCGTCCGAATACAAATCCATATTATACCATCTGGCTAGTATGCTTTAGTGCCAGCCAGTACGTGTTTGGGCACAGTGTTATGCTATACTTTCCGCCTATGGCGCTATACTACTAGTACATGAGGATAACGCTCACCAGGGATAGTTTATCTCCTTGCCAGAACTACCTTGCGTGGTTCAAATGTTCACACTTTAATTCCAATCTGTTCAATGCATATATTTCCAGTTATACGTAATCGTCATTTGTCATGTATACTTGTCCTGTTTTGAAGTGTCTAACAGCATTCCCCCCCATGAACCATGGACCTTGCCGTTGGTGGGGAGGCTTGCGTGCCTCAGCGATACAGATAGCCGTACCGTAGGTGCAACCACAACGGAGGGGTATCTGTTGAGAGGCCAGACAAACGTATGGTTCCTGAAGAGGGGCAGCAGCCTTTTCAGTAGTTGCAAGGGCAACAGTCTGGATGATTGACTGATCTGGCGTTGTAACAATAGCCAAAACGGCCTTGCTGTGCTGGTACTGCGAACGGCTGAAAGCAAGGGGAAACTTCAGCCGTAATTTTTCCCGAGGACATGCAGCTTTACTGTATGATTACATGATGATGGCGTCCTCTTGGGTAAAATATTCCGGAGGTAAAATAGTCCCCCATTCGGATCTCCGGGCGGGGACTACTCAAGAGGATGTCGTTATCAGGAGAAAGAAAACTGGCGTTCTACGGATCGGAGCGTGGAATGTCAGATCCCTTAATCGGGCAGGTAGGTTAGAAAATTTAAAAAGGGAAATGGATAGGTTGAAGTTAGATATAGTGGGAATTAGTGAAGTTCGGTGGCAGGAGGAACAAGACTTCTGGTCAGGTGACTACAGGGTTATAAACACAAAATCAAATAGGGGTAATGCAGGAGTAGGTTTAATAATGAATAGGAAAATAGGAATGCGAGTAAGCTACTACAACCAGCATAGTGAACGCATTATTGTGGCCAAGATAGATACGAAGCCCACACCTACTATAGTAGTACAAGTTTATATGCCAACTAGCTCTGCAGATGACGAAGAAATTGAAGAAATGTATGATGAAATAAAAGAAATTATTGAGATTGTGAAGGGGGACGAAAATTTAATAGTCATGGGTGACTGGAATTCGAGTGTAGGAAGAGGGAGAGAAGGAAACATAGTAGGTGAATATGGATTGGGGGACAGAAATGAAAGAGGAAGCCGCCTGGTAGAATTTTGCACAGAGCACAACATAATCATAACTAACACTTGGTTTAAGAATCATGAAAGAAGGTTGTATACATGGAAGAACCCTGGAGATACTAAAAGGTATCAGATAGATTATATAATGGTAAGACAGAGATTTAGGAACCAGGTTTTAAATTGTAAGACATTTCCAGGGGCAGATGTGGACTCTGACCACAATCTATTGGTTATGACCTGTAGATTAAAACTGAAGAAACTGCAAAAAGGTGGGAATTTAAGGAGATGGGACCTGGATAAACTAAAAGAACCAGAGGTTGTACAGAGATTCAGGGAGAGCATAAGGGAGCAATTGACAGGAATGGGGGAAATAAATACAGTAGAAGAAGAATGGGTAGCTTTGAGGGATGAAGTAGTGAAGGCAGCAGAGGATCAAGTAGGTAAAAAGACGAGGGCTAGTAGAAATCCTTGGGTAACAGAAGAAATATTGAATTTAATTGATGAAAGGAGAAAATACAAAAATGCAGTAAGTGAAACAGGCAAAAAGGAATACAAACGTCTCAAAAATGAGATCGACAGGAAGTGCAAAATGGCTAAGCAGGGATGGCTAGAGGACAAATGTAAGGATGTAGAGGCCTATCTCACTAGGGGTAAGATAGATACAGCCTACAGGAAAATTAAAGAGACCTTTGGAGATAAGAGAACGACTTGTATGAATATCAAGAGCTTAGATGGAAACCCAGTTCTAAGCAAAGAAGGGAAAGCAGAAAGGTGGAAGGAGTATATAGAGGGTCTATACAAGGGCAATGTACTTGAGGACAATATTATGGAAATGGAAGAGGATGTAGATGAAGATGAAATGGGAGATTTGATACTGCGTGAAGAGTTTGACAGAGCACTGAAAGACCTGAGTCGAAACAAGGCCCCCGGAGTAGACAATATTCCATTGGAACTACTGACGGCCGTGGGAGAGCCAGTCCTGACAAAACTCTACCATCTGGTGAGCAAGATGTATGAAACAGGCGAAATACCCTCAGACTTCAAGAATAATATAATAATTCCAATCCCAAAGAAAACAGGTGTTGACAGATGTGAAAATTACCGAACTATCAACTTAATAAGTCACAGCTGCAAAATACTAACACGAATTCTTTACAGACGAATGGAAAAACTAGTAGAAGCCAACCTCGGGGAAGATCAGTTTGGATTCCGTAGAAACACTGGAACACGTGAGGCAATACTGACCTTACGACTTATCTTAGAAGAAAGATTAAGGAAAGGCAAACCTACGTTTCTAGCATTTGTAGACTTAGAGAAAGCTTTTGACAATGTTGACTGGAATACTCTCTTTCAAATTCTAAAGGTGGCAGGGGTAAAATACAGGGAGCGAAAGGCTATTTACAATTTGTACAGAAACCAGATGGCAGTTATAAGAGTCGAGGGACATGATAGGGAAGCAGTGGTTGGGAAGGGAGTAAGACAGGGTTGTAGCCTCTCCCCGATGTTGTTCAATCTGTATATTGAGCAAGCAGTAAAGGAAACAAAAGAAAAATTCGGAGTAGGTATTAAAATTCATGGAGAAGAAATAAAAATTTTGAGGTTCGCCGATGACATTGTAATTCTGTCAGAGACAGCAAAGGACTTGGAAGAGCAGTTGAACGGAATGGACAGTGTCTTGAAAGGAGGATATAAGATGAACATCAACAAAAGCAAAACAAGGTTAATGGAATGTAGTCTCATTAAGTCGGGCGATGCTGAGGGAATTAGATTAGGAAATGAGGCACTTAAAGTAGTAAAGGAGTTTTGCTATTTGGGGAGCAAAATAACTGATGATGGTCGAAGTAGAGAGGATATAAAATGTAGGCTGGCAATGGCAAGGAAAGCGTTTCTGAAGAAGAGAATTTGTTAACATCCAGTATTGATTTAAGTGTCAGGAAGTCATTTCTGAAAGTATTCGTATGGAGTGTAGCCATGTATGGAAGTGAAACATGGACGATAAATAGTTTGGACAAGAAGAGAATAGAAGCTTTCGAAATGTGGTGCTACAGAAGAATGCTGAAGATTAGATGGGTAGATCACATAACTAATGAGGAAGTATTGAATAGGATTGGGGAGAAGAGAAGTTTGTGGCACAACTTGACCAGAAGAAGGGATCGGTTGGTAGGACATGTTCTGAGGCATCAAGGGATCACCAATTTAGTATTGGAGGGCAGCGTGGAGGGTAAAAATCGTAGAGGGAGACCAAGAGATGAATACACTAAGCAGATTCAGAAGGATGTAGGTTGCAGTAGGTACTGGGAGATGAAAAAGCTTGCACAGGATAGAGTAGCGTGGAGAGCTGCATCAAACCAGTCTCAGGGCTGAAGACCACAACAACAACAACAACAGCATTCGGCATCGTAGTAGGATGACGAGTCCATCTGACAAATACTTTGAAATGTGTATGGTGCGTTTAACAGCTACCTAAGTGGTAAACTCTTCAAATTCATCTCTGTGAGAGACGGAGTCAAGGCTGCAAACTGTTCCTACTGCATGGGGATGACAATGTGGTAACAGGATAAATACTGTATAAAATCAGCTAGAAAGTTATCATACCACATAAATTGGAGCTGGAACAACTGACTGAAATATCGCAGCAGCTCTTGGTATTCTTGGTAACTCTTAAGTTATTACGATTGTAACATTGTTTTAACTCTTCTCAATCCAACCATTTCACTCTTGAACTTAATAGGTTCTTCTATATGTTGTTTATTACAATACTTTCCCTATAATCTATGCTAATGAATTTCAAATATCTGCTCCCTACCTAGTCGTATATTTACCTTCTTTGCAGTGAAATGTATGCAAGACTCCTCCCATCACTGCAGGAATGTGATAGGAAGATACCTGGTAATGGTCATACGTTGGAAAAACATGTGAGAAGCTATACCAGAAAATCCAACTCTTAGAAATTTCGTTTCATGACAATTCGTATACCATAACGGTTTCGCATATGATTTATCACAGTAATTAAAGATTTGTTCTGCAACTTTACAAGACACATATCGGAATTCTGGGTTCCCTTACAGATCAGCCATCTCAAATATTTCAAAATGTTTTCAACAGAATGAAGGTTGTAACTCACGACTGTTATTGGGAGTGGCGCAACAGAGAACTTGGGCTGACTGAATTTTTTAAGAAATGTACTCTCCTTATTGTAATTTGATAATCAGTCTTTGCTGTATGATGATGTGAATAACTCGGACTACTTCTGCGTGTGACTGTAGGATCTATATTCATATCTATATGTGATCTGGTGTAATAATAAGAAAGAAACACATGAAGAACTCAAAATTAGCTCATATATTACAAAATCATTTGCAGCTACAACCTACGACGCTTATAGTGCGATAACTGAAAGCCGAGAGAAAAGTGCAAAGAGTCAGGCGTCTCCTAGATGTTCCATAAAAATTCGATTGCTGCGCTATCTTTCATTACTCAAACATTTACATACGACCTCGTTGAAGTTTATATCGATACAAATATTGATACATACAGACTGAAAATAAATTCCTGAAAAAGAGGTATTTCAGTGCCCCTGAATGACTATGATACCGTTTGTTGTGAATAATCATCCACCCTTTACACATCGGAAAGAAAAGTCAGTGTGCACACGTTTCTTTTCCTTGTTTGACAAAACCAGCTTCAATAAGTGTTGTGGTCAGTCACTGTGAAATTCCTGACTCAGATTTGCCCTGAATCAACATATTATTTATTTATTTATTATTTATTTAGCGTATGGCTAATACAGACATATCATGAAATTAAGTTACATATACATCTGTACATATTGACACACAAGAAACTGAAGTTTGTCTTTACAACTGAATATCCAGTCCTTCAATCCAGCGCACTGCATCTGGAGTTGCTAGCAGGAAGTCCTATGGTGAACAGTCTGGTATGGAGCCCCGCAGTCACAGGCCGGATCAGGCAGCTTTTTCCACTTAAAGAGAGCATCCCTGCATCGGCCAGGGCCGGTACGGATTATCTTGAGAGTAGTCCAGGTCTTGCGTGGTAGGTCGAATCCACTTGAAAGTTTAGCACCTGAGAAGATGATATGCAGGTGCACATCTGTCACTGATTCCCACCGACCTTTCCATTCTTCAAGAGGTTTGAAATCCTTAGCAACCATGTCAGCAGCATCGCACAGAGCTGGATGGCGTGATTTCAGTCTCTTACGATTTAAAAGTGGCAGGTCGCTATGCACGGGTAGGTTAGAATTCCTGGAGATCTTGTGGAATTCTCTCATAAGGACAGTACATCTGCGTAGATCAGGAGGCATTATACCTGTTAACAGTGGAAGCCAATAAACTGGAGTAGATCTGACTGAGCCAGATGTTATGCGCATTGTCGTATTCAGCTGGGTATCAACGAGCCTTGTATGATGACTGTTCTTCCAAACAGGTGCACAATACTCAGCACTTGAGTACACCAAGCCCAGAGCTGAAAATCGCAGGGTGGCTGATGAGGATCCCCAGATAGTTTCGCCTAGCTTATGGAGGAAGTTGTTTCGAGTCCTAAACTTTTGAGCTAAGTTGAGAAGGTGTTGTTTGATGCATAGTGTAAGATTCAGGATGACACCAAGATATTTTGGGTTCCAACTATGACGAAGAATTCTGCCTCTGAAACTTACTTCCAGTTTTACGTTTGCCAACCGGTTATTTAGATGGAAGCAACACCATCCTGTTTTACTCACACTAGGTTGGAGTCTCCAGATTCTGAAGTAATTATCTACTGCAGAAAGGTCATTGGCTAGAATCTCTTCTGTTGTCTTCATTTCCTGGTGTTTTACGGCTAGAGCCAGGTCATTGGCATAGCAGTATTTTCTGGACGAAGTGTCAGGTAGATCAGATAGATATAGGTTGAACAGTAAGGGTGAGAGAACTGATCCTTGAGGCAATCCGTTGTTCAGCTTCCTCTCCTTATTTCTGTTGCTTCCATTGATTACCTGGAACTTCCGATCGCTTAACATCAGTCGAGCCATTGTTCTGCAGGATATGATGCGGAGAAATTTGTAGATAAGGCCATCCCTCCACACAGTGTCGAAGGCGGCAGTTAGATCAACAAATGCCACAGATGTTTTCTGCTTCATTTGGTATCCTGACTCTATGAAGGATGTGAGAGACAATATTTAGTCGCAGCAGCTACGCCCTGGTCTGAAGCCTGCCTGATCAACTGGAACTTTCTCTAGGATAGCGTTACTTATTCTGTTATATATTAGCCTTTCAAAAAGCATGTAGCAGCAGCTAAGTAGCGCAATGGGGCGATAGCTTTCTACCTTGTTGCTGGGTTTTCCAGGTTTTAGAACAGATATTATCTTCGCCTTTTTAAAATCCAGTGGAAGCTGTCCAGTCAGCAGGGTGTCAGTGAAGAATTCTACCAGCCATTTCTTAGCTTTTCCTCCCATATTGATCAGAAATTCTGGATGGATACCATAGAATCCAGGCGCTTTAAGAGGTTTGAGGTCCTTCTGTCCAGAGTCAATGTCTGAAACTGTGAAGGGATGGGTATACTCAGATGAGGCAGATGCCTTCTTTTTCAGGTCACGAAGATGTCGTCTGATATGTCTTGTATGTTTCTTGTCAGGAGGTACTCTTGAGGTAGTAATGATGTGGGAAGCAATTTGGTCTGGTGTTACTTCGGAATTTTTTCTACATACTGGTGCACTTCCTCCCAGTTTTCTCAGAAGACGCCATGCTTTCCTGCTCGAGTGGGTAAAGTCCATATTTTCGACAGTTTCTGCCCATTTCTGCCTCCGAGACATGTCCAAGCTGGACAATAGTTCCGCAGCTATCTCTGGGTCACCACTTTGCTGGAAGTGTTGGTACAGTGTTTCACTTTCATTATTCCATCCTGGAACATATTCATTTCGGTATCCTCTTGGCATACACTTTTTAGCTGTGGCTGTTACTACACCAATGAAGCGATGATAGTTATTATGTGATGGAGGTATCCATCGAATGGTCTTATCCAATTCCGTTGAAAACTTCATCCAGTCAGCTTTCTGGAAATTCCATCGAGCATCCGGAGTTGATCGTATGACAGGAACCGTGCAGCCAATTTGTATTATTAGAGGTCTGTGTTGGCTGTGAGGAAAGGCATCTAACACTTTCCTTGTGGTGTTGATGGGAAAGCCAGTTTCGTTGCAGCTATCAAAGCATAAGTCAGGATTTGAATCCTTGTCCCAAGCAGCTGCCTGAAAGTGCCTTGATCTTTGGCATCAAACACTAGACCCACTTCGACCCATTCTGCAAGCATGCTCCCATTTTCATCATTTTGAGAGTACTTCCAAAGTTCGTGGTGACCATTGAAGTCTGCGATGTAAATTTCAGGATCTTCTGTTGTGTGTAGGACAAAATTGGGCCATGTTTTTTGGGTGGTTTGTAAACATTTGTAATAGTAATGCCGTGCAATTGTATGACAACTGTATGTATATCTGCCTCCACACTTACAGAAATAAGTGAAGCTTCGTTTATGTTGTTATAATATATGACCGAAACAATGTTCTGGGGTTGTGCGTTGATTCCAAATACTTGTGCACGTTCTCGCCCCAGTGTCCGCACGCATACATGTAGCATTACCGAGGCTCTGTGGTTCATGAAAGATTTGAAGACTGACATATGCCTTTGAAAAGATGCACTTCTATGGCGTACATAGAAGTAAATACATAGAGAAATACATATACAGTAGATAAATATTTTTAGATTCATTTCCTTACAACACCTGGTTATAATATACAAATATTAATTTTGCATCGTATTTTGTCAACTGGGAAGACATAGACATTCTTCATTGCAGGAATAATGCAAATTCAGACAAAATTGAAAGTTCATTCTCTGTTCTGATAATACATTGCTTATCTACATGTGCTAGAATTTGTAGAGTTCAGGTGAGTAGCAACGTGTCCCTAAGTTTTGTTTTCACGTACTCTTATTGGGGGTACACTTTAAATGGTCAATAGTGTGCACTACGTAGACGAGCGACAGCAATTACATGTCACTGCTGGCAGGTCACGGCTTAGTTCAGACGCGGTCGCTGTACACAGCTCACCGTGTATACGTGATGCGGAAAGTTCTCAGCAACACTTCGTGTTGGAGACGCATTTTGAGCTCTTGTGCAGTGGGAATCCACCGACACCCATTCAGTAGCACATCTGCTTGAAGGAAGCGGCTTCAATTTTTTCCTGAGGCAAATGTACGCCTTATTATCTGGCAGAAATGCTGTTTTCTCGACCCAATGGTTCAAATGGTTCAAATGGCTCTGAGCACTATGGGACTTAACATCTGTGGTCATCAGTCTCCTAGAACTTAGAGCTACTTAAACCGAACTAACATAAGGACATCACACAACACCCAGTCATCACGAGGCAGAGAAAATCCCTGACCCCGCCGGGAATCGAACCCGGGAACCCGGGCGTGGAAAGCGAGAACGCTACCGCACGACCACGAGCTGCGGACTCGACCCAATGTTCGTTTAGCATGCCACCAGGCATCGGGATTACAAACGATACACTTATACATCCCAGCATATGGTTGCTCACTGTTTATCATCTGCACACCAATAGTTTGTTCTTTATTATAACAGAGCTCTAAGTATCTCTCTACGTAATTTCTTACTTACTATAGGTCTTTATAATTGCAAGTTTTCTGCCCAAGTCATTTTATCTACTAAGATCTTCTAAGTACCAGTAAAATGTTTTTTCGAAGTTCTCTTAAAGTATCTGCAGTTTTTTAAAATATGCTTTAGAGTCTGGATTTATAATAAAGTCAGAATTTTATGTAACCCTCGGTGAGGCGCGGAGCGTAAATGTGCTCCATTGTTTTTCTAAACGTTATTTTCCTGTTGTTGGTAAGAGTGGGGTCAACATTCTCGGAACCTGACGTTCATGTTCAAGCCGGAACCTCTAGTAAGTCACGTGCACAGACTTCCACCGATCTTCTAGTGGGAATGTCTTCGTTGTCGTGTTTGGCACACACATGTTCTCCACGCGAGTATCAAAGTACACACTTTTTATGGTAAGTAAAAATTTTTATTTCCATTATGTTTGACATATCTTTGGATTGTTGTGGTTGTATTAAGTTACCGTTGTTATTTAGGTGTAACTTCTGGTGAAAAGATTTGGACCCAATGGCTAGAGGAAGAACAGCAAATTGATGAACCTTCCGACTGTGACTCTGCTCTAAGCAATGGATATACTAGCGAGGATGATCATCAATCAAATGAGAAAGCTGTAAACAATGAATTGGAAGAATTCGAAGAAGGAAATGAGTACATGGAAGAGAACTTCAACGACGTAAGTGAAGATGAATCTAATTACTATTTTTAGAAAGATAAAACAAAATGGAACATATTACCTGGTCGTTCCAACGTTAAAACAAAATCCATTGATATCATTACTTGTGTTACTGGCCGAAAAGGAGGCGCAAAATCTGAAATCTACTGATAGATTAATAGATTTTATTGTCGAAAGTACCAGTATTTACATAGACAAGATCAGGCACAAATTTTCTCGAGAACGAGATTTTGAATGGGAAATGTGTGCCCTGCTCGGTATATTTCCTTTCACTGGTATGCTAAAATCTTACAACTGAACGCTTGCATATGGGACAATGAGAAAGGAAGTGGGATTGAAAGAGTCTGTTAGACTACGTCAACGAATAGATTTCATTTATTGTTTCGGTGCCTGAGATTCGATGACATAAACACTATAAATGAAAAGAAAACTAAAAAAATTGGCAACAATAAGTCAGCTTACGGATTTGGTGTTAGAAAACTTTCAAAAACACTATGCTCCTAAGGAGTAGCTCACAACTGGTCGGTTTCCGGGGAAGGAGTCCATTCATACAGTCTACACCTGGTAATAGAGGAAAGTCCACTGGACCTGACGGGATACCAATTCGATTCTACACAGAGTACGCGAAAGAACTTGCCCCCCTTTTAACAGCCGTGTACCGCAAGTCTCTAGAGGAACGGAGGTTTCCAAATGATTGGAAAAGAGCACAGGTAGTCCCAGTCTTCAAGAAGGGTCGTCGAGCAGATGCGCAAAACTATAGACCTATATCTCTGACGTCGACCTGTTGTAGAATTTTAGAACATGTTTTTTGATCGAGTATCATGTCGTTTTTGGAAACCCAGAATCTACTATGTAGGAATCAACATGGATTCCGGAAACAGCGATCGTGTGAGACCCAACTCGCTTTATTTGTTCATGAGACCCAGAAAATATTAGATACAGGCTCCCAGGTAGATGCTATTTTTCTTGACTTCCGGAAGGCGTTCGATACAGTTCCGCACTGTCGCCTGATAAACAAAGTAAGAGCCTACGGAATATCAGACCAGCTGTGTGGCTGGATTGAAGAGTTTTTAGCAAACAGAACACAGCATTTTGTTATCAATGGAGAGACGTCTACAGACGTTAAAGTAACCTCTGGCGTGCCACAGGGGAGTGTTATGGGACCATTGATTTTCACAATATATATAAATGACCTAGTAGATAGTGTCGGAAGCTCCATGCGGCTTTTCGCGGATGATGCTGTAGTATACAGAGAAGTTGCAGCATTAGAAAATTGTAGCGAAATGCAGGAAGATCTGCAGCGGATAGGCACTTGGTGCAGGGAGTGGCAACTGTCCCTTAACATAGACAAATGTAATGTATTGCGAATACATAAAAAGAAGGATCCTTTATTGTATGATTATATGATAGCGGAACAAACACTGGTAGCAGTTACTTCTGTAAAATATCTGGGAGTATGCGTGCGGAACGATTTGAAGTGGAATGATCATATAAAATTAATTGTTGGTAAGGCGGGTACCAGGTTGAGATTCATTGGGAGAGTGCTTAGAAAATGTAGTCCATCAACAAAGGAGGTGGCTTACAAAATACTCGTTCGACCTATACTTGAGTATTGCTCATCAGTGTGGGATCCGTACCAGATCGGTTTGACGGAGCAGATAGAGAAGATCCAAAGAAGAGCGGCGCGTTTCGTCACAGGGTTATTTGGTAACCGTGATAGCGTTACGGAGATGTTTAATAAACTCAAGTGGCAGACTCTGCAAGAGAGGCGCTCTGCATCGCGGTGTAGATTGCTCGCCAGGTTTCGAGAGGGTGCGTTTCTGGATGAGGTATCGAATATATTGCTTCCCCCTACTTATACCTCCCGAGGAGATCACGAATGTAAAATTAGAGAGATTAGAGCGCGCACGGAGGCTTTCAGACAGTCGTTCTTCCCGCGAACCATACGCGACTGGAACAGGAAATGGAGGTAATGACAGTGGCACGTAAAGTTCCCTCCGCCACACACCGTTGGGTGGCTTGCGGAGTATAAATGTAGATGTAGATGTAGATGTAGAACCTGCTCGTTATGGCCGAAAGCTGTTTGCATTAGTAGATTGTAGGATAGTGTATACTATGTATACGGTAGTTTATGGTGGAAAACAGCCGACGGGACCTTCTGATGTAAGCAATGCAGGAAAGGAGGTCGTCATGAGAATTGCGAAACCAATTTAAGCATAGGAAGTAACATCATGAGCCATACTTGGTTTGCTAGCTATCCTCTGATTTAAGAACGCTTGTGAAAGAGACCACTTTCGTTTAAACATACACAACAAAAAAGAAATACCTCAAGAACTTTATCCACCAAATTTCGAGAAATAAACCATTCTTCAGACATGATGCAACACTTGTATCCTACTACTAACGGAAAAAGGAAGCAGTAATTTTATTTTCAAATAAGCGCAATGATGCACCGATTGACTAGTCCACGCAAATTGGAAATTGTTACATTCTGCCATCGCAAAAAAGTTGTAATTGGTGCACTGATCAACTTTGTTCAAATTATAACACTGCAAGAACTACTAAAAGATGGCCAAGAACCCTTATTTATTATATTCTAAATATCGCTGCTATCAATGCTTTATGCTTTTTTTTTTTCAGCAAACAAGAACCATTCCTAAGTCAAACCAGTTGGCAACTGGTGAAACCTGAAATTCAGGAAGGGTTAAAAATGTCCGTGACAGCCAGACAACTGAGAACGCGAGGACAGATGTTGTTAGGAGAAGACCCAGAAGTAAAACATTTGAGCTAGAGAAAGAGAGGAAGGGACGTTGCAAACAATGTGACAGATCAAGAAAGAGTGTGTGCAAAACGTAATGAATACGTATGTGATGACCTCATGACAACTAGCATTGTTCGTGAGAATTGACTATGATTTCGTATTATACATATTTACCATGATTATTTTTGTTTATTATGAGCTCCGTTAAAGTCACTATGTATAATTTAATTACTTATTGTGTAATTTTTCATGTTGTGAGTAGTAGATCTACATCTATGTATATGCTTTGCAAGCCACCGTACGGTGCGTGGAAGACGGTACTCTGTAGCACTTCTAGTCCTTTCCTTTCCCGTTCCACACGCAAATAGAGCGAGGGAAAAACGACTATCTATATACCTCCTTACGGGGCGTCCGCCCCCGGTAGCTGAGTGGTCAGTGTGACAGACTGTCAATCCTAAGGGCCCGGGTGCGATTCCCGGCTGGGTCGGAGATTTTCTCCGCTCAGGGACTGGGTGTTGTGTTGTCCTAATCATCATCATTTCATCCCCATCGACGCGCAGGTCGCCTAAGTGGCGTCAAATCGAAAGACCTGCACCAGGCGAACGGTCTACCCGACGGGAGGCCCTAGCCACACGACATTTCCATTTTTACTTACGGGGCCTAATTTCTCATATCTTCGGGGTCCTTACACGCAGTGTACGTTTGCAGCAGTAGAATCATTCAGCAGTCAACCTCAAATACCGGTTCTCTAAATTTTCTCAATAGTGTTCCTCGAAAAGAACTCGCCTTTCCTCTAGGGATTCCCATTTGAGTTCCCGAAGCATCTCCGTAACACTTACGTGTTGGTCGAATCTACTAGTAACAAATCGAGCAGCCCACCTCTGAACTCCAACAATCAGATCTGGTACACATCCCAAACACTTGAGCAGTATTGAAGAACATGAGGCATCAGCGTCCTACGTGCCATCTCCTTTACAGATGAACCACACTGTCCTAAAATTCTCCCACTAAACCGAAGTCTACCGTTTGCCTTCCGTACCACAGTCCTCACGTGCTCATTCCATAACAAATTTCTTCGTAACGTTATGCACAGATATTTAAACGACGTGACTGTGTCAAGCAGTACGCTACTAATGCTGATCCCAACACTGCGAGTTTGTTTTTCCTACTCATCCGCATTAACTTACATTTTGCTAAATTTAGACTATCTGCCATTCATGACACCAACTAGAGATTTTGTTAAAGTCAGGGTTGTTCCTCCTACAGTCACTCAACTTCGACACCTTTCCGTACACCACACCATCATCAGCAGATTGCTACCCACCCCGTCTGCCAAATCATGTATGCATATAGAGAACAACAGTAGACCTATCAGATGTATCTGGGGCACTCCTGATGATATCCTTGTCTCTGATGAACACTCGCCGTCGACGACAACATTCAGGGTTCTATTACAAGAAGTCTTCGAGCCACTCACGAAAATTCATTTCACGCTTAAAAACTTCAACGTATAATCTCTTCCCTCGTTTCAGAAGTATGAAAGGAAGTAAAAAACAAATAAAATGATTAAGTGCAAACGTAATATATTTTTAACAACAAAAGTTTAAACTACAGTTGTACTGTATCTTCAAAAATTGCGCGAGTAGCGGACGGTTAATTACATAGACATAAAAATCAGATTCAAGAAAAGTCACTACAACAAATCGCTATCTAAAGTACTTGATTGTAGAATAGCGAGATATCTCCTATTAAAATTGCTCAATTACAAAACAAACAAATATTCATCAAAAAGAGCGGATGAAAGAACATCTAATCACAAACCTCGTGTCAGCAGTATACTACCATTCATGTAGCTTGGCCGTGTTTTGTGTAAGTGTACTACCAATGCTTACTACGTGAATAGCCCAGTGTATTACATACGTGCATGTGACTGTATTTACGTTTATATGGAACATTGCACACAGTGCAGCGTATCTGTATAAATGTTTCCATTTATTGACAGCATATTTTACTATTTGCCCTGTTTTTTATCAGCTCATGATCATCTTTTCCTTTCTTCACAAAATAACTGTCATAGCATTAAGATGCGTTAAACAAAGGAAGTATGTGTAAGTCTGTGATACACTTTTGTACACAGAGAAAACAACCTTACACCTATGCACGTGAAAATACTTGACATTATAACAAAACATAGAAAAAGTTAGATAAAGTGAATGGATGCCATTGTACATCTTCTCCTAATTGACTCAAGTGAATATACGCACACAGATAAATACAATTCCTGGAAGTGCAGATCTTGTATCACTGATATGTAAGTGGTGTTGCAGATATAATGTTCATTCTACAACGAAGTCAGGAAATGTGACATTTCACGTGTTTGAGTTCATTTGGCGCTTAATACGACGTATATCCTCGAAGCTGGTACTTACCTCTCATGTGGTTCATTTACTGGTTTTGTGTACACTGAAGCTTCTTCAAATCTTTGTCTGGGTATAAGCCTTGAATCTTTTTGGTTCTAGGATTCGTGAACAAATAACAACCTGGGTGTGTTATGCGTGACGACTGATGACAAGCAGTCCTTCATGAGGCAGAGCCCACCTGCTGCTGTTTCTACATCTACATCTACATGATTGCTCTGCTATTGATAATAAAGTGCCTAGCAGGGGGTTCAATGAACCACCTTCAAGCTGTCTCTCTACCGTTCCACTCTCGAGCGGCGCGCGGGAAAAACGATCACTTAAATTTTTCTGTGGGAGCCCTGATTTCTCTTATTTTATAGTGATGATCATTTCTTCTTATGCAGGTGGGTGCCAACAGAATGTTTTTGCAATAGGACGAGGCAAACAGTTTCATTTGAACTGTGAAGATTTGCGGCGACTTCTGAGGAAAACATTATTTCCTACTTCACAGTGTTACGTGTTTCTGAAATTCTTGTCATACTGCGATTTTCTAGTATGTCCTTGACGACTGAGTCCAATTAACACAGATCTGACCTTTCCATTATAGGATTCTACTTGCCTCTGAAATTTCGGAAGATGCTCTACCTACTCTTTGCTTTCTCCACATCTGACATCAAAACCGCAGTAGTGTGTTGTGTGTCATAAATAGAAAGTGATTCACTACCTGCTCAAACAATTCAACATACTGCAGCCCATGGCGTGCGTTGATTGTAGGGTATAAGTGCGTGTGAACCTGTTTAATTCTCGAAACACCCGTTCGTAAAGATTTACTTCCGGGTTAAAGCGTGATATTAAAATTATTTTATGTGCCTTTCTCCATTTATAGCAAATGAAGTAAGTTGCACTGTCGGTGAGTAGTGATCTGGGATTTCCTACTGTGGAGATGTAATCATTTGAGATTATTTTGGTTATTACTGCAGCCATACCAGACTTTGCAGCATATAGCTTTAAAAACTTGAAAAATATGTCATGTAGTACAATAATATACTTGATACTTCCACGTGCGCTCAAGTATGGACCAGTAATACCAAGAGCTACAATATAAAGTGACTGATTGTGAAAAAGAGAATGTAATTTACTCTTACTAGTTTTGTTGATGGATTTCACTATCGTACAGATGACACAAATGCTTAGTAATCGATATAGTTTTCCCCGCATTTTGGGAAAACAGTAACGCAGTTTGGAAAAGTAGCAAAGCAGATTGTTTCCTTACACATTTTATGGTACCGTTATGTCCCCCGGCAATTTACAGACAATTTCAGACGTGATGCATACACACCAAGCGTTTGTATTAGGCTGTTTCCTGTAGGACGTCGTTGTGTAGGGAGTAATATTGTTTGAAACTGTCTACGCTATACTGTTTTATCTATGTTCTCACTCTGGGCCAACATGGATCTGCTTCTTGTAATTCTTTCATGTTTCTACGTGCGTCAATATAGCATTGTCTATAGCGTTTGTCTATCATGAATAATATGCGATAGTCTGTTACTTGTTGTTGTGTTTCTGCATTTTTAGCAAGATCATGTTGCAACCTAGACAATGCATCGGGCACAGTGCTTTGTTTTCCAGCATGTGAATTACTTCAAATGAATTTTCTTGTAAAAAGAAAGCCCAATGCCATACGCACGGGTGTAAAGTTTACACATCAGAAACCTCAAAGCGCCGGCCGGTGTGACCGTGCGGTTCTAAGCGTGTCAGTTTGGAACCGCGTGACCGCTACGGTCGCAGGTTCGAATCCTGCCTCGGGCATGGATGTGTGTGATGTCCTTAGGTTATTTAGGTTTAAGTAGTTCTAAGTTCTAGGGGACTGATGACCTCAGTAGTTAAGTCCCATAGTGCTCAGAGCCATTTGAACCATTTTTTGAAACCTCAAAGCTCAGCGATCAATATATACCTTTACGTTTCACTATAAACGTGGTAACTGAACTTTTTGAATGCCCACTTATAGGTAGCTTGTCCAGTGCCGTCCGCTGAATGAGAACGCTCGCAATCCGCGAGTGCTCTAGTTGCAGTGCTAATCACTTTAACTGTTGTTGGTCAATCTGAAACAGACGTGAGCCATAACATATTTCTGAGGCATCTGTAGCGACAGAAAAATGATTGCTCGTATCAGATTGGCACAAGATATCTGAACTAACTAATGATTAATTGTGTCAACATCATTGGTGCACTCCTACACCCACAGCCATAAAGCATTCTTATTAAGTAAACTTTTAAGTTGTACTATTTAGTAGCTGGTCTGGAACGAAATGTCGGAAGAACAAGCAGAGTTGAAAGAATGCCTTTAACCGTTTCTTAGTGTTTGGATACGGGACTGCGTTAATTTTATCATGATCTGATAGTATTCCTTTTGAAGATACTATTTATGCTAAAGTCCTATATATTCTCTTGCAAACCTAAGTATCTATTGCTACGAGAATATCGTCAGCATATGGTGTTACACTTTGTAACAGTTCTGGACCTAAAGAAGTGATGAACACTCCATAAACTAACATTAGGTCTGAAAGGTAGCACGCAAAAACCCCGTCTCTATAGGTATCTGCGCCTACGATTGCAACCACTGATTTATACCGGCATGCTGTTCCGTGTCAGTATCAAAGCGTTGTGTAACAAGCCATGTCTTCTTTGCTGGGAAGAGATGACAATCGTTCGGCGCCAAATCCGGGCTGTTTGGTGGATGACCACACCCTCCTACCCAAAAGCCTGTAGGAGCTCTCGGATAGAACTGGCCGTGTGTAGAAGTGCGTTGTCGTGAAAAAATGAAACTTTTGCGCCAAGTTTCTCCTGCCGCTTATCTTGTATCGTTTTAACTTCGTTAGTGTTTGAGGATACCTCTCTTAGTTAAATGCCGTGCCACCTTCGAGGAAATAAACGAAAATCACTTACCTAGAGTCCCCAACAACAGTAGCCATGATCTTTCTTGCTGACAGCACTTCCTTGGTTTCTTGGGACAATCTGTGTGTCCCCATTCCATCGACTATCTGCTTGCTTCACAGTTTACATGCTTAACCGAAGATCGTCCCCAATTACTACATTATCGATAACTTTGTTACCATTTTTCTCGTAATCCTCGAGGAAGGTCAATGCTGCAGGCAGTCTCTGTTTCTTGTGGTCTTCGGTTAGGATTTTGGGAAACCACATAGCACATAATTTGTGGTAACCAAGCTCCTTCGCTACAATTTCATGCATCAAACTCCATGAAATTTGGGGAAAAAGTTGCAAAAGTTCTGCAATCGTTAAAGGATGATTTTCAGATATTATTTTTGTTGTGGGTTGGCAGGAGAGCCAACACCGGTTTACTAGAGGAAGCCGAAAGGCACGCGTTTTAGCTCACGCAGGCTGGCGTGAGGTCTGGAACAGAACAAGGAAATTAGACTTTAGAAAAACGGACGTAGCTGGTGGAATACTTAACTTTAATCCATTAATGATGAGCGTCGCTCTTGACTGTACATGACTCAGTATCAATAGTAACTGGTAATGGCGCCTTGCTAGGTCGTAGCAAATGACGTAGCTGAAGGCTATGCTAACTATCGACTCGGCAAATGAGAGCGTATTTTGTCAGTGAACCATCGCTAGCAAAGTCGGTTGTACAACTGGGCGAGTGCTAAGAAGTCTCTCTAGACCTGCCGTGTGGCGGCGCTCGGTCTGCAATCACTGATAGTGGCGACACGCGGGTCCGACGTATACTAACGGACCGCGGCCGATTTAAAGGCTACCACCTAGCAAGTGTGGTGTCTGGCGGTGACACCACACATTTCATCATCAGTCCGTCAGTCACAAGGCTACGTCTATCAGTGCGGTCCTCATCGTGAACACTGGTCCGGCCATTTTTAAAATTACCGCACCATTGCCTCACTTGGCATTCCTGTTTCTGTTCCCGGGTGCGCAGTACGCGGCAACGGTTTATATGGAATTTATGTTCTCCCTTTTATCCTTTTGATGCGAAACTTTTGGTTCCGTGGCGAGTGAGGGTGGCCTCAAGATGTTTAAGTTATTTTATTTTTTACATCAGATGACGAGTGTTCCAAAACCGACCGTGTATTCAATAAAATATTGTGGATTAAGCAAAGAAAGTATTTTACGAAACGAGAATGCAGTTTGTCGAATCTTAGATAAGTTGCACCAGAAGCGCCACGGGGCTATGCCCGCCAGACTTCTACCTTCTCTTAATGATATTTTAAGACAGCGGCTTTTACTAATCTGAATGAGTGTATGTGTGACTGTCGTCTGTACTCTGTTTAAAGTGTCCGGTGTGCGTGGAAGTGGGTCTTTTATCTGAAGTGCCGTGGTATCGGGTACCTCAATGACGCCTGACTAGCTGGCTTAGAGTGGAAGCCTTCTCATATGGGTTTTCAGATTTCTCTTTACTGTGGCTAATGATTGATGGTTCGTGTAGAAGCTCCCTAACGTGCGTGTCTGACAAGGACTGGTAAGTGTCTTCTACAGCGCGGAGTATTTTATTATGCAGTAAATGTAACTTGTCTAGATGAACGTTTGCTGCCGTTAACCACATCTCCGACACACAGAATATCGTCAGAAGGATGACAATTCTCTAACTCTGTCCTAGATCCTTAAGGAATGGGTGCAGCTGATACTGAGCAGTGCAGTATTTGCCATAGGTCCTTTCTGTTTACAGAATGTTGGACGGCTGTCAAACAGGATCTGGTAATGTGGGGGTGGGGGGGAGGAGGAGGGGGATGCGTTGGCGGAAAGTTACTGCTACGCTTTTGACTAGATTTTTTTTTTCATTTCCAAGGCATTGCCGGTCGGTGTGGCCGAGCGGTTCTAGGCGCTACGGTCGCACGTTTGAATCCTGCCTCGGACATGAATGTGTGTGATGTCTTTAGGTTAGTTAGGTTTAAGTAGTTCTTAGTCTAGGGGACTGATAACCTCAGATGTTAAGTCCATTAGTGCTCAGAGCCATTTGATCCATTTCGAACCAAGGCATTGCACCAACTGGCGATTGCGCGCAGGTCTTCCTGCACATTCCTAACCGGGAAATTAAGGTTTAGCTGCCTCTGTATACCTCCGTGTCGTCCGCCAGATGCTAGAGAGTGTTATAAAGAGCTCAAATTTGCATCTTATGTTACAATGAACTTGACGTTTATGCTCTGCATTGTGAGTTATTTTGGTGGATTAATTATGTCTGTTTTCATGCTGCAAGCAAATGCGTATGCGCGTTGCCATTGTGTTCTGAATGCGCCTGCGGAGCTCCAGTAGAACTTTGATTATGGCTGGCGCGGCAGCGAGCCGTATTGCACACCTGCGAGTCTGCAGGGCGCACCGTGGGGACGACGGCAGGAATAAGAGGGTCCACAGCGCGCTGCGCACTGAGATCAAAGGCTGCGCCGAGGCCGCAGGGCCGGCGAGATTAACTTGCGCCCTGCGAGTGGCGAGCAGAGGCGAGGTAAATGTCGCGGCAGCCACTGCGGGCGGTCTGCGCTTCGCACACATCTCCACCCCGCGAGGGCTGCATTAGCACAGGGCTGCGGACTCACCAAGACTTAATAACAGGCGTGTGGCACGTTGTCTGTTAGGAAGAGTACACAACCAGCTCAAGGGAAGGAGGGCGGGGGTGGGAGGGGGGCACTGAGGGAACAACATAGATCATCTAGTTAACATGTATGAAGGATAATTTCTATAATAAATATAGTCTGAGCTTCATTCACTTTTGTCATTCAATATTTGTCAGAGTGTTTCGGCAGCATGATGCAGTCATCAGGTGCCTAAACGTTATTTACACGTCAGTTATTAACTACCATTGCATGTGAAGTTATGACAAGATTTTTTGCTGGGAGTGCCAGTGAAGTTATGTTCCAAATGAGCCGGCCGCGGTGGTCTTGCGGTTCTAGGCGCTGCAGTCCGGAACCGCGGGACTGCTGCGGTCGCAGGTTCGAATCCTGCCTCGGGCATGGATGCGTGTGATGTCCTTAGGTTAGTTAGGTTTAAGTAGTTCTAAGTTCTAGGGGACTGATGACCTAAGATGTTAAGTCCCATAGTGCTTAGAGCCATTGTTCCAAATGTTATTGCCCATATTGTCGGTATTCTGCCACACGAAGCAGAGGAACACACAGAATAACATTACTTCACGCAACTGTTTTCCGACCCAATTTCAACCAACTTCCTGTTCCAGAAAATGAAATCCGCCCCGATATTTATCCATTCCACCAACTAATATTTTTTCCCACCTATTCCACTCCACATCAGGGCTCCCCACTCTGTCTTTTTTCTCCATTTCCCTCCATCCCTTCCTCTGCTAATACCACAGTCCTACCTACCCACCAAATGCACCATTCCTATCAGTATCTACACTATCCACCAGAACACCTATCTTTATTTCCAGATATCACCCAACGGCTTATGTACTTACATTCAACCCTTCCTGCCTCCCCCGCCCCCAAGAAAGCAACCAACGTTTAAACAACTCACAACTTTTTTACCCAGCGCAGGTCCTTTAGCTTTGTAATAGAAGAGCAATGCCCCTTTTTAATGAACATCGCCGTCCTTTTTATCGTCTTTTAAATGCCTATTTCTTTTTATCTTTAACTATTAGACTGTTTATTTTCTTCCAAAAAATTTAAATAGAGGAAACAACATTGTATTTTTGTAGGTAGCGTCATTCAATCATCTTTTTATGGATTTTGGAAAGTTTTTAAATTTTGTCTACATGAATGTCGTAATGTCTTTAATCATATTTTATACAAACTTTTGGCTGAAGAGCGCGATATTGTACTGCTGGCAGCCCCCTATAGGGAGCGAGGAGGGTGAAATGACAGTAAAGTAAAAAAAAAAAAAAAAACAGAGCTGTTTAAATGTATGTAAACAACTATTGAAAATGATGACTTTGTCTTTGTTCCTCGACTTCGTGTCCTAGCTAAGGATATATTTCCACGTACTTAAAAGAATTGTGCGAAGTGATGGAAATTTTTGGAAATTTGTGGTAAGTTCCTATGGAACCAAACTGCTGAAGTCATCGGTCCCACACATTATTTAATCTAACTAACTTACACTAAAGACAACACGTACACCCATGCCCGAGGGAGGACTCGAACCTCTGACTGGCGGAGCAGGGCGAGCCGTAACAAGGTGCCTCACACCGCATAGCTACCCCACGTGGCATGTGAAGTGATGGTTTGAGTCTTTTCCTGTGAATTGTGTGCTAGCAGACCAATAAGTATCACCTGCACACAGGTATGTCAAAAACAAAACGAAAAAAAGCGTGCGTATGCTATTTTTGGCTGGCGGTCCCCTTCCGCCACCTGGTCCAAGTCTTTCTATTTGACGTCACTTCGGCACTTAGCGCATCTATGATGATGAAGTGTTGTTGAGGACGAAATGTAGCCCAGTTCCGAACGAGAACACCCCTGATCCGACTGGGCATCGAATTCGGAACCCCATGATCCAGAGCCAGCAGCGCTAATTGCAAGACCGCCAGCTGATGATAGTTATAAATACATGTTTTTGAAATTAGCTCTAGGTTTTTAGCAGTACTGTCATCAGATGCTAGTGGAAATAGTTGTTAAATTATTTCCAAAAGTGTTCGCAACGTAACCAATACCAAAAGGAAGCTCAAACGTTTCATTTAGGAAACATTATTATTAGCCGGCCGCAGTGGCCGAGCGCTTCAGTGTGGAACCGCGCGACTGCTACGCTCGCACATTCTAATCCGGCCTCGGGCATGGATGTGTGTGATGTCCTTAGGTTAGTTAGGTTTAAGTAGTTCTAAGTTCTAGGGGACTGATGACCTCAGATGTTAAGTCCCATAGTGCTCAGAGCCATTTGTATCAAACATGATTATTAGGACAGAGGATAAAAATTGATGTTCGTGGTGATATGTGAGTGAGCGATAGATTGAACTTAACTTGAACTGGGATAGCCGAGACTCACGCTTGATAGGTTACCTGAACATGGGTTGAAATTTGGAAATTTGTGGTTAGTTTCTATGGGACCAAACTGCTGAGGTCATCGGTCCCTAGGCTTAGACACAACTTAATTTTAACTTAAACTAACTTACATTAGGGACACACCCATGCCAGAGTGAGGACTCGAACCTCCGACAGGGGGAGTCGCGCGAACCATTGCAAGGCGCCTAAGACCACGCGGGTACCCCGCGCGGCAATATGGGTTGAGTGTGTGCTGCACCGCTGGCAGCTGATGACCTCTGCAGCTCGTTGGGCATCTCAGGGAACTGGACATCTGAGAAGAATTGAGTGCTTGAGCGTAGCTGAACATCTAAGAGGCTCATGGATGTTTTGGTCTCTTAAGTGAGCTGAAGGCTATCCTAGTAACACGCGGGAGGGGACAGATATTACTTTTCACAACAAGACGCAATATTGGATCTATAAAAGCTGTCCCTACGCCAGTAGTGGCTTTGCGAAAGCTGCAAGGCGTTCTCAGCTCCTCCTGCTCGCCCTTAGGCGGGCGAGACTTCATTATTTCGTTCGTCTGTCTGAGGCGTACCGCCATATACCGAAACTGCCTTGGAGGCGGTTGTGGGAGATGTGTCTCAGAGCTGGATAGTGACAGATGGTGACGCGAGACAGGACGCGTACGTAGCTTATGTATCAGCCACGGAGGACAATTTTGGATAGAGGACTGATTTAGTTTCGTTTGTGCCCACTAGAGTGCACTAAAGTAATAGAATGTTTCATAACCTGTTCTAGTATTTTCATAAATTGTTATTATGTCTTTTTGTGTAGGTAAAAGGTTATAAATGTGTTTTAGCAGTATCAAAAAAGGTTCAAATGGCTCTGAGCACTATGGGACTTAACATCTATGGTCATCAGTCCCCTAGAACTTTTTTTTTTGTCATCAGTCTACTGACTGGTTTGATGCGGCCCGCCACGAATTCCTTTCCTGTGCTAACCTCTTCATCTCAGAGTGGCACTTGCAACCTACGTCCTCAATTATTTGCTTTGCCCTCTACAGCTCCCTCTAGTACCATGGAAGTCATTCCCTCATGTCTTAGCATATGTCCTATCATCCTGTCCCTTCTCCTTATCAGTGTTTTCCACATATTCCTTTCCTCTCCGATTCTGCGTAGAACCTCCTCATGCCTTACCTTATCAGCCCACCTAATTTTCAACATTCGTCTATAGCACCACATCTCAAATGCTTCGATTCTCTTCTGTTCCGATTTTCCCACAGTCCATGTTTCACTACATGCTGTACTCCAGACGTACATCCTCAGAAATTTCTTCCTCAAATTAAGGCCGGTATTTGATATTAGTAGACTTCTCTTGGCCAGAAATGCCTTTTTTGCCATAGCGAGTCTGCTTTTGATGTCCTCCTTGCTCCGTTCGTCATTGGTTATTTTACTGCCTAGGTAGCAGAATTCCTTAACTTCATTCACTTCGTGACCATCAATCCTGATGTTAAGTTTCTCGCTGTTCTCATTTCTACTACTTCTCATTACCTTCGTCTTTCTCCGATTTACTCTCAAACCATACTGTGTACTCATTAGACTGTTCATTCCATTCAGCAGATCATTTAATTCTTCTTCACTTTCACTCAGGATAGCAATGTCATCAGCGAATGGTATCATTGATATCCTTTCACCATGTATTTTAATTCCACTCCTGAACCTTTCTTTTATTTTCATCATTGCTTCCTCGATGTACAGATTGAAGTGCAGGGGCGAAAGGCTATAGCCTTGTCTTACACCCTTTTTAATACGAGCACTTCGTTCTTGATCGTCCACTCTTATTATTCCCTCTTGGTTGTTGTACATATTATATATGACCCGTCTCTCCCTATAGCTTACCCCTACTTTTTTCAGAATCTCGAACAACTTGCACCATTTTATATTGTCGAACGCCTTTTCCAGGTCGACAAATACTATGAAAGTGTCTTGATTTTTCTTTAGCCTTGCTCCCATTATTAGCCGTAACGTCAGAATTGCCTCTCTTGTCCCTTTACTTTTCCTAAAGCCAAACTGATCGTCACCTAGCGCGTTCTCAATTTTCTTTTCCATTCTTCTGTATATTATTCTTGTAAGCAGCTTCGATGCATGAGCTGTTAAGCTGATTGTGCTATAATTCTCGCACTTGGCAGCTCTTGCCGTCTTCGGAATTGTGTGGATGATGCTTTTCCGAAAGTCAGATGGTATATCGCCAGACTCATATATTCTACACACCAACGTGAATAATCGTTTTGTTGCCACTTCCCCCAATGATTTTAGAAATTCTGATGGAATGTTATCTATCCCTTCTGCCTTATTTGACCGTAAGTCCTCCAAAGCTCTTTTAAATTCCGATTCTAATGCTGGATCCCCTATCCCTCCTAAATCGAATCCCGTTTCTTCTTCTATCACATCAGACAAATCTTCACCCTCATAGAGGCTTTCAATGTATTCTCTCCACATATCTGCTCTCTCCTCTGCATTTAACAGTGGAATTCCCGTTGCACTCTTAATGTTACCACCATTGCTTTTAATGTCACCAAAGGTTGTTTTGACTTTCCTGTATGCTGAGTCTGTCCTTCCGACAATCATATCTTTTTCGATGTCTTCACATTTTTCCTGCAGCCATTTGGTCTTAACTTCCCTGCACTTCCTATTTATTTCATTCCTCAGCGACTTGTATTTCTGTATTCCTGATTTTCCCGGAACATGTTTGTACTTCCTCCTTTCATCAATCAACTGAAGTATTTCTTCTGTTACCCATGGTTTCTTCGCAGCTACCTTCTTTGTACCTATGTTTTCCTTCCCAACTTCTGTGATGGCCCTTTTTAGAGATGTCCATTCCTCTTCAACTGTACTGCCTACTGCGCTATTCCTTATTGCTGTATCTATAGCGTTAGAGAACTTCAAACGTATCTCGTCATTCCTTAGTACTTCCGTATCCCACTTCTTTGCGTATTGATTCTTCCTGACTGATGTCTTGAACTTCAGCCTACTCATCATCATTACTATATTGTGATCTGAGTCTATATCTGCTCCTGGGTACGCCTTCCAATCCAGTATCTGATTTAGGAATCTCTGTCTGACCATGATGTAATCTAATTGAAATCTTCCCGTATCTCCCGGCCTTTTCCAAGTATACCTCCTCCTCTTGTGATTCTTGAACACGGTATTCGCTATTACTAGCTGAAACTTGTTACAGAACTCAATTAGTCTTTCTCCTCTTTCATTCCTTGTCCCAAGCCCATAATCTGCTGTAACCCTTTCTTCTACTCCTTCCCCTACATCTGCATTCCAGTCGCCCATGACTATTAGATTTTCGTCCCCCTTTACATACTGCATTACCCTTTCAATATCCTCATACACTTTCTGTGGTGTCACTGCCGGACACCACACTTGCTAGGTGATAGCCTTTAAATCGTCCGCGGTCCGTTAGTATACGTCGGACCCGCGTGTCGCCACTATCAGTGATTGCAGACCGAGCGCCGCCACACGGCAGGTCTAGAGACACTTCCTAGCACTCGCCCCAGTTGTACAGCCGACTTTGCTAGCGATGGTTCACTGACAAATTACGCTCTCATTTGCCGAGACGATTGTTAGCATAGCCTTCAGCTACGTCATTTGCAACGATCTAGCAAGGCGCCACTACCAGTTACTATTGATGCTGTAGAACATGTACCGTCAAGAGCTATGTTCACCAATTATGGATTAAAGTTAAGTATTCCAGCAGCTCCGTACTTTTTTTACTAATCTCAACTCCTTTAACTGTTCCAGACCTCACGCCAGCCTGCGTGAGCTTAAACGCGTGCCGTTCGGCTTCCTCATAGTGGCTTGGCTGTCTTGCCAAGCCACAACAGTTTGGCGACGAGCCCATTTCGCGTTCGTAACTATATTGCCCTGATTTACTTGTGTAATGGCTTCGCCACAATCTCCAGATGTACTGTCCGAATTTTATCGCTTACAGAATCAGCCTTACTGGATGCCTTTGGACAGCTCGTCCAGGGTCAACGTGCACTGCAAAACGATGCGGCAGCCGCCGCTTCACCGCTACCGCAGCCACAAAGCGCAGTTGCACCAACTTTTCGTCCTTTTGATGCGGCACTGGAAAGCTGGACGGAGTGGTTACGCCAATTTGGATTCCATCTCGCCGCCTACAGAATTCAAGGTAACGAGCGGCAGCCATTCTTAGTATCGTGTGTCGGAGTGGCCACGTACTGTGTGATAGTCAAATTGTTTCCCCGATGCGACGTAGCAACTCTGTCCTACGAAGAAATTTTGTCTGCATTAGATGCTTATTTCAAAGAATCAGTCAATGTCGTTGCCAAACGGTATACCTTCTTTCGTACAAAACGTATGGTAGCTCAGACTAATAGGGAGTGGGTTGCAACCTTGCAAGGCCTTACTAGGGATTGTGCTTTTGAGTGTCAATGTGGACTCCCTATTCAGATACTATGGTATGTGATGATATTGCACAGAACGTTTCTGATGTTCGTATAAGGGAACAGATTTTGAAACTAGTCAATCCCTCCCTTCAACAAGTGATAGACATATTGGATCGGCAGGACACACTTGACTTTGCTCAGGAATCATTTGAAACTTCGCCACCCGTGTGTCAGGTTAACCGGCCCGCCAGGCGAGCTGCACACAACAGTAAACAGTCCTCGCACTCGGCCGTGCCAAAGCCGCCTGGCTCTCAGCCACGTGTCCCACGTCGACAAGCAAACGCATTGAAATCATGCCCGCGGTGTGCTACTAGACATTCGCGAGAGAATTGCCTATCACACCAGGCTATTTGCTTTTTCTGTAATAAAAAAGGACATGTTCAAAGTGTTTGCCAGAAAAAGCTCCGATCAGAAGCTCAAAACCATTCCAGGCCCTTTGCTTCGCGCCGGAATCGGAATCAAACCAAGGATACTCAGGCTCGCGACACTTCGCCCATGGAAATTCATGTAGTTCATTCCACTCCGCCCAGTGCTACTCTCTCTAACAGTGACTGTGTTCATCCCACAAATAGTGTGCGTCGACATCGCCGGAAATCCCGTCAAGTCGCAAGTGATTCTGTACCAGTGTCAGTTCACGTTGCACATGAGAGTCGCTCTTGTCATCAGCAGGACAATAAACTTTTTGTGGACTTGGACATTCACGGCAAAGTGATACCGTTCCAGCTCGATACCGGAGCTGCAGTTTCACTAATCAATCACGACACGTACAAACAGCTGGGCACACCTCCGTTGCGTGCCGCAAATGTTAAGTTACGTAGTTATTCAGGACAAGCGATCCCTGTGTTAGGACAGTGCAGCCTTCTTGCAACATACAAGGGACAGACAAAACTTGTGTCATTGTACGTCCTTCGTTCTTCTTCTGCAGTGAACTTGTTTGGTTTCGATTTGTTTCAGTTGTTTAACTTGTCTATAGTCAATCAGGTCCTATCAGTGAACCAGAATGTGCCTTCAGACAGTGTTTCTCGTCTATGTGAAGAGTTTGCAGACATTTTTGCACCGGGCGTTGGTTGCGCTAAGAGCTATAAAGCACATTTGGAACTGAAAGTAAACGCGCAACCAAAATTTTTCAGAGCGCGCAATGTTCCCCACGCATTGCGTGATGAGGTCGCAAAAACATTACACGATTTGGAATCACAATGTGTAATTGAACGTGTGCAGGCTTCTCTCTGGGCATGACCCTTAGTAATTTTGCAAAAACCTTCCGGAAAATTGAGACTTTGCGTGGACTTCAAGGCAACAGTGAATCCCCAACTAGTGGCTGCAACTTTTCCTTTACCCTGCCCAGTAGATCTTTTTGACAAACTGTGCCCGGGTAAATATTTTTAGAAGTTGGACCTAGCCAATGCGTACTTGCAAATAACGGTGGACGAAGAATCCCAGCGCGTTTTAGTGGTTAACACGCATCTTGGTTTGTATCTATTCAAACGACTGCCATTCGGGTGTGCATCCGCCCCTTCATTGTTTCAGCACTACAAACTGTTTGTGCGTCGGTCCCTACTGCAGCAAACTATCTGGACGATATTGTGATCTCCGGAAAGACGGAAGAAGAACATTTAGGCAATCTCAGAACGTTATTTCAGGTCTTGCGACAAAATGGTCTTCGCTTGTGGAAGGATAAATGTGTGTTTTTTGCTCGTGACTTACCCTATCTGGGCCAAGTACTCAATGACCAAGGCATACATCCCAGTCCAGAGCACCTCCGTGCCATACAAGACTTGCCTTCGCCGCAGAATTTGAAGCAGCTACAGAGTGTGCTGGGAAAAATCAATTACTACCATAAATATGTGCCCCACGCCTCTTCCATTTCAGCTCCGCTTCATCGCTTACGCCGTAAAGGTGTTCCGTTCGTCTGGACGACGGAATGCGAACGCTCCTTTCGCCAGTTGAAATCGGCGTTGCTTTCCAATACTTGCCTTACGCCATTCATTCCCTGGAAGCCCCTTTTGTTGATGGTGGATGCATCGGATTTCGGGATCGGTGATGTGCTTGCACACAAAGATGGTTCGCACGATCGCCCTATTGCTTTTACGTCCAAATTGCTCTCGTATGCACAAAGAAATGATTCACAGATCGAGAAAGAAGCTTTGGCTCTCGTATTTGGTGTTACAGTTTCATGATTTCTTGTATGGTCGTCACTTTACCGTCGTCACAGACCACAAACCTTTGACATCGCTTTTTCATCCGACCAAGCCTGTACCCCCACGTACAGCGCAGAAATTCATTCGCTGGTCTATTTTCCTCTCGCAGTACCGCTACGATATCTTGTATCGGTCCACTGCTAAGCACGGAAACGCCGATGCGTTGTCCCGTTTGCCTGTTGCTGAGGATAGAGCATTCGATTCCTCCGAACTTGCTTGCATGTTCATTGATTCGGAAGCCGATGACGTGGTCGAATCGTTTCCAATTGATTTTCGTCGAGTAGCTACAGCCACAGCTGCCGACCCTGTCCTTGCTACCGTTCTACGTTTTGTTGCTACGCAATGGCCCTTGTCAAAGTCACGGATCGAGGATCCGTTGGTTCGCCGATTTTTTGCTCACAAGGAGAGACTTTTTGTACGACGTGGTGTTTTGCGGTTGCGTTCTGATAATGATCAGTCCAGGGTCGTGGTCCCATGTTCGTTACAGTCCTCTGTCTTACGGCTTCTCCACCAAGGACATTGGGGTATAGTGCGAACGAAACAATTTGCTCGTCAGCACTGTACTTGATTCGGAATCGATGCCGCGATTACGAATATGTGCTCTTCTTGCATGGTGTGTGCCGAACGACAATCACCACCACCGCGGAAATTCTTTGCGTGGCCAAAAGCCACTTCCCCTTGGCAACGCTTACACATCGATTTTGCTGGTCCATTCTGGAATGCCCGATGGTTGGTTGTGGTAGATTCATTCAGTAATTTTCCTTTTGTTGTCCGTATGTCTTCCACGACGTCTTCTGCCACCATCCAAGCGTTATCCGCTATCTTTTGCATTGAAGGTCTTCCACAGACTATTGTTTCTGACAATGGCCCACAATTCATGTCCGCAGAATTTCAGTCATTCTGGAAGGCCAATGGTATTCAACATCTGAAGTCCGCGCCGTTTTCGCCACAGTCCAACGGTGCCGCTGAACGATTGGTCAGGACTTTCAAGTCACCGATGTTGAAGCTGAAAGAGTCGCATTCTCGGGAGGACGCCTTATTGCTCTTTTTGTCCTCGTATCGCTCTCAGCCTCGAGATGGTCGCTCGCCCTCATCGAACCTTGATGTCTTTGCTACATCCGACGCATCAGGTTCCTGTGCAGCGGCAGACACCTGCTTTTGCCCCAGGCGATGTTGTCTACTACCGCAACTATCGAGGTTCATGGCGTTGGCTCGCAGGGCGCATTCTTCGCTGCCTCGGCCGCGCTATGTATCTAGTTTTGGAGGCCTCTTGTGAGGTGCGTCGGCATCTCAATCAGCTGCGCCTCTGTCGTCGCACGGGATCTGCCGCTCTCCGTCTGCTTCCAGCGACGGTGCCGTCCGGTCAGCGCCCTGGGGACCCATCTACTGGCTCGCCTCAGCACCAGGTGTTACCGACGCTGCCTTCCATTTTGCCCCATGGCGGCGCGCCGCCACCACCGACGCCGCCGCCTGTTCTCCCGCCTGCGACGCCCACAGTCGACGCGTCGCTGCAACCGCCGGGCGCCTCCCTGGGTCACGCGCTGCCGATCGCTTCCCGTGACCAGTTGTCCTCCGCCATGGAACTCTTGCCCGCTCCGGACCATATGTCGACTTCACCCGTCGGGTGCCCCAGCCTTATGGAGGTCGACCCTTCGGCCCCTCCGGTCTCTCTAAGGGCGCATACACCGCATGTTGGCGTGCACCCTGAAGCAGGTTTTCAGGCGTTTCCTAGCTCCCCTCGGTCCGAATGGCGGGGTGCGGGTGGCACAGCCTCGCCTGTTGTTAGGCTCCCCACCTCGTCGCATACGCCAACATGGGGTCCTCTCCACGGTGGGCGGAAGCCTTATGCCACAACCGTCCGCCGATTTGCGGGGGAGGAATGTGGTGTCACCACCAGACACCACACTTGCTAGGTGGTAGCCTTTAAATCGGCCGCGGTCCGTTAGTATACGTCGGACCCGCGTGTCGCCACTATCAGTGATTGCAGACCGAGCGCCGCCACACGGCAGGTCTAGAGACACTTCCTAGCACTCGCCCCAGTTGTACAGCCGACTTTGCTAGCGATGGTTCACTGACAAATTACGCTCTCATTTGCCGAGACGATAGTTAGCATAGTCTTCAGCTACGTCATTTGCTACGACCTAGCAAGGCGCCATTACCAGATACTATTGATGCTGTAGAACATGTACCGTCTAGAGCGATGTTCACCAATTATGAATTAAAGTTAAGTATTCCAGCAGCTTCGTACTTTTTTTACTAGTCTCAACTCCTTTAACTGTTCCAGACCTCACGCCAGCCTGCGTGAGCTTAAACGCGTGCCTTTCGGCTTCCTCATAGTGGCTTGGCTGTCTTGCAAAGCCACAACACTTTCTCCCGGTTCATCTTCAGCTTGCGACGTCGGCATATATAACTGAATTATCGTTGTCGGTGGTGGTCTGCTGTCGATTCTGATTAGAACAACCCGGTCACTGAACTGTTCACAGTAACACACCCTCTGCCCTACCTTCCTATTACCATTTTCTGCTACTGTTGATATTACCCGATACTCATCTGACCAGAAATCCTTGTCTTCCTTCCACTTCACTTCACTGCCCCTACTATATCTAGATTGAGCCTTTGCATTTCCCTTTTCAGATTTTCTAGTTTCCCTACCACGTTCAAGCTTCTGACATACCACACCCCGACTCGTAGAACGTTATCCTTTCGTTGATTATTCAATCTTTTTCTCATGGTAACCTCCCTCTTGGCAGTCCCCTCCCGGAGATCCGAATGGGGGACTATTCCGGTATCTTTTGCCAATGGAGAGATCAGCATGACACTTATTCAAATACAGGCCACATGTCCTGTGGATACACGTTACGCGTCTATAATGCAGTGGTTTCCAATGCCTTCTGCATCCTCATGTCGTTGATCATTGCTGATTCTTCCGCCTTTAGGGGCAATTTCCCACCCCTAGGACAAGAGAGTGCCCTGAATTTCTATCCGCTCCTCCGCCCTCTTTGACAAGGCCGTTGGCAGAATGAGGGTGAGTTCTTATGCCGGAAGTCTTCGGCCGCCAATGCTGATTATTTATCAAAATTTAGGCGGTGGCGGGGATCGAACCCGGGACCGAAGACGTTTTTGATTATGAATCAAAGACGTTACCCCTAGACCACGGCTACTCCCCTAGAAATTAGAACTACTTAAACCTAACGAACATAAGGACATCACACAACATCCAGTCATCACGAGGCAGAGAAAATCCCTGACCCCCCCCCCGGGAATCGAACCCGGGAACCCGGGCGCCGGAAGCGAGAACGTTACTGCATGACCACGAGCTGCGGACTTTTAGCAGTATCAATGCGTGAGTGAGGTTTAAGGTTAATATGAAGATAATTGTTTGACGAGTTGTGTAGTGGGATTTAGTGTGAGAACTTTTCGAAGAAGTATGGAGGTGGACAAAGGGGATTTTTGTAGAATAGATTTATAAAGTAAGTGTATGGTAAAGGAAAAGTTAATTCAGGTATAAATAACAATAGTAAATAACTTTATGCACAAGCAAAACTTCCGCATATTAGATAATTACGTCGGTAAAAAGTGCAGTTGTTAGGTTTACTAGCCGGCCGGTGTGGCAGTGCGGTTCTAGGCGCTACAGTCTAGAACCGCGGGACCGCTACGGTCGCAGGTTCGAATCCTGCCTCGGGCATGGATGTGTGTGATGTCCTTAGATTAGTTAGGTTTAAGTAGTTCTAAATTCTAGGGGACATGACCTTAGCAGTTAAGTCCCATAATGCTAAGAGCCATTCGAACCATTTTAGGTTTACTAGTTTGCGATTGGTTATTGATGAGAAGAACGGACTGACGCGGGAGAATGTTGTGTTGCTATTGGCTGTTGAGTAAACTGACCAATGGTAAAGCAATATTCTTCGCGTGCCTTTCTCCGCTGGTAGAGAAGACGTAGAGTATTCTAGAGAGGAGTCGGAGCCTAGACATGAAACAGTTCGGATGTGTGTAGTAGTAGTTCCGATGGAAATGATAAGCTGCCGGATCTAGCAGTGTTTCATACATCAAAAGTATTGTATAGTGACGGCATAATTATTCCGATGGGTGTGTAGAAATTTCGGAATTTTTAAGTGAATTTTGTGACGAGAAAAGACATATATTCCGCGTGGCGTATTGAGAAGGTCGGTGGCTAAAAACTGTGACTGCATTAGGTACCGACAGGCTTGATATTTGGCGAGGATTCTCAATAAAAAAACAATCCGTATATTTGTAGCTATTACGTTTTCGGGAAAAGCAACACCATAAACTTGCTAACGTGAGTGAAAGGGATTGTGAGTGACTGGGTTAAGACTAGCAAGGGCTTGGCAGTGATACTTGTTCACCAAAGTTTCAGAATATATTAATTAAGGACAAAATATCCAACCTTTCAATTCGTGTGAAAACTTTCTCCCGAAAAGTAGATTAGTGACTTTAATTGCAGCCTAGTTTACGTCGAAGTACAGTAGGTTTCGCTCGGCTTCCCTACTGATGATCTGCTGAGACAATATTCACAGGTAGGCGTAGCTTCGTCGTAAAAGGACGGAAAGGACCGCGCCGCCGCATTTCATCTTAACGAAATTACTTTCAGTCCCTGGAAAGTTATTCAAGTTCTAGGTATGTGGAAAATAAGCAAATACTAAGGAGATTTAGTAGTATATCTCGCCCCATTACGGAAAACAAAGGAAATCAGTCTTAAAATCTAAACAGTTATTAAATATTGACTCAATCCGAAGTTTACAAATCCTATATTGTTCTTCACGAGAATTGTACTACAGTGTACTTCTAAATATTCGTGTATAAAAGTAAGGTAGATTATATAAATCTATGAGGATCTGAATGTGACCACTAGAACCATTCTTTCGGATTATACTCCTTAATCTTTACGGATAGTATCCAAAACTCGATGTGGCGTGTTAGTAAGCAGCTTTTAAAAAGTATCCTCTTATTGGTTATTCATTTCACGTCTTTGCCCAATACATGGAGCTATGAAAATATGTTTGCTCGCCGTTCGATCTTTAATTTATTTTATCGTAATTTTGTTTCGTCATATGAATCAGTACTTGTCAGAGTGAGCCCCAGTTCAATGGTGCTCAAATCTGGGCTGTAGTCAGTATCCTTTTAGGCACTATGGACCCCAAGTTCGAGTGGTCTATGCCCTACCTCACAAACGTCATCATCATCAACAGCAACAAGAAAAAACAGGAACAACAATACAAAACAACCATATCTGTGCACATATTCTGAGGCGTCCATTTTGATTAACTTCCGTAACTTGTTGGCCCTGTAGCTCTATGTGAAGATCGCTCCACTTGTATTACATATCGCCAGTACTGTGGGTAGTCGATAAGAAAAAGTTTTTGGGATATGATCTTTCTGGTATCCGCTGATAACTTCCCTTAAGCTTTATCCACTCTGGAAAGGATGAGGCTACTGAAAAATTAGTAAACTCTTGAATCCGATGAGAGTAAAGTTTATTGTGACTGGTCGCTCCAAAGCTATTCTACAAGACCTATCTCCGAACGAAAGTTTAATAGAAAACTTTTTTTGAGTCATCAGTCTTCTGACTGGTTTGATGACCCCGCCACGAATTCCTCTCCTGCACCAACCTCGTTATCTCAGAGTAGCACTTGCAGCCTACGTCTTCAGTTATGGATGCATTCCAATCTCTGTCTTCCTCTATAGTTATTGCCCTCTACAGCTCCCTCTAGTGCCATGGAAGTCATTATCCGATGTCTGTACACTGATGTCCTTCTCCTTGTCAATGTTTTCCTCATATATCTTTCTCAAATGGTTCAAATGGCTCTGAGCACTATGGGACTTAACATATGAGGTCATCAGTCCCCTAGAACGTAGAACCACTTAAACCTTACTAACCTAAGGACATCACACACATACATGCCCGAGGCAGGATTCTAACCTGCAAGCGTGGCAATCGCGCATTTCTTTCTCCTTCGATTCTGCGCATAACCTCCTCATTATCTAACTTGTTAGTCCACATAATTTTCAACGTTCGTCTGTAGCAAGACATCTCAAATTCTTCGATTCTCTTCTGTTCCTGTTTTCCCACAATCGATGTTTCAGTATAATATAATGCTGTGTTCCAAACGTTGCTTCTTAGAATTGTTTTCCTCAAATTAAGGCCTATGTTTGATGCTGGTAGACTTCTCGTGGCCAGAAATACTCTATTTTACAGTGCTGGTCTGCTCTTGATGACCCCATTGATTCGTCTGTCATTGGTTATTTTGCTGCCTAGGTAGTAGAATTCCTTAACTTAATCTACTTCCTAACCATCAATACTGATGTTAAGTTTCTCGCTGTTTACATTTCTGCTCTTTTTCGTTACCTGTGTCTCTCTTCGATTTAATCTCAATCCATATTCTGTATTCATTAGACCGTTCATTCCTTTCAGCAGGGGTACAAATTTACCAATCCTTTTTTTTTTCAATGTATTACGTGCAGAGGGATCTTATTTAGCTACATCTGTTCGCCGAATTCAAAGGACCACTTTATATCTTGATTAGACATGCATCTGTCACCTGTATTGAAGATTATTTCATGTGTTAGATCCTCCGCAGCCTAGCATACGGATCTGAAACGAAGAATTGCATCTGTTGTGTAAACGTGTTTTCTTTATCGATGTTATGTGTTCATGATGAAGTGAACAACTCGGTTTGCCCATTAGCCACTGTCTTTCAAGTCTCGTACATTCTCTAATGACATGACAGCGTATTAATTTTTTCCGCATTATATCGTCCTGGGGCTGTTTTCTAAAATCAGGTGCCAGTTACACGTGCCACTAAAGAAGTACGAGAGCATGCTTGGATCCGTACCATAATCTCTACAGTCACTTGAAATTTTAAGCTCATGTTATAATGCTTGATGGCTTTGTAATACACTGTTGGCGACTAACATAGTAACGCCAGGTTAGTTAGATTTAAGTAGTTCTAAGTTCTAGGGGACTGATGACCTCAGATGTTAAGTCCCATAGTGCTCAGAGCCATTTGAACCATTTTTGTGTTGTCGGCTGCTAGTTGTGTGGGACTGTTCATACTTTGCACAGCGTTCATTATACCCCTCCTGAATCCAACGATTTCATATTCACATGACAATCCCAATCAAAGCGAGCAGCTATATTGTGGAACGATAAACCAGTCTCGACTGACGCGATCCAGCAGCTGTCGAATTCCGAAATTGTTTTTTGGATGTTTTCCCTTCTTGCAAAGGGCCTAAGAGGATCTTTTCTCACAGACAAACTACATTTAAATGCCATTTGTAAATGAGAAACCCACTCAGTACTCATTCCTTTACACAAAATGTAGATGGCTTTAACTGTACAGAAAGTGTGCGGTTTTATTGAATTGCCGATCATTTGCATAGTCAAGCGGGTTGCACAGTTACAGACAGTTTTACGCTTTTTGCATGACACCTCCATTGTGTTACGAAGGCAGCCAGTCGAAAAATCCATATCTCTGCACATTCTCAAATCAAAATGAGTTGCAGGATAACAGGCAATAACATGTTGCTGCAACTCATGCGTTCTGACATGCGTGGTTTCTTCTCGACTTGCTGTCCACATGGTGGTCGAGATGTTGCTACGTAGGCTTGTCCCACACTTTATAGCATTAAATAATATAGCAACAATTTCTTAATCAGACTTCGTTTATAAACTGCAGGTTCTTTAAACTATGTACATGAAAATTTATTTTTAAAAAAAACTTTGAAGAAAGCATGTACAGTCTTAGACATAAAAACTGACCGCCAGCCGGCCGCCACAGAGACAGTCCGAGTCGTTCACTTAAAATAGCCAATAAAACCGACCGCCCCTGACAACGCTAAGTCCGGCCATCTGCACGATCTGGCAACACTGCTAGATGCGGAAGTGTCAGGACGAAGTCTTATCTACGTCTAGAGGTTAAAAAAAAAAAAAAAAAGTGGTAATCGTCGCGAATTCTAAACTTATAGTCGCGTGTTCGCGTCTAACTGTATTTATTTTTTTATCACATTTTGGCCCTCGTCTAAAGTTATGAGTCTGATTTAACATCGAAAATAATTCGCTTGAGATTCTACCCACCAGCAATAACATGTAACATGTACTTCCAGAAACAATTCCGCACGACAGCTCGTGGCTGCGTCGCTATCAGAATAGCTTTCACTCGAGCGTTTCCTCGCGCTGCAGCGGCTACCGGCCACCGGCCAGACGCCACCCGCCGCCTGAAATCCGGCGCCGCCCAGGTGAACGCGGCGCTGGGCTGTCAGTGTATGTATCAACTGTAATTTTCGAATTTAAAGTTCTAGTTATCATCTTGCAGTTAAGCATTGGATTTTGCATACTTAAAATCATGAACTACGCTGTAAAATTAAGTCGCAAGTGGAAAACGGTGTAACATCTGCAACATAATATTTACTGTTGGTATAACAGAGGGGTGAACGCAGAGGAGGCAGCTAGAAAGATTTGAACTGTGTGTGGAGCGAGTGCTTTTGGGAAAAATACGCCAGAAAAAGATAGCCTTGTCTCAACAAAGATCGTTTTGGCATGAATGATTTTCCACATTAAGGAAGTCTCGACTACTGATATATGTGATGGATTACCATTTAACCATCACGCGACATTTCCATTCAATAAAAAAAATGGCTCTGAGCACTATGGGACTTAACAGCTGTGGTTATCAGTCCCCTAGAACTTAAAACTACTTAAACCTAGCTAACCCTAAGAACATCACACACATCCATGCCCGAGGCAGGATTCCAACCTGCGACCGTAGCAGTCGCGCGGTTCCGGACTGAGCGCCTAGAACCGCGAGACCACCACGGGCGGCTTTCCATTCAATAGGCAAAGTTCAGAAGTCTGGTGTAGGAGTACTGCATGCTCAAATTCGAAACAACAAAAATCAACGGAGTGACTATTATTTAACGTCATCAGGTCGCTCATTGAGCATTCCTATGCAGTACTGTTACTGGTGACGAGTTATGATGCCTTTATCGTTAACTTACTAAGAATAAATGAAAAGCTGAGCCCCACCAAAAGACGTTAACTCAAGCAAAGAGTAGTATGAACATAATATTTTACATCTGATAGCTCCAAAAGTGTGTTTTTCGCTACGAATTCTGCCTCAAGGGGTGTGTGCATCACAGCTGGAATTTGTAGTCATCTACTGAGACACCTTGCGGTCTCAGTGTAAGATAATCGACCGACAAAACATCATCACGTCTGCTACTGCATGATAAGGCACTTTGTTGATTTGAGGAACAAAGCTATCCAGGAGACTGATAGGGAAGTCATCTACCAGGCACTTGTATTGATAGGGAATACCACTCTCAAGCACTTGTCCCTCTCGTCATATACTTTCGCTCTTGATCGATCAACCATCAAGGCAATTCATTTCTAGACGAAAATACTCTTCAAACTAAACTGGTTTAATGACATCGTTAGAACCAGTAGGTTTATACGGGTACAGAATTTGTAAACTACTTTAGTACTGTCAGATTGTTTTAGATATCGTGAAAGAAAATCCTGCTGCTGACTAATTTCTCTTTGATGATTACTGTTGCGTTCAATAAGCTAATGGAAAACGCAGTTAAAATATTACTGTAGTAATACAAATTAAATTCAGCTTACTTCAGAAACATCATGACGGTAGTCTATCTTAACGAAGCATTAAGTATCTGTAACACGTTTGAGCCTATTTTAACGTGAATTAGCAGGATATTAGCGACTTTTGACTTCGAAAATGTCTGTATTTACTTCAAGTCCTGTAAAATGTGGCAGTTCGTAGGTAAAATGGTGTATTCACAACAACAAGAAAACAAAAGTGGCATTATGAATTTGGCAGTACCGTAAGGTTTTCGCTCTGACACTAAGGAATGCTAAAAGTAGCAAGACGAATTTTGATCGAGCGTTGTCTTAGATTATCTTATTGAGTTAGTATCTGCCTGCTTGTAGCTCTGCTACAAAAGAATTAAAAACCTGCCTTTCAGTGAGTCTCGAAAGGCGAACGAAAGTAGCTTGCACCTGGTAGCCAAGCATGTTACCTGGGAACTGGTTTTTTCCTAAAGTGGGTAGACATCATTTTGAAGTTGAATTGTTGCAAATATCGGTCAGACGTGTGTCGTTGGTGTAAGTGTTTCGGTGTGTTGAATTTGTGCCAATGATTTATCTATAGGTTTTTTCTGTCCCAAATAGAGAGTTGAAGTCTCCCATTAGTATTTTCATGTCATGTTGATGAATTTTATTCTTGTTTTTTTCGAGTGTGTTCCAGAATTTTTCGACATTTTTGGTGTTTTTCTTATTTTCGATGTTGGTGGGGGCATGTGCATTGGTAAGTGTATATTTTTTATTAGGGCTCTGTATGAGCGTAGTCATAAGTCGATTGTTGATAGTTGTGATTTCTTTGACAGAGCTGATGATAGATCTGTGTTCGAGAAATGCCATGCCTAAGATTGGTGCGCCTTTCGTTACCTTTTGTTGTGTTTTGCTCTTGAAGATGCGATAGTTTCCGTAATGCAAGGTTTCATTGCCAGTTAGTCGTGGTTCTTGAAGGGCAAAGATGAGAATTTTTTATCGGTCGATTTCTTATGTGAGATTATTTAGTTTTCGTGTTTGGATCTATGTATCTGTGTTTAGTTTTCAAATGCATGTTTTCTGCTTATTGGGAAATTTACCAGAGATCTCCGATATTCTCTGCCGTGCTAGCCTGAACTCCACTGAATCTGAAAATCCAACTGTCGACGGGTGGGTTGTGTACCACCTGGGGTAAAGTTGATTTTGCTTGCACAGTTCATGTCTGCTTGTGTTTCATTGGTGTGGCCTGGGTGATACCAGGACCGGACAGGACCAGAGGGTGTTGAAGCCTTTGGAAACAAATATTTTCAGACGAACTCATTGAGCTAACAGACGGTGACGAGAGTACCGGTGATTTTCACTCAGATGTGTCTGTATTTTGGGTTCAACGGGTTGAATAGCCGTTCAGGATTGTGTTAGTATTTGGTCCATCCCAAATATTTGGTTTCCTCCGTACCACCCATATGTGGGAGGCTTTCCCCTATCCGCCACACGGGATTATTATTATTATTTCTCTTTCCTGTCTCAGACGTTATGTCTGGTTAAAAATGGACAGTGACGCGGACCTTGATCAAGCGTGACTTCCTTTTAACTGTACGGTATATGTTACATTGCATTTAGGAACTTTCGGGTAATTGAACATGTATCAATAATTACAGATTTCTGTAGTTGTATATATACGTTTGGATGTAGCTGTATTGCGTTGATGTACTGGTGGATATTGTGTGATATGACTCCTGTAGTTGATAGTATAATTGGTACGATGTCAACTTTATCCTGATACCACATGTCTTTGACTTCCTCAGCCAGTTGGATGTATTTTTCAATTTTTTCTCCTGTTTTCTTCTGTATATTTGTTGTATTAGGTATGGATATTTCGATTAGTTGTGTTAATTTCTTCTTTTTATTGGTGAGTATGATGTCAGCTTTGTTATGTGGTGTTATATCTGTTATAATGGTTCTGTTCCAGTATAATTTGTATTCATCATTCTCCAGTACATTTTGCGGTGCATACTTGTATGTGGGAACGTGTTGTTTTATTAGTTTATGTTGTATGGCAAGCTGTTGATGTATAATTTTTGTTACATTGTCATGTCTTCTGGGGTATTCTGTATTTGCTAGTATTGTACATCCGCTTGTGATGTGATCTACCGTTTCTATTTGTTGTTTGCAAAGTCTGCATTTATCTGTTGGGGTATTGGGATCTTTAATAATATACTTGCTGTAATACCTGGTGTTTATTGTTTGATCCTGTATTGCAATGATGAATCCTTCCATCTCACTGTATATATTGCCTTTTCTTAGCCATGTGTTGGATGCGTCTTGATCGATGTGTGGCTGTGTTAGATGACACGGGTACATGCCATGTAGTGTTTTCTTGTTCCAATTTACTTTCTTTGTATCTGTTGATGTTATGTGATCTAAAGGGATGTAGAAGTTGTTATGAAATTGCAATGGTGTAGCCGATGTATTTATATGAGTGATTGCATTGTGTATTTTGCTAGTTTCTGCTCGTTCTAGAAAGAATTTTCTTAAATTATCTACCTGTCCATAATGTAGGTCTTTCATGTCGATAAATCCCCTTCCTCCTTCCTTTCTGCTTAATGTGAATCTTTCTGTTGCTGAATGTATGTGATGTATTCTATATTTGTGGCATTGTGATCGTGTAAGTGTATTGAGTGCTTCTAGGTCTGTGTTATTCCATTTCACTACTCCAAATGAGTAGGTCAATATTGGTATAGCATAGGTATTTATAGCTTTTGTCTTGTTTCTTGCTGTCAATTCTGTTTTCAGTATTTTTGTTAGTCTTTGTCCACATTTTTCTTTTAGTTCTTCTTTAATATTTGTATTATCTATTCCTATTTTTTCTGTATCCTAGGTATTTATAGACATCTGTTTTTTCCATCGTTTCTATGCAGTCGCTGTGGTTATCCAATATGTAATCTTCTTGTTTAGTGTGTTTTCCCTTGACTATGCTATGTTTCTTACATTTGTCTGTTCCAAAAGCCATATTTATATCATTGCTCAATATTTCTGTTATCTTTAGTAATTGGTTGAGTTGTTGATTTGTTGCTGCCAGTAGTTTTAGATCATCCATATATAGCAAATGTGTGATTTTTTGTTGGTATGTTCCAGTAATATTGTATCCATAATTTGTATTATTTAGCATGTTGGATACTGGGTTCAAAGCAAGGCAGAACCAGAAAGGACTTAATGAGTCTCCTTGTATATTCCACACTTAATCTGTATTGGCTGTGATGTGATATTATTTGAATTTGTTTGGATATTAAGTGTGTTTTCCAATTTTTCATTACTATGTTTAGGAACTGTTTCAATTTAGGATCTACTTTGTAGATTTCCGATATTTGTAGTAACCATGAGTGAGGTACACTATCAAAAGCTTTTTGGTAATCAATGTATGCATAGTGTAGTGACCTTTGTTTAGTTTTAGCTTGATATGTCACCTCTGCATCTATTATCAGTTGCTCTTTATATCCTCGTGCTCCTTTGCAACAGCCTTTTTGTTCTTCGTTTATAATTTTGTTCTGTGTTTTATGTGTCATTAATTTCTTTGTAATGATTGAAGTTAATATTTTGTATATTGTTGGTAGGCATGTTATGGGGCGATATTTTGCTGGGTTTGCTGTGTCTGCTTGATCTTTAGGTTTCAGATAAGTTATTCCATGTGTAAGTGTATCAGGGAATGTGTATGAGTCTGCCATGTAACTGTTAAATAATGTAGTTAGATGTGAATGTGTTAAGGTGAACTTCTTTAGCCAGAAATTTGCTATTTTATCTTTTCCAGGGGCTTTCCAATTGTGCGTAGAATTAATTGCTCGGGTGACTTCATGTTGCAAAATTATCACTTCGGGCATTTGTGGTGTCATCTTGTATGTGTCTGTTTCTGCATGTATCCACCGTGCATGCCTGTTATGTTGTACTGGGTTTGACCATATGTTGCTCCAGAAGTGTTCCATGTCTGTTATGTTTGATGGGTTGTCTATTTTAATGTGTGTGTTATCTATTGTCTGATAAAATTTCTTTTGGTTTGTGTTGAATGTTTGGTTTTGTTTCCTTTTTTCACTTTTTTCTGGTATCGAAATGAAATTATAGAAACCGAAGAATGTGAAAATCTATATTGTAACAATGCTGCACACATAAATTCCTTTGATGGAATAACACGTGGCAACTGTCTAAGAAACAGTGAGCAATAAGTCTACTAGCAGCAATGTAACGTAATTATAACCCATATTTATGTGATGAGAATATTAAATCGAACAATACACATCTATTTCAGTGGTGGCAAAATAAACCATATCGGATTTGCTGATGACAACATAATAATAATAATAATAATAATAATAATAGTTCATCAAGAGTATTGACTGGCGTATTGTGACGAGCCAGATGCTCGGCCACGACTGAACAGACGCTTTCAGTTGGTGAGAGATCTGAAGAATCTGGCCAGACCAGCAGTCGAACATTTCCTGTATCCAGAAAGGCCCGTACAGGACCTGCAACATGCGATCGTGCATTATCCTGCTGAAATGTAGGGTTTCGCAGGAATTGAATGAAGGGTAGAACCACGGGTCGCAACACATCTGAAATGTAACGTCCACTGTTCAAAGTGCAGTAAATGGGAACAAGAGGTGACCGAGACGTGTAACCAGTTGCACCCCATACCATCACACTGGGTGATACGTCAGTAAGGCGATGACGAATACACGCTTCCAATGTGCGTTCACCGCGATGTCGCTAAACACGGATGCGACCATCATAATACTGTAAACAGAACCTGTATTCATCCGAAAAAACGTTTTGCCGTTCGTGCACCTAGGTTCGTCGTCGAGTACACCATCGCAGGCGCTCCTGTCTGTGATGCAGCGTCAAGGGTAACCGCAGCCATGGTCTCCGAGCTGATAGTCCATGCTGCTGCAAACGTCGTCGAACTGTTCGCGCAGATGGTTGTTGTCTTGCAAACGTCCCCATCTGTTGACTCAGGGATCGAGACGTGGCTGCACGATCCGTTACAACCATGCGTATAAGATGCCTGTCATCTCGACTGCTAGTGTTACGAGGCCGTTGGGATCCAGCACGGCGTTCCGTATTACCCTCCTGAACCCACCGATTCCATATTCTGCTAACAGCCGTTGGATCTCGACCAACGCGAGCAGCAATGTCACGATACGATAAACCGCAATCGCGATAGGCTACAATCCGACCTTTATCGAAGTCGGAAACGTGATGGTATGCATTTCTCCTCCTTACACGAGGCATCACAACAACGTTTCAACAGACAACGCCGGTAAACTGCTGTTTGTGTATGAGAAATCGATTGGAAACTTTCCTCATGTCAACACGTTGTAGATGTTGCCACCGGCGCCAACCTTGTGTGAATGCTCTGAAAAGCTAATCTTTTGCATATCACAGCATCTGCTTGCTGTCGGTTAAATTTCGCGTCTGTAGCACGTCATCTTCGTGGTGTAGTAATTTTAATGGCCAGTAGTGTAGAAAGAATCCAACACCTGAGGACGAGGATAATGGACACAATTTGGAATTATATGCTGATGAGCGGCAAATTCCGGGCGTTGAACCAGAGGCAACAAGTTCTGCAGCAAGCAATGCTGATGTGCCGGCGGAATTAGAAGCCAGGACTGAGTTACCAACGTCTGTATCCAGTGGCGGATTTATATACAATTTTTTTTTTTACATACATTTACATACAATCCTATTAGGCATAGGACTAGGGGCGGCCCCTTAAGGGAGGCGGTATTTTCTTTTTTTTTTTCCTCTGTATCATTTTAACCTTTTACCTTTTAAAATAACTGCGCTTAAAAACGACAAAAAATTTTAATATTGTTAAAAAACTTGCTAGTTTAAATAAGCCTTAAGAAAGAAATTCGACAATACAACCTTGGAAATTACATACTTTACTTGGTGACTGAATGGAAATTTAACGTTGGGTTTCTGTCTAGTATCATCTTCATGATTGTTCAAAATATTTTGAAGTTAGCTGTCAGGACGGCAATCTGTAATACGATGTTTGAAACGGTATTATTCCGAGAATGGCGTCGGCTTCTACTTAACCCTACCATAGTTTCCTCGTGAAAATACCGGGACACCTGGAAAGCTATGATAAACTAATCAGCAGTTTCTTAAATATTATAACATGTGTGGGCCTCAGTATGTAAAACCCGACTCTACTTAAACTTCTTGTAGAAATTACGGGATGTATCAAATCAACCCTCCATTATTGTCATTAATGTGAAAGCTCTGTGATCTTCAATGTCTGAGCTTTGATTTCATGACACCCGTTTAACAAAACATGTTGATACTGAGAATGTTTCACATTTTTAAACACATGTTTATACGAAAAGAACATAAGCAGAATATCTAATAAAGTGTGACATACACTTCACAGCAGCTTAAAAATTTTATTGATTTATTTACTTAGTTACTTTTCTTGATGGAAAAAGAAGAAGAAACCAACATTCGTTTGCCTCATTTATTGTGTTGCAGCCTACACGATATCAAAGTTCCCATTCTCTGCAATCGAATAGTACGTGGCATTTCAAATGTTATATTAAACTTCTTAATTAAGCTGATTTTCTTCGAGGAAAGGTTATTTTTATTTTATGTTGGAACAAAAGGTGCATTTGCGTGTAGACATAACATGATTGTTCACACAAATGACAACACACCACATCAACTGCCAACAAGACTACTTAAACTTTGTAGTCTGTCTTCTCTGCCCACAGAAACCACTGAAACGTGGGATAAGATTCAATCCAGCACACCTCACTGAAAGATACTGCAAAAATAATTTGCTTTTTAAATTAGAAAGAGAGTGTCAAGAATGTTCAGAACATATTTGCGCCCCAGCTAAAATTCATGCGACGCTGGAAACAGAAACCAAAAAAGCGACTGTCCTGTTTTCTTTATGTGACGAATTCCAGCCGGCAGGTGTGCTTCTACTTTTCACTGACAACAGTGAAACAGGCGACAATGAAATTAAATTATTCTGCATTGTCGTTCTTTAATAGCACAGTTACGTCGAGTAATCCAAGTTGGTAAGTTCATTGCTCCGTGTTCAAAGGAGAAATCTTTGTGCTCCTGTGCCGTGTTTAAAGTAAAAAGCTTTGTGATCATGTGCGGAGTAGTACGATTGGAACTGGATAGAGTCTTCCTTTCTTCCCTTTTACAATTTTTTTCTTTTGTTTTGACTGTTGGTAGACAAGTTTGTAAGTGATTTAATATGAATAACAGTGAAAAAAGCAAACGTGCAAAATTAAGTGGGGTGGCATTTCAGAAATTATCGAAGGAAAGGCGAGAACGACAAGCCAATGTTCTAAAAACGCTTGACAGAGTAGATAAATTTTTCGCAAAAAATGTTGCTGGTTCGACTTCGAGATCAAGCAGTACGGATGATATTTCTGGCACAGCAACTGTTGCAAAAGAAGTAAATACAAACTAAACAAAAGTTAAAAATGAAGGAAAGTAAATTGTTCCTGATTTCAGGTTTCACGAAAAGATAAGTGTCGAGTTAGACATTACAAAAAGAAACAATCTCGTTATTGATGATCCTGCAGAATGGTGTGTGGCATTAATCAAAATTCTAACAATGATTTTTCTAATTCAAGAAGATGAATAAGCGATAAAATCAGGTATTTGAACAAAAATGTATTTTACCGTAAAATTTTAAATTGTGAATCAACTTTGCGTGATTTTCTTGTATATTCTTGTAGCACCGGTGCTGTTTTTCGTGCACCATGTAAATTGTTTGGAGGTAAGGCCGTGATTGCTAATAATGGTATTGCAGATTGGAAAAATATTTCCAATACTTTATCTCATCATGAGAATTCGATTGAACACAAAAATTCTATCTCTCTTAACAAGAAAAAAGCTACTTTGAGCCATAGATAACCATTTCGGGCAATATGTTGAGACAGAAAAAATGTACTGGCGCAGTGTGTTGAAAAGGGTGTTTGCAGAAGTGAAGAAGCTAACAAGTCGTGGACTTCCCCTATGTGGATACGTTGACTGATTCTATCCAATACGTAATGGTCAGTTTATGATGTCTCTTGAGCTTATAGCTGAGTCTGATCCTCTTCTCGAAGAGCACATTGAACGATCTGGAAATCTAGAGCAGGGACATACAAATTACCTTTCTTCAGCAATCTATGATGAAGTAACAGAGCATCTTCCTGAACGAATAAAAAGAATTATCGTAAGTGAAATAAAACAGGCCAAATATTTCTCTATAATAATAGATTCTGCTGCCGACATTTCACATATTGATCAATTATCTTTCATATTAAGCTAAGTGAACGAGAATGGTGAATCTGTTGAACGTTTCCTACTGACCGAAAACTTAGCTGAGGCCGTACTAAAAGCCGTGTCTACAAATTCCATTGATGTTAATGACTGTAGAGACCAGTCATATGACAATGCAACCAATATATCAGGAACCACATTGATTTGCAGACACGCATTAAAGAACGAAATTCGGAAGCGCATTATGTGCCTTGTGCTGCACATTCTTTGAATTTGGACATCACTAGTTACGGGGAGCATGTTAATTTTTCATTGTAGTGCGAAACCTTTATAATTTTTTCTCTGCTTCGACACAGTGCTGGGATAAACTTCATTCTTTTATGAAACCAGGAAGCAAAACGGTAAAACGTTTATAAAAAACATGTTGGTCAGCACGAGAGGAAGCGTGTGTACGTCTATATAAAACTGGGTTTTAAGTTTGTTTTATCCGCTGCCGTACACCAACTATAGTTCAGGAATCACATTACATTTTGATTGAGCGCGACTAGACCGCTGACGTGTCCTTCAGAACAACGAATAGCAGAGTACGGAAACAGCTCACAGCGCTCCCACCCAAAACGGCAATTGTGAAGTGATTGGATTATAGTTATTATTTAAAACATGCTTTTTGGGGGGGAGGGGGGTGCATATAATATGTTGTAGTTAGGGGCGCAAAATTTTTAAATCCGCCACTGCCTGTATCTGTTCCTTTAGCCGAGTTGTGTAAGGGACTAACACGTCTTAAACAGCTAAACTTCGATCACATTGCGCGAAAGCGGACCGTACAAATTAGTACGCGGATTCAGGGTAAAATAAACGAAAGTTTTAAGCAATTTGCAAATCAACAAAAGGAACAAATAATTGGCGAAATTCAATATTAATTTCGAACGCTTCGGTAATGAGCAAGCTGTGTATTAGAGGAAAAGTTAAGTGCTGATTTTCGGCGGCTGTTCGAAGAGCAGTCTAATGAAATAACAAAAATAAATTCGAAGATAGAAAGTGTAACTAATAACTTCGCAGAGTTACAACTTGCATGTAAAGACATACCCGAGTCGGCAAGGCAGTTGAATTCGGCAGTGAGAGAACTAAAAGAAACGCAACCTGAATTGCAAAATACTGCACAACAGATGGTGTAGCAAAGTGAGCAGCGGAATGAAGAGTTTGTTACCTGGTTGCATGACCAAGACAAACAGGTTACCGAGTGTATAAGAGCACGAAGTGACATAATTAATAGCGACTTCGTGAATTAGTTGCATCAGAAGGATTCACAGGTTAACGAAGCGCTTAGGACGGAATCACCCACCATAATTCAAAATCCGAGTGCTGAAGTGTTTTCTCAGCACAACAAGGAATACTGATGTAAAAACGGAATTAGAACAAACAAAGACGTTCCTTTAACGTGATTTTCTTAAGTAGAAGCATGACGTGGAAGAACACGTAGAGAAATTGCACCATGAGTTGTCAGCTGCGCGCAATAATACAGGCGGAATCCCAGCAGAAGCAGCAACAAACAATCCTCATATGCATTTATCGTCTCCACAGTCGGGTGTATAGTATAAATAAACATTGTACAACACGTACACAGATGATGTGTATTCATCGTGAAATACGGCGGTGGCAAATGCCTTGATGAACATCCTTTGCTCAAGCATCGTCAGTTTCAGACGTACATCCCAGACAAGTAAAGGGATCAACACCCGGTTGTTTTCATAAAGAGTTTTAGAGGAATACTGCCCAGATCTGGAGTGACGCCCAAAGAATACATTTGTTGCCTCACATGTACAAGTGAAGGAGAGCTGTGGCCATCAGAAATTATACAGAAATGTGAAACATATGAACAATTAGAGAGAATGTTTTCATCAGTGCATTGGTCTATAGGCCAGCAAGAGAAAAGAATGTACTCATCTGAAGTTTAAAACAGTAAACAACGTGCTCTACGCAAGTACTCTGAGAAATATATCAATAAGACAAGATACTGGGGTGTTCCCATATCAGTAAAAGATGTTATAAGAATTTTAAAGGCAAAATTACCTTAAAATTTAAGAGAGAAGCTATTGCATGCTACTGCATGCTACTGGAAATGACATTGAGCAGTTCATATCTTTTGTTGACTCGATAGACTTGTTACATGAAGACACAAAGCTTTGGACTCAGGACAACGAGCATATCAGTAGTAAGGACAACGCATACCACAATAACAGTGGTAACGGGAACCAGAACCGAAACCAAAACAGTAACATTAATGGGAATGAAAATAACTGAAATGCACCCCGTCAAGGTTATAAAACAACCCACCACAGGGAGATAACAACAGACAGCAATTCGGAAGGAAAAGAAGGTATGAGAATCGGTGTAATCCCGGTTATCAGAATGAAACCACAGTAATAATCAGGATAAAAACATAACGCCGCAAACGTGGCCAAACAACGAAGACGTGAATTGGCTATCGAATCCTGCAGCACAAAACAGTGGGCAACAGCATTCGATGCAGAATAACAGCCCAAACCAAAGTAATCAGAATAACAACAATAATACTCTGAACTGACGGGCACAAAACCAACCCGTGACGCTATTTGAAGCGATTGAAAGTAATCAACTTTTAAAACGCCTGCCAACAAACTAACTTCGATCATACCGAGCCCTCGGACAGAGGTCTAGAACAGTGCAGGGGGCAGTACGCAAAAGTAGAGCCATCTGATCCGTTATAATAACGGTAGTGATATACGTGGTGAATTGTTATCTGAGGAGAATTCCTACAGAGAGGAAAACAATACGGAGGTACAGGCTGTATCTGAAGCTGAAGTAGGTAAAATAGCTACAGTAGTAGTAACTGACACCGGTGCATCGGTGAACGTTATTTCTTATAACTTGTTTAACCAAATACGCGAGAAGGATAGACCTTCCACGTTATCAATCCAGAATTGTAAAATTATTGGCGTGATAAGCACGAAGTCGAAGAATATTAGTTAGCAGACTCAGTTGGAAATATTGACAGGAAACAGAGCGTTTTACTGCACGTCTTGGCTGTTGAGTAGTTGTCAGCCAATTCTGTTATTGGTGTAGGATTTCTGCAAGAGGAGGACGTAAAAATCGGCTTCCCGGCAGGCAAATGCTATGCTACAGTTGATGGAAAAAAATATAATTCTGGATTTGCTCAAAACAAAAGGTCACCATGGCAGATTCTGCCAGCGAGTGAAGATCAAGTTTGACTGACTGGTGGTAATTCTATTGCTCCTCTAGCTGGCAAGATCTTAAGGCACTATTACCAGGAAAGATTTTAGAATCAGATTACTTGAGTCAGCAGCAGAGAAATGAGCTATGGAGATATCAGAAGTATTTGCAGAAAACCCAGGTATAATAAAAGGATACATATATCACATGCAAGTTAAGCCTAATGAAACTTATTGTCACACGACATACTTGATTCCATGGACGAAGAGAGAGGCCGTAAACAACGAAATCAAGGAAATGCTAAAACAGGGAATAGTAAAAACATACTATCAAATAAATTTAGGGGTTTATAGCCACATAAACATCTCACGAAATTTGTTTCATAAATATGACAATTTTATTGTATATATCTGCGTAAATAATTCATTTCTGTTTTCATGTACATATTAGAGTTAGTTGTGATAAAAAAAGTCTCAAAGCAGTTATATAAATATCGTAAAGAGGAGGTGAAAGTCATTTAAAGGACATTAAAAAAATGACTTTACCAAACCTTCATTTGACTTACAAAGCCAAAACCGGTCTTACAAAGACATCTCACCTAATAAATTGTAAATAGTAGTATACTTTTAAAACATAATTCATAGATAGTGTGTTAGTTTTAAGAGTATTATTAATACTTTGCCTCCATAATATGTGATTATTTGTAAATAACGCTGCACTATTCCTGTCAGAAGTACATGTCCCACAAGCTCAAGATAAACAATTTTGAATAAAATATATGTCTTCATATATATAAATACGAAAGGAGATATTTTTTATAGGATGATGTCCTGTGTCAATGCATTAGCTAGCAGTAGAGGTTCTCAGGTCATCTATCTTGCAAATAAACTATGCTCCTATTTTGGTAATTGCTGATGTCCTCATATGTTCGTTTTGCATTTTAGAATTACTTTTTCGCGTTATGGTATAAAATTGGGAACTGCCCTTGAACTAGGTTTTCATTGGAATAAAGTAATAAACTCGGTGCCATATACGATCGAAACACATGTGTGTAAAGCACGGATGCACAGCACAAAAATAATGACCAATTACAGTTCGCATCGAGAATTTTCAAAGACACTGCAAAAACTAATATAATTGATGTTCATATACAGCCATGTGCCAATATAAATATTAAACAAGTAGCGTTAAGTGGTGTCGTATCGAACGATTCTCCACAAAGCGAACAAACAAGCTATTTTGAACGTTAGATGAAACGCATAGCTTCTATATGAGTGTAATTTGACTTAAAAGACTATGTAATTGCAGAGGAGTAACGAAACGAATGTCATAGTCAGTGCCGTTAGAGACTCTCAGAGAAGGCCGTAGTGCGTGAACTTTGTGTGCAACCAAGCAAAACTGTGCAACGGAACTGGTCTGTGAGAACAGTAAACCTACTAATGTTGCGAAGAGCACAATAACGTTGATGATTACCTTCAGTGACGTGTTCACTCACGTGTGTAAGTGCAGATTCCCCTGTAGAAACTCTTAGGTAAAGCACAAGTAGCCGTTCTATGGAACTCGCACTGCTACGAACCGAGTGTACACAGTGTAAACTGCACCTCGACAATGTTCCGCGCGAAGCTCTGGATTGTCGCGGTGGAATGTGAGCCACGTGATCGCTCAGTACTCGCAGCATTTCAAAACAAAGAGACTTGCACCGTTAAGCTATGAACGCTCTTTTAGTGCAAACAGTGATAACGTAATATGCCAATAAATAATCTGTAATGCTCATTGAAAACAAACAACAATCATTATGTAATCGGAAAGCAACGACAAGGTGGGCAACAGAACAGAAAACAAAACTTCACTGCGGCAAACAATACTCAAACAAAATAACGAACTGTAAACCATCAACACGAGCAGAATATGCAAACATTATGTGCATCCATAAGACAATATATGTACTAACAAACCCTCTTTCAGCCAAGCCGCATAATGGTGTGCTTATATATCAATACTCAACCGATTGTATTCCATGTACCCCATACCCGAGTTGCCTGCCCTGTGGGAGGTCTAGCCACTTGTATCCAGTAATTAGCTGCAAATCCTGGCACGTCTTCCCATGTTCCTGTCCGCCCCTGAGGGTGCCGGCATCGACTACCATCTACCAGAAAGAACCGTCATTCCGACAATCCGTCATAAGATCAATCATCGCATCTACAAATCACTGTATTCGACATTGTAAAATTGTTAAAAATTCTTAATGGAAGTCAAATTTTGTAACGACTTACGATTTTGATCTGTGAGAAAGAATATTTATGACAACCTCACATAATAAAAGATTTTTCAATGAAAAAAGGGAACCATATGATAAAGGACTCTTACACGAAAGAATTGCTATCCAAATATTCAAATAATTTTCAGTGAAGAAATAGACTTAGAACAATTCGTACATCCCTTGGTTTTTTACTCAGGTGGATGAGTAGTTATAGCAGGGGTACAAGTTGGAACTAGGGCCTCAGTCAAATAACAAGGGCAAAAGTAAAGTATAGATGTAAATGTAAATGGCCTCAAATGATTGCCCTTTTTCTGAAATGAAAGAAAAGGTATTCTTGTAACATATAAAACTATGAACTTATGTTCATGAACCATGTAAACAACAAATGAGTGACTTCAGTTAAATGTTGATCTCCAACAGACAAAACAGCATGGTCTCAATATTTAGGGGGCATTTTATAATGTCACAAACATTTGCACAAAGTTCACCGAGGGTAATGTAGCTACGGCAGTCACCTCTGAATAATATATCGATAGTCATGCAAAGTTTGTTGTTGTTGTTGTTGCGTTTTTTAGTTCAGAGACCGGTTTGATGCAGCTCTTCATGCTGCTCTATTTCGTGCAAGCTTCTTCATCTCCCAGTACCTACTGCAACCTACATCCTTCTGAATCTGCTTAGTGTATTCATTTCTTGGTCTCCCTCCACTCTGCCCTCCAATACTAAATTGGTGATCCCTTGATGCCTCAGAACTTTTCCTACTAACCGATCCCTTCTTCTAGTCAAGTTGTGCCACAAATTTCTCTTCTCCTCAATTCTATTCAATACTTCCTCATTAGTTATGTGATCTACCCATCTAATCTGCAGCATTCTTCTGTAGCACCACATTTTGAAAGCTTCTGTTCTCTTCCTGTCCAAACTATTTATCGTCCATGTTTCACTTCCATACATGTCTATGCTCCATACAAATACTTTCCGAAACGACTTCCTGACACTTAAATCTATACTCGATGCTAACAAACGTCTTCAGAAACGCTTTCCTTGCCATTGCCAGTCTACATTTTAAATTCTCTTTACTTCGACCATCATCAGTTATTTTGCTCCCCAGTTAGCAAATCTCATCTACTACTTTACGTGTCTCATTTCCTAATCTAATTCCCTCAGCATCACCCGACTTAATTCGACTACATTCCATTATCCTCATTTTGCTTTTGTTGATTTTCATCTTATATCCTCCTTTCAAGACACTGTCTATTCCGTTCAACTGCTCTTCCAGGTCCTTTGCTGTCTCTGACAGAATTACGTCATCGGCGAACCTCAAAGTTTTATTTCTTCTCCATGGATTTTAATTCCTAATCCTAATTTTTCTTTTGTTGCCTTTACTGCTTGCTCAGTATAAAGATTATACAACATTGGGGTTAGGCTGCAGCCCTGTCTCACTCCCTTCCCAACCACTGCTTCCCTTTCATGCCCCTCCACTCTTATAACTGCCATCTGGTTTCTGTACAAATTGTAAGTACCCTTTCACTCCCTGTATTTTACCCCTGCCACCTTCAGAATTTGCAAGAGAGTATTCCAGTCAACATTGTCAAAAGTTTTCTCTAAGTCTACAAAAGCTAGAAACCTAGGTTTGCCTTTCCTTAATCTATCTTCCAAGATACGTCGTAGGGTCAGTATTGCCTCACGTGTTCTAGCATTTCTACAGAATCCAAACTGATCTTCCGCGAGGTCGGCTTCTACCAGTTTTTACATGCGTCTGTAAGGAATTCGCGTTAGTATTTTGCAGCTGTGACTTATTAAACTGATGGTTCGGTAATTTTCACATCTGTCAACACCTGCTTTCTTTGGGATTGAAATTATTATATCCTTCTTGAAGTCTGAGGGTATTTCGCCTTCTTCTTGAAGTCTGAGGGTATTTCGTCTGTTTCATACATCTTGCTCACCAGATGGTAGAGTTTTGTCACGGCTGGCTCTCCCAAGGCTGTCAGTAGTTCTAATGGAATGCTGTCTACTCCCGGGGCCTTGTTTCGACTTAGGTCTTTCAGTGATCTGTCAAACTCTTCACGCAGTATCATATTTCCCATTTCATCTTCATTTAGATCCTCTTCCATTTCCATAATATAGTCCTCAAGTACATCGCCCTTGCATAGACTCTCTATAAACTCCTTCAACCTTTCTGCTTTCCCATCTTTGCTTACAACTGGGTTTCCATCTGAGCTCTTGATACTCATACAAGTGGTTCTCTTTTCTCCAAAGGTCTCTTTAATTTCTCTGTAGGCAGTATCTATTTTACCCCTAGCGAGATATGCCTCTACATCCTTACATTTGTCCTCTAGCCATCTACGCTTAGCCATTTTGCACTTAATGTCGACCTCATTTTTGAGACGTTTGTATTCGTTTTTGCCTGCTTCATTTACTGAACTTTTATATTTTCGCCTTTCATCAATTAAATTCCATATATCTTTTGTTACTCAAGAATTTCTACTAGCCCTCCTCTTTCTACCTACTTGATCCTCTGTTGCTTTTACTATTTCATCCCTCAAAGCTACACATTTTCTTGTACTGTATTTCTTTCCCCCATTCCTATCAATCGTTCCCTAATACTCTCCTTGAAACTCTCTACAACCTCTGGTTCTGTCAATTGTTCCACTTCCCATCTCCTGAAATTCCTACCTTTTTGCAGTTTCTTCAGTTTTAATCTACAGTTCATAACCAGTAGACTGTGGCCAGAGTCCACATCTCCCCCTGGAAATGTCTTACTATTTAAAACCTGATTCGTAAATCTCTGTCTCACCATTATAAAATCTATCTGAAACCTTTCAGTATCTCCAGGCCTCTTCCATGTATACAACCTTCTTTCATGATTCTTGAACCAAGTGTTCAAAGCTTATAATGTGTAACTAGTATAAATAGCAATGAAACAAGGGCACCGGTCTCTTCTACTCTGCTCTTTTGTTCTTTTCTTTTTGTTCTTTGCTCTTTTGCCTTGTATCTCTTAGCTTGATTCACATTACGCTATTAATTCTGCGGATTTGATGAAATGATCATGGGAGTTCTTTCTTGGTTATGTTACTTAATTATTTGCAACTTGATCCGTTAATAGTAATCAGAATATCAAGTGCGTGCATTTCAATATGATGCGTTTCTTGTAGAGGATCTTTTATTTTAAATACGAGGCATCACATGTTTGTTATGTGGAATAGTGTAAGTTGACTTTCATTTCTTTAAAACATACTGTTAAAGTTTAACCATATTTCATTTTCAAACCGGTCACTCTTCACATTCGGAATTTAGTGTGCTTTCTTATAAACGGAAGCGTTTCTTTGGTTATTACAGTTTGCGTGTACCAATTAATGCAGCGTAGTCTTTTCTTTATGAAATACAGTAGCAGCTGCAGTCATTTTAATATTACAAGTACGATATACAATTTAATACTATTTCCGCAAAGAAACATATTTAAACTCACGGCAAGTAACAAATTTTACCAAAAGATTTGCTCTCCAAGCCAAAACTGTGGACCATTGCTACTTTCAGAAGAAATTGCATTAACTTTCGTAAAAGTTTAGAATTAAGTCTGTCATTTAATGAAAGATACCCCAGTTTCTTTTAACGCTGCCGCCATTTCTTTTCATTTTAATATAAAGAAATAGTTCACAACCCGAAATTGACTTCGATCTTAACTGCAAGTAAAATAACGAAATCGCAATTAACGGGTGGTGACATTAAAGCATATGGACCACAGGTGGACCATCGCGTTATTGACTTGCCCAATTGCTGAAGGTCTTTCTCTTCAATAAATTATCCAATTTTTCTGAAATTATAGTCTTCCGTTTGTCTGTATATGCGCACCACATCTGCCGACTTCTTCCATTCCTATAATTCTTTCGTGGAGCACCATTTTTCTTGTGTTAGAGTGTATTAGTGCACTGTACGTTTCAGTATTGGACATTCAGGCCGAAATCATAGATACATCTGTACTTTTTTACTTTCGAAGACGAAATGGCGGTTTTTCACCTATGGATTAACTTTTATGGTTTCCTAATAGGGGGACCGAAAAAAAGAAGGAGTATAAAGATTGAAAATTTCACACAGAATGTCTGTGGCTGAGAGGATTATCATAGCAGGCTTCTCAGATTCAGCTCAAGTGATTACAGCCGCAGTTCTTCTGAGATCTCCACTGTCTGAAGAGGTTTCCGCTACCATGTTGTACCTGAATGTTGCTATTAATTCAGCCCAAAGACTCCCACTTGCCTGACAGAGAGGCAATAGAACTGAAATGTGGCAACGCAATAAGAAATAACGAATAACATTTATTAAGAGTATGCAATGAAATTGAACAATTTGATGCCTGGCTCTTGTCCTGAAACTGATACAATGAAATTTAAGTAACTTTGCTGTCACTTGGCAGTATCTGATATTTTCAGTATGACTCAACAGTAATTGTGCGGATACTCTTTTATTGTGATAGAAGCTGAAGAAATAAATTAAAATGCGTGCCACGGCCATGACTTAAACCAAGTGTCCTCTTGAGTTGGGAGATGTGCTAACCATTACACCACTGTAGCTGACAGCTGCGCTTACTGTCAAAGCACAAATTTTAATTCATTTCTTCAGTTTCTATCATTATCGAAGATAAGGCTTAGATTCACATGTCTTGAGAAAATTGTTAGTTCAGACAGATCAATAGATCACCTGCACCTGAGATACAGGGAGGATTTCCCCATTATGTTCAAAGCTGGGGGGCTATACTGACTATTTTAGAAGGTGAAAACAGGTTGAGGGCGTGAACTGAAGATTATGTTGGGGAGGGAACTGGACTAGTTTAGTCCGCGCAGGTGTGTTAACTGTACTGCTATGGTGGTGTGAGAGTTAGCACATTTGCCTATGATGTCGGAGACCCAGACTGAAGTCCCAACAGTGGCACAAATTTTAATTCATTTCTTTAGCTTCTATTATTATCGAAGATAAAGTTGTGATTCGTATATCTTGAGAAAACAGTACTTCCACTGTTTTATTTGTACTCGGTAAATAGCGACTGTTAGGTCATAATTTTGTCTTCAGAAACGGAACTCGTAGAAATGTGCTCCATAGTGTAAGGAAATGAGTTGTACTGAGCTGCCTGTAGGCTCTGAACTGCGTGGGGGTTCACGGTATGTCGTGTTTCGTGCCTGATGGCGGAAGGATCTTCTTCTCCAACAGTACAAGGCGGAATTCATGTAATCTACAGCTGACAGCACTCCCTTTGCATGCCGGCGGCACTATTACTGACAAGATCGAAGCAGAAAGTGGTCCGAATTTATGAGCGCCATCTGGAGGTGCCCGAAGCTGAGAGGCGTCGGGAGAGAGGTTGAGCCTGTGTGGTAGCGGCCTGTCGTGGTATTTGTTGTGTACCCTTAAGCCTGGTACACATCATTAGTACTGCAGCTTACCACTGATCACATGCTAACTTCATCTCTCAATCTGAGTCACATTGGCACCCACCGTGAGCCGTTATTCAGTTAATATCTGCCTCCTGGATGACGATGTTTACATGGAAGGTGCGATGCCAACATTCATTATCGTCGTCAAAGATAAGAGCACCCACTCCGTCTTCAGGCCACGAGTGGCCTACCGGAACCATCCGACCGCCGTGTCATCCTCAGTAGAGGATGCGGATAGGATGGGCGTGGGGTCAGCACACCGCTCTCCCGGTCGTTATGATGGTATTCTTGAACGAAGCCGCTACTATTCGCTCGAGTAGCTCCTCAACTGGCATCACGAGGCTGAGTGCACCCCAAAAAATGGCAACAGCGCATGGCGGCCTGGATGGTCACCCACCCAAGTGCCGACCACGCCCGACAGCGCTTAACTTCGGTGACATCACGGGAACCGGTATATCCACTGCGACAGGGCCGTTGCCCCGTCAAAGATAAGACCATCGTCGAAATGTTGATTGTGAGGCTGGACACTGGATATCTTGCCCTGATACTGCACGTCCCTCATATTACCGTAAGACAGCTGTGAGAGGCCTCAGGCACCCACACATAACATGGTGACTTACGCACCGCGCTGCTGATCGCATGTGACATACACTACGAGGCGGAGCTAACGAATGTATAAGTGGAACGGACGTCCTATACCAATCACAGACCGCCTCTACTCTTACCATGACCATCAATTTTAGTTAATTCCTGAAATTGCGAACACTGTTTAATTTGAATGACACCACAGTGAGAATGCTAGTCATCCTTTCCTGTTGTTTCTTATTAACCATATTTGTTGTAATATTGAGACAATAAGTTTCTTTGAAGCCTCGTTCCTGATTCCATGAGCACCTCCAGGTTGTTGGTGTGCTCCCACTCCTTTCAACGTAGAGTTGCCAGGCCAAAAACTTCATAACTCGACGTTTTATTTAGCTGGACATTTTGCCCTAAAAGCGGGGACTATGTATTTACAATAGAAACAGTGTCAGATGGGTAATTTATTAATAATCAGTTACAGTCAATTTATTGCGAGATCAATCTTAAATGTGGGTGAACTAAGCAAAGAATCAGCAAACAGCCTTGTAATTTACGAAGTGCTCAGTCTTATTAACTGCTGAGTCTCCTTCCTAAAATAGTTTCTTGTCAAAATAAAAAAATAATACATCAAACAAAATAAATAACTATCAATTTTTTTAGAATAGAAAACTAAAAGATATTTAATAACTCTGGCCATTTCAGACTTGTAACAGGTAGGAGCGACGCACTACAGTGTCGAGGTGAGGTGGTTTGGCATCGGCTGATGGGCACATTGTACTTCGTTTTGTTCGGTCTGTGTGTTGCATTGTCGTGATACTGTGCGTTAGGCTTGTTCGACCTACGAAGAAAAATATAGTTTACAGGCGTAAGTAAAGCATTGATTGGTATATCTGTATATCCTTATGGTATATCTACTTATTCCTCCATACACTTATTTCTTGTGCTACACTCTCCCAAATTCAAGTGGTTCAAATGGCTCTGAACGCTATGCGACTTAACATCTGAGGTCATCAGTCCCCTAGACTTAGAACTACTTTAACCTAACTAACCTAAGGACATCATACACATCCATACCCGAGGCAGGATTCGAACCTGCGCCCGTAGCAGCAGCACGGTTCCGGACTGAAGCGCCTAAAACCGCTCGAACAACGCGGCCGGCCCTCCCAGACTGCCGAGCCTGTTAAAGAGTATCTTATGGCATGCGGAGGTACTCTGACTGCGGATCGAATCCGTCCGGCAGATTAACGACGACGGTCGGTGTGCTTGGATATGGATTTTAGGCAGTTTTCCACGTTCCTCTGAGTGAATATTAGGCTGCTACCCAAGTACCACCTTAGTTACACGATTCGTATACATTTATTCATATGAATAACACTAAGTGCAGAGAGTTGAGGTACACATATTCCGTCCCAGGAAGTAACGTGATGGCGACAGGTGGGACATCTGGCCAGCCATTAAACTAATCATGCCAAATCCGTCAATAACCATACTCACCCTGCGCCGATTCGGGACAAAGGTGCAAGAAAATGAAGAATGTGATGAAGTGTTGGGGATAAAAATTGTAGAGGTTGCAGTTGCTATGTGGATATGAAGAGGCTTGAACAGAACAGACTAGCGTGCATAGCTGCATCAAGCCTGTCTCCCGGCTGAAGCCCACAGTAACAGGCTTATTTTTTCTCTGGTCGTGCCACTCCTCAGGAATAACAAAATGTGTGTTTACGTCATTATCTCTGGACGGGCGTTACTTGTATGGTCCGTAATTCATCGCGTAAACGTCTAACATAAACTGGAGAGGCCTAATATGTATATGTTTGCCAGCACAGGACTGTAAAAAGCAGGACATGTCCGACAATGCCGGCCACCAGGCAAACCTATTTCCCTCTCGGCGTGCCAGTTACTGTGAACGCGTCCAGATCGCTGACAAAAAGTTCTTGGCTCCCACAACCAGACCGCGCAAATGAATTAAACTCAGCACCCAGCTCCTTCATTAAATCATCAAATCAGTCTCCTTTATATTTTACATCTCATAACCCAGATCATGAGCTGCATTCTGAAGGTGACACATCTGGGTACAGGTAATAATAAAGTAACTCTACAACGTAAATTCCGGTACTCTTCTACCGTCATTATTCAGGAAGGGCGCACTCTGAAGACTACCCGCAGCAATGAAAAGCTGGCTTTGTGCCTCTCCTCACACCGATCTAGTACCTTTGAAACATACCTTCGTCTCATCCTTGGAGATGCAGTGGCCTATAGCTAGCTAAGGACAACAAAGTGATTGATATTCGAACATGGAACGGGGGACGTTGTCGTTTCGCCATTACGTGCAATCGCAATGTGGTTCCGGTATCAGCAGCTGTGCTGTTCTGCAGTAGACACCTCCTTAGGTTGCCCCTTAACGTGCAGTTCCTAATCAGTTCCTCAGTTAGCTTCACAATTCCATAAAAGAAACATTCCACCGTGATAAAAAGAGCATGTAACAGTTACGTTAAGGAGCGCAATAGTCGTCCACAGCTACCTGGTAGTTAGCGTCTAAGGTGGTGGAGCGATGTGACATCTGGGTGCAGGACTGAAGATGTGACCAAACCCTTACTTGTTATTTTAGCTGCCCTATGAACAACTCCTGTTAGTAAATCATGTTCAAAGTATGGTACAATGACTCACTGGCGCACTAGGTCAGTATCTACACATTCCTACAGTAGTGGGACGTAAGAGGACAGATACTGTGACGATGCAAAATGTACGGCTCGAGGCTCCATCCAAAAGCTCATTCTGACGTGTCTTCCTGTAGAGTACGCCTCAGGGTGTGCTTAGATTATTTAGCGTTGATTTCCTTGTTAGTTTAGGTGTTCTGAGGATATTCAGAAGCGTTCGGATGACAGGATACATCCTAAGACACCAAGGATTCGTCAATTTGGTAGTGGGAGGAAGTGTTGGAGATAAAAATGGTAGTGGTTGCAACAGTTATGCGGAGATGTAGAGGCTTGAACAGAAAAGACTAGTGTGCATAACTGCGTCAAGCCTGTCCCCTCGCTGAAGACCACAGCGACAAGTTTATTTTTCTCTGGCCTTGCCACACCTCAGGAATAACAAAATGTACCACAACAGTTTCAACAGTCGCTTATTGTGAACCCTCAATAGCTGACCTTTCTTCCCCTCTCCCTCCTCTGTCTTACTCTTCTCATTTTCTTCTTTCTCTCTTGGTTCCTTTTCAGTCTTATCCTTTTCTGTCCTTCTGTTTTTGATTCTGTTTCCTCCCTATCTTACAATTTCCATTTCTCTCTCTCTCTTTCCTCTGTTTTCCTTCTAATTAACACAAGTTTAGTCCTCTATCTGCTTTCTTTGAATTTTTTATATCACTCATATATTCATTTATTACATACTGTATATAAGTGGCTTTTCGAAAGTTACCTTGTCTCACAGAAACTAGATAGAAATTTAAAGACACAAGATCTCGCATATATTTATTCAAATAATTCCCTCTCAAACGGTAAACCTTCGATATAAGTTGCAGCAGTCCAAATTATTGGAGAGAGACAGCCCACACAAACATATAACCATGCATCATTGCTCGAAAACTGCTCGAAACTGCGTAGTGTTAGGCCGTTGGAATTAACTTGCAGTTTTTTCTTTGTTGTTCAGCTGACGTTCTTTGCTTCTAGTCGGCAGAGCTCAAGGTCTGCACAGTGGTTTTGAGTACTGACATGGTCGTCATTGAGGACTTCCCAACATACAAAAAATCTTAATAACGAACAGCTGCTTCGCTTTGAAACGCCAGACTGGGTTAAAAGAGAAGCCTCTCCAACACCAGTGATAAATGTCTTGTAGTATTCAAATCAGATCACAAAAATTCCAGGACATACTCATCGGGCTGGAAAACTTACACAACAAATAATCAATAAACCGCTTCCAAATTGCACCTTCCATGTCCCATCCAGCTCTCCCCAAAAGCAAAGTAATATCGTTAAAAGCTACAATGAATGGGAGCTACATCAAAATCAAAATATTTCTTGCTTCCATAGGAAAAGATGCAGTTTATTAAACTTTCTTAATACCTACCTTACAATGGGGTGAAAAGACTCAATTGGGTGAACAGGAACGAAACTTCCAAAAAAGTTGTATACCATCATGTCGGAAAGCAAATGGGAATATCATTCAAAGGCGAATTTTTATAGGTTGGTAGTAAACCATTCTAACAGGGAGATTATGAAATTCAAAGTTGACGACCCCGCTGGTTGACGTTTTATTAACTCTATGACTAACATCGGGCGTGGTGCTGCATTTTCTTTCTACGAACTTTACTTGTAAGTATCAGTCTAACTTGTGTTCTTTTGATTTAAATACATAGTAAGCAAATTTCCAATCTAGTTTCTTTAACCAAAAGCTCAGTTTTAAAGTAATTAGACTTACGTTTTGGCTAACTGAAAATGTAGGGATGAGTTTTCGGAATTTGTAGGGACAGTGGAAACACTAATCGTCAGTGTAACATTCGTTGTTTAGAAGCTGCAGGTTACACACAGGTTTTTAAATCAAGGGTCAATTAAATACATTTGTTTTATCAGAAGGAGAGTCGTTTTTTAGTTGAGGAGATGTTGTTGGAACACTATTCGCTACTTCTGGGGGTGGGGGGAGGGCTTCAAATGCATCATATTTAGACATGATGTCAATGGCTTAATGTCAAGTTAATCAATTTAATGATATGATGAAGTACCTAATAAGAGATGCAACAATTTTTAATTAGAAAACAGTATAAAAAACCACAATCCATGCAAAAATTTTAGTTTTTGTTCACAACAAACCTTTTTTGAAACAGATAAATTTTCTTTTTTTTCTCCTAGATTTTGACATGTCAATGTTCACCCCAAAGGCCAGTAATACAACAGAATAATAAAACTATCCCGGCTGTTTGTGTTCACCCGTTTTTCCATAGTAAACAGAAACACGAAATATTTATAATTTTGTCGTAAAAGCATGAGACAAGTCCAAACTCTAATTATAAGTTTAAATTTAGATACAAGACCTATAATCCCATTTAATTTTGATTTACATGTCTTTTTATATTCCAGTCTTTATCTTCTGAAGTTGAAAATGTTTCTATTCACCATATTTTACGTCACCAAATCAGCATCTCCCATCGGACCCTACCTGTAGCTAGCTAAAAGCTCTGCTGTTTTCTGCGATGCTGCTAAAACCAGTCATGTACACATGTGTCATATTCCATTGTTAGTTGGATGAAAAATGAGAAAATTGGCATTGTAGTTTTTGGAATCATTATTAATTTTAGATGTGTTAAGAAAACGACTTTCATAAAGTTATATTACCCCAACTTGTATAATATTACCTTCATTTTGTGCATTTTTAGAGAAATTTCCTTTTAATAGTTTCTTAGCTACGAGTCTTAGAGTCCCACGATTTTGTTAAATTACGATAACTTTGACTCTTAAAAATCCCAACCGATTGTCTGTAGCAGCTGCGAGCTTGGAAAAGATATCAATGTATACTTTAGATGACGGAAAACTGAACCCTTACAAAAAAATTCAGTGTGTCATACTATCTGATGTGAAATGGAACAGCTCATACACAAAGTCGAATCCGCGGCCATTTTTCGAGAAAAGTCAAAAGAAGCGTAAAACTCCTGCTTCATTAAAAGCCACCTAAGATAATGGGAGTAGCTCCTCCGAGCAACCACCGCTTAAGGCTGGAAATTGTATGTTACACCTCTCTTCAAGCTTCTGAAACAACCAGCTTGATTAAAAATCTGCTGCTTAGGCCTTCAAGTTGTCTTGGACTGCCCAGGGCAGATGTTCATTTTTCAATTCACAAGAATTCTGAAAATTTGGGTTTAAGACACCATTAGTACTTGACAGACTCACTGATTCGCATGAATATCCCATATTTGTACTCTGACAATCATACAAATATCACACATTTCTTTGTTTGTCCATAGTCTTCACGTTTTCTCAAACATCTAAGAAGATTTTTCACATCATCCTTCGTTCGACAATATTAGGCTGAAAAAAGAACAGACATTGTAATAAGTGACTGCGGGATAGAAAATCAGTCACAATCAATGAACATAGGGGAAATGACTGAACTTGATGGGGAACATATATGATTCGATACAGAATATATGAGAAACTTCCCTCTCTTAGTAGCAGTCTACCTTAGAACGCAGGAGGAACGAAACGTTCCAAGTGACTGAAAAATTTGGCATGCCGTTTCCGTTTCCAGGAAAGGTCATCGAACAGTCGCAAATAATCATCAGGTCTTTGAAGTCAGTCTGATGCAGGAATTTGGAACACGCTTTATGTTCGTATATTACGAGCTTTCTGTAGAGTGAGAATTTTTCCTGCAGGAACCGAGGGAGGTGGCACAACAGTAAGACATTTTATGTGTATTTGAAGGAAATCGGTTCAAATCCCAGTTTATGTTTTCTCATGATTTCCACAAATCGTTTGAAGCTAATGCTGAGATGTCTGCTTTGAAAGGGGTGGACTATTTCCTCTCGCGTGCTTCCCCAATCTGAGCTCATTTCTGTTGTGTCGGCTACTATGGGTATCAGAACGGACACAAACAAGAAAGAAGAGAGGTTGCGATGGCTGGTGGTAGGGATCCAAATTTATTTGTACATATCACATGCTGAGTAATATATCACTTTATTTCTAAAAGAGGGAGGAGCAGTACTTCACTTCCTGTGCCACCTTCATACATTACTACCCTCTGAACGCAGGCTAACTAACGTCTTCTATTACTCAGTACTGATTCTCTCGAAGTCTGCGACCGAACTGGGCCCGCGATGGGCGCTGAACTCTTGTCTTCCTGTAGATGTGGAGCTGCCCGCTCTTTCCATTGGCGCATGGGTCAGCGCCTTCTTGATGCCATTTCTCAGCGCTGCGCTGGTCGGTGTGCAGTCGATGCTTTAGGACTGCACAGTACCTAATGACCACGTTGTCGACGGGACTGAGACCCTGATTTTCCATCCTTTCAGCTTGGATTCCTCAGACTGGGATCGTGTGAAGCCCACCTCTTTCTGAGTGTCCACGAAACCGAAGGGGAAGTAAATACCATCGCACGGTTGCGAAACTCGCTTCAAAACTTCCTACAAAACTCCGTTCTTTTTAGATTTTTGGGGCGCTGATTCCGAACCCTATGTCAGAATTCAAAATGGCGGACCTAATTTGGCGGATCAAATATTATAAATTTAGTGGATTCGAGTAAGACTTCTGGTATAATCTATTCTGTGGCCGTTGATGTCGAATTAGAAGTCGAAATTTCCGTATTGAAATGTTTTATTCGACATTTCAGATTTTTCAATCGAAATCGCACTCCCATTCGTCGGTTGCATCAGTATCGTTATCAGAAGAGTCTCTGTTTCGTTGTCAAGTGGGAGATGTTTCTAAAATCAGATCTCTGATCGCAGGTGCCATCTATTTAACTTATTCAGTTGTCACTGAAACGTCCCCTTAGAAAATTAATGAATCACTGTGCTGATAAACCTCTTACATTATTTGATTTTCAAACAGCTGAGCAGAACTGAACGTACTCACACATTTCGCTCTTTACCTATTTTGATCAACACTAAACTGACACACAATATTTTTAGCGCAACGCAATCTGACTTTCAACAATCCCTACATAAGAATGACCCTGACTAACAATAACCTATACCTTTCATGAATCACTTACCTCACAAAAATCTTCAATACTCGAACTGCTGCAATACAGCGAGCGCCAATACTGGCTAAATAAAAGATTCAAACTACTGAAGGCACTAACTACTGATAGGAATAGTTAGCAAATGAAAGATTTTGATAGAGAACAAACAATGTATTCACCTTAATAGTGTTCAAAAGTCATTATATATATATATATATATATATATATATATATATATATATATATATATATATATATATATATATATATATATCACCTCATGACATCCGGTCTTACAAATTTACTGTCTCTGATGGACTTACATCCAGATCATCCGCTCTCAAAACTCCGGTATTTCTCTCCCCACATCCACCACTGCTGGCAGCTCACCTCCAACTGTGCAATGCTACGCACTGTTAACAGCCAACTGCCCAACACTACAATGGCGAATATTCCAACAATGCAAACCAGCCACAGACTGCACACAGCGCAGTCAGTGATTTTCATATAGAGTGCTACATGGCGTTACCAACATAAAAACCTAAACTGCCTACATACATGCTACCCCCATGCTACACACAAAAAATTTTACAAATTGTTTTGGGGTACTGGCCAATAGATATTTGTTAAAAAAATTTTATATTAACGCTAACAAATGTATCAAATGCACACACTTATCGATACAATGTTGGTCAAAAGCTAAAATTTTCTCATGGTCCATAAAGACAGTCTTGATCATTCATCACAGTAAAATTGCAGTGTTTTTTTTCTCAAAGTCTGAGCAGTAAAAGAAAATGCACACAAAAGTTGTGGATTTCCATGCAGTCTTGAATAAGTAGTGTTGTCCTTCCAACAGAAAGACAGTGCTGACTCTTGACATACGGACAGGTACTGGGCCACAACAGAGCAAACCCACAGCAAAGTCAGACGAATTTTTGAATAATATTGATAGGTAGGTCATCACAGAGCAGACTACTGTAGTCTTGTTAAAGATTACGGTATTGGTGGGCCACCAAAGCTGCAGACCCACTGCAGTCCTTGTAGAAATAATGGTATTGGTGGATCATCAAAGGTGCAGACCCACTTTAGTGCTTGTAGAGGCGGCCAGCAGCCATCTGTTGCGACTGTGCAGGTGCACAATCACCATCAAAGAGTCTTGCACTATATAGCAAGTCCATGAACCACCACTTGTGCAAACACAAAATTTTTTTTAGAAATATCCTTAGAACCAGCAATGCTGTTAACCAGTCCCTTGCTGCATTATTAACACACGTGCAAACACTAACAGTCCTAACTTCTCATCTATTGTGCATATACTATGACCAACAGAAATGTGTGCACTGAAATGAATGCTTACAAGTTACTTAATTTGATGAACTGGTGTCAAATACAATTTTAAATTTACGACATGAGAATACAATTACAAAGGTACAAAATACATTATTAAAGAACATAACAATGCAGATAACATTGTGGTAATATGGGCTTTACAAATGAATCGAAATAACATATACATCAGTGTTACAGGAATTACCACGTAAGTAAATATATAAAAGGTCAGAATAACTTTCGAAACATCAACTTCACATGTGAGCATTAAAACAAAACGGAATAAATTATGTCTAAATATCTTTACAAAGTAAGTAACATATTATAAATGCAAATTATATTTGAGAATAACAGTATTCCTCATCATAGTGAATGTAGTTGAGTATTAGAAAAGTTCTACAACATAAGTCTTATCAGATAAACAAATAAAGATACGAAGAACACAAATACACAGACACATAGTGGAATAACACAAAAGGACAGGACTAGGTTTGTTTTTAGTGTGACATTTGGTACTGCAGTCCAACTCAAAACTTCATTTCATAGATGTTTCCTCTTATTTCACCTTTTTTTTATACCTTGTCAATGCATTTCTTCCAATTCATCACAACTCATTCTCTTATATTGCCTATCTCCTCTTACGATAACTTAAATCTACTGAGCTCAGATGCTAAACTAAGGGACGAGGCAACGCAGCAGCACAAAACAATTAACACAAACAGCAATGACAAAAAAATGCAAACTGGCAAAGCAACCAGCAGTATATCTTAGTTAGCAAAGCAATTGCAATTTCACAACTAATATAAGGCAATGTGCAGCAAACAAGAAAAATGAATCAGTAGTGAAACTGGCTTAACAAAGTAATAGAAAATAAAATTGAGTAGCACTGTGCCTGACAAACAGCAGCACCAAAGGCTATAACTTATACCTAAATATGACAAAGCTCAAGCAGAAAAAATATTACAGTAAAGATAGGAAATGTCTAATAACTATGTCACATCTTAACACAAGAGTGATCCATCACCTTGACTTAGTCTAAGAAACAAGTTACCCAGTCATTGACAAAAATTATGTATGAAATTCCTGTGAAGGGAAATGTCTATTTGTGCTCTCTTTTCTAAGAAAGTACGTCATAATATTATTCTTTACTGGGTCTGTAGACAGAGAATAGTGATATTAGTACATCTATTAAATTTTATTTTAACCAATACTGCAGTGCAGCTAGAAACTAGATATTAAAAGAAATGAGCAAATATATATATATAAAGCAAGATATGAAACGTCATTCACAAGGCAAATGGCATCTCCAAAGGCAGTAAAAAAACCTTTCAACTAGAAAGACAATAGATGTAAAAATGTTTCTCTTCATTTCATTAGGCATTTTAGAAAATATCATAAATTAAGAGTTCGGTAGTGTAATCATATGTTTTCATGTTTGAGCGTGTCGTATTTGCGATGCTTTCTACAAACAAATGTCAATAGCAAGGATAATGGCCTCCTTTTTTCTCCACCTGTGCCTCTGAAAGGCACACACTAACGGCTTTTTTCCAGGTGACTGTCGCGCAGCTGGGTGCTTACAGTGCATTACGTCAAGGTGACCTACCTTCCTTACGGAAATATTTACGACATCAGTGACAGTCTCATATAAAAAAATTTCACAGATTGAGAATTTGTGTTACAAACGTGTTGAAACAACATCCTATAAATATAACAGTGTCTAAAAAATTTTCGCTGGCATTGTGATACATCCACGCATATACACACATTTCATAGCTCTTAAAGTACGATTCTTGGTTGCCAACATCCCTTTTCACAAATCAGAGTCCCTAACCACTACTCATTATTCCTTACCTTATTACACATATACATATTCGTCGACACATCTTCAGTATTTCATCATAATAAATACGTAGCATAATCAAATTCCTCATATAGCATCAGCTTATTGAACATAAACATACCTCAACAGCATAATACACATTGTCGTCGTAATAATAACATCATAGAACATCAATCAAATCTCAAAATCGTCGCAGCTTCTTTCAATAATTTCAAGACCTTCAATAAAGTCATCTACCTCAAACGTACTTCAAAAATCATGCTCCCTTACCAAATATGACATTCAAAGCTCTCATAGTATCACAATGGTTGGGAAAAAACATGAACAGTTCACACTATGCAGACAAAATACAATTTCATAAATGTGACATTATCCAACTGTGTAATTGCGTAAACATAGTAAAAAAAAGTTTGTTTCTCTGTTAAATAATCAGATAGCTGTGTAATTCTGTGTTAGAGAAATACGGCACCGATGTGTAAAGTTGTATAAGCAAATACCATATCAGCTAGGGCTCCTAGCACTCGCACACACTTAGTACACAAGGTAGGCGTGTACCCCCTGAGGATTAATGTAATTATACCCTCAGGTGTTATAGATTACAGCAATGGAATGAAATGTATCACGCAAAACCTTTGTGTCTTTGTAATTCTAAAATCTTTAAAAATAAATGTTTTAAGTACAAAATTAATCACTCAAATACGTGTACTGCCGCGCTAAATTGTGCGTCTTGTTGTAACATAATCTCTGTCATTACTTGAGGGTAAAAAATGTGCCAATTGTCGTAATTATCATCGTCTGTAACCAAAGTTCTGTGGAAGCCAATGTACGTACCTCGTAATAAACAAAAGCGAAATGCTATGCGTATAGATATCGAAGTTATTACGTACAGTACCGTGATCAAGAAAGTACTGTAATGTAATGTATTGTTGTGCTATGAAAGGGGGGTCTCATTGTAGCTATACCACAAAAGTTACTACTAAAACATGTTTTACTTTCCAGAATAAGACAGAAAAACTGTACAGATATAAAACAGACACACCGCAAAATCAACAATGTAAATTGTGTCACACATTAGCAGTGTCGTGATATAATCGTGTAGCTGTCAAAGAAACCAAGTGCTAAGTCATCTTTAATCCCACAGAAAGTACTTCAAATAAATAATGTCTTTTCAAGTAAACCAAAATGTTGCATTAAAATCTCATTAACAGTGCCGGTATATGTTCTAAGTATGTGAGCCTTATAGTCGTTACGTGATCGTGCAACTAACAAGCAAAAATTTACAAATAACAATACTGTGTCATCTGTTCACTATAACAATGCATTCGTAATTTCTGTTTAAATAAGTTCTCTTGGTTCTTGTTAAAAAGCAGATTATCTTTCAAATACGGTTTTACATTTGAAACGTGGTGTAAAACTTCACCCTTTCTAGTACGCAGAGTTTCAACTTGAACGCAATTATCATGCGGTATACGTCGTTAAAGAATACTGGAATTTTTTCTCAAGGCTAGCGTCAATGTTATTTTTCTCTGAGCCAGCCGGTGCACGTGACTGCCTGCGGTGCGAGTCGTTGTCTGTTTGTTGGCGCGCGTCGTTATTAGGATTAGGAGACCTAACTTCTACAAATTCACCTTGACGAGAAGGCCCTGCCCTTTTTGAATCTCGCCAGTTCTGATGAAATTCAGGTTTGTCGTTACGATTATATCGTCTGTCGTCATGTCGGTAGATTCCATAGTTCCTTTCTAGTCACTCATGTGGTGGAGTATTTCTCCCAGAATCGTAACTGCGCGGTGGACCGTTGCGTCTGAAATTGTTCTGTCTCACTTGATAATAATTATGTTGGTTCAAATATTGTGTGTTTCTCTGATTGTCTCTGTTATAGTAATAACCATGGAGAGGTGATCTTCCTCTATAATTATTACTACTCTGCCAACGGTTGTCATACAGATGGTGTCTGTTTTGGTCATGCTTTGCGTTGTAAGAATAGCCTTGTCGTGTCCAGTTATTATTTCTTTCTTCACAGAATTGTGATGGATGTTACCTGTAATTGTTGTGCTCCTGTATTCGCATCCCGTGATTGTCAGTGTCAATTTCCAATTCTTGTAACAGTCCCTGAAAAGCGTCAATGTCATCTTTGCAACGTCCTGCCAAAATAATATGTCGTAAATGTTCAGGCAATTTGATTAAGCAAATGCGGATGAGTTCTGAGGGGCTGTATGGGTTTGACAGGTACTGATTCTTGTGCAACATGTCTTCAAAATATTTCACAAGACTGGAAAATTCAGATTGTTGTACTTGGTGCAAATCTACATGCATGCCACAACTGTTTTACTGTACAACAATGAAAAACTACAACTACAAAGGAAACTCTCTCTATAATTACGTGCTAGCAATAAACAATAGCTACACTAATTACACAAACTACAAGAAAAAATCAGAAGATTCCAGTGAGGTACCCTCAGCTAAGGGTCGACATATGAAACCTCCCCTTAGAAAAATTTATGAATCACTGTGCTGATGAACCTCTTACATTATTTGATTTTCAAACAGCTGAGCAGAACTGAACGTACTCACACATTTCGCTCTTTACCTATTCTGATCAACACTAAACGTGAGCGAGGTGACGCAGTGGTTAGCACACTGGACTCGCATTCGAGAAGACGACGGTTCAATCCCGTCTCCGGCCATCCTGATTTAGGTTTTCCGTGATTTCCCTAAATCGTTTCAGGCAAATGCCGGGATGGTTCCTTTGAAAGGGCACGGCCGATTTCCTTCCCAATCCTTCCCTAACCCGAGCTTGCGCTCCGTCTCTAATGACCTCGTTGTCGACAGGACGTTAAACACTAACCACCACCACCCCCAACACTAAACTGACACACAATATTTTTATCGCAACGCAATCTGACTTTCAACAATCCCTACATAAGAATGGCCCTGACTAACAATAACCTATACCTTTCATGAATCACTTACCTCACAAAAATCTTCATTACTCGAACTACTGCAATACAGCGAGCGCCAATACTGCCAGCTAAATAAAAGATTCAAACTACTGAAGGCACTAACTACTAATAGGCATAACTAGCAAATGAAAGATTTTGATAGAGAACAAACAATGTATTTACCTTAATAGTGTTCAAAAGTCATATATATATCAGTTCATGACATCCAGTCTTACAAATTTACTGTCTCTGATGGACACACGTCCAGATCATCCGCTCTCAAAACTCCGCCATTTCTCTCCCCACATCCACCAGTGCTGGCGGCTCACCTCCAACTGTGCAACGCTACGCGCTGTTAACAGCCAACTGCCCAACATTACAATGGCGAATATTCCAACAATGCAAACCAGCCACAGACTGCACACAGCACAGTCAGTGATTTTCATATGGAGCGCTACATGACGTTACCAACATAAAAACCTAAACAGCCTACTTACATCATTTTCTGGAACCTCGAGATGAGTGAATCCGAAGATGCCAAAGACGACGGAATACGTCAAGCGTCGTATCCTCACGGGAAAATGTGCCCATAAAATCTTCTCAGTAACGGTGGATACTCCTATTCCGAGCTTCCTACGCATTTTGAGATAGCCTATATATCGGCAACCGAGCAGCATCGACTGTAGCATATCTGTGCACCAAAACTATGTGGATTGATGTCAGCATTTGGCATTATTTCAGAATACTGTGCATTATTTTGTAATAATCGTCTACCGTGTGGCATAGCGGCATGGTAGACAAATGGGAATCCACTAAAAGCGCGCAAATATGATAGGCAAATACATTTGATCTCGTTAATTACACCAGTAAAATAGTAGGAGAACCATTTACAAAAGAAGAACCACGCAGGGAAAATTTCGTAGCCAACCATTTCGGGTAATATAGGCAGCACTGTAGTTTTCAGTCGATATACGTCGTTACACCAGCTAAAAATGTCATTAACGTACCTTCTGTAGTGCTATCCATCTCATTTTTTCCTGAAAACTGGGCAAGATTGCTGTAATATCGTAGATTAAACAGACCATGCAAACAGTATCTGAAAAATGTGTCGTTGTCTGAAGGCATTGTTTACCGGCAAATGTCAAGGTTCGTATCATATCGAACTATCACTGGGTTGTCACTGCAGCATGGGACATGTACGCGTCAGTGCAATGTACACATGATTTCGGGAGACTGAAGTCTGAACGCGCAACATTTTCTATTTCTGTTCTGTCGATGTTTTGAAGGGAGTTGTCCAACAGTGCATCGGCTAGATTAATGCCGTGGTCCTTGACCTCCGAAAGGAGTTCGATGAAGTCCAACACTGTCCCTAATGGAGAAAATACTGCCGTAAGTAATATCACAGCAGCTTTGCGATTCGATTGTAGGTTTACCAGCAAATAGAATACATAATCTTGTTCTTAGCAGAGAAAAATATTCAAACGTATAAGTAGCTTCACGTCCAGGAGAGTATTAGAGGACTATTATTGTTCGCAGTATGTGTGAAAGTCCTAGCGGCTAATAGCGGAAGCTCTAGGAGGTTACTATCGGATGATGCTGTTGTATACAGAAAAGCTGTAACTTTAGAAAATTGCAGCGAAGTACAGAAAGACCTGCAGTGGGTAGACGTTTGATGCAAGGATTGTCAATTGACACTCAACATGAAGAGCATGACGCTCAGCATTAGGAGAAAAGGCCAGTTATTTTTCGACAGTAGGATTGCCGAAATATCGCTTGAAGTAGTCGCATCCATGTACGAATCCTGCTCTATGCGTGTAGTGCAAAAAAGAAATCGTTGGAAAGGCTGATGCCGCACCAAAGTTCACTTGAAGAATACTTAGAAAGTGTAGTGCAATCCACAAATGAGATAGCTTGAATATCATCGTTCGACTAATATTTGAGTATTGAGTATTGCTTCTTGCTCTCGTTCCCTTGGCAGATGAAACTGATAGAGGACTGAGAGAAGACACCTACAAGAACTCTGTTTTTCGTCACAAGTTTGATTAGTAATCGCGAACGCGTCACGGAGAGGTTCATCCAAATTCTGTGGAAAACTCTAAAGAGCAGCATTGTCCATCATGGTGTGATTTACTGGTAAGATTTCGAGGATGCTTTTTCCAAGAAATTCAGCCAATGTACTGCTTCCTTCTATGCATACCTTGGGAAAAGGCCACTGAGTTAAAATTTGAAAGACTTGAGCGGACATGGGGGCCAACCACAATTCTTCTTCCCGCATTCCCGAGCACTGTTCGCGGCTGGAACACGAAAAGCGTAGGAGCGACTGTGGCAGTTCCGACACGCACCACAATTTGACTTGCGGAGAGTAAATGCAGATGTTGCAGATTTTTCCTTTCAACTTCTTAGCTATCATTGTTTCGGAGTTCTAAAGTACAATCGGTCGAAGTATCGTGTCGTCCTTATTTACAGGGAGTTGCCAAAAATTGTAAAGCACGAGAAACAATACACGCTACCATGTCTAACAAGATGTTCGACACGTTCAAAGCAGCTTCCAGACGTGTCAGAAAGGACTAATACGTGTCCTATATGGTTTTCAAGGGAATCTTATCCCATTCTCCCCGCAAAATAGTAGCAAGTTCAGATAACAATGATAAAGGCAGACAGACCAAGCACTCTTCTCGCCGAAGAAGATGAACAGGCTGCAATATTTGACATATTTGACATTTGCGGCTGTGGTGCCAAAGGGAGGGGCGACAATTCATCGCCGTGATCAGATAACCGGTCCTGGATCTTAGAACACAACATCAACACTGGGAAAAAATATTGTACCATGGCGTACACTCCATCAGCCAAAGTGGTCACATAATCGTTAGAAGTAATGCAGCCTTACAGACTAACTATAGGGCCCATAGAATACCACGATATGGCACCCCAAAGCCTCACCGAAGGCCCAAGGTGTTTCACTCTTGGGCCGTAAACACGGCCAGAAGTTCGAAACACTGTGAAACAAAACTCATCCAACAAAGCGATTTTCTTTCATTTCTCCAGAGTCTAGGTTTTATTGCTTCGGCAGCACTTTTTCACATTACGGGTATTTAATCAATGATAAGTGGTTCTGAAATTCTACCTCGAGCAGTAGTTCTCTGCTTACGTAGCTCCCTTTGTGTTGTTTTGGTGCCAGCAGGATTCGCGAGTGGGAAATTCACTTCTGCAGTGACTTTTGCAGATGTCGTCCCCTTATTTTCCATCACCATCCCCTTCAATAACCGTCTGTTACGACCGTCTGTTACGATCGTTCAGCACACACTTTCGTGCGCGTTGTGACTTAGCGGATGAGGTTTCACACTTTCCCTGTAATCCGTATAAATTTTCGATACAGTGGCGTTTGTAACACCAAACACTTTGGCTACCTTCCCTACAGAAGAGACCCCGATATGAGCAACAATATTTTACCCACGCTCGAATTCACTTACAAGGAAGCCCTTGAGTGTGAGGTCGCAAAAGGCCAAAGATGTTTACAGCATTCGACGCCCCACATATTGTCTACCATGCAAGCACAATATTGGATGCTAATGGCAACAGCGGGCGGGGTTGGAGGCATCCAATGGTGAGCACATCATGAGGCTACAGAGCTCAGTTGAACTGCTTTAGTCGACGAGTAACTTACAACAGTGTTACGGTGCTAGTGGTGTTGCCACAAAACAGAGAATGGCAATGATAAACAAAGCAAACATTGCATTACATCGCCGGCCGCTGTGGCCGAACTGTACTAGGCACTTCAGTCCAGAACCGCGCTGCTGCTACGGTCGTAGGTTCGAATCCTGCCTCGGGTGTGGATGTGTGTGATGTCCTTAGGTTAGTTGGGTTTAAGTAGTTCCAAGTCTAGGGGACTGATGACCTCAGATGTTGAGTCCCATTGTGTTTAGAGCCATTTGAACTATGTTTGCATTATATCTACAACAACGGTTGGCAATGTTGACATATAGTCAGAAAGGAACCCAAAAAATTTCGCAGAGTGAGAAAGAAGTGGCAAATGAAATACTAGAGTTTGTACAAGATGAGTCAGTGGAATGTGTGGTGACGTCTACGCTCCACTGTGCAGAAAACGTCATGAGCACTACAATATTGGGGATACGTGCTACACGAGCGGATTGAGACAAGTGTCGAACCACATACAGTATGCCGTCATCCATGTCGGATAGGGAGCCATAAATCCCGTCTCCAGAGAAACGTGATAAAGGACAGTCGTTGTCTAAGGAGCGAGTGCTCAACATAATTACGTACATGGAAGATCATCCCTAGCATAGTAAAAAAAGAATTATGAACAGATTTCGAATAAGACCGCAGCAATACAACCGTATAGCGCATAAGAAAAACTAGCGATATTCAAAAGAGCAGACGTCGCACATAACATAAATTGGGCGTGACATAGATCAGTGATTTCAACGGAAACAGTGGATGGTTCTATAACTTCAAATGTGCTAGAGAACTGGAAGACTTAAGATACCGAAATTTCAATCTGACGACGCACAGCAATCTGCGGAATCGGTACGAAACTGATCTCGCCGTTCAGTCAGGAATCTGTGTTCAACTCCCACCAATCAGTAGCTGAAGAGCAAATGAATATGAAAGGAACCCTGTAAATTAGATGTGCCAAGAGAGTTGTATGAAGATCAGCTAAATCATTGACTTAACGCATACGTATACAATTATGCTGACAGTTAATCCGGATGGTAAATTGTCTGGAAAGTTATTTATTGTGCTGCGATGAGTCGTATGTGCTCTGTCCCCTACGAGTCTTTCTCGTGTGCGTCATTTTGCAAGGGCAGTAGGAAATACTTACGTCACAGCAAGCAAGAGTGGGAAAATGGGCATAACAGAAGCATAACTATGTTATGATAAGCACTGCTTTTGGCCAAAATCTGGTCAGAATAATTTGCTTTTGCTTGATTCCTGGTCAGCGTATAAAAATCATACTCCTTTAGAGCAAACATTCGCTCCTGAAAAATTCAACAGCGCAATCTGCAGGCTTGACCAGTATCTGCATTTATGTTACAAGCAAGCATTTCTCGTGGGGCGTCCACATTTTTTCTCAACCCTTGTTTCTTTGACCAGATTCTCTATTTATTTCGTCCAGTGCAAAAATATGTACTTTTTGTTTGTATTTTCTCCTTCGATTCATGATATAATTAATTTAGTGGTTAACTATAATCCAAGGTGCTGCTGCAGCCGAGTAGTTCTCACTGGACTATAGCAGTTACAAAGTGATATTCCTTACCCGACTTCCCACTAACAATATAGAACATACACAAGAGGAGTGATTCTTGTACTCTTTCAATAGAGTATACAATATATTATGTGTGGCCATCATAAGCCTCTAAGCCTGAAAAACAAACAAAACAACAAAAAGTCTGTGTGTGTCTGATTGCTCGTTGCGAGAGGTCACTCGGCTGCAGTTAATATTTGAACGTCAGGTAGTGCGCAACAACTGTTTGCCATTCAGAGGGAGATCAAAGTCCGTGGCGATCTGGTCTTGACGGTCAGTTTCGAGGTCACTTGAGTGAATGAGCCACCACTGCGTCTGACGGCGCACCGTAAACACACGTTCAGTGACACAAGAGGCACGTCAGCGATGCTTTGAAGAGCGGAAGTAATTTCAAGTGGCCTTCAAACTGTAGCACGTGCCATGTTCTCATCTGCTCCCACATGTGGGCTGTGCCCTGTCCAGTAATCACATCGCCTCTACAACTAACGCTATACCACGCTGCGCAGACATCTAACTGAGCCATGAGAGCATGCCTCGGATCTGAAAAGAATATGTGAAATGCGGAATGTAGCTATAATGCTTCTGACAAATTGATGCCGCAGGAAGCTAACCGAGTGAAATGGGGAGATGAGGAGAGGGGAGTTGCACGTGAAGTACCATGTTGAGTATTTTATTTATAGATTGATTTTAATATGTATATCATAAAACTATTGTAGTGCACATATACACTTCTCAATGACGTACGTGCAGTAAATAACGAACCGCAACGTCGTTTATATATATCAGATTGAGATGGCTGGTTTTATGTACTAAAAAAATCTCTCACGGAAACTCTCCTTCTTAAAATCTGGTGGCAAAAAAATGTTAAATAGCTATTAATCTTCAAGTAAAAAATAGAGTATTCCTCTCCCCCATGCTGGATAGATGAAAGAGCGGTAGAAGTCCGAAATTTTTGTTTCTGCACCATAGAAACATAACGGCGCAGCATATGGGTTTCCTACACAGAGTACTCTATATATTCTACAAATTTCTTCTTCTCCCTTTTCAAGGAATTTTAGGCCCTACGCGCTGGTCGCAGGTTCGTATCCTGCCTCGGGCATGGCTGTGTGTGATGTCCTTAGTTTAGTTAGGTTTAAGTAGTTCTAAGTCTAGGGGACTGATGACCTTAGACGTTAACCAACATTCCTTCGACTCACTGACTTATAATTAAAAACTATTTTTAGTATTCTGCTGTTTTACTAAGATTCTTTGAAGCGGAAGAAGAAGTAATTTTTGGGTTATGTAGAGTGTGGCATTCATCCCATCATGTGTAAAGGCTCCTACTGTCATCTTTTATCAGTAACACTAAAACCTGTACGCTTTTCACGCACTACATTGTTTTTTCCTTATCCTACTGTCATCTTTTATCAGTAACACTAAAACCTGTACGCTTTTCACGCACTACATTGTTTTTTCCTTATCAAAATTATTTGATAAGGAAAAAACAATGTAGTGCGTGAAAAGCGTACAGGTTTTAGTGTTACTGATAAAAGATGACAGTAGGAGCCTTTACACATGATGGGATGAATGCCACACTCTACATAACCCAGAAATTACTTCTTCTTCCGCTTCAAAGAATCTTAGTAAAACAGCAGAATACTAAAAATAGTTTTTAATTGTAAGTCAGCATATCACTTGGCTGAGCAGGAGAATTTCATCTCTGTCGGCCACGTCTGGTTCTCGTCCTGTTTGGTCATTACTGAAGTTCCACTCGCATACTGGAACAGCCATTACTTTACAAAATCTGATTTCTCTTTCTGTTCTTGCTTTCCGTTTTCGATTGCCTTTAACTCCTCCGATCGTAACTTGGAATTTCTTTAGTTCTATTTGTTTATCGTTGTCATAGACATCACTGAAATCGCAATCTAAATATCTAAATTTTGTGTGCAAATAGCTTACTAACAATAGGTATTTACATCTACCAAATGTTTAGACACACTTATACTCTGCTCAGCCTTAAAATCTGATGTCAACTTTGCCACAGTTCGGCGCCTGTCAACTCTGCCACAGTTCGGCGCCTGTCCTGTTTTACCAATACGCCCAGGTTACGAAGTCCGACATTTGTAATGACGTCTGGAAGAGGTTTCACCTTTGTTTCGCCACGTGTTGAAGACATTCATTACAGCACTCCTCGAACGCCTGAGACAATTGCGCAGTTTCCGAAAAGAACGTGCTGAATCTCCGGGCCATCGCTATTTGCCCTAGGTCAAACACAGATAGCTCACGCTCTCTGATACCGCATGCACCGTGCGTATGTCTGACTAGGAGTCATTCCTGGCCATCTGACGCAGCTATCGCCTGTAAGTGGCCGGCCGCTGTGGCCGAGTGGTTCTAGGCACTTCAATCCGGAACCGCGCTGCTGCTACGGTCGCAGGTTCCAATCTTGCCTCGGGCATGGATGTGAGTGATGTCCTTCGGTTAGGTTTAAGTTCAAAAATGGTTCAAATGGCTCTGAGCACTATGGGACTTAACATATGAGGTCATCAGTCCCCTAGACTTAGAGCTACTTAAATCTAACTAACCTAAGGACATCACAAACATCCATGCCCGAGGCAGGATTCGAACCTGCGACCGTAGCAGCAGCGCGGTTCCGGACTGGAGCGCCTATGTTTAAATAGTTCAAAGTCCATGGGACTGATGACCTCAGATGTTAAGTCCCATAGTACTTAGAGCCATCTGAACCATTAGAGCCTGGACGTGTTTATATCGATCTTCGGTAGGTGGTCATAATGTTATGGTTGATCAGTGTATAACTAGGTTGGTGCATAAGATCGTAGATTTTTCTATAAGTTCAATAAACACAACAGATACACACAACATCAATAGTCAGTCATCAATAATATATTCTCCTTCAGTACTTGCAACAGTCTGACAACGCTAGGACAACTTTTCGATTCCGCAACTGTAGTAATCACGAGGTACTGAGGAGAAGAACGCATCGATTAATGTTTGGAGCGCGTTTTTATCTGAAAAGGAAGTTCCTTGAATGTTGTTCGATGGAGAGTGGAAAAGGCGAAAATCTAATGGCGCAAGAACAGGTGAACAAGGAGGGTGCGGAATGATATCCCAGCCCAACACATATATAGTGTTTTTTGTCAATCCAGCAAATGCGGACTGGCGTTATCGTGGAGCAGCATCACTTCACGCAGTCTTCCGGGTCGTTGTTCTAGGACTACGCCTGCAAGATGTCTCAGTTGTTGACAATAAGTGTCAGCAATGATGATTACATCTCGGGGAGGCGATTCGTAGTACATCACACCGTCGCTGTTTCACCAGATGCATAACACTATCTTACATGGATGCTTGCATATCTTCGTACGGGGAAGATTTGGGCTCAGTCACTCCTTTCTTTTCTTTATCTTAGCAAGAATACATCATTTCTCGTCACCAGTATGCGATACAAGATAGGAGTGGTCGATGTTGCTAACGGGCCAGTTGATGAACAGCGAAAAGAAATGCATATATGTCCACCCGCCGATTTTTGTGATTTTGCCTTAGAGTATGTGGTACCCATACACCCGAATTTTGAACCTTCCCCACTGCATGCAAACTCGCACGATGATAGAATGATCACAGTTCATCACATCTGGCAATTCTCGAGCACAATGACGTGGATCATTATAGTTAATGCGTTTAAAAGATCTTCAACAAACCCGGAATGTCTTCCTGAACGTGGAGAGTTACTAATGTCAAAACGGTCCTCCTTAAAACAAGGAAAGTATTTTCTTCCCGTATTCTGTCAAATGGCATTTCTCCATAACGCCATAACGACGGAAACGTTTCTGTTGCCTCCGCTGCTGCCACCCCTCTACAGAACTCAAAAAGAAGAGCGTGTCGGATATATTCCGATTTCTCCACTTGGCACTCCATTTTCTAGCATGAACAGCTCCACTCACTATCTCCAAATGACAAAATATGTAAACTCAAATAACAACAGTGAACTACAAATAGAAAATTAAAATCGATAAATAAGTCCATATAAACATGCAAAACAGAACGCTACGAACTTACACACAGACCTAATATTTACTTATTTACAAGGTGTTTGTTTTAACTTGAGACAACTAAAAACCTCGAAAATGACGAATCCCAGGAAGAAAATATTCTAGGTGAAAGGTTAATATTAGTAAAGAGGATATCTGACTACATTACCAATGACCACCTCCTTCTTATCCCTCCTACGTGGTGGAGTCAACATTATATTTTTTTTAAAGTGATTCACCCATTTTTATTGCGTACTAGCTGAGTTCCAGCGTTTCTCTGGTATTCTATTAGTCCATCTACTTTCCCCGCTCTCTATCCATCTCTAGAACCACCTCCCATTCTCCACCTCCTTCATTTCCCACTCTCTGTCCAACTCCTCCTGCCCCTCTCTCTGTTCATATCCACTCTTTCTCTCCATCTCCTCCACCCCCTCTCTCTTTCCATTGCCTCCCCCTCTCCCTGTTCATCTACTTCCCCTTTGTTTTCGGTGTCCACCTCCTCTTCTCCTCTCTCTCTCTGTCCATATCCTCCTCTTCCCACTCGCTGTACATTTTCTCTACCCCTCTGTTCACTTCCTCCTCCCTCATCTCTCTGCCTGTCTTTTCCTCCCCCTGTCTGTGTTCATCTCCTCTTCATTCCTTTCTCTATCCTTCTCGTCCTCTCGGCTCTTTCCGTCCATTTTCGCTTCCACTATCTCCGTCCATCTTCTCCTCCACTTTATCTGTCCTCTCTACTCCTTCACTGTCGCTATTTATGCATCCCCTCATGCTCGCTTCTCTCTCCACGTTACCGGACTCACTGCTATAGGAGGCTGGTGGTTCTTACCACTACAGTATTTCTTCTCATATTGTAACTAATATGTGTACCAAATTTGGTACAAATCATTCGAAGGGCTTAGGATCAATTTTTTACCCGTGACTTTGCTCGCACACGCACATCTAAATTATATCACACTCATTTTAACATATTTTTTCTGTATTTGTACAAATATATCACGTAAATGTGAAGTAAGAACTTAAAACGTCATGCATGATCCGGCAGTTTCTCTCGCATCTCAGTATTTGACGTCGTATCTCCTCAAATATGTGTCGTACAATGGTATATTTTTGTAGGTACATTAAGCGACAAATACAGACACTGCCTGAGAGAAGTGTTGCGAGTAGAATTAGTAGTAACGAAGTAATAAATTTAAACGTCATATATACTGCGGTAGTTCATTGTTTATGGCGTCGTGTTTCCTGAACTGAGTGCCATAGAATGATGTAATTTTTTTGCTACAGTCAGTAGTATACGTGAATGGCCTACAAAATGTGTCATGGATACAGTTGGTGGTAAAATAGTAATAAATTAAAACGTCATGGTTCACGTGATAGTTTCACTGCACGAACAGCGAAAATGTAGCAACCATCATTTTGTGGATGTAGTCAGCGAGAAAAAATTTATAAACGCTATGAAATTATGTATAACGCTTGTTGCAAGTTTCTACGTGACCTTTCACTCTCAAATACAAAATGGCTAAAGTCTGGATATTCTCGCGTCGTGGACTACACTGCTCCCCCCCCCCCCCCCCTCCCCTGCCCCCTTTGATAGAAGTTTGGTAATTACCTCACAGTGATTGTTTCCAGACGATAAATGATACAAGTTTGATTGAAATCTGTCCAATGGCTTAGGAGGACGTCTGGAACATACATACATCCATTTTTATAATTGTGTGAGCAATGATTCTACCCCAAAAAGATACCTACGGTTAACCAAACCATTGTTTTCCATTCGTGGTAGATGATGCAGTAATCGACAAATATCAAGAGTGCATGTTTTTTCAGTTGAGAACCGACGCATTTTATTCTATATCTAATTTACAATGTAAATATAAACCTTTGTGTTTTAACGAGTGATACTGATGCTCGAACGTTACCTGAGCGTTGGAAACATGATTGTTAAGTACAAATAATATGGGTAGACGTTGAAATTTCTGGTACATAAGCTGCTTTTATGGTAACATGGTTTTCTGTTCCCTACGGGATTGATTGTGGTGAGTCTCCTAACCATCGGTATGCTTGATTTCGGTGACTGCATTCGAACCCCACCATCAGGGTGACTGATTTCGGGGTGTGTTTCCATCCAACCACCGTAATTCTCACGTTGGCCGCTACGTGACTACCGGTTGAATAAAAACCACAACGTTAGTAATAAAATAAAATCAACATCAGGAGAGAGTGACAGGCGCCCCTGCCACATACATATCGAGTAAACTCACTCGATCACCGAAATCGAACACTCCAATGGTGAGAGGCAAGCATCTCGATGGGAAAAGAAACTGTTACACCCACGCCGTTGTTCGTGGATCACGCTAAATGTAGTTTCTAACCAGACATTGAAACAGTTAAGCATATTGTACTGTACAATCAAATTTGAACACTTAAGTAAATTTCCAACATCAATATCGTCAGTTAGAACACAAAGGTTCATTTGTTGGCAACAAATGTCAGCTGCGAAAGACACATCCTTGTAAAGCATTTCATAACGCAATACACCTTGTTTATGTCACCAGGAGTACTCGTATATCAATAACAATGCACTTCGTGGACGTATGCAGGCCGTAATTCGAGATAATGTTTGTTATTGCTTACTCACTATTGTCTCCTCATGAAGTTACCATATGGTACTTCATTCGCTATCAGGCCACCCTGGTTTAAGTTTATGGTCATCTCCTTAAATCTATTACAGCGAATGCCAGAATCAATCCTTTGAAACGGCACAACCAACTTTCTTCCCCATTCTTCCCAGTTCGAGATTCTGCTTCATATTTAACCTCAGTATGAATACTGAAAGCAAGTGTCACACAAATGTTAATTGGTCGTCACACTTGCCAGTTATTGGATACAGTGTCATTGATTATAGTACTAAATCACAGAAATATACTTCATCAATGTCTGTTTGTCCTGAATTTGGTGATTAACTTGTCTCGAAACAATCGTACTTGAAATGATAAACTTTGACTTCCTGGATAGCAGTCACTCCGTACAGGGCACAGGTGTTTCGAAATGCCTGCACTGCTTTCACCAATTTATTATTAAACGCAAATAGAACACAATGTCACAACTATTAGGCTGTACTCTGCGTTAGACTCTGTTTTCTAATAAATAAACGACGGTCCTCATAAAGTCTAAAATGAGAAATACTGAAGTTGTCATGGCACGAGTATACTAAAAAACTTGAACAAAATAAGATCAGGGTTAAATACGTTTATAGCAACATGTCATACAAAATCGCCATGGAGCATGCTGAAACATAGTATTATATCATAAACTACGTTACGTAGTGTTATACTTGTTAATTTGAGACTTGGGTGGACGCCGGTCTATATCAAGCGGTCGCTGGATGATGGCGCTGTAATTGATCTTGCCAGGACAGATACCCACGAGCGCTTTCACAAAAATGTTTCCGCAAAATTGTCCTCCTAAGTGTGCAGAAAACCGAGTATCCACTTTCTAACTAACTAGTGATTTGTTTCTGTGTATTAAATGTACCAAATTTCAGTGCTAGAGAGTGTAAATGTTACTGTGTACAATAACTGCTTTACAGGTGATGAAAAAGGCAGTTAAATTAAACTTATTTGAAACGTAATTTAGTCTTGATTGTTAACATGAACGAATTTCTTTTTAGGTTAATCGAGCTCAGTGTTGAGTAATTTGCTTTAAAGGATGAAAACATAAATTATTCCAAGTGGGGTTAAGAATTAATGTTGATTAAATTGAACTTTGCTTCTGAAATAACCATAGAGTTTGCCTAGAGAGACAATATCAGTTTAGGGCTCAAATGGCTCTGAGTACTATGGGACTTAACATCTGAGGTCATCAGTCCCCTAGACTTGGAACTACTTAAACCTAACTAACCTAAGGACGTCACGTACATCCATGCCTGAGGCAGGATTCGAACCTGTGACCGTAGCAGCATCGCGGTTCCGGACTGAAGCGCCTATAACCACTCGGCCACAGCGGCAGGCTAAGTTTATGGGTACCCACGATATTCTTTTCACATCAAAAAGATAATTGCGATATTTATTGCTACTAAAGAAATCTGATACTGTTATATAAATGGGAATGTAAAAAAGTATTATGTAGTATTATTTAATTTTATTTGTGGCATTTATTTGTCAGTTAAGTCAGAATTATTTTCATGCCCAACTTTAGTTCATTGTTTCCTGCAGTAACATCTCAGTACTGAGTTACATAATGATTGTGATCGTAATTGTTATTATTATGAGTGGAGTAAATATTGCTTTCTATGATAACTGGTTTATGCATTAGTGGTAACTACTGCTACCACATCTAAGATAGCCCTGTAGTCGTGTGTATCCAGTATACTACTGAAAGGGAAAGTCACTACGACTACTAATGTTCAATTTCCTTGAAGTAATGTTTCAAATTAATATGCCTAATTAGGCTCGCGACCGTTTATTTTTTCATTCGTATGAACTTTTATACTTTCATTATCCCCAAAGTAAAACCTGTTTAGTTTTCTATAAATTGCATTATAATCGAAATTACTGTCCGATATCCCTTGTCCATTAGACTAACATATGTTAAGAGGGTAACACTAGTTTGTGTCATAGCAAACGAGAGCTAGTGTTATACCCTACCACAAAAAAATCATTTGTATCGTCGTCTCATTCCAGTATCACGGTATTGGTGAACATTCTTAATATCTGACCTCTGATTGTGTGTAGTTAACAATTTATATTGGTGTTGGGATTTCAAATCAAGTGGCTCTGAGCACTATGGGACTCAACTGCTGAGGTCATTAGTCCCCTAGAACTTAGAACTAGTTAAACCTAACTAACCTAAGGAAATCACAAACATCCATGCCCGAGGCAGGATTCGAACCTGCGACGGTAGCGGTCTTGCGGTTCCAGACTGCAGCGCCTTTAACCGCACGGCCACTTCGACCGGCTTGTTGGGATTTAGTCCACATCCATCACAACAGCTTTACTTCACGGTATTTCACACTTGTGTGTTACATTTTTGTTACGTATCTTTCGTGGTTACTTATAAGGAGCAGCATAAGCTTCACGGGCTTCCCAGTGCAGTGTTAAACGTATCGTCATTGATTTCCAGGTTCAGACATTCGGCCTTGTAAATTGATATTGGTGAACACTTCGAAATTTTACGTCTCTTTATACTTAGTCGAGTCTCGATCAGACATGCAAACCTTGTTTGGTTAATAATGGGTACAAATTCGGATCATGAACGACAACCCATTATATTATTTAAAGGGCATGATAAGACATCTGCATTGTCACTTATTGTAATATAATTTAATTTACAGGCATTAAGGACTGTCTCATTTATAATAACGTGTTTTCTATTTTTTGTACGACGGTATTGGTTTACATCTGGGCTGACTGCCATAAAGCACAGTGATCTCTAACAGTCACGGTATTGGTTTACATCTGGGCTGACTGCCATAAAGCACAGTGATCTCTAACAGTCCCTTGTGATACCCATTGTGTATAGTCAGACGACTATACTGCGGAAGTTTTAGAGACTACGACACAGCTATGCTGTGTTGGTTTATACAGTCAGGTGCGGCCTACACATTGTGATACACGGGTGGCTCACTTTTTGTGCTGTTGACTGTACATACTCAGGTACAGCCACAATCCATGTAAGCATCCATAGTAATTTTGTATACTTAAGCTTACTTTTAATAAAGAGTGTAAGGACATGGGCGTACAGTAATGACTGTGGGCCTATTTGTATTCTAAAGACATTTGGACACTTTTTTCACAGAACAATTTAGTGATATGATCTCCTGTGGAATAACTTTCAGAGACGTAATGATGTGTATGAACGTTGTGTAGTGATTAACACGAATTTGGTATTTAAACTGGTGTGTCAACGAGACTACTGAAGTCGTAATTTTGTGATAAGATGTGCTGCCATGCGATGTAACTTGATCCGTCATGAAGCTAAATCAGGGTCATGGAGTGTGATCAAGTCTATTTGCTTTCCGTGAGTGGTGTGCTGCAATTATTAAGTGAAGCGGTCACAGAAGACATTTTGTATTATCATGATAATCGAAAGAACATTGTGCTCAGAAGTTTTAGCTAATTTATGCGGACCAGAGGCTTCGTATTAGTTGTGTTAACAATTCCTAAAATTCTCAGGAGCAACCCATAAGGACCAATGATTCATCGTGTGAGAATGGATTATATATGAGATCTCATCCATTTCTTACAGGCACAGTTTACGGAAATTCCCTGTCAAAATTCTGAGGCACTAGTACGATGATTGTTCCATGACCCATCATCGAGCAGTTTCGTGCGCAAACCCGAGGGAAGATTACGATCTGTATCCAACGCCCATCCTGAACACGTTTTCCTTAGATCCAGATTTTGATCGATTGTCCTGTCAGCTTCATCATCGTCTACTACCTTTTAGACGACAGAAGACAACAATTGCATATTCAGAAGAATGTAAAGTTTAATAGTTGTGATATCAGACGTGTATATGGATAACTTGATTAAGACTAAGACACTGAAAAGTTTATCGAAAGCTATTCACCAAATGTAATTAGCTGAATCAATATGAACTGGCACACACCTTGCACTTCTCAATGCGGAAGGCCTCGAAGCGGTTTTTTTCGGTTCTGCCGTTCACCCATGCTCGAATGAGGAGGCAAATTATAATGCAGGATAGCTTTTTCAGTGCTGAGAATTGTAATGAAACATAGTGAACATCACACAACACCTGAACCTACAGCGCTACAAGCAAATACACATGTAGATTAATACATGATTACTGTCATGACATACATGAATAACTTTTAATTGGATAATGTTATGAGAACTTACTATTATGTTACCTGTAATGTGGTGTTAAAACATACATGGAATACTGAATTCAGTAGTTGAAATGAGAACTTTGAACTGTTTGATGCAGGAGTTCAACATCGATTCGTAACTCACTCTGCTGTAATCCTGGGGAGGCCATTGTAATATCCCATTGTACTACAGAAATAACTGTCTGAGATATAGTGCTGCATGTAGAAACCAAAGACGTTATACATTGCATAGGAATATTGAACATTATCGTTGCATTGTCTCATTTTTATTATCTGTGTTGTTGAATGTAATGTTAATGACTCTGATTTTGTTCATTCTCTGATGAAGAAGAAGGGAAGTTATAATTGCGAGTATTACGAATTACAACTCGATAGCAAGAGTAAAAATTGTGTTCAAGGAAGAAATAAACAAATGTTCATCTGTGATAGATAAGTATATTAGACTCGAACTTTCTAGTCAAATTACTGTAGAAAGTTTCAGCTAGACTGTTAGAGAGACGCTGATGAGATTGACGAACAAACCTGCAATATTACGAATATGTAGTTTAAATCAGACTGAATCTTAATGTATAATATGAGGGTACGTGGCATATGGAAGTTTGGATCGGTACTGGAAGCGACCACGGATAGCCGAAGTTGTTGATGCGACCAGTCGGGATAAGCGGGATATCCGGGTTAGAGTCTCGGGTTGGCGCAAATTTTTATGTTTCGCAAACAGATGACGTCAATGTACAGTCGCGAGATGCGAATCTATTTCGTAATGTACATCATACATATTAAAAATATGTAGTCTCTCCGAAGGTTTAATACGGCGTCGAAAAAAATTTAAGTAAACTGGTAAAGAACTATTCGAGGTTTTTAGTAACAACGTTAAATATCACCTTGCTTTTATATACTAGTGTAGCGTACATTCTGTCGATTTAACCCCGTTAGAAGTTATTTGGCAATACAGGTTTCCACGTAATATATACAATTTTTTTTTAGGCTTTCTCTACATATATTTCCTTAATTTACCAGTAAGAGGTGAGCCGTTGCGGGATCTATAGCTCGCATCACGTCTTCTCCTGGAACACGATCGTTGGTGCGAAGGACGCGTGGCAATTTTGCCTCTATTGGCGTTGAAGCCGCTTTCCGGGAGAGGCAGTGGGTGGGGCAGCGTGGACATGTCAGGTCTGCAGGGCAACGGGCTGCCTGCTTTCTCTACTGTTAGGGTGACTCCCAACTTTGTCTGGCTGAGCATCGGCATGTCACAAGCATCGCGCACCGGAAACGGGAGTGAACGCATTGTTTCTTTGGACGTCGAGATTTCGGGGTGGCCTGTGGGTCATCATACACGCATCTCCTGGCCGCTCCAAGCTTTTCCACTGTTTGTCGCCGCACAGCGAATTTGGATGCTCGGTCACCTGCTTTTAGTTCGTTGGTTCAGTGCTGAGACCACGCGGCATTCCTAATGACTGATCTTGTTCGCCGCTGTAAGTCTGATAATTGTCACTGGTTCGCTTCCTACACGCGTTTGAGCCTTGTTGCTTCTACGCCGGACTCGGATCAGTCTCCTGTTGTTGTTGTTCCCTGTTCCCGTGTCGCGACAGGCGATTTGACGAGTATGTCACTTGTATGAAAACATAATTCCCCCAGTCTGGTAATTGTCATAGAGCTGTGATTTGATTCCGTATTTTAAATTATTTGGCTTTTGGATTGTTTAGGATTATATAATTTTTTTTAATGTTCAATGTGTCATCATTCGTGACGTTTAAAATATACAGAGTGTCCATAAAGTCCCTTTACAACTCCAAAATTTTGTTACAACGGCAGTAGTTGAAATATTTTAACAAAATTTCTTTTACTGTAATCGCTGTTAGCTTAAGTTTTTATGTATACTAAAATTTTGTGTTTCAGTTACTTCATTGATGGAAGTAACTGAACATCAATAAAATGGCAACTCCTCTAGAGAAGAAACAGTATGTATCTTGGTTTATTGAGACAAAATCTGATGTTGAGACTCAACGAAACTTCAGAACGAAGTATGGAAGAGATCCATCATCACGCCCTTCAATCCGTGCATGGCACAAAAAATTTATGAAGACAGGGACAGGGTTTGTTAAAGGGAGGAGCGGATGACTAAGAACATCCGAGGAAAATATCGATCGCGGTTTAAACGTCTTCACTCGTTCACCTACGAAGTCCATCCGCACTGCTGCAAGACAGTTGCAACTACTACGTTCAACTGTGCATGAAGTCCTCCACAAGAACTTACGGTTGTACGCTCACAAAGTGCAGCTGTTACAGACACTTGAGCCAAATGACAAGCCAAAGCGGACTGAGTTTGCACTCAACATGCTGGAACGTCTTTCGGAGGACGAAGCATTCCTCAAGCGAGTTTGTTTCCGTGACGAGGCAACTTTTCATATTTCAGGGACATTAAACAAACACAATGTAAGAGTTTGGGGATCTGAAGACCCCCATGTGACTAGGGAGTTTCACCGGGATAGTCCAAAAGTGAATGTGTGGTGTGGAATCTTGTGCAACCGAATAATTAGTTCATTTTTCTTCAACGAGTCAACAATTACTGCAGATGTTAACTTCGACCTTCTGACCAAATATGTAGCACCACAATTTATTGACTTACAACCAACTATCATTTTCCAGCAAGATGGTGCACCACCGCAATGGGGACTGCATGTTCGTCGGTTCCTCAATGAAACATTTCAAGGCTGATGGATTGGGAGGGATGGGCCAATTCCTTGGCCACCAAGTTCGTCAGATATCACTCCCTTGTACTTTTTATGGGGCTATGTCAAAGATATCGTGTATCAAATACAGATACGGCACGTTCCTCACTTGAAGCAAAGGATTCGTAATGCTATTGTCACCATTGATGATGTTATGCTACAGCGAACATGGCAAGAAATTGAGTACCGTCTTGATGTGCTTTGTGCAACTAATGGCGCTCATATTGAGGTCTATTAAACACGGCCAAAAGAACTTTTATAAATATTGATTACAATAAAAGAAATGTTGATAAAATATTTCCACAACTGCCGTTGTAATAAAATTTGTTATAAAAGTTGTAAAGGAACTTTATGGACAGCTGCCTAATATCGTGTAGGGTGCCCGCGAGCACGCAGCTGTGCCGCAGCAGGACGTGGCATGGACTCAACTAATGTCTGATTGGAGGGAATAGACATCATGAATCCTGCAGGGCTGTTCATAAATTCGTAAGAGTACGAGGGGATGAAGATCTCTTCTGAACAGCACCTTGCAAGGCATCCCAGATATGGTCAATAACATTCACGTCTGGGGAGTTTGGCGGCCAATAGAAGTGTTTAAACTCAGAAGAGTATTCCTGGAGCCACTCTGTAGCAATTCTAAGCGTGTGGGGTCTAGCATTAACCAGCTGGAATTGTCCAAGTACTTCGCAATGCACAATGGACATGAATGGATGCAGGCGATCAGACACGATGCTTATGTACGTGTCACGTTTCAGAATCGTAGACGTGTCAGGGGTCCCATATTGCTCCAACTGCATACGCTCCACACCATTACAGAGTCTCCACCAGCTTGAAAATTCTTCTGCTGACATGCAGGGTCCATGAATTCATGAGGATGTCTCCATACCCGTACACGTTCATCCGCTCGATACAATTTGAAACGAGACTCGTCCCATCAGGCAACATGTTTCCCGTCTTCAAGAATCCAATGTCGGTGTTGACGAGCCCAGGCGAGGCGTAAAACTTTATGTCGCGCAGTCATCAAGGGTAGACGAGTGGGCCTTCGACTCCGAAAGTCCATATCGATGATGTTTCATTGAATGGTTTGCACTCTGACACTTGTTGATGGCCCAGCACTGAAATTTGCAGGAATTTGCGGAAGGTTTGAACTTCTGTCATGTTGAACGATTCTCTACAGTCGTCGTTGGTCCCGTTCTTGAAGAATCTTTTTCCACTCGCAGCGATGTCGGAGATTTGATGTTTTATCGTATTCCTGCTTTTCACGGCACAATCGTGAAATGGTCGTATGGGAAAATCCCCACCTCATCGCTACCTCAGAGATGCTGTTTCCCATCGCTCGTGCGCCGACTATAACATCCCGTTCAAACTCACTAAATCTTGATAATCTGCCATTGCAGCAGCAGTAACCGATCTAACAACTGCGCCAGACACTTGTTTTACATAGGCATTGCCGACCGCAGCTACGTATTCTGCCTGTTTACATATTTCCGTATGTGAATCCGCGTGCCTATACCAGTTTCTTTGGCGCTTTAGTGTATGTTTTCTGTCCTGCGCGACGGTTAAGCATTTACTATTTCCGCCTCGTGATGTGATTTGAAGCTAAATCTTCGTTGCCCGCTGAACTTCTATACAATGAGGTGTAAGTCTGTGTGGTCTCCTTGACCAGTTACTTTATCTTTTGAGGACTTATTGTAACTGTTTTGTCTACGCTGCCAGGACGGTATCTGATGACTTAAGTTTTTACTCGTACCACTTTGCCCGAAGCATGATGATTTCATATCTAGCAGCTTTAATTGTTTTTATTGCCTTTTAATGAACTCCTTTTACGTTAACTTGAATTATTTGTTATATTTTAGTCAAACACATTGTTGCCTGCCTGTTTCGAAGACTGTTTTCGTATGTTGTTGTACTTGTTACAAAACACTGTTATATGTGGCATTCTTGAATTTTCTATTTAAAGGGATTGTTTTATCGAGTATCAGTAATTGTTCTAAATTTGTTAGATGGTTTGGTCTTAATAAATGAAGGTCCTATTGACCTGATCGGTACAGTTAGATTTGCCGAGGAGGGTTAGTAAAAATATTGATACGAATGCTTCAGTCCTTATTTTGCCCGATCGTTTCAATCTCCGACAACCTTACGCCAGAAGCGCGTACCAGCTTGCATTTATCTTTCCCATAGTCCTCAACCTATCTTTTACAACACATGATGTGCTCAGTGAGACAAAGGCGGAATTAGAAAGTGGAACACAGAGCGGTATTTCGTGAACACCTGGCGTCTCCAATAACGCGGGATCCACAATTGAGTTTTCGGTGGCGCAGTGACACGTGCTGTGTCAAACGTCGCCTGGTCGCGCAGACGTCGCGTTCGCGGTCTTATTGACTCTATGTCAGTCTCGCTAGCGCGACTGCTGCCCCACACCCAGAGTGTGAACCTGGCCTAAGGAGGCGGTGCTGGCCGCCACCGCGCCTCGTAAACTTCTGTCGCCGGCCGGTGAGGCGAGGGTGACGCCGAGGATGTGCGCTGGAACGCTGACGCCGCCGGCGTCTGAGGGCGGCCGTCCGCTGCTGACGCCGCACCGGCGGACACGCCATCTCGACCCCATATGGCGGCCGATCGTAAAGACGGCACCGCCGCGCGACGTCGCACTGCGTGGCCCTCACTGGCGGTTTCGCCCGCAGAAAATGGCCGCAGGTACCAGGCGCGGGTCCAGGGTTCACTTCTCTGGAGGGTGTGGTCACAGTTCGTTACAGCCCCCCCGCCCTCTCCCCCCCTCCCCTAAATTTAACATTCTATCACCCCCACCTTGAACGTACCACATATGCCAAAGAAAATAACGAAATGTATACGTTTTATTCTGCTTCTTCTTTCGTTTCACCTGACTCTGGGTGTGTAAGATCAATCAATTTTTAATGTTCGTGCGGTATCGGCCGCTATCCGGTTGGCCGTGCTTTCAAATACGAGCGCTGCCAGTTACGTCTCCGCGTTTCCTACAGTCGCCACCGCGGCACGAGGGCGCTGCCACGAACAACTACGCCGCTACCACTGAGATGCAACCATCCCCTCTCCGAAGCTCGAGCGGCGGGTGTACTAAGTTCGAACATTCATGTACTAAGCCCATTATAGTGTGTTTACCAGCTGAACACGTGAACACGTGAGGCAATACTGCCCCTACGACTTATCTTAGGAAATAAATTAAGGAAAGGCAAACCTACGTTCCTAGCATTTGTAGACTTAGAGAAAGCTTTTGACAATGTTGACTGGAATACTCTCTATCAAATTCTGAAGGTGGCAGGGGTAAAATACAGGGACCGAAAGGCTATTTACAATTTGTACAGAAACTAGATGGCAGTTATAAGAGTCGAGGGACATGAAAGGGAAGCAGTGGTTGGGATGGGAGTGAGACAGGGTTGTAGCCTCTCCCCGATGTTATTCAATCTGTATATTGAGCAAGCAGTAAAGCAAACAAAAGAAAAATTCGGAGTAGGAATTAAAATCCACGGAGAAGAAATAAAAACTTCGAGGTTCGCCGATGACATTGTAATTGTGTCAGAGCCAGCAAAGGACTTGGAAGAGCAGCTAAACGGAATGGACATGGACATGAAAGGAGGATGTAAGATGATCATCAGCAAAAGCAAAACTAGAATAATGGAATGTAGTCGAATGAATTCGGGTGATGCTGCGGGAATTACATTAAAAAATGAGACGTTTAAAGTAGTAAATGAGTATTGCTATTTGGTCAGCAAAATAAATGATGATGGTCGAAGTAGAGAGGATATAAAATGTAGACTGGCAATGGCAAGGAAAGCATTTCTGAAGAAGAGAAATTTGTTAACATCGAGTATAGATTTAAGTGTCAGGAAGTCGTTTTTGAAAGTATTTGTATGGTGTGTAGCCATGTATGGAAGTGAAACATGGACGATAAATACACTCCTGGAAATGGAAAAAAGAACACATTGACACCGGTGTGTCAGACCCACCATACTTGCTCCGGACACTGCGAGAGGGCTGTACAAGCAATGATCACACGCACGGCACAGCGGACACACCAGGAACTGCGGTGTTGGCCGTCGAATGGCGCTAGCTGCGCAGCATTTGTGCACCGCCGCCGTCAGTGTCAGCCAGTTTGCCGTGGCATACGGAGCTCCATCGCAGTCTTTAACACTGGTAGTATGCCGCGACAGCGTGGACGTGAACCGTATGTGCAGTTGACGGACTTTGAGCGAGGGCGTATAGTGGGCATGCGGGAGGCCGGGTGGACGTACCGCCGAATTGCTCAACACGTGGGGCGTGAGGTCTCCACAGTACATCAATGTTGTCGCCAGTGGTCGGCGGAAGGTGCACGTGCCCGTCGTTCTGGGACCGGACCGCAGTGACGCACGGATGCACGCCAAGACCGTAGGATCCTACGCAGTGCCGTAGGGGACCGCACCGCCACTTCCCAGCAAATTAGGGACACTGTTGCTCCTGGGGTATTGGCGAGGACCATTCGCAACCGTCTCCATGAAGCTGGGCTACGGTCCCGCACACCGTTAGGCCGTCTTCCGCTCACGCCCCAACATCGTGCAGCCCGCCTCCAGTGGTGTCGCGACAGGCGTGAATGGAGGGACGAATGGAGACGTGTCGTCTTCAGCGATGAGAGTCGCTTCTGCCTTGGTGCCAATGATGGTCGTATGCGTGTTTGGCGCCGTGCAGGTGAGCGCCACAATCAGGACTGCATACGACCGAGGCACACAGGGCCAACACCCGGCATCATGGTGTGGGGAGCGATCTCCTACACTGGCCGTACACCACTGGTGATCGTCGAGGGGACACTGAATAGTGCACGGTACATCCAAACCGTCATCGAACCCATCGTTCTACCATTCCTAGACCGGCAAGGGAACTTGCTGTTCCAACAGGACAATGCACGTCCGCATGTATCCCGTGCCACCCAACGTGCTCTAGAAGGTGTAAGTCAACTACCCTGGCCAGCAAGATCTCCGGATCTGTCCCCCATTGAGCATGTTTGGGACTGGATGAAGCGTCGTATCACGCGGTCTGCACGTCCAGCACGAACGCTGGTCCAACTGAGGCGCCAGGTGGAAATGGCATGGCAAGCCGTTCCACAGGACTACATCCAGCATCTCTACGATCGTCTCCATGGGAGAATAGCAGCCTGCATTGCTGCGAAAGGTGGATATACACTGTACTAGTGCCGACATTGTGCATGCTCTGTTGCCTGTGTCTATGTGCCTGTGGTTCTGTCAGTGTGATCATGTGATGTATCTGACCCCAGGAATGTGTCAATAAAGTTTCCCCTTCCTGGGACAATGAATTCACGGTGTTCTTATTTCAATTTCCAGGAGTGTAGTTTGGACAAGAAGAGAGTTGAAGCTTTCAAAATGTGGTGCTACAGAAGAATGCTGAAGATTAGATGGGTAGATCACATAAATAATGAGGAGGTATTGAATGGAATTGGAGAAAAGAGAAATTTGTGGCGCAACTTGACTAGAAGAAGGGATCGTTTGGTACGGCATCTTCTGAGGCATCAAGGGATCACCAATTTAGTATTGGAGGGCACCGTGGAGGGTAAAAATCACAGGGAGAGACCAAGATATCAATACACTAAACAGATTCAGAAGGATGTAGGTTGCAGTAGGTACTGGGAGATGAAGACCCTTGCACAGGATAGAGTAGCATGGAGAGCTGCATCAAACCAGTCTCTGGACTGAAGACCACAACAACATCACCAGTTGAATGACGTTTATAGGGTCTCCTAGAGGCCTGGGGCCGTTACCTTCTGAATTGTGCTCATACTGAAGACTGACTGATTTGTAAATCTGTGGTATCTGTGTATGTTTCAACGTTCAAAGCTACTGTTAGCAACTGACGCTTCAGCTATAGGAACGAAGTTAAATATTTTTACGATCCGCAATTGGGAGTAGAATAAATTAATATCTCAATTCCATGTTCATGAGGAGCATCTTTTCCTCGCTCCTGTATGCACTAAAGAACCACATAGCGTCCAAGGAAGTTATAACAGTTCTGTGCCTTTCACTTAGCCCAGTATTGCTTTATTCTTTCTGATCTTGCGTTTCTTTCTTCTTTAAAAATCTGGATCCCTCATTTAGTTTTGATTTTTGACTTGGAACTTCTCTTTCCTGTCTTGTGTTCTACTTATTTGTACACTACTGGCCATTGAAATTGCTACACCACGAAGACGACGTGCTGCAGACGCGAAATTTAACCGACTTGAAGAAGATGCTGTGATATGCAAGTGATTAGCTTTTCAGAGCATTCACACAAGGTTGGCGCCGGTGGCGACAGCTATAGCGTGCTGACACGAAGAACGTTTCCAACCGATTTCTCATACACAAACAGCAGTTGACCGGCGTTGCCTGGTGAAACGCTGTTGTGATGCCTCGTGTAAAAAAGAGAAAGGCGTATCATCCCGTTTCCGACTTTGATAAAGGTCGGATTGTAGCCTATCGCGATTGCGGTTTATCGTATCGCGACATTGCTGCTCGCGCTGGTCGAGATCCAATGACTATTAGCAGAATATGTAATCGGTGTGTTCAGGAGGTAATACGGAACGCCGTGCTGGATCCCAACGGTCTCGTATTACTGGAAGTCGAGATGACAGGCATCTTATACGCATGGCTGTAACGGATCGTGCAGCCACGTCTCGATCCCTGTGTCAACAGATGGGGACGTTTGCAAGACAACAACCATCTGCACGATGTTTGCAGGTGCATGGATTATCAGCTCGGAGACCATGGCTGCGGTTACCTATGACGCTGGATCACAGACAGGAGCGCCTGCGATGGTGTACTCAACGACGAACCTGGGTGCACGAATGGCAAAACGCAATTTTTTCGGATGAATCCAGGTTCTGTTTACAGCATCATGAGGGTCTCATCCGTGTTTGGCGACATCGCGATGAACGCACATTGGAAGCGTGTATTCGTCATCGCCATACTGGCATATCTCCCGGCGTGATAGTATGGGGTGCCACTGGTTACACGTCTCGGTCACCTCTTGTTCGCACTGACGGCACTTTGAACAGTGGGCGTTACATTTCAGATGTGTTTCGACCCGTGGCTCTACCCTTCATTCGATCCCTGCGAAACCCTACATTTCAGCAGGATAATGCACTACCGCATGTTGCAGGTCCTCTACGGGTCTTTCTGGATACGGAAAATGTTCGACTGCTGCCGTGGCCAGCACATTCTCCAGACCTTTCACCAATTGAAAACGTCTGGTTAATGGTGGCCGAGCAACTGGCTCGTCACAATACGCCAGTCACTACTCTTGATGAACTGTGGTATCGTGTTGAAGCTGCATAGGCAGCTGTCCCTGTACACGCCATCCAAGCTCTGTTTGACTCAATGCCCAGGCGTCTCAAGGCCGTTATTACGACCAGAGGTGGTTGTTCTGGGTACTGATTTCTCAAGACCTATGCACCCAAATTGCGTGAAAATGTAATCACACGTCAGTTCTAGTATATTTGTTCAATGAATATCATCTGCATTTCTTCTTGGTGCAGCAATTTTAATGGCCAGTAGTGTAGTTTTAATTTTTGACTTGGAACTTCTCTTTCCTGTGTTGCGTTCTGTTTTTTTGTATTTATTTATTTTTGCACTTTCATCTTTGAGCACATTTTCTGTGAGTTGGAATTCTTTTAAGTCCTTATGCATCCACACCAATACTCCGCAAGCCACCTTGACGATGTGTGGCGGAGGGTACTTCTGGCACCAGTAACTGATTTTCCCTCCCCCCCCCCCCCCCCCGCGCTTTCCTTGTCACACTCGTGGGGAAAATGATTGTAGGTAAGCCTGCTTGGTCGTTTCGCGAGATTTATGTGGGAAGCAAGTAACATGTTGTCCGAGTTTTCCCGGAAAGTACTCTCTCGAAATTTCAAGTAGCAAAGCTCTCCGTGATGCACAGTGCCTCTCTTGTAGCGACTGCCTAAGGAGTTTGTTGAGCACCTCTGTAACGCTCTCTCGCCGGACAAACTGTCGTAACCCGACGTGCATCGCAACGTACTTACTTAGAAGCTAATGCTCAGAACAGAGGTGACACGAGATTTTTAGGTCATATGTGTGTACACGAGCGGCTGCGTACAGAAATGAAACGGCGACGGAGTCCAGCAGAGATTTTTCAGGTCTCTATGGTTGGAGGCAGTGTAGAAAGACTTGGACATTAGGCTAAGAAGGTAGATACGGTGATGATAATGAAAAGACATTCTAGATTGGCTTAGTGATCTGCTTTTCATTGCTTCTTCACGTGTTTGCAATGAACGTGCAGAAGAACACAAACACTAGTTTATAAAGACATAGAGTAAGCTGACTATATTCTCTAGTCAGCTACATCTACATGACTACTACATCTACATGAATACTCTGCAATTAAAACTTAAGTGCCGGGCAGAGGGTTCTTCGAACCACTTTCAGACTATTTCTCTACAGTAACACTCTCTAACAGCGCATGGGAAAAATGAACACTTAAATCTTTTTGTACGAGTTCTGATTTCCATTACGTTATTATCATGATCATTTCTCCCTCAATCTCTTTAGCAGATCTGCTGCATCTTCTAACTGTTCTGTCAGTAGAATGTCGCCTTTGGTTTTCCTTCCCTACAACATTATCTGTGTGATAGATCAGTCTTAAGTTGTCCGTAATTATAATTCATACGTATTTAGGCAAATTGGCAGCCTTTAAATTTGAGCTAGTTATTGTGTAATCAAAACTTAACGAATTTCGTTTTGTACTCATGTGGATGACCTGACACTTTTCGTTACTGGGAGACAACTGCCATTTTTCGCACTAGTCAGATATCGTCTCTAAAGTCATGTTGCAAATGATTTTGATCTCCTGATGACTTTACTAGAGGGTAAATAGAATCATCTGCAAACAGTCTATGAGAGCTGTTCAGACTATCTCCAGAGAGACCAGAATGTCTATAACACTTCCTTGGGGAACGCTGGATATCACTTCCGTTTTACTTGATGATTTTCCGTCGATTACTGCACACTACGACCTTTCTGAGAGGAAAACTCTGATCCAGCTGTACAGCTCCATAGGCACGAAATTTGATTAAAAGTCTCTTGAAGAGGAACTGTGTTACAAGCGTTCTGTAGATCTTAAATGTGGAATCAGTGTGAGATCCTCTGTCGGTAGGACTTCTTATTTCAAGTGTTTCACCAAAACAAGTGGCCACTCCAGCCTATAGCTTCGTTAACGTACGACTAGACACAATAATCTATGGTATATCAGGCCACGAAATATGAAGTGTCACATTCTACTGCTGTAATCGAACCCTTAGTTTCAAGTAATCGGCACAGTGAGACCTAGGTACATGTAGACAAATATACGGCGGAAACCAATAATTCTAGTCCAGTGTTATGTAGAGGCAGTCTTTGGAAGTTCTTCTTAGAGTACAAGCTTAACTGAATACTCACTCATATAGTATCGGCTGTAGGTTGGTGTTCATCCGAGGCTGGAACTCTTCTGATCGCTGGGCTCTGCCCTCCTTGAGATTTGGATGTCTCTATATATGGCATTTCTGATATTTTCTGGCAGGTGAAAAGCGCTTTCGTCACTTTTTACCTCCAATTCGAAATCAGTGAGCGTGAAATTAGCGGTTTTTCAATGCGAATGACCTTTTAATAGACAAACGAAAGCGGCTTGAGCAGTACATATGCTACAAGGCCTACAGCTAATGTCGATGCATAGACGATTTCCGTTTTCCTTCTGACGGGCTTTCATGTCTCGATCATTACAAAATGATTCCCTGACGAAATGCGCCCCTCTGCGTCGGATCTTCTCTGTCTCTTCTGTCGACCCACCTGGTTCTCCGTTCCTTTAACCAATCTGTTTTTTTTATGGAAGTAATCACAAATTTTTTCGTTAGTGTATTTGGGTTCTTTCTAAGGATATGACCATAAAAAATCAGTTCATTTCCTCACTGTATCTAACAGCATTTTAGTTGTCTAGTAAAGCGTTTCGTTTCTGATGTGGGTTATATTGTTCTTATTGAATCTGGGGCCTCGGGTTTTTTTAATGTCTTCCTTTCTCTGATTTCCAACTTTTCAGCTGAGCCATGGGTGGTGATGGACAGTGTTTCGGCTGCGTATGGGGTTCCCCCTTTGTTTACCGAGATATGGTGCCTTACTCTTGCATTCCATGAGAGGAATCTTTTGTTATACCTCTTTGGGTGAGTTGGAAGTAATAAGTTCCCCCACTGCTTGCTCAATGTATAATTGAATAACGTCGGGGATAGGCTACAACTCTGTTTCACTTCTTTCTCAACCACTGCTTCCCTTTCATACCCCTTGACTCTTATACACTACAACGCCAAAGAAACTGGTATAGGCATGCGTATTCAAATACAGGGATATGTAAAGAGGCAGAATACGGCGCTGCGGTCGGCAATGCCTATATAAAACAACGTCTAACAAGTTGTTAGATCAGTTACTACTGCTACAATGACAGGTTACCAAGATTTAAGTGAATTTGAACGTGGTGTAATAGTTGGTGTACGATCGATGGGACACAGCATCTCCGAGGTAGCAATGAAGCGAGCATTTTCCCGAACGACCATTTCACGAGTGTACCGTGAATATCAGGAATTCGGTAAAACATCAAATCTCCGATATCGCTGCGGGTGGAAAAAGGTTCTTCAAGAACGGGACCAACGACGACTGAAGAGAATCGTTCAATATGACAGAAGTCCAAACCTTCTGCAAATTGCTACAAATTTCAATGCTGGGCCATCAACAAGTGTCTGTGTGCGAACCATTCAATGAAACTTCCTCGATGGGGGCTTTCGGAGCCGAATGCCCACTCGTCTACCTTTGATAACTGCACGACACAAAACTTTACGCCTCGCCTGGACCCTTCAACACCGACGTTGGACTGTTGACGGCTGGAAACATGTTGCCTGTTGGGACGAGCCTCTTTTCAAATTGTATCGAGCGGATGGACGTGTACGGGTATGGAGTCATCCTCATGAATCCATGGACCCTTCATGTCAACAGGGGACTGTTCGAGCTGGTGGGGTCTTGGAATGGTGTGGGGCGTTGCTGTTGGAGTGATATGGGACCCACGAAACGTCTAGATACGACTCTGACGGATGACACGTAGGTGACCATCATGTCTGATCACTTGTGACCATACATAATTCCGACGCACTTGGGAAATTCCAGCAGGACAATGCGACACCCAGAATTGCTACAGAGTGACTCCATGAACACACTTATGAGTTTAAACACTTCCGCTGGCCACCAAACTCGCCAGACATAAACATTATTGATGTATTGCAATGTACTGCTCACAAGAGATCTCCACCCCGTCGTAATCTTACGGATTTTTCGACAGCACTGCAGGATTCGTGGCGAATTCCCTCCAGCACTACTTCACACATTAGTGGAGTCAATGCCACGATCTGTTGCGGCACTCGTGCATGATCACGGGGGACCTAAGCGATGTAAGGCAGGTGTACCAGTTTCTTTGGCTCTTCAGTATAATTGCCGTCCGGTTTCTGTACAAGTTGTAAACAGCTTTCGCTGCCTGTTTTTTACCACTGGTACCTTCAGAATTTCGAAGAGAATAATAATAATGATGCTAATTTATGTACGTCAGTGCTTAGTAGTCATATGTGTTTCAGTCATTTATGCCTTTGGTCGGGAAATAAGCCTTCCTGTTATTATTGTTTTGTGAAAGTGTCTTTCGCTTTCTGTCTTAGCTAACTCGACTCCATGTCGTTTGCAGGTCCTACCTGTGGTCTGTCGAATCGTGTCTTATTCGTTTTCATCGGGCAGTGAATGGGCGCCTCTCCTTTACCTGGCTAGAATGTTCACCTCAGGCGATCACTAAGCAAGCTCGCTCACGTAGGCAATAAACCGATTAGTAACTTTTTAAAATTCTTTGTCACTTCCGAGACTTAGTTTTCATGGGATTTTACTTTTCAAAATCTGTCAAATTTGGAAATTAATATATGTGAACCATAGATACCACTAATAAAATTTCAGCTAGATAGTACTTGCTTACTGGACTCGAGCACTACTATCACAGCAGCTGGGTGGTAACGTGTTCGCCTTCCCCGCCGTGTTGGAGATTTTCTCCGCTCGAGGACTGGTTGTTGTGTTGCCCTCATCATAATTTCATCCTTATCACCGGTGCTCAAGTCGCCCAATGTGGTTTCGAATGAAATAAGGCTTGCACTTGGTGGTCGAACTTCCCTGAATAGGGTCCTCCCGGCCAACGATGCCATACGCTCATTTCATTTTACAGGAAGCGCTGCACGCAATAAACTTGGATACATGCATAACAGCCGGCCGGAGTGGCCGTGCGGTTCTAGGCGCTGCAGTCTGGAGCCGAGCGACCGCTGCGGTCGCAGGTTCGAATTCTGCCTCGGGCATGGATGTGTGTGATGTCCTTAGGTTATTTAGGCGACTGATGACCTCAGAAGTTAAGTCGCATAGTGCTCAGAGCCATTTGAACCATTTGAACATGCATAACAATATATACAGCTATACTCGGAAGTTTCTGCGTGTACGAGAAATGCCTCCAGCACCGCATTCGTACGTCGTTTATCTACATCCACGAGTATTAAAACTTTGCAAACCACGTAAGTACGTCCGATACACCGGTGCTCTGGTGGCAGGCTTGCAATTGGTTTGTATTTTCACCTCAGGCCACGTGATTCATATTCAGTTGATTTAGAACATAGAATGAGATTATCACCACATTTTAGTGCAACTTAGTCTGTCAGGCACATGATACATTCCATGAACTACAGTTTTCAATCATTATCACCGAATAGTATTTTGTGAAATTTTCTAAAGAACTATTCCTCGACACTGGGAAAGCAAATAAACCGTACTACAAGTTGTTATCACTTGTTTCATACTGTCCAACGTTAATCATATTGTTCATTTATCCAAGGAAATCCAGCATAATATTAAATCATGTTAAAGTTTTCCACCTCCCGGAATAATAAGCGTTGCGTTTTGTACCCATAAACAGACTGCCTGATAAAAGACGTGAAGCATCCAGAAAGTGAGGAGTAAACGAACTGATACTTCACAATGGAGAGAGTATGTGATGTTACTTCACTGATTCCAAAATCGAGTGAAACTCACAAAGAACTTGGCAGTATGAGCATACTTTTCAGTAATACGGCCAACCTCTCGGCCCCGGATGTATACACTGATTCCGTTCGGAACGGTGTCAAAGTCCCCTCCTGAGGCAAGCTAGCCTGCAACTGTTTCAACTGGTCCCTAACATCCCGGATACTGGCTGTGGGACGGAGATATCATGCAATGGAGCCAGATATGGGGCTCTTTGCTTGTAACAGGAGTACCGTAACGTCTTGAAGGTACTCCACAAAGATGCGTGCCATGTTTGTCCTAGCAGTGTCCTGTTGAAAAATATCATCGTAATACGTCGCTTGAGAGGTAACACATGAGGACGCAGAATACCCACGATTTGCCATTACTGAATATATCTGATTTTTCAGAATAGGAGGAAGCGATCGTGGGCAGATAATCAAATGCAAAACTATACAAAATGTCTAAAAGCTCTTATAAAATTTCCAAAATTTTTTATATATTGTTTCAATTGCATTTAATATTAAAAGTTTTTTACCAAGTGATGACCAGTTCTGGTTTCTTAACTACCATCTACAGAGCACATATAGTATTATAAATGCACTCGTAGCGAACATCACCGTTGCATCGTCCATAACATTCTTATTTTAAATCTTCAGGTAATATATGCTATGTACATCCACTCTGTCTGTGACAGCAATTGAAACAAAAAGAGTGTACAGCGTCATGAAAATTTTTCTGCGTTAAAAGCTCCACATAATTATTTTCGGTACAGTCAGTAACTTCAAGAAGGGATTTGCTTGTAAGATGAACTTGAAGTCAAAAGTGAAACGTAAAATACACATACAACATCGTCACACTGGATAACTGTCCAAACAGTAAAGATACACTTATAAAAAAGTGTAAATAAATCTTTACTCTTTGGGCAAGTTACAAATATTTTATATTTACAACGATTCTTAAACATTACGACACGTGTTTTACAAACTATCAATTGAAAGATACGCACAGTATTTTAACCCTTTCGCTTCCACACTGGTTAGCACACTGGACTCACATTCAGGGGAACGATGGTTCAAATGCACATCCAGCAATTCAGATTAAGGTTGTCTTGATTTCTCTTAATAATTCCAGGCAAGTGCTGGGATCGCTCATTTGCAATATCGCGTCAAATTTCCACCCCAAACCTTGAAAGAATCTGAGCTTGTACTCTTCCTCTAATGATTTTGCTGTCAACAGTACGTTAAGCCCTAATCTTCGTTCCTTCCTTTGTCAAGCTGATGTACAGGTCATAATGAACGAACGAACATCCCAGTGTCAAATTTGTGTGCTCTTGGGATAACATGTTGTGTTGCTTGTCTGAGTGCCTCTGCATGTTCCTTAATGGGGGCAGCAGCTTCCGTGATGTGACGTAGCGGTTTATCTCACGTATTGAGCATTTGTATTTTGTCTCAGACGTCATCCAACTCCATAAAAAAAGAATCTAAAGTTGTAAGGTCTGATGATAGTGGTGCCCAGGTAACTGTACTATTTCAAAAAATCCAGGGCAGTCTGCCTTTGACAGTGTAGTGGTGAGGACGTGTTGTTTTCTTCCCATTCACAATGTTTTGCGAGTGCAGACAGTCTGTTTACATATTCGCCGATATTTAGCACAACCAGGATGTACAATGCCTTGTTGACAACTTGGGGCCAAGGGTTCGTGTGGTCTGCGTCACACTCGAACCCTACCATCAGCTCTTACCACGTGAAATTGGGACTCATCTGACCAGACCACAGTTTTCCAATCGTCTAGAGTCCAAGCGATATGGCCTCGAGTCCAGCAGAGGCGCTGCATGCGATATCGTGCTGTTACCAAAGGCTCTCACGTAGGTCGTCTGCTGCCATAGCCCATAAACGCCAAATTACGCCGCGCTGTCCTAATGGATACGTTCGTCGTACGTCTCCCATTGATCACTACCTGCAATACTGGATCGATTTCAACCAAACCTGATACACATATTGCTTTCTAGCTGTAAAGACGCATTATGGATGTAAGAACCTCTTGCCTCTCAAAAGGATGGGAGTTAGGGAGAAAAAGAAGCGTAACGCACTGGACACGAACACCCAGACTATATTCATTCAGTATTTGACAATGAAACAACTTAGCAACTTCCAGCGTCCTTTACACATAATTTTGAACCATTGCGGAACTTTTTCTCGCCGATATCTTCCACGAAACGATGAAAGAAAATAAGTTTATCTCTTACTACATTTTCGCTGTTCATAAAACAAAAGTGCGGAATCAGGCACAATGTTTAAATTTATTACTTCTGTGCTACCAGTCGAATCCGCAACACATTTTTGAGATAATACCATTGAGCGTGCCTGCAAAATCACGATATTTTACGACACATAGCTCAGGAGATATGACACCATAACCACCGAGAAGTGTGAAAATCTAGGTTTTCGTAAAACCGAGCGCCAGTTAACAAGACAGCACTTGGCCAGTGTTTGATAATGAAAGCACTTAATGACTTCCAACAAACTTTAAGCACAATTTCAAACATTTTCTAAACATTTTCTCCGTTAAATGCTTAACGTCAAGTATTTAGCTCATTAACTCTTTGCAATCACAAGCTTGAAAGTATTTTGTACAGGGGAGTTAGATTTTTAAAGGAATCTGGGGTTTGATGATTACCTACTATCTGGAAAGGTACACTTGGGGGTTGTAATGAAAAGGTGGAGACAATAAAGCATAACTAAAGAACACCACATTTGTTGGGTACATGACTTATTATTTATGTAAAAGAACTGTGAGAGTGAGACTCGCTACGTCTGTAGTGGTGATGTAGATGAGAAGTACTGACGTAAAAATCTTCAATAACGGCCAGCTGACATTTATTTCCTTTATTTAATGAGATTGGAATACTTTTAAAATTAAGAAATCTAATCTGTCTCTGATTTGTGTTGCTCAATATTCGTCAAACAAGTCTCGAGAATGTGCCCTGCAGCGAGTTAATAATTTTGTCAACGTTTTCCGGGACCTAAGATCAAGCCACACAGCTGAACACCACCGATAAATGTAACATTTTCTCCGGAGTAGCATGGTGCGAAAACGCAATGTACAATATAAGTCACATACGCGTAATCAGAATTAAATTTTCACTCCGCAGCGAGTGTGCGCTGATATGAAACTTCACTGCAGATTAAAACTGCGTATCGTACCAAGACCTGAACTCGGGATCTTTGCCTTTCGCGGGCAGCCCAAGCACGACTAACGACCTCTCTTCACGACTTTACTTCCACCAGCACTTCATGTTTTACCTTCCAGACTTCAAGGAAGGTCTCCTGCGAAACTTGTAGGACTAGCACTCGTGGAAGAAATTTCTGTGAAATTTGGAAGGGAGGAGCTGAGGTACTGGCGGAAGTAAAGCCTTGAGGGCGGGTCGTCAGTCAGGTTTCGGTAGCCTATCCCGTGGAGCACTTAACTGCGAAAGACGAAGGACCTGGTGTCGAGTATCGGTCCGGCACACAGCCTTATTCTTCCAGAAAGTTACATGCGCATATTTCAACATCTCGAACCCCCTGGATTGATTTCATCCAAACTTGGTACACGTATTATTACTTAATGTCTGGAAATAAATACTGTGAGGGTAAAAGCAATCAACGTTCCGGTGAGGTGGGGTGGGGGTGATAATGGGATGATGAAAAGGGAGAGGAGGATGAGGAGACTGACAGACAGAGATTTCGGTTGGGGGAGGGGAGACGGACAAAGAAAGGGTAGAAGAAGGTATGGACAGGGAGATGGAGGGGAGGAGGGAATTGACAGAGACAGAGAAGACAGATAGAGAGAGGGAGAGGACATGGGTAGAGAGAGGGGAGAAAGAGATGGACAAAGAGAGGGGAAACAGGAAAAAGAGGGGAAAGAGGAAAAGGACAAAGGGAGGGAGAAGGAGGAGAAGCGTGCAATATATGTGAGATATGCGTTCGCGTATAAAAATCGGCAGTGGTGGTTGAAGGCTTCCGGCATAAGAAGTCACCATTTTTCTGCCAACGGTATTGTAAAGATGGTGGAAGAGAGGACAGAGGTTCTGGGCACTGCCCTTAAAAGTCGGAAGAATCAGCAAAGATCAGCGGCATAAGGATGCAGAAGGCAATGCGAACCACTGCATTCAAGACGCATAAAGTGTATCCTCAGGACATGTTGCCTGGAATTGAAAAAGTTTCATGATGATCTCTCCATTTGCAAAAGATTCCGCACTAGTCTCCCATTCGTATCTCCTGCAGGGGACTCCCAAGAGGGAGATGACTATGAGAATAAGATTTATGAGTCAACGAAAGGAGAATATTCTGCTATTCTGCGAGTCGGGGCGTGAAATGTCAGACGTTTGAAAGTGGTAGGGAAGCTCGAAAATCTGAAAAGGGAAATGCTAAGGCTCCATCTCGATATAACGGCCGCCAGTGAAGTGAAAAGAAAGTGAGACAAGGATTTATGGTCAGACGGGTGTAGACTAATATCAACAGCAAGAGAAAATGACACAAGTAGGATTCGTTATGAATGGCAAGGTAGGACATGAAGTGAGTTACTGCGAACAGATCATAGCAGGATTTTTCTCATCAGAATCGACAGCAAACCAACATCGATAACCATAGTTCAAATACACATGCCAACGAAGCAAGCAGAAAATGAAGAGGTAGAGAAGGTATATGAGGATATTGAACGCGTAATTCAGTACGTCAAGGGAGATGAAAACCTAATAGTCATTCTATAATGGAATGCAGTTGCAGGGTAAGAAGTAGGAGAAAAGGTTATGACAGATTATGGGCTTGGTAGTAGGAATGAGAGAGGAGAAAGACTAATTGAGTTCTGCAATAAATTTCAGATGGCAATAGCGAGTACCGTGTTCAAAAATCACAGGAGGACTAGGTATACTTGGAAAAGGGCGGGAGGTGCGGTAGATTTCAATTAGATTACATCGTGGTTAGGCGGAGATTCCGAAATCACATACTGGATTGTAAAGCGCACCCAGGGGCCGATGTAGACTCAGATCACAAGTTACTGATGATGAAGCGCTCGCTGACGTTTGACTAGTCAGGAGGATTCAACGCTCGAAGAAGTGGATTATGAAAGTTCTATGGAATGAAGAGATACGCTTGAAGTTCTCTAAGGCTATACACGCTGTGTTAATGAATAGCTCAGTAGGAATTTCTGTTGAAGAGTAATGGAGTCTCTAAAAAGGGAAATCACAGAAGTTGGAGAGAAGAACATTTGTCCAAGGAAGATAGCTGCGAAGAAACCATGGGAAACAGAAGAAATACTTCAGCTGATAGACGAAAGAAGAAAGTACAAACATGTTCTGTGAAATTGACGAATACAGAAATACAAGTCACTTAGGAAGCTAAGGCAAAATGGCTACATGAAAAATGGGAAGAAATCGAAAAATCAATTATTGTTGGAAGGACTGACTCAGAATAAAGAAAAGTCAAAACAACGTTTCGTGAAAGTAAAACCAAGGGCGAGTGGGAATTTCGCTGTTTCATGCGGACGAGAGAGCGAAGATGGAAAAAGCATTCTGAGAGCCTCCACGATGGGGATGACCTCTGTGATGACATGATAGAAGAAGAAACAGGAGTCGATAGGGAAGAGATAGGGTAACCAGTCTTATAATCAGAATTTAGAAGAGGTTTGGAAGGCTTAAAATCAAATGAGGTAGAATATAGATAACATTCCATCGAAATTTCTAAAATCATTGGGGGAAGGGGCGGGGGAGTGGCAACCAAACGATTATTCACGTTGGTGTGTAGAATGTATGAGACGGGAAATCCACCAACAGACTTTCGGGAAAACATCATCTACACAGATCTCAAGAGTGGAAGATCCGACACGTGCGCGGATTGTCGCACAATCAGCTAAATCGAGCATGCATCCACGTTGCTGACAAGAATAATATACAGAAGAATGGAAAAGAAATGTGTCGATCTGTCAGTTGGGTTTTAGGAGAGGTAAAGGCACCAAAGAGGCAGTTCTGACGTTGAGGTTCGTAATGGAAGCAAGACTTAAGAAAAATCAAGGCACGTTCATAGAATTTGTAGACCTGGAAAAGTGTTCAGCAATGTAAAATGGTTCAATGTGTTCGAAATCCTGAGAAAAATAGGGATAAGCTGTAGAGAAAGACGGTTAATATACAATGTGTACAAGAACCAAGAGGGAACAATAAGAGTGGAAGTCCAAGAACGAAGCGCGCAGATTAAAAAGTGTGTAAGACACGGACGTAGTCTTTCGCCGCTCCTGTTCGCTCTGTACATCGAAGAGGCAACGACAGAGAAAAAGAAAGGTTAAGGGTGGATTAAAATACAAGGTGCAAAGATGTCAGTGTTAAGATTCGTTGATGACATTGCTATCCTCAGTGAAAGTGACGAAGAATGGCAGGGACTGTTGAATCCAATGAACAGTCTAATTAATACAGAATATCGATTAGGAGTATATCGAAGAAAGATGAACGTAATTAGTAGTAGCAGAAATGAGAACAGTCAGAAACGTAACACCATACTTGGTGATCGGGAAGAAGATGAATTAAGGAATTATGCTACCGACGCAACAAGATAACCCATGACTGACAGAGCAAGGAGGACTTCAAAAGCAGACTAGCATTGCCAAAGATTGCTTTCTTGGCCAAGAGAAGTCTACTAGTATCAAACATAGGCCTTAATTTGAGAAACAAATTTCTGAGAATGTACATTAGGAGCACATTATTGGTGGTAATGACACACGGACTGTGAGAAAACTGAAGCAGAAGAGAACCTAAGCATTTGAGACGTGGTGCTGCAGAAGGATGTTGAAAATTACGTGAAATGATAAGGTAAGTAGTGAGGAGATTTTCCATGGAATCGGCGAGGAAAGGAATATATGTAAAACACTGATAAGAAGAACAGACATGGTAATAGACGATCTGTTAAGACATTAGGAATAACTTCGATGGTACGAAAGGGAGCTGTAGAGGGTAAAAACTGTACAGGAAGACAGAGATGGTTACATCCAGAAAATTATTGATGATGTAGGTTACAAATACCACTGTGAGATGAAAAGGCTAGCAGTATCAAACCAATTAGAAGACCGATAACAACCTAGTCTGTAAATAAAATGCAGTCTGTGAAGTACGAATCTTCAACGACTCTTGTCGCAACAGGTATTGGTTTCCAGATATATGATTATAGGTAATTTTCTTCTATACTACCTTCTGCAGGAATATATTACACTGTTTTGTAAACCCCTTATATAGTGATCGCTAAAATCAAAGTATTTCCTGCTGCGCTCGTCAGCGTTAAATCTGTAGTTCAGCAGTCACGCAGACAATCACTGCTAGAAACTCGTGAATATTTCAAAATTAATAAAGAAACATTATTCCGGCCCCAGTAGGAGCGTTTGTCCCATGTTCCGCCTTCGTCCCCCGTTCCCTCAAATCTCCCTTGCGGATGCCTGTGCGTGGAAATAACTTTTCGGAGTTCTGTGTGCTGGCTGGTTTGGCTGATATATTTCTGACGCACAGTGGTAAATAACACAAAGCCTGGCTAAGCCTTCCGGCTGTAATCAAAGCCGCACTATCGGACGCGGGTAATATTTTCAGGTGAAAATCATTAGGAGATGCGGCCTGACCAGTCACGCGTGTGTGACGGCGCGCCAGGGCAGCCTCTGACATAGGCGTGGCGTGGCGTGACGCGCCGGGTGTAACGTTTCATTATCGGCGCGCCGATTCATCTCGCTGAAAGCCCGCCGCGCGGCGATCGATGGCGCGAGGGCTCACCATTCACAGTCAGAATGCTCCAAAAATATCTCGATTGCAGCTGTCGATACGGCCAGCTGTATTAAATTCTTCTGTTGCCTTTGTACCCCCAATCTCCGACACACCTGCTGTGAATACACACACACACACACACACACACATACACACACACACACATACACACACACACACACACACACATACATATACCGCCTGTTTCTCGAGCGAGTATTTTATTTTGTTTATCTATTGACGAATGAGGTGGGAGTCGTCTGCGTGGCTCGGCATGCGCGCTTTTTACAGAAGTTTACAGATAAAAATACCAATTCCGCGAAAGAAACTTTGAAACGGACTCTCTATAAAGATTCCTGTGCATTTCAGTAGGTACGACATGACTGTCTCAAAAGAATTGAGAAGCAATATTTGAAATTCATCAGTTTAGGTTGCAATCACTCTTCGTATAACTTTTGGACTACAGAATACAAAAAAGCATTTGACAACTATATTGCAAAATAAAATCGTGAGATGTGGTACTGTTAAAATATCTATCCTTTCAAAATAAAATCATACCACGATTTGTGAAAATTCCAACTGCACAAGTCAAATACGAACGACGTGAAACGCATGCCAAGTATATATTGCTACTTAGATAACATAATCGTGATTTCATTAGTGCATGGTTTGTAATTTGTAGGAAATTTGTCGTAGGAGTCTTTCCTTTTATCAATTAACTGATTTGGTACAGTCAGTCTCCTCATCTCATTATACACTAATGGCCATTAAAATAGCTACATCACGAAGATGACGTGCTACAGACACGAAATTTAACCGACAGGAAGAAGATGCTGTGATATGCAAATGATTAGCTTTTCAGAGCATTCACACAAGGATGGCGCCGGTGGCGACACCTACAACGTGCTGACATGAGGAAAAGTTTCCAACCGATTTCTCATACACTAACAGCAGTTGACCGGCGTTTCCTGGTGAAACGTTGTAGTGATACCTCGTGTAAAGAGGAGAAATGCGTACCATCACGTTTCCGACTTTGATAAAGGTCGGATTGTAGCAAATCGCGATTGCGGTTTATCGTATCGCGACATTGCTGCTCGCGTTGGTCGAGATACAATGACTGTTAACAAAATATGGAATCGGTGGGTTCAGGAGGGTAATACGGAACGCCGTGCTGGATCCCAACGGCCTCGTATCACTAGCAGTCGAGATGACAGGCATCTTATCCGCATGGCTGTAACCGATCGTGCACCTACGTCTCGGTCCTTGAGTCAACAGATGGGGACGTTTGCAAGACAACAAGCATCTGCACGAACAATTCGACGACGTTTGCAGCAGCATGGACTATTAGCTCGGAGACCATGTCTGCGGTTATCCTTGACGCTCCATCACAGACAGGAACGCCTGCGATGGTGTCCTCAACGACGAACCTGGGTGCACGAATGGCAAAAACGTCATTTCTTCGGATGAATCCAGGTTCTGTTTTCAGCATCATGATGGTCGCATCCGTGTTTGGCGACATCGCGCCGAACACACATTGGTAGCGCGTATTCGTTACCCACATACTGGCGTATCACCCGGAGTGATGGTAGGGGTGCATTTGGTTACACGTCTCGGTCACCCCTTGATCGAATTGACGGCACTTTGAACAGTGGACGTTACATTTCAGATGTGTTACGACCCGTGGCTCTACCCTTCATTCGATCCCTGCGAAACCCTACATTTCAGCAGGATAATGCAAGACCGCTTGTTGCAGGTCCTGTACGGGCCTTTCCGGATACGAAAATGTTCGACTGCTGCCCAGGCTAGCACATTCTCCAGATCTCTCACCAACTGAAAACGTCTGGTCAATGGTGGCCGAGCAACTGACTCGTCACAATACGCCAGTCCTTGATGAACTGTGGTATCGTGTTGAAGCTGCATGGGCAGCTGTACCTGTACACGCCATCCAAGCTCTGTTTGAGTCAATGCCCAGGCGTATCAAGGCCGTTATTATGGCCAGAGGTGGTTATTCTGGGTACTGATTTCTCAGGATCTATGCACCCAAATTGCGTGAAAATGTAATCACATGTCGGTTCTAGTATAATATATTTTTCCAATGAATACCCGCTTATCATCTGCATTTATTCTAGGTGTAGCGATTTTAATGACCATTATTGTAATTTCTACACACACCTTCGTGAGTTATGAGGGCGTGCTGAAAATAATGCCTCCGATTGTTTTATGTGAAAACTACTCAAGCTATTTAATTAAAACAAATGTTATAAACATTCTACGTGTTTCTTCATGTCTACATATTTGACGCTCTCTGCCACTCCAGGGCTCCGAATTCCAGAACGTAATGTGGCGGCGTGTAACGTAACTATGTCGATGCCTGAAACACAGCGTACTGTACTCGTAGTTGAGTTTTTAATTCGAAGATTTCGTCCACACATGGAGCGCCCTCTCCTTCAGTATGACACTGCCAGACCACACACGAGCGCTGCGACATCAGCAGCAAACCGATGTCGTGGGTTGTCATCAGTCATCCCCTATACTGTCCCAACTGGGCTCCGTCCGATATACATCTGATTCCAAAACTTAAAGAACACTTTCGAGAACTCCACGATGGAAATGAGGTGCAAGCAGAGTTGAGGTCAACGAAGTCATTCTTTGGGAGAAATGTGTTCGTCTCTAGGGTGAGTATGTTGAAAACTAAATGGGTACACATGAAAAAAATATGCAGAATGTTAATAAAGTTCGTTTTATTTAAAAACGTTTAGCAGTTTTCAATAAAAAATTCGGCTTTTCAGCACGCCCTCGATTTTGTTGTGTGGTATATTCTAGTCTTAACGAAGTTGGTACCCATTGGATGCCTGTGCGCGCAAAGACTGTTGAGTATTCAAACTGAAGGAAGGACAGCAGTCAACAGCAATATTCGTGATTTATTGCAGATCTAGATTTCGACTATAACAAACATTATCGATCCACGACCAATGTGCCATACAGAACCTATGGTGTCAGAGCATAACATATGACAAAATAACACCAGTATTTGCATGACTTTGTGTCTGCCATCTAAAGGTTAGTGCCATTTTTTCATATCTTTTGACACATTAGGACCTATATGTATCGATGGTAATGCAGCGTCGACTACTATGTTGTAGTCCAAATCTATAGTTGCAATAAATTAAAGATTTTGCTACTGGCTCCTGTCCCTCCTTCAGTTTTAACATTCTGATCTATATATTTTCCCTCTGGGTGTATACTATGTGATCAAAGGTATCCGGACACCTTGCTGAAAATGATTTACAAGTTCGTGTCGCTCTCCATCGGTAATGCTGGAATTCAGTATGGTACTGGCCCACCCTTAGCCTTGATGACAGCTTCCACTGTAGCAGGCATACATTCAGTAAGGTGCTGGAAGGTTTCTTGGGGAATGGCAGCCCTTTCTTCACGAGTGCTGCGCTGAGGGGAGGTATCGAAGACGGTCGGTGAGGCCTGCCACGAAGTCGTGGTTCCAAAACATGCCAAAGGTGTTCTATAGGATTCAAGTCAGGACTCTGTAAGCCAGTCCTTTACAGGGATGTTATTGTCGTGTAACCACTCCGCCACAGGCCGTGCATTATGAACGGGTGCTCGATCATGCTGAAAGATGCAATCACCATCCCCGACTTGCTCTTCAACAGTGGGGGACAGCAGTCAATCGCAATATTCGTGATTTATTGCAGATCTAGATTTCGATAATAACATAAACATTACCGATGGACGATCAACTTGCCATACAGATCCCATCGTGTCAGAGCACAACATGTGACAAGAAAGTGTTCAAAACATCAGTGTAGGCCTGCGATGTGATAGTGCAACGCCATACAACAAGGGGTGCAAGTCCCATTGTAACCTCCCCACAAAATAAAAAAAAAAAAATAATATGAGTAAGATTCTAATTTAGTGTAACCTCAAAACAAAATTCTTTCACAGTGTAACCTCCCCACATGATTCTTTCTCACATTAACGTCCACACAAAATTCTTTCTGATTTAATCTAAGCTCAAAATTCATTCACATTTAGCGTAACCTCACAACAGAAAAATTCCTAAACCTCTCAATTAAATTGTCGCTCACTTATGACTTTTCAGTAATTCACTGTGAATTTAACCTGGTAAATTTTGGACGACAGCAGTGCTGCGTCATGGCCCTGAAAGATCATTCTGAATAAAAAAAAGGAAAAATTCTTACCTCAATGAAGTCGCCGGATATATCTGCTCTTACAAGAAATTTTTCCGGCACAGCTCCGTGCAATGCTGGCCGACCTATCTGTCATTTATGAAAGAAAGCAACTGATTTTTCTATTGCAATAATCGGGATGATCATGGATAGGAGAAATTAGTAAATTCTTTAAATTGAAATGAATGGTTGTTAAAAGTTACTTTTTATGAGGAAGATTATTATTACGAGAATTTTAAAACATTTACATGCAACTTGAGATAACATTACTACATATGCGCGAGGCTGCTTTTTACCTTATACAGTAATACTCAGGCTCCGGCCATCGCTGCACCGCGACCGGGCCAGCCAACACGATACACCAGACCAGACCAGAGCAGACTCCAGACCAGACTAGCAACAACTTACTGCTACAGCTACACAGTTCCTACTGTAGTCAACACTGCTCTCTGCTCAGAGACCTTGCATATCGCAGGCAGCGCATGAGCAATACATGGAAATTACATCTGCTCAGACCTCTTACATAACCCTCCACTGGGGGGGGGGGGGGGGGGGGGCAAAAATTTGGCAGCGATGGTGAGTCAATTGGACTTGCCATGAGCAACAAATTTTTCTAAAATCTACTTAATTAACTAAGTTTACAGTCACAGAGTATATACGTATATATATACAAGTGCAGAACATGAAATGAAATAGAGTGCACATGCACTGAGTACAGAAGATATCAAGCAATGACAAATATCAAGCAATGACAAAATGTATATGCAATGAGTACAAAACACATTAACAAATGACATAAAGTGCACACGCACTGTATATATTTTTTTTACCATTTTACAAGAACTAGGAAAGGAAAGGGAAGGATTGCATCATGGTTGTAGCACAGTAGGTTGCACGTAGCTGCACTGAAAGTCCATATCTTTCTACAGAAGCACAACACCAAGTGAGACAATCTGAAGTTCTCTTCCCTGAAGTATTAATCAGTGTAGCGAAGACACTGAAATGTCGTATTAATATTCAATGTTATCATTTTGGTAGTACATTAGGTACACCAAACAGTGGGACCATAATAACATCTCCATCGTTCAAGGTGGTGGACAGCATGATGTGTCAACACCACACTCCTGCAGAATTGATACTTTTTCACCAACGTAGAATTAGTGCAAAATCCAAATATAGTGCTCCATGATCATGAGGATGGACAGGACAAACGGATATTGCAGTAATTTCTGGTAATTAGGTCAGAAGGTGAAGGACATTAAGTCTTATGCTAGACATCATTAAGATCTGAGTAATTGTTGGCACTCATTGCCTAGTTACTAAATATTTCTGTACTATGTATGGAGTATTACAGAACATTATTCATAAGTCATCTGATTACACTAAATATTGGCACTCATTGGCCAGTTACAAACCATATTTATGCATTGTTCAGAAGTCATCATTCAAAACAGGAGTTAATGAGTGTAGCATTAAGCTACTGGTATTCATATATGATAGCATGTAAGTGACATAAGACAAATTTAAAATATAAGAAACAGTGGCATTCATTGGCCAGTTACAAAGTATTCATATAGTTTTATAAAACATTATTCAGTATTATTCAGAAGTCATCATTCAAAATGAGAGTTAATTATTGGTATAGCATTTATAGAGTATAACAAAAATATTATTTACAGAAATTATTGGCATAGCATTTATGCATTATTACAAAACATCATTTAGTATTACTCAGAATTCATCATTCGAGTGACATAGGACATATTTAAAATGTAACACACTATAACTATTACTCAAGGTCTGTGGTCCAATAATACATAGATATAATACATCCGAGAAATTTACATTATATTTAGTACTATAAATACCTCTTAAACTAGTAGCATTATTGGGACTGGTAATACATTTTCTTTGTGCTAGCAATGCATTGCGTTGGGCTCGATAATTAATTGCTGGGGGATGAAAATATTTGCTTTTGGTTATTGCTGTAAATAACGATTAGTAACGTCATTCGTCATGAGTTAGCTGTAGCAAGGTTATAAAACAAGTAGAGTATATGTGATCACATTCATGAATAACACACACAAATGGGTATAAAAAATGTAAGTACTAGAACAGGTTTAATGACTAACTGCTTAAAGCACATTAATTTCATGAATAGCTTCTCCTGGAAAAAATACAAAATGGATTATTAAGCTGAAAGAAGAAACTCATATTATGCTGAAAAGTAGTGAACTTCGAATTAACAGGTAATGAAACGTGTACTCAATATGTGTGCACTCTAGCTGTCCTTTCCAAAACATTCAGTCATTATACCATGCGACATAAGACATACTGTCAAAACGAACTGCAACAAATACTTAAATAACTACATAGCATCTCTTAACTAATACTGAATACATGAAATTCATCATTATTCTCATCTGCAAAGAAAAACTTAAAAGTGGTGCGTTAAGTGGCCATATAAAATTCATCACTATCATCACCTGCAAAGAAAAACTTCATTATTCATATTAACATATTCTTCATATAACTATTCATCATCATTCATTACCATCTGCAAAAAAGACACTTCTTTATTTATATTACCATTTACTTCACACAACTATTCATAGTATAGAGTTTCTTATTTCTAACATGCTTCATCACTAAAACTAAGATGTGTAGTTCTGTCTGACAGCCTGCATCAATCGCCTCGTATTCTGAAAGAAAAAATTAGTTAAAACTGCTATCATACGATGTGTATAGTATATTCTTGTTAATGCTTGTTAATTCTGATCCATATACTCTTCATGACGAGGTATTGCATTTTATTTCGTTCATTCCGAAGGTGAAATTTCCACTTCATAGTAATCCACTGTGGTTTGTTTAATTTATTTCTTTTACACGTTATTGCTTTCTGAAAATGATGAAAAAGGATTAATATTTTGCATTTAAATCATGTACCCATTAAATTAAAAACTGGTTTCTAGTGATATAATTAAGCACACAGCATAGCATAATAGAAAACGTATTATGTCAAAAACATAGAGAGTGTTCAGGTGCAAAAATGTACACACAGTCTCATAATGCAGTAGCCAAAAGTGTAGAATAGTCAAGATATTGATATATCATAAGGAAAAATGTCAAAGTCAACTGGTGTTTGTTGCATCTTAAACATTTCATAGTGCATACAGGAAAACAATCATACATACACGAAAAATGGAAAATGTGCACGGTCTGATTTATAACGACAAGAAAAGCGACCTGCTAACCTTACATTGCCGGGCACTTGCCAAGAAAAAATACGATAATCATCAGTAAGTGTTCATATAAATATAATTGCATAAGTGGTCAGATAAAAATCAGAAAATGGCATTACAGTTTGCTAAATCATAAAGTATGTTCATTCAATAAAGGGTTTAATATTGGAGACATGGTGATTGCCTTTACTTTTTCTGGTTCTCAGAGTTTCGACGTGTACTACATTGGGGTGAGGAATGCTGCGAATTTGATATCGACTTGAGTATAGAAGCTCAAATTTACTGCATCTACTCTTTCCTCTGTTGGACAAATAGTGTGTACGTACTAATATCTTCTGTCCAACGTGAAAGTCATGGCGTGTACAAACCTGGTTTTGCTGTCTTCTCCGGCGCTCTGCGGCACGTTTGATATTGTTCAGCGCAATGTCAATTATTTCATGGTGTCGTAGTCGACGAGATGTAGGAAAGGATACTAATTCTTTAATTTTGTTAGGTGGTTCAACGTTTTTCAATATAACAGTCGGAGATAGCATAGTAGATTCATTTGGTATCGAGTTAATTACATCCTGAAATGACAGTATGTGTGTGTCCCAATCGATATGTTTTTTATGACAGTATATTCTACATAGTTTACCATTTTCTTTCATTAGACGTTCACTAGGGTTCGAAGAAGCGTGATACTTGGATATATAAATCGGAGAAATGTTTCTTGTTCGTAACATACGTGTCCATATAGCAGATCGAAACTGTGGTCCATTGTCGGAAATTACTTTCAATACATGCCGTACATAAAACAGAAAATGTTTTACAAATGCATTCGAAACAGATTTAGCAGTAGCTTTGCGTGACGGAGTGAAGGTAACAAATTTCGAAGTGAGTTCAACAGCGACAAATATGTAACAAAAACCTCTATTAGTTCTGGGAATCGGACCAAAAATGTCTACAGCGGCCATATGTCTCAATTTAACAGGTACAATGGGATGTAACGGAGGAATATGTGAAGTCGTGTCTGACTTAGCTTTCTGGCAGATTTTACATGACGCTAAAACTCGTCGTATACGTTTCTCCATGTTGGCAAAGTAACAGTTCTGTCTCAGTATAAGAAAACATTTTCTGGCTCCGTAATGTGCGTAACTTAAATGAGTATACCAAAATAATTTGTTAACAAGTTCGTCAAGAATACACAATAACCAGTTGTTGCTGTCAGGGTGAGAGCGGCGAAACAGAATATTATTGCGTACAGTGTAATGGTTTCTGATGGTAACATTATTCCTATCTTGCCAAAGCTGTTTAATTTCTTTCCATACGTTGTCTTTGCTCTGCTCCTGTGCTATGTCTCGTAATGACGACGAAATGAAATTTTCACATGCAACTTGTTGAATATACATGACGCTAAAATTTGCTTGGCAGAAGTTGGTTGCGATGTGTTGCTGATTGTTGCTGAGAGAACGGGATAGTGCGTCTGCTACAACATTTTGTGTACCGGGAATGTGAACAATTGTAAAATTAAATTCCTGTAAATAAAGTTTCCGTCTGCTTAACCTGTCATGCGTAAATTTTGCTGAAAGTAAAAACTGGATAGCTCTATGGTCTGTGTAAACGGTCGTATGTCTTCCATAAAGAAAATGCCTAAATCTCGTAAATGCCCATACAACACATAATCTTTCAAGTTCTGTAACAGAATAATTGCATTCAGCAAGTGACAGAATGCGTCTCGCAAAGGCGATGTTTTTAATTACTGTAGAGCGATCTTCTTCAATTTCCTGAAAAATGTGTACGCCTAAAGCGGTGTTAGAACTGTCGGTGGCAAAGGGAAAAATTTCTACTAAGATCTGGATGTGATAAATGTGGTGCGTTCAACAAAGCTTGTTTCAGATTCACAAATTCAGAATGTGCTTGGCTATCCCAGGACCAAACAGTGTTTTTACCTGCCAATCGACATAATCTAGGGGTGTATAAAGCAGAGTAATTAATAAATTTACGAAAAAATTAATTAAACCCAAAAAGCTGCGTAGTTGTTTCTTCGTCGTAGAACAGTAATGTCACGTAAAGCTTGAAGTTTTTCCGGGTCAGGCGCAATGCCTTCTGCTGAAATTACATGTCCAAGAAATTTTATAGAAGTTTTGCCAAAGTGCGATTTGCTAAGATTAACTGTGAGTCCTTGTGCACGAAAAGTTTGCAACAGTTGTTCAAGAATCAAATTGTGTTCAGACCAGTTAACTTCTGCAATAAGAATTTCATCTACATACGTTGTGATTCTGTCTTTTAATTCTGTCAGAAGTATAGTATTCAAACCGCGAATAAATGCTGCTGAAGAAATAGTTAAACCGAACGGTAATTTACAAAATTGATAACAGTCACCAAAACAGAGAAAAGCTGTGTACTTTCTGCAGTTCGGATGGAGCTGAATTTGCCAAAATCCCGATTTCAAATCTAACGTGGAATAAATAGCAGTACCATGAAATTTCTGTAGAAGTTCTTCTAGTGTTTGAGGGCGATCTGTTTCATCAATAATAATGTCATTGATGTGACGCGAATCAAGTACGAGGTGAAGTGAACCATTCTTTTTCTTAACAATATGGAGCTGGTTTATGTACGGACTAACTGCCGGTTCAATAATTCCGTGGTCAAGCATAGCTTGCAATTCTTTCTTAACTTGTTCTCTGTGAATATACGGAATGGGATAATGTTTGGCTTTAAATGTATCGTGCTGTTTAACTTGAAACTCATACATAAAATTGGACATAGTACCAGTGACGTTGACAAAAACTGGATCTTTCGGTAAAAGAATTTTGTGTAGTTGAGTACGTTCGTCGTCTGTATTTGTACTGCTCTGTTTAATTTTATCAGAAATCATCTGTATAACGTCACAGTCGGCTTCGTCTGGAGAATTATAGTTGTGTACGTACGTATCTGTGAACAATGTCAAACGACAGTCTATGTAACGCGATATAGAAATGACCTCTGTACGATTAATTGTTTGTTCTTCTGCAGATAAAGAGTGCTGAAATTCTAATGCCAGTTGTACATTTTCATCCTTTAACATTAAATAGGAATTTTGAAAGTCAATAATTGCGTCATGTTGTACCAGAAAAATCGTACCTAAAATAACGTCTGTTGTCAATAAGGGAACAATCCAAAAATTTGAGTGAAACGTATGACCTGCAATACAAAATGATAAGTGTGTCTGTAACTTTACATCTACTCCTTTACCAGATACTGCTCCTTTTACTTTAGTTTTGCCTAATGGTAACGTAGGATAGGTATTCTTTTTGTTACATTCGTTGAAAGTTTCCTCATTTATAACTGACATAGGTGATCCAGAACCGATTACTGCTGAAAATTTGGATGATCCAATCTTTACTTCAATGACAGGGGGTGAAATGGTTTTTTGAATAACTAGTTTTTCATGGAAAAGTGTGTCTCAGATGTCGTCAAAAGTAATAACATTTTCGTGAACAAGATTCTGTGTGTCAAAAGTATTGCTTACGTTGCTGGAAGATGCAACCTGTACTGTATCTAGTCAAATTCTATCTGACGTTCTATTATTTGCAGGAGGATGCTGTGGCATTTCGACTATTTGTACTGTTCTGTTATTTCATCCTGACGCATTACGTTCGGGATGATGCCGACTGTCTGGTTCATTCATGATAATCTGTTGTTGCGGATGATTCTGTTGCTGGTAAGACCGACTGTTACGCTGAAAATTGTGCTCATTATTTTTACGTCTGTCATGATAGTCAGTACTATACGGCGCGTTGCGATAGGAATTGAAATGTTGTGTTTTCTGTACGTAGTTATTTCCTTGTTCCTGTGCATTACTATTTGGTGGAGCCGACGCTATATGTGTAGACGGCGAAACGTTAAAGCTTGGTTGACCTTGCACATTACATTGTTGGTTAGGTATGCTAACCGGCTGGTTTTGTTGCTGTTGCGGAGAAAAGCCTCTATTGTTACCAAAAATGTGTTTGCGACTGCTGAAAATTTTGTACATACTGATGATTAAAATTTTGTTTGTTATTAAAATTACATTGGTATTTCTTGTCATTTCGGAAGTGTCTAATGAAAACTGTCACTTTCGGTAAAACCTATCACATTGGGTTTTCTTTATACATCCTTAATCCCAGATAGATCGATAGTTGAAGAGCTGTTTTGATAGATATAAAGGATAGTGGAAGAGAAGGCAGCAGTGCAGAAAACTAAAAAATGAAATAGCACTACTACGGCTCGGGGCCCTGTGCACGCTACGGCACATATTTATCGAAGTATAATGAATCCCCTGAGGTCACTTACGCGCTACAAATAAATTTTAGTTTCTGCGTTACAGGCAATGCCGGTGAAAACTCAAAAGCAAGTTGTTGTATCCAATCCAATTCTAGTTTCTGCATTACAGGCCAAGCTGATGAAAATACAAAAGCAAATTGTCATATCCAGTCCAAAGCGTGAATCTGTGTTCTGTCATTATTAAGCACTTTAAATTTCCTAACAGATAGAAAGTGTTTGTAATAAAAATTATCGTCTCTGTATGTCTGAGCAAGTTCAGGATTGCATGATAATCTGTTTGTCTGTGCCTGTTCGGAATCTAAGCCACGTACTCTCTGTAAATTACCTAAATTATACTGGCTGTGTGAGTCTGACAAACGTTCGAAAAGTGGCATATGCTGTGATGTGTTAAAGGATGAAATATTTTTCATCTCCGTCACTTCTTGCTGTAAAGATGACAATTTTCTACGTAATGTATTATTGGACGAACCTATCTCACTGACCGTCTGCTGTAAATTTTGGAATTCGGGTGTTTGATTTAGTGAAATTGGTGACGTATCGTCTGATTTGGTGTCATTATTATTTTCGATATCATCAACACGACTGGCCAATTCATCATATTTTTCAGTCAGTGATTTTACGTGATCATCGTTTTTAGTATCACAAACATTAATTTGTCTTTGTATTTTACGTGTGGTTTTGTTCAATTTTTTAACGTCTGCTTTGATGGCATCGGACTCCTGTATTAGTTCCAATTTTTCAAGTCTGTTGGTCATTGTCTGAAAGTCTAATGTGTGTGTGTCTGTTTTTGTTTTAAGATCGGAGATTTCATCATGCAATTCGTTATTCAACTGTTTGATACCGTTAATTTCGTCTGATACTGTAGCAATATTGTTGTCTATGTATGTTTTAGCTTTCGTAAACAATTTACGCTTATCTTCCTGTCTTTGTACAGTAATTGTTTCTATGACTTGTTGCTTTACTTTATTCTGTTCCTGTATATATTTACGGTAACGCGTTTCACTGTTTTGTAGGTGGTGATTAAAACGTTCGTCAATTTGGCTGTTCTGTTGGTGAAATTTCGCGTCTACTCTTGCATCCAGTGTGCGTGAAAGTTCTGCTGACATTAATTTAAACTCGTCGCGTAACTGTGTTGCGTTTTCAGAGCATTGTTTAGCGACTGCACTAATTTCATCTCTAAGTAATTTAGTTGTGGCTGCATGTGTATTACTTAATTCTTGTGCCACAGATCTAATTTCTTCACTACTGCTCTTAGCACAAGCCTTAATCTCTTCACGTAATTGTTTTTTAGTATCATGACATTGCGCGGCAACGGCTGTAATATGTTCACTAAGTTGTTTGTTCTGTTCATTAAGTTGTTTGAAATTGTTATCTTGCTTATCATTCGACTGTTTGTAATTGCTATCTAGTTTTTCACTAAGTTGTTTGTACTGGTTTTCGTATTTTTCATTGAGTTGTAGTAATAATGCCTTAACTTGATCAATGCCAAAATTAGCTGCTGTATTTTCTGTGCTGTGTGATGGTGTATGTGCAATTGTCACGTTTTATGTAACCATTAGATCATCCTCTGATTCTTGAAAATGTTTGCTAATCGGATGTGCATTGTTAGTCACTACCTCAGAATCAAATAAATCTGACGTATTTTGACTACATTGTTCATCTTCGTGAAAAAAATTTATCTGTTCACAATTCAAATTTTGCAAACTGGGTGTGTCAAACTGCGCAGCGTTCATTGTATCGGAACGTGCCGCATCATCAATTGTTACATTTACTGTGGACATAATTGAATTTGTTTGTTCATCATTAGGATCAAAATCATTACTAGTGATCGGTAGGCACTGATTATCTGTAATTAGAGGATTATCACTATTACACTGAGTGTCGCTAGTATTATCGGTCAAATTATTCGAGTTGTCTATTTCACTCATTGCACATCGCGATGTACTGTTAACAGTTTTTCGCGGCATTTTTCACAAATCAAAATTAAGCACAAAATGAAACAAAGAAAAAGCGAAATGGAACAAACACAATTACAACAAATAGGAATAAATTGCCGATGATCTGTGAAAGAAAAAGTGACAAATTAGTAAATGCGTTGCGCCAGATGCATACTACATTTAAGTAAATAAGAGCAGATATGTGACTACTTCTCAGAGATTCACAAAGTAATACGATCCTGGCCGGTTGTCGCCAAGTGTAACCTCCCCACAAAATTTTTAAATATAAATAATAATAATATGAGTATGATTCTAATTTAGTGTAACCTCCCCACAAAATAAAATAAATATTATGGTTAATGATTCTGGTTTAGTGTAACCTCAAAACAAAATTCCTTCACAGTGTAACCTCCCCACATGATTCTTTCTCACATTAACGTCCACACAAAATTCTTTCTGATTTAATCTAAGCTCAAAATTCATTCACATTTAGCGTAACCTCACAACAGAAAAATTCCTAAACCTCTCAATTAAATTGTCGCTCACTTGTGACTTTTCAATAATTCACTGTGAATTTAACCTGGTAAATTTTGGACGACAGCAGTGCTGCGTCATGGCCATGAAAGATCATTCTGAATAAAAAAAAGGAAAAATTCTTACCTCAATGAAGTCGCCGGATATATCTGCTGTTATAATAAAGTTTTCCGGCACAGCTCTGTGCAATGCTGGCCGACCTATCTGTCATTTATGAAAGAAAGCAACTGATTTTTCTATTGCAATAATCAGGATGATCATGGATGGGAGAAATTAGTAAATTCTTTAAATTGAAATGAATGGTTGTTAAAAGTTACTTTTTATGAGGAAGATTATTATTACGAGAGTTTTAAAACATTTACATGCAACTTGAGATAACATTACTACATATGCGCGCGGCTGCTTTTTACCTTGTACAATAATACTCAGGCTCCGGCCATCGCTGCACCGCGACCGGGCCAGCCAACACGATACACCAGACCAGACCAGAGCAGACTCCAGACCAGACTAGCAACAACTTACTGCTACAGCTACACAGTTCCTACTGTAGTCAACACTGCTCTCTGGTCAGAGACCTTGCACATCGCAGGCAGCGCATGAGCAATACATCGAAATTACATCTGCTCGGACCTCTTACACCCTCCATAACATACCATAACAGCACCGCCTCCGAATTTTACTGTTGGCGCTACACAAGCTGGCAGATGATGTTTACCGAACATTCGCCATACTCGCACCCTGCCATCGGATCGCCATATTGTGTAAATTGTTTCGTCACCCCACGCAACGTTTTTCCACTGTTCAATCGTCCAATGTTTGCGTTACGTACATCAAGCGAGGCGTCGTTTGGCATTTACCGGCGTGATGTGTGGCTTATGAGCAGCTGCTCGACCATGCAGTCAAAGGTTTCTCACTTCCCGCCTAACTGTCATAGTACTTGCAGTGTATCCTGATGCAGTTTGGAATTCCTGTGTGATGTTCTAGATAGATGTCTGCCTATTACACATTACGGCTCTCTTCAACTGTCGGCGGTCTCTGTCAGCCAACAGACGTGGTCGGCCTGTACTCTTTTGCGCTGTATGTGTCTCTTCACGTTTCCACTTTACTATCACATCGGAAACAGTGGAGTTAGGGATATGTAGGATGTCGAAATCTCACATACAGACGTATGACAAGTGACACAAAATCAGCTGATCGACGTCCACGAGTTCCGCAGAGCTCCCCATTCTGCTCTCTCACGATAACTAATGACTACTGAGGTCTGATATGGAGTACCTGGCAGCAGGTGGCAGCACAGTGCACCGAGTATGAAAAACGTATGTTTCTGAGAGTGTCCGGATACTTCTGATCACATACTGTCCTATTTCAAATCTGTTGTCCTTCCTTCAGTGTATACATTCTGATCTGTAGTTTTCCCTTTTAGTGGAACTATATCACTGTCTACTTACATACAAATTGCAGTCATGAAGTTGTTTACAGAAAAATAATTTTTTGACCTACCATAATGCGGATAAAAGAAAAAAAACACAGAATCTAAATAAGGTCACCACCAAACCAAACTTCATCCAAGCACTGTAAATTTATTTCTTTGCTTTGCTGCTGCCGTTAGCACCATAGAAGTTACTCCATGCCATCTTAACCTATGTCCTGTCATACTGTCGCATCTTCTGGACGCTGTTTTCTGCGGAAAAACTCCTCATATTTTATCTTAAGAGTTTACTTAAATGTGTGTATCATTTTGTAACTCCACGTCTCAAACTATTCGATTCAGTTCTCTTCATTTCCAGTTTTCCACAGTCAGTCGCAGGAGTAAGAGGCACCAAAACAAACAGAAAAATTTGTATGAACGTTGCCCTAGTTGCCTTTTTAATAGAGACAAAAGAATGACAGGCGTTACGAGTGACCTAAACGTTGTTTGCTGATTTTTAGTGAGGTTTAATACACATCAAATGCGTTTGATTATACATCGGTATCTGTTTACACGGATTTTTTTTCGGTATAAGACAATAGGTAGTGAGATGCAAAGTGGTACAATATATAGGCAGGTCTTCTATGTTGTATCAGTGGTATTATAGATTGTACTACTAAAAATTTTCTCAACTGCAGCAAGAAATACAGGAATTTGATGAGTATGATCAATATTTATTTTTAAGACATTAGAAAACAAATCTGAATGTTCAATGCATATTGATTATATGAAATATTACGTTTCTTTTCGATTTCTTCTGAATAGTTTCACTATTAGCTACTCATTCAGGTTTTTTTCTTCTTACTTAGTATGGCACATTGAGTGTAGAACCATATTTATAGAATATGAGGAATTCAATCATGTATTGCTCCAGAAGAGATCTAGCACAACCAGATTGAAGACGTGTTTCCACTTTCGGTTTTGTCACGTTTTGTTTCGTTAAGCCTACTTTTTTTTTCTCAGATTATTTTGTCTATGAGGAGACTCTTGTAAGTACTACTTGTGATCAATAGTACGATGTTGCTCTGTCTCTTAGTTTTTTTGTAGGCTTGTGATACGGGAGGTACCTTGTTCAAATGGTTCAAATGGCTCTGAGCACTATGCGACTTAACTTCTGAGGTCATCAGTCGCCTAGAACTTAGAATTAATTAAACCTAACTAACCTAAGGAAGTCACACACATCCATGCCCGAGGCAGGATTCGAACCTGCGACCGGAGCGGTCTCTCGGCTCCAGACTGTAGCGCCTAGAACCGCACGGCCACTCCGGCCGGCGGTACCTTGTGGATCTACTGACACTCTCCTATTAAAGATCTGCCTTCCGGGCGTTAAGATTCAGGAATCTCTAATTTCTATTAGTATGTTTTGATTTTCATTAGAGTTATTGACCTATCTGTTCATTCAGTTCTTGTTCCTCATTTCTAGGTTCTGATTATGGTTTGGATTCAGTCACATCGAATTTCGAATCCAGAAAAAATGTGTGGATCCAAATGGCCAGGTTTTGGAGAACAACTGATAGAGTTTTGTTCGCTAGAAACTGCTGTATGAGCAATCCTTGTCTGATTGATACTGCAGTCAGAATTTGTGCGAAGTCTTTTGTGACTTGTTTGGTCGTAATAAGCTGAAATTGGGTTAAAACATGAAACGACTTGCGGCTGCAGTCTATGACTTGTGTCTGGAGGAAGGCACAGCTTGGTTACTCCATTACCTCCAGTTAAAGTTACAGCCGGCAGCGCACACAGTGGTACAAGTGTTAGATCAATTATTATGTCGTACAAATTATTAAAACATATATTTTAAACGTTACACTAAAATATTGCATACAGTAAGTGATTCTGTTACATATAGAAAATGTTATTCCGACTGCGATTCCTTAGTCGGTCGTGATAGCAATTTTGAAACTGTGAATTGGTTTTAACCTCTATGACTCAAATATTTTAAAATATTTTACCAGAAAGAAGAGTGTGATCCCAGACTTGTATTGAAACCGGCGCAACAGACGATGTGGAGCGACTGAATTCAGAAAATGTAGTTTGCATATCGCAACTGGGTAGTTGTTCTATTACGCTGTATGACTGTTTAAAAAAACTCGGGTTCTTTTCTGAATGACTGCAGGTTCAGCACATACGCTAGGTAAGACTGGATACTGTAAATTAGTAATGAAATCACGCCACATCGACGTGTTGCATCTTCCCTGATAGAAATGCTGACAAATAAAATGCGTTATAGAGTGAATAATGATGTAAACAAATGTGCTGGTTAGTTGACGGTGAGAAACACTTTAATACCTCAAAATAAGTTAATATATTGAGAAATCACAGCAACTAGAGCCCAGGATGCTTACATGTCGTACCTGAAAGTGGAACGGCAAGTGCTCACAGTCAGGCTTCTTCTAGATGCTCTCTAAAAAATTTGAAGGCAGAGCCTTCTTTTGTTACATAGATAAGACAAATATGAACATTGACTCTTTGGTCGCAAATCTTTACAAAAAATTTTAACATATAATATTTAGAACGGTGTACTATAATGCCTCTTGAATGACAACGATGCGATTAGTTGTTTCGTTGTGACTAGTCATTCAACCTCTACATATCGCAAAGAAAAGGTAAAATATACCGTTTCCTTCAATCGTTGTGATGTCCTTGGCACAGATTTGTCCTTTACTCATATCATATGATATATGACCGACACAAAGTTCTGAGGGTGTGTGTTGATGCCATACACTTGTCGACTTGTGAACACAGTGCAATATTGCCTACGAGTCCATCGGAGGAGTGACGTCAGTCGCTGTCTGATTTCAGGCAAAGATAATGACATCAGAGGCGGTTGCGTGACGTCACCAGGTGGCATCAGGTTGGTTGCTTCATCTAAAAATGGTTCAAATGGCTCTGAGCACTATGGGACTTAACATCTGTTGTCATCAGTCCCCCAGAATTTAGAACTACTTAAAACTAAATAACCTAAGGACCTCACACACATCCATGCCCGAGGCAGGATTCGAACCTGCGACCGTATCGGTCGCGCGGTTCCTGTCTGAAGCGCCTAGAACCGCACGGCCACACGGCCGCCAGTGCTTCATCTCCCTGGTATGATCACAGAGCACACACACAGTGTTGGCTTCCTGGTTCTCACCCCAGTGTCCACTCGCATGTGTGTAGCAGTGCTCATGCTCGGTGATTTATGAAACGTTGGTACAGTTATATTACTTTGTTGAAAGGATGCGCTTCTATTGTGCATACAGAACTAAAATAGATAGAAATACATAAATAACACATAAATATTTTATAGTCATTTCTTTACAGTTTGTAACAACGTATGGTTATAGTATAAAGCAACTCATGTTTTTATGGAACTCTGTCAACGTGCACAGGATCATCCAATTCATCCTTCCTTTACATTTAAGAACACAATGAATTCAACACAAATGACCTTCGTTGACCGTCAAAAGAAACAAGTAACCAACTCTATAACTCTTAACAGAATAATACGAGGGCAGTTCGGAAAATAAGGAACGATAGGTCGCGAAATGGAAACCACAGTGAAAATCAAAACTGTTTTATTTACAACAGTTAGCTACAACTTCGATCTACTTATCTACATAGTCGCCTATCAGACGTTTGTCGTAGCGTTGTACCAACTTTACAATACTCTCGTTATAGAAGGCAGCCGCCAGTGCTTTCCGCCAATTCTCTACGCTGGCCTACAGCTCGTTGTCTGTGCCAAAATGTTGTCATCATAGCCAGCGGTTCATGTGAGCAGAGATGAGACTCAGAAGGAGACAATTACGGGCTGTATTGGTGGGAGACACTATTGTTATATGTATCTTTATGTGCTCCCTTTGTGCTTAGAACTAAAACGAAAGACGTAACGACATCGAAGGGCATACTAGAGACACTTCCCAACTCACCTGTGCAAAGCTTCATCGGATTTTCACTGCGGTTTCCATTTCGCAAGCGATCGTTCCTTACTTTCCGAATAATCTTCGTAAGTGCTCCACTAAACGCGAGAACTTAGAACAACAAAAGGAAGGCTTTCACAGACAGAGTACGTTCACTACTAGTTGACTGTCGAACGTTTAAGTCCTCTCTCTTCTTGAGCGGAGCACATTGGAACAGATTAACATTTAAGTTACCGTCTGTACGAGTTCAGACTTTCTACAGTCTTGCTAAGTGAGCCTGACAGAATACAAACAGGTCCACAAACCGTTCGTGAGGTCCCTTGGCGGCGACAGCGGCGTGCGGTCGGCGGTGCTGGATCCGGAGCAGACCTCGTCTCATGGCTGGCAGCGTCGTAACCGCCGTGATCGCCGCGGACGTGGTCCTCAATACCCGCACGCCGGAGGTACACTTTATCCTGATTGGCTGCCCGTGATATTGGTGGATGCAGCAAAGGGTTCGTGGTATGAGCGACTTTTCTTGCTGGTTTACACGCCCTCTGCAGTGTGGTACGGTGTACGTGAAGGCCCTCTGCATGTCACGCTGCAGATGACGGAGTCGGAACGCCGTGTAGTCGCAGGGGCTGAGCTGGCAACCAACACGACCGCGGCGTGGTGCCGTGTGGCGTCGGCGCTTGACGGCTTTCCGACACGCCACAAAGCTGGAAGTTCGGTTTCTGTTTGGATAATACAACGTTTATTTGCAGAATTCAAAAGGTGTTGAATTTACACGAATATTAACCTCTCCGTAAATTTCGTTTTCTTATGTACATATTAACGGGTATATTTATATGGTCAATAATGTGAGCTGCACGTCCGACAACACATATTCTGCTGCTGGCGCGTCGCGAAAGAGTTAAGGTGCAGCCGTTGAATATGGCACACTGTGTTTATGTGATGTGGATTGTTCTCAGCGAGGATTAGTGTTCGAGTTACATTTTGAATTCTTGTGTATACGAATCCACCAAAACACTTTCTGTAGCACGTCCTCTTCAGTTCGTTCCTGTTATAATTATGCACTTTATTATCCGGCAGAATGCTGTTTATTTATCCTAATGTTCACATAGCACCCACCAGGCATAGACATTACACGCGATGCATTCGCTTATGAATTTTTATCAGTTGCAGACCTCCAGTTTTTTGTTTTTTTTTTTTGTTTTAGTATGATATAACTCCAGGCATCTTTGTAAATTTCTTATTTACTGTGAGCTTGTTTTCTTTACAGATTTTCTGTGCAAGTCATTTTATCCACTAATGTTACTCCGATTACACGTCATATTTTTACAAAGGTCTCTTAAGGTATTTCCAGCTTTTTAAAATGTTATTTAGTCTGGACTTAAATACACTCCTGGAAATTGAAATAAGAACACCGTGAATTCATTGTCCCAGGAAGGGGAAACTTTATTGACACATCCCTGGGGTCAGATACATCACATGATCACACTGACAGAACCACAGGCACATAGACACAGGCAACAGAGCATGGACCATGTCGGCACTAGTACAGTGTATATCCACCTTTCGCAGCAATGCAGGCTGCTATTCTCCCATGGAGACGATCGTAGAGATGCTGGATGTAGTCCTGTAGAACGGCTTGCCATGCCATTTCCACCTGGCGCCTCAGTTGGACCAGGGTTCGTGCTGGACGTGCAGACCTCGTGAGACGACGCTTCATCCAGTCCCAAACATGCTCAATGGGGGACAGATCCGGAGATCTTGCTGGCCAGGGTAGTTGACTTACACCTTCTAGAGCACGTTGGGTGGCACGGGATACATGCGGACGTGCATTGTCCTGTTGGAACAGCAAGTTCCCTAGCCGGTCTAGGAATGGTAGAACGATGGGTTCGATGACGGTTTGGATGTACCGTGCATTATTCAGTGTCCCCTCGACGATCACCAGTGGTGTACGGCCAGTGTAGGAGATCGCTCCCCACACCATGATGCCGGGTGTTGGCCCTGTGTGCCTCGGTCGTATGCAGTCCTGATTGTGGCGCTCACCTGCACGGCGCCAAACACGCATACGACCATCATTGGCACCAAGGCAGAAGCGACTCTCATCGCTTAAGACGACACGTCTCCATTCGTCCCTCCATTCACGCCTGTCGCGACACCACTGGAGGCGGGCTGCACGATGTTGGGGCGTGAGCGGAAGACGGCCTAACGGTGTGCGGGACCGTAGCCCAGCTTCATGGAGACGGTTGCGAATGGTCCTCGCCGATACCCCAGGAGCAACAGTGTCCCTAATTTGCTGGGAATTGGCGGTGCGGTCCCCTACGGCACCGCGTAGGATCCTACGGTCTTGGCGTGCATCCGTGCGTCGCTGCGGTCCGGTCCCAGGTCGACGGGCACGTGCACCTTCCGCCGACCACTGGCGACAACATCGATGTACTGTGGAGACCTGACGCCCCATGAGTTGAGCAATTCGGCGGTACGTCCACCCGGCCTCCCGCATGCCCACTATACGCCCTCGCTCAAAGTCCGTCAACTGCACATACGGTTCACGTCCACGCTGTCGCGGCATGCTACCAGTGTTAAAGACTGCGATGGAGCTCCGTATGCCACGGCAAACTGGCTGACACTGACGGCGGCGGTGCACAAATGCTGCGCAGCTAGCGCCATTCGACGGCCATAACCGCGGTTCCTGGTGTGTCCGCTGTGCCGTGCGTGTGATCATTGCTTGTACAGCCCTCTCGCAGTGTCCGGAGCAAGTATGGTGGGTCTGACACACCGGTGTCAATGTGTTCTTTTTTCCATTTCCAGGAGTGTACATACAAAATGAAGTTTAATTATACGCACATAAAACGCAGGTGAAAGAAACGTCACTACCATACATCATTACCTATACGTGAGTGAAAAATAACAAAGAAACACTACAGAAAACGGTACAGTTACAAAACAAACAAATGGTCATCAAAAAGGAGCAGAGGAAAGAATCCTAATTACAAGTTTCACGTCACCAGTACACTGCCATTTACGAAGCTTAGCTATGTTTTGTGTAAGCGTGCTACTGATTTTTATTTTGTAAATAAGAAGGTACATTATGTACATGCGTGTGAACAGGGTGTCTCCAGATTATGCATGGCACGCTGTGTAGTGTATCTGTAAAAATGTTTGCATTTCGAGACAGGTTGTCAAGCTCTGGCATTTTACTATTTGTGCAGCTTTTTGTCAGTTTATGACGATCCGTTACTTTCTTCATAAAGTACCTGTCATAGTATTAAAATGCGTTAAGCATATGGTACAAACTTGCACACAGATAAAACAATCTTACATCTACACAGGTGAAGAAACTGCACATCATAACAAAAAATAGAGAAACATAGATAAAATGAATTGGTAGCTACTGCATATCTTCTTCTCAATCTTATATGTGTATGTCGACGAATATTCTCGGAGCTAGTACTTACTTTCCGTAATGTGTATTTACTAGTGTTGTGTATGTAGAAACTTCTTCAAATCTTTATGTGGGTATAAACCTTGAACCTTACTGATTATAGGATTTGTGAGCAAATAACAACAAGGGCATGGAATACGTGTGATGAGATAAGGTCCTTCATAATTAATGCTCACTTGCCGTTTTTTAGTTTGTGTTGTGAAAATTTGCGATGAGTTCTGAGTAGAACGTAATTTCCTTCTTCACAGTTTCACGTGTTTCCGAGGTTCTTGCCATAGTGCGTTTTTCTAAGATGTGCCTGACTTGGATTGGATTGATTGGGGAAAGAGACCAAACAGCGAGGTCATCGGTCTCATCGGATTAGGGAAGGATGGGGAAGGAAGTCGGCAGTGCACTGTCAAAGGAACTACCCTCGCATTTTCCTGAAGTGATTTAGGGAAATCATGGAAAACTTAAATCAAGATGGCAGGACGCGGGATTGAACCGTCGTCCTCCCGAATGCGAGTTCAGTGTGCTAAACATTGCGCCACCTCACTAGACGAATGAGTGCGGATGACAGGGATCTTACCTTTTCTTCGTAGCATTCAGCTTGTGTAGGAAATTTCGGAAGAGGGTCTACCCATCCGTGGCTTTCTCTGACATTCAACATAAAGTCTGCAGGAGTGTGTTGTGTGTCATAAACAGGTAGGTGGTTTATTACATGCTCAAATAAATCAAGCAATTGCCCCCAACGTGTGTATTGGTTATCGGTATAACTGCGAATGTATCAGTTCAATTCGCTAAACACACGTTAGCAAGAATTTGCTTGTGAGTTATTGCGTTATATTAAAACCATTTATATGCCATTATCTTGCAAAATTTACTTCCATTTATAGCCACTGAAGCAAGATGCATTTTCTGTGAGCAGTGGCTTGGGTTTTCCGACTGTGGGATTACAACAAATCGAGATTTTCTTGATTATTACTGTATCCATAACTTAACAAACTTGGAAAAAATGTCATATAATGCAATAGCATACTTCATACCTCCACGGGTAGTCGGGTGTATCAAGAGCTACAACTTCAAGTGGTTTACTAGGCAACATAGATTGCAGTTCAGTCTTAAAAGTTTCGTTGATGGATTTTGATAAGTGCTTAGCAGTTGATACACTTTTTCTCGCCTATTGGTAAAGTAGCAAAATAGGTTAAGTGTCCTTACACGCTTTGTAGTGCCTTATTGTCCCCAGACATGATGTGTATACCGAATAAGTTTATCTATATTTTCAGACAGAGTGTGTACACACTATGTATCTGTATTAGGATGTCTCCTGTAGAACAATACGTCATTGTGTAAGAGTGGTATTGTTTCAAACTGCCTCCGTTATCCTTTTTTAATTGTGTTCTCACTTTGCCCTAACGTGGGACTGCTTCTTGTAGTTCTTTCATGTTTCGGCACGTGTCAGTGTAGTACTGTCTGTAATGTTTGTCCTTCCTGAGTAAAATGCAATAGTCTGTTACTTGTTCTAGTGTTTCTGCATTTTCGGCAAGTTCTTGTGGCTGTCTAGGTAATATATTCTGTTGTCCTGCTATTTGCATGACTTCAAATGAATATTCTTGTAAACTGCCCAATCTGCTAAGCGCAGGTGTAATAATTTCCACAATATAAGAAAACTCAAAGCTTGGTGATTAGTCTATACCTCTATGTTTTTACCATGAATATAATAACAGAAATTTTTTAATGCCCACACAATTGCTAGTGTTTCTCATTCTGTCGCTAAATAAGAAAGTTCGCATTCAGTGAGTGTTCTGCTTGCAAAGCCAATTGCAATGGAAACCAGAGTGAAAATCAGGAACATTTTATTTGCAAGAGTTAGCTACACTTTGCAAATACTTCTCTACATAGTCACCGCTCCGACTTAGTCATTTGTCGGAGCATTATAGCATTTCCAACACCATCGTCATAGAAAGCAGCCGCCTGTGCTTTCCGATAATTCTCTAATCTGGTCTATAGCGCGTAGCCTGCTCCCAAGTATTGTCTTCGCATCAAATGTTTCATGTGAACAGAGATGATACTCAGGACGAGCCAATTAGGGCTGTGTTGTGGGTGATCGAACACTTCCCACCGAAAAGGCTGCAGGAGCGTCTTCACTGCTCCTGATGATAACTGCCATGAAGAAGGAAGTGGGTGGCAGTTGTGTTAGGTGGTCTGCATTCATTAAGGCGAAGCCTCTCAGCAGGCCCTCCTACTTGGCGGGAGACATCGTTGTTCTAGGCACCTTTACTCGCTCACAGTGCGTTCACAGCTGAAAAGAGCGTCTTGATGCGATCGACTGTCATACTAGAGACACTAACCAACACATCTGTGCAAAGCTTCATCGGGTTTTCACTGTGGTGTTCATTTCGCGACCGATCGGAACTTACTTTCTGGACAACTCTTATATCTGAATGAGCTAATGCTTCTCTCACTGAGTTAAAGTCATGTGTGCATTCCTGTGTCGAAAGCCAGAAAACATTTTTCTTATGTAAACTCAATAAGGATCTGGACGTATTACTTGCGAATATATTATAAATCCTAAGAAAATTGACCTCCTCTCTTGCAGTTTTATATTTTTGTTAATTTGTCGTTGCACCTGTTGTCAAAATTTTCTGTTGATCCTTCTAAAATGTGGAAGTGTTCTTCCCAAGTATCTGTTAGTATGAAAATGACGTCAACACACAGTTTACACAGTTCTGGACCTAGGACTGTGTCTGAAACTGTGATTAACATTTCAGAACTAACATTAAATCCGAAAGGTAGCACGAAAAACTGATAACTTCTACCACCGAAAATAAAAGCTGTATACTTTCTAGATTCTGGTGTTAATTTAACTTGTCAGTCTGAACTCCTTAGATCAATACCTGTAACGTATTTGACCCCATGGAATTTTTGTACTTACTTAACAAGGTTTTCAGGACTCGTGCGTACAAGCTCGTGCATCTAGCAGGAGATAAATACTTTCACTAGGCTTGATCACTGCTAACGATAATCTACAGCACGGTGATATAGATGGTTCAGTTACTTTCCATTCCAGTATTTGATTGATGTTATCTCTCACTGTTCCTCTGTAATTGCTATAAATTCAAGCACTATATCGCCTACGAGTTCCTTTACATGCGATAGTTCATCCTTCTTGCTGAGGTGGCTAATTTCATGACTGTCATCATTGCCTAAGAATTTTATGCCATAACTCTGACGGTATTTGCTATGATTAACTTTTGTCTGTCCAGAATTACTTCTATCCTTTCGCCATTATGCGTCAAGAACATTTTCCTAAGGAGACTTCAATTATTGCGTCTTTATCTCTCAGGAAATCTACGCCTATCAGGCAATCAGTAACTAAATGATCAGTTACCAGAATTGGGCATTCTATCGCTCCATTACTTAGCTCAGTTGTCACAAAAATCTGCATCCGAAGCCCATGTATCTTAACGCCAATTACAGTCACGGTTCGGCATTTATGAACAGGAAAGTGCGGAATAGGTCCTTGTTGCCTAATCCTCTTACATAAATTGTATGATACAGCACATACTACTGCCTCTGTAAATACAACAGTTATGGCTGGTACACAACCCACATTAGTGTATGTTGTGGCCAGTATTCTTTGGGCCACGACATTTCGCGTTTTCTTCCGTTAACTCGTGCGAATACCCATGTTGTCGTTGTATCTCAATAAAAATACAGGAGACGTCTGATTACTTTCTGGTTTATTATGGTTCTTATAACTAACCTGTCAACCCTATCTGATACGAATCCCACACTGCTGAGCAGTATTCAAGCAGTGGGCGAACAAGCATACTGTAACCTACTTCCTTTGTTTTCGGATTGCATTTGCTTAGGATTCTTCCAATGAATCTCAGTCTGGCATCTGCTTTACCGATGATCAACTTCATATGATCATTCCATTTTAAATCATTCCTAATGCGTACTCCCAGATAATTTATGGAATTAACTGCTTCCAGTTGCTGACCTGCTATATTGTAGCTAAATGATAAGGGATCTTTCTTTCTATGTATTCGCAGCACATTATACTTGTCTACATTGAGATTCAATTGCCATTCCGTGCACCATGCGTCAATTCGCTGCAGATCCTCCTGCATTTCGGTACAATTGTCCATTGTTACAACCTCTCGATATACCACAGCATCATCTGCAAAAAGCCTCAGTGAACTTACGATGTCATCCACAAGGTCATTTATGTATATTGTGAATAGCAACGGTCCTACGACACTCCCCTGCGGCACACCTGAAATCACTCTTTCTTCGGAAGACTTCTCTCCATTGAGAATGACATGCTGCGTTCTGTTATCTAGGAGCTCTTCAATCCAATCACACAATTGGTCTGATAGTCCGTATGCTCTTACTTTGTTCATTAAACGACTGTGGGGAACTGTAACGAACGCCTTGCGGAAGTCAAGAAACACGGCATCTACCTGAGAACCCGTGCCTATGGCCCAATGAGTATCGTGGACGAATAGCGCGAGCTGGGTTTCACACGATCGTCTTTTTCGAAACCCATGCTGGTTCATACAGAGTAGATTTCTAGTCTCCAGAAAAGTCATTATACTCGAACATAATACGTGTTCCAAAATTCTACAACTGATCGACGTTAGAGATATAGGTGTATAGTTCTGCACATCTGTTCGACGTCCCTTCTTGAAAACGGAGATGACCTGTGCCATTTTCCAATCCTTTGGAACGCTACGCTCTTCTAGAGAGCTACGGTACACCGCTGCAAGAAGGGGGTCAAGTTCCTTCGCGTACTCTGTGTAAAATCTAACTGGTATCCCATCAGGTGTTCAGCGGCCTTTCCTCTTTTGAGCGATTTTAATTGTTTCTCTGTCCCTCTGTCGTCTATTTCTATATCTACCATTTTGTCATCTGTGCGACAATCTAGAGAAGGAACTACAGTGCAGTCTTCCTCTGTGAAACAGCTTTGGAAAAAGACATTTAGTTTTTCGGCCTTTAGTCTCTCATCCTCTGTTTCAGTACCATTTTGGTCACAGAGTGTCTGGACATTTTGTTTTGATCCACCTACCGCTTTGACATTAGACCAAAATGTTTTCTTAGGATTTTCTGCCAAGTCAGTACATAGAACTTTACTTTCGAATTCATTGAACGCCTCTCGCATGGCCCTCCTCACATTACATTTCGCTTCGCGTAATTTTTGTTTGTCTGCAAGGCGTTGGCTATGTTTATGTTTGCTGTGAAGTTCCCTTTGCTTCCGCAGCAGTTTTCTAACTCGGTTGTTGTACCACGGTGGCTCTTTTCCATCTCTTACGATCTTGCTTGGCGCATACTCATCTAACGTATATTGTACGATGGTTTTGAACTTTGTCCACTGATCCTCAACACTATCTGTACTTAAAACAAAACTTTTGTGCTGACCCATCAGGTACTCTGAAATCTGCTTTTTGTCACTTTTGCTAAACAGAAAAATCTTCCAACCTTAATATTTCTATTTACGGCTGAAATCGTCGATGCGGTAACCGCTTTATTATCGTTGATTCCCTGTTCTGCGTTAAGGGGACCCGGAACGTCCTATACGTCCAATGTTAAATGAAATGAACATTTTCTTATGAACTATTAACACCAGAATGATGAAACTTGTACAGTATAATATTACATATATTTAATATCATGTGCCATATGGATTTTAATTTATTGGTGTTTTTTGGGAAGATATTAATTATTTTGTTACTGAAAATAATTGACACATTTTTGGCATAGTATCTTTGAAATAAAATCTGTTATCAATTATGTATCGCAAAAAGGCTATGATACGAGGTGTATATTGGCGCTGTTTACATTTTTTAAGTCTTTATATCTAATAGTTTATCAGAAAATGTTCCTTATATGGTAAAAAAGTGAACTTGTGGAAAACGAGTTTCAAAGTTTCACTAACATTTTAGTGGAGTCCAGCACCATAAGAGGGGTTTTCACTGTCACTAGATAACTCTCCATCTAGCCTTCTTTTCACACCTTTCATTCTTTGTCTGGCTTGCCTCTCACACTCCTTTTCTTTCCTTCCAGCATCCCGTCTCCTCTCATTGTCTATCGACGCCGGCCGAAGTGGCCGTGCGGTTAAAGACGCTGCAGTCTGGAACCGCAAGACCGCTACGGTCGCAGGTTCGAATCTTGCCTCGGGCATGGATGTTTGTGATGTCCTTAGGTTAGTTAGGTTTAACTAGTTCTAAGTTCTAGGGGACTAATGACCTCAGAAGTTGAGTCCCATAGTGCTCAGAGCCATTTGAACCATTTGTCTATCGACACCATTGCACTCACCATGTACTTTCCAGGCATCATATCCAACTTCTGCAGCACATTGCACTTTATAATGTTACCTTTGTTGTACGTAGCAACGGCATCATATACTCCAAAATGAAGAGTATGAATTTTCACAAACACATTTTTTGGGATTCTGGTCCAAATTACATTATTCACACTCTCATTTTGATTTTGAGTACGTCCATGGAGACATTTCTCAAAAGTTCAGTTGCAGAAAGATCTCTGAAAATTGGTTTTATAGCCATCATGACGGTTTCTCGTGGACTGTGATGATGCTTGTATACACATTCAGATCCCTGATATTTGTTGTACTTGCACCAGGAATTGGGTCCCTGTGGGCATAGTCCATGTAGTGGTTCCTCGTCTGTCGATAAGGTGTGGTAGTAAAGTGCCATTACAGCCTTTTCCATTACATCAACACTGTGAGTATTTTGTCTGATTGCCAGTAAGTCTCTCTGCAATCTGTTGATTACCTCGTCTGTCAATCTTTTAGCTCCACCCAAAGGTTTTCCATCGCTGTGTACTTGGCCTTTCATTTTGGTCGCAGCCTTTTCCCATACATTTCTGAACGTGACCTATGCATGCCTGTTTAGTAATGGTAACATCATTTCCATAAGGTTTAAGCTCAGATACAGCAGCAAAAGACTTCGAATCACCGTCACCCAGGAACTGAAGGTATCTGACCTTGTACCACAGAAGAGAGTGACTGAAAATGTCTTTCACGCCGGAAACTTCCATGGCCCCACTAGACGCACTGTAATTCCTTCGACAGTTTTCTTCATGCTCATCCTTCACTCTTTTAGGGCACCTATAGTGCTTGGATTTAATTACAACATCTGTAACTTTTGTAGTATCAGCACTTGTTGCCGTTATTACCCCATTATGTGAAGTGTGCCCGCGCTTCTGCCACGTACCATCTAGTGAAACAGTCAGGTCCCGAGGATTCTGAACATCTGGAATTTCTTCATTCACCGCCACAGTCTCCTCCACTGCTTCTTTCATGGATTCTTGGGTAAATTCTTCAACTCAGGATCCAACAACCGAGTTATATTTTGAGAATTTCGTTGGTGGTGGTGGTAGATTCATTACACCACAAAACATTTGACCAGCAGAGTATCCCTTACCGATTGACCTTAGAGCATAAACACATCTAATATTTACACCATAGTACTTGCTTTTCTCACTATCAGTTTCACCCAGACCTATTTCGACATATTCTGAGTTCCAAAATGAAACAGTGTAATGACAACTAGTACAATGGAGACAGATTTCTGCTGCAAGTCCTATGTGTCGGTTGACATTTACTGACATACTCAATTTGCAACATACCTTACACAGTGCTGAACTCTCAACCACTTTTGAGAGCAATGAAATGTTAATTCGTGGTCGTGCGGTAGCGTTCTCGCTTCCCACGCCCGGGTTCCCGGGTTCGATTCCCGGCGGGGTCAGGGATTTTCTCTGCCTCGTGATGGCTGGGTGTTGTGTGCTGTCCTTAGGTTAGTTAGGTTTAAGTAGTTCTAAGTTCTAGGGGACTGATGACCATAGATGTTAAGTCCCATAGTGCTCAGAGCCATTTGAACCAATTATTTCGTTCACATTATCCTCACTACACCTCTCCAATAAACTGCAGTATTTTTCAGTTGATCCATGCAACTTCTTGCTTGTGCTAGAGACGGGAGTAGATTTCACTTCATAAATAACCTCATTATTTTCAGAATGATTTCCCAAGGTCGGAGAAATTATCACAATTCCACTAGTGTACCTCGGAGGAGGCTTCTTCCTCTTGTAAACTCTGTTACTAAATCGAGGCATATTTGATAAGTTCCAGTTACACAATAGAAATGCAACACAAATCGTGCAATAACCACAAAATGCTCAGTGTAAAAAACAGTGTACAAAGACTGCAGTACGCAGACAAAACAGTTGCCTATCAAATCCTATTGCCAACATAAAATAAAGTCTTTGCAAAGACCGGAAGTTTTGAAAAACTATGTTTTCAATGATGATGTATCCAAGGAAATTCAGTGTCGCAACATACGCTCTACAGCACATTATTGAAAATAATATTTTCAGTACTTGGAGTTGAGCTACAGGTAAGATTAACATGTCATTTTAAAGAGGAAGATCTGTAGTATTTTATTTCACAATATACTGAAAACCCAAAATTTCATCATTTTTACGTTCCGGGTTCCCTTAACTGTTTCAAATAGTTCGGGTCTGTTTGTCACCAGAAGGTCTAACATGTTATTGCCATTAGTTGGATCCCTGTTTAACTGCTCAAGGTAGTTTTCAGATTAAGCACTTAAAAAAATTTCACTGGATTATTTGTACCTGCCACCCGCTATGAACGTTTGAGTCTCCCAGTCTATATCCGAAAAATTAAAATCTCCACCCAGAGCTATAACATGGTGGGGAAATCTACTCGAAATGTTTTCCAAATTATCCTTCAGGTGCTCAGCCACAACAGCTGTTGAGCCAGGGGGCCTATAGAGACATCAAATTACCATGCCTGAGCCTGCTTTAACCGTGACCTTCACCCAAATTATTTCACATTTCGGATCTCCGTCAATTTCCTTCGATACTATTGCACTTCGTATCGCTATAAACACGCCTCCCCCTTCACTGTCCAGTCTGTCTCTCCGGTATACATTCCAGTCTGAGTTTAGAATTTCATTACTGTTTACATCTGGTTTCAGCAACTTTCTGTCCCTAGTACTATGTGGGCATTGTGACCGTTTATTAATGAGAGCAGTTCTGGGACCTTTCTATAGACGCTCCTGCAGTTTACTATTAGCACATTAATATTGTTATTCCCTGTTGCATTTTGCTACTCCTACCTTGCCGCGTCTCAAGAGGCGTCTTGTCGGGCCTAGGGAGGGAATTCTCTAACCTAAAAAACCCACTTGTGCACTCCACACGTACTCCGCTACACTTGTAGCCGCTTCCTGCGTGTAGTGCACGCCTGACCTATTCAAGGGGACCCTACATTTCACCACCCTGTGGGGGAGGTCGAGAAATTTGCACCCCAGATCTCCGCAATCGTCTGAGCCTCTGGTTTAAGCCTTCTACTCGGCTCCAAACCAGAGCACCGCGATCGGTTCTGGGAACGATACTACAAATAGGTAGCTCAGATTCCACACCGCGAGCGAGTCCGACTTCACCAACTCCGCCAACCGCCTGTACGAGCTGAGGATGACCTCTGGTGCCGACATGAGCAACAATTTGCAGTCGGGTGCACCCAGTGCTTTCTATCGCCGCCGGCAGGGCTTCCTCCACATCTCGGATGAGACCCCCGGCAAGCAGACAGAGTGAACACTGGCCTTCTTCCCCGACCTTTCCGCTATTTCCCTAAGGGGCTCCATCACCCGCCTAACGTTGTAGCTCCCAATAACTAATAAACCCCTCCCCCCCGTGTGCCTGCTCGGACCTTGCTGAAGGAGCGGCCACATGTCCACTCACAGGCAGAGCGGCCATCAACACGGTCAGCTGTTCGCGAACAGTGGCCAGCTCCTCCTGCGTCCGTACACAGCAGTCACACATCCTATCCATCCTAAGAAATCAATTTACTGTAGAGAGTTAATCAACTTTTAACTAGACTTCCAATTCACTAAAGGCGGCTGATAGTTGACTAAACTGTGATTACTAGACACTTCTTGTAGAAAACAATGAAAATAGCACTACCTGTCTCTGGGCTGTATTGAAAACAAACACTAGCACTACTGGCACTATGGCTGACTAAAGGGACTCTCTCTGACTGTATCCAAAACAAACGATATCAGCGGTATGGTGACACTGTGGCTGGATGTCATCAAGTACGATGCTAGAATCACTCTGCCAAGGACTCGAACACTAGAGGCCACTCTGCTGACGGAGTCTGCTGATGCAGTTGAGAGAGCAGCCTGCGGAATACTGATGTGTTCAGCGCGAAGTCGAGAGATGAAGTATTTTCTAGTCAGTAAGGAACCTAATGCACCCTTATTCCCCCCCGAACAATTTCGGCAACCAACCTACATACACACCTACATAACTACTCCGCAAGCTACCGTATGGTGCGTGGCGAAGAGTACCCTCTATCATTACTAATCATTTTCTTTCCTGTTTCGCTCGCAAGTAGAGCGAGAGAAAAACGACTAGCTCTACGCACACGTATGAGTTCTCGTATCTTATCTTAGTGATGCCAATGGACCTGCCGCAGTGGTAGCACCGGCTCCCGTCAAATCGCCGAATTTGAGCGCTGACGCTCTTGGCTAATTCTTGGATGGGTGACCGTCCGGTCTGCCGAGCACTGTTGGGAAGCGGGGTGCACGCAGCCCTTGTTGAGGCCAATTGAGGAGCTACTTGACGGTGCAGTAGCGGCTCCGGTTACGAAAACTGAAAACGGACGGGAGAGCGGTGTGCTGATCACATGCCCCTTCACATCCGCATCCAGTGACGCCTGTGGGCTGAGGATTGTACGGCTGCTCATCTGGCCTTCAAGGCTATTCGGATAGAGTTTAGTTTATTTTCATGGTCCTTACGCACGACGTATGTTGGTGGCAGTAGAATCGTTTGACAGTCAGCTTCATCTGTCGGTCTTCTAAATTTTCTCAATTGTGTTTCTCGAAAAGAACTCCGCCTTTCCTCCAGGGATTCCCATTTGAGTTCGAACAACAATTACACATTGTTCGAACGTACCAGTAATAAGTCTAGCAGCCCGCCTCTGGATTGCTTCGATATCTTCCTTCAATCGGATCTGGTACAGATCCCAAACACTCGAGTAGTACTCAAGAATAGGTCTCTTTTACATGTGAACAATTTCCTTAAATTCTCCCAATAAACCGAAGCCGACCATTGGCCTCCCCTACCGCAGTTCTCACACGCTCGTTTCATTTCATATCGCTTTGTAACGTTACGCCCAGATATTTAAACGACTTGACTGTGTCAAGCAGAACACTAGTAATACTGTATCCGAACATTGCAGGTTTCTTCTTCCTACTCATCCGCATTAACGTAGATGTTTTCAGATTTAGAGATAGCGGCCATTCCGCACACTAACTAGAAACTTTGTGTTGGCCGTCTTGTGTCTTCCTACAGTAGCTCAACTTCAACACCTTCCCGCACACCACACCATCATCAGAAAACTACCGCTGATTGCTGCCCACCCTCTCCGTCAATCATTTATGTATACAGAAAACAACAGCGGTCCTATCACACTTCCCTGGAGCCTCCTGACGATACCCTTGTCTCTGATGAACACTCCGCCTCGAGAACGACATCTTGGGCTCTATAAATTAAAAATTCTTCGAGCCACTCACTTATCTCTGAACCTGTTTCATATGCTTGTACCTTCGTTAACAGCCTGTAACGGAAGAACCGTGTAAAATGCTTTTCAGAAATCTAGAAGTATTTAATTTGACTGTTGCCCTTCATCAGTTGTTAGTAGTATGTTATGTGAAAAAGAGCAAGCTAAGTTTCGCACGAACGTGGCCTTATAAAACCATGACAATTCGAGGACGTAAGCTTCTCGCTCTCAAGAAAATTTATTACAGTCATACTGAGAATATGTTCAAGAATTCTGCAGCAAGCTGATGTTTAGGAAATTTGTGTGTAATTTAGCGGGTGCGTTCTTTTACCCTTCTGATATACTGGAGTCACCTGTTCTTTTTTTCAGTCACTTGGGACTTTATGCTGGGCGAGAGGATCACGATAAATGTAGGCTAGGTTAGGGACCAATCCCGTGGAGTAATCTTTATGAAACCGTACTGGGATTCTGTCCTGACGTGGTAACTTATTTGCTTTCAAATCTTTCAGTTGTTTCTCTACGCCAGGGATGCTCATTACTATATCGTCCGTAAGGGAGTCTGTCCGATGGTCAAATGACGCTATGCTCGCACGAGTCTTCTGTGTGAACGGTTTCTTGAACGTTAAATTTGGAACTTCGGCTTTCATTTTGATGTCGTCAACTGCCATAACACACTGGTCAACAAGGAACCGAATGGAAGCCTTAGATCCGTTTAGCGATTTTACATAGGACCAGAATTTTCTCGGGTTCCCTGCAAGATCTTTTGCGAAGGTTGAAAGATGATTGTTGTAAATGAAGTAAAAGTTCCACGCAGTGGACACCAAGTGAAAAAGCTACTTCTTATGTTTCAGTTATAGACTGCTATAATAAAACCGGACAACAAAATAATTAAAAAAACATCACACAAAAAATTTTTATTTAACAAACGCCTTACTAACATGGGATCTATGGTCGACAAAGTGATCTGCTGGAGCTCGACTCACGACACTAACCAGAACAACACACGCTCTATCTGACTTCACACACGTGAATCCAGGTTATGGCATCAAACTACACCACCACCAAGCATCTGTATTCTACCATACAAAAAAAAAAATAACGTTCGAAAGACCAGGGTGCTGAGAAATAGATATTATGGCCCTACGTCGCAGCAGCGAATACTTTATCGTCCTGCTGGTCAAGGCGGCATACCACGATGCGTACGGCGACTGAAGTCATGGTCGGCGGCAATCTGTTATTAAATGCGCGTTCCCGAAAAATGCAAGTACTCGGTCTCGCGTTCGGTTAATTCAGAATGCAGGTATTTCCCTATGAGCCTCTGAAACCCCGATGGATTCCAGTGTGCAGGTGGACCCGTTTGATGGTCTGCCAAACCACTCTGTGCAACGACTGTGCGTGTTGGAATATGTCAAATGTTTAGACACACGACTCAAGAGAAATAAGTACACGCACGCATCACTCGTTGTGACTGTGATGATATAAGCAGTACCTCTGACGGTCCAGAAGGTGACTGGCACAGGCTCTAAGTCGCACACTATGAAAGGACACAAGTCTCACCATTTAGATAGACACCTGCAGTTCTTTACTAGCAAAGCGCCAATACAAGAGACTTGCACTAGATTGCCCTTTCCTCCTTTCTCCTCGTTTCCTCCTCAGCTCGGTTCCAAAAGCACATTTCTCTTTTTTGACTTCCCCCTACTCTCGCACAAGTCAATCACGAGCTGGAGCCCGGCATTCTAAGCTCGGAGAACGGTCTTTGCACTGCAAACCGATTTGATCAATCAGAGAAATTGGCAGAAAACGGAAAAAAATCAGCTTCGCGGCCTCTTTCCATACGTTTGCCGTGTCTTATGCCAACACAATACAGGGTGGAAGCACAGTCTTCCATAAACAGCTTGTTATCTCCCCTGTTGCGTCCATTCCAAAGTTTACAAAGAACGGCCATAAATTCGCAAACAACTTTGTGCAATGACAAAACATGTTTTGAAACAGAGTCTGGACGTCTGGACGCCAGTTTCCCTGTCCCATGCAGAACGTTCACATTTCTTTTGGCGGCTTGCTCCCTAACAAGGGTCCATCCTCTGCTTTATTCTCGGCCTGCAATGTGCTGTCGGCGACTTCTCGGCGCTGGATCCGTATACCTGGGCGTTTGCCTGTCGTCCGGCGCCATCTTATGTGTTACTGCAGAATGCGACCGCGGCACGCGGCCGTCTGGAAATGTCTCCTTACCGTTCTTCAGAAAAAAAAACGCGCTTTGTCGGCCCACCAACGCCGTGCTTTTACTGCAGTCCTTTAAGTCAGCACCCTGTTCCTTTGAACGCAGGTAAAGCTTACCACATTTCCTTCCCTAGACCACACAAACAAGACCATAAACTACTGCCCATCATTTCATCACAATGTATGAAGTCAAATCGCAGTAGATCGTATTCCCTACACCGAATCAAAAATGAGAGTGCCCTGCAATCTCTCAAGGTGTGACGGTAATAGCTGTTGTATGCTTCACACATAGATCTTTTCGCAGATTTCCAAATCTCTAGTAACCTTCGCTTGTCGTCATGTGTGCATTCCTTTTTGAACCGAGGTTGCAACAGCCTCTGCTTCTTCAACATCTTCAGAATTTCGTTATTAAGCAATAGTGGATCTTTTCCATCCTTATCCTCTTGCTGGGCACGGAACTCTCTACACCACGATTTACTGTCTGCTTAAACTTTGCCCATTATTCCTCTACATCCATAGTAGTGGAACTAAGTGACATGAATTCACTGTCTGAGTGAGATACTAACAACTGATTATCCGCTCTATCTAGCAGAAACACTCTCTTAGCCTTCTTGACTGACTATGGTAACTTTCCCAAGCATAGTTGCTATAACAACAGCATGATCGCTAATCCACGATTCTATACTGACATTGTCCATACTGTCCGGCCTGTTTGTAGCTACAAGATCTAAGGTATCTCGTTGCGTGTGAGCTGCCGAGCTAGCTGCTCAAGATATTTTTCAGAAAACAAATTCAAAAGTATTTCGTATGACTGTCTGTACCGCCCTCAGTGAATCCATAGACATTCCAGCCTATACTCAGTAGGTTAAAGTCGCCTCCAACTAGTATTGCATGATGTGGGAATTTAGCGCTACCGACCATAGACTTTCTTTGAATGACTCTAAGACTGTCACAGTTGAATCGGGTGGCCGGTAAAAATATCCCACAATCACTTGCTTTCACCTACACCTGTTATGCTTGACCAGGTAACATCACTGTCACACTCAACTTCGACCTCAATGGAGACAATATTTTCTTCAACTGCAATGAATACTCTAATTTGTCTTTCCTTTATACGTTTCATGACTCGTTAAATATCTCAGAGCTTTCCACCTTGGGTTTCAGTCAGCTCTCGGTCCTAACAATAATTTGAGCGCGCGAACATTCCTGGACTTCAGTAAATCCGAGAACTTTATTACTAATACTTCGACTACTACTGACAAAAATTTGACAATCGATGTGTCTTTATTCTGAACTTCGTGTGACTTGCCTTGTTGCGCATCGACTGGCGAGTGTTCATCAGAGCACCTCAAACTAAAGCCTATCTTAAAAACCCTCATGTGCACTCCTCAAGTACTCTGCTAACCTATTAGCTGCTTCCTTTGTGTAGTGCATCCCTGACCTATCAAGTGGAGTCCTACAAATCCCCACACGATAAGGCTGGTCTAGGAATCTGCACCCAAGAGCGTCACAGAGTCGACGAAGCCTTTGGTCGAGACCCTCCACTCGGCTTCAAACTCTGGGAACAATGCTGCAGATTGGGAGTTCTGCTTGCACCCCAGCGCGAGCCTAGCAGCTTTCACTAACTCCACCAGTCGCCTGTATCAGCTGAGACGGCCTCAGAACCCATACGACAGGCGTCATTGGTGAGCCACAACTTGCAGACAACTGCACCCTGCACGCTCGACATCCGCATGCAAGGCCACCTTCACATCTCGGATGGGGCCCACAGCACCCGACATACTGGGTGAACATTGGCTTTCTTTCCAGCCCTGTACGTTATCAGTTTAAAGCGCTTCACAACACGCCTAATGTCGGAACGCCCAATAGCTAGTAAACCTCTCCCCTCGTGTGCCCACACGCCACTCAACCTGCTTTGAGGATGCATATATAGTGTCGGATGCACTAGGAGAGCCTCGGAGGCAGAGCCCGTGGGCAAAACGAGCGACACCTGAGGTGTCCCATGGGATGCACCAGATTCTCCGCCACGACTACACCCCGAGGCAGCAGCCTGAAAGAAACTGACCGTAGCCAAAACCGCATTCAGCTGCGGCCGGCTCTTCCTTCATGCGCACACAGCATGCACACCATCCTAGAAAGACTAACTCAAGAAGTAAACTATAAAAGCACACAGAATGCTACATATGTAACTTGCCATCCTCCCGCTCACCAATGGACACTGATGCATTAATAGGATATGTAGTTGGCTGTTCAGTGAGCGACTACTAAGCTACAGATTGAATGAATTTACACTTAAAAAAACTCGAGATTAAACCTCTTAAACAGGAAAACAGGCAGGAAATTTAATAAAAATAGCACGAGGAAAACATAGAAGATAAACACTTAACTTTCCGCTCTGTAGACGTATATCAGTCGAGAGCTGGAGCAAATTTGGAGTTATATTTCCCTGACAATGGCAATATCCTGTCAAGAATAGGCGACACAAAAACTCAATAATCGAGATTTCCTCACCACTTTTCCAAAAACTTTGAACTGCTTGTTATGTCCTCCTGATGTCAAGTCACTTCGTCAATCAGTGCCCTCTCAAGCAACAGGAAGCCTCGCATCCCAGGCTATGAGAAGAGTTAAAAAACTGTGCTCAAGTCTAGCCGCCAACTCGGCGGTGTCTGTTGAACCTGTAGTGCGTCAGAGCTATTTCGTCATGATTTTTGGAAAACCACGAGATATTAATCTGCTGAATGCACTTTTCTTAACATTGACCAAATGCCTACCTCCTGACGTCTGAGTGCAGTCGTCTGGATGAACGCTTTCAACTCGGCTACCCAAATTGGAAACGCGCAACAAACTGCATGGTAGGTTGGGCACCAGTGTGAAGATAACCAGGACCACTTCCCAAGACAACAGAGGGGTAGCTGTACCTGTCGTTCCCCCACTCGCAGTTCTGTGGAGGCTTTATTCCTTTGTCCCACAGGGGGCTGCTTTCACCATGCCGTTTGTAACCCCGCTGTGCTTTCCTATTCTAAAGCTCACCCAGAAATGCAATGAATATAAAAATGGTTCAAATGGCTCTGAGCACTATGGGACCCAACTGCTGAGGTCATTAGTCCCTTAGAACTTAGAACTAGTTAAACCTAACTAACCTAAGGACATCACACACATCCATGCCCGAGGCAGGATTCGAACCTGCGATCGTAGCGGTCTCGCGGTTCCAGACTGCAGCGCCAGAACCGCGCGGCCACTTCGGCCGGCCTGCAATGAATATAGCCAGCACCAAGTTAAATTAAAGAATATTAAGAAAGAGGAAATGAAGTTAGAGCAATCACTGTAATCCGTCTAAGCTTTTGTAATAGCAGTCTCTGTCTAGATCAATTTCGATTCAGTCGAATTATTTATCATAAATAAATGAAAAATATGAGCCAAACAGCTTGCCACTTTTCACATTTGCCAGTGCATTAGTGTGTCAACGTAGGGAGAGAAGTACTATTTTGTGTCAGTCGTAGGCTGTTAAGAGTTGGTTCTGTCCGGCACGGCGTGTAGTTCGACAGCCTTTTAAGTTGTTTGGTTCATATTTTGCTTAGAGTGGTTATTGTTCCCTTGGCTGTTTTTAGACGCCAATTTCTGAAGATGTAGTGCTGTTCGTATGCTCGTCCGCGGCCTATATTTTCCATCGTTGTGCCGTTGATCGACCAAAACGGAATTGGTTAAATGTTGGCCGGTCCTTACGCCGTCCCTAGTTTGGGTTCCCATCCGATTATTTAACTTCAACTCTTGGCTGCCTGTCTCACCTTATCTTATGTTTGAGCTACCTTCTCAGGCCGACCCTTGGAACACTTCTGAGCAGCACATGTTTTGTTTGTTTTAGATTGTGATTTTCATTTTAGTTTGAAGTATTGTTCAAGGCCTTCGGCCATGTATTAATTCAGCTCTTTTTAAATTTTTCATAAAGACCTTCAGCCACGTTAAATTAAAATTTTGAAGGTGGACTTTATTTTTTTTTAAACATTTTTTTCTTTAAAATTTGTTCTATCTGAAATTGTTTGTAATCCAGGATCCAAGCCGTTAGTTGTTCAATGTGTTACGTGTGGCCTTCAGCCGAGGATTTACGTGAACCTCTTTTGATAAGGCCTTTAGCCAAGTGTAAATGAAAATTTTTTATAAGAAGGAAGGGGTTTATTTTAAATTGTTTGTCTAACTTGTTGTTCAGGCCTTCAGCCGTCGTTTCAAATTTGTTTGTGGCCTTCAGTCGCGCAGTGAGTTAATATTTCTTTAATTAGGCTTTCGGCCGTTCTGTTGTAAGTTTAAAAGGAATTTCCTGGTTGAAAAAATTGTTTATTAATGTGTTTTAGTTATAGTTGTCCTTCAGACGTGAAGTGTAGACCTTCAGCCGCTAATTGTTCTCAACTGCATGTTTTGTTTTTTCAAAAAGGAAAAATAAATTTACCTTCCATTTTAATTGCTTTTGATTTATAAGCCAGGCCTTCAGCTGTTCTTGTTTCTCGTGTAGTTTTGGGCCTTCAGCCCAGAAAGCATCTCAAGTTCTTTAACTAGGCCTTCAGCCGTATTGTTTAATTGTGATCTGTTAAAGCAATTTGTAAATGAGTGGTTCTTAGAAAAATAAAGTTGTGTGTTTGATTGTGCAACTCTCAGTAACAGTTTACAGCCCCATCCACAATCATAACCTTATCCTGTGCGCTCTATGAGTATCTACCTAAACCAGGTTTCAGTATAATCGTATGATACCTTAAGAAAAGACATTGAATGGAAACTTTCAAATATTTAAGACACAGTAACTTTCTGTAGTTCCTGTCAGATTTATTTCTGGGGGACGACACGTTCTATACTGAAGAAAGATGAAAAAAAGACACTTTTGGAATCTTTCCTTCTCGCGCATAAGTTTCTGCAGATGCCCCCGATTTCATTCGTTCTCTAAAAACTCGTCGTGTTTGAGGTTCGTATAATATTAGAATTGGATACGTCTAGCCTTCTGTGTTTATCGGCTAATAACGCCATATGACTTCCGGTTTCTTCAAAAGTTGCTAATGAACGACAGTTGCTGCTGTATTCGCAGCAGTTGACTCCCTTGGCATGAGCTGCTACCTCCAGAAATCATTAAGCGACGCAAGAGCTCTGGTGTCTGGCTGTTTGTTCTGTGCCACCGTCAAGATGAATAAGTGCGATTCCTGCAGAGGCAAGAGGGCGCAGGACTCGGCCCCCAGAGAGCAAAGCTGTTTAAAATTACTGCAGACAGAGGCGCCAGAAGATGGCAGTCAGAGGAGACAACTTTTATCCCGCGCTCGCTACATTTCCGCCACTTTACGGTATTCTCCCGGCTACCCCTCCTTCTGCCGCCTCGCCCGGCCCGACCGTGGGTCGCCTATGTCGACAAATGAGTGACGGAGGAGAACAGCGCCGCCAGTCCCCGGCGGCCGAGATTAAAAACGCAGCGACGCGCGTCAAATACGCCTCATATTGCAAATGGCTTTCATTAAAACAAATTACTTTCCTTACGAATGTTGCCGACTGTAACAAGAAGAGACAGCAGTAATAGAAGGAAACTGGCACGAGGGGTAAGGAGAGGCGCTTCCGCGGAAAAGAACGGCCTCACTTTTCAGCAGTTGGTGAACTGACTCGCAGAAATGAGTTCGCCAGAGGTGGCGCAGAAGAAATGTGCTCAGGTGCTATTTCACTGCTCACTGATGTCCGAGGTAAAGAAGTGGCAGCTGGAACTCTGTTACTAAATTTATAAGCTTTTAAAGAATCAAGGCATTCATGACATTATTCTCCTGATGGAGAGGCTACAGATAGTAATATTTTGTGTCCCCCTGCCCCATCCCCGTCGCCACACGTCTTCTTTTAAAGTCGCAGTGTTTCGACTCTTTTGATACCAGCGTTCATCTCTTTTGATCAAGGCTTCTCTTAGCATATATCCATGGATACTGGAATCAGGATAGTGCTTATTAACATGTGACAATTATTTTCGTGACTGCAGCCCCAGTCTGTGAAATACGAAGGCTGTCCAGAAAGTAAGTTACGCGAAATGAAAATCACAGTGAAAATCAGAAATGTTTCATTTGTAACAGTTAGCTACACCTTTCAGCTACTTCTCTACGTAGTCGCCGTTCTGACTCAGACATTCGTCGTAGCGTTGTACCAACTTTCGAATACCCTCATCATAGAAGGCAGCCGCCAGAGCTTTCCGCCAATTCTCTACGCTGGCCTAAAGCTCGTTGTCTGTGCCAGAATGTTGTCTTCCTAGCCAGCGGTTCGTTTTAGCAGAGATGAAACTCAGTGGGAGACAATTACGGGCTGTATTGTGGGTAACCAAACATTTCCAATTGAAACGATGCAAGAACATCTTCATTGCCCCTGCAGAATGAGGCTGAGAGTTGTCTTGAAGAAGAAACCGCACGACAGTTATGTAATGTTGGTTGCATAGCTTCAGGGGAAAATTCTCACTAGGCCCTCGTACTTGGCGGGAGACACTATTTTCTATAACATCTTTACGCGCTCACTAAGAGCTCAGGAATGAAAAGAGCGACATAATTCTACCTAGAGTTATACTAGAGACACTGCCCAACACATCTTTGCAAAGCTTTATCGGATTTTCATAGTCGTTTCCATTTCGCGACCGATCGTAACTTACTTTCTGGACAGCCCTCGTACAAAAGAAAGGGCACTGACTTGAGAAATAATCTTCCATTTCTTTACTGCTCAAATGGCCTCTGAGACGCTGCTGCACTGCAAAATGTCTTACATAGAACTTGCTACAACACTGTATGTAACATGTGAGAAATAATACAGCTTCAAGTCAGAAAAGAAATCTTGAGGGATGCTTATGCGTACATTTAAACCTGGCGTTTTCGTAAATACAGTGAAACAAACACTCCAGCAATTAAGGCATCTTGACAATGTGAATTATGCCATAGACAACAGTGCGGCCACTTATCCTGCTAGACTTCATCAAAACATTTAATACTGTCAGCTTGAGGGATGGCAGACTACCATCTCACTTTAACAACATTTCCTATGTGTGGTTTATGATTTTTTTACATTGGGAAATTGTGGGCGGAATGTTCTTATAACTGGACGTGTAACCTGTAGAGAACTTGCACCCCAGGGGCTGTAGTGGAGACAACAGAGAACAGGAAGACAAATGAATTGGGGGTCATAAATGCTGAGTACAGCGACCTGGGTGTGTGAGTGATTCTGGGAAGCAGTGCTCAGTGGAGCGTTCTTGCAGAGGGACTTCTGAACCAGCCCCTCTCCTCCTCCTGCTTAGGGTTGGTCAGAGAGGCATCAATTTGCAAAATATTTTACCTGGGCTAGGTAACAGTCTGTCGCAAAGGTGGCCAGTTGGTGGGAAATGGGTGGAGGAAGACATTTAAGAGAGACGGCTGTAAACTGAGCGTTTGTGTAAATGGTGGGAAAGTCATGAAACTCCAAGCTGGGATGATATGGACAGAGCTCCCGGTGCACGTGTTTAGTGGATGCAAGACTGTAACCCCCTGAAGCCAAGAAGTCGCCAGGTTCTTTAAGCGAATAGCAAAAACATATATGTCATGGGAACGACTGTCTGCGGAGCTTAACAGCATTATTTTAGAAACTGGAAATGGTTGACGCAGAAAGATTAGATCCCTCTGTGAATGAGGTGATCCTGTCTAGGTAGATTTTTGTTGCCAAAACATTACCATGCTTACTGTGAGAACGATGACTTCCTGGTCCAAATTATTCTTTTTTCAGACAAAAGAGATCTGGAGTCACTGATTTGCTCCTGTCAGGATATGCAAAGTGAAGGCTTGCTCCCCCAGTGTGGGAACCCCGGTGCTGTGTCTGGATTGGCTACCAGGCCAACAGTACAGATTAAAGTAAATATAGTTAGTTTGATTGGTTCATGCCATGTAGGGGCAGTTTCGTTTTTCCGACGCTTGGTGGGAAGTGGTTATGTTTCTTTGTCTTCTGTATCTTGTGATCCTCTTCTGGTGGAGGATTTCAGGTCTTTCCCTAATGGACGAGACTTGTGGTCTGTATCTTTTGGTGAAGTAAGAGCCTGGGGCAGATTCCAACTGTACCAACAGTGGAACTACATATCATCTCGCACATTTCGTGTGTCACGAGGGTGAACTTATGCGTCCTGAGTCAGCTGTCTGACATCTGGCAATTCCAGCATCCACCGTCGTGGCTGTGTATCAAATTGGTTTAGCCAGTAAAGCGAAAGGGTGCACCTCACACTGAAATCTGCTGGGATTTCAGGGCTCTGATACGAAAGTTTTCTTGTAATTCTGATAATCAGAATGCCAGGCCCTGTAGTTTGCATATTTTCATGGAGGTGCCAGAACATTACAGCTGCCACAGTACATCGCTGCTCGCCAACACTGCGCCGTTTTCTACTGCTGTCTGAATCAAGCTAAAATACTACTGCACCCGAGTGGGGTTCTTAAATGATATCCACAGCTCCCTGTTCTCCGCTGAACCATAGTTTGTGGTATATTTGGTCATAGTTGATTCCGTTTGAATAGAGCTGTGCCTCACAGTGGATTCATGCAAACCAAGTCGGATTGCACTGTAAAAGAAATTAATTCAGAGGAGAATTTGTACAGCCTCCACCCCAATGTATGCTTTGCCAATCATACACCATTCCATTTCTGATTTGTGTCTGTCATTTTTGTGTATGATTTATGAACTAGTTGTAGTTACGAAAGGATTAATAAAGCTTGTCATCATATGGTAAACTTAAATATGCCAGTGTTCTCATTCATACTGTTTTCATTTTATTGTGGTGGCACACGGGTATACCAGTAATTTCAGCTTCAGTCTAGTTAAATTAATTAATTTTATTATTGATTTGGTTTCTGAAAGTAACCACAGGCATAGAAAATAATAGTGCCTTGAGAAAATTCACTAATTCATATATATAAATTAAGAGTGTAGCTCACAAATTGAAGGTTATTAAGAAGATTACACTTTTCTTTCATTTAGCGTCACTCAGACATATGTTTATGACTAAAGGAAGCGACGGATTGGAAACTTTGGCATACTACTTTTGAGAACTGAACAGCTAAGAATTTCGAATAGTTAGCTTAAGTGGTTTGAAAGTCACTTAAGAAGTAGTCAATGTAGTGTTGTTTCTGGGAGTGAAAAGTCATCCTCGAAGAATGTTCTCTCTGCAGAACCACAAGGTTCATCCCGCTATTTTTGTACTCTGCCGTATGTTAAATAGTCCTGAACTTCATGAAAATTTTGTCCTATTCTCTTCGGCGACGTCCCAACACCGTACCAGAAAATGGTGAAGAACTTGGGTGCAACATCTGTGCAGAATATTCTGGCCCCACGTGCAGGGACACTTCTGCTTGCCTCTACGTCCTCCAGAAATTTGGAATATATTCCCAACTCCCACAGAATGTAAACGATACATTTGTGCAATCACTCGTTCTGTCGATCCTCCATTACAGGAAATCCGACTCATGTGCAATGCTCGCGTAAATGTGCAAATGTCTTCTGCCCTAGTACATACGTCCCCTTCTACTGCGCCCCACTGTCCCAGCGGGAAGAGAGGCAAAGGGACACAACTGCAAAAGTCATGGCTGTCGTATGCGCCTTGGTTTCATATTCCATACTTCTCAACATCATAGACCTCAAATGGTTCAAATGGCTCTGAGCACTATGGGACTTAACATCTGTGGTCATCAGTCCCCTAGAACTTAGAACTACTTAAACCTAATTAACCTAAGGACATCACACACATCCATGCCCGAGGCAGGATTCGAACCTGCGACCATAGCAGTCGCGCGGTTCCGGACTGAGCGCCTAGAACCGCTAGACCACCGCGGCCGGCAACATAGACCTAAAAAAGTTATTATTTGTCTTTGGCGCGCTGAAGACACAATAAAATTTTTGTCGGGCGCAGACTGTCGGCATACGGGTAGGCGCAGGCGGTTTCGCAGATTTTCATGCCTCAGGTTGCCACATAATCGTGTCTTAGTTAGTTTCATAATCGAAAAAAGTCTTTCACACATGTATGTTGATAAAAACATTTATACTACGTTTGTAAACTCTTAATGAAGACATTTAAGCTCTTCCCAATGGTAACAACATAGAACTCCTTGGCAGTTTTAACGTAAAAAAGAACTGTGTCTTAAATGGGAGTGACATTGCAGTTCGACGCTTTCAACTGGAATAGCAAACGGTCTCGAAAGCAGCTCAAAATAAATGTAAGATTGGCAGTGTCCTAAAATATTTAGGAAGCTATTCCTGTCTTTCAATCCCACAATGGATTGTTCAGAATTGACGTTTTCTTTAATCCCTTTAATCCAGTGAGCCGAGGCAAATAAATGGCGTTCCTTGTCAAAGGTTGTCCCTTTCAAAACGCGATTTTCTTTTTAAATGCATTATTTTTTCCATGAAATCAGAAATAAGCTGCTTCTTACCTTGCAATGTCTCACTGAGAGAAGTCGGTAGTCAACCCTATCTAAATTGCAAGGTCCTAAATCCTTTCTGACCCATTTTCTTTCTTGTTTTCCTTTTACCTTCATAAATTTAACAATAGTGGGTTTTAAACCGAAATCTCGTTCCAAGCATGCCATTTGAATTAACCAACGTACTTTTGAGTAATATCTAACGTATCCATCTTCGTTCAGTTCCATCAAAAACTATTGCAACTGACGAAGTTATAACGCACGCGTCTACAGAAAATTTGCTATACATACCACCAATTCCATCACATGTTCAACGCCTGCATATTTCACATAAAGTGCTTCTCGATGTACGTAAAAATTAATCCCATACAAATCGCTGTAGGTTTACACTTTTCACCATTACCTAAATCTTTGAATACTGTTTGACTGGATTTGTAACAAAGTTTCATAGTAAATTTGCGTTACCCGTCGATTGAGCGACTACATAATAGATACGGAGAATCCTCATCCTTGTAGTCAGTAACTCATGCTCATTTTCAAAGGCCTTCGACTGTACATCGCTAGGTACTATCTAGTGCTCAGCTAGAAAACCACAGCTCGATTTATTTTTTAAATGTATCCCCACTAAAACAGAAATAGATTGTTTCTCACCTTCCATTGTCTTACTGTGGATAGTATGAAGTCAAGTCCACTTACAAAGCGAGTTCTGCAATCCATCCATGCCGCTCTAATTGTCGTTCTTGGTTTACGTTTTTCTTCAGAGATTCAGCAAAGCTAGTTTTAAATCGAAAAATCGTTCCAGGCATGCCCCTAGATTTAACGAAAGTGCTTTTCAGTAACACATAGTCTCCATACTCTTTGTTCATTCCCATAAAAAATTGTAGCAGCTGACCGTGAATGATGTGTGTGACTTCAGAAAATATAGTATCCATGACACCAATTTCATCACGAGCTGCATGCCTGCAGCTTTAGCACAGAGTACTTCTTTATATATGAGACAATGAATCTTGCACAAATCGTCTGTTGATCATTGCAATTTTATGCTCTTTCATCATCAACTAAATCATAAATTCATTCTGCATGATGCTGTGATGTCGTTCCATAGAAAATTCCCGTTAGCCGCTGATTACGCGACTACATAACAGATAATGAGAATTCTCATCCTTGTCTTCTGCTAATCCCATAAATCTTAAAAGGCTTGCGGTGACAGATCGTAGACTGCTCCTTTTTGTGCAAACAGGCACTGGACCTGTGACCTTCTTTTATACTGTGAACAAATAGGGGAAAGTAAACAGCATTGGCCGCACGATTCTACCAAACTGAAGAAAGTCGCACCAGTCAAAAAATACCGCACCGCCATGCCAAATGAAATGCTGCGCCGTATCGATTACTTATGAGAAGGACCGAGTAAAGCCGAGACGTACTATCTAGTGCCGAGATAGGCCGAACCTCGGAACGCACACGAGGAGCTCACTGTGCGTGCGTGCTGTTTAGTACGCCGAGGCCGACCTAACACTTAGTATACAATCGCATTAGACTAAGTGCACGCTAGGCGGCAGGTGTCGATGTGTTTCAGTGTACAGTCCTGAACTGAAAGTATTATCGCAGTGCTGAACTTCTATTACCATGGGACTGAAACTGGACGATAGTTATTTTAAAAGAGAGAGAGAGAGAGAGAGAGAGAGATCTGCTTTGTGTGATCCATTGTCCCAAGAGTATCCCCACAAATATGGTTGCTTGGTAGTAAAAGGAAGTCACCTTACTGTGTACTGCCTAAATCTATTTTACTAGGCAACTGGACTGCAAATTATAATAGATAAGGACTGACCTTTATATTGTTTTTGGTGACGACTTCAAGAAAATACCCCATGCCTTGTGTTTTCTGTAAGACGACAGTTCACTAGAACTGTGGGAGAGGCTCAGCTACACCACATCTTCCAACACATCTTCTCCTCACTGGAAGTAAAACACTACATTTAGCAAGCTCTATAATCATAATTCCGATACTCTACAGTACTATAGGATAGGGACTTCCCCTGGACCCGTGTTCAACGTCACACAAGTAATTTATAGGCACAATCCGCGTAAGAAGAAGTGATGATGGTGCAGTGTGGCGGTACTGTTTTCGATGTGTATGTCTGGCCTGCATTCAAGGAAGCTGGATGAAAGTGAAGGGTAGAAATGTCACCTAATTCTCGTAAATTCCGTGGAGGCGGGCGATGAGCTCTGACATCACGTTTAATCACATACCAGATGTGTTCCATTGGGTTCAGCTTTGGCGGTCTAGGGGCCAGCACATCAACTGGAACTTGCCACTGTGTTCCTCGAACAACTCCACCATACTCCTGGCCTTGTGACATAGCGCATTATCATGTTGAAAAATGCTACTTTGTTCGGAAAACATGATCGTCATGAAGGGGTGCAAGTGGTCTGCAACCAGTGTACGCATTCCTTGGGCGTCATGCTGCCTTGCACGAGCTCCAATGACCCGATGGAAATCCACGTGAATATACCCCAGTGCATAATGTGCCGCTGCCAGGTTGTCTCTATCCGCAATATATGTGTCAAGCTGTTCGCCTAGAAGACGACGGATTCGCGCCCTTCCATTGGTGTTGAAGAAGGTATCGCGATTCATCAGAACTTGTAATGCTGTGCAACTGTACCAACGTCCAATTCCGATGGCCACGTGCCCATTTCAGCCATAGTCGCCGATATCGTGGTGTTAACCTTGGCACATGCATGTGTCGTCAGCTGCGGAGACCCCATCGTTAGGATTGTTCGGTGCACTGTATGTTCAGGCACACTCGTACTCTGCCCAGCATTAAACTATGATGTCAGTTCCATCACAGTTCGCCACCTGTCGCGTTTTAGTAGTCTGCCTAGTCTACGACGTCCGACATGTCTAATCAGGGGTGGCCGACGAACCCCACGACTCTGGACGTCGTTTCACCTTGGTTTCGCCATGTGCTAAAGACACTCACCGCAGTACTCCCCGATCACCCGACAAGACTTGCAGTTTCCGAAATGCTTGTGCCAGACCTCCGGGCCATTACAATCTTTCCTCGGTCAAACTCCGATAGATCGCGTGCCTTCCCCATTCTACACACGGACAGCACTCTCACTGATGCTACATGCACCCAGCGTGTGTCTGACTAGCAGTCATTCCCCGCCAGGTGACGACACTATCGCCTGAACGGCTTTATATGGATAGCAGGTCGGTGGTCATAATCTTCTGGCTGATCAGTGTACTGACAGACGCTGAGTATGCCGATAGCGTATAATATTTGTTTACAGGTTTCATAATGGCAATGTTGCTGCTGCTTGTGGAGAATGCGATGGACGATATCCCAAATGTAGAGTACCAGGTTAAAAAGAGTTTACCCATGTTTCCACTAAACTCGTGATACTAGTGCGGATCCCAGCAGTCATATCTCATCCGAATGAACTGACAAGGGAACCTCTCCATCGCACCCCCCTCAGATTTAGTTATAAGTTGGCACAGTGGATAGGCCTTGAAAAACTGAACACAGATCAATCGAGAAAACAGGAAGAAGTTGTTTGGAACTATGAAAAAAATAAGCAAAATATACAAACTGAGTAGTCCATGCGCAAGATAGGCAACATCAAGGCTAATGTGAGCGCAGTAGCGCCGTGGTCCCGTGGTTAGCGTGATGAGCTGCAGAACGAGAGATCCTTGGTTCAAGTCTTCACTCGAGTGGAAAGTTTACTTTCTTTATTTTCGTAAAGTTATGATCTGTCCGTTCGTTCATTGACGTCTGTGTTCACTGTAATAAGTTTAGTGTCCGTGTTTTGCGACCGCACCGCAAAACCTTGCGATTAGTAGACGAAAGGACATGCCTCTCCAATGGGAACCGAAAACATTTGATCGCAAGGAAAACACGTCTGATATATTCTATACGACGCTGGTGGCAGCATGTGAACCACATGATAGGAATATGTTGTCGACCCACCTAGCCTGTACACATGGCGAATGGGTAAAAAGATTCTTCTACCTTGCCAGATTTAGGTTTTCTTGTGGATGTGATAATCACTCCCAAAAAAGTGATGAAAACATAAGAGTTTGTCACATAAAGTGCAACAAATGAATGTAACAGTTTCACAGTCGCACAGTTTTCCCTGTGCTATGTCAAAACATATCTTTTCAACGTTTTAAAATGTTTCCGTGTGTAGGCCGTCAAATCCTGCATATGTCCAAGCAAATCTGAACATGTCCCGGAATTTTGGAGAGCGAAGTTGATTATGTGTGAGTGCCTGAACTTTGATAATTGACACACGATCACGTAAACAATACTGTTCTGTGTACCTGTGCAGCTTGGCAAAATCATAGAATCTTTTCACAAAGTATTTCACTTGCCGAAAACCAAAAACATCTAACGGTTACACAAGACGTGTACAACCTGGAGGAATGGTAAGCTGCTCACGTTAATCATGGGACCACGGCGCTCCTACACTCACAACCTCCTTGATGTTGCCTATCTGACGCATGGACTACTCAGTTTGTATATTTTGCTTATTTTTTTCATAGTTCCACACAACTTCTTCCTGTTTTCTCGATTGATCTGTGTTCAGTTTTTCAAGGCCTATCCACTGTGCCAACTTATAACTAAATCTGAGGAGGGTGCGATGGGGAGGTTCCCTTGTGAGTGTTGTCGAAATAGAGGGATGACTGAGTCGGAGAAGTGTAGCCGTAGAACAAGGGCATGCAGAGATTCTTCACATATCGTTTAACATACAAGATGACGGACATTACCTATATATGGTTTTATCCTTATTATTTACGTCGCATTAAACACCTAAGAGAAGGAAATGAAGGTAAACAATTGTAATTTTGTCATTGATTAGTTTCAATTCGCAATAGCAGTGTTTGCTGATGAAGCTACGCTCGTTATTTCACATGTAATGGTGTCAATAACGTCTGTAATTCACATCGATGGTCCTACGAGAGCTCAAATGCGTTTGTCGAGACATAAGAACGATTCGTTGCAAACATGTGGTGTAATATGACAAGCTTTCTTGAAATGAGAGTCCAGCATTCTTGGAAGAGGTTCCTTTGGTTACGAGGAGCGATATAGTCATCTATCATGACAGGGCCTCTGCACGTCCAGGTCGTCAGGTGCTTGTCGTCTTAACCTAACATTCCCCTGAAAATGGATCGGCAGAAATGGTGACGTAGCTTGGCCGCCAAGGTCCCCTGACCTTGCCACTTTAGATTCTTGCTGTGGGAATGGTTGAAAAGCGGTCTACAACGAAAATGAAAACAAAACTGACGAATTGTTCGTTTGGTTTATGAATTGTGATGCTGCCATAAAAGAACGCTAAGACGACGTCAGAAGAACTACACATGGTGTTAAGAAAATTTGACGGTACATTACACTTGGAGATTAAATTTGTGAAAATGAACATTCAACTTAATCATTTGATTTTGCTTAACACTTTTTGCGAGTGTTTGTTGGGCTATGTTCTGACAGCTGCATCTATGTTACATGACAATATGCTCTGTTCATCCTAGGATCGAGTCTTTAAACAGGACCTACCAGAAAAACTAACAACCATTTCTATCACTTCACTGTGGCAGCCACCACTTGACGTCCGTGGCAAGTAGTTAGTGTCCAGCACAATGATTCTCACGCCATGCGCCTTGTTGTCCAGGGTGCTGTGAGAGAGATCATGTACTTATTGTGAAATAGGAGCCTCTAACAGAGATCGTGACTTCCACCATTTGCGAGGTTTAAATAACCTTCGTAATTTACGCTATCGTAAAACGAAGCACGAGCACACAGTCTGCAGCCAGTGGTTGAGACATCTTTGGTTACGGGCTAGGTAATACTCCATCATGTTTCACTGTCACTCCTCACTATACGCACTTCTCTCTGTTGCTCATCTGAACCCAGTAGTGCCTTGAAACTTCGTCGCAGATTAAAACTGTGTGCGGACCGAGACTCGAACTCGGGACCTTTGCCTTTCGCGGGCGAGTGCTCTAGTGGCGGAATTAAAGCTGTGAGGAGGGGCCGTGAGTCGTGCTTGGGTAGCTCAGTTGGTAGAGCACTTGCCCGAGAAAGGCAGAAGTACCGATTTCGGCACACAGTTTTAATCTGCCAGGAAGTTTCATATCAGCACACACTCATCTGCCGGGTGAAAATTTCATTCCAGAAGTGCCTTTTTAAATATTGGAAGATATTCCTCCCTTCTCCTTTGTCTTTTCGCAGGTCTCAACGGGGTTAGCAGGGTATAGTCTACTAATTTTGGAAACGTTAGTGGTAGTTGATGGCCGGGTTTATATGAAGCAATACTAAGGACTACCACTGCCCCTGTACACACTCGCACACTCGTTACCGTTGTACATCCTTTCCAACCAGATCTTCTTCATTTCGCAGTATTCTTAGGTAATACAGTCTCCTTAAATTTCCTTTCGCCAGAGCTCGCTCTGTCAGAAAACATGTATTTTGTACACTATAAATTCTTGTTATATCTGCCGCTATCATTATTGTTGTTGTTATTAGTATTATTGACATTATTATCATCATTATTCTCATTCTTAGCAGCAACAGCGGTAGTATATGTACTGCAGTATCATAGTCACTATTATTTAATCAAGTTGTCTCTACAGACACTCAAATCATTTTAATACGGGTTTTCATATTAAACTGGTTATTTCTTAGATAACTACGGTGTAGAACAGGTACTGTAAGTGTGAAATCCGTGTCTGTCGCTAAGAGAGGCCCTGATGGCTACAATCAGATCACGTTAAATAAATAAAATATCTGCATATACATACACAATCCGCAAGCCACCATATCTTGCATTATGAAGAGCATCTTTTACCACTACTAGTCGCTCTCTTCCCTGTTACCCATGTAAATGGAAAGAGAGAAAAACAACTACCTATATTCCACAGTACGAGCCATGATTTCTCTTATCTTGTTTTCGTGGTCCACATGCGAAATGTACATTGGCGGTAGTAGAATCGTATTGCAGTCAGCCGCAAATTTTGTCAACAGTGTTTCACGAAAAGAACGTCTTTCTCTCTCCAGAGATTTCGATTTGAATTCTCGAAGCATCTCAGTAACACTCGCGTGCTGATCAAACCTAACGGTAACAAACCGGCAGCATGCCCTTCCTGACGCCAACACGCCTGGGAGAGGTACCCCATCTGTGTGCGTCTACAGTACGTCTATATTCAAGCGTGACAATGCTTTCTCAATGATTGCGTAGCGTGTATCTGAGGCTGGTCGATGATGCTAGTCCGGAATTTGCATAATTGGATGCGGGAAACCGCCTGAAAACCGCATCCATGTTGTCGGCATACTGACCCCCGTCATTAATCCGCCGGGCTGATTCAATGGGAGCCCGGCGCGCCACCCCCTTTCCGGAGGCAGGTGTTTTAACAGTTTAACAGCTCGGCTATACGGGCAGGTAGAAGGTGTTTACTTGCAGCTTTTTATTTTAAAATGATGTTGTTCTTTATCTAGTGAAACTGATGACCAATACAACAACCAATGCCACATTCCCAATGGATGCTTACATACTCAGATGAAAGAAACTGAAGCACTTGAATATAAAAATTAATTCAGGAACTTTGGTAGTGAATAAATTAGCAAATTTTCTCATCAGTGTATGTTTATTTAGTGTATCTAAAACTCTAAGTAGCTTACTAATCCTTAAAAAAAACTCTTCCCCAACAGGCCATGAAGGCCCAACGGAACCGACCGACCGCCGTGTCATCCTCAGCCCATAGGCGTCGCCGGATGCAGATATGGAGGGGCATGTGGTCAGTACACCGCTCTCCCGGCCATATGTCAGTTTCCGAGACCGGAGCCGCTACTTCTCAATGAAGTAGCTCCTCAGTTTGCCTCATAAGGCGCTTGCCAACAGCGCTTGACAGACCGGAAGGTTACCCATCCAAGTGCTAGCCCAGCCCGACAGCGCTAAACTTCGGTGATCTGACGGGAACCGGTGTTACCACTGTAGCAAGGCCGTTGGCTACTAATCTTAAAACGTGCCCTAAATTTCGATGAAGATTGATCGGAAAGTAAGATCCGAATCGCCGTAGCTAGTCGAAAGCCACGTGAACACTGAAAGGAGCATGTCAAACGACGCCATTTGCATTGATACTATCGCGGTGTGCTGTTTACAGTGCCAGTTCAAACATAGTTCACAACAATTGATCTGTCTGTCGACTGTGAAATACGGTCAGTGATTGGGTTTTTGGCACCAAGGAACGTTGTAGCAGCGGAAATGCATCGACAGATAAGTGAGGTGTATCACTCCAATGCGTCGAGGGACGACGAAGTGCGTAAGTGGGTGAGAGCTTTCAAGGACAGACAGGAAAATACCCATGATGAACCGCGGTCAGGCTGGCCATATACGATCCCAGAAGATTTGGTCAAAGCCGTGATCGAAAAGATTTGTGATGACCGGCGATTCACAATTTCAACTTTAACGCTGTAATTTGCGAATGTAGGTAGAATAACTTTGCAAAAACATCTCAGAAGATTTGCAGTTTTGCAAACTGTGTCGTGTGGGTTCCCAGACGGCTCACTGACAAATGAAGAATGGAAATGGCTTGTGCTCTTGGTTTTTTGGAACAATAACATAAGGAAGGTGACGCAATTTTAGCCGTGGGTTTCTCGCATGAGTTACGAGTCTATCAGTCAGTGGAAAGCCTCACGGCATCATGACCAGTCAAAGTCAAGACCAAGCAGACAATCTCAGCACGCGAGTTTATGGCATCCGTGTTTTGGTATACATATGGAGGCTTGTTAGTAGAGTTTACGCAGCAAGGAACAACAATAAACGCAGCCTCTTACTGTTCTGCCCTGGCTAAACTTCGATGTGCAATACAGAATAAGGGAAGCGCCCTTCTGACATCTGGAGTTCTGTTGCTGCATCGCAATACCAGACCTCGTTCTGCCATTAAAACCCAAAATCTGATAAGACCTTTGGATGGGAACAGTTTGTTCATCCGCCGGATAGTCTAGACCTGGCGACGAGCAGTTCTCACTTGTCCCGCTACATTAAGGAATTTCTCGGTGGAAAGTGTTTCATAACAGATGACGAGGTAAAAGAAGCACTTAGAGACTGATTATCTTCACAGGTAGCAGGCGTCTATGATTTTGGGATACAAAAGCTTGTAGAACGTCATGACAAATGTTTAAACAAATATGGCAAATATGTAGAAAAACAGAGAAACATGTAAGGAATTTTTTGAGAAAATCTGTCATGGTTTATGGTTTAGAAGAAATCGAACCTTACTTTCCGAATAACTCCCTTATTAGTAGCCTGATGAAAAGAGAGGTGTTGATTAATTACGCCTTTAAGCAAAAAAGGAAGGTAATGCAAAAATCAAGGTCAAGATAGAAATCTGTAAAGCAGGTGTCCATTCCAGTATTAACAGCGCCCAAGACATTAGCGCTCATTGTTTCCCCAATTTCACTGCAAAAAATAAGTCCATGTAAATCTTTGATGCATGATACATTTCAATTCTCGAGTGAGTTTGGGGCTCTTACTGACGTTATAATGACGGTACCTCCCTTCCTGTTTATTTATACCCCCAAAATAAATCTTGTTTTATCATTGCACGAAATGACCTAATAGTTTTGTGCGTAAAGTGTTTCAGGCACCAAGTCTCGGTTCCCCTGACTACTGGAAGCACACCGTTGTGTAGTGTCTGATATGCTACTCGGCTGAATCTACGGTATATCATGCTGAAAGTCATCTTGTTTCACACCACGGAAGCACGCACCACACAATCTGTAAAAATCAACTTTGGTATTCATCAAGCGAAGGGAATGTAACATGCTGCCCAGTAAGTGTGTTAACAACTTATCGCAAAGTGTGGATCTGAGCACTATGGGAATTAACATCTGAGGTCATCAGTCCACTAGAACTTACAACTACTTAATCCGAACTAACCTAAGGACAACACACACATCCATGCCCGAGGCAGGATTCGAACCTGCGACCGTAGCGGTCGCGCTGTTCCAGACTGTAGCTCCTAGATCCACTCGGCCACGCAAAGTGTGGATTAACAGTTTTTTTCAAAGAGTGGAAAATAATGTTACTGGCCACAAACTAGACAAATGAAAGAATTACTGAATGTATACGTACGTTTCCGTTCCCAATTTTCAGTATCTCCTCGCAGACGATTAGAGTTGTAATGCTTCGTACCTTCACTACGTAGCTACGGGGAAGAACACGAATGTCTCTTTATCGATTTCAGTTTGATACCAAACACGAACACACGTTTTACATTGGTTTAAAAATCACTTCAATTGAAAGCTGGATATGTCTCGCCAAATACATCTGTGTTTTTTTAATTTTTTTTTATTTGAGCAACCTGCATGAAATCAAACGTCCATTTAAATAGCAGCGCCAGTGTATGTTCAGCGACGTATACAGACGGTAAATAAAGAGTGCAAATTTAGGTCACCGGCTAAATTCTGTTGGCGGTTACATGTTTGCTTTCACTTCCTTTTATTCTCTGAGCTCCAGCCATTACCTTAATTAACAGTTCCGAACGTACAAACTCTACACGACTTAGTGAAAAATTTCAGCAGACAACTTCAGTTTAAACAGATCATGAGACAAAATGACTTACTTTCGTTATTTCGTTGCAATGACACTTATGAGGAGACGCGCAGTGCTAGTCGTAGTTTCTTTATAACTATAGTAAAGGAGATTTCAACCAGTTACTAGTTGGTGGAAGAGTCACTAGACAGATCACAGGCAGCCTATTCGAAACGTCGTGGTGGAACGAATTTATCAAATGGTTCAAATGGCTCTGAGCACTATGGGTCTCAACTTCTGAGGTCATCAGTCCCATAGACTTAGAACTACTTAAACCTAACTAATCTAAGAACATCACACACATCCATGCCCGAGGCAGGATTGGAACCTGCGACCGTAGCGGTCGTGCGGTTCCAGACTGTAGCGCCTAGAACAGCTCGGCCACTGCGGCCGGCCACGGATTTATCGCCAGTATTTGGACAGGAAAGAAAGGAGTGGTGGCTCGTCGTCATGAGCATATACCTTAGTTCTATGGGTTAGAATGAAAACATCTCTGTTATCTCTCATGGACTGAGGCCATCTGACATCGGCGACGGATGTGGACACTAAACTCAGTGGGTCTGTCGAGCACGTTTCCTTACATTTCCGTACAAAAATAATCACCAAGTCCTTGAGAGACATAGCTACCATTGAGATACAATACACACATCCCAGAAGAAGTGACGAGATACACGCATAGATCTGAGAGGGAAAAACCAATGAGATGCTGAAGGAAGTGAAGGAATGAATGGATGAGTGTAGGTGGATTTAATGAAAAAGAAATGAGAGTGAAAGAATGAAAAAAGAAACGGATAAATAATTTCATATGGAATGAAGGAATCACGGAGAATATTAATGAATGAAGTATGGAGATATTGAATTAATTAGCAAATGAATAAAAGAAGGAATAGGCGAATAACTGAACGAATGTATGAAGCAACAAAAAGATGAGTGTCTGACTGAAGGAGATATTGGAGTTATTCAACAACAAATAAAAGAGGGAGAGAATAAAGTAACCTTTACATAAGTGAATCGAGGAAGAAAGAACAGAAAGAAGTAATAACTACCACAGCTTCCTGTACTGGTAACATTATTTTTATAAGACATTGAGCACTAACTTAGCTGAACAGTGATGGAATAGGAACTGTGGCGTCGAGCATCAAGATAATCTTCTTGGAATCCGCCTAAGTGTTTTATGGAAACCGTGGAAGATCTAAATAAGTGTAACTATATGACAATTTGAACCCTACTCATCACAAACGTGAATCCAGAGATTTTAAAATGTCACCTCAGCCCACACAATTGCCATTTAGGTGTCTGAGTCTATCCATCGTAATCTTCTAAACACAACGCCTTACAATATTTATTTCGTTATTACTTCATCTCTTGATGTGTTAGAAGTGGAAAGAGTTAATAGTTGAATGCTAACATAAAGGTACCATGTGGTTCAAAGACATGAACCGCTGAAACTGTTCGTAAACGTTTTCCTGTTGGCTCTTCTTATTCTCCAGTAGACGTAACTGTCCCACTTACCATTTTTATTCACTTTCCGTTGCGCAAAGTAGTTAAGATCTCTGTCTCGTTGTGAACACTGTACCAGATTTCCACATCCATTTTCTTTTTCCCCTTCGCTCTCTCTGCCAACTTACCTTTTTTTTCGCTTTTCTAGAGACCATCAACTTATTCTTCAGATCTGATTTCTTCTTACTGCTGCCTTGCATTTCTGTTCAACGGAAACATTGATTTTATGAGAAAATAACAATAGTAATAAATTGACATTACTGTAATGCTATACATTCATTACTATAACTATAATTATCCGTCTTGGCAGACAAGAAATAGAAATTGTTCTATAACAGAAATTGAAGCTGCATGCGAGATTTATTGGGCAAGATACAGTATCAAAGGGTGGCATTAACTTATAACTGAGTCGTTCCATCAACCACGAGAAGTAATCGAAAACTTTAGATAAAACTTCATCTCACTTGTACATACTCTACTGGCCAGTAAAATTGCTACACCAAGAAGAAATGCAGATGATAAACGGTATTCATTGGACAAATATATTATGCTAGAACTGACATGTGATTACATTTTCATGCGATTTGGGTGCATAGATCCTTAGAAATCAGTACCCAGAACAACCACCGTAATAACGTCCTTGATACGCCTGGGCATTGTGTCAAACAGAGCTTGAATGGCATGTACAGTTTGTAACAACAACTATACTATAGTAATTACAATAAATTTTTCTTCTGAATTTCGATAAATTAATATAATCGATGTTCTGATTCCATTTCTTTTCTTTTCATGTCAATATGTTGAAGAAACTGTAGACAATTTTCGATGTAAATTTTAATATTTATGTAAAATCTCAAGCAATGTTATAACAAAATTGAAGTGTAACTAATGTTGAAACTATTGTAAGATGTGAAAGTTGTAATTGTGCGCCTGGTCCATGCGTAGGCAATGTATTAGGATATGTGGAATGTAGAACCTTTGGTGAATACCCTATCTGTAGGGGAGCGGAAAAAGGTGGATGGCAGGCGAGCGCGGGAAAATGCACACGGGCGCGGCACGGCATAACGGGCTCAGCAGCAGTACTAGTCGGAGTTGGGCATCGGTCTGAGGAACACGTACCGGATCGAGGAGGCTATCCTGGAAAAAGTGGTTCCATTGAGCCTCGGATGTGCCGTGTCCGACGACTATACAGCATGGCTATATTCTAATGACACTGGATTGAAAAGGATTACGACGCCAAGAAGAAGCAAAGTGCCGCTACAGCAAAAGCCATAGCTGTGATTGTATGTGTGCTGTGCGCCTCGCCATCTCGCCGCCCACCAACCGCCGCATCGACTTGCACAGGTTGAATCTTTAGAATTGTATTCGTGTGGACCAGTGTTAATTTTGTTCCTGACAGTTCAATAATAACTTAACTTTTACCAGATTTGTTCTATCAATGAATTATCCTAATCACTAACCTAGACAGGGTCCTTTCCACATGTTGTGCAATCCGAGTGTCCCAAAATGAAGATTTAAAGTTTATGTTAATAAGAATTAACTGCAGACATATTTATGCTAGAATGAATCTTAATGAGCTTTATTGTTAATGAAAATATGAGTAAAGAGCAAAGGTCTGACAGAGTACTAAGATAAATTTGGAATTGACTTAGTAAGGAAGTTTAATTAATTTGAGACAAAAATAATGATAGTTAAATGAGGAAGATTAATAATTCATATTTTTTAAATATTGAGTAATTAATGTTTCCAATAGTTAATGGTTTCAACATTGTGATCATAACAGTTTCAGGGTCCCCCCCCCTCCCACCCTCTTTCACTCTTTTCTTTTCTATTCATTTAAATTAACCTAAATTTATCAGTGTTTTACCATTATTAAAATTGACGTTGTATGTGTGTGTGTCAAAAGTGCTATTTCTAGGGTGACCTATGTCCGATTTCAGTCGGATCAATAGACAAAACGCAGTTCGTAGTAATCATTGTAGTGTAATGTTGTGTATTTATAGCTTGTTCAAACTAGTACAAAAAGGGAAAATCTTAATTTAGTAGATTTTTCTGGCACTAAAATCCACCATATAATACAGTATTACTACGTGTGGTTATGCTTGCACGTACATCTACTTGTACAAGGAAAAAACTCACTCAATGCCTAATTAGGCTGGCGACCGTATTATTAACCATTAGTAGCATCCGTAGTGTACGTTTCTTACCTGTCCTAATGCGTAATTGCACTTATACTTGCTTGACGTATCATTGTTGTTACTGACTGGGTATAAGTCTGGTTTTGCTTCCATTTAGGTACACGCGGTCAACATATGTACTAAAATCCTTTCCTATAAGGTGAAGCCCATCAACTTATCATAGTACAGGCTTTAAAGAGTTAACGTACGCCCGAGAGTGGACGTTACAAGTGGCGACCGTGACAGGACATCTAGTTGTTGTCGGTCACAATTTAATGTGAATACCGAACAGTGGATGTTCAGTGGCTCGAATTGCAATAGTATTCGGTAAAACAAATAGCAGTGAACGTCAAGTACGGTAGTGTGGTGTAGCGTATATTCAGTATGGACAGGGAAGTAGACGGGGTAGATGTGCCAAGCGTAATGGAAGAGGCGCATGGCAGTAGCAGGAGTTTACGCGGCCAGATAACAGATGGCGTTAGCGAAAGACAGTTGGCGTACATACAATACCACGAACATGTCAATGAACAGATTGAAAGGTTGAGATCGCCTCGAACACAGCAAGGAATAAAACAGGAAGTAGAGGGTGACTTTGTAGATGTTAGTGGGTATGTGAATGAATCCACTGACATGTTTGATTCTTCACAGATAAAGAAAGAACCGAAAGAAACTTTTGAAGTAGGATCGGAACACACCGATTCTGTAGAACAAAACAGTGTGAAAATTTTAAGCATGAACGATTTATTTGAACAATTAACCAAACAAATTGCAGGACAGAGTGAGCAGCTCAAAATACAGAACGATCAGCTTAAGACACACGTTGATCAGCTTAAAGCACAGGTTGAAGAACAAGGAATTAAAATTAGTAAACAAATAGAACAGGTAGAACAAAAAGTGGGTAGTTTAAGTTCTGTGGTAAATACTATGAAGTTTGAAATTGACACTATTAATAAGAATATGGATACGATGTAGGGGGAAACTGACAACATTAATAGTAGGTTTGATGTTGAAATTCTCAACATCCAAGAGAAAGTAGAGCCTCTGGTCGAAACAAAAGTAGACGAAAAAGTTTTCGGTCTCAAAACTGAGATCGTAAACGAATGTCAACATGGAATCTCGCAATTGAAAAAGGCAGTTTCAGACACCGAGAGAGATTTAGGCGAAAAATTTACCGGATATGTACGAAAGTGTGAACAAAATACTTCGAAAATTCAAGGCAAAATTTTCGATCTAGAGAGTAAAATTAAAGATAGACCTGGTGTTGTTTGTGATGGCACACCAATTACGAAGCTATTAGAAGGTGAGGAACGCTTTGATCCCGCCAAGAAACATAACGGATGGCATCCGTTAGATTTCATCAAACATTGCGAGAGAATATTTCCTGAACACTTATCTGATCAGGAAAAGATAAACGTAGTAATTAGCGCCTTAGCAGGTGACGCTAAGCGCTGGGGAATTAATTTGAATACCGAACGAATGACATTCGAAGAATTCAAGCAAAGGTTTACGGAAGAATACTGGTCAGAACAAAAACAGGATCATTTGTGGCGCGAGTTTATCATGGCCAAGCTTCATGATAACAGGGGCAGGAATTCTTTGAGAGATTTCTGCGAATATTTGTACCGGAAATTGACGCATTTAAGAGGCAGAAGATCAGATTCAGAAATTATCTGGGAGCTATATAAAAAGCTTCCAGAAGATTCAAAGAGATACTTGGGAAGCAATCATCGCAGCTTCCAAGCATTTCTCGAAAGGGTCGAAGATGAAGACCATTGGCGCGAAAGTTGTGCCAATTACCAAAACTTTGGTAACCGAAATAACCCTAATAATGACGAGAGAAATGACGGCGAAGGGTTTCGAGTCAATATGATACAGAGAGGTAGAGGTAGAGGCAGAGGCCGAGGAAGTTATCTAGGTCGCGGTAGAGGATACACCGCGCAAAATAATAACGACGCGGGAAACTGATTTCCGCGAACGTTGCGGGCCAAACGGAAGCGGACAATATATACCGGCCCCGATTTAAGAAAATTTACCGAATTGACAGTAATATTATGAGACAGGTTAGAGACAGGCGTGGAACGACGCAACGTGTTGTTGCGAAACAAGCGTCAGGTGCGGGCTTAAATGAGTCATCGTTGCCGCGCAGAGCGCTACATGTTAACAGGCGAGTGGAGCATCAGAGGGCAACGGCCCAGCCTAGCAAAACAGCTGTTCAGAGAGAAACCAATAGCAATGCGGCAGAATTAGATACGAGTACTGCCGTAAGTACTGGTGCATACATTACGAGTGGTAATTCCGTGGCGAAGGAAGTAGTAGATGAAACGGTGGAGACAGAGAGAGGCGCGGTTAGCAGTGTTAGCAAAAAAGTAAATGGCGAGAATGATCTAGCAGAAGTAACTGATTGGTGTGTGCAGATCGACGATCTGTACAAGAGCCTAAAGCAATGTGAGTGGGAGGATGTTAAGAAGGAGTATGAGGCAAGGAAGTTGATTAGTGAAAAAGGAGATAATAGGGACGTCGATAAGGTGACGTGGCCCAAAGTTGAAGAGGAGAGAGTAAACAGCGCCGCGCTGAGTACGCGTGCGGCCGATAGGACGATGATTAAAGATAGGAAGGAATTGGAGGATGAAATATTAAGCATTGACGAGGAAGCAACTTCTGTTAATGATCCGCCAACAGTACGAGCTGCTACCGAAAAGCACCGTGAGGAAGGAGCAGGCAATTACCTGAAAATAATTGAAGTCCACGAGGATTACACGAAATTTGAATTAACAGTAGATGTGAGTAAAGCTGATAATGAGGACGTTTTGCCGAAAGAGGATACTGAGTTAAAATCTAAACCTGACGAAAACGCAGAGGAAGAACTTAGTGCCTGTCTCAGAAAAGCTTTTATGTTAGAACCTGAAAGCGATCCAGAATGGTCGGATTCGGATGATAGTTCAGATGACGAATATTTCGGTACTGGTGAAAATAATGGGGATGCAGCTAATTGCGATAGTGTACCTAAAGATGACGAAGTTTCAAAACAAAACCCAGATGTTGAGACTGAACAAAGAAAGAAAGAGCCACCTGACGACTCAGGGTCTATTTTACAAAGAGTTCAAGTAATTAATGATTTTGAACTCCCGGAACCAAAGAAACCGCCAGATATATGTTGGGTGAATGTTAAAAGCATATCTTGGGACGATGTTATCGTCGACCCGGATTTGCTTAGGGAGGATCACAACAATGAAAAACATTCGACGGTGAAACAAACTGTAATACCAGTTGAAATTTATAATGTGAAATTGCAAGTACTTCTTGATACTGGATCTCAGATAAGTGCAATCTCCCAGTCGTTTTTCGAACACATTTGTGATAAGCCTGGACTAGTAATTATGTCAGTGACGGGTGTAAAAATTATTGGTGCTACGGGCAAGACTAGCAAGCCGGTAAAGAACCAGATTTTGGTTGAATTTAGTATAAAAGGACAAAACTTTGAACACGATTTTTTGGTTGTGCCAGACTTGAGTACTGAAATGATTCTGGGAATAGATTGGTTGGATAAAGAGAAGGTTATTATTGATTGTAGCCAGGAAGTGATCAAAATTGATAGTACATCTAGGAATTTAGAAGTAAAATTTGAGGAAAGTGGGAAGGTGTTCGATTCAGATATTGATTCTTTATTGTTGGAGATTGACCAAGGGAATGATGGTTTGACAAACAAGTATGAGGTGTACCATGCCCAGAGGTTAATAAATGAGAGTGACAAGCAGGGGCATGATTTTAAAGAAATGGTGGAAAATTTGAAGGGAATATCTCCCGAACAGAAAACAAAATTGCTTGGTATTTTAGATGGTAACAGCACCGTATTTTCGGACAAACCTGGCCTAGTTAAGAACTTTGAATACCAGATTGAGACGATAGAGCATAAACCTTTCTTTGTAAGACCGTTTCCGATACCCATATCAAAGAAGCAGGCTGTTCAAGTGGAAATAGATAAAATGATAGAATGGGGTGTAATCAAACGGAGTAGCAGCGAATATAATAGTCCCCTTATCATCGTGAACAAAAGGGATGGGGGAGTGAGAGTAGTTATCGACGCCAGGACTTTGAACAAAATTGTAAAGAAGGAAATAGACAGACCTGAAAATCTGGACGAAATGCTCCAAAAATTTTATAACGTGAAGTATTTAACCAGTCTGGATATGACCGCCGGATACTGACAACTCCCATTAAGTAAAGAATCCCGTAAATATACCGCTTTTCTATTTGCCGGGAAATGCTATCAGTATAAAGTAGTGCCATTTGGGCTTAGCACTTCTGTGGCAGTATTTATTAGGGCACTGGACTTTGTATTAGGGAGAGAACTGAGTTCCCGGCTAACCATTTATGTAGATGATTTACTGATTGCTACAGAAGAATAGCAAGAGCATTGTGAATTATTGCATAAAGTTTTCGTTGCTCTACAAGCAGGTGGCATGACGCTTAAATGGAAGAAATGTGAATTTGTGAAGTCGGAGATAAAGTTTCTGGGGCACATTATTACTACGAGTGGTATTGGCAAGGACCCGGAAAAGTTAAGTGCAATAGCAGAGTGTCCAGCTCCTAGAAATAGAAAACAGTTGAAAGCCTTTTTGGGTTTATGTGGGTTCTATAGAAAATTCGTCAAGGGGCAAGTTTTTAATAGTCCTCATTTGAATAATCTACTTAAGAAAAATAGTGCTTTTGTGTGGACTGAAGGGTGTATGAGAGATTTCGAAAAATTAAAAAGCGAACTTTTGAATGACAATATTTTGCATCACCCCATACTGTCAGAACCTTTCCATATGAGTACTGACAGCAGTGCTTATGGAATTGGTATAGAAGTTTTCCAAGAAATCTGTAATGACAAAGAAATCGAACACAGGACTATCGCATTTGCAAGTAGAACTCTAACAAAATACGAGAGAAACTACACTATATTGGAAAAGGAAGCTTTAGCCATAATATGGGGGTTAAAGAAATTCAGAAATTATTTGTGGGGCCATAAACTCATCATACATACTGACCACAAAGCTTTAACTTTTCTTAAAGATTGTTGTTTACTTAATGGCAGGCTAACTCGTTGGGCTTTGTACCTGCAACAATTTGATTACGAGATTTGCTATGTTAAGAGTACTGGGAATTATGTGGCAGACGCGTTATCTCGATTGCCTAATGGTATGAGTGAAGTGCCCGATGAAAATGGTGAAGAGGGTACTTTTCAGATAAGGTATATGAAAGAGGTTTCAGGAAAAAGGAAAATTGAACAAATATGTAAAAATATGAGATACCATCAGAATGAGGATCCGACGTGGAAATCTGTAAAAGTTAATTTTGACAGTGTGCAGTACCCTCAAATTAAGAAGTATTACAAAATCTTTAAAGGCATTTTATATAGGAGGAAAGATTTAGTCACTGAGGAATGGAGAGTATGTTGGCCACACCAGTTTGATACCGAGGTCATAGATTATTTTCATTTAGCATTGGGGCATAGTGGCCAAAGAAGTGTTTGGATAAATTGAATAATGTAGTAGTGATTGTTGGTAGTGTCAGTAAGAAGGTAAAGGAACGAATTAAGTCGTGCGATGTCTGTCAAAGGGCCAAAGTACCGAACAGAATTAATAGAGGTCCAATGCAAAGCACATTACCTGAAGACACCCTAGAATTATAATCGGTAGATTCATATGGTCCCCTCCCAAAGACTTCAGGAAATTGTGCATATATTTTAGTAATTTTGGAAGTATTCTCAAAGTTTGTGAAATTATACCCCTTGAAAAGAGCAACAGCGAAAGCTGTATTTAGTAGGATGGTCGAATACTTCAGAACCATCGGGAAACCCATGGCAGTACTATCTGACAATGGACCCCAGTTTATATCCAAAATTTGGAAAGAAGGAATGGAGCAAAAAAGTGTGGAGGTTAAATATATCTCAGCTTATCATCCTGCTAGCAACCCGGTTGAAAGGTACATGCGAGAAATCGGGAGATTGTGCCGAACGTACTGCAGTCATAACCATAGGGCCTGGGGCAAGTTTATATCGGATTTTGAGAATATCATGAACGCAGTACATCATGAAACTACTGGGTTCCCACCAGAAGAAATTTTGTTAGGCAGCAGAAGTAAAAGTTTAATTGAGGAAAAACTAGAGTTTCCGCCTTGTACAAGCTTGGGGTTGAGTCAAAAGAAAGAATTAGTCAGAAAAAGGGCAAAACAAAAGGCTGAATCTAGATCTAAAAGACACGATAAAAATCTGAAAGTTTCAAAATTTAAAATTGGAGATTATATTCTTTTAAAAACCCACGAAAAATCTAGTGAACTGAACCATGAAATTTCCAAATTTAAATACATTTATAATGGGCCATATATAATACAGAACATTCCACACGATAATGCTTACTACCTGATCTACCCAAAATCCAAAAGACCTTTAGGTGTAAGAAATGTTGTGGACCTGAAACTGTATGTTCCTAGAAATGAGTGACATAAGGATACTCAGACAGCAATTTTCAGTAAATGTGCTGTACCCTATTCTGGAACTATTTTATTCAAAATATAACTAATTTCTGTAAATATATGTATACAAATATTAGTATGCTAATGTAGTTATGTGAGTTTCAGATTACCAAATGCACTATAAATGTAAGAATGTATGGAGAGAAGGACTAAAAAGGAAAGGGTAAATGCCAAAATCCAAAGTGGACAGTATATGAGTCATAATATGAAAGACTGCCAAACACTAATAAGGGCAGATAAATAGTCAATGGAGAATTGTAAGTGTGATACAGGTGATGTGGTAAAATGAGGTGAAACTGACTGCCCAAATCTGAATAATAGGCAGCGAATGTGTGTAGTAAATTTTCTGAATATTATTGTGTGGGTTTGTTTTTTAGTAAGTAAGGAAATGGACTGCCATTCAATGCAAGCAGCAATGAATTGTCTTATAGTGTATATAGATATTTGCATTTGCTTTTGTAGTTAAATGTTTATGTTCCAGATTTTGAAATTATTTCTTTGAAAAAGTTAGTAAAAATGAGTAATTTGCTATTTTAATACTGTTGTGATGGGAAGTTGGACTGTGCAAAAGGCACTTAAGTAAATGACAAGTAAATGTTCTTGTAAAAAAAATATAGACCTATAAAATGTGAGTGAAAGGAAGTATGTGGTGTAAAATTTTTTTAGATATTCACACAAAGATTCAGAACCCCTGTATTAATATAAAGTTCAGTGTTCCCAGCCAATTTGCACTTCGTGAAATTTACTGGAAACAGGGGCATGTGTAACAACAACTATACTATAGTAATTACAATAAATTTTTCTTCTGAATTTCGATAAATTAATATAATCGATGTTCTGATTCCATTTCTTTTCTTTTCATGTCAATATGTTGAAGAAACTGTAGACAATTTTCGATGTAAATTTTAATATTTATGTAAAATCTCAAGCAATGTTATAACAAAATTGAAGTGTAACTAATGTTGAAACTATTGTAAGATGTGAAAGTTGTAATTTTGCGCCTGGTCCATGCGTAGGCAATGTATTAGGATATGTGGAATGTAAAACCTTTGGTGAATACCCTATCTGTAGGGGAGCGGAAAAAGGTGGATGGCAGGCGAGCGCGGAAAAATGCACACGGGCGCGGCACGGCATAACGGGCTCAGCAGCAGTACTAGTCAGAGTTGGGCATCGGTCTGAGGAACACGTACTGGGTCGAGGAGGCTATCCTGGAAAAAGTGGTTCCATTGAGCCTCGGATGTGCCGTGTCCGACGACTATACAGCATGGCTATATTCTAATGGCACTGGATTGAAAAGGATTACGACGCCAAGAAGAAGCAAAGTGCCGCTACAGCAAAAGCCATAGCTGTGATTGTATGTGTGCTGTGCGCCTCGCCATCTCGCCGCCCACCAACCGCCCCATCGACTTGCACAGGTTGAATCTTTAGAATTGTATTCGTGTGGACCAGTGTTCATTTTGTTCCTGACAGTTCAATAATAACTTAACTTTTACCAGATTTGTTCTATCAATGAATTATCCTAATCACTAACCTAGACAGGGTCCTTTCCACATGTTGTGCAATCCGAGTGTCCCGAAATGAAGATTTAAAGTTTATGTTAATAAGAATTAACTGCAGACCTATTTATGCTAGAATGTATCTTAATGAGCTTTATTGTTAATGAAAATATGGGTAAAGAGCAAAGGTCTGACAGAGTACTAAGATAAATTTGGAATTGACATAGTAAGGAAGTTTAATTAATTTGAGACAAAAATAATGGTAGTTAAATGAGGAAGTAATTGGACAATAAGAGTAATAATTCATATTTTTTAAATATTGAGTAATTAATGTTTCCAATAGTTAATGGTTTCAACATTGTGATCATAACAGTTTCAGGGTCCCCCCCCCCCCCACCCTCTTTCACTCTTTTCTTTTCTATTCATTTAAATTCTGAAGTGATTGCACTGATTTGACCAGCAAAGTTAAAGTCAAGATTAAACCTAAATTTATCAGTGTTTTAACATTATTAAAATTGGCATTGTATGTGTGTGTGTCAAAAGTGCTATTTCTAGGGTGACCTATGTCCGATTTCAGTCGGATCAATAGACAAAACACAGTTCGTAGTAATCATTGTAGTGTAATGTTGTGTATTTATAGCTTGTTCAAACTAGTACAAAAAGGGAAAATCTTAATTTAGTAGATTTTTCTGGCACTAAAATCCACCATATAATACAGTATTACTACGTGTGGTTATGCTTGTACGTACATCTACTTGTACAAGGAAAAAACTCACTCAATGCCTAATTTGGCTGGCGACCGTATTATTAACCATTAGTAGCATCTGCAGTGTACGTTTCTTACCTGTCCTAATGCGTAATTGCACTTATACTTGCTTGACGTATCATTGTTGTTACTGACTGGGTATAAGTCCGGTTTTGCTTCCATTTAGGTACACGCGGTCAACATATGTACTAAAATCCTTTCCTATAAGGTGAAGCCCGTCAACTTATCATAGTACAGACTTTAAAGAGTTAACGTATGCCCAAGAGTGGACGTTACAAGTTACAGCTGACCATGCAGCTTCAACACGATACCACAGTTCATCAAGAATAGTCACTGGCGTTGCTCGGCGACCACTGAACAGACGTTTTCAGTTGGTGAGAGACTTGGAGAATGTGTTGGCCAGAGCAGCAGTCGAACATTTTCTGTATCCAGAAAGGCCCGTACAGGACTTCAACATGCCATCGTGCATTATCCTGCTGTAATGTAGGGTGTCGCAGGCATCAAATGAAGGGTAGAACTACATCTGAAATGTAGCGCCCACTGTTCAAAGTGCCGTCAACGCGAACAAGAGGTGACCGAGACGTGTAACCAATGGCACACTACACCACCACTCCAGATGATACGCCAGTATGGCGATTACGAATACACGCTTCCAATGTGCGTACACCGCGATGTCGCCAAACACGGATGCGATCATCATGATGCTGTAAACAGAAACTGGATTCATCCGAAAAAATGACGTTTTGCCATTGGTGCACCCAGGTTCGTCGTTGAGTACACCATCGCAGGCGCTCTTGTCTGTGTTGCAGCGTCAGTAGTAACCGCAGCCATGGTCTCCGAGCTGATAGTCCATGCTCCTGAAAACATCGTGCAGATGGTTGTGGTCTTGCAAACGTCCCTATCTGTTGACTCAGGAATAGAGACGTGGCAGCACGATTCATTACAGCCATGCGGATAAGATGCCTGTCATCTCGACTGCTAGTGATAGGAGGCTGTTGGGATCCAGCACGGCGTTCCGTATTATCCTCCTGAACCCACCGATTACATATTCTGCTAACAGTCATTGGATCTCGACCAACGCGAGCAGCAATGTCGCGATACGATAAACTGCAATTGCGATAGGCTGCAAACCGACCTTTATCAAAGTCGGAAACGTGATGGTACGCATTTCTCCTCCTTACACGAGGCATCACAACAACGTTTCACCAGACAACGCCGGTCAGCTGCTGTTTGTGTATGAGAAATCGGTTGGAAACTTTCCTCATGTCAGCACGTTGTAGGTGTCGTCACCGGCGCCCACCTTGTGTGAATTCTCTGAAAAGCTAATCATTTGCATATCACAGCATCTTCTTGCTGTCGGTTAAATTTCGCGTCTGTAGCACGTCATCTTCGTGGTGCAGCAATTTTAATGGCCAGTAGTGTATTTTTCTGCAATCATACTGTCATCAGTTGAGGTGCCCTCAGTCATTCAAAACTTCCAATGGGTTGGTCATATTTTTGTGTGTAGAAGATGTCTTTTCTGAAAATGATTTATAATAGTTCGTTCGGAAGACCTCTCATGACGGAAATACGTAGCTTGGAACTTAAATAGTGGGAACACTGCTGTGGAGACACTATGCAATGGAATCTACTATTGTCGCTGATAGCACACATTGTTGACATACCTACCTTACCTCCGAGCGAATGGACTCGCCCGTACCACGTCACTGGCGTGCGCACAATCGAGGGAAACACAGTCACTTGTGAGCGAGCGGTCTAACGTAACGGTGTCACTATCTTCTCGAAACAGGAACAACGGAGATGGATCAAGACTGAATGTGCCAGAGGTCGTACAGCACGTCAGTGTCATCAAGGTCTCCAAGAGGCGTGCGGGGCATCGTACAGAACAGTCGCATGTTGGGTAAAAGCCTTCAACGAAGGTCGGCAAACTGTGGCGGACATGCATCGGGCAGGTCGTCCTAGCGTCTCTGAAGAAGAAGTATATGCTGTTGCCACAATAGTGGACAGTGATCGACGCCATACGATTCGTGAGCTCGCCCACAAAACCAGATTAACGCACACAACTGTGCTTCGCATCCTGATGGAACGCCTGGTCATGCGAAAAATTGAATCACGATGGTTTCAGCATGACATGACGGAAATGCAGAAATGGATGCGTTACGGCGCTGCTTAGACGCACTCGGAACGTTATAAGCGCGAAGGAGAGGCTTTCTTACGCCGTATCGAAACACTGGATGAGACATGGGCCACATCGTACAAGCCAAAACTGAAACGCTAATCCAACGAATGGCGTCATTATGGGTCGCCACGAAAGTCGAAAGTGCGTCAGAGCCCCAGTATGGTGAAAGTTCTGGTGATTCTCGTGTACGACTGTGACGGTGTTATCGGAACGCATTACGTTCCTCCACGGCAGACCGTCAATGCACAGTATTACTGTTAGTTTTTGGAGCATCACCTACGGTCAGCTTTGCGAAAGAAGCGGCGACACTTTCTGCGCAACCCACCCATCATTTTGCACGACAATGCGCGGGCCCATACAGCGCAAACTGTGGCTGCTCTGTTAAGTCGATGCGACTGGGAAGTACTGTACCATCCACCATACTCCCCGGACTTAAGTCCTTCTGACTTTGATTTGATTTCGATGATGAAGGATTCACTTCGTGGCATTCGCACCCGAACGGTTCCAAACATTCGACAGGCAGTAAACCGCTCCATTCCCACCATCAAGAGAACAGGATCTGTTAACGGTATACTACGCCTTCCATATCGCTGGTAACTGGTTCTACACAACGCTGGTGACTACTTAGAAGAACAGTAACAGGTGCAAACATGTAACTCTTTTGTATCGGTTGTGAATAAATAGTGGCCAATACTTAAGTTCCGCCGGCCGAAGTGGCCGTGCGGTTAAAGGCGCTGCAGTCTGGAACCGCAAGACCGCTACGGTCGCAGGTTCGATTTCCTGCCTCGGGCATGGATGTTTGTGATGTCCTTAGGTTAGTTAGGTTTAACTAGTTCTAAGTTCTAGGGGACTAATGACCTCAGCAGTTGAGTCCCATAGTGCTCAGAGCCATTTGAACCATTTTTGAACCATTTAAGTTCCAATCCTCGTATACTGAATGTTAAACAAACAGACCTGACCTCTTTGGGGACGTTCAAGTTGTATCTATGACGTAGTTATAGAAAAAATGGTTACCAAAGTACAAAGCACGGCTAAGAAATCACAAAAACTGGTATGTTCAGTAAGTTAGATAAAGAGGGAATAGTGTATTCTACCGTACTCTGCGTAGGTGGAACACACTTTACTCGCACACTCGCACACTCGCACTGGTGGTTTGGCAGAGACCAGTGGAACAAATAAGCACTTTGTGGTGTCACCGCCATACACCACACTTGCTAGGTGGTAGCTTTAAATCGGCCGCGGTCCATTAGTACATGTCGGACCCGCGTGTCGCCACTGTCAGGGATCGCAGACCGAGCGCCACCACAAGGCAGATCTCGAGATACGGACTAGCACTCGCCCAGTTGTACGGACGACTTTGCTAGCGACTACACTGACGAAGCCTCGCTCCTTTGCCGAGCAGATAGTTAGAATAGCCTTCAGCTAAGTCAATGGCTACGACCTAGCAAGGCGCCATTAGTAACATTGCATGTATCTAAAGAGTCTCACTTGTATCGCCACAATCTCCAGATGTTCCAAAAGGATGGAATAAAGTTAAGTATTCCAGCAGCTACGTACTTTTCTTTATAGCAGTCATTACGTATCCTGTTTCAGACCTCACGCACCCTGCTTTGGCTTAGCGCGTGCCTTTCGGCTTCCTCTCATTGTGTCTAGGCTGTCTTGTCTAGACACAACACACTTCCTAAGGTCGATGACGGCGGAGTTCACAGAGTGAGTTGCTAACCAGGAAACAAAGTCTAGAGCACAGCAAAGTAGTCGTAAGCGTACAGACACACTCCAGGCAGCAGTCCGAATTAAAAACGTAATACAGGCGAGGCCGGACTCTCTGTTAATTAAGAGCGCGTAATTATAGCTTCAGTGAACTAGCGAGATCGGCTGTCAAGTTTCGGGCAGCGGTATTTACCGGCACCAGTGGAAGCGCCTACGTGATACGTCTAAGGAGGCACCCACCGCGGGAGGAAACTGTGGCCGGAGTATAAAGCATAAGTATCTCGGTGGTAGATCGATAGTCCTGCTGGGCGGCTAATCCAAATCTCTGTCAGATAGTGCAAGAGGATAATTGAAACATTCAGCTCTGGGTACAAACATGTGGAGGAACTGTGGCTCGTATTTAAAATACTAGTTGACTAAGTACCAGATAGACGTGCACTTTGTAAACCAGTCCCTGATAGGAAAGACCTTAATGGTATACATTATCAAGTATGTAGTCCCAAATGGATCAACATTTATTGGTCAGTTACGCTTTGTATCACAATCACGTGTGGGTGGCGGACGCTTGTCATCGGTATAGAGGGTAATTTGAGGAATGTACGGTATGCAGAGAGACTCTTCTGATCACGCTGTCAGCTTTTTGGTGCCAGGTTCATCTTTGACGGTGATAAGATACGAGCACACTGCACACACCTGTTGATATCTACCTTCACTAGGCAGGACTCTACCGAATGGAACGGTCAGCAGTATCTGCCGATATGGACCTGATTGCACATGCGTTGTCACAGGAATCATCGTCACACACTACGTTGCGGAGCGTGTGTGTAGATCCAGGAAATTGGAACAAGTTTGTGCAGCAGCGCCTTAAGCATCTTCTGTTTGTTCATGACAATTAGGTTCCAAGCATATTACAGTTCGGGGGTTGGAGTAACAAGATATTTTGTGTCATCCTGATGTACAGATGGCCAAAGAAGTACACTTTTGAACAGATTGTCTTCATTTAATTTTTTTATTTGACAAGAATTTCTTCTGCTTATTTTGTTATTTTCTTATTTTTATTCCCATTCTATATATGAATAAAAATCATTAAAGTTCGTATGGTTTAGCTACCAGAACTGTTCCCAATACTCACGCCGAACATCGTAGTTTTCAATACGTCCACCTGTCCAGAGACGACAATCTTCTTCCGATGCGCCGGCCGGGGTTGCCGAGCGGTTCTAGGCGCTACAGTCTGGAAACGCTCTACCGCTGTGGTTGCAGGTTCGAATCCTGCCTCGGGCATGGATGTGTGTGATGTTCTTAGGTTAGTTATTTTTAAGTAGTTCTAAGTTCTAGGGGACTGATGACCTCAGAAGTTAAATCCCATAGTGCTCAGAGCCACTTGAACCGGTTTTTTCTTCCGATGCTAGAACAGGCGATATATGTTCTCCATCCACAGTTCCATTCTTGATGGCACGTACATCCTGACAGAGTCCTCATTTTGGAATGTCTTAAATTACATTACAGTGGCATCAACTGTACTCTCGTGAAAATATATAGAATACAACACCGGTGCGTTAGAATCTCTGTTCGAGCGATGCACATCGACCAATGCTTTGCACTTGGAGGCAGCGGAAACCAGATGCTTGTATCTGGTGGGCGAATTTGTGGGGGAAAATCCAAGCCCTGGAGCTACCAACTATTCAGAGACTCACAGAGCTTCAGGAGGTTGTACATGGAAACAAAAGGCGCGCTACTGAATAATAATCGCACGGAAAGTGGCACTTCCACTTCACGCGACAAGAAAGTACCACCAAATTCCCATTTCTCAACTGCTCGCTTGCTGCAACGTACAGGGTGGTCGGAAATTTCCGTTACAAACTTCTTGGACATGTAGAGGGTAGTGAGTACAGAACATTTTGAATAGGAACCCATGTCCGGAATCGTATCGTTTCCGTTCTACGACAGTTTCAGTTCAGATGTGTACCTCGTCAACGTCTGCTTAGGGCAAGAGAAACGTCTCAGAGATCTCTATCCTGTCCTGGTATACAACAAGGTAGACACGATGACGTGTACTACGTCAAACGATCCCCAGATGTCACTTACTGTCCGCTTTGCTGTGAGACCGAGTCAGTACCTGTGCATCACCTATAGAGGAAACACGGTGCAGTACACGTTTGCGGAATACACAGACATGCTCCTTGTGTATGTCGGAGCTGGAGGTAACGGAAGAGCTGCTAGTCGGCTGTTTCACGAACGTTTTCCACGCCGTCACACTCCATCGCACAAACTGTTTGTCCAAGTTACACAACGGCTACGAGGATCGGGTGCGTTCACCCACTCCCGTATTTGAAAAGATGTACTGCGTCACATTGAAGATAGCCTGTCAGCGAGTTCGCGAACAATTGCGCGTGCAGTGGCTGTTAGTCACACTACCGTCTTGGACGTCCTGCACGAGCAACAATTACATCCGTACCATTTATAAAGGGTACATGTTGTGGGTCCAGCCGACTTCCCAGAAAGCGTCGCCCTCTGCACACGGTTCCTGCACCGTTGCATTGACGCGCCCCTTTTTTCACTTCGAGTTCTTTTCACAGATGAATGCAGGTTCACAGGGGATTGTGTTCTGAATGCTCGAAATAGCCATGTCTGGGCGGACGAAAACCCTCATGTCACGCATGTTCAGGGATTTCAAGACAGTAAAACTTTGAACATAGCTGCTAAGGTTCAGTGACCGTGTCAGAATTATATTGTAACAAATAAGCCCTCGGTCACAAATATTAAGTCAAAAATTGACCTGGTTTCGACGCTACTATGAGCGTCGTCTTCAGAATTAGACTAACTGTACTAAAACATTAGATATATAGTACATTAATAAAATTAAAGTTTGTACTGACTCGAAAAGATGCAGTACTTACAAGTCCTTGTCCACAGTACGAGCAGCCCTTAGCGGCTCGCCATCTGACAAGTCTTCATGACGTCGCCTTTCTGGCTGAGATCTTTTTTAATATGTGACTTGTAAGTACTGCATCTTTTCGAGTCAGTACAAACCTTAATTTTATTAATGTACTATATACCTAACGTTTTATTACAGTTAGTCTAATTCTGAAGACGACGCTCATAGTAGCGTCGAAACCAGGTCAATTTTTGACTTAATATTTGTGACCGAGGGCTTATTTGTTACAATATAATTTCAAGACAGGTTTGGAATTAAAGTGTGGGCAGGTATTCTGGACGGTCATGTGATTGAGCCGTACCTCCTTCCATCCAAGCTCACGGGTCCCGCATACTTAGTCTTCCTACGACACGCACTGGACCCGTCCTTGGAAGCTGTGCCATTGAATGTCCGTCAGGAAATGTGGTTTCAGCATGATGGAGCACCACCTCACTTTTCACTGGCTGTCCGGAGACATGTCAACAGACGGTATGGTGAAAGATGGATAGGCCGTGGTGGTCCAACCGCGTGGCTGCCACGATCGCCGGATTTAACCCCTATGGACTGCTTGGTGTGGTGTGGGATGTAGAGCCAAATTTGTGAGACACCTGTAGAGACAGAGGAAGATATGCTGACACTTCTGGCCGCTGCACAAGACACTGAAGAGATACCAAGTGGGATGGAGAGAGTGCTTCGGAGGCACAATGTGTGTAACAACGTTGGTGGTCGCCACATCGAGCCGCTGTTGTAATGCATCGGTACGTTGCGGCTGGTGCCGTAGATGCTGGGTTCTTGTTGTTGTCGACTAATGTCAACCACGAGGTGTAAGTTGTAATGCAAATGTGTAAATAATAATGGAACGAGTCAGTATTCTTTGCAAATGGATTGCTACAATTGAACTGGGTCACAACTAAGTACATTCCTCACGTGGGTGTGGATGAGATAATCATCTGCATTGAAACTGTCGTAGAACGGAAATGATACGTTTCCGGACATTGGTTCCTATTGAAAATGTTCTGCACTCACTACCCTCTACATGTCCTAGAAGGTTGTAACGGGAATTTCCGACCACCCTGTATATGAAGGCAGTCAAATGAAAGTCGTACATGCACCACAAAGAGACCGTGGTATGGTTCCATTCAAAAATAATCACCACACGCGACAAGATATTTATCCCTCTGAATGACGATATGATCGATTTCTGTTTTGTAAAACGTGGTCGGCTGCTGACGGACCCACAACCGCAATCACTCTTGCATTTACTCGTCCGACTGAAACTGACGTCCATGGATGTCCTTCTTCAGGTCGCCAAAGATGTGAAAATCACACGGTGAAAGATCCAGGCTGTAGGGAGAATGCTGCAGTGTTTCCCAACCAAACCGCTGAAGTGTAGCCTTCTCCCGATTGGTAGTGTGAAGGAGGGCGTTATAGCGCAAGATGATGATTCCGTTCGATAGCATTTCTGTGCGTTTTGACTTTATGGCGTGTCGCAGTTCTTGCGAAGTGTCTTCATAGAACAACGCATCGATTGCAGTTCCATGCTCGATGCACTCGGCAAGCAGAGGAAGCGCCCTGTTGCACGATAACGCCAGTCGGACGAAGGATACGTTTAGGCCATTTGGTTGGGAAACACTGCAAGACCCTTCGTACAACTTATGTCTTTTACCGTGTGGTTTTCACGTCATGCGGAGACGTGGGTTTCAATCGGACGAGGAAGTGCAAGAGTGGATACGATTGTGGATCTGCCTGCGGCCGACTGTGTTCCACGAAACAGAAAATGATCGTCACGTCTCCCAGTAGAACAAACGTGTTAACGTGAATGGTGATTACTTTTGAATGGCAGCATTCCATGGGCCCCTTGTGGCGGATGTTCGGATTTCATTTGGGTGTCCATTATGTGTCTTCTCCTCAAACATTAACATCATGTTCTCGACACCTGCGAAAATACAGTGGCCGTATTCCCCTACAATATCCACTAATGTGTAAAAAATTAAGCAATCAACTCTATCTCCAAACAGAACTGTCAGACACCCTCCCTCCGAGCACACAGGGAAACTCAGGGCAGAACGGGACAATGGGGAACAACGAAATTGTGCTAAAATGAAGAACAAACCGCCTTCAGTCACAAGTTGCGTTTATTTACTGCACTATGCATTTAGAGCCCTGTAGGCTCATCTTCAGGTGCTTTTTAGTGATTTACATCTGGTTTTTTAGTTGTTTGCAGTTTAACATTGTATGACGTCTGCTTCTGTTGTGCAGTTGGTGTACACAATGCACATCTTTAATTTTGCAGTACATGCTGGGATATATACATTGTCATACACTTTTTCGCACATTGTGGTGTTTTTGAGACTGGGTAATGATGTGTCTTCCTTGAAGATGGGACAGCCATTTTGACTTGGCTTGGAGTGCGACTTGTAAGAGAACGGTTGGCTTTCACGTTTTCAATGACGTTGTTATAACTTCTGATAAATTTCAACGCGAGAAAAGTCGTTAGTCGTTGATTGCAAGCGCTTAAATGGCATTTGATCTTTAAGTGCACGCCATTCGCTGTACGTTAGCTATGTAATACGTTTAAATTTGGCAGTTATTGTGTTCCGCAAAAGTAGTTAAACTGAAATGTACTGTTGAGCCGGAACGGGTCGGAGCAGAATGCGAAAGGTCCCGTTCTGCTCCTGCCTTTCTTTGATGCAAGCATATTTAAAACTGTGTATTTCTTCTTTTATCCTGAGTTTCCAGATGGTGTGAACTCGTATTAGAAAGATCGATAAACAGCAATGGTATATTAACTCAACGGTAATGGCAGTTTCAGCTGTTTTATTTTCTGAAATGAGAGTTCAAAAGCATCTGAAGAGTTTAACGTACCCAAATCCATGTTGGAAAGATGCTTTTGTAAAGCTAAGAATAATCCCAAAATGATTCAAATGGTTCTGAGCACTGTGGGACTTAACATCTGAGGTCATCAGTCCCCTAGAACTTAGAACTACTTAAACCTAACTAACCTAAGGACATCACACACATCCATGCCCGAGGCAGGACTCGAACCTGCGACCGTAGCAGTCGCGCGGTTCCGGAATACAGCGCCTAGAACCGCATGGCCACCGCGGCCGGCTAAGAATAATCCCAATTTAGTTAACAGGTCATATGGAAAACTTAAAAATGTGTTTACTGCTGCACAACAAGACGAGCTGGTAGCACACATGAAGTCAACGGAGAGCAGACTCTTTTGTCTAACGATGCAATATCTCATTGTCAGATCATTTGCCTATCAGCCAGCAGAATTAAGTGGTTTACCACACAGATTTGACAAATAAACTTACCTAATTGGACTGGAGTGAGTGTAATCTATATTGCTAGGCATTATTTATGTGCTTCACGAGCGATATGATTCACTAAACTAACAGTAACTTAGTATTAAGTATTAAAAATAATTCTACATTTTTCAGAATGAAAATAATTCCTTTTTTTATTTGTTAGATTCCATATTACTTAGTCTAAATCATTATTAAAGTGGTTTTGTCTTACATTTAAGATGATATACGTAATAATTTCAATATTTATGCAATAATTCGAACAGGAAATTGCCTTATCTCGTTCTGCCCCGAGGGAGAGAACGGGGAAAATTGTAAAAAATGCATAATGTACAATTTTAAGTGATTTTCAACTAAGGTACATTAGGTTACACTAGAAGGTGATTTTCTATACCGTTAAGAAATTTGTTCTTGTGCTCCTTTATTTCATAAAAACTGTTAAACATAAAATATGATCCGCGCCGAGTATCCCTATATATTCACAGAAAAGGCAACGGCCATCATGTGGAACTCTCTTGGTAGACAGAACACTTGAACTGAAATAACGTTTATCGACTCTTACTACTTACAGGTACTCAGGTCCAAACATTGCGGGAAGACGACAACCATCACTGAGTAAACGTAATACGGAATATGTATGAGTTACAGCGATCTGGAAATACAGTGCACTGTATCTGTGCACCAACGTGCAACAAAGCGATTTCGTTAACTTCTTTGCGAAGGACTCCAAGACTACTGGAAGCATGAGCATCGCGGCCTTGGCACAGGTGGCAGTCAAAGTGAAAGTGTAAGTATTCTCACGATCGTGCCACTCGGTCATCAGACAACACAGCAACAGCCATACGTAGTCGATGATACGACACAGCACAGACGCGCAACAGCTTATCACCCATGACGTAGGTATACAATTCACACGTCAAGCAGGTCATCAATGTTGCTCTGTATGCATATAGAAAAATACATTGAGTTACACACTAGTTCAGGCTTGGACGAAAAGCGCTCAGCGAGCGCAGATATTCTGCCGCACTCCTCCCTAGCGTCCCGAGCGTAGTGGCGAATGGGGCTGGGAGGGGGAGGAGAGAAAGGAACTGGAAGACGGCAGCCGGATGAGGCTATATCAAATCAATCACATTATCAAACGACAGTCTGCTTACGATACAACTTGCCTTAAATTAGATTTATGTACTGCGTGGCGATATTATGGCGCCTACGCACCTGACCACAACAGAAAAAGTGGACAAGCCACACCATTCAGTTTTGAACTGGAAATGCTTCATGTAGTATGAACGCCACGTTTGCAGTTTAATCCTCGAAATAATGTTCCTTCGTGCCCACCTTTTGAAAATGTTGTTATCTAGTGAATTAATTTATATTTTAAAATTTTGAAAAAAGTAGTTGTTGTAGTTCATGAAACTTTCTACCAGATTCCATAAATGTTCTAAATTTTTCAGTTAAACTTAACCCATACATTCAAGTCTTTGTACTAGATGTCACTTTCTCTAGTGAACATCATATTCAGTTTTTTTACGTTTAGGACGTTATTTACACATCAGAATCTCTTTAAAAAATGTTGCGAGTAAAACTCAACAGTTAAAGAATTTCGCTTTTTTGAATATTTTTAAGGTGGGCATAAAGTATACCCCCGTCAGTAGTAAACGTTCCTGAAAGTATGTTGATATTAGTAAGAGAGCACGAAATTATATTTTCAGGTTATGGACCCCACTTGTACATCAAAACCTATTTAAAAAAGTATCATTTTAATATAAGTCAAAAACAATTAACGAATTTTTCTTCAGTAGTGGACATAACATAGTGAACGCATTATTGCGGCCAAGATAGACACGAAACCCACACGTACCACAATAGTAAAAGTTTATATGCCAACTAGCTCTGCAGATGACGAAGAAATTGAAGAAATGTATGATGAGATAAAAGTAATTATTCAGATAGTGAAGGGAGACGAAAATTTAATAGTCATGGGTGACAGGAATTCTATAGTAGGAAAAGGAAGAGAAGGAAACGAATTAGGTGAATATGAATTGGGGGTAAGAAATGAAAGAGGAAGCCGCCTGGTAGAATTTTGGACAGAGCATAACTTAATCATAGCTAACACTTGGTTCAAGAATCACGAAAGAAGGTTGTATACGTAGAAGAAGCCTGGAGATACTATGAGGTATCAGATAGATTATATAATGATAAGACAGAGATTTAGGAACCAGGTTTTAAATAGCACGACATTTCCAGGGGCAGATGTGGACTCTGACCAGAATCTATTGGTTATGAATTGTAGATTAAAACTGAAGAAACTGCAAAAAGGTGGGAATTTAATTAGATGGGACCTGGAGAAATTGAATAAACCAGAGGTTGCACAGAGTTTCAGGGAGAGCATAAGGAAACAATTGACAGGAATGGTGGAAAGAAATACAGTAGAAGAAGAATGGGTAGCTTTGAAGGATGAAGTAGTGAAGACAGCAGAGGATCAAGTCGGCAAAAAGACGAGGGCTAGTAGAAATCCTTGGGTAACAGAAGAAATACTGAATTTAATTGATGAAAGGAGAAAATATAAAAATGCAGTAAATGAAGCAGGAAAAAGGAATACAAACGTCTCAAAAATGAGATCGACAGAAAGTGCAAAATGGCTAAGCAGGCATGGCTAGAGAACAAATGTAAGGATGTAGAGGCTTATCTCACTAGGGGTAAGATAGATACTGCCTACAGGAAAATTAAAGAGACCTTTGGAGAAAAGAGAACCACTTGTATGAATATCAAGAGCTCAGATGGAAACCCAGTTTTAAGCAAAGAAGAGAAAGCAGAAGGGTGAGGAGTTTATAGAGGGTCTATACAAGGGTGATGTACTTGAGGACAATGTTATGGAAATGAAAGAGGATGTAGATGGAGATGAAATAGGAGATATTATACTGCGTGAAGAGTTTAACAGAGCACTAAAAGACCTGAGTCGAAACAAGGCCCCGGGAGTAGACAACATTCCATCAGAACCACTGACAGCCTTGGGAGAGCCAGTCCTGACAAGTCTCTACCATCTGGTGAGCAACTTGTGTGAGACAGGCGAAATACCCTCAGACTTCAAGAAGAATATAATAATTCCAATCCCAAAGAAAGCAGGTGTTGACAGATGTGAAAATCACCGAACTATCAGTTTAATAAGTCACAGATGAAAAATACTAACGCGAATTCTTTACAGACGAATGGAAAAACTGGTAGTAGCCGACATCGGGGCAGATCAGTTTGGATTCCGTAGAAATATTGGAACACGTGAGGCAATACTGACCCTACGACTTATCTTAGAAGAAAGATTAAGGAAAGGTAAACCTACGTTTCTAGCATTTGTACACTTACAGAAAGCTTTTGAAAATGTTGACTGGAATAATCTCTTTCAAATTCTGAAGGTGGCAGCAGTAAAACATAGGGAGCGAAAGGCTATTTACAATTTGTACAGAAACCAGATGGTAGTTATAAGAGTGGAGGGACATGAGAGCGAAGCAGTGGTTGGGAAGTGAGTGAGACAGGGTTGTAGCCTGTTCCAGATGTTATTCAATCTGTATATTGAGCAATCAGGAAAGGAAACAAAAGAAAAATTTGGAGTAGGTATTAAAATCCATGTAGAAGAAATAAAAACTTTGAGGTTCGCTGATGACATTGTAATTCTGTATATTGAGCAAGCAATAAAGAAAACAAAAGAAAAGTTCGGAGTAGGTACTAAAATCGGTGGAGAAGAAATAAAAACTTTGAGTTCGCCGATGACATTGTAAGGTCAGAGACAGCAAAGATCTTGGAAGAGCAGTTGAACGGAATGGACAGTGTCTTGAAAGGATATAAGATGAACATCAACAAAAGCAAAACGAGGATAATGGAATGTAGACGAATTAAGTCGGCTGATGCTGAGGGAATTAGATTAGGAAATGAGACACTTAAAGTAGTAGAGGAGTTTTGTTATTTGGGGATCAAAATAACTAATGATGGTCGAAGTAGAGAGGATATTAAATGTAGACTGTCAATGACAAGGAAAGCGTTTCTGAAGAAGAGAAATTTGTTAACATCGAGTACAGATTTAAGTGTCAGGAAGTCGTTTCTGAAAGCATACGCATGGAGTGTAGCTATGTATGGAAATGAAACGTGGACGATAAATAGTTTAGACAAGAAGAGAATAGAAGCTGAAGATTAGATGGATAGATCACATAACTAATGAGGAAGTATTGAACAGAATTGGGGACAAGAGGAGTTTGTGGCATGACTTGACTAGAAGAAGGGATCGGTTGGTAGGGCATATTCTGAGGCATCAAGGGATCACCAATTTAGTATCGAAGGGCAGCCTGGAGGGTAAAAATTGTAAAGAGAGACCAAGAGATGAATACACCAAGTAGATTCAGAAGGATGTAGGTTGCAGTAGGTACTGGGAGATGAAGAACCTTGCACGGGATAGAGTAGCATGGAGAGCTGGATCAAACCAGTCTCAGGACTGAAGACCACAACAACAACAACAACTGAGGTTAAAAGAAAGGAAGGTGGATTGTAGTATAGTGTCTCGTTAAAAACGAGATTAAATATGAAGCAGATTCTCGAACTGAGAAGAATGGGGAAGAAAGTTGGTTGTGCCCTTTCAAAGGATTGATTATGGCATTCGCTGTAATAGTCTCTGGATTGAAGACCACAACAACAACTTCATATTTTAAAATTTTGAAAAAAAAAAGGTGTTGTAGTTTATAAAATTTTCTACCAGACTCCATAAATGCTGTAAATTTTTCAGTTAAACCTAACCCATACATTCAAGTCTTTTTACTAGATGTCGCTTTCCACAGTGGACGTCATATTCAGTATTTTCGCGTTGAGGACTTACTTACACATCAGAATCTCTTTAAAATATGTTCAGAGCAAGACTCAACAATTAACCAATTTTTGAGCATAAAGTATCACCCTGTCACTACTGCACGTTACTGAAAGTGTGTTGATATTAGTAAGAGTGGGCCAAAAGATATTTTCTGGTTATAGACCCCATTTGTACATCAAAACCTCTTTGTATCATTTTAACATAAGTCAACAACGATTAATGAAGTTTTATTTTTATTTTTCTTAGTGATGGATATAAAGAACCCCCACCCCACTTGGTAATGGGCGTTACGGAAAATTAATATTGCGCCACACTACTGTCATATGGAAAACACTTATTAGAACGTCATTGCAACACCAACCACAAAGACGAGAGGAGACAATTGTCTTCTGACGAACAACAGTGAATGCTGGCTAAACTGAAGGCGGCCACTAAGGAGAAAACAGGTTTAATGGTAAAGTACCACCATTTATTTGATTCCAGTAAGTGTCTTAAGGTAAGGGCACAATCATTTGGTAACAGGTATGGTGGACAAGATTGATGCTATCAGCTTAAAGTATGTAACGGAACTGAAATGATGGTGGGCTGACAGTAATTTGGAGCCCGCGCGTCGGAAACGGGCGCGCTGGTGTGAGACTGCCAGGGAGTGCACCCTGATGCCATCTATTGGCGAAACTGGGAATTAGCGCTGTCTCAGACGATGCACTAAGATATCGGAGTCAAATGTATTCTTTTTCTTGGTAATTATAAGTTATTACTGTATGATTTAATGTTATAAGGTGCTAGTAGTAAATTATTATGACTGGTATGAACTCCAGGGTAATAAATATAAATATTCTTAAATACTAAATGATTTCGGTGAAAAGGTGGTAGGGGAACGCCCCCACTCTTGGTGATACGAGCGTAGCTAGAGGTAGCTGGAGACACAGGGACTGAACAATGGATTGGCCTGGGGAGTGTTGACGTGAGCGGACGTGCATAACTGTGCGCACGCAAAAGTGACTGTGCAACAGCGAAGAGGAGAATATCGTCGCCGTTTGTGGAGTGGAACGCGACGAATGGTTGTCGAAGCCGTCTCTATGCCACTGGGGCTAATTGTAAGAGTTCCTGCGCCCAGATTTTATGGCGGACGTGCAGTAGCTTATACGAGTGCTACAGCTCGTAGTTCCAGCCGCCATTAAGGGCATGAGGCGTGAAGAGCTGCGTTAGCCACCTGCATCTCACCACCAGCACCGACACGTCTACCCAAGGCAAGACTGCTTGAAATTGTTAAGTCGAACTTTGTATACATGTAAAAGGAGAATACCAGTTTTCTTTTGTGCAAGTGCAGAAGACAGAATATAGTAATGAGTAAAATTACGACGCATGTTGTTCATTGTAAAGTGTAGTAACCTGAAACATAGTGTAGTGAAATCAGACTGAGGCCACCATCGCCTCTTTCATTTACAATTCTTTTGGTTGTAGAATACTTTAGCGTTTAAGAATGTTGAAAAGAGCAATGGTCACACCAGAATGAGTCGCCTATTTATAGTTACTTAAATTTTTCTGAGTAACCTTTCAAGTAAAGTCACTTAACTTAATATCCAAAATCATTAAATAAGTTGAAGGATAGAATTTTGTTAACCTAAGTTGCATAAGTTGTCTTGGTGGTAATTACCAAACCAACTCACAGAAATTGAGAGAGTATTTGCTTTGTAGAATCACCTAGAATGATCAGAAATAGTAATATTCAGAATTAAGAGTAAAATTCAACTCAAGCCGTTTCACTTTGAAACGAGCCAAAAAATTGATTTATTCTTTTGCTCCTTCAGAGCTGGCGACCGTAGTTATAAGTATTTTCAGGAGGATTCGACGGTAAGTCTGCTGCTCTCGTCGTGCTGATAGGATTATCCACTGCTGCTAGCAGTGGTGATTGGATACATAAGCTCACTACCAAGTTAAGTGGGTCAGGTAGGCAGTGTTACCGTGTGAACTGTAGGGCACTGTAGGCCGTGGATCGAACCCGTTCAATCATCACAGCTCTTTGAGAAATAGTCCGGTTAGGAGTGTACTAATCCAATAGGCAAATACTGGCGAGTAACGGTCAAAAATGTATACGCAAGTGAATTTAGCAAGGTCCATGTAGCACCTAGTTAATGTGGTGTAATGGCGAGGGTAGGAGTGGAGTAAAAGTGAGTTGAGCTTGTGGCAGCTGTGCTGCCTTCAAAGATTAATAACGTGAATTCACTAATACCTCGTACCATTAGGGCTGAGCTATTTACGGTTAAAATACGTAGCAGTAAGCGCAAAGGCGTGACAGCTACAAGTCCGTATTGGCTTTATACATACGGAAGTAGGAAGCGGGTCATTCCGTCAGTGGAGGGGTTAAAACAACTGAGTCAGTTGAGAACATACCCCATTTACTGATGGAAAGATTCGGCGGTTCGGTCGCATGTAATTCTGTGGAAAAATCAGCTTGAAGTTAAATGACATGGAACGTTAACCTCGCCTCGAAGCTTTCGTTTGTGGATCAGGCGTGACCGACTACGTTTCAGTAATTAAGGCATTTCATAACGAGTTCACAAACAGATTCCGAAACACGGAACAACTGAAGACGGATTTCGATTTATTTGTGAGATGGCTCTCGGTTTTAGCTGCTAATGCACCTCACACATCCAACTGGAACTGACAGTCGTACGGCACAGCACCCAGCTGAACGGCCTGTTTGTCAACTGCATGGTTTTACAAGACATTTATAAAATGTTACCCTAAGATCAATATCCCCGACTGCAGAGAGAAGGCACTAAAGAAGTGATACTCATGTCGGGTCCCTCTCACCTGAAGAAGGCGGCCAGGTGGACCGCCGAAATATTGTGCCCAGCTGACGATATGTTCCGGCTGGATACTCGACATGTTGTTGTTGTTCTTATCTTCAGTCCCGAGACTGGTTTGACGCAGCTTTCCATGCTACTTTATCCTGTGCAAGCTTCTCCATCTCCCAGTACCTACTGCAGCCTACATCCTTCTGAATCTGCTTAGTGATTTCATCTCTTGGTCTCCCTCTACGATTTTTACCCTCCACGCTGCCCTGCAGTACTAAATTGGTGATCCCTTGAGGCCTCAGAATATGTCCTACCAACCGATCCCTTCTTCTAGTCAAGTTGTGCCACAGACTCCTCTTGTCCCCAATTCTATTTAGTACCACCTATTAGTTACATGATCTACCCATCTAATCTTCAGCATTCTTCCGTAGCACCACATTTCGAAAGCTTCTAATCTCTTCTTGTCCAAACTATTTATCGTCCATGTTTGACTTCCATACATGGCTACACTCCATACAAATACTTTCAGAAACGACTTCCTGACACTTAAATCTATACTCGATGTTAACAAATTTCTCTTCTTCAGAAACGTTTTCCTTGCTATTGCCGGTCTACATTTAATATCCTCTCTACTTCGACCATCATTAGTTATTTTGTTCCCCAAATAGCAAAACTCCTTTACTACTTTACGTGTCTCATTTCCTAATCTAATTCCCTCAGCATCACCCGACTTAATTCGACTACATTGCATTATCCTCGTTTTGTTGATGTTCATCGAACACCCTCCTTCCAAGACACTGTCCATTCCGTTCAACTCCTCTTCCAAGTCCTTTGCTGTCTCTGACCTTACAATGTCATCGGCGAACTCAAAGTTTTTACTTCTTCTCCATCGATTTTAGTACCTACTCCGAACTTTTCTTTTGTTTTCTTTATTGCTTGCTCAATATACAGATTGATTAACATTGGGGATTGGCTACAACCCTGTCTGACTCCCTTCCCAACCACCGCTTCCCTTTCATACCTCTCGACTCTTATAACTGCCATGTGCTTTCTGTAAAAATTGTAAATAGCCTTTCGCTCCCTGTATTTTATCCCTGACACCTTCAGAATTTGAAAGAGAGTATTCCAATCACCTTTGTCAAAAGCTTTCTATAAATCTACAAATGCTAGAAACGTAGGTTTTCCATTCCTTAATCTTTCTTCTAAGATAAGTCGTAGGGTCAGTATTGCCTCACGTGTTCCAACATTTCTACGGAATCCATACTGATCTTCCCCGAGGTCAGCTTCTATCAGTTTTTCCATTCGTCTGTAAAGAATTCGCGTTAGTATTTTGCAGCTGTGACTTATTAAACTGATAGTTCGGTAATTTTCACATCTGTCAACACCTGCTTTCTTTGGGATTGGAATTATTATATTCTTCCTGAAGCCTGAGGGTACTTCGCCTGTCTCACACATCTTGCTCACCAGATGGTTGAGTTTTGTCAGGACTGGCTCTCCCAAGGCTGATAGTAGTTCTAATGAAATGTTGTCTACTCCGTGGGCCTTGTTTCGACTCAGGTCTTTCAGTGCTCTGCCAAACTCTTCACGCAGTATCATATCTCCCATTTCATCTTCATCTACATCCTCTTTCATTTCCATGACATGAATAGCACAAATTACTACGCCGGGAAAGTTAACCGAGCCACTAGGCACTAAAGTTATTTCTGTATTTGGTTCAACAAACGTGCGCAAACTTTTTTTTATCAAATTGACCAAGTCCTACCAACGTTTGGGTTTAATAGATTTTAATCTCTGTAAACGTCTGTGTTTAAGCATCTCATGAACTATAGTTCCAGAAGTATTACATATGCTATAATCGAAAAGTGTATAAATTTATAAACAGCATAACTCATTGTTGAATGCCTGTCTGTAAGGCTTTTTGTAGTTCAGCTCACACTGTTAGCACTACCTGATGTACTTAATTAATAAAGTAATAAAAGTTATCGATAAACGGACATGATAATTTCATTCATTAAAAAGTATGCTGCAATACTCGCACCTTAGAAGTAGCTGCAATGTGTTGCAAACACGTCTTCCTACGTTTATCGCGTGTGCAACCTTCGGTGTGTAGCGGTCTCACTCACACACTTTGGATTAGCGCAGTGGTGGCAGAAGCCGGAGGGCTGAGCAGACTCGACTGCGTTTGCGGAGCGTGAGTGCCCTCCGGTAGTGCAGACCGTGGCAAGGCCTGCACTACGTTTTTAATTCTACTCGAGACCATTGTCCAAAAATTAAATTAAAAATTACTTCCATCCACCGGTTTTTCGTGTCCTAACACAGGTTAAAAGGAAGACAGGGGGTTTGAGGTCAGTCTGTAATTTCTGAGCAGTGAGGAGCAAATGCAGAAAGACAAATTCCCAATGAAGGCAGCCTGATGACTTGGATTAACGCCAAACACGGTCACAGGGCATCTAAGAGGGGCGCGGATTTTGAAACTCGACAGGATGCTTACAACAGGAGACTCGTGGAATTCAGGGGTCTGATTAACACTATTTATTTGCGGTCAGACCAACTAATACACTGAACGCTAATTCTAAACATTCGAAAAAGCAAAGGAGGAATTGGTTACCCAACAAAAGTCAGTGCCTTAATCCATTAGTTTGAGCGTTAACACAAGTAGAGAACACTAAGTACGAACTTGGAAGCAGCACTCCAAGTGCGAAAAAAGGACATATCGGATCTTACCTAGGATGGCCACGACCGGCAGGAGTCGGTGCTCCAGCGATCTGACTGAGAACACCCTGTGAATGCAAAAATATGCGTTTTTAAAAGAATCGTGGTGACACACTATTTCTCCCTTCCTGTTCACCAATCCACCGGCACTTTACAAGCTTCGGCCAATCTGGCGAGTCGCTCCGCACCACCAGGGTGCCTTTGGCCAACCACATTTACATTCCTCCCCTCCTCCTCCTCGGTAGGTAGGGATGCATCTGGACTTTAGATTAACAGCCTCTACGTTTGGTGGCAACAGAGCTTAGCTGAAAGCTAAACGTTACTGCCGCTCCTATTATGGCCAGAAACAACAGCGATGAGTCCTTTTATGAATCTTGACTACTGTGGTGACACTGTGTAAACCCACTGTTATTACAGTTCTCTGGAGTAAGTATCAAGCCTGCTGCCTCTGTTAAGACGTGCCTTTTAGTGGCCATCTTCCACTGTGTCGCCTTACAGCAGCGTCTAGGCCGCGGATGCAGTTACCAGGTAACCTTCCGAAGTGAAACTTCTCCCCTGGGACAGCTTGTAATGGTACTTGAATTACGTAACCATTACGGCACCTCACCTCAACCTCTCGATAAGAGCAATATTCTACTGTGTTTCTGTAAAATAATTAACATATTTGTGTGACAACATTCACATTTGATTTCATTAATGTAGAGGTACTTCGATACATCGATATGTATATATTGCAATGATATTATTCTTATGTGTAATCTTTCTTTGTCACTATGATCTTTGACGTACTTGTAACTCTGATTTTTGGGCGCGTAAGCGGTTATTAGCGAGTCAAGCTTTGGTCGTCATGTTAAAAAGACGCAAATTGTAGTCAGTTTATGAAATGTGAGAAAGATATTTTCAAATATGTTTTATATTGTGAAGTGATGTTTTGGAAAGAGTTACGTGATATTGCAACAAAAGTAATAAAAAAGAAGTGTAACTTAAATTCGGAGTGCTGATTACTTTTTTACGTCACCATTGTCCTAACTTGCAAAAGTTTCATCTTCAAGAATGGTTTATGAAACACATCTATAAAACTTTTGAATATCGCAGAATAACACCTAGGCCTCTTTGCATCCGAGCTTGGAATCATCACTACCTAGATTTTCGCCGATTGAACCGTGAGTTCACAACGAGACCAGGGTGGGAAACAAGAAAACATGAGTGCCTAGTTTATCCATTATTTTAAGAAATGACTTTATTAACTGTGCTCTGACACCTGCGACATAATATAACTCTGTTGTTGCCCGAAAATGCAATATTTAGCAGCGTGAGCAACACTATAATCATAGTTAATTTTTGACCTTTGTTGTGGTAGGGTTGTTAGAAGCTGCCTAGAGCGCCTGCAATTTGCAGAGCTCTGTTGTTATTATTTAGCTCTGGTAACATGAACGCTGCCACTTTTGCCTGATCTCTGCATTGTGTCTCTAATTTCCTATCTTGGAGTGCCCTTGATGGCTCCCGACAGCCTTAAGTGTAGTAACGTAATGAAGTCGTCAATATTTGACAGGTTCTGACGGAGATTTTCGAGAGTTTCCCGTGGTTATGTGTCTTGAAAACCAGAGTACCCAACGCAGAATGGTCTCCACTGCCGCGAGCCCCTATCAAGAGCGATCCTCATTGTGTACAATGGACGCCTCAGTCTTAAGTCCATGGCATATGGAAAGAGATCTGCCGCACTTACTTGATGGCTCGCAGACAGCTCAAAAACATGCTCCGTCAGCTGCTAGGCTGCTTGCCTGCAAGGAACGCCGTACGTTTCCGTAGGATAGCTGTACTGCTATTTTTTGTGAATGTTATCCGCGCCGGTCAGACAGGAGTGCTGTCAGCATCTCACGTCACAACCTGCAAGGCCGAGGCCATGAGAAAGACAGGCCGCGGCGCTTACGTCACGAAGGTAGTCCTGAACTCGCTCGCTCCCTCAGCTCAGCAGACAAAATACGTTTCTGAATCTGTTAACTCGTAGCTGGGCGTGCAAGTACTAACGAGAATCGCATCTTCCACTGGAATCTGCTATTATGAAGTCTTTCTGATTAACCGTAATACAGCTAAATTTAATTTAAGATCAGTACTCGATATAAATGGTGTAACGGCTTGTTTATAGCATTTAGTCTCTTCTGCTTAACAGTACTCATTACATGCTGGAAGTGATGCCTTATGCAACTGATAATCATTTTAGCATGATTTTATTTTACTGTACTCCAGTACAGCCGTAACAAATTATAAGTAGGCCCATGGACTTCCCATCATTATAGGACTAATAACAGTAAGATTCCATAATAGCGGACTCCAGTAGAAGATTCAGTTTTAGTTTGTACGGCAAGCCTAGTTAAGAGTTAACAGGTGCAGAAACGTAGTTTTTCTTCTGATTTGAGCGAGCGAGCGAGCGAGCGCAGGACTACCTTCGTGGCGTACGCGCCGCGGCCCGTATTCTCGTAGGCCTCGTGCTTGGCAGGGAGTAGCTACAAGGTCGGCCGTCCTACGGAGGCGCTCGGCTGGAATTTAACCAGAAAAGTGTCTCGTGATGCCCCTACACTAAAGTAAAGAAAGCATTATCACTTCAGTTGATGCAGGTAGCGAAGAGTTGTGCGTGCATGTTGAGAAACAGCACAATTATTAGAATAAACATCTGCACTTGAATTTGACATTTTGCTACCAAACATCTGGCTGCAGACCTTGCGCCGTGTGTCACCTTCGACGGTAGGGATGGGAAAAACCGACCGGTTAAAATCGATACCGGTATTTTCGTTCTGAATAACCCGTATTTTTTGGTGTATATTTGGCCTCGATTATAACAGGTGGTTTCTACTTCTTACAAACAATCGAGTAAAAAAGTTGAAATATTAATTTACCATAGCCGTAGTGCTAAAATGTTTCGTTTTTAAATAAACCTTTTTTAAAAAAGGAGGAATTTTTATTCGTAAAATCTGCATTGGTTTGAAATTTTGCGTCATTATAGAAAATGGGAAAATCAGTCACTACTGTTTTATTAACAATGCCGACAGAAACGAGCAGCAAACACATGGCATAAGAATTGGTACAGCATTGCTGAGACAATAATGTCCTCTCTTTTCCTGTGTGTCGTGGCTTAAGGGACACGTGTACGTGCAGTGTGCAAGATTTGGCCCCACCTGGCCTATAAGGTAATTTCTCGCTGTTGTCGCCGGACATCCGTTGTACTGCAAAATGGCGCCAAACCTAGTATGGAAATAATTTTGTGAAATATTAAAAGAGGAAGGAATTTATGGTAACAGCCATAAATTAAAAACTCGATGATTCATTCACAGTAAGCAATAAAAGCTGAAAGTAGCTGAACTGCTGCCTGTGTCTACATAATATGCTTTTGTCTGCTTGTAGCTCTTGAAAACGGACAAATTAAAAATGAAAAACAAAGTTCTTCAACCTGATTTTTCACCCATTAGCACTGACTATGTCCAGATAGTGTTATGATCCCCAATTACAATATAATTTTTAATCAGAGCTTCAACAAGTTGGAATCAGTGGGAGAATACTGGTGATCTTTTGTAGTATTTAAACATTTATCACTTTTCGAGAAAAGCAGTGACCGATGGACGGATTAAGTTTCCTTTCATTTCCCTACTTAATTTAATATTTTGACTCTACTTGCCTTTAATCTGAGATAATCAAAAATTTTAAATCTTTTTTCGACTTCTATGCTTATTACAGGAAATAAAACTTGAATAAAAAACCGAAAATCGTGTATTTCCGAAACCGGCTATTCTGAGAGGTTTTAGCAGTCAGGTTAAACTGGCGTGGAAAAGGACATAACCGAAACCCGGTTATTTTAGTGATAACCACCATCACTATTCGGCAGACGAGCTAGCCGTGCCAGCTTCCTGTAACCTAACCGTCTAGAACGCTGTCAAGCAGGCTTGTGAGGAAACTTTCTCCACGTGAAATGAGCTTTAACCCGGTAGCCGCTTGGGCGTTCATCACCAGCAAACTTCCACTAAGATAACTTATCAATACCTAATAAGATGATATGTGTGTTCATTTTTGTTAAATTATTTTTCTTTTAGGTTGTGATAACTGCCCCCTGTGAGATAAAGCAGAATAAATGATTCACTTATCATGACAAGGTAATAAAATATTCATTTCATTTGAATAGCATTACGATCAATAAGATGCTAAGCAGACTGAAACGCCAGTTTCCATTTAATGCCATCGCTATCTTCGAATCAGAGGTCGATATGGGCGGCATATCCGTCGGCACTGTGGTTCAGGTTTCTGCCTGACCTATCAACCCAAACCTAGGGAAACGTACCTTATGTTCTCTCTTGAATTCCGTGCTCTAATGGGTCATGTTGACATAGTACGTGAATTCTCCAGGTTTCTTCATCCACGTGACCATACTAAAAATGTTTCATCATCATAACGGTAGCAACTTGTATCTAGACTATTCTAGTGCTCTGGTCTTGAAATGCTCCATTTATAAGTTGATACCTATAAACGACCTCATATTGTTCTTTGTATATCACACAGAAAATTAAGTAAATTGATGAGGGGAATCACCAAAAATCTCTGTGCAGTTTGTGTCGAACTTCTCTCCAGTTGCATCCAAGGTTTCTTTGACCGCGAGTCTAATGAAGCTGTAAACCAAGTAACAACTGGCCACGGTGTCCAACTTATGTAGTGGGTTATGTCTCGATATCGACGCACAAGACGATGATATTGAGGGTTCTAAATTCAACATCATTTCGTCGTCATATTAATATCCAGTAACAAAATCTTTTGTTCTAAATAACCGGATGAGTTCTTTCCATACTGTCACCGGTATCATTACACAGCGCTGCTCTTCCTGTACTGGCGGCTAATAACACACCACTCCATAACATTACAGAGTTACGGGTTTGTGGAAGGCACTCTCACAGACGTGTGAAGTAACTTTGTTCGCAGGTTGAACTCAATTATCCCTGCAGTGGGAGAAGTTATATCATTTAGGAAAACGAATTTCCCCAGTTAGTAGGATTTAACGAGGCAAACAACCTCTGTCACGTTAGTGGAACTCTGCCTAGCGAAAACTAGGTGGAACTGGATGGAATTCGATGAACCGTCTCCCGCCAGGCACCGAGGGCAGTGACGCGTTGGTAATAGCACTGTACTCGCATTGATGAAGACTGTGGTTCAATCCCACATCCTGCCATCCATATCTAGTTTTTCCGAGGCTTCCCTAAATCTTTTAACGCAAGTAGCGCAACTTTAAAAAAAAAGACTTGAGCATCTCCTTTCCACATACTTCTGAAATCCGAGCCTGTTCTCCTCTCTAATGAACCCATCGAGAGCCGGAAGTTTTATGCTTATCCTCATTTCTTCTCGGAAGGAAAAACAATTTATCTCTTTGCTCAGAATCTCAGTGTGAATCAGAGACTGCGAAAACCTTCGGATGACGTTAAGAATTCAGGCTTTCTTCCCTTCATTGCTGATTGATAATTTTTAAACCAGAACACAAGAACGCAGAGGTTTGCAAAGCTCAACTATTATTATTGTTCTTCATCGAGCAAAAGATTCGTTGCAGATATGCTTACACAAAAGTCAGATCTGCAAGAATATAATGACAGTACTTAATACTGCGCGATTCAGTAGAACATTCTGTGTCATGGTCTTCCAAAGTGATTGCTGAGAATGAAGCTTTAATATAAGCCATAAATACAATAATAAGGAAATATAAACATGTAATATTCAATGATTTATACAACAAAACGTCTGAAGCTGCAAAATAATGAATAACACAAAAAATGATTGTAATTTGACATGCGAACAGTGGTAATACAAATAAATTTGTATATGAACAGAAAAATAATACAATGTTATATTGTACATTTATAAATTCCTTGTTAAATTTCGTTCGGTAATTTCACTGGTTTTGCAATGGTGGTATAGTCCGAAAATTATTTTAGCCTTTATCCTTGACGGAACTGTTCGTTTATTAGATTCATATCGATGGAACATTCCGTTTATTAGAGTCATATCGATTTTTGCTAGGCTCACTTCTCATCTTTATTTCTTAGCTTCTTTGGTTTCTACTTTATTTTGTCTATCTAAATGTAGATGTGAGCGAAAGTATAAAGTCGTAAATAAATTCAATGTAATCTGCTTTAATTAGTAATGAAAAAAAGTTACATCACAATTCAATAAGTTTTTTCTCAAATAAATTAGCATCAGTAGCTATTTCTACAAACTGAACTAGAACTACACTGAGCGACTTTCAGAGGCTGTTCAGCGACATCTTCTGAGTATTTTGTTATTGGGGGCCCAGGGTCTCTGGCGGTCCAGTATAGGCTGTTCAAAGTTTACCGCCCCTACCAACCTCTACAATTTGATATCCTACTTCACAATCATATTAATTATATTTTTTTTGTAAATGAAATTCTAACTGTATGATTCATGAACTATCGTCCTAATTACACCACTTTTTTCCGGTAATTAATATAACTGTGAACTAGGGGGTCGATATGTCAGTTCCTATATTATTTTATCAACCCAACTATTTAGTTAAGATAGCGCAAGAAATAGATCTGTTTCTGAGCTAAAAAAAGCTTAATTATGTGCTACTAATAAGGTGGATAAAGGTAAGCCTTAATACTACTTACACAATAATGTACACTTGGCAAACGAAATAAACTAATTGAGGAAATCGACACTGGTTGAAAGATCTTCATTTGCCTCCGAGCGCTGCCAATGTTACGCTGCCCGTAAACGCAAAGTGGTACTCTACACATGAATAAAGGTAATGGTTACAGCACTGTTGCAAACAGTAGTCTCTGGCTTCCTCTAACCACTCCTCCCCCCTCGACAGCTTTAGTTTGGGGGCAAGGCCGTCCGCACCAGCCGCGGCGTGAATCGTCAAGTTATCGTGGCCAGATAGTATTAGAAATTGCAGGACGCAATCAGCCGAGGCTGCTTTTCTTTCGTTTTTGAAGTAAGTACGGGACGGGACTTGTCCGTTTGCACCGCCACTCTACATCCGTCTCTCTTTAACTCAGTCCCACCACGTGGCATATGCCTACAACAGCACGACCCTGCTTCAGTTCCCAGGCGGCTGCACCGCGCTCGTGCAGTCAGTTTGGCGAGACACACAGCGAACCACCTTGTCACTCTTTCCTGTGCCACAACCAAACGCGACCACACAGATTGAAGAAAAATTTATCTAAGTGGCGCAACATATACGTGCTGAACTGTTTGGGTGGGCCTAATGACATTTAGGTATATAAATATGAATTTTTTTAATTTCTGTATCACAAAAAAATTTTGCTCCAAATTTGCTGCCCCTACAATCTGCCGCTCTAGCCTACTCAGCCTGCTGGCAAATCCGCCACTGGTAATAATGTAATTATAATTTACAAGTACTCAGTTTGTTGCCGCAGTTACCAGTGTTTCTGTGAGAATACCTTCACAACAGAGAAAAAGCCTGTAATACACAATAACCAAAATGTACATCACACCACTACAGACACTGTACTGTGATGTGGTCACGAACACTGCAGACACAACTCAGGAAAACATCGTTGTAACGCTCCTCCATTGCATTTAGTGAAACCATACACAAGCTGCATATTGGCCAACACTTTATCAGTGAATCTATCAGCAGCAGAACAAAGAGAGCGTCGCCCCACTCTCCATTGTTGCCAAATTTATTCAAATGGAGGATATGACAACATTATAATGAATTCATAGTGGGAAGTTCAAATTTTGGAGGGAAAATAGGTCAGTTGGGCTACCTCCAGCAAACCTAATCCCCTCCCCTCACTTCACGCCCATAAAATGGTTGGAAGTTCAAATTCCAGCAGGCCAACGCAACATATCATGGCTACCATCACTAAACTAAGAAAATGGCGGCAAAATAGCTCACTTGGGCTAATTCCACTAACCTAAGTCATGCAACCGCCACCTCCACTGGGAATTTGCAGGGAAAAAACTGACTGTGCTGTATAGGATGGGTGTAAGTCTTCATTTTGCATGCAGTGTTTATTTAAACAATTTGAGGCAGTAGTTCCATCCAGTGTGTTCACCATGAGGTCTGGAATCCAATTGATCTAGTACACAATACTGCCACCAGAGGGCACCATCGTCCCTTCTGTGATGTAATCCAAGATGGCGGCCTGGAGGGGAAAAATGGGGGGAAAGGACTCAGTCTGTTCTTGGCTGCTGAAGAGAGGAAGGAGTGTACTTTATTTATTTTGGAACAATTTATTTAGGGAGAAATTTCACGTAGTTTATTTATTACACTCATACAAAACACTCGCCCTGATGTGCTTGGGGTCAGACCTGCAAACTACTCATAAACTGTCGAAATAATCCAGTACACAGCGTACAGACCTGCAAACTACTCGTAAATCACCGAAATAATGCAGTGTACTAATGTGCAGACACGCAAACAACTCGTAAATTCTCAAAAAATAATGCATGAGATAAGGCTCTGCAAACACACTCACAATGCTTAAAGAGCCAAAAATAATTCATTGCATAAACACGCATTGCATGTAAAAAACACTTTCAAACTTTCATCAACCGCACCTATCAGAGGCTCCAATACGCGTATGCGCAGACGCCGCCATGCAAAACCTCTATCTATGGATACTGACGTGAAAGGTCGCACTATATAAATTTGTTCCAGTGCTTCCCAGAATTGCACAGTTCTTAGGGATCCTAAAGGGACATGCGAGCTGCATCCAGCCACACACGCTTTTACCAACCAAGTGTGGCTGATGCATAGCTGCAAAATGCTTGTGTAGCTACACATGATCAAAAGTGCATCATGTGCTACCCTTTCTGGAAATCGTAAAGTCCTGCTTTCAACAAACATCTCCGAAACACAAACGTTTTCATCGCTATCTAGAGGCTCCTATGTCCCGGCACAAAGGGTGTCTTGTTAATGAATGCAGCATTATGATTGGCTTTTATTGAAGGTACCCGCCGAATAACTGATGCCGCCAGTGTGCAAGCAAAGTCCGCCTTTTTCTTCTTTCTGCAGACGAGACATTCAGTGACAAAAAACTATTTTGTACAGATCACTGACAGTTAAAACCCAGAAAAGTGATCTACAGATCTTCAAATACAACCCACGTATTCATAGTGCTGCTGCGTAGCGCCAGAGGAGGAAACTACCACTGTAAATGTGGCCCATGATCGTAGCCGTAGAAGAGCATGTCAACCATAGTGAGAGGCCAGTTGGCCGGGGACGATCCTACATCCCAGGAGAACGCTATTAATACTATCAGCGCAGACACTCCTTGTATTGAATCTTTTCAAATTTCCACAGAGTATACAACATACACATGCTCTCCTAAAGCCAACTCAGTGCAAACTGGGAATTAGTTCACTATTCACACACCCAGGGGGAGCTGTGAGCCAAATCATCATAAGCCTTAAGCTTTCTCAGACTCTCTGAACTGATGCACAAAGGATGGGCAAGGCACATCTCAGAACAAAGGCGTTACTGTTTCTGGCCCTGTCCTACTTGCTACACTTTCTACAGCCACCTACAGACTCACAAGAACATTGGGAAACAGACACATATTTATCAGTGTAACTACAATTAAAAATTATGGTTTCTGCGGCGGTCTGACACATAGCAATTAACTGGATATGTCTCCTCTTTACGACTGTGGTAATGGAACGAATCTCAGAATCTATAGCGCACATAGTTTTCCAAGTAAAAGAAATCTGTCATTCAACTTACGGCTATCGATGTGCTGAATCTGTACCACCCTCACGAAAGGGTACACAGTAGCGACCAACAGACACTCACACATATACCACGAAGACTGTTGTATAAATGCTGGGCCCGTTCGTAATGCCACAGAGGCCCCGAATTGTTTACTTGGTTGCTTTCTTTCTGCATACATCTCCAGACTCTGCGAGTACAAGAACACATGCATTCTCACATGGACTGCCAGAATATTATACCATTTACTTGATACCTCTAGATATCAATACTTCTACTGTAGATATCAAGCACATAGCAATATCGCTTGCTTAGCAGTTTCACTTGCGCAACGTAATTCCGAAGATATAGACTGGAAATTATTTCTCTAGAAACCCAAAATTTAGCCAGGTGGAGCATGCAGTAAACCACTGAGACACTAGAAACTTACCCTATCTGCGAAGAGCTTTAAGTGAGAACTCGAAAAAAATTGAGGAAACTATAATTTCCACTCGCGAATACCGATGTCGGTGATGTAACAGACTCGAAATCAACCCTATAATTTACAAAGTCAACTAAGCTGCTTCTCACGTCTAGAGAACCAGCAAATGTGTCTTCCACTCGTCTTTCTCCCGCTAGATGCACACACCTTAATCGATGTTTCCTCAACTGACTAAAGGCGTGAAATGTGCAGAAGCAGTCAACCGGACTATTTACATGGGAGGGAATAGTGGTCCAATGAAAACACACGTCCATATTGAATCTTCTCAAATTTCCACACGATCATGAAATCCGCCCAACACTTCCCTAGAATTAGTTCCCTATTCGACCGTGTAGAGGACGACACGGTTAAGTCAACTACATTCCTGCATCCCAACAGACCTCTGTATTCGGACAGCTCCTACCATGAGCCGGAAACGTGAATCATTTCCATCACAGACCACTGCTGGCGCGCCAAGCACCCCTAGGCAGAATCGTCCTAGAAAATCGGTTATAAACCTAACTGATCGCAATACTTACAATTAAATGTTACAAGTGCTGTCCCAGTTGAACGATATTCGACAATGAGCTTAGTATTGGGGGTACACCCTGGTGGCGGCTGCAGCCCTGGAAATAGAAATATCTGTACCATTCTTCTCCAAACTACAAACAGGTACTACAGATCCGCATCCCTCAGGACCCATCAATGTCTATCACCCCAACATTCTACCATCACTATTCTTTACCATCCAACGGAGAGAAATTACGAACTATAAAAACTCCACTAACCTCATCCGATTGAGAACTTGTAATTTCTCTTGCATCGGTCTCTCCGCGATATTTTCAGAAATTTTATAAATTATATAACTCAGTACATATCTCGAAATATCTCTTCTTATCTTACCGATTATCAATGCAAAGTAGTTTCAAGCCCAGTTATTCCATGGAGGGTCCATTTACTCCATGGAATAGCTTCTCTGATATCTACACTCCTGGAAATTGAAATAAGAACACCGTGAATTCATTGTCCCAGGAAGGGGAAACTTTATTGACACATTCCTGGGGTCAGATACATCGCATGATCACACTGACAGAACCACAGGCACATAGACACAGGCAACAGAGCATGCACAATGTCGGCACTAGTACAACGTATATCCACCTTTCGCAGCAATGCAGGCTGCTATTCTCCCATGGAGACGATCGTAGAGATGCTGGATGTAGTCCTGTGGAACGGCTTGCCATGCCATTTCCACCTGGCGCCTCAGTTGGACCAGCGTTCGTGCTGGACGTGCAGACTGCGTGAGACGTCGCTTCATCCAGTCCCAAACATGCTCAATGGGGGACAGATCCGGAGATCTTGCTGGCCAGGGTAGTTGACTTACACCTTCTAGAGCACGTTGGGTGGCACGGGATACATGCGGACGTGCATTGTCCTGTTGGAACAGCAAGTTCCCTCGCCGGTCTAGGAATGATAGAACGATGGGTTCGATGACGGTTTGGATGTACCGTGCACTATTCAGTGTCCCCTCGACGATCACCAGTGGTGTACGGCCAGTGTAGGAGATCGCTCCCCACACCATGATGCCGGGTGTTGGCCCTGTGTGCCTCGGTCGTATGCAGTCCTGATTGTGGCGCTCACCTGCACGGCGCCAAACACGCATACGACCATCATTGGCACCAAGGCAGAAGCGACTCTCATCGCTGAAGACGACACGTCTCCATTCGTCCCTCCATTCACGCCTGTCGCGACACCACTGGAGGCGGGCTGCACGATGTTGGGGCGTGAGCGGAAGACGGCCTAACGGTGTGCGGGACCGTAGCCCAGCTTCATGGAGACGGTTGCGAATGGTCCTCGCCGATACCCCAGGAGCAACAGTGTCCCTAATTTGCTGGGAAGTGGCGGTGCGGTCCCCTACGGCACTGCGTAGGATCCTACGGTCTTGGCGTGCATCCGTGCGTCGCTGCGGTCCGGTCCCAGGTCGACGGGCACTTGCACTTTCCGCCGACCACTGGCGACAACATCGATGTACTGTGGAGACCTCACGCCCCACGTGTTGAGCAATTCGGCGGTACGTCCACCCGGCCTCCCGCATGCCCACTATACACCCTCGCTCAAAGTCCGTCAACTGCACATACGGTTCACGTCCACGCTGTCGCGGCATGCTACCAGTGTTAAAGACTGCGATGGAGCTCCGTATGCCACGGCAAACTGGCTGACACTGACGGCGGCGGTGCACAAATGCTGCGCAGCTAGCGCCATTCGACGGCCAACACCGCGGTTCCTGGTGTGTCCGCTGTGCCGTGCGTGTGATCATTGCTTGTACAGCCCTCTCGCAGTGTCCGGAGCAAGTATGGTGGGTCTGACACACCGGTGTCAATGTGTTCTTTTTTCCATTTCCAGGAGTGTATGTTTTCTCTTATGAATAGAATGAAGGAATGCTCGCGGATTAGTTGTGAAAGAAGGAGGATGTATATGTATGTATTGTTGAGCTAGTTGCCATCTTGATGAGATGCTGTATGAGAAGGAATTTAATACATGAACTAAACTAAAGTAAGTGTGTTCGCGTATTATTTAACTGATTATTATTGACAGTGTCTGTTTACTACGCTTTGTTGCACGGGATCAGTGGGGAACGTCTGATTTACACTGGACGAACCTGCCGTTTTGTATGCTAAAGATATCCAGTTACTTCAAATAAATAGGCTAACACGGTCTTACCAACAAATCTCCGCTCTTCCCCATGTGATCACCGAAAGTTAATAATTATTACAAATGTTTTCAGGAGATCGACTGACAAATTTTCGTCGTACCGAGACTTCTAAATGGCTTCACTGCCATATGGAATTTAAGTTAAGCTCAATTTAATCAAGATAGAACAGTATTGAACTGTGTGAATGTGATAAGCCTGCTTTGTGAATGAAAATTCCCTTAACATACACATGTTTTTACTATCCTGATCAGTGAAGATAAATCAGGCCGGTGTGAGAGATTTTTTTTAAATTTTAGATCCCACAAAAAAAATATTAAATTTGGCGACCGTGACAGGACACATTTTTGAGCATTACTTAAACATTGTGTGAATTTTATGTTGCGTGTGCACAAGAAAGAAGAAGACGAGGCCTGTTCCAGAAGTCACAATTTCGCCACAACCTACGAGAACGTCGTTCAGGCCAGACAATATTCAATTAAATTTTTGTAGATAGAAATTTAGAATAACTATTTAAATGTCTATCGGTTTGAATCAGATTGATTGAGTGACTGTTGGGTTATACTTTAGATAGGAAGTGTTTATTATAAGTGAGTATTATGCAAAATTTAGGTCAGTGACATTATTGACTCAGATGCGAGTGACTTTATATATTTGTTGTTCTGTGTATTAATGGTTCTTACTAGGGCGGCTTATAAAATGGCAATGCAACAGCAGAGCGAATCACAACAGCCCTCACCTGTTTCTGAGGTTAGTGAAACATTAGACGCTAGCTTAACTGAAGTTGTGCCTAGCGGCAGCATTAGTCAGGCCCCACAACAAAGGCTAAGTGTTTCGATGTCATCTGAGCAGGACGAAATAAAGCCATTGACTGTAATCATGCAGCAGTTAACACTGTTAGCCAAAAATGTAACAGATTTCACTAAAGCGCAAATAGAGACTAGAAGGGAATTAACTAAAGCGCAAATAGAGGCTAAAAGGGAATTAACTAAAGCGCAAATAGAGACTAAAAGGGAAATGAATGAACAATTAGCAGCCAATCAAGTGAAAGTCCAGGACCAATTAGAAGCTAATCAAGCGGAATTAAATAATAAATTAGTAGAGAGTTTTCAGAAACTTGATGATAAATTAAATAAAACTGCGGAAGAATTGAACAGAATGAAAAGACAGAATTAAAATTAGCTGCTCAAATTGAGCAAGTCACTCAGCAGTTTAATGAAAATGCGAAGACATTACGCCTAGAGCTAACCGAGTATGTTGCTACTAAGCTTGATACTATTAATGAGCAGGTCGAGTCAATCCCACAGATACTTCAAGCACAAGAACAGATGCAATGTTCTATGGCGGTAATTCCGGTATTAGTTGAAGTTCAAGATGAATTAAAGCAACAAGTAAATGAGATGTCAGCAGATATGCAGGATTTGAGACAATCACAGGACAAGATCCCGAAGGACATCCAAAATTTGGATAATTCCATAAATAACATAAAGGAGAGACAAGATGAGGTTGATCATAAGCTAAACATTCTTGAGGGAGAATTCTCGCAATTAAGTTTGGAAAGGCAAAGCATTTGTTCAGACAATATTGAACATTGGTCAGAGCAGCTATACAATCTATGACCGAGAGTTCTGAAGAAAATTTATTTAATAAAGGTTTTCGAGAAGCCAGAGAACAACTAGGCGAAGAACTTAAACAATGGAAAGAAAACATTGAGAAAGGTTTTCGAGAAGCCAGAGAACAACTGGGTGAAGAACTTAAACAATGGAAAGAAAACATTGAGGACCGAGAGTTCTGAAGAAAATTTATTTAATAAAGGTTTTCGAGAAGCCAGAGAACAACTAGGTGAAGAACTTAAACAATGGAAAGAAAACATTGAGAAAGGTTTTCGAGAAGCCAGAGAACAACTAGGCGAAGAACTTAAACAATGGAAAGAAAACATTGAGAGATATTTAAATCTATCTCGAGAAGATTTGTGTTCCACGCAAGGAAATGAACCCATAACAAGATCTATCAATGAAGCTACGTTATTTAACCGATCAAGTACAGACAGGGACATTAATGCACACGTTCGCTTTTGCAATCAACATCAATCACAACACTATGAGGGTAGTCATAATGACTGTAATAGTAAAAGCAATACTGAGGAGAAAATGCTGAAACAACGTCAAATCCAGATCTACAACCCAGACAAGAAAAATGTTCATCCCGTAGTGTTTATAAGAAGTTTTAGGGGAGTATTGCCGAAAAATTGGAGTGAGTGGCAAAAGGAGGAGCTATATGGGCATCTGATATGATATCAACTTGGGACACATATGAAGATTTTGAACGAGCATTTTTATCCAAATACTGGTCTGAAGGCGTACAAGAACGTTTAAGGCAGGAGGTATTATACCCGGAACCTTTTTCCTTTTCACGTGGGTCTTTAAAGAAATACTTTGAGAAATATATAAACAAATCGCGGTATTGGGATAAGCCTATGCCTCTACAAGACGTGATTGGCATGTTAAAATCTCGACTTCCGGCCAGCATCAGAAATAGAATGCTGTATATTAATGAGCATGACCTTGATTCTTTCATGACTAAGCTTGACACTATAGATATGATCGAGGAAGATGAACATCGGCCAAGACAACTGGTTATGCAGAGGAGAGCGATTGAGGCGCCAAACGCAAACCGGAACGGAAACGGATTTAATAATTATTATACTAGGAATAGTCAGAGATTCAACGGAAACAATTGCAACGGAAATGGAAATTTCAATGACAGTGCTGCGAGGGGCAGATTCAGAGACAATCGAGCAGGTCGCAGATACAACCCAATGTTTGGAAATGCAAGAGATTATCAGAACCAGCAGTCTTCAAATAATTATAATGCGTACAGAAATTCTGAGCCTCGATTTGAAGCAAATGACACAACCAGTCATCAACAACAACCAATCATAACAGAAGTAGTAGATGATTCAAGAGGAAATAATAATCGACATTTAAACTGAAGAGAGCCGCTTTATGCTCCGTAAAGTCGGCCGGGGAATACAAAAGGGGCAAACCTGTTTTAAACGAAATTAATTCCGTGGCAATGTTGAGATATAATGAAGGCGAATTAATGACAGATGAATTGACGAGAGACTTAGAGGCCTGTGTAGTCGAAGATAAGAGGGTTCCTGTGTCTGAGATCATCACAGAAGGGGGACGAATTTTAACCAATATTGTATTGGCCACAGCTTCATCTACAGACGTAGTATCCGGAACTTTGTTTCGAAGAATTAGTAAAATTAAGAAAATCCCTGCCCTACCAGTACAAAATTGCCGAGTTATAGGTGCAGTGGGAGCAAAATCCCGGAACGTCAAGATACAAACGCTTATAGAGATAAAATTGGGAAATGTAGCTTAACAATGAACATTCCTTATAGTGGAAAAGTTGTTAGTAGATTGTATTCTTGGTATTGGAAATTTGCAAGCCTGCAATTGCAAGTTGGACTTGGTAGAAGGAAAGGTGCATTTTAAAATCGAAGATCAATTTGTTACACTGATCTTACTGAGAAAGGAGGCAGTGTATGAGCGATATTTCCGTGGTGCTGCTGTGCAGTTGATTTATGCTGAAAATAATAATATGTACCGACTACCGATCAAGTCAATTCAAGTAGAGGATTTCAGAAAAACAGTCGAACAGAAGACTGCTGAGTCAGATTGCCTAACGCATAGTCAGAGGGAACAATTATTCAATATATTAACAGAATATGAGTCAGTTTTCGATGAAAAGTCCGGAATTATTAGAGGATATGTTTGTACATTACAGATTAGGCCCCATAAGACATTTTGCCGCACACACTATCCCATTCCCTGGCGATTAAAACAACCAGTTGAGGAAGAGATACAAAAAATGTTAAACTGAAATCTTATTGAACCGTCGAACAGTCCATATTGTTCTCCGTTGCTTGTTGTACCAAAGCCAGGAGGAAAAGTTCGATTGATATTAGATGCAAGGGAAATTAACAAAATTATAGTACCTGTGCACACACATCCGGAGAACATCGACGAGTTAATACAGAAATTTCAAGATGTATCCTATTTAACCAGTACTGATTTGAGAAGTTCGTTCTGGCAAGTCCAGTTAGACAAGGACTCAAGAACATATATACTGCTTTTATATATGGAGGGAGAAGCTATCAGTTCAAGGTCGTTCCGTTTGGTCTCAATATCAGGTCTGGAGTTTTTATTTCTGCGTTGGACTATGCCCTAGGACCAGAACTACGTAGTCGAATAACAATTTTTGTGGACGATCTACTCGTATTAATTGCCTCTAAAACTTGGGAGGAACGTGTACAACTTATTGTGAAGATTTTTGCTGTGTTCAAACAAACTGGTATAACTGCAAACCTAAAAAAATCCCAATTTTCTCTACAGAGAATTAAATTCTTAGGACATATGATTAATGCAAAAGGCATTCTTCCAACAGAAGCGAAGATTAGTGCGATAAAAAATTTTCCAACTCCAAGAAACAGAAGACAACTGAAAGGCTTTATAGGCTTGGCTTCATTTTTTCGTCGATTTATTAAAACTCAAGCATCTGTGATAGTTTAATGAACAGTAAGCGATTGCTTCTGTGATAGTATAGGAATATTTAGAAAAGTAAGTGGAACTGTAGCTATTGCTGCTGTGAAGACTTACGGATTGTCTGTCTACACGATGATCACCAAAGAAGCTTGTGCGTGTGAAATAATATACATTCAGGGAGTGTTAATCTCCAGTGAGAGTAAGTTTACTGAAACTATGTGATCGAATACGGCGCTTGCGTGTGAAGTTAGTGTTTGTAAACTGACAGTTCACAGGAGAAAAAATGAACCGCGTTAGGAAATTAGAATCGATTGCTACTGTCCACAGATATAAAGACTCGCTGGTTTTTTTTTTTTTTTTTTTTTGGCGCGAGCTAAATTCTATTCAAGAGAATTTAATTAACTAGCTTAGTGTGTGTTTATAAAATTAGAGTTACTAAGAAAGTTTTTCATTGAATTTATAATAATGTGTCATTTTCCAGTTGGATTTGTTTATTGTTATATTGCATTCATATATGTTCATGAGAAAATGCGGCGTTTGGAGTATAAAAGAGAAAAATTTGATCGTCAATAAATATTAACAAAGATTAATTTCAGCTGGAGAGGTCATGCAGCAAAACTTAATAAAACGTTCTCTTTCAGCAAAATTTCATTTTTATCATGTATGAGTAAGATATAATTTTTTTTGGAAATTGTCTCAAACAATAAAGTTTTTAACATTCTGACATGCTATCCACATTCGTACTTGAAACCAAATTAGGAAATATTCAGATCTACTTCCACCTGGAAAAACCCACGAAAAAAAAAAATAATTAAAACCAGAATTAGAACCTTTCGGCTTATTCAAGAAGATGGATGAAATTATCAATGTTTTCAAAATTGTTTTCCGATCTGGAGTTGTGATATTGTGCAACTACAGTATCGATTAAGACACCTAGATGTGGAAAGTATAAGATGAATGGATTTTCCCATTCCTCAGATGGAAGACTGGATGGATCAGGTCCATATTTGAGTTCAAAATGAGTCTGGAGAAATTCGACTAACCCTTCTCTTCCAGGAATCTTTAATAGTTGACCATTCCTTAGACGAATTTCGATTGTTTCATGCCACAATCCTGAGTACCTGTTCCTGAGGTTCCTTCTGGTCTCTCAAATCCGTTACGTCTCCTGTCCGGTACGCCAATGCGACGCCTGTCCTCCGTGTCGCGTCCCATGTTCCTGTTCGATCAGTTTCACCGCAGTTCAGCAAGACATCGATGAAGAAAATTTTTCAGAAGATTGTAAAATATCTGCATGTGTAAAGATTTTTTTTTTTTTTGGCTATGAGGCACATTTTATCTTTCCTATGAATTCTAGAATATCTCTCAAATTTCCAAATTATTCTGTCTTTCCTATCATCTGTGATACCTAGTTGGAGTCTAAGCCTCCAGGTTTTCCGGGGTTTCCCTGTGAAGGCCAGTTCCTGAATAGGTAGACCTGATTAACAACTATAGAAGTCCATCTACCCTGGTTATGTACGTGGGATGCGGGTATGCCCCAGTACACGTGAAAGCAACAACTAGGTATCTAGGTAACGAAGATACCAAATCTCTTTCAATTCTTGTAATAAAAAAAAAAATCTTACTAACTTCTTAAAATTTATAGGAACGTATGTTCCACAAATTCTAACGAGTTAGCTAAGCCAATAGTTAGCTCGCAAAGTGGATACATACCAACTTTGCTCGCTGCGAGGGGCGATGTATTGTCTCTTGCAGCGGTCTCTCCGCGATATTTTAGGAAATTTTATAAATTATATAACTCAGTACATATCTCGAAATATCTCTTCTTATCTTATCGATTATCAATGCAAAGTAGTTTCAAGCCCAATTATTCCATGGAACGTCCATTTACTCCATGGAATAGCTTCTCTGCTATCTATGTTTTCTCTTATGAAAAGAATGAAGGAATGCTTGCGGATTAGTCGTGAAAGAAGGAGGATGTATATGTATGTATTGTTGAGCTAGTCGCCATCTTGATGAGATGCTGTATGAGAAGGAATTTAATACATGAACTAAACTAAAGTAAGTGTGTTCGCTTCTTATTTAACTGATTACTATTGACAGTGTCTGTTTACTACGCTGTGTTGCACGGGATCAGTGGGGAACGTCTGATTTACACTGGACGAACCTGCCGTTTTGTATGCTCAAGATATCCAGTTACTTCAAATAAATAGGCTAACACGGTCTTACCAACAGATCTCCGGTCTTCCCCATGTGATCACCGAAAGTTAATAATTATTACAAATGTTTTCAGGAGATCGACTGACAAATTTTCGTCGCACCGAGACTTCGAAATGGCTCACTGCCTTATGGAATTTAAGTTAAGCTCAATTTAATCAGGATAGAACAGTATTGAACTGTGTGAGTGTGATAAGCCTGCTTTGTGAATGAAAATTCCCTTAACATACGCATGTTTTTACTATCCTGATCAGTGAAGCTAAATCAGGCCCGTGTGAGAGATTTCTTTAAATTTTAGATCCCACAAAAAAATATTAAAAACTCAATAAGATTTTTACTGCATCTCCCTCCTCCCATATATCGAAAACAAATACCACATGCTTGCTGGCATCGAGCACATGTGACAATCCTGTTAAATGTACAGGTATTGATCCAGTGCTCAGACCAGTTTAAAGTTTCTTCACCTGTACTGTAGGCGGATGACTCTATCTCACAGACAATACTGTAAGTCGCGAGATACGTCTCTGTGATCCTGTGTCGTTGTTCGAAACATTGCTTTTTTTTCCCTTGCTGTAACACGCATTGTACACTGCCATACATTTTGTTTTTCCACCACGACTTCGAGATCTGTGTCAGGTTCTAAACTGATATTAATATGTTCTGATCCATTTGCATCTCGCACAAAACTAGACATTGGATAGTGTAAATAACGTGTTACTGCTGATGCCATAACACACCACACACGCTGGATGATTTTAAATAAAAGACAGTTACAACATCAGGAAACTGGAAGAGTTTGATGATGTTGTGGAGAGTTTCCAAACTGCAGTCTGAAGGTGACTGATGACCTCTACATTTAAATTCATCTGCCACAGGGACGGAATAGCTGATGTCTCTGCGTTCCATTCCGATAGACTCCTCAGTCAAGTACACGATAACTGTTTCAGTGCAAGCTATCCCCAGTTCCCAGAAGGTGTTGCCCCCTCCCCCCCCCCCCACCAAAACTCTTTCTCCAACTCTGACCAGCAATGTCAATCAATCATCATGTGGTAACCAACAGCGTACAGCGTACCAGTGAATGGATGGGATGGAAAAGACACCGTCAATGTACCGCAGTAATATGCATCACAGATGATAGTGCGACCAGTTTTAGCAATTTTACAGTAATTTCAACACCGACCAATGATGCGACTGCATGTTTCCCAGTTTCAGTATCATAGCTAAACCACCCCTTCTCTACTTTGAGAGTGTCACTAGGATGTAGATAGATGACTGTGCAGTACATCCACTCATTGTTAATTCTCGAATACATACATCATCAAAGTATACCAGACAATGCTCTATATATTTCTAGCACCTCGAGCATAGTGTATAATTTATTATCTGTATCTATGCGGATGAGAGTCACAGAGAATTCTTGCAGTCTTAGGATAAAATTAGAGACTGAAAGACCGCCTCGCACTGTCTTTGACCAGCCCGCCCAGCAGCGTCATTAACAAATTGATCTGCAGCAGACCAGAAGTAGATGGCTACATTCTGCATCTCCTGATTGAATGGACCTTGCTGAGTCCTCACCAGTCCAAGTGTACAAGATTTCTCCAAATGCGTCCATGTGGAGGAGGTTAGCACTCTCTATAGTAACAGATTTGAAAATGTTGTGGTGTTATAGCAGTTGTTTAAGAAGAACAAGAGGCAGGTGATTTTCATGCATGATAGAGCTCCAGATGGATGGAGTTCGAAGCATGTTACGTCAATCACTTACGCTATCAATTTGAAAGTATTGTTCTATTGTCTGGGATCAATACCAGGAGGGTATTAGTAAGAGAGAACATAAACACACGCACTCCTAAGACTACACGGTTCTGCACTTAAAACAGGATATAATGTTAGATCGCTTGAGTTTCCCACCTCTCAGTCATGTGGAATGTAGCGCTATTAATATTCCAATGTAAGAAATAGAGTTCCAACGCATGACATACATACTTTTTGCACATTTCTCTAAGATAAACTACGGTAACAAACTGGAAAACGAATAAACTACTTACTTAAAACAGGGCCCTGTGTGATACATACACAATATAATTCTCGAGAGATGTATAGCGTCCACTGTTCACATCTGATCACGGTTCAGAAATTATACTATGCCCACATCAATCCCATATAAAATGATCGTTAGTATCGGAGAATACCTCTTACAAGGAACCAGATAAACGCACAGCACTGGCGTCCGACATGTGAAATTCCAAGTCATGGCTCATGGCTTCCAGGACCCAGGGTAGACCTGAGTTAGTCTTCAAATGTGGATCCGCCACACATTATATCCAGACTGATGTTGGGATGCGGATCCACAATATGCCATGTCCGGGATAGGGTCTGAAGGTGGATCCGCCATGCACAATGTACAAAGCGATGTTGGGGTGCAGATCCACAATATACCACATCCGAGTTAGCATTCGAGTGTGGAACTACTACACACAATATATACAGACTGATGTTAAGAGACGGACACACAACACGTCACATCTGGGACAGGGCTATCAGGTGGACCTACCACGCATTACACATGGAGATGTGATTACATATGGAGATGTGTTCTATGTTAAGTTGAGTCCACCAGTGGGAGGACCTGGTCCTGGTAGCCATCTGTGACACATGCACATACACAGACATACATAAAACAGAGCAGATGGTCTGCAAATGTGGAATATGTGGGGTGGAGGCGATTGGATACAATTGAGTGCAGTGCTGTACTATGCCTCCCAATCAGTGCATTTACGCTAGGTGTTGGCAGCTGTGCTACACTTACGAGCAATTTTAGAACACAGAATGCTGTGGCCGAGCGATTCTCGGCTCTTCAGTCCGGAACCGCGCTGCTGCTGCGGTTGCAAGTTCGAATCCTGCCTCTGGCATGGATGTGTGTGATGTCCTTAGGTTAGTTAAGTTTAAGTAGTTCTACGTCTAGGGGACTGATGACCTCAGATGTTAAGTCCCATAGTGCTTAGAGCCATTTTAACCATTTAGAACACAGAATGACTGATTATGTCATGATCGCATGGGTAGAACTGACATAAAATCGATGGAATTGCGAAAAATGAATGGGGTATAGGTACAAATTGCCAGAATATACAGCGAAATGCGGGGAAATTGAGGAAGTACTTTCATGTCTTCTGATTGGCGCAGAACAATTCCTTAACGTGGGACAGCAAGAGGAATCCGAGAAAACTTCGACATGGAAGCGAAGGGAACCAGGGAAACAGTCATTTTCTTCCATCAAGGCAGCATTCTACTGCATGTTTATTGAGGTAACAGTGATCCATGTGAGTTGACTACTGTATTTGACACTTTTCAAGAAGACAGAGAACCATCTGCCTCTAAACTTACTTGCATCTGCATTAAAGGATGAGATAGATTGGATGGAGTGGTCAGTTGAGATCAAGTTCTAAGGAGGTACAATTTAATGGTAAACTAATGATTCATTCTACAGACAGTGAGGGGGGGTTAGTTGATACGGGTCATTTGACCTTTTTTTCCTAATGTTCTGTCAGGATACAACAGTTGGTGACATAACCAGTGTTCGACTTGTATACAGCTACATGTTCTGTGTGGGTCTTAGAGCAGCCTTTACTTGCGATCGTTAACAGCAAAACTCTCGGTCATCAGAGTACTTCCATATCACGTGTGATAAAACGTGACACATTCCTCTAAACGAACCAAGATTTATGCAATGTATTCCATTCCCCTGTCGCATCTTTCCTTGTTTCCTTGTAAGAGGTATAGTCGATTCATCAGTTTCATAACTAAGGTGATTCTCAGTTAGCAATAGGTGTTTGTGAGACACTGCAATTTAGTGTACACATCTGCTTGACAGGTATACTGTTTACAGAGCTAGTGGCTGCATGACTTGTAAATTCACATGTTGGACGCTACTGCTATGCATTTATCTGTTTCCTTGTAAGAGGTATTCTCCGATACTAACGATCATTCTATATGGGATTGATGTGGGCATAGTGTAATTTCTGAACCACGATCTGATGTGAACAGTGGACGGTATACATCTCTGGAGAGCTATATTGTGCATATATAACACAGAGCCACTGTTTTAAGGAAGTAGTTTATTCGTTTTACAGTTTTTTACCATAGTATATCGTAGAGAAACGTCCAAGAAGGATGTATGTCATGCGCTGGAAATATATATTTTACATTGGAATATTGACGGAGCTGCATTCGACACAACTGATAGGTTGGAAACTCAAGCGATCTAACATTATATCCTGTTTTAAGTGCAGAACCGTGTAGTCTTAGGAGTGCGTGTGTTTATGTTCTCTCTTACTAATACCCTCCTGCTATTGATCCCAGACAATAGATCAATACTTTACAATTGATTTTGTAGTTGATTTACGTAAAATGCTTCGAACTCCGTTTGTCTGGAGCTCCATCACGCAAAAAATCACCTGTTTCTTGTTCTTCTTAACTGTAAGCTATTACATCTCATTATTTTCAAAGCTGTTACTATACATCGATAGGCAGTGCTAACCTCCTCCACATGGACGCATTTGGAGAAATCTTGTGCACTTTGACTGGTGAGAACTCAGCAAGGTCCATTCGTTGACGAGACGCGGAATGTAGCCGTTTACTTCTGGTCTGCTGCAAATTAATTTGTTAATATTGCTGCAGGGCGGGCTGGTCAAAGACAATGCGAGGCGGTCTTTCAGTCTCTAATTTTATGCTCTGTGACTCTCATCCGCATAGAGATAGAGCGTAAAATATGCACTATGCTCGAGGTGCAGGTCCAGTGAGTGGACATACTGCACAGTCATCTATCTACATTCGCAATGATACTCTCAAAGTAGAGAATGGGTGGTTTAGCTATGATACTGAAACTGGGAAACATGCAGTCGCATCATTAGTCGGTGTTGAAATTATTGTAAAATTGTTAAAATTATTTGCAGTACCAACTGTGATGCTTATTATTACAGGGTGTCGATGGTGTCTTTCCCATCCCATCCATCCTCTAGTATGCTGTTGCTTATCACATAATGATTGACTGACATCGCTTGTTAGAGTTGGAGAAAGTGTTTTGTGGAGGGGAATGACCTTGTAGGGATAGCTGGCACTGAAACAGCGATCGCGTACATGACTGCAATATGAGGAGTCAGTCGAAATGGAATGCAGAGCCATCAGCCGTTCCGTCCCTGTGACAGATTATTTTAAATGTAGAGGTCATCAGTCACCTTTAGACTGCAGTTTGGAAACTCTCCGCAACGTCGTCAAACTATTCCATTGTCCTTATGTTGTAACTGTCTTTTATTTAAAATCATCCGAGTAACACGTTGATTTACAACATGCAATGTCTAGTTTCGTGCGAGAGGCAATGGGTCAGAACATGTTAATATCAGTTTAGAACCTAATACAGACCTCGAAGTCGTGGTGGAAAAACAAAATGTATGGCAGTGTACAATGCGTGTTACAGAGAAAAAAACAATGTTTCAAACAACGTCACAGGATCACAGGGAGCGTCTCTTGCGACTTACAGTATTGTCTGGGGGATAGGGTCATCCTCCTACAGTACAGGTGATGAAACTGTAAACTGGTCTGTGCAGTGGATCAATACCCGTACATTTAGCAGTATTGTCACATGTGCTCGATGCTGGCATGTATGTGGTATTTGTTTTCGATATATGGAAGGAGGGAGATGCAGTAAAAATCTTATATAGTTCTCTATCGGCTGAAGTTAGTGGAGTTTTTATAGTTCGTAATTTCTCTCTGTTGGATGGTACAGAATAATGATGATAGAATGTTGGCGTGATAGACGTGAATGGGCCCTGAGGGACACAGATCTGTAGTACCTGTTTGTAGTTTGGAGAAGCACCACAATGCAGTAGCAAAATCCACATCTTTCCTCCAATTCCCGTACTGTCTTTTATACTACTGCGAGTTGCAGGGGCAAGTTTCGTTTGGCGCTGACCTTAAACATCATGCACAGTTGGTGGAGCTATGACAACATGTTCCCGTTGCCATCAAATGGCAGTTACTCAGCTTAGCCTGTTTCTACATGGGTTGCAGAAGGTGGTAGATATAGCTTTCATCTACTCAGTTCGACTTACGCTGGAATGATCACATGCGCAAAGCTGCAGGGATGGTAGCGCAGAGTCTGAGGGGTAGTTGCACGATTCATAGGGCCTACCTAATACTACATTGGAATTTTACTGTATCAGGTAGGTTCGAGAAAAGTGACTCGTTTCGAGATATGAGAGGCCAGAAATATGATTCACTAGTGACTGTAATCATTAGAGGAGTTCTGCATAGGGTCCAACGCAGGTATGTGGGTGAATGGAAAGACTTGATACCAAATCATAAACATCATCAAACTGGTCTGATAATATACACTCCTAAAATCACCATCTATATTCAGTGTTGCTTTATTTGTCAGGAAGAAAACCATGTCATTCGGAGGTAATGCTATACCTCTATTTATAAAGCCAGTATAGCTTTTGACATGGACACTTGTGTGCACCTCTAGAACCAAGACCACTTGTGTCAGTAACATACAGTAGTTGTTGCGATCGTGTTTTTTTTTAACGTCTGGCGGTTTGTAAGACGATTACGCCTCTCTTTCTAAGACACAGTGGTAGCACTCGCAAGAAAAACTTATGAGACATGTCAACCCATTGCTGATTTTCAAAAATTGTTCAAATGGCTCTGAGCACTATGGGACTTAACTTGTGAGGTCATAAGTCCTCTAGAACTTAGAACTACTTAAACCTAACTAACCTAAGGACATCACACACATCCATGCCCGAGGCAGGATTCGAACCTGCGACCGTAGAGATCGTGCGGTTCCAGACTCTAGCTCCTAGAAACGCTCGGCAACCCCGGGCGGCTCAATGATTTTCTCTCAGTATTATTTCGTATCGCCAGCAATCGGTTATTGGCGAAGTATTATGCTTAGTAGTAGGGGATGCATAATAGTTCCTCACTGCACATCAGGCTTATAAAGTATGTGTGAGTGTTCCGCTATGTGCAAAGGAACTGACTATGTCCAGTCGTGCGGAAGGTATGTATTTGATGTGAACTACAGTGGCAACAAAGGGAAAAGTATGTCAAGTCAAAAGAATGGTACAGATACTTCTATTTCCAGGGCTGCAGCCGTCTGCAGGGTGTATTTCCGGTACTTCGCTCATTGTCAAATGTCGTTCAACTGATACCGCAATCGTAACATTTAATTGTAAGTATAGCGATCAATTAGGTTTGTAGCCGATTTCATAGGTCGGTTCTGCCTAGGGGTGCGTGGCGCGCCAGCGGTGGTCTGTGGCGGGAATGATTCATGTTTTTCACTACTGGTAGGAGTTGTCCAAATGGAGAGGCCTGTTGGGATGCAGGAATGTAGCTGACTTAACCGTGTCGTCCTCTACGCGACCAAATAGCGACCTAATACTTGGGAAGTGTTGGACAGCTTTCGTGATAGCATGGAAATTTGAGAAGATTCAATATGGACATGTGTTTGCGCTGAACAATTGTTCCCTCCCATGTAAATTGTCTGGTTGACTGCTTCTGCACATTTTTCGCCTTTATTTAGTTGGGAAAACATAGATAGTGGTGTGTGGATCTACCTGGTGAAAGACGAGTTGAAGATACATTTGCTGGTACTCTAGACATGAGAAACAGCTTAGCTGACTTTGTAAATTATCGGCATGATTTCGAGTCTGTTACATCACCGACATCGGTATTCGCGAGTGGAAATTATAGTTTCCTCTATTTTTTTCGAGTTTCACGTAAAGATGTTCGCAAACGGGGTAAGTTTCTAGTTTGCCAGTGATTTACAGCATGCTCCACCTCGCTACGTTTCGTATTTCTAGAGAAATAATTTCCAGTCTATATCTTCAGAATTATGTTGCTCAAACGATACTGGTAAGCAAGCAATATTGGCTATGTGCTTGATATCTACAAGTATCGCGTAAATGGTATAACATTCTGGCAAACCATGTGAAAATACATGTGTTGTTATACTCCCAGAGTCTGGAGATGTGTATAGAAAACAAGCAAGCAAGTAAATAGGTCGGGGCCTCTGTGCTGAGGGGAACCGAACCATTCTTTGTGTCTGCTGGGTGCTACTTTGTGTCCTATCGTGAGGAAGGTATAGATTCAGCACATCGCTAGCTGTGAAAGGAATGGGAAATTATGTCTGCTATAGTTACTGAGATTCATTTCTTAACCACAGTCATATAGAGGAGACATATCCAGTCCATTGCTTGGTGTCAGACTATGGCAGCAATGCTAATATTTCACTGTAGTTACACTGATAAATATGTGTCTGGTTCCCAATATTCTGGTGAGTCTGGAGATGGCCGTTGTAAGTGTAGCAGCAAGCAAGCAGGTCGGGGCTGGAAACAGTAACGCCATTGTTTTGAGATGGATCTTACCCATCCTTTGTACATCAGTTCAGAGAGTCTGAGAAAGCTTATGGCTTATGACCATTTGGCTCGCAGCTCCCCCTGGGTAGGTGAATAGTGAACTAATACCCAGTTTGTATTGAGTTTCCTTCGGGACCGTTTGTGTCACGTATCTACTCCGAGAAAATTTGAAAAGATTCATTACAGTGAGTGTTTGCGCTGGGAGTATTGATAGCATTTTCCCCGGATGTTGGGTCGTCCACGGCTGACTGGCCTCTCTCTCTGGTTGACATGCTCTTCCGCGGCTGCAGTCAGGGGCCGTGTTTATGGTGGTAGTTTCCTCCATTGACGCTGCACAGTGGCACAGTGAATACGTGGGATGTATTTGAAGATCTGTAGATCACTTTTACAGGGTTTAACCGTCAGTGCAATATGACGATATGTACAAAATAGTTTTTGTACTGAAAGTCTTGCCTGGAGAAAGAAAAAAAAGGCAGACAGTGCTTACACACCGGCGGCATCAGTAATTTGGCAGGTAAATTCAGTAAGAGTCAATCATTATGCTCCATTCATTCACGAGACATCCTTTGTGCTGGGACACAGGAGCCTCTACATAGTGGTGAGAACATTTGTGATTCGGAGACGGTTGTTGAAAGCAGGACTTATGCTTTCCAGAAAGGGTAGCACGTGGTGGATGGTGTGCCACCCTAGGATCATCAGGAAGTATGTATTCGGTGTTATTCTAAGCTATTTTCGTAAACAGGTTCTGTTGGGGCAAGAATTTCCATGCAGATAAGCTGAGACACCACGAAAGCTCCTACCAAAGCTACCTTTAACTATTTCTGGGACTATATACAGTATCTGAGATGGCTCTTATTTTACATAGCCATATACATCAGTAGAACATTGAGAAACTTTTAGATACACTAGTGATCGTGCGTAGCTATGTGAGCATTTCAAGGCAATGTGTCAGCGATGCTTGGCTGGTAAATGCATGTGTGGCTAGACATAGATTGCATGTCCCATTAGGATTTCTGTTGCATGTCCCATTAGGATTTCTAGGAACAATGCACCCTGTGCTATTCTAGGAGGCATTGGAAAAGATTTCTACAGTGTGACCTCTGATGTCAGTATCCACAGGTAGAGAGCTTTCGTGCTAGCAATGGTAAACATGCGCATATGACCCAGAGGGTGAGTTGTCTCTCATTTACATCGACTTGTGACGTCAGTATAAGAGCCAAAGACCTCTAGCTGTATACCCAACAATAGAGGCGACTTTCACCTGCTTGCTGTAGGCGGCAGCAGCGTCAGAGTGATGGCGCTGGCTTGCGTCCGGCCGTGGTTCGCGGCGGCGTCTGCGTGTGAGCACATTGGAGCCTCTGATAGTTGCGGTTGACAGGACTTCAAAAGCGGTTTTTACATTCAATGAGTGTTTGTGCAGTGCATTATTTTCAGCTGTTTAAGCGTTGTAAGTGTGTTTGCAGAGCCCTTTACATGCATTATTTTTTGAGAATTTACGAGTTCTTTGAGTATATGCACATGAGTGTACTGCATTATTTCGGTGATTTACGAGTAGTTTTCAGGTCTACGTGATGTGTACTGCATTCTTTCGGTAATTTACGAGTTGTTTGCTTGTCTGTATGTCAGTGTATTTTATTATTTCGGTGACTTACGAGTACGTTGTAGGGATGTGTGCTGTGTACTGCACTATTTTGGTAATTTACGATTTGTTTGCGTGTCTTTACATCAGTGCACTGCATTATTTCGACGGTTTATGAGTAATTTTCAGGTCGTCAGACTATTTACTTTGACCCCAAGTACGTCAGGGCGAGTGTTTTGTATCAGTGTAACAAATAAACTATGTGAAATTCGTATCTAAATAAACTGTTGCGAAGTAAATAAAGTACACTCATTCCTCTCTCCAGCACCCAAGAACTGGCTGAGTTCTTTTCCTGCCATTTTCCCCCTCCAGACTGTTATCTTGGATTAGATCACAGGAGGGACGACGGCACCATCTGGTGACAGTACTGTGTACTAGGATAGTAGGACTCCAGTCCTCATGGTGAACTCGCTGGATGGAGCTACTGCCTCGAATTGTTTAAATAAACACTGCATGCAAAATACTTATGTCCATCCTATACAACACAGGCTGAGTCATTTCCCCACCAATTCCTTGGTAGAAATGGCGGTCCGATGACTTAGGTTGGTGGAGGTAGCCCAGGAGAGCTATTTTCCCGCCATTTTCTTAGGTTTGTGGAGGTAGCTGTTGTGTGTTGCAGTGCCCTAATGGAATCATTTTTGGGGGAAGGGTGGGGGAATAAGAGGGGAAGGGTTTAGGTTTACTGAAGGTGGCCCAATTGATTTATCTTCTCGCCGAAATTTGAACTTCCCACTATGAAGCCATTGCGACGTTGCCATAACTATCGCTGTCACCTTGGGTCTGCCGTTTTGAATAAATTTGGCAACAATGGAGGGTTGGGTGACACTCTCTTTGTTCTCCTACTTCTATCCATAAAACTGTGTATCACTGTACTAATACACAATATGAACAACAAGCGTCCCAACACACTTATGTGGGATACGCCTTAAGCTACTTCCAGTTCTGGCGATGTCTCTCCATCCAGGATAACATACTGTGTCCTCCTCATCAAGTAACCTCAACAAAAACTGTTCATATGTTTGTGAATTCCTAAGGGACCAAACTGCTGAGGTTATCTGTCCCTAAACATACACACTACTTAAACTAACTTATGCTAAGAACAACACACAGAGCCATACCCGAGGGAGGACTCGAACCTCCGGCGGGAGGGGCCGCACAATCAGTGACATTGCGCGGCCACTCCGAGTGACAGACCTCAACAGATTCATCAGTTTTGTTTGCTATCTCACGTAGTCGCACTTTTTATTAATAAATGTTGGTATGTTACCGAGTCAAACGCTTTTCGATAGTCAATAAATACTGCATTTACCTGACTACATTGATCCACGGCTTTTTGAATATCATGTGAGCAAACTGCTATGTCGATTATATTTCAACAACATTGTCTATATATTTTATGTGACTCTTACCGGTATAGTTTTCAGTCCGAAGACTGGTTTGATGCAGCTCTCCACGCTACTCTATCATTTCCGGATACCTACTGCAACCTATGTCCATTAATTGCCTTTTTTCATTAATCCTTAGTTAAATAGTGCCATAGATTTTTTATTTCCCCGAATAGATTCAGCACCCCCTCAATAGTTATTCGATCTATTCATTCTCCTGTAGCCCGAGCGACTTTTAGTTGTAAGGGGTTCACCACCCTGATGGAGCAAATGTAATCTCGATGTATGGCTCACTTGCCATTTATAAGTAAATAAAATAATGGTAGCTGGGATTGTCTGCATCAGAAAGCATTGTTGGCGGGAGAGACCGCACTTTAGCGTTCGTAGGAAGTCAGTAGTAAGCGAGAAGTGAAGCGAGTCGGTAGCAGGTCTGAAGCCAGAGGTTGAGAGGAGCGGTGTGCCTGCCAGCCACCAGCTATGATTTACAAGAGATTATAAACCGATGTACAGAAACATCAACTATCTATTATCACAAGACGAACTAACATTATTGAATTATTTTTTTGAGAAACTCAAGACTATTGAAGGTATGTTTGCGCAATGCTAATTATAAGATTATTGTAAAAAGTGAGTCCCATTTCAACGTTTGTAAAATCATTTCATTCAGAAAATAATTAATTTTTGCCAGCAATATTGCATTACTGATTATAATCCATCCCAGAAACAATCAACGTAAGACTTTGCAAAATTTTATTGTTGTCAAGAAAAAGTTTAACTATGAATTACGTAACGTCAGTCAAATTAATTAAATAATAACGTCAGCTTTGCTATTAAAGAATAACGTCAGCTTTCGTAATAAATACAGCCACTTATTATGACAGCCCATCAACAGCTAATAAAGTATAGTAAAGCAGAGTAAGTATATTCATGTCACAGTCCGATGTAGCAGTCAGATGGCGATACAGTAACAGTAAAAAGGTAAGGAACATTCTTGCATTATTGTAGATAACGACTGAGGGCATTAAATGTTTCGTCGAAATAATCAGAAAATCACTTTTAATAAGCAGCAATTAAATTTATATGCGAAGATCGAGAAAGAGAATAAATTTTATAGGGAAGATTTCATTTGTTATTATTAATTATTTGGTATTATTAATTATTATTAATCCTCAGCGAAGGTTTCATAGGTTATTGTAGAAGGGAAGGTTGCGTAACAAAAGAGATATATAGGAGACGGGAAGGTTTCAATAATTATTTACCATGTACTCTATGTCAAAATTTTATGAAAATCTAAAGAAAATATTTTTAACGCCTACCGTCCACCATGCCAGTTGGGACGACCAGTAGTGGTGGTAGGAACTAGGTTGACTGCCACAGCGGTAAAGAAAAGGGAATGGATATGTTTCGGAATGCTACCCTCGCGTCCTTTGTACAGTACGTTCCTCCATTTCTGGGGATGAGGTCTGGGATGAGCCGTTGCGGACGTCCGCCGCCGGTGAATTGGAGAAACTGCGTCACGCCTGGCCGTTGTATGTGCAAAGTACGTTCCGGTGTTGGCGCGAAAATTAATTAACGAGTATTGGAAAGGACATCGCAGTAGGAGTACGTGTTCATTTAATGGTCGAGTGTCGACCAGTGGGGAAGAAGGGTGCGCGGCGGTTACGGTGGATAGGAACGAGCCCTTTCCGCGGTCGCCTTTTCCAGCGCCCTCCGTCCTTTAATTAACGAGAGCCACCGCCGGTTCTGCCACCCAGCGGGTGCGGCTCCGCTCCAATCATAACCGTAGCTCGCGGGCGGGGCGAGATTTCCCAAGGACTTTGCTGTCCGTGGCACAGCACGGCGCAGCACGCCTCGCGCCGACGCACTCTGCTGACCCGGAAACCGTGTCCGAAGCAGCTGTCCGCGCCGCCCCCTCCACTTGCCGCCGAATTAATTAATCCTGTAATGGACGGCAGGTTGGGGGATGGGGTGGCGATGTACACCCTGCACCATCTCCCTCCCCCTTGCGAGTGTCGCCGCTCCGGGCCAGTTGATATCCGCACAGTGCATTCGACCCGTTTTCCTGATCAGCTCGGCCTGCAAGACACAGACAGAAGTCTACGGTTTGCCTCGAGCTTTGCCGTACTTAGTTGGTTGGCTGTAGACTCCGCACCAGTAGTCGCCACACTGCGGCCGGCAGGCGGAATGCGGCTCGAATAAAGTATTCTTGCAGCCCGCGGTTCTCAAACATATTCTATAATCGTATGTTTATAGTGACTACCTAACATCACAATCGAAAAAGGTCGACTAACGTTAAAACCTTTTTAAGAGTGTATTTTTTTCCCAGTAAGAAAAAAAAGCAGAGACAGTGATCGTTTAAGGTTTCTTTTTTGCAATAAATTATTCCATATAAGGTGCAATAGTTTGGTAAGTAGTGCTTCTTACTTACTACAAGCTCGTTTCGGCTATAGCGCCATTCTCTAGTGAACCTGTAGATGTTACAGTTGGGGTGTCGCCTTACCTTTATAAAAGTTGTATACACTACTGGCCATTAAAATTGCGACACCAAGAAGAAATGCAGATGATAAACGGGTATTCATTGGACAATATATTATACTGGAACTGACATGCGATTACATTTTCACGCAATTTGGGTGCATAGATCTTGAGAAATCAGTACCCAAAACCACCACCACTGGCCGTAATAACGGCCTTGATACGCCTGGGCATTGAGTCAAACAAAGCTTGGATGGTGTGTACAGGTACAGCTGCCCATGCAGCTTCATCACGATACAACACTTCATCAAGAGTAGTGACTGGCGTATTGTGACGAGCCAGTTGCTCGGCCACCATTGACCAGATGTTTCCAATTGGTGAGAGATCTGGAGAATGTGCTAGCCAGGGCAGCAGTCGAACATTTTCTGTATCCAGAAAGACCCGTACAGGACCTGCAACCTGCGGTCGTGCATTATCCTGTTGAAATGTAGGGTTTCGCAGGGATCGAATGAAGGGTAGAGCCACGGGTCGTAATACACCTGAAATGCGATGTCCACTGTTCTAAGTGCCGTCAATGCGAACAACAGGTGACCGAGACGTGTAACCAACGGCACCCCATACCATCACGCCGGGTGATACGCCAGTATGGCGATGAATAATAAACGCTCCAATGTGCGTTCACCATGATGTCGCCAAACATGGATGAGACCATGCTGTAAGTAGAACCTGGATTCATCTGAAAAAATGACGTTTTGCCATTCGTGCACCCAGGTTTGTCGTTGAGTACACCATCGCAGGCGCTCCTGTCTGTGATGCAGCGTGAAGGGTAACTGCAGCCATGGTCTCCGAGCTGATAGTCCATGCTGCTGCAAACGTCGTCGAACTGTTCGTGCAGATGGTTGTTGTCTTGCAAACGTCCCCATATGTTGACTCAGGGATCCAGAAGTGGCTGCACGATCCGTTACAGCCATGCGGATAAGATGCCTGTCATCTCGACTGCTAGTGATACGAGGCCGTTGTGATCCAGCACGGCTTTCCGTATTAACTTCCTGAACCCACCGATTCCATATTCTGTTAACAGTAATTGGATCTCGACCAACGCGAGCAGCAATGTCGCGATACGCAATTGCGATAGGATGCAATACGACTTTTATCAAAGTCGGACACTTGATGGTACGCATTTCTCCTCCTTACACGAGGCATCACAACAACGTTTGACCAGGCAAAGCCGGTCAACTGCTGTTTGTGTATGAGAAATCGGTTGGAAACTCCTCATGTCAGCACGTTGTAAGAGGCGCCAGCGGCGCTAACCTTGTGTGAATGCTCTGAAAAGCTAACCATTTGCATATCACAGCATCTTCTTCCTGTCCGTTAAATTTGGCGTCTGTAGCACGTCATCTTCGTGGTGTTGCAATTTTAATGGCCAGTAGTGTATAAAGATCAGTTTACATACGTGATTACGTCTAGTTGGGATAGATGCCCATATTGCCGACTATCTCATTATTGCTAGACTCTTATACCCGCGTAATTTTTATTGTTGAGCATTTTTTCGTGAAATACTTTTGACAGCGAGACTGACAGTTTATTCTCGTTGATGCTTTATGTTTTCAGTGTAATTTTTGCTAGTCAGTGATGTTAGTTGTACATCACTGATATTATAATTTTGTTGTGATTTGAATCTATGGTAATCTTTTGTTTTCGTTTACTGTGTGTTTTTATCCGTTCTCGATGTCCAAAATGTCAGTAAAATCTCCTACTTGATTTTTATGTTTAAGATCGATTTGTTCATTGAGATTATCGTTTGGATGATTTTTCGTGTGTATATATATTTATAATTCTTTCAGAAAATTCGTAGCATGTCATTTTGGTATTTTGTGTAGAATCTTGTAATGCATTTCGATGATCTCTGCTTTGCGATTTTGGTTTTTTGGGTATAGGTAAAAGTTTTGTTGATTGCTATAGCCATTTCTTGTGTGTTCTTTAAATCTAATGCTGAGGTTTCGTCCCGTTTGACCGATACAGAATTTAGCGCAGTCTTTACAAGACTTTTGTATATTCCTGAGTAGGCAAAATCAAGAATTTTGGATTTCCCCGATCGAATTGTTCTCTTTAGATTGTTGTTTGTTGGGGAAGCTAGTTTTATGTTTGCTTCTGTAAGATTGGATTAATTTTATTCGATATTTGTCCAAGTATATTGTCGGTGCATATGTTGGTTTTTGTGCTGAAATGTATTTGGGAAAATATTGAATAAATTAAACTAAATCTTACAGACAGCAAACATAAAACTAGCATCCCAGACAAACAAAAATCTAAAGAAAAAAATTCGATCTGGGAAAACCAAAATCCTTGATTTTGTCTACGCAGGCATATACAAAATTTCTTGTAACGACCGCGCTAATTTCTGTATCGGTCAAACTGGACGAAACTTCCGCATTAGATTTGAAGAACACACAAGAAATTGCGGCAGCAATCAATAAAGCTTTTACCTACATCCAAAAGGCCAAAATCGTAAAGCAGAGCACATTGAAATACATTACAAGTTCTACACAAAATACAAAAAGGACATGCTATGAGCTTTCTGGAAAAATTAGAAGTATATACACAAACGAAAAATCATCCAAATGATATCCTCAACTAACAAATCGAAACACAAAACACAAAATAAACAAAAACAAAAGATAACCACAGATACAAATCGTAACAAAATTGTGATATCAACGAAACACAACTAACATCACTGATTGCTAGCATTACACTCAAAACATAAAGCATCAACGAGAATAAACTGTCGATCTGTCAAAAGCATTTCACGAAAAATTCTACGTAAATAGAAATTACGCGACTTATAAGGGTCTAGCAATAAATAGAGAGTCAACAGTTTGCCTAGTGTTGCAGCATAGGCGTCTCCTACAACTAGACTAACTCTGTATGTAAACTGCCCTTCAAGTACAACCTGTATAAACGTATGTAGACTCACCGATTGTAACATCTAGACGTTTTCTTGAGAATGGCGCTATAGCCGAAACGAGCTTGTAGTAAGGAAGGCGCACTACTAACCAAACTGTTGCAGATTGCCAGGAATAAGTCACTATAAAATGTCATATTATGACATATTTTACGCTGCGGGCCCGGCCGGAACAAATTTTAAGATGTGCTTAGTTGTACTTGACATTGGTGAATTCGGCCGTGCCGTAAGTAAAATTGGCTGCTTTGCAGTGTGGTAAACAGCGCGACCTCTGCGCGGTTAAAGGTTTAATAGAAGTGAGAGGGGGAATGTTTTATTGGTTGTCTTCTAATCCTGACAACACACGAGCGTGCGCAACTCGAACCATTCAGCTGCTGTGGTATAAATGTCAACGGAAGTAACATAGATTCGTCAATGCAAATCATTTAGACTGTCGTCTCAAATGCGGTACATGTTTCTATCAAGTAATCTGAAACCAAATTCAGGCCACTGAAATACAATGCGATGAGTGGAAAAATAATAACACACCACATATTTAGTAAACATTTGTGGTGGTGTCTAATGATGCGATTTCTGCTGGTAATTAGTATAATGTACTAATTTATGAGGACAAACTGGATGAAAGTCAGTGTGGGTTTAGGCCTCTTAGAGGTTGTCACGACCAGATGTTTAGCTTACGGCAAATAATGAAGAAGTGTTACGAGAGGAACAGAGAATTGTATCTATGCTTTATAGATCTAGAAAAGGCATATGACCGGGTACCTAGGAGGAAGTTATTGTCTGTTCTACAAGATTATGGAATAGGAGGCAAACTTCTGCAAGCAATCAAAGGTCTTTACATAGATAGTCAGGCAGCAGTTAGAGTTGACGGTAAATTGAGTTCATGGTTCAGACTCGTTGCAGGGGTAAGACAAGGCTGCAACCTGTCTCCAGTGTTGTTCAGCTCGTGGTCGTGCGGTAGCGTTCTCGCTTCCCACGCCCGGGTTCCCGGGTTCGATTCCCGGCGGGGTCAGGGATTTTCTCTGCCTCGTGATGGCTGGGTGTTGTGTGATGTCCTTAGGTTAGTTAGGTTTAAGTCGTTCTAAGTTCTAGGGGACTGATGACCATAGATGTTAAGTCCCATAGTGCTCAGAGCCATTTGAACCATCCAGTGTTGTTCATATTATTTACGGATCATATGTTGAAAACAATAGACTGGCTGGGTGAGCTTAAGATATGTGAACACAAAATAAGCAGTCTCGCATATGCGGATGACTCAGTTGTGAGGGTTGATTCTATTGAAAGTTTGCAAAGTAACATTACAGAGCTAGATCAGAAATGTAAGGACTATGGTATGAAGATTAGCATCTCCAAAACGAAAGTAATGTCAGTGGGAAAGAGATATAAACGGATTGAGTGCCAAATAGGAGGAACAGAGTTAGAACAGGTGGACGGTTTCAAGTACTTAGGATGCATATTCTCACAGGATGGCAACATAGGGAAAGAACTGGAAGCGAGATGTAGCAAAGCTAATGCAGTGAGCACTCAGATACGATCTACTCTCTTCTGCAAGAAGGAAGTCAGTACCAACACTAAGTTATCTGTGCACCGTTCAATCTTTCGACCAACTTTGTTGTATGGGAGCGAAAGCTGGGTGGATTCAGGTTACCTTATCAATAAGGTTGAGGTTACGGATATGAAAGTAGCTAGGATGATTGCAGGTACTAGTAGATGGGAACAATGGGAGGAGGGTGTCCACAATGAGGAAATCAAAGAAAAACTGGGAATGAACTCTATAGATGTAGCAGTCAGGGCGAACAGGCTTAGATGGTGGGGTCATGTTACACGCATGGGTGAAGCAAGGTTACCCAAGAGACTCATGGTTTCAACAGTAGAGGGTAGGAGGAGTCGGGGTAGACCAAGGAGAAGGTACCTGGATTCGGTTAAGAATGATTTTGAAGTAATAGGCTCAATAGCAGAAGAGGCACCAATGTTAGCACTAAATAGGGGATCGTGGAGGAATTTTATAAGGGGGACTATGCTCCAGACTGAACGCTGAAAGGCATTAACAGTCTTAAATGATGATGATGATGATGATGACTGATTTATGAAGGTTATAAATTCGTAATAACATCGATAGGGGATGTGTGGTACAGTGGTGAGGATGGGAAAAGTGGCCACTGCACAGTTTTTGACCTGAACAGGGATGCTGCCTGTCGATAAGTGATGATACTATCTCTAAAACACAGCACTATTTTTGTCAGTGATATTGACAGAAGAATCTTATTCCACTATTTTTAGTAAAAACCTTTTTGATTTTCAATTGTCTACGGAAAGGTAGGTCATTTAATCTTGTTAACTTACTTGTATGGAGAGCAGTAATTTTTGTAGAGTAGCGATGTTAAACCAACGTCTTTTGGCCTACAAATGTAGTTCCTTGTTATTTCTTTCAGCCCGATAGTTTTTTTTTTTTTTTTTTTTTTTGTAGATCAGTAAGTCCGACATGGTGTCCATCGGGAAAGGTAGTCACACCGCTGTTCGAGAAAAGCGGCCAAGGTCTCAACGTCAATAACAGTTACTTACTGCCAAGAAACACGCATAACACAAGAGATGAAACTCACTTCTAAACCATTTTACACATAAAGCAATCATCCTATATTCTATATATTTTTGGCAATTTTGAATCAATAATGGTATATTATTTAAAGCCCTCTCTATTCCGTTATATTTAGCCTAATACAAACGTCCAATTGAAAACGGTCTGCTGCAGCCGCTTGGTATTCTTTCATACACTAGGGCCTGACGAAGCCTCGAAAATGTGACTTAAAATCTGAAAAGCCTACATGAGATCCACATTACCCACTTCAGTACGTAGAATTGGTCACTATGTAAGCCATCAGAAAAATGCATGTAGTTCCTACGCATTATTTTCTTTTTCCTCTTAAAAACGGGCTGTTTGGTGTGATATAGTATGTAGATTCAAAATGTGTAAGTGGGTAGTCCCTATCAACAACGATGGTTTGGTGAAAATTTACCTATGTGACCCGATGTGCCTCCCTACTGTGTCAGTATTGGCTCTTGAGCAACAAAGTTTCACGGCCAATGCTCCAGGTCATAATTGCTTACGTCTTGTACAGTAGAAGGATTAGTTGCTTTTACCAATCTACGGCCTCAGATGACACAGATGCAGAAGAGTTCAAAGAAAACTTGAGCCTCATTCAAAGTTGGTGTCCACCATGCAATAGAAGCTGCTAGTGACTTCTGTCTGCTCCCGATATGTTAGCGAAACCACGTGTTTGGAGTCGGTGGTAGAATATCGTCTAGAATTTTACTGATCGCTTCCACCGAAAATTATTAGGAGCAGTTAGTTTAGGAGCCCACTCGAAGTGTTAACTTGACCTTTTGTTAACACATAATTCTGAACAAATAGGATGCATCATGACGGATACGGGAATTAGTGACCACAAGGTTGTTGCAGTAACACTGAGTTCCATAACATCCAAATTCATCAAAACTGAACTCAAAATATGTCTATTTAAAAAAGCGCATAAAACTTCCCTTGACATATTCCTAAGAGACGGTCTCCACTGCTCGCAAACAGACTGTGTGAGTGTAGATTAGATGTGGCTTTAACTCAACGAAATGGTGTCGACGGCAGCTGAGAGAGGTATATCAAATAAATTAATTATATTACTGATCCCCCATAGTACACAAAACATGTGAAAACGCTGATTCCGAATCAACGAAAAAAGGATGCCAAATTTAAAGTAATGCTAAAGTCCCCAAGATTGGCGATGTTTTCCTGAAACTCGAAATTTAGCGTGGATTTAAATACGATTTCATCAGTAAACACTTCCGGGCTAAATTGCCGTGGTCGATCTGTAGAAATTCTTCTCCCTGACGTTTCGTTCTCAACTACGGAGAACATCTTCCGAGGTGAGTCGACGACTTGCTGCTAGGAGCTGGGGCCGCCGCTTATATGGAGATCGTAGAGGGCGCCACCACACGTCACTCATGAAAAATATTCCTGTGCTGAGGAAGAAGATAACTACTCCTTCTGTGATTTCTGTTCTTCGTAAAGTCTACTTTCGTTGTTTATTAAGACCAATTATTGAGAAATTTGCATGTATTAGTGTAATACTTTGAAAATTTGAAGTTCTTTTTTTTTAAAGACCAGTTGTGTTTCGAAATCTGGCAGAAAATCCAAAGAGATTCTGGTCGTAAGTAAAGTACACCAGTGGCACGACGCAGTCAACACCTCCAAAGCGCCTTAAGAGTCATGATGTTATTGACAACATCACCACTAAAGCAGAGCTTCTAAACCCGACTTTCCGAATTTCCTTCATGAAAGTAAATATTCCAGAGTTCAAAACAAGATATCCTTGCTGTAGCGAAGCAGTTAAAAATATTTCAGAAAGCGAAGGCTTCTGGTCCAGATTGTATGTCAGTCAGGTTCCTTTAGAGTAAGCTAATACGATAACTCTATACTTAGCAGCCTTATACAACCGCTCGCTCATAGAAAGATTCGCACGCAGAGGCTGGAAATATCTCTAACGTCGATTTGCAATAAGATTTTGGAACATATACTGTGCTCGAACATTATGAATCACTTCGAAGAAAACTATTTATAGACGAATAGCCAACCGGGATTCAGAAAATCTCGTTCTTGTGAAACAGAACTAGCTCTTTATTCTCGCGAAGTAGTGAGTGCTATCGACAGGGGATGTCAAATTGTTCCGACATTTCTAGATTTCCAGAAGGCTTTTGTCACCATTGCTCACAAGCCAATTAAATTGGGTGCCTGTTGAGTGTCGTCTCAGTTGTGTAACTGGCTCAAATGGTTCAAATGGCTCTGAGAACTATGGGACTCAACATCTGAGGTCATCAGTCCCCTAGAACCAGTTAAACCTAAGGACATCACCCACATCCATGTCCGTCGCAGGATTCGAACCTGCGACCGTAGCAACAGCGCGGTTCCGGACTGGAGCGCCTAGAACCGCTTGGTCACCGCGGCCGGCTGCGTAACTGTATTCGTGATTTCCTGTCTGAAAGTTATCACAGTTCGTGATAACTTACGGACAGTCGTCGAGTAAAACAGAATTAATATCTCGCGTTCCCTAAGGAAGTGTTATAGCCACTATGTATTTCGTGATCTACATAAACGGCTTAGAACACAATATGAGTAGCCCTCTTCGATACTGTCATTTACCATCATTTAATTTCATCAGATGATCAAACCGAATTGCAAAATGGTTTAGACAAAATATCTGTATGGTGCAAAAAATGGCAAATGACTAAATCATGTGCGAAGTCATCAACATGAACACTAAAAAGAATGTGCTATCTTTCAATTACACGACACATCACACGAATCTGAAGGATATGAACTCAACTAAATATCTAGGGATTACAATTACAAATAACTTAAATCGGATCGATCACATCTGTAATGTTGCGGGGAAAAGCAAACGAAAGACCGTGAGTTATTGGCAGGACACTAAAAAAGTGTAGCAGGTTTTCTAAAGAGACTGCTTACACTACGTTTGTTCGCAGTCTTGTGGAGCAGTGTTGTGCGGTGTGGGATCCACGTCAGATGGGACTCGGATTACGGGTAGTTATCATGACCTCTGTTCAAAGAAGAGCAGCTCATTTGTACAGAGTGTTACTAAAGCCTGGGAACACTTTCAGTTATTTATAGCACAAGAACTAAACATTGTACAGATTTCATACATATTGCATTTTGAATAGAAACACTGAAAGTTCTTTCTTTTTTTTTTTTTTTTTTTTTTTTTTACAAACATTCGATATGTGAACCATGAGTGATCCAGCAGACGTCAATAAGGTAAGCGAATTCTTGCCATACCCGTCCCAGCATGGCATCGTCGACTGTGGCAGTCGCTTCGCGTGATCTCTCCCGGAGCTCTGCTACATCACGTGGTAGAGGCGGTACATACATCAGATCTTTAACGTGTCCTCACAGAAAAACGTCACACGGAGTGAGGTCTGGTGATCGGGGAGGCCATTTCATGAAACAGTTGTCCCCTTCTGTAGCACGTCCGATCCACTGATGTGGCATCTCCATGTTCAGGTACCCACGAACTTCACGATAAAAATGGGGTGGAGCCCAATCCCACTGAAAGATGAACGGAGAGTCCGACTGCAGTTGAGACATTAGCCATTGCTGCAACATGGCCAAGTAGGAATAACCAGTAACAGTGCTCTCGTGAAGTGACACAGGACAAAAAAATTTAACTTTGGGACCATGCTCAAATTCAATGTATTCGTATAGATTAGATTTGACAATTGTGCCTGCTCACTTCCCCATTAGTGTGAAAAGTGATTTCGTCGCAAAAAATTAAGCGATCAACAATGCCAGCCTCATTCAATTGTTGCAACTGCAAACACAACTCAAAACGCTTGTTTTTGTCGTCGTCACTGAGCTTCTGCACTAGCTCCAATTTGAATGGTTTCATGGACAGCGTCTGTCGCAGGACTTTCCTCACTGTCACTGGAGCCATTTCGAGTTCACGGGATGCACGACGCACCGATTTCTTTGGACTCCTTATGAATGTCTCTCGTATGCGCTCCGCGTTCATTTCACTCACTCTGGGACACCCGCTTCTCTTTGCCGGGCACAAGCAACCCGTCGTAACGAAATTATTGTGCCAGTAGTAAATAGCCTTCCTTGCTGGTGGCTTCTTACCGTACTTGGTTCTGAACATCCGTTGAACAGCTGTAGCACACTTGTTTTCGTCGAACTCCAACACACAAAAAGCTCGCTCGACACCTGAACTAGCCATGTTTGCGACTAGCGCTGACTATCGGAAAATTATCAAACTACACTGTGGTGGTATGATGATGATGAAGTCCCATACTCCGTAACAGAACGTAGGGGGACGATGCGGGAGACCCGCACCGCCGTACTAGGCAAGGTTCTAGTGGAGGTGGTTTTGTGGCGATATACATAAAAAAAAAAACTTTCAGGGTTTCTCTTCAAAATGATATACGTACACTCCTGGAAATTGAAATAAGAACACCGTGAATTCATTGTCCCAGGAAGGGGAAACTTTATTGACACATTCCTGTGGTCAGATACATCACATGATCACACTGACAGAACCACAGGCACATAGACACAGGCAACAGAGCATGCACAATGTCGGCACTAGTACAGTGTATATCCACCTTTCGCAGCAATGCAGGCTGCTATTCTCCCATGGTGACGATCGTAGAGATGCTGGATGTAGTCCTGTGGAACGGCTTGCCATGCCATTTCCACCTGGCGCCTCAGTTGGACCAGCGTTCGTGCTGGACGTGCAGACCGCGTGAGACGACGCTTCATCCAGTCCCAAACATGCTCAATGGGGGACAGATCCGGAGATCTTGCTGGCCAGGGTAGTTGACTTACACCTTCTAGAGCACGTTGGGTGGCACGGGATACATGCGGACGTGCATTGTCCTGTTGGAACAGCAAGTTCCCTTGCCGGTCTAGGAATGGTAGAACGATGGGTTCGATGACGGTTTGGATGTACCGTGCACTATTCAGTGTCCCCTCGACGATCACCAGTGGTGTACGGCCATTGTAGGAGATCGCTCCTCACACCATGATGCCGGGTGTTGGCCCTGTGTGCCTCGGTCGTATGCAGTCCTGATTGTGGCGCTCACCTGCACGGCGCCAAACACGCATACGACCATCATTGGCACCAAGGCAGAAGCGACTCTCATCGCTGAAGACGACACGTCTCCATTCGTCCCTCCATTCACCCCTGTCGCGACACCACTGGAGGCGGGCTGCACGATGTTGCGGCGTGAGCGGAAGACGGCCTAACGGTGTGCGGGACCGTAGCCCAGCTTCATGGAGACGGTTGCGAATGGTCCTCGCCGATACCCCAGGAGCAACAGTGTCCCTAATTTGCTGGGAAGTGGCGGTGCGGTCCCCTACGACACTGCGTAGGATCCTACGGTCTTGGCGTGCATCCGTGCGTCGCTGCGGTCCGGTCCCAGGTCGACGGACACGTGCACCTTCCGCCGACCACTGGCGACAACATCGATGTACTGTGGAGACCTCACGCCCCACGTGTTGAGCAATTCGGCGGTACGTCCACCCGGCCTCCCGCATGCCCACTATACGCCCTCGCTCAAAGTCCGTCAACTGCACATACGGTTCACGTCCACGCTGTCGCGGCATGCTACCAGTGTTAAAGACTGCGATGGAGCTCCGTATGCCACGGCAAACTGGCTGACACTGACGGCGGCGGTGCACAAATGCTGCGCAGCTAGCGCCATTCGACAGCCAACACCGCAGTTCCTGGTGTGTCCGCTGTGCCGTGCGTGTGATCATTGCTTGTACAGCCCTCTCGCTGTGTCCGGAGCAAGTATGGTGGGTCTGACACACCGGTGTCAATGTGTTCTTTTTTCCATTTCCAGGAGTGTATTATATCTGCACAATGTTTAGTTCTTGTGCAATAAATAACTGAAAGTGTTCCAGACTTCATGTACGCCCTGTATTATCGCGAAATACGGGTGAGCGTGCCACGGATATGATACCTGAGTTGGTGTGGCAGCAATAAAAGAAAGACGTTTTTCCATGCGGTAGGACTTCCTTATGAAATTTCAATCACAAACTTCCTCCTCTGAGTGTGAAAATATTTTATTGGCGCCCACCTATATAGGGAGAAATGATCATCATACGGTAATAAAATAAGAGAAATCAGAGCTTGCACGGAAAGATATAGGTGTTCAAATTCCCAGCGCGTTGTTAGGGAGTGGAATGGTAGAGAAGAAGCTTAAAGGTGGTTCGATGAACCCTCTGCCAGGCACTCAATTGAGAATTGAAGAGTAATCAGGTAGGTGTAGATTCAAATATATACACTAGTGATTTCACTGACCTGACTTCACCTGGTAATGCAATCCTGAACAGATTTACCGTCTGAAGGAACAATGACTGAAATCACCAATGAAATTACAATCCTATTTGGATAATTATTATGTGAGACTGTGGTGCAGACTGTGAGTTACTTACTTCCTCTCTGTTAATTGTCCGTCGTGTGAAGTTGTTTAATTCATAATTATTGTATTTAATTGGTTAATAAATATTCAGGCCGGCCCCATATTAGTTACCAGCAAGCATTGTATCAAGGACGGCAGTGACGCTGTCAGCAGTTGCAGAAACATTAATGCTCACCGACAGACAAAAGTTAATGCAAAGTCCGGCCACATTAATGTGACGAACGGCTACGAGGTCAACGAGCTTAATCACTCACAGACAGGACGGCCGCCGGGGTGGCCGAGCGGTTCTAGGCGCTACAGTCTGGAACCGCGCGACCGCTACGGTCGCAGGTTCGAATCGTGCTCCCTGCCGCCGTTGGATAAGCAGCTGCAGCAGCAAGTCGTATACTCCTAGCTCACTCATTTGTTACATAGTTTAATTCTTAATTTCTTTGCGTGTTTTTGGTACTTCCATTGTTTAATTCATAAATTTCGGGCGTATTATAGTATTTGAGAGATGTAGCATCGCGTTTTAGTACCCGAATAGTGTAAATTCGCGTAGTCTCCTTCCGCCGCCGAGCAGTGTCAGCAGTGCGCAAGTAGCACCATTACTGCATTTACTAGGCAATCTTGTATTTTAATAACCGTTTAAATTTTGTCGATTTGTTTGCGCTCTCTGTAGATTAGTTCAGACGTTCTTTGCAAAACGTCTTGGGACGGCCAGCTCGTCCCACGCATCCCCCGATCGGACTACGACTGTGGTTGCCCGGGATACTGCCCGCATTGAGGCTGATCCCTCACCTGTGGTAGAGTGGTAGGTCGTCTCAAGGTGTGGCAGGGGGCGAAAGACATTCTGGAGGGCTGAACGAAAGGCCTCTCCAGTTTGTCTGACGAACCGGTTTCAGGCTCTGTCTCAGGCTGATACTGATCTTCGGCCTGACATGGCTGCTTGTCCTGTTCCAGAGGTTGCCCCTCAGTCTGCAAGATCCGGGCGGTCGCAGAGGGTGGGCTTGCTGGTAGTTGGGAGCTCCAACGTCAGGCGCGTAATGGGGCCCCTTAGGGAAATGGCAGCAAGAGATGGGAAGAAAACCAATGTGCACTCCGTGTGCATACCGGGGGGAGTCATTCCAGATGTGGAAAGGGTCCTTCCGGATGCCATGAAGGGTACAGGGTGCACCCATCTGCAGGTGGTCGCTCATGTCGGCACCAATGATGTGTGTCGCTATGGATCGGAGGAAATCCTCTCTGGCTTCCGGCGGCTATCTGATTTGGTGAAGACTGCCAGGCTCGCTAGCGGGATGAAAGCAGAGCTCACCATCTGCAGCACTGTCGACAGGATTGACTGCGGACCTTTGGTACAGATCCGAGTGGAGGGTCTGAATCAGAGACTGAGACGGTTCTGCGACCGTGTGGGCTGCAGATTCCTCGACTTGCGCCATAGGGTGGTGGGGTTTCAGGTTCCGCTGGAAAGGTCAGGAGTCCACTACACGCAACAAGCGGCTACACGGGTAGCAGGGGTTGTGTGGCGTGGGCTGGGCGGTTTTTTAGGTTAGATGGCCTTGGGCAAGTACAGAAAGGGCAACAGCCTCAACGGGTGCGGGACAAAGTCAGGACATGCGGGGACCAAGCAGCAATCGGTATTGTAATTGTCAACTGTCGAAGCCGCGTTGGTAAAGTACCAGAACTTCAAGCGCTGATAGAAAGCACCGAAGCTGAAATCGTTATAGGTACAGACAGCTGGCATAAGCCAGAGATAAATTCTGCCGAAATTTTTACAAAGATACAGACGGTGTTTAGAAAGGATAGATTGCATGCAACCGGTGGTGGAGTGTTCGTCGCTGTTAGTAGTAGTTTATCCTGTAGTGAAGTAGAAGTGGATAGTTCCTGTGAATTATTATGGGTGGAGGTTACACTCAACAACCGAGCTAGGTTAATAATTGGCTACTTTTACCGACCTCCCGACTCAGCAGCATTAGTGGCAGAACAACTGAGAGAAAATTTGGAATACATTTCACATAAATTTTCTCAGCATGCTATAGTCTTAGGTGGAGATTTCAATTTACCAGATATAGACTGGGACACTCAGATGTTTAGGACGGGTGGTAGGGACAGAGCATCGAGTGACATTATACTGAGTGCACTATCCGAAAATTACCTCGAGCAATTAAACAGAGAACCGAATCGTGGAGGTAACATCTTGGACCTACTGATAACAAACAGACCCGAACTTTTCGACTCTTTAAGTGCAGAACAGGGAATCAGTGATCATAAGGACGTTGCAGCATCCCTGAATATGGAAGTTAATAGGAATATAAAAAAAGGGAGGAAGGTTTATCTGTTTAGCAAGAGTAATGGAAGGCAGATTTCAGACTACCTAACAGATCAAAACGAACATTTCTGTTCCGACACTGACAATGTTGAGTGTTTATGGAAAAAGTTCAAGACAATCGTAAAATGCGTTTTAGACAGGTACGTGCCGAGTAAAACTGTGAGGGACGGGAAAAACCCACCGTGGTACAACAACAAAGTTAGGAAACTACTGCGAAAGCAAAGAGAGCTTCACTCCAAGTTTGAACGCAGCCAAAACCTCTCAGACAAACAGCTAAACGATGTCAAAGTTAGCGTAAGGAGGGCTATGCGTGAAGCGTTCAGTGAATTCGAAAGTAAAATTCTATGTACCGACTTGACAGAAAATCCTAGGAAGTTCTGGTCTTACGTTAAATCAGTAAGTGGCTCGAAACAGCATATCCAGACACTCCGGGATGATGATGGCATTGAAAGAGAGGATGACACGCGTAAAGCTGAAATACTAAACACCTTTTTCCAAAGTTGTTTCACAGAGGAAGACCGCACTGCAGTTCCTTCTCTAAATCCTCACACAAACGAAAAATTGGCTGACATAGAAATAAGTGTCCAAGGAATAGAAAAGCAACTGGAATCACTCAATAGAGGAAAGTCCACTGGACCTGACGGGATACCAATTCGATTTTACACCGAGTACGCGAAAGAACTTGCCCCCCTTCTAACAGTCATGTACCGCAAGTCTCTAGAGGAACGGAGGGTTCCAAATGATTGGAAAAGAGCACAGGTAGTCCCAGTCTTCAAGAAGGGTCGTCGAGCAGATGCGCAAAACTATTGACCTATATCTCTGACGTCGATCTGTTGTAGAATTTTAGAACATGTTTTTTGCTCGAATATCATGTCGTTTTTGTAAACCCAGAATCTACTATGTAGGAATCAACATGGATTCCGGAAACAGCGATCGTGTGAGACCCAACTCGCTTTATTTGTTCATGAGACCCAGAAAATATTAGATACAGGCTCCCAGGTAGATGCTATTTTTCTTGACTTCCGGAAGGCGTTCGATACAGTTCCGCACTGTCGCCTGATAAACAAAGTAAGAGCCTACGGAATATCAGACCAGCTGTGTGGCTGGATTGAAGAGTTTTTAGCAAACAGAACACAGCATGTTGTTATTAATGGAGAGACGTCTACAGACGCTAAAGTAACCTCTGGCGTGCCACAGGGGAGTGTTATGGGACCATTGCTTTTCACAATATATATAAATGACCTAGTAGATAGTGTCGGAAGTTCCATGCGGCTTTTCGCGGATGATGCTGTAGTATACAGAGAAGTTGCAGCATTAGAAAATTGTAGCGAAATGCAGGAAGATCTGCAGCGGATAGGCACTTGGTGCAGGGAGTGGCAACTGTCCCTTAACATAGACAAATGTAATGTATTGCGAATACATAGAAAGAAGGATCCTTTATTGTATGATTATGTGATAGCGGAACAAACACTGGTAGCAGTTACTTCTGTAAAATATCTGGGAGTATGCGTGCGGAACGATTTGAAGTGGAATGATCATATAAAACTAATTGTCGGTAAGGCGGGTACCAGGTTGAGATTCATTGGGAGAGTGCTTAGAAAATGTAGTCCATCAACAAAGGAGGTGGCTTACAAAACACTCGTTCGACCTATACTTGAGTATTGCTCATCAGTGTGGGATCCGTACCAGATCGGTTTGACGGAGGAGATAGAGAAGATCCAAAGAAGAGCGGCGCGTTACCGTGATAGCGTTACGGAGATGTTTAATAAACTCAAGTGGCAGATTCTGCAAGAGAGGCGCTCTGCATCGCGGTGTAGTTTGCTCGCCAGGTTTCGAGAGGGTGCGTTTCTGGATGAGGTATCGAATATATTGCTCCCCCCTACTTATACCTCCCGAGGAGATCACGAATGTAAAATCAGAGAGATTAGAGCGCGCACGGAGGCTTTCAGACAGTCGTTCTTCCCGCGAACCATACGCGACTGGAACAGGAAAGGGAGGTAATGACAGTGGCACGTAAAGTGCCCTCCGCCACACACCGTTGGGTGGTTTGCGGAGTATAAATGTAGATGTAGATGTAGATGTAGATGTAGCAGGTATGGATGTATGTGATGTCCTTAGGTTAGTTAGTTCTACGTTCTTGGGGACTGATGACCTCAGAAGTTAAGTCCCATAGTGCTCAGAGCCGTTTGAACCATTTTTGAACAGGCGTGGAAGCACTAGCAGTGGAGGGTGTATACACGTGTCTGGGACGCGAAAAGTAGTGCAGTCACTGTCTTGGCATTTCCTGGACGATCTCGTCATTCTCGAAGGCGCTGTGAAACAACATAAATGTGCATCCATGAGTGGGGACCATATCCACGCCTACATGCAGTTTGTTTTTTTCTTCAGCATGATGGCATCTATCAGCAGAACAATGCAACACGTCACACAGCTTGCAATGTATGCGAATGTTTGAGAGAACACCAGGATGAGTTTACTATACTCCCTGGTCGCGAGATTCAGATTGAAACCCAGTCGAGAATCTGCGGGATCACATCGATTGGTTTGTTCGCGCCATGGATCCTCAGCCGAGAAACCTACTGTATCTGGCCACGGCACTGGGGTCAGAATGAGTCCAAATCCCTGCCAATACCTTCCAGAACGTCATTAGAGTCCTCCCTCGGGCATGGGTGTGTGTGTTTGTCCTTAGGATGATTTAGGTTAAGTAGTGTGTAAGCTTAGGGACTGATGACCTTAGCAGTTAAATTCCATAAGATTTCGCACACACACACACACAAAACGTCGTTGACTTCTTTCCGCACGTCCGTACTGGTAAAGGTGGTTGTTCAGGCTTTTGACAGGCGGTCAAATTAATGTGTGTGGACAATGTAATAATATTTGACAGTATACTTATATCTGTCGTATCCTGCTAAGGCTAAATAAACAATGAACTGTAAACTTTCAACTACTGTACTGCCACAGCATTTCGCTGCCACAGCATACTCACACACTGCTGTGGCTAACCTCCTGTATGGAAGCGTCGAACAATAAAAAATGCTGTTGCTGAGTAAGCATTCTTGGCTCAGCACTCACTACGAAATACACATTCCATCTCGCTTCTCCCCGCACGTAGTACTGAATGTTCCAGGTCTCAGGCACTCGAATTACGTGTAGCTATCACGACTTCTGTACAACATACAAACAGCCATATTCTTGAGACCACATGATCCGGCCGCCCCATTACCAACTCCTTCAAAGAGTGTCACTGCGACATTCGGTCAGCGTGGCAGCTAACAGAAGCGCTTCCCCCTCACTCACTTCGGCGTCGCCTTCTGGGAGCAACCTAGTCTAGTCCGTGACTCCGCCGACTCACCACAGTCGCGGTTATGCCTCAGTCCACGGATCCGTATTCGCCCCATGTATATAATCGTTTATATGCCTTTCCGTTGTATGACTATCTTGCGAGTGAAACGTTAATCTATCCTTTCATTCTTGCTGATGAAAATTTCGCAATCGGTAGCCACTCGCGTGCGGGTAGTACGTAACCGGAGAGATTTTAGACGCTGTAGAGATGCCAGAGACGCTGGAACACGTGGAGCTGTCACGATTCGCTTTGCGTGACACTTTGATTGATCGCCCCGCCGCATTCGCTTAATTGAATTAGTTGTAATGGCGCTAATACAAATTATGCCAACTAATGTATGAATGTGATGGAATATTATAGTGCAGAAACGTGTCATGGGTGTTAACTGTCAGACAAAACGGATATTATCACAGTTATTTGCCGACAGGCATTCTGACTTCTGTCACGGAATGCCAGTAGCAAGTTGTGCATTATCGGAGCAAAGCATTACAATGTTTCTGACATCCCACTTTTAAGCGAGGGATAGCTGAAATTATGCTCAAAGGGAGCTACTAATTTCACATGCGACCATCTTTTAGTATTGAACATTGAAGTCTTTACTTTTCGTTTCCTCTCAGAAGGCAAATGATTAAGTACCTTTCATATTCTCCCAACAACACTGCGGGTGGCTTTTCTAAGATCGTCTTGGTGTTATTTTGTAAGGGCAGGACTGTTTATAACACGACCAGCTACGGGAAACTTTAGTAATTCCAATTACACTCTCTTCCCACAATAAGTTTACGATTCTTCGCTATTGTCAAAACAATTCACGTCATCCTGAGACTAAATCTCATCAAACGCTAACTTTTACACAATTCTCGATGTTCTCTTTACGCGTATTTACCGTATGTCAAGCACGTAGTACAGATAAGTCTTCCAACGTGATTATGCATCTAGGTCTCAAAAACTAGTCTTGTCTTCCGCGAAACGACAGTGCCCAACGCGTAAGCGTACGCGATACTTTTGCATGTTGGCTGAGTTGTCTGGTTAAATTACCAAAGAATTTAGTGTAGAGATGATTAGAAGTGATGAACGATGATAAAAACTTAAGAATAGGTTATGAAGATACAACAGCCGAGGTGAAGGCAGAGACATACTTTAAAGGCACATTTGCATGCTGAGCTTTTATTAGCGGAAATGTAACTGTAAATAATAAAAAAAAGAAATAATTTAAGCCATAGATATAGTCCACGGCTGTGTAAATATTGTATGCAGCCGCTGGAAACATTTGAAGATTTTTGATCGTCATGTTATTGGCGAAAGAGGAAGTCACCTTTTGTTTTCTAGGTCTTGTCCAAATCCGCCGTATGTGGCACAACGCCATTAATACTACAATATTTCATTATTTTATTCACGAGTTGCAACCAGACGGCATTCGTAATTGTATAACGTAAGTGTCGCACATTTAATTGAGTTTTTTATTTCGGAATATATTGTTATTACTAACCTATATATGTTTTATTTTGTGTCTTTAGTCGTTGTATGATTGTTGGTTGACTTGGCATGGCAAAAGGTTCCGTACTTTTAAGCAAAAACTCGTCCACCTCGATCCACCGACGTCTTCCACCGACGTCTTCGGATGTTGTCATATTACGAAGGCCGAATTTAGTGAAAACACAGAGAAAAGAAACACGGTTAAAAATACATGAACGGACCTTTAACGAAAATGCCATGCTCTAGCCCCAAGAGTTTGTACAATTTTTTTTAAATTCATTACTATAATTCATTGTATGGTCTCGATCAAATTACGAATGAGCCAAAAAGAAATTAATTAAATTGGCGACTTCGTGTCTGGCCGCATTGTTATATGTACTATATTGTCTTCCTTTTGTTCAGGTTTATTGCAAACGACATACGGGATACGAGAAGGGAATACATTGAAGTAAGGCTAATTATTGGAATGTATATCGACAGCTGAAATTACGCTGCAATCGCAGATACAAGGTAAGGCACCGCAGCCTTACATCAGCAATCTTATTATTGTATTATCGTAGCTTGCTTGGCAGAGCTATCACAATTTTCCGTTTCCGTAGCAGTGATTTTAAGCCACATCGCAGTTTCCAAAATTATTTTCATTATTCATACAGTACAACAATAGAGTTTTATCAGTTCATAATATGGCCGACTTAGTTCTGAGCGACTTGCGTGCAGCCATTAGTATCCAGACTTCCACCATTACTTTCGACAGTTAATTTTGTTGTTCAGACATTGTCGCGCAGCGAGATTAATTTTTACATTTATTCTGATTACACATACGAGTTAACATTTTTATTGTGTCATACATTACGTGTGGCATGCTACTGACCAGAAAACAAGTAGCAAAGATGGAGAACCAGAGACTGTGAACACAGACGCAATCCGACTCTGACATGACATTAAATAATGAACGTGACATAACAGTTAACTCGAATACTAATGAGCGACATATTACTGATAGTTCTCGTGTCGCAAATTTAGAAAATAGACCGTCTACCAGTAGTATGCCTAACTCTAGTTCCGAACCCATTTTGGTGTCTGACGTCATGTCTAACGACGTGGCGGGGGCGGAATATTTGCAAACTGTATTGCCAGAATGTTCGATGCTATTATGAAACAAATGACACAACATGACCAACAGATGACGGCTGTACGCGTCAATTTGAAAATAGCATATGGCGAGATGAAAACACGACATGATGAAATTAAATCAGATTTAGCTGCACTTAAAACGTCAAACGACACTTTGTGTAGCCGTGTTGAGGAGATAAATAACAGACTGACTGGACAAGTGTCCGAACTCAGCGCGAAATTTTGAGATATTTCATTACAACAAGAAAACACAAATAAAGATGTGGCAGATATGTAAGCACAAGTGAACAATCTCATTAAAACATGCGAGTCTGTAGTTACTCAGATTAAATCTTATACGGCAGTGAATGATAAAAAAACGCGTATTGCCGATGTCGAAAAGAAGGTTGACGCATTTGACAAACAGCTTTCTGATACGTACTGACAACCATTTCTCATGCATCAGTAGAGAATTTCACAGTTAAAAAGACAAATATTTTGACGAGTGCTTACAAGAAATACTGCCTGCTGTTGTCCACGACACTGTCGCGAAATTTAAAATAACAAAAAAAATGGTTCAAATGGTTCTGAGCACTATGGGACTTAACATCTGTGGTCATCAGTCCCCTAGAACTTAGAACTACTTAAACCTAACTAACTTAAGCACATCACACACATCCATGCCCGAGGCAGGATTCGAACCTGCGACCGTAGCGGTCACGCGGTTCTAGACTGAAGCGCCTAGAACCGCACGGCCACACCGGCCGGCTTAAAATAACAACAAACACGTAATCAGTCAAGCAGCACAATCTGCCGCTGCCCAATCGAAACAACTTGAAAATTCCGTACGACCTGTGTGCAATGGCGGTAATAGCAACCAAAACACACAGTTTGGCAATGAACACAAGTTCATTTATGACGCATACTCACCGCACAATACATACTCACAACAACAACAGTACGCAGCTCGACATGACACACTGCATTGTAATCGTGATAATTATCAACAATATTTTCCTTGTTGAACCTTACAGTAATCATTCTGAATCTAAACATTACTACAATGCCAAGGAAGAGGAGAGCTTCATAAAACATATGCAATTTCAGACATTTATTCCTGAAAAAATAACCGTACATCCTGTCATCTTTCTTAAAGCCTTCAGAAATGCATTTCTTCGTACGTGGAGTGACCGTAAGAGGATATCTTGTGTTGTCGGTTACATCCAAGGCGACGCAGCTGTATAGACGTATAATGAAGCCGATAAATGCGTCACGTACGAACAATTTGAGAGAGCCTTTTTATCTTAATTTTGGTCACAATCTGTACAGGAACGACTTCGTAGGCAGATTGTGGATGCTGAACCATTCAATCCTAAGCACGGCAATTTGCGCCGGTATTTCGAGAAATATTTGAATATGGGACATTTCCTTGACGAGCCGGTTGCAATGCGCGACATCCTCCGCGCATTGAAGGCAAGACTGCCGTTTAAAATGGTTCAAATGGCTCTGAGCACTATGGCACTTAACTTCTGAGGTCCTCAGTCCCCTAGAACTTAGAACTACTTAAACCTAACTAACCTAAGGACATCACACACATCCATGCCCGAGGCAGGATTCAAACCTGCGACCGTAGCGGTCGCGCGGTTCCAGAGTGAAGCGCCTAGAACCACATGGCCACACCGGCCGGCACTGCCGTTTAACATCAAAGAAAATATTCTGCACATCCCAGACAACGACGCAGAGTATTTTCTCACAGTGCTAGATTCTGTTGATATGCTTTACGAGGACCAGCGTTCCGTACGGCAAAACAATTGCTATGGAAAATACGCAGGGTAGCCAACCCAATTCCGACGCGCCGGCTTCCGTCGAACACGCACGCCAACAGGATCAACCGCTTCACATGGAAAATGTATATACACAACAGAACCTACATGGTGAACACAGCACAGACAACAATTATAACACTTCTTATTCCACTGGCGGTAATCCAAATAAGAGGCAGCGCAACAGCAACAACTACAACGTTAATAATAATTACCAGAATGGTAACAAAAATTTTAAGAGAAGCAAAAATAACCATCAATCCCCACCAAACCAACAACGGACACAGAGTAAAAACAAATACGCTGCCCAGTGTCAAAACACTGCGACACCACCGCAGCAAAACAATAATACAGGCCAGTGGCAACTGGCGCAGCCGCAAATGCAAATTCAGAACTGGAATGCATCGATGCACCCGCAGGTGAGTCAAAACATGAAAACGCAACGACCGCCACAGTTCGGAGATTGGAATAAACAGTATATACATATACAGGGGGGTCCATTGATAGTGACCGGGCCAAATATCTCACGAAATAAGCATCAAACGAAAAAACTACAAAGAACGAAACTCGTCTAGCTTGAAGGGGGGAAACCAGGTGGCACTATGGTTGGCCCGCTAGATGGCGCTGCCATAGGTCAAACGGGTATCAACTGCGTTGTTTTAAATAGGAACCCTCATTTTTTATTACACATTCGTGTAGTACGTAAAGAAATATAAATGTTTTAGTTGGATCACTTTTTTCGCTTTGTGATAGGTAGCGCTGTAATAGTCACAAACGTATAAGTACGTGGTATCACGTAACATTCCGCCAGTGCGGACGGTATTTGCTTCGTGATACATTACCCGTGTTAAAATGGACCGTTTACCAATTGCGGAAAAGGTCGATATCGTGCTGATGTATGGCTATTATGAGCAAAATGCCCAACGGGCGTGTGCTATGCATGCTGCTCGGTATCCTGGACGACCCAAGTGTCCTAACCGTTCGCCAGATAGTTACGTTATTTAAGGAAACAGGAAGTGTTCAGTCACATGTGAAACATCAGCCACGACCTGCAACAAATGATGATGCCCAAGTAGGAGTTGTAGCTGCTGTCGCGGCTAATCTGCACATCAGTAGCAGACAAATTGCGCGACAATCGGGAATCTCAAAAACGTCGGTGTTGAGAATGCTACATCAACATCGATTGCACCCGCACCATATTTCTATGCACCAGGAATTGCATGGCGACGACTTTGAACGTCGTGTACAGTTCTGCCACTGGGCACAAGAGAAATTACGGGACGATGACAGATTTTTTTCACGCGTTCTGTTTAGCGACGAAGCCTCATTCACCAACAGCGGTAACGCAAACCAGTATAATATGCACTATTGGGCAACGGAAAATCCACGATGGCTGCGACAAGTGGAACATCAGCGACCTTGGCAGGTTAATGTATGGTGCGGCATTGTGGGAGGAAGGATAATTGGCCCTCATTTTATCGATAGCAATCTAAATGGTGCAATGTATGCTGATTTCCTACGTAATGTTTCACCGGTGTTACTACAAGATGTCTCACTGCATGACACAATGGCAATGTACTTCCAACATGATGGATGTCTGGCACATAGCTCGCGTGCAGTTGAAGCGGTATTGAATAGCATATTTCATGACAGGTGGATTGGTCGTAGAAGCACCATACCCCGACCGGCACGTTCACCGGATCTGACATCCCCGGATTTCTTTCCGCGGGGAAAGTCTAAGGGTATCTGCTGTCGTGATCCACCGACAACGCCTAACATGCGTCAGCGCATTGTCAATGCATGTGCGAACATTACGGAGGGCGAACTACTCGCTGTTGAGAGGAATGTCGTTACACGTATTGCCAAATGCATTGAGGTAGACGGACATCATTTTGTGCATTTATTGCATTAATGTGGTATTTACAGGTATTCATGCTGTAACAGCACGCGTTCTCAATAGTGATAGATTCACAAAGGTTCATGTATCACATTGGAACAACCGAAATAAAATGTTCAAACGTACCTACATTCTGTATTTTAATTTAAAAAATGTATCTGTTACCAACTGTTCGTCTAAAATTGTGAGCCATATGTTTATGACTATTACAGCGCCAACTATCACAAAGCGAGAAAAGTGGTCCAACTAAAACATTCATATTTCTTTACGTACTAATAAAAATGGGGGTCCCATTTAAAAAACGCAGTTGATATCCATTTGACCTATGGCAGCGCCATCTAGCGGGCCAACCATAGCGCCATCTGGTCTCTCCGTTCAACCTAGAGAAGTTTCGTTGTTTGTAATCAATGGACCACCTTGTAAATATGTTACATACTTGCATCACAATGAAAGAACATACGATTGGATGTGGACCTGGAGTGCAAAAATACACAGGTGTGCTCTTAGCCATAACGATACCACCTAGTTTGATTTAATCCTGCATCTTCAAACTGATGAAGTAGCATCGAAACTTTGAACTTCATTTTCTCGGAAACTGCTGAGTGTTGGTACCTAAGACAAAACAGGTGTCGCTTTATATTCACCCTTCTTTCCTCCTGAGATAATTCGACTGTGTCATAGGGCGACCTATAGCAGGTTCCCCTTGTAAGACAGAGACGTGATGTGCCATTCCAACGCAATAATGCCCTTACACAGTCCGTGCCACTCTCAGACTGTACGAGATTGTCCCGGACCAGATCGATCACCAGATTCTTTTGCTGTCGGGTGCTTGGTATGTGATGACTGATGAGACAACACGTAGCTTGCCTAGCACGTTGGCCGGTCGGAGTGGCCGAGCGGTTGTAGGCGCTACAGTCTGGAACCGCGCGACCGCTACGGTCGCAGGTTCGAATCCTGCCTCGGGCATGGATGTGTGTGGTGTCTTTAGGTTAATTAGGGTTAAGTAGTTCTAAGTTCTACGGGACTGATGACCTCAGAAGTGTAGTCCCATAGTGCTCAGAGCCATTTGAACCAGTGTACATGTCTCACAGTGTCACAGCATGAAACCGAACACGGTGCTAACAAGTAAGTGATTTCGACATAAACTCTCTTTCCAGTTGCATATTCACTTTATTTCTGAAATGCATTTTTATTGCATATAATCACTTGTGAGGGATCCACTGGTACTTGGAGCCCGAATTTGTAATATATTTCATGAAAAATGACATGTAATGGTTATCAGATGTAGAAAAGATTCTATCTTTGACACCACTGAACCAAAGATATTGCCTGAGTGGCAGAATCGATTGTAAGTAGGGTTGCGGAGAGTGCGTACCAGTTGCCATTGTACTCTGTTACAGGTGGAATGGGAGACTTTAAACTAGAGGCTAGCTGTGAGAATTTAGCTGTTGTCCCTTGGATGCTGCATAGTACAGTTTTGTGACTTTACGAAATATACAATTCGTAATTTTTCTCCTTCACAAAATCTAATATGAAACATTTTACATTAACTTCAAAATCAGTGAAATTCTTGCTTGTTCTGCAACTCTCTCTTATTGACGTAGTTATCAATACTCTGACTGTTATATTACAAAAGGTCTGACATCGCTTGACAAAATAGATTCCAAAATTTAACTTGTCTGTATCAGGATTACAAAACACAGAAACATTACAAAATCGGATATACCTTATCAAACTATACATTAAATCTGATGGACGATACTTGTATCCTACATGCAAGGGAAGATACTGTTAGAATTAGCAAAATCCACGTTGCGTTGCTGCATACTAAAAACTAAATACCGCTATACAAAATTTCATAAAGTCACAAAACAATTCGTAATGTTTGGCCCGGTCACTATCAATGGACCATCCTGTATATGTATATATTGTTTATTCCAGTCTCCGAACTGTGGCGGTCGTTGCGTTTTCATGTTTTGACTCACCTGCGGGTTCATAGATGCATTCGAGTTCTGAGTTTGAATTTGCGGCTGCGCCAGTTGCCACTGGCCTGTATTATTGTTTTGATGAGGTGGTGTCGCAGTGTTTTGACACTGAGCAGCGTATTACAAAACATTACGAATTGTATATCCATTAACAAACACGAATAATGTAAAGTAATTAAAAGATCGTTACACTTGGCGATAGCTCTGCAGGCTTTAGCTTAGTGCGTTCTTTGATATTTAATTAGTCAGTCATATATATTTTCTGTTCTCTCAACCATTCTGTAGCGGTAATAGTAGTTAGATTTTTTGGCGCAAGCAGTTTACTAACTTGTAGGCTATAAAATTTTTCCACAGATCATCGGCATTCTTATGCTCCGCTTTGTTTTTTTTTTTTTTTCATTGAGTTGAGTGTTGAATTTTTGTCTTTGGAGTTGCACCCTGTATGTAGTTTACGATGGCGCGCAAAACTGTTAAGATTCCCGCGCGTAATCCCACAATTAAAGATTTTCCTATTTTTGACAGCAATGTTGAGAATAATAGTGACCACTCTTTGGCGCTACAGTTGCGAAGCACCACAGAAAACGTGAGTTCGCCTTCCCGAAATAATGAACAAATTCCTGACACTATAATTTTACCCACTGACTAGTAATCAGACGGTATATTCCAGTATTACGGTCGCCGCTGATATGCACATGGCGAATGTGCACTATTCAAAACTTGACTGTTTACCGATTGAGATAGGTGATTTGCCTGCTTGTCACACAATTGGTCTGATTTCAAATAGTGTCAGAGAAAACAGTATTGCAAAGTACTCAGTCTGTTTTTAAAAAACTGTCAGATACCGTAAATGGTAATTTTGCAGATAAGGCAACAGACGAGACGCCCATGATTGTAGATGATGTTTCCACACCACAAAGCACAACACGGGTGACACCCGTCGCAGTTCAAAGCAATATGGAAGCGATGTTTCAAAATCTCATGCACATATTCAGTGAACGATTTAATAAAAATGGTGTAACAATTTTCCATCATACGAGAAATACAAGTTGACACCACCACTCAGTTCAATGAACAATTTTCTACCATACGTGACGAGCTTAAAACGAGCACAGAAACGATTGATGACCGTTTCAAACAGGTAAATACAAGTATCAAGGCCAGTGAAAAAGACTTTGCGATAAAACTGAAGCGATAACCAGGCAATATGCAGATAGTACCAAACCTTTGAGAGATGACGTTAATGCTTTAAGATATCAATGCAGTGAAACCTATAGAAAGCTTACAGATGAAATCCAATCAGTTAATGAAAGAATAGATCAACAAGACACTACATTAGATGCACGTCTTAAAGTTCACACTGAGACCTCAGAAAAGCAATACAAAGACTTTATCCGTAAACACACAGAGAAAAACAGCTGTTACAGTCATTAGCAGTACAAAGACAGAAAGTCGAACGATAGTTGATCACTAGTCTTGCAACCCATGTTGACGCTAGTATACAGACGAGGTTAACAGAGTGAAGCAATCACGGAACTAAATACAGACAGATGTAACTGATTTCAAAACCACTGTCGACACACGAATCCAAAAAGTTGAAGAAAAGTGTACGGATGACACTGAGTCGTTGGTACTTATGCAGTTCAGGGGTTAGAAGCGCTGATCACGAGAAAAGTACCTATTTTTGAAGGAAACACGTATTTCTGAAGATATACGCATATATATGCACGGAATACCAAAAAAAATTCTATTTCAAAAATTGTGTGTTACAGTCATATCTGATGCGCTCGTCACCAGAAAAGTACTTATTTTCATATGGATGCAAAAAAAAGCTCATTTAACTGTCTCAAAATTTTTTTATCAAAAATTATGTATTGCATATGTATGCACGGAATTTCAAAATTTTTTTCTGTTTTTGCAAAAGTTTCTCAAAAAATCATATTTGTTTATTTTTCACAGATAAACATTAAAGCTCAAATCACAGATTACATAAAAACAGCTACCTCAAGTTAATTTGCAGCATTAGGATAGATTTTTCGAACATGCTCAATGAAATTATGGAATGGATTTTCCCCAAAACGTTGACGCCAGAGAAATTCCGCATTTTCTGTAGCTTATTGGCATAGCAACATGAATAATTTGGTGAAAGCAGACAGTGTGATCAGCGCATGTACCCCCTAAACTGCGTAAGTGCCGAGTCGTTAAGCTCCCGTCTTGAACAAATAGAGCTGGTGCAGGACCCTCACACAATTAAAACTGATTTAAAAAAGATGAGCAAAACTATACGCAAGGTACAGAAGCTTTAGATTCAAACAATTCCACACACATTGTGCACAATCTGCATCCCCTTGATTGGGTGCACCAATTTTCATTTTCGCTGCCATTAAACTGTCCAGTGACACCGAAGTTCGAATGTATCCGTAGCCTTTTAGAGGCAGAACCGTCGATTCGTATGAGACGCATAGCAAGGCAATGTCACTCGGTCGGAGTTCAAAAATGCATTTCTATCTGCGTATTGGTCGGAAACGACTCAGCGAGGCAGAAAAGAGCAGATAATCAGTTTACCCAATTTTGAACACTCCAGTTTTCCCACTAGTACCCAGTTTTTTGAATATGTGGTTCAGCAAAACCAGTACCTGAGCGAACCGTATAGCCAGTCTGCGCTCATACAATTATGCATCTCAAAACTTTCGCGCTCATTACGAGTTGCCCTTCTCACCGGACAGAGAAAGAAAAGCATTTCATCTTTCAGGGACGTATTACAATTATCAGAAATTCAGCAATCGGACTACTCATTTGTCAATAAGAATTTTAATAACAGCGAACAAGGTAACAACTCATTCGGTTACAACGAGCAACCCCCACATTCCATAGCAAGAGAAATAATAGATTTGGTTCCGATAAGGATTTTCACGGAAATTTTAATAAGAGACAAAATTTTCATAACCAGTGTATTTAGCAGCAGCAACAATATCAGAATTTCGACGCCAACAATCACAGTTTCCAGCCGCATTTCTTGCCGCAGCCGCAGCAGCCCGGAAATATCCAATAACAATACGGTCGACAAGCCCAATTATGCCAGTGCAGCCCAGTCCAGTAAGTTTACGTAACCGCAAGGGAATAACTTCTCCCACAAAAACTAATGGTCACAGTCACATCTAAGCTATCAACAGAAAAGAAATTTTCACCACAAGCAATAATCAACAATTTAAGCGTGCTTTTGACAACAGCAACTTTCATCACAATCAGCTCCAGCAGTCTGTTCATTCTTAATAAACCTAATGTTCGTTTTCATCCACCGTGGCGTTCTGCAGACAAAAACAACGGTGCAGTACATATGACTGAACCATCAAAGCAATCTTCTGCCACCAATTAGTCAACTGATAATGGATGACTAGAAACTGCCGACGCTGTTCAATAGGAAAACGTGCAATGCGATTCTTCTACTCATAACACCGTTCAGCAAAACGTCATAATCTTCGAGGACATTGGGGACACATTATTACGAGAGAGACACAAAACTCAAAAGAATATTTCTCATGCCATAGTTGAAATTAAAATTGGCTTGAACTAATTTGTTGCTTTGATCGACGGTGGTTCCCCTATAGCGGTGATAAATGAAATAGCCTTTAATAAATGGAACCATGATAATTCTTGCACAACATTTCCGCTGTTGTTGTTGTTGTGGTCTTCAGTCCTGAGACTGGTTTGATGCAGCTCTCCACGCTACTCTATCCTGTGCAAGCTTCTTCATCTCCCAGTACGTACTGCAGCCTAAATTCCTCTGAATCTGCTTAATGTATTCATCTCTTGGTCTCCCTCTACGACTTTTACCCTCCACGCTGCCGTCCAATACTCAATTGGTGATCCCTTGATGCCTCAGAACATGTCCTACCAACCGATCCCTTCTTCTAGTCAAGTTGTGCCGCAAACTCCTCCCCAATCCTATTCAGTACCTCCTCATTAGTTATGTGATCTACCCATCTAATCTTCAGCATTCTTCTGTAGCAACACATATCGAAAGCTTCTATTCTCTTCTTGTCCAAAGTAGTTGTCGTCCATGTTTCACTTCCATACATGGCTACACTCCATACATATACTTTGAGAAAGGACTTCCTGACACTTAAATCTATACTCGATGTTAACAAATTTCTCTTCTTCAGAAACGCTTTCCTTGCCATTGACAGTCTACATTTTATATCCTCTCTATTTCGACCATCATAAGTTATTTTACTACCCAAATAGCAAAACTCCTTTACAACTTTGTCTCATTTTCTAATCTAATTCCCTCAGCATCACCCGACTTAATTCGACCACATTCCATTATTCTCGTTTTGCTTTTGTTGATGTTCATCTTATATCCTCCTTTCAAGACACTGTCCATTCCGTTCAACTGCTCTTCCAAGTCCTTTGCTGTCTCTGACAGAATTACAATGTCATCGGGGAACCTCAAAGTTTTTATTTCTTCTCCATGGATTTTAATACCTACTCCGAATTTTTCTTTTGTTTCCTTTACTGCTTGTTCAATATACAGATTGAACAACATCGGGGAGAGGCTACAACACTGTCTTACTCCCTTCCCAACCACTGCTTCCCTTTCATGTCCCTCGACTCTTATAACTGCCATCTGGTTTCTGCACAAATTGTAAATAGTGTTTCGCTCCCTGTATTTTACTCCTACCACCTTCAGAATTTGAAAGAGAGTATTCCGGTCAACATTGTCAAAAACTTTCTCTAAGTCTACAAATGCTAGAAACGTAGGTTTGCCTTTTCGTAATCTAGCTTCTAAAATAAGTCGTAGGGTCAGTATTTCCTCACGTGTTCCCATATTGCTACGGAATCCAAACTGATCTTACCCAAGGTCGGCATCTACCAGTTTTTCCATTCGTCTGTAAAGAATTCGCGTTAGTATTTTGCAGCCGTGACTTATTAAACTGATAGTTCGGTAATTTTCACATCTGTCAACGCCTGCTTTCTTTGGGATTGGAATTATTATATTCTTCTTGAAGTCTGAGGGCATTTCGCCTGTCTCATACTTTTTGCTCACCAGATGGTAGAGTTTTGTCAGGACTGGCTCTCCCAAGGCTGTCAGTAGTTCTGATGGAATGTTGTCTACTCCCGGGGCCTTGTTTCGACTTAGGTCTTTCATTGCTCTATCAAACTCTTCACGCAGTATCATATCTCCCATTTCATCTTCATCTACACCCTCTTCCATTTCTGTAACATTGCCCTCAAGTACATCGCACTTGTATAGACCCTCTATATACTCCTTCCACCTTTATGCTTTCCCTTGTTTGCTTAGAACTGGGTTTCCATCTGACCTCTTGATGTTCATACAAGTGGTTCTCTTACCTCCAAAGGTCTCTTTAATTTTCCTGTAGGCAGTATCTATCTTACCCCTAGTGAGATAAGCCTCTACATCCTTACATTTGTCCTCTAGCCATGCCTGCTTAGCCATTTTGCACTTCCTGTCGATCTCATTTTTGAGACATTTGTATTCCTTTTTGCCTGCTTCATTTACTGCATTTTTATATTTTCCCCCTTCATCAATTAAATTCAATATTTCTTCTGTCATCCGAGGATTTCTACTAGTCCTCGTCTTTTTACCTACTTGATCCTCTGCTGCCTTCACTACTTCATCCCTCAAAGCTACCCATTCTTCTTCTACTGTATTTCTTTCCCCCATTCTTGTCAATTGTTCCCTTATGCTCTCCCTGAAACTCTATACAACCTCCGGTTTAGTCAGTTTATCTAGGTCCCATCTCCTTAAATTCCCACCTTTTTGCAGTTTCTTCAGTTTTATTCTACAGTTCATAACCAACAGATTGTGGTCAGAGTCCACATCTGCCCCTGGAAATGTCTTACAATTTAAAACCTGGTTCCTAAATCTCTGTTTTACCATTATATAGTCTATCTGATACCTTTTAGTATCTCCGGGCTTCTTCCATGTATACAACCTTCTTTTATGATTCTTGAACCAAGTGTTAGCTATGATGTGCAAAATTCCACCACGCGGCTTCCTCTTTCATTTCTTACCCCCAATCCATATTCACCTACTACGTTTCCTTCTCTCCCTTTTCCTACTACCGAATTCCAGTCACCTATGACTATTAAATTTTCGTCTCCCTTCACTATCTGAATAATTTTTTTATTTCATCATACATTTCTTCAATTTCTTCGTCATCTGCAGAGCTAGTTGGTATATAGACTTGTACTAATGTCGTAGGCGTGGGTTTCATGTCTATCTTGGCCACAACAATGCGTTCACTGTGCTGTTTGTAGTAGCTTACCCTCATTCCTATTGTTTTATTCATTATTAAACCTACTCCTGAATTATCCCTATTTGATTTTGTATTTATAACCCTGTATTCACCTGACCAAAAGACTTGTTCCTCCTGCCACCGAAATTCACTAATTCCTACTATATCCAACTTTAACCTATCCATTTCCGTTTTTAAATTTTCTAACCTACCTGCCCGATTAAGGGATCTGACATTCCACGCTCCGATCCGTAGAACGCCAGTTTTCTTTCTCCTGGTAACGATGTCGTCCTGAGTAGTCCCTGCCCGGAGATCCGAATGGGGGACTATTTTACCTCCGGAATATTTTACCCAAGAGGACGCCATCATCATTTATCCATACAGTAAAGCTGCATGCCCTCAGGAAAAATTACGGCCGTAGTTCCCTCTTGCTATCAGCCGTTCGCAATACCAGCACAGCAAGGCCGTTTTGTTACATGGCCAGATCAGTCAGTCATACAGACTGTTGCCCCTGCAACTACTGAAAAGGCTGCTGCCCCTCTTCAGGAACCATACGTTTGTCTGGCCTCTCAACAGATCGTTGTGGTTGCACCTACAGTACGGCTATCTGTATCGCTGAGGCACGCAAGCCTCCCCACCAACGGCAAGGTCTGTGGTTCATGGGGGGAGGACATTTCCGCTAAGCAAAATTAAAATAAGAGGAGCTGTTTCCGGCAAAGGAGTCGGTCATGCAACAAACACATTTATCGTTTTCAATTGCAGGTATCACATTCTATTCGAACGTCTGGATTGTTCGCCTCCTCACCACTGATGTAATAATAGGCATGGATATTCTAGTTACACATGATGCAATTATTGATTTTAAGAATCCATATCTGGTGATTAAGAATGGCAAACAACAACTCGCTCTGGAGTTTAAAAACACGCTTTCGTCAAAAGAACGAAACATTAACCGCACTGAGTTCACTTCTGTATCCGCAAACACCATTTGACAAACGACATTTTTTATGGATATGTATTTTCAAAGTAATAATGATCTACCAGATGATTTCGACTTCGATGAAGCAGAAACAATTAATGAAACGGTATGTCAAAGCCGAGCTACTACGGATGACGATAGAGAACAGTTACAGAACATTCTTTTACAGCACTGTGAAGTACTTAACAATGTACGAGAAACCGTGTCCAGTTTTGTTTACGAATTTCAAGTAAAACCGCATGATACATTCAAGGCAAAACATTACTCCATTCCGTTCATATATAGAGATCAAGTCAAGCAAGATCTTCAGGCTACGTTAGACCAAGGTATCACTAAACCAGCCGTTAGTCAATGTATTAATGCGCTTCATGTTGGTAACAAGAAAGATGGCTCACTTCGTCTTGTGTTGGATTCACGGCACATCAACGAAATCATCATTACTGAAACCGATTGTCCGCAAACGCTGAAAGAGCTCTTACAAAAATTTCACAAAACGTCAATCTATACTGCTCTGGACCTAAAATTATAAATGCAGAAAATACACTGCTTTCCTTTGTTTCGGTAACTGCTACCAATTTTGTAAATTTCCTTTTGGTTTAACAATTAGCTCCGCTGCTATCATCCATGCGATGAATACTATTCTTCCAGATGAATTAAAAGACAGAATCACTATATGCATTGACGACATTTGCAGAACCTTCTTTGTCGGAACATAATTTCTGTTCTTCGCAAGCTATTGCAAACTTTTCTTACAGAAGGTGTTACCGTGAACTTCAGTAAATCTCATTTTGGCAAGACTTCCATTAAATTTCTAGGCCACCTAGTTTCGGCTGACGGCATTGCGCCTGATCCCGACAAACTACAAGCCATCCGTTACATTACAATTCCGTCTATCAAAAAACAACTTCGTAGATTCCTCGGTTTGATCAATTTTTTTCGCAGTTTCATACACCCCTCTGCCCTAGATACCTGTAGATCGTGTCATGTCAGTGGTAAAAATACTATCCGGTCGTGGGACGACCAAGCACAATCCGAGTTTCTTAGTTTAAGAAACGCTTTACTTAACGCTCCACTTCCATCCCATCCTGACCCGACAAAGAATTTTACGATTGCTACAGACAGCTCCAAGACTGCTCTTGGTGTTCACGTATTTCAGGAAGTAGAGGAAAATGTTACAACTATTAAGAAGAACATCCAGTTTGCTAGTCGCATCCTCACATCGGCTGAAAGAAATTATTTTATCACTGAAATCGAAACCTTATGTGTTGCAAGGGCTTTCACTAAATTTCGTCACTTTCTATACGGCAGACTCACAACCAGTATACACAGATCAGAGAGCTATTCAGTTTATAATTTCAGCTAAATTCACACATACAGACTTAGTCGTTGGAAACTTTATTTGCAGGATTTTGATTTTACGATTGTCCACATCCCAGGAATCCAGAATACTGTAGCAGACGCGCTTTCTCGCTCACTGTGCAGTAACCAGCAAGAAATCGCCGCTAATATCTGTCAAAACAATTTCAGCCTTCTCTACATTAAACAAGTAGCTTTTGAAACTTTTATTTCAGCATCGTTAAAAGACATCTCCAGAGAGCAGAGCAACGACGACGTCTGGAAAGGGATCAAACTTCTGTGGCGTGCCACGAGCCAGACAACAATCAGAAATTACTATGCCGTGCACAATAATATTCTGTTTCGCCGCGCTCGCCCTGACGGAGAAAATTGGACTTTCTGCATACCTGGCGAACTTGTCAATAAATTAATGTAGTGTACACACTTGAGTTACGCCCATTATGGTGCTGGCAAATGCTTTTTGATACTACGACAGAACTATTATTTCACAAACATGGAAAAGCGTATTCGACGAGTCTTGGCGACTTGAAGAATTTGTCAAGAAGCTAAATCTTCTGCAATATCTCACATTGTACCCCATTGTACCCATGAAATTAAGATATATGGCAGCTGCTGATCTATTTGGATCCATCCCACGAACTAATAAAGGTTTCTGTTATATTTTCATTGCTGTAGAACTTACTTCGAAATTTGTATCTTTCACTCCGTTACGAAAAGCCACTGCTACAACTGTTTCTAGCGCTTATACTAAACACTTTTTGCCTGATGTTGAACATGTTCAGAAGGTAAATTCCTACAATGGACCGCAATTTCGATCAGTAATATGGAAATGCACACTACAAACTAAAAATATTACTCCCATAATCCAATCCATGAGAGCGCATCATGAAAGGGAAAGGAAAACTTTGTCGTATCTATGTTAGAAAAAACACATTGACTGGGACAAGCACATTTCAGATTTTCGGATGTCATTATTTCAATACCAAACGCCTCCACCATGCTTTCGCCGCATCTTGTGTTGAAAAATATAGATACACCTAATAAAATTAATATTGTTTCTTTTCCTACGACTAGAAGATTACGTCACCATGAAATTATAGGCATCTCACTTAACATTATAAAGCGTGCAGCACAACGCCGCAAACGTCAACAAAAACAGGTGAGCAACCTCCAGGAATCATACAATGAAGGCTTTCACGACCGGATGGTACTGTTTTTGATAATTCTTCCGGGTTATGGTTTACCTAAGGTTCACAAAATAAATCTCCCTCTGAGACCTATTGTTAGTGCGATTGATTCCCCTACTTATCAAATATCTAGGTATCTAGCTACTCTTTTACAACCATACATTGGAATGACTGATCTTATGTGAGGGATTCACTTCATTTTATTGAGAAAATTGAAGGTCTAACCTTGGCTCCTGAAGACATTCTGGTCAGTTTTGATATTGTATCTCTGTTTACTGTGATTCCGGTCAATGAAGTTATGGTTTACATAATGGAAGTTTTCCCTGAAGATTTGACCGCTCTGTTTAGACACTGTCTCACATCTAGCCAGTTTCAGTGGGATGAGGAGTTTTATGAGCAAGTGGATGGTGTTGCCATGGGCAACCCGTTGAGCCCAGCGATTGCCAATTTTTGCATGGAGAAATTTGAATAATTAGCATTGAATAAAGCAAATAAGAAACCATGTTGTTGGTATCGTTATGTAGACGACACATTCGTGGCTTGGACACACGTTAAAATAACCGTAGACGAATTTTTTGATTATCTTAATAGCATAAAACCTAAAATTCAGTTTACCATTGAAGTGGAAAAAGACCAGGCTATTACGTTTCTCGATGTGTTAGTCATGAGACAGACCGATGGCAGTCTAAAACATAAAGTGTTTCGGAAGAGAACACATACTCATAGATACTAACATAAGAACTCCAATCATCACCCACAACAAAAAAGAGGTGTAATCAAAAGCTTAGTGGACAGGGCAAAACGGATTTGTACGGCGGAACATCTGGATACGGAACTGAATCATCTGAAACAGGCCTTCGAAAAGAATGGGTACTCAAACAAAGAAATTAATAGAGTTTTAAGACCTAATTACAGCAGGCCAAAGGACAAGGATGGTACACAGCAATGGAAGAATACGGTATCTTTACCTTTCATTAGTAAGGTTACAGATCGTGTCGCTAAAATCTTGCTGAAACATAAAGTGAAACCGGTATTCAAACCTACCAGAAAAATAGGACAAGTACTTCGTTCTGTTAAAGATAGAAGGCCACCATTATCATCTAGCGGTGTGTATAAAATCCCGTGTACTTGTGGCAAGTACTTGGTACTACGAAAAGAAGTGTGAATACGAGGGTAAAGGAGCATAAAAGTCTTTGCCGACTGGGAAAAATAGATAAATCGGCCGTTGCGGAACATGCACTTCAGTCAGGCGACCATGTAGTTAAGTTTTCTGAAACTACAGTTTTAAGTGCTACCACGAACTATTATCCACGACTATATAGAGAGGCTATTGAAATTTATAAACATTAAGATAATTTTAATAGAAAAGAAGAGGCCTTGAAATTAAGCGAGATATGGACAGTGGCGTTACAGAATCGATAAGTGATTTTTATCTATGACGGACTATCATCGATAGTTACATTTTATCTTTGACTAGTTTTCTCTCTGCTACTATGTGCAAGCTATACCACGCCCACTTTCCTCGGTATTTAGGCCGCTCTCCGACGCCCGACTCGTCAGTCGGCAGGACTCAGCAGGACCAGCCATACCTCTGAAGATGTCCAACGTAGTATTGGACGAAACGTTAGGAATAGAAAAATTCCATGGACCACGGCCATACAAGCCGGAAGAATTATCAACAACACAACCTCCAGGAATTTTGCATAGGGCAGAAAGTATTGGTATGCACTCACTACCTATCCAAAAGAGGAAAGCGTCGCTGCAGTAAATCTGAACTTTTATATTCTGGACCTTTTAAAATACGTAATCTTCCCTATCCCAATGTGGTCCACATTGAAACTTTACAAACGAGAAAATCGCAAGCAATCATCACATCAGCAACGTCAAGCACTTATAGAATAACTTTCGATGCGGTTAATTTCACGTAGCTAGATAGAATTTTGACGATTACATGACACAAATATTTATTTTTCGCCTTTTAGCTTTGTATAAATCTTTTTCTTATTTTCCAGGAACTCTGCTAACTGACAATTTTTTTACAGATGTGCGGGTTTATATTGCCAGCTTTTATATATGCTTATTCAGATTCAGATATGAGTGTTCATAATAATATGACGCAACACAGAGCTTTTTACCTGATGCCCTTCCCATGCTTATACAATTTCTATTGCTACCTTGTTTTCACGTTTCCTTGATTATTCAGCATTGTACTAGGTGGCAACGTGCCTGGCAGGTAGAATCCGCAGGTCTGTTCTCTTACCTTAAACTGAGGCCTTGCACATTTTTCTGTTTTCATACTAGTGTACATGAAAACAACAACTGAAAGAGACAACATTTATTTTGACATGTGTCCAGCGGATCATATCCCATGGGTGGTCTGACCGCTGCAAACTGTAACTCAAACTTTTTTTGTATAATAAGAATTTGTGTGCTTTTTGTATATAGCTTCTATATATCTTATGACCGTTTATCTTTAATACTGTTTTGTCTCTACTGATAAATGGAATGTGCTATTTTTTATGATACTATGCAGAAGTTTATGCTGTTGTCTGTTGAATTATCACTAGATTTTTTTGGTAGGTTAGTCACTCTTTGTATTTTATAATGTTGCCATGTTTCATTTATGCCCAGTCTTGTGCTGTAACTTGTGCAAAATCCCTTGTTCTTGATGATGTCACTAGTGTACTTGCTTTCACCTATGTGGAGTTAAGAAATCAATGTACCCTGTAACACATGTCCATATCATGTACTCATTAATTTTACATATTTTTCAGAAACAATGTACCAGAGTCCCATTGTATTCAAACCAGGCATTATGTTCATAAACAGAAGGACATGAAAGTGCAGGAAATGCAGTTGTTTAATTTTTCTTTGGATTACAGTAAAACTAATTAAGCACACCATTTGCTCAACAATGCATTACACAGTAACTTTGCCTAAGGCAAACGTTACACATTGTATATCCTTTAACAAACACGAATAAGTTAAAAATAAATAATTAAAAATAAATAATCCATAATATTAAATATATTACACACCAAAATTCGGTTGGCTCGAGCAATTTGCTCAGACTACCTGTTGTTGTGTGAGGTGTAAAATCCAAAAGTGAATGTCAGGTGTTTATATCTTTCACATTTCGTACAGAAATGTATCAGAACAAAAATTCACAGATTTGCAAATCCGAAAACTGATAGTAAGTTTTCGGGCTGCTGAATCTGTTTCGACGACTTTCGGAGCCGCCGGTACAGGTGCTGCGAGCAGTAGTCATGCATATGCTCCCTACCAGCATTCCAGAAAGGCTGTTTGTGCTTTTAGTGTCGTGCCAACTTTTGTGGCCGAATTCGAATTTCGGCTCCTGCTATGCTCTGATGGGAATGGGTGATGAGGTGATTGTGTGGAAAAGATTGACGATATGACGGGACAGAGTGATACGAAATATCATGTTAATATATCAAGGTATAAATACCCTGGCACCTGAGAAAGTTATAGAGGTTAGACGCTGTAGGGGAAGCAGAAAGGTTTCTGCATTATGCCGTAACACTGTGATACAGTTTTCGTATCAGATGAGATTACAGCACCTGTTTCTCTTTCTGAGTTTGTATCTAACGTCGGACGGAGTGCTTTCGTAATCACCAAGGCGAGCCTTTTTCCATTTACGCTGCCACTCAGTGATGTTTACTTTGGCGCCATTCCCGTCCGCTACGGGGAAATCCCGTTCCATCCTCTCTGCTGGTTACAGCTGAAAGTGGACAGGGCTTACGGTAATACCAACTACCGGCCGGTCACAAGCCGGCGTACAAATATTTCACATTGCTCTCAAGGTGTTTATCTTCTGGAGGGTGCACTGCTCTTTGATCTCAAAATCTCTCGAGCACTTCTTTCCTGTTCAGCTGTTAGACATAATTTATAATGTCAGATAGAACATACAGAGTTGTAAAGGATTCATTTATTCGGAATAAAGTTGTGCGCGTAGAAAACGTTGAGCACTTTGTGTCGTGTTTCTTACAGAGCTGACGTAATTATTTTATGTAAACTGGCCTATTTCATCAGAAATCATAGAAGGAGACGCGTTAAGAGTAGTAGACGCAGCGTTATTATTGGAGAACGCGAATAGGACGGCATTTTATTAACTCGCGTTCGTTCGTTCACAAAAGGAGTGCATATGGATCAGATCAGTAGAGATAGCCAGCCTAAGCTAATGGTCGAGTGAGCCATACCTAAAGGCGTGAGAACGATCTTCGACTACAGGCTGCCTGTGTAGACCCAGTCCTATCAATATTTATTGTTACTTGTAAACAAAAAGCCAGTTTCTGTTAAAGGCACATATCTCATGGGAACACTGTTTATTTACCATGCAGCAGTAATATGCAAACGTAAGGATGTTGTTGTTGTTGTGGTCTTCAGTCCTGAGACTGGTTTGATGCAGCTCTCCATGCTACTCTATCCTGTGCAAGCTTCTTCATCTCCCAGTACCTACCGCAACCTACATCCTTCTGAATCTGCTTAGTGTATTGATCTCTTGGTCTCCCTCTATGATTTTTACCCTCCACGCTGCCCTCCAATGCTACATTTGTGATCCCTTGATGCCTCAAAACATGTCCTACCAACCGATGCCTTCTTCTACTCAAGTTGTGCCACAAACTTCTCTTCTCCCCAATCCTATTCAATACCTCCTCATTAGTTACGTGATCTACCCACCTTATCTTCAGCATTCTTCTGTAGCACCACATTTCGAAAGCTTCTATTCTCTTCTTGTCCAAACTGGTTATCGTCCATGTTTCACTTCCATACATGGCTACACTCCATACAAATACTTTCAGAAACGACTTCCTGACACTTAAATCTATACTCGATGTTAACAAATTTCTCTTCTTCAGAAACGATTTCCTTGCCATTGCCAGTCTACATTTTATATCCTCTCTACTTCGACCATCATCAGTTGTTTACTCCCTAAAGTGATATCAGTAAGGATATCAATGGGAAAAGATTACATTTGTAAACCAAAACGATTAGTGTAACGACAGTTGGTGTGGGCTGGCGGTAAATATGCGTCACTTGGTATTTCCCGAGTTGGCTATTACTTAGAAAACTGTAACCTCCCCACACAAAATAATATAATAAATACTATCGATAGTGATTCTAATTTTAGTGTAACCTCCCCACAAAATTCATTCTTTCACATTTAATGTACCCACAAAATTCTTTTCTCATCTAATGTAAGCTTGAAACAGAAAAATTCCTAAACCTCGTAACAAAAAATTAATTCAGTAACCTGGTAAATTTTGGACGACAGCAGTGCTGCGTCATGGCCCTGTAAGATCATTCTGAATAAAAAAGGAAAAAATTCTTACCTTAATAAAATTGTCGAATATATCTGCTCTTACAATAAATTTTTCCGTCACAGGTCTGTGCAACGCTGGCTGATAGATTGGTCATTTATGAAAGGAAGCAACTGATTTTTCCTTTGCAGCAATCGTAATGATCATGGATTGGAGAAATTGGTAAATTCTTTAAATTGAAATGAATGCTTGTTAGAAATTACTTTATATGACAAAGATTATTGTTAGGACATTTTTTAGAACATTTACATGGGAGTCCAGATAGCATTACTAGATATGCGGGAGGCTGCTTCTTACCTTATACAATAATACTCAGGCTCCGGCATCGCTGCACCGCGACCGGCCCAGCCAACACGATACACTATACCAGACCAGAGCAGACTGCAGACAAGCGCAGACTAGCAACAACTTACTGCTACAGCTACAAAGTTCCTACTGTAGTCAACACTGCTCTCTGGTCAGCGATTCTCTTATACCTTGCATATCGCAGGCAGCGCATGAGCAATACATCGAAATTACATCTGCTCAGACCTCTTATATAACCCTCCACTGGGGGGGGGGCAAAAATTTGGCAGCGATGGTGAGTCAATTGGACTTGCCATGAGCAACAAATTTTTCTTAATTAACTAAGTTTACAGTCACAGAGTATATACATACATATAAGTGCAGAACATAAAATGAAACAGAGTGCACATGCACAGAGTACAGAACATATCAAGAAATCACAAAATGTATATGCAATGAGTACAAAACATATTAACAAATGACATTAAGTGCACATGCACTGTATATATTTCTACCATTTTACAAGAACTAGGATACGCAATGAGTACAAAACATATTAACAAATGACATAAAGTGCACATGCACTGTATATATTTTTTACCATTTTACAAGAACTAGGATAGGAAAGGTAAGGATTGTATCATGGTTGTAGCACAGTAGGTTGCACGTAGCTGCACTGAAAGTCCATATCTTTCTACAGAAGCACAACACCAAGTGAGACAATCTGAAGTTCTCTTCCCTGAAGTATTAATCAGTGTAGCCAAGACACTGAAATGTCGTATTAATATTCAATGTTATCAATTTGGTAGTACATTAGGTACACCAAACAGTGGGACCATAATAACATCTCCATCGCTCAAGGTGGTGGACAGCATGATGTGTCAACACCACACTCTTGCAAAATCCGTACTCTTTCACCAACGTATAATTAGTGCAAAAACCAAGTATAGTGCTCCATGATCATGAGGATGGACAGGGCAAACGGATATTGCAGTAATTTCTGGTAATTAGGTCTGAAGATGAAGGACATTAAGTCTTATGCAAGTCATCATTGAGAATTACACTAGTCTATCAACCGATTTGAGTTATTGGTGGCACTCATTGCCTAGTTACTACACATTTCTGTACTATGTATGAAGTATTACAGAATATTATTCATAAGTCATCTGATTACAGTGAATATTGGCACTCATTGGCCAGTTACAAACGATTTTTATGCATTATTCAAAAGTGATCATGAAAAAAAGAATTAATTAATGGCATACCATTTACATAATTCATCTAGTTATAGTAATCATTGGCACTCATTGGCCAGTTACAAACCATCAGAAGTCATCATTCAAAACAAGAGGTAATTAATGGCATAGCATTAACATAATTCCTCTAGTTATAGTAATCATTGGCACTCATTGGCCAGTTACAAACCATCAGAAGTCATCACTCAAAACAGGAGTTAATTAATGGCATAGCATTAACATAATTCCTCTAGTTATAGTAATCATTGGCACTCATTGGCCAGTTACAGACCATCTGAAGTCATCATTCAAAACAGGAGCTAATGAGTGTAGCATCAAGCTACTGGTATTTATATATAATAGCATGTAAGTGAAATAAGACAAATTTAAAATATAAGGAACAGTGGCATTCATTGGCCAGTTACAAAGTATTCATATAGTTTTATAAAACATTATTCACTATTATTCAAAAGTCATCATTCAAAATGAGAGTTAATTATTGGCATAGCATTTATAGAGTATAACAAAAATATTATTTACAGAAATTATTGGCATAGCATTTATACATTGTTACAAAACATCATTCTGTATTACTCAGAACCCATCATTCAAGTGACATAGGACATATTTAAAATGTAACACACTGTAACTATTACTCGAGGTCTGTGGTTAGAAAACATAATTCAGTATTACTCAGAACTCTCTTAAACTGGTAGCATTATTTGGGACTGGTAATACTTTTTTTTGTGCTAGCAATGCATTGCATTGGGATCGATAATTAATTGCTGGGGCATGAAAATATTTGCTTTTGACTTATTGCTGCAAATAAGGATTAGTAACATCATTTGTCATAAGTCAGCTGTAGCAAGGTTATGAAACAAGTAGAGTATATGTGATCACATTCATGAATGACACACACAAATGGGTAAAAAATGCAAGTACTAGAACAGATTTAATGACTAACTGCTTATAGCACAGTAATTTCATGAATAGCTTCTCCTAGAAAAAAATACAAAATGGATTATTGAGCTGAAAGAAGAAATGCATATTATGCTGAAAAGTAGTGAACTTCGAATTAACAGGTAATGAAAAGTGTACTCAATATGTATGTACTCTAGCTGTCCTTTCCAAAACATTCAGTCATTATACCATGCGACATAAGATATACTGTCAAAACGAACTGCAACAAATACTTAAATAACTACATAGCATCTCTTAACTAATAGTAAATATATAAACTTCATCATTATTCTCATCTGCAAGGAAAAACTTCATTATTCATATTACCATAACTTTATTGCTATCATCACCTGCAAAGAAAAATCTTCATTATTCATATTAGCATATTCTTCATATAACTATTCATCACCATTCATTAGCATCTGCAAAAAAGACACTTCATTATTCATTAATCATACTACCATTTACTTCATAGAACTATTCATAGTATAGAGTTTCTTATTTCTAGCATATTTCATCACTAAAACTAAGATGTGTAGTTCTGTCTGACAGCCTGCATCATTCGCCTCGTATTCTGAAAGAAAAATAATTAGTTAAGACTGCTATCATACGATGTGTATAGTATATTCTTGTTAATGTTTGTTAATTCTGATCCATTTACTCTTCGCGACGAGGTATTGCATCTTCTTTTGTTCATTCCGAAGGTGAAATACCCATTTCACAGTAATCCACTGTGGTTTGTTTAATTTATTTCTTTTACACGTTATTGCTTTCTGAAAAGAATGAATAAGGATTAATATCTTGCATTTAAATCATATACCCATTAAATAAAAACTGGTTTCTAGTGATATAATTAGGCATACAGCATAGCATGACAGAAAATGTATTATGTCAAAAACATATAGTGTTCAGGTGCAAAAAAAAAAAAAAGTACACAGAGTATCATAATGTGGTAGCAAAAAAAAAATATATAAAATAGTCAAGATATTGAGATATCATAAGGAAAATGTCAAAGTCAACTGGTATTTGTTACGTCTTAAACATTTCATAGTGCATACAGACAAAACAGGAAAACAATCATACATACACGAAAAATGGAAAAATATGCACAGTCTGATGTGTAACGACAAGAAAAGCGACCTGCTAACCTTACCTTGCCGGGCATTTGCCAAGAAAAAATACGACAGTCATCAGTAAGTAATCACATAAATATAATTGCATAAATGGTCATAAAATGTGTAAATTCATCTGGAAAAATATGCACGGTCTGATGTGTAACGACAAGAAAAGCGACCTGCTAACCTTACGTTGCCGGGCACTTGCCAAGAAAAAATACGACAGTCATCAGTAAGTAGTCATGTGAATATAATTGCATGAGTGATCATAAAATTTGCAAATGGCAATGTAGCATGTTAAATCTTAAAGTATCTTCATTCAATAAAAGGGTTGATGTTTGACCAATGGTGGTTTCCTTTCGATTTTCTGGTTTTCAAAGTTTCGACGTGTACAACATTGGGGTGAGTGAGGAATGCTGCGAATTCTATATGGACCTGCGTATAGAAGCTCAAATTTACTGCATCTACTCTTTCCTTTGTTGGATAGATAGTGTGTGCGTACTAATATCTTCTGTCCAATGTGAAAGTCACGGCGTGTACAAACCTGTTTTTGCTGTCTTCTCCGCCGCTCTGCGGCACGTTTGATGTTGTTGAGTGCAATGTCAATTATTTCATGGTGTCGTAGTCGACGAGATGTAGGAAAGGATACTAATTCTTTAATTTTGTTAGGTGGTTCAACATTTTTCAGTATAACAGTCGGAGATAGCATAGTAGATTCATTTGGTATCGAGTTAATTACATCCTGGAATGACAGTATGTGTGTGTCCCAATCAATATGTCTTTATGGCAGTATATTCTACATAGTTTACCAATTTCTTTCATTAGACGTTCACAAGGGTTCGAAGAAGCGTGATACTTGGATATATAGATCGGAGAAATGTTTCTTGTTCGTAACATACGTGTCCATATTGCAGATCGAAACTGTGATCCATTGTCGGAAATTACTTTCAATACATGTCCTGCATGAAATAGAAAATGTTTTACAAATGCTTTCAAAACAGATTTAGCAGTAGCTTTGCGTAACGGAGTGATGGTAACAAATTTCGAAGTGAGTTCAACAGCGACAAAGATGTAGCAAAAACCTCTATTAGTTCTGGGAATCCGACCAAAAATATCTACAGCGGCCATATGTCTCAATTTAACAGGTACAATGGGATGTAATGGAGGAATATGTGAAGTCGTATCTGACTTAGCTTTCTGGCAGATTTTACATGACGCTAAAAATCGTCGAATACGTTTCTCCATGTTGGCAAAATAACAGTTCTGTCTCAGTATAAGAAAACATTTTCTGCCTCCGTAATGTGCCTAACTTAAATGAGTATACCAAATTAATTTGTTAACTAGCTCGTCAGGGTGAGAGCGGCGAAATAGAATGTTATTGCGTACAGTGTAATGGTTTCTAATGGTAACATTATTCCTATCTTGCCAAAGGTGTTTAATTTCTTTCCATACGATGTCTTTACTCTGCTCTTGTGCTATGTCTCGTAATGATGCCGAAATGAAATTTTCAAATGCAACTTGTTGAATATATATGACGCTAAAATTTGCTTGACAGAAGTTGGTTGCAATGTCTTGCTGATCGTTGCTGAGAGAACGGGATAGTGCGTCTGCTACAATATTTTGTGTACCGGGAATGTGAACAATTGTAAAATTAAATTCCTGTAAATAAAGTTTCCATCTGCTTAATCTGTCGTGTGTAAATTTAGCGGAAAGTAAAAATGTATAGCTCTATGATCTGTGTAAACGGTCGTATGTCTTCCATAAAGAAAATGCCGAAATCTCGTAAATGCCCATACAACACATAATGTTTCAAGTTCTGTGACAGAATAATTGCATTCAGCGGGTGACAGAATACGACTCGCAAAGGCGATGTTTTTAATTACTGTAGAACCATCTTTTTCAATTTCCTGAAAAATGTGTACGCCTAAAGCAGTGTTAGAACTGTCGGTGGCAATGGAAAAATTTCTAGTAAGATCTGGATTTGATGTAAGTGGTGCATTCAACAAGCTTGTTTCAGATTGACAAATTCAGACTACTGGTTTTTCATGTAGAAGTGTCTCTCAGATGTCGTCAAAAGTAATAACATTTTCGTGAACAATATTCTCTGTGTCAAAAGTATTGCTTGCGTTGCTGGAAGATGCAACCTGTACTGTATCTAGTCAAATTCTATCTGACGTGCTATTATTTGCGGGAGGATGCTGTGGCATTTCGACTATTTGTACCGTTCTGTTATTTCTTCCTGACGTACTACGTTCGGGATGATACCGACTGTCTGGTTCATTCATGATAATCAGTTGATGCGGATGATTCTGTTGCTGGTAAGACCGACTGTTCCACTGAAAATTGTGCTCATTACTTTTACGTCTGTCATGATAGTCTCTCAATGACGGTGCATTGCGATATGAGTTGAAATTGAGTGTTTTCTGTACGTAGTGATTTCCTTGCTGCTGTGTGTTACTATTTGGTGGAGCCGACGCTATATGTGTAGGCGGCGAAACATTAAAGCTTGGTTGACCTTGCAGACTGCATTGTTGGTTTGGTATGCTAACCGGTTGGTTTTGTTGCTATTGTTGGGAAAAACCTCTATTGTTACCAAAATGTGGTTCCTGACGCTGATAATTTTGACGATACTGATAATTAAAATTTTGTCTGTTATTAAAGTTCTGGTGGTTGTCGTTCCTGAAGCGTCTATTACCTTTGCTATTGAAATAGCGCGGCTCATCGTAATTGCTGTATGCTTGTTGACCTTGGTTATTATATGAAAAATTTTTGTTTATGAAGGAATAATCTGATTGCTGAACTTCCTAAAGCTGTAACAGATCTCTGAATGCCGAAATATTTTCTTTCTGCTGACCTGTTAAAAGTGATACTCTTAATGATCGTGGTAATTTAGAAATACATAATTGGATAAGTGCAGATTCACTGTATGGTTCACTTAAGTACTGGTTTTGTTGGACCATTTGTTCAAAAAACTGCGTGACAGTGGAAAAATTTGAGTTCTCATAATTCGGTAAACTAATTAATTGATCCTTGATTCCACGCTGTGTCGTCTTCGACCAATACACTGACAGAAAAGCATTCTGAAATTCTTCTACCGAATAGCGTTGTCTCGCAATCGGTCTCATACGAGTTGGCGGTTCACCTTCCAAAAAACTGCAAATAAATTCATGTTTGTGTGTTACAGGCAGAGGTGGTGGAAAAGCAAAGCTAAATTGTTGTATCCAATCCATGGGGTGAATCTGTGTTCTGTCATTTTTAAATACTTTAAATTTTCTCACGGATAGAAAGTGCTTGTAATCAAAATTTTCGTCTCTGAATGTCTGAACAGGTTCAGGATTGTATGCTAATCTGTTTGTCTGTGACTGTTCGGAATCTAACTCACGTACTCTCTGTAAATTACCTAAATTATACTAGCTGTGTGAGTCTGACAAATATTCGTGGAGTGGCGTATGCTGTGCCTTGTTAGAGGCTGAAACATTTTTCATCTGTGTCACTTCGTGCTGTAAAGATGACAATTTTCTACGTAATGTATTATTGGACGAACCTATCTCACTGATCGTCTGTGTAAGATAATCTTTGTGGAAGTGTCGTAGTTATCGTCCTCCGAAAGCTAAGTTCTGCATAAGTCAATGTACTTACCTCATGATAAGCAAAAGTGAAATGCTTTGCCTATAGATATCTTAGTTATTACGCTTATTGCCGTGATGAAGAAAGTACTGTGCTGTAACGTATTGTTGTGGTACGGGAAAGGCTGTCTCATTGTAGCTACACCACAAAAGTTACTAATAAAACATGTTTTCCTTTCCAGAATAATTCAGAAAAACTGTGCAGATATAAAACAGATACAGCGCAAAAGCAATAATATGAATTGTGTCACTCATTAGTAGCGTTGTGATATAATCGTCTAGCTGTCAAATAAACTAACCACTGTGTCATCTGGTATCTCACAGAAAGTACTTTAAATCCAGAATGTATTTTCAAGTAAACCAAAATGTCGTATTAAAATCTCATTAGCAGTACTGGCAAATGTTCTAAGTATGTGAGCCTTATAGTCGTTACGTAATCGTGCAACTAACAAGCAAGAATGTACACACACAATAACACTGTGTCGTCTGTTCAAAATAACAATGCATTCGTAATTTCTGAATAAATAAGTTCTCTTGGTTCTTGACTGGATATTTAACTTCAAACATTGTTGCATGTTAACAGATTCTAAGTCTGACAAAGCATACTAGTAACGTGAAGTGAAAAGTTTTATGGCAAAGACTAAGTTATAAAGCAGATTATCTATCAATAAACGGGTTTACATGTGAAATGTGGTGTAAACCTTTACTCTTCCTAGTATGCAGTGTTTCAACTTCGACGCAATTATTATGTGGTATACGTCGGATTCTGTAAGGTCCATTGTAAACTAGAAAGAATTTGTGACCCAGGTGTTTCTTCTTATGTGACAATGAATGAGCTTTAATGAGAACTTTCTGACCAATATATAATTTCTTTGCATTTGCTTTACTGTGTAGTTTTCTCCTTTTGTCTGCTGCAGATTTTATATTTATAATAGCCAAATCAATTATAACTTTGTGTCGAAGTTTACGTGTATTTGGGAAAGGTACAAGCTCTCTGATTCTGTTCGGTGGTTCTTCATTCTTCAGTACAAGAGTAGGTAGTAAAGCAGTGGAGGTATGAGGCATTTCATTCAGCACGTTTTGAAATAAGTGTAAATATCTGTCCCAATGCTGATGCTTTCTGTGACAATAAAGTCTGCAAAGCTTATTGATTTCCTTCATAATACGTTCGGAGGGGTTACAATGCGGTGAGTAGAATGTAATAAAAACAGGTTTGATTTTATGATTCCGAAGCATGCGTGACCAAACAGCAGATCTGAATTGCGGTCCGTTATCTGAAATGACTTTAGCAACGTGGCCAACATGTGCATAGCTGAAATGAATGTACCAAATGAGATTATTAACAAAATCGTCAGGAATGCAAAGTACCCATAGCTTGTCATCAACAGTGCAGCGTTTGTTGTTTCTAACCAGATAATAATGCCGAATCTGTGTGTGTGTCTTTTCATGCCATTTGCTTTTGATGTCTTTCCAAATCGGATCTTTATCTTGTTCATGAGCAATGTCCTTTAAAGATGTGGTGATGAAGTTTTCAAAGGCGACTTTCTGGAAGTAAACAATACTGACATTTTTCTCGAGGTTGCCTTCTGTGTTACTTTTCTCAAGCCAAGCCGGTGCGTGTGACAGTGCGTCCGTAACAATGTTCTCCTTGTCGGGAATGTAGACTATTGTGAAGTGGAATTCTTGCAGAAACAATGCCCAACGTTTTAACCTGTCATGATTTAATTTTGAAGACATAAGAAATTGTAATGCACGATGATCACTGTATACTTTTACGTGCTTACCAGAAAGAAAGAAACGGAATTTGTTAAATGCCCAAACGATAGCTAAAGCTTCTGATTCAGTAACGGAATAATTTTTTTTTCCGATTTTGTTAGCACTCTGCTAGCAAAAGCAATGGTTTTCTGAACAGTAGTGTCATTTTCTATGGCTTCTTAAAACAAATGGGCACCAAGACCGACTTTAGAAGAATCCGTGCTAAGGCAGAAATCTTGTGACAGATCTGGATGAGCCAGTATTGGCGCGTTAAGTAACGCTACTTTCAAAGAACTGAATTCGAACTGTGCTTGTTCGTCCCAGTTCCTAATAGAATTTTTTCCAGTGAGAGAACAAAGTTTTGGTGTAACAAGAATTTGCATATTCAGAAAACGACGGTAAAAATTTAAGAGACCTAGAAAACTGCGGACTTGTTTTTTTGTGGATGGAACTGTAATGGCTCTGATTGCTTCTAACTTTTCAGGGTCCGGCTGAATGCCTTCAGAAGAAATAATATGTCCCAAAAACCTCGCCTTTGACCTACTGAATTCAGACTTTTCCAAGTTAACTGTAATTCCAGATTCTGCAAAAATACGTAACAAACTGTTGAGGATGCGATTATGTTGTTCCCATGAAGCTTCTGCTATTAGAATATCGTCCACATATAAGGTGATGTGACGTTTTAAGAACTCAGGTAATATGGAATTTAGCCCGCGAATGAATGCTGCCGAAGAAAGGTTCAAACCAAAAGGAAGTTTCCGAAACTGATAACAAAAGCCGAAACAAAGGAAAGCTGTGTATTTTCTACACTCTGGATGAAGTTCGATCTGATAAAAGCTGGAGCTGAGATCAATGGAAGACAACACTTTTACACCACTAAAATTCTGAAGTTCTTCCAACGTTTGCGGCCTGTCTGTTTCAGGAATGATGATAGTATTGATTTGCCTCAGATCTAAGACAAGCCTGATCGATCCATTTTTCTTCTCAGCAACTTGTAATGGATTGTTGTATGAGCTTACTGCAGGCTCAATAATGCCCTCGTCAAGCATAGATTGTATTTCTGTTCTAACACAGTCCCTGTAATGTCCTGGAATTACGTCTGGTCTAACACAAAATTTAGTATGCTCACGAACACGAAATTGGTATTGAAATCCCTTGATTGTTCCTGTTTTGTGAGTAAAAACTGTGGAATGTGCTTGTAAAATCTCAAAAAGGTCTTGCCTATCAGTATCATTACAATTTTCAATTGTTTGAATTTTATTCTGAATTAACTCATTAGTATCAAATGCGCCGTCGATATCATCCCTGTCAGTACTTGCAGAGTGATTGTTAGTGTCAAGTTCCGTTGAAAATTTCGAACTGTTGTCTAACAGGAGGTAAAGCCGATTAATTTCTTCGTCATGGTTTGAGAGCCAATCTTCAAATTTCAAAGCTACTGACTTACCTTCTTTCTCCAAACTTATTTCAGCATCGTGAAAGTTTAAGATTGCTTTGTATTCATTCAAAAAGTCTACTCCCAATATAATTTCCGTCGACAATAATGGAACAATAAGAAAGTTCATAGAGAAACTGTAGCTTTGGCAAAAGAATTCTAAGTTGGTTTGTAGGCGTACATCTACATTTTTCCAACGATTGCACCTTGTAATTTAATCTTACGTAACGGAAGTGTGGGGCAATCGTTCGATTTGTTGCATTTGCTAAAGGCTGTTACACTAATTACTGAAATGGGACTGCCAGAGTCAAGTACTGCCGTAAATTTTACGTCATTTACTGTAATGTGAATCACAGAATATGCAATGTTGTTATGTTTTACGTCGTTTTTCTGGGGTAAGATGTCCCTAATGTCTTCCATTTTTACGTAATTACTAGCTACGGCAGCTGCGTCGTCAGTTTCAGAAGTACGTTTTGTGGCTGCAAGCGGTATGAGTCATTGCCTATTGTCTCTTTGTTGGCGCGCGTCGTTATTGGGATTTGGAGACCTAACTTCTACAAATTCACCTTGTCGAGAGGGCCCTGCTCTGCTTGAATCGCCCGCAGCTCGTGGTCGTGAGGTAGCGTTCTCGCTTCCCACGCCCGGGTTCCCGGGTTCGATTCCCGGCGGGGTCAGGGATTTTCTCTGCCTCGTGATAGCTGGGTGTTGTGTGATGTCCTTAGGTTAGTTAGGTTTAAGTAGTTCTAAGTTCTAGGGGACTGATGACCATAGATGTTAAGTCCCATAGTGCTCAGAGCCATTTGAGCCATTTCTACATTTTCTGCTTGAATCCCGCCAGTGCTGATGAAATTCAGGTCTGTCATTACGATCATATCGTCTGTCGTCATGTCGGTAGATTCCATAGTTTCTTTCTTGTCGGTCATGTGGTGGAGAATTTCCCCCTGAATCATAACTGCGCTCTGGACCGTTGCATATAAAGTTATTCTGTCTCCCTTGATAATAATTATTTTGGTTCCCATATTGTCTGTTTCTCTGATTGTCTCTGTGATAGTCATTACCGTGGAGAGGTGATCTTTCCCTGTAATTATTACTACTCTGCCAACGGTTGTCATACGGGTGGTGTCTGTTTTGGTCACGATTTGTGTTGTGAGAATAGCCTTGTTGTGTCCAGTTATTATTTCTTTCATCGCGGAATTGCGACGGATGTGACCTGTAATTGTTGTGTTCCTGTTTTCGCGTTCTGCGATTGTCAGTGTCAATTTCTAATTCTTGTAAGAGTCCCTGAAAAGCTTCAATGTCGTCTTTGCAACGTCCTGCCAAAATAATATGTCGTAAATGTTCAGGTAGTTTGATTAAGCAAATGTGGATGAGTTCCAAGGGGCAGTATGGGTTTGACAGGTACTGATTCTTGTGCAACATGTCTTCAAAATATTTCACAAGATTGCAAAATTCAAATTCTTCGAATTGTTTCATCATTATGATGCTATGTTTTACTCGGTCTTGTGTAGCTTGAGACCAGTATGCTGAGAGGAAGGCATGATAAAATTCTCCTTCACTCTGACAATCGTGAATGACCGAGCGCATTCTTTCAGCTGGTTCATTCTCTAAGTAGCCACACATAAATTCTAATCTGTGCTCTAATGACCAGTTGGGAGGAAAACAATGAGAGAATTGATGGAGCCACACTTGTGGATGAATGTCGTTGCTAGAATTCTTAAATGTTTTGAATTTATGTGTAGTAATGAACAGCTTATAGTCAAAATCATCGTGTCGGCGAGTAGCAGATCGCTCATTGTTACGTCGTTTCGGCGGTTCCATCTCAAAATTCGGTGTACTTTGCCAATTTCTTTCATAATTTCCGAAGTGTCCTGTGTTATTATTTTGTGGTTGTTCCGTATTTCTATGTCCCTCTGCCCGTACTGGAGCGCGAGTGTCCTCTGAAATATGTAATTCTTGTATTACTTGTGCCAACTGATCTTGTACTTTCCGGATTTCTCTTATGTACAGTGTATTGATTTGATTTTGTTTGAATTTTCTAATTTGTTCATATTCTTCAGTGTCAGTGAAGGCTACAGGTCTTGTGTCATTCAGATCATCATCTACCTTTGTAGATAAGTTAGTGAACTGATCTGAAACTTTGGCTACTTTATCCAATAGTGAAATTATTTCCTCTGTGTGTTTTTCTGAACCAAGTTTCAGAGTGTCCATTTGTGTTGAAATCGTATCTACTGTGTTCTTTAAGTTTTCCTGAGTTTTTGCAAGTAGCGTAACCGAATTGGTAGATGCAACTAAGTCAATTTCAGCTTGCAAGGTCTCATGATTTTCATGAACAATAGTTTGCAGTTCTTTTATGGCTGCTTCGTGATGCTGTAATGCATTTTCATGACGCGAAAAAATAGGTTGGAAATGCTCACATATTTGTGTTTCTACGTCATTACAGACTTTTTGGCATTTCGATTCAATGTTATGGAACTCAGTAGTTAAATCTTCACGTGTTTGTTCAAGTGTGGTGTCTAACTTTTGAAGCTTTTGCTGTTTTTGTCTCTGATTTTGTTCCATTGTGTCTAACAGTTGCTGTGTTTGTCTCTGGTGTTGTTCCATTGTGGCTAACTTTTGAAGATTTTGTTCCATTGTGTCTAACCTCTGAAGTTTTGGTTCCATTGTGTCTAACTTTTGAAGATTATGTTCCATTGTGTCTAACTTTTGAAGATTTTGTCCCATTTGTTTCTGATTTTGTTCAAGCGTTGTGTCTAACTTTTGGCCTTTGTCCCATTTGTTGCATTAACTGTAATACCAGTGCACTGGTGTCTGAAACATGTTCCTCAGTGCTATTCGGCAGTGCATTTGAACCGGCAATATTCGCATTTTGAAAAGCAGAAAATGTGTCTTGATTTATTTGAGAAAACGGTGAGGACGCAAAACCTGAATCTACAGTATTTGCAAGATTGTGTCCTGTCATTTCGGAATCCTGAGGCGAGCTGTTGCCGACCGATCGATCTATAATGCTTCCCTGTTCACTAATTGTTTCACTGCCTACACCATTATTTGCAGCCCGCTCCATTTCCCTATGCACAATTACCAAATTACTACTTTGAACTTTAGTTAATTCATTACATGGTGGCGCTAACACACTGCTTTCATCTTCACTGTCATTTCTCAGTTTACTTTGGAGCCTAGTATTACGTTTTTCACACGCCATTATTGTCACAATATTTCACACGACAACACAGAAAAGCACAATTTGAAGAGCAAAATAAGAAAACACATTAACATAGCATTGAAAATAATATCTTGTTAATTGCAAGCGCAGCTGCGAAATACTTGGTGCAAATCTACATGCATGCCACAGCTGTTTTACTGTACAAGAATGAAAACTACAACTACAAAGGAAATTCTCTCTATGAGTACGCACTAGCAATAAACAATAACTACACTAATTACACAAACTACAAGAACAAAATCAGAAGATTCCAGTGAGGTATCCTTGGCTAAGGGTCGACATATGAAACGTCCCCTTAGAAAAATTGTACATGACTGTGCTTAAACTGACACACAATATTTTTAGCGCAACGCAATCTGACTTTCAAAAATCCCTACAAAAGAATGGCCCTGACTAACATTAACCTATACGTTTCACAAATCACTTACCTCACAAATATCTTGGTTACTCGAACTACTGCATTAGAGCTAGCGCCACTACTGCCAGCTAAATAAAAGACTCAAACTACGGAAGGCAGTAACTACTGATAGGCATAGTTAGCAAATGAAAGATTTTAATAGAGAACAAACAATGTATTTACCTTAATAGTCATCAAAAGTCATAATATATATATCAGTTCATGACATCCAGTCTTACAAATTTCAAAACTCCGCCATTTCTCTCCCCACATCCACCACTGCTGGCGGCTCACCTCCAACTGCTCAACGCTACGCGCTGTTCACATCCATCTGCCCAACACTGCAATGGAAGACAACAATGCAAACTAGCTACAGGCTGCACACAGCACAGCCAGTGATTTCTCATACAGAGCGCTACGTGGCGTTACCAATAAGAAAACCTAAACAGCCTACTTACAAGACTGATGGGCTGTTTCACACCATCCGCTGGCAAGACGCCGCTTTTCGCCACATTTTTCCGGTGTTGAGAGCAGTATGTTTGTCGTATTGGAAGGTTATTGTCGTTCTAATTTTTCAGTTAAGCAACAATAGCAATTGTTTTTGATTTTTTGAAAGTCCAACATATTTAAAACCATTCATTTTTACGCGAGTAATATGTCGCTGGTGAGATGTAAGGGCAACAGGCCTGATATCTCGTATGGTAAAGCTTACTATTGACCTTGGATGTCGACTGACCATCAGACCTCACCTCGAGAGTTTTGAGGAAGTGTGTTCATGTATATTACAGAGACAAAGGCAAACTGTGTACCACATTCCCGCATTTTCTGCTTCTGCATGCTGTTCTGAGTTGTGTCCAGAGTAGTTGGGACTACACGCATCGCGAGGACGCTGCTTGTCCTTACTCGTATGATGTTCTATTTACATGTTTGTTACCATGCTGCAATACATTGCAATCTACAGTGAGACCGATGTTAGCATATGTAGTTTGGCGCAATATTTTGTTGCAGAGCTGTCGGTTGCATAGATACACCTTTTGCATCCAAGGTTAGATTCTTTGTTCGAAGACAGGGAGTTCGTCCTACATTCAGGGATCAATGTGAGTATACCATTTAATCACCCCTGAGCGCAAGCTCACCTCCGATTCATTCAAAATTAATACGAGAGTTGCTGATTGTGAGGGGTTTCCTTTTGTTCTGGTTTTCATGTTACGTGGAACTGAATTTCACGTGATCCGTTGAAGGAAAACTGTTATCTTGATGTTCCAATTGCTTTTGGGTTGCTGAATAATAACACGAAGTTATTCTAACATTTCTCTTGGTTCATTTCCATCGAACAGTTACTTTTGAAACTTATAATTTTTTTATGGTTAGTTCCCACGTGATCATGTCTACTTACTTATATCTGCAGTTGATATGAGAAGAAAACATTAAAAGCATTTTGCCTTCAGCAGAATTATTATCGACACAAACTTCCATCAGGTGGAACATTTCTCATTTCTTAGCATGTATCTTACAGCCAGTACAACGTAAATTAGTGTTGCCAAGAACTTCGAAATTTCGTGTGGATCGTTAACATATATGAAATGACTAATGCTGAGTTTACAATATCTATTATGGTTTACTAAGTGAGCTCTTACATCCTCATAAGAAGTATTATTTCTATAAGGAAGAGCACAAAGACACTTACAGATTTTGCTAGAATATTAAGTGTGATTATAGCGTTATATTCATTTAAAATATTTTTCATTATATCCTTATATTCTTCGTTGCATCATGAATGCTCTCCCTACCTGTGTACATATCATTCAAACTGAAGTCCGATCATGCTAATATTCATTCTTGGGTTTGAAGTTTGCATACAAAGAGGAATATTTTGAGCGAATGCTCACGAGGTCATATCAGTTACAAAACCAGTTTGGCTAAAAATAATAATAATCTGAGGAAATTTGATAATTTCTTTATTTCGCCATCTCAGTTGAATGAATATACAATTTTTCTGCTGTGGTTACCGGTTTCTGGCTGACGCGCCCGTTCTCACACGACGCACCTTACTACTAACCCTAAGTAGTCATACAGCGCCTTCCGACCACATCACGACAAATGACAATTAGGAATGTTGAGATGATTCATTCCCCCTCTTTCCCTTAAATAAATAACTGTATCATGTCCACACATAGTCAAATCGTCCCCAAGATTGGAAATTTTGTGATTGAGGTACTTGGGGCGCAAAAACAACTAAGGTCATATGCGTGAATAAGGTACTGTAATATTAGCAAACATTTCATGTAAAAATCCTCCAATTTATCTGTCACAACTGAACATCAATCCCTTAACCTCATAACCTTTTGCTTTCTGACTTCACATTTTATACTAGTCACCTAATAATTGGCCCTCAGGGTAGATTTACAACACTAAGAACAGCTGTTTCATTCATTCCACCTTCCAGAACACTTGAAACCACTTCCTTCATCGCAGAGTCATCCAACTCCCCTCGGCCCTCATTCCCAGATTCATCTTGAAACTTGACCTCATGCCCTGAAAGCAAAAAAAAGATTTGTTTATGTGGCCCAGTCCACCCAAATTTGATATGGCGCATATTATGCTACTCACATCGCACATTAAACCATGGAAGTGAAAGAAACTGACTTCAGTAAGCAGGATTTTGTTATTAGAATACAATCTTGATTAGACTACTTAAATATTAATACTAGAGATAGACAGTTTAGCGCTACAGTACACATATTCGTTTGATTAATTTTGTACTTAAAACATTTATTTTTAAAGATATTTGAAGTACAATGATACAAAGGTTTCCCGTGATATATTTCATTCCATTGCTGTAATCTGTAACACCTGAGGGTATAATTACATTAATCTTCAGGGGAGTACACGCTTACTTTGTGAACCATGTGTTTGGCAAGCACAAGGAGCCCTAGCTAATGTGGTATTTGTTGTACAACTTTACACATCGGTACCATATTTCTCTAACACATAAATTACACAACTATCTGATCATTTAACTGAGAGAGACAAACAGTTTTTTTACTACATCAGTGACATGTTTACGCAATTACACAGTTGGGTAATTTCACACTTATGAAACTGTATTTTGTCTGTACTTTGTGAACTCTTCATATTTTTTCTGAACCATTATGATACTATGAGGGCTTTGAATGATGTATTTGGTATAAGATCATGATTTTTAAAGTTAGTTCGAGGTAGATGACACTATTGAAATGAGCAGAGAATACTTTTTTATAGTTTGAAATTATTGCAGAAAGCTACGGCGATTTTAAGATTTGACTGAGATTTATGATGTTATTATTACGATGACAATGTGTATTATGCTGTTGAGGTATGTTTATGATCAATAAGCTGATGCTGTATGAGGAATATGATTACATGTTTATATATATATGAATAATGAATAGAAGTTAGGGATTTTGGTTTGTGAAAAAGGATGTTGGAAACCAAGAATCGTACTTTAAGAGTTATGAAATGTGTGTAAATGCGCAAATGTATCACAATACCGACGAAAACTTTTTGAACACTGTTATATTCATAGGATTTTGTTTCTACATATTTGCAACGCAAATTCTCGACCTGTGAAATTTTTTATATGAGACTGTCACTGTAGCGTAAACTGCTGTCGTAAATATTTCGGTAGGAGAGTGAAGTGACCTTCACATAATGCATTGTGGGCACCCAGCTGCGCGATAGTCACCTGGGAAAAAGCCATTAGTGTGTGCCTTTCAGAGGCACAGGTGAAGAAAAAAAAGAGGCCATTATCCTCGCTATTGACATTTCTTTGTAGAAAGCATCGCAAATACGACACGCTCAAACTTGAAAATATATGATTACACTGTGGAGCTCTTAATTTATGATCTTTACTAAAATGCCTAATGAAATGATGGGAAACATTTTATATGTATTGTCTTTCTATCTGAGAGAATTTTTTTGCCTTTGGAGACGCCATTTGCCTAGTGAATGACGTTTCATATGTTGCTTTATATACATATTTGCTCATTTTCTTTAATATCTAGTTTATAGCTGCACTGCAGCATTGGTTATTATAAAATTTAATAGATGTACTAATACCACTATTTTCTGTCTACAGACCCAGTAAAGAATACGTTTATGATATACTTTCTTAGAAAAGAGAGCACAAATAGACATTTCCCTTCACAGGCACTGCATAAATAATTTTTTTACGATTTGGTAACTTGTCTGCTAGAGTAAGTTCTCGTGATCCATCACTCTAGTGTTAAGATGTGACATAGGTATTAAACATGGCCATTTTTACTGTAATATTTTTTCTGCTTGAGCTTTGTCATATTTAGGTATAAGTTATTATATTTGCTGCTGCTGTTTGCCAGGCATAGTGCTACTGATTTTCACTTTGTGTTACTCTGTTAAGCCAGTTTTTTTACTGATTTATTTTTCTTGTTTTCTGCACATTGCCTTATATTAGTTGTAATATTGCAATTGCTTTGCTAATTTCTATAATGCTGCTTGCTTTGCAAATCTGCATTTTTTTGTCATTGCTGTTTGTGTTAATTGTTTTGTGCTGCTGCATTTAGCATCTGAGCTCAGTAGATTTAAGTTAGCTTAAGAGGGGTAGACTATATAGGAAACTAACTATGATGGATTGGAAGAAATGCATTGAGAAGCTATAAGAAAATGGTTTGGCCAAAAAAGTATTGTACAGTGGAGAAAAACTATTTTTGAAAGAGGATGTGAACAGAATACAGAAAGCATGCTTGGACAGGATTTTTTTTTTTTTTTTTTTTTTGGCTGGAGCAAATGTCGAAATAAGATGGACGATCTATGGAATGGAGTTTTGGTTTGGAATGCAGTACCAAATGTTACACTGAAAACAAACCCTGTCCTGTATTTTTGTGTTATTACACTATGTGAATTTGTGTTTTTCCTGTCTGTATATGTTTAGCTAATAAGATTTATATAGTAGAATTTTTCTGATAATATGTTATTTGCCTTGTAAAGATGCTTAGACTTTATTTATTCTGTTCTGTTTTAGTGCTCATGTGTGAAGTTGATGTTTCGAAAGTTATTCTGATCTTTTATGTATGTAATCATGTCATAATTCCTGTAACACTGATGTATATGTTATTTCGATTCTTTTGTAAAGCTTGTACTACAAATGTTATCTGTATTGTTATGTTCTTTAATGATGTATTTTTTACCTTTGCAATTGTATTCTTACGTTATAAAATTGTAATTGACACCAGTTCATCATATTATTAACTTGTAAGTTCCATTTCACTGCACACGTTTCTTTTGGTCATAGTATATGGACTATATGTGAGGAGTAGGGACTGTCAGTGTTTGCACATGTGTTAATAATTCAGCAAGGGACTGGATAACAGCATTGCTGGTTCTAAGGACAATTCCAAAAACTTTGTGAGTGCACAAGTGGTGGTTATGGACTTGCTATATTATCCGCAAGACTCTTCAATGGTGATTGTGCACCTGCAAAGTCACAGCAGATGGCTGCTGGCCATCTCTACAAGGACTACAGTGGGTCTGCATCTTTGATGACCCACCAATACCATTATTTCTACAAGGACTACAGCGGGCCTACACCTTTGCTGACTCACCAGTACCATTATTTCTACAAGGACTGCAGTGGGTCTGCACCTCTGGTGGCCCACCAATACCACAATCTCTACCAGGACTACAGTGGGTCTGCTCTGTGATGACCTACCCACCAATATTCTTCAAAACGTCGAATGACTCTGCTGTGGGTTTCTTCTGTTGTGGCACATTACCTGTCTGCATGTCGAGAGTCAGCACTGTCTTTCTGTTGGAAGGACAACACTACTTCTTCAAGACTGCATGGAAATCCACTACTTCCATGTGCATTTTCTTTTACTGCTCAGACTTTGAGAAAAACACTGCAGTTTTACTTTGATGAATGATCAGGACTGTCTTTATGGACTGTGAGAAAATTTTAGCTTATGACCAACATTGTATCAATAACTGCGTGCATTTGAAATCTTTGTTATTGTAACTATGAAAAATTTTTTCAAATCTGTATTGGCCACTGCCCAAAACAGTTTGTAAAATTTTTTGTAAGGAGCATGGGGGCTATGTAAGTAAGCTGTTTAGGTTTTCTTATTGGTAATGCCACGTAGCGCTCTGTATGAAAAATCACTGTATTATAGAAACCAACTACACATGCAAACTGGCAAGTGCCTACGGCGAACGTGTCCTATTGAGACCTGTAACTGAGGTGGAAGTGGCCTGGCGTTACGTCATAATATCAGTTGCGGATTAATAGAATTTTGTGGCTTTGGGCGGTTGCCAGGAAGTGAAGGAAGATCCATGGGCCCACCCCTTGAAAGTTAAGGGAACCAACTCTCATTAACTACTTGTTTACGCTTCTTTGACACTCAAAAATATCGAAAAAGTACAAAAATGTGCTTTATCTTAGACAAAAAACTTTAAATATCTTGAAAACTGTAGCATTCACAGCCATTTTCTGAGTAGCTTACATTACACGATCATTAACAGGCAACCACAAGCTCTCCAAGCTGTTTATCGACACAGAGGTGGCAAGCATATTAAAAGAGAATAAATTGAAATTAGAATAAAATAGTCTTATAATTGTCAACACTCTAATAGAACTCGGACCTGACCAGAAAATACGTAAGCTCATTGAACAGACACTGTCAAACACAACCTCTAAAGTAAAATTCATGGGGGAAATCTCGGAATGTTTTGAGAACAGAACTGGAGTAAGACAAGGAGACGGACTATCTCCAATTCTGTCCAATATAATTTTGCACAAGGTCATAAAAGGACGAGAGAGTGAGCTTAGAATACGTGGCCTATGGAAACCAGTGAAGATTGAAGGAAAACTGAAGTCTCCTGCCTATCCTTTGCCGATGACCTTGACAGACAATGAACATAATGCAATACATCAAATAGAAATACTCAATAAATGCGCCAAAAAGGTTGGCTTCCAAATTTCTTTTGAGAAAACGGAATTTATGCGTACACACTTAAAATTACAGAATCTTACTACAAAATACGGACGGATAAACACAGTTCCACATTTTAAATACCTAGGGGAAATGTTGGAACCCACCAGACTAGAAAAAAAATCTTAAGAAACTCGAGCAGAGAAACTAAAGAGAGCCTACGGTCGAACACACCAATTCCACAACAAAAAGTGCATGTCTATGCATGGAAAAATCAAGCACTACAGTACTGTCATTAAACCCAAGGTGCTGTACGCAGCAGAAATCTGTCACCCCATAACAAGATGATACTACAAAATCTACAAAAAGAAGAATGAAAGATCATTAGCAAAATCCTTGGACCACGAAAAACTGAAGCTGGATATAGACTGCTAACCAACAAAACTACAGAGGAAATTTCAAATATTGCTGCTGACATTAAAAACAGACGCCTTACATTGTATGGACAAATACACAGACTCCCTGAGTATAGACTCACACGCCAGATAACCACTGAAAACCTTAAAGGTATGACATGTGCCGAACAAGTACGAAGAGACCTTACTGATGTTCAACTCCCCATTCAAGACACTGCAGACCGTAACATCCACAGAAGCAAAATAGACAAGTGGGAAGTCCAGTCAGAGTCAAGAGCCAAAGAGATCGTAACAAAGTGGGCGGATGAAAGAAAGGAAGCCATGAGCGTGAAAATGAAGGCCTCCTGGAAAAAACCGCAGGAAGAACTATAGAAGCTTCAGGTGATCCACAAAGGGCCTACTACGTGTATAGTATAATAATGATTGCAGTTTATAATTTTATAGCAATTATATTTCTTGCAGTTTAGTTCAGAAATATATATATATATATATATATATATATATATATATATTTCATATTTTAAAAAAATTTGTCAAGTCTTAAATAGTTATTGGACTAGATTTTCTAATTTTTATTTTCAGTTCACTTACAATGATACTCGTTTTGAAATAAACATAGTAGTAATAAAAATGCAATTACCACATTAATTATATTAGTAAAAGAAATAACAATGTAAACATTGAGACTTATATGACACCGTTACAATAACTCAAAGTTTACTTGAAGGTGCATAAAACAGTAGTTTAGAGTGAAATACTCTATTTTTTAATACATTAAGTGATTAAAATATGGCATAGAAGGCCATTTAACAAAAATTTCTCATGTTTATATTTTTCATTTTACTTCTCTACTCGCACAGTATATATTTGGCGTGTTTGACGCACATTAGCTTGTGAATTGTACTTTTTCAGTTTTGAATATAAGATTGTAAATAGTAATATGAGTGTGTGAATGTCAACTGCTCGATCATCTTACATTACAGAAAGACACTTGGCTTTATATTATCTATCCTTAAGAAAATATGTCTTTTCTGTTCTTTCCACCCTTCTCATTATACCTGTGTATAATCTTTTAATTGTTAATGATGATGTCTCTATGGACATATGTACTCATATAACAAAGCAAGTCCAGTTAAGCCACACAGCCGTTGCACAACCACCTCTTTATGTGTTTCAGTGTCGAGAAATATGTTTCTGATGTTGTAGTTGATACAGGAAAAGATGGAAGGATCATCATTGAAGATCTAATTGAAGGGAAAATTTCTGACGCGCAGAACTGCAAACCCTCAACTGCATAGCCCAGTAGACGCCTTTTGTTTCTATCCTCCCTTTTCCATTTTGCCACCCACAGCTTGATCTCCTCCATCAGATTAGAAATGCAGTCAATTTATTCAATTTGATTACTTTGTAGTAATTCTTTGCCAGAATTTCTGCATCCCTAATTGCTCACTCGATGGACCTTGTTGAAGATGAGCAGATTTTTGTTAGAAGTGTGTTGAAATTTTAGAGGTTGAGAACGTCTTTAGGGGATGAGTTTTCTAGATAGGTGTTTATTACGCCAGGAAAGGGGTTACAGACACTCAGCATAAAATAATTTTCCATATTTGATAGAGCAGCATTAGAACTGTTGCCTCGTTGAGACGTGATTTTGGGTGTTTGATTGGTGCTTCCTGTCATATCCGCCACATTTTTTGGCTTGATTGTACGGCAGGGTGAACTCTGAAACCACATTTTACCGCTTTGTTTTCAAAAACGAGGAAGTATCGGTTAAGATCTCAGTTGTTTTGCTAACATCAACAGTCTCTTTTTTGGATAACAGCCTACCGACAGGTAACGTTTGGATATGCGTATCTGCAGAGCACGCGACAGTCGCGTCGTATTGTACATTACAGATTGCATATAAAAAGTCCCTAGCTGCTGTACAAGCGGTGTGACTTCAAAAAATTTCCTAAAGCCATCACACAACATTTTTTCCTTGTTTTGTGGAAAAGACGCTGGAGACAGATGCCTCTTTACCCATCTTGTTTCGCACATTGAGACTAGCTGGTCTTTTACATGCTTTATTAACAAAGAATTCCTTTTTGGCGAAGGTGTCTAAAAAGAAACAATCTCTTTAACCATCTCAATTAAATTTCGAAGTAATTGAACGTTAGAGTACTTATAAAGAGACAAATGTAAAAAATGATTAAACAAGGGGCTCATTCAGATTATTAGTAACTTTCTGTACTGCAGTGACTGCTCACTCAACCTTAGATCTCATGACATCTGTTGCAATATCAATAAAGTTACTAAAATCGAGGTTAAGACTTGTCATAGTGTTTAACACAGGTTTACCTAATTTTACTTCCACTTTCTGAGATCCTTATTTCCTTCATTTGCTTTGTCCTTCTCGCAACTAGTGGCGACTCTGTCGTCTTCAAAAGAGTCCTGTTGACCACCCTCACTTGCAGAAGTTGAAGAGAAATCTTCGTTTATTTTACGTTTGTGGCGAACTTTGACAGTTTATTTCCTGTTTTTTTCTGGTTCTCATGGATTAATAAAACATATCAAATGTTATTTGAGCATATCTTGCTAAATATAAATGAGAAAAATTGTCATCTGAGTTTTTTGACTAATATTAGTCGTCTCATCGAACCCAATAGTGCAGAATCCGTTTTCTTGTATTCGGTATATGTTAGTTTGCGAATTAATTTTTTCGCCACAACATTCAGTGAAATCATTTTGTACACTTTCTTTCAGAAATGTACCTCTTTTAATAACAGAGCTATACTGTGCCACTAATTCAGTATCTTCACATTCCTCGGCTAGAAAATTCATCAGTTCCTTAAAGCGACCTTTATTTGACACTCTGCTGTTTTGTGAAAGCGTAGCCATTATCATGCTGCCCATTAAGAGGTATGGTTCAAATGGTTCTGAGCACTATGGGACTTAACATCGATGGTCATCAGTCCCCTAGAACTTAGAACTACTTAAACCTAACTAACCTAAGGACAGCACACAACACCCAGCCATCACGAGGCAGAGAAAATCCCTGACCCCGCCGGGAATCGAACCCGGGAACCCGGGCATGGGAAGCGAGAACGCTACCGCACGACCACGAGATGCGGGCATTAAGAGGTATGTTGTGCCTCAAAAAAATGTGTGTGAATTCCTAAGGGACCGAACTGCTGAGGTTATCGGTCCCTAGACTTACACACTACTTAAACTAACTTAAAGTAACTTATGCTAGGAACAATACACACACCCGTGCCCGAGGAAGGACTCGAACCTCCTGCGGAAGGGGCCGCACAAACAGCGACATGGCGCCTTAAACCACGCGGCGTGTTGCGCCTCCCGAAAAAAAAAAAATGGAAATGAGCGTATGGCATCTTTGGACAGGAGGCCCCATCCGTGGAAGCTCGGCCGCTAAGTGCAAGTCTTATTGCTGTTGACGCCACACTGAGCGACTTGCGCGCCGGTGATGGTGGATAAAATGAACATGAGGGCAGCACAACACCCACTCCACAAGCGGAGAAAATCTCCAACCCGACCGCGAACCGAACCTGGGCCCCCTTGCATGGGAGGCGAGCACGTGTCCACCCAACTAAAGAGGCAGGCGTCTCCCAAGAAATATAACCCGAAAGACTGCGGTGCCTTCCGTGCAGGCCACTGCTGTGGTAATACCCTTCAGGCACCTCTCCTTCCATTTTGTTTCTGTGATTATCATACAATTTCATTCGCCTTTGGTGTCTCTAAATTCTTCGTTACTGATAGTAATCTGATGGACTATTAGGATTAGGATAAACTAGTGATTGATCTCACAGTACTTGCATGCCTTTTTGTAGCAGTAGAAGAATTAAACTCAGCTAGAGAGACATATTTTTAGACACTGGTGAACGTTGGATTAGGGGCATCTTTAAAGCTTTCCCCGAGCAGTAAGCGAGTTCGTGGAACCTTCTCATCATCGAAACTGGCCGTGGGCCCTACAGGGTAGTGGTTTATGGACCGCCATTCTGGCGGTCGGCCTTGTTCCGCTGGTGGCCAATGAAGACGGTGAGAACGCCGTGACTGCATGCGCAATGACACTTCTTCAGAAACTGGCGGTGCTTGGCATCCTGACGCCGGCCTAACCGCTTTATTAGCAAGTGGACGTGGTGTGGGAGTCTGGCCTCCTTATCCTGTGTGCAGATCCAGGTAAAGTGGCGTCAGGCTGGCTCCTGGCTACTGTGTTCATTACAAGAAGAGCGTACCTTGTGAGACGGGACGACAAATTTATCCGGATGTCTCGTTTCTAAGATGCCAAAACGGCGACCACTAAATAGTTTCATGGACGAGACCAGCTTTTTTTCACTAGGAAGCTTCCCTCATCTTGTGAAATGCCCTTTGGGTTTCGGATACAGGACCTCCACGCATTGTGTGATGTTTTCTTCAGAGGTCAGAGTGTGTACTGCACTGCAGTGATTGGTTGAGGAAAATTAGGTCCCCTTGCTAGAAAACATGATTGCTGTGCCATGATTGGTTTATTCAAGAACATCCGGGGAACGGCGGTTTTTCGGAAGGTTTTGAGCAGCGGTAGTTGCTAGAGGACTTGCTTCTCGTCTGTTGCGGTGTGCAGACGCTAGAGCTCTTCTGTTTCTACGGAGAGAACAGTTAGTGGTAAACTCGCCTGGACACCCAGGCGAAACTTTAATATTGTTGTGAACGTGAGACAATCACCGGCGGACGTGGGGTCATCTCGCAGTATGATGCGCCACCGAACCTTGTAGCTTCGGCAGCGCCCGCATGCAGACGACGGCATCTCGTCCTTCACTGGCTATATCGGTAACACCTCGCAGCTTCGGCAAAGTCAGAAGCTTATCAAAAATTTTCACGGCCATCTTTTTTATAGCAGGCTTGTACTCGTAGTAGTCATTCCCTTGTGTCCATTGCATGCTTAACTATATTTTGACGTTAGAGACTAATCAGTGGAACAATACTGCAGAGTGTGCTGGCCTAGCCGGTCGGGGTGGCCGAGCGGTTCTAGATGCCACAGTATAAAACCGCGTGACCGCTACGGTCGCAGGTTCGAATCCCGCCTCGAGCGTGGATGTGTGTGATGTCCTTAGGTTAGTTAGGTTTAAGTAGTTCTAAGTTCTAGGGGACTGATGACCTCCGCAGTTAAGTCCCATACTGCTGAGAGCCATTTGAACCATTTTTTGTGCTCGCCTAGAGCGACATTAGGATGACACGGCGGTCGGATGGTCCCGGTAGGCCACTCGTGGCCTGAAGATGGAGTACTAAGTGCTAGACTGGCATTCTCCCGGTCATAGTAGCCAGTCTTATCTACACATAAATTCCAGTTAGGTTCTCCAAGTCTGTTGCCAGCCAACCTGAGTTTGTGTTAATGAAATGTTATACAGTTGAAGTTTCTGTTTATATGTTTGTTCTCTCTTGACCTTGATATTAGTAAATAAATCTCATTGTGATACCGTAGGGCCTTTGTATATTAACTTTTCAACGACACCCATTCTTATTCCCTACGATGTTATTTATTTTGTTGCGGGTTTGAATACATTACATTAATTTTATGTCAAGTTAGTCAAGTAATTAGGTGATCCACACAGGGGCCAATACCTAACGAATGTCAGATTTCCTTGTGCTATTGATAAACATGGCACCTCTTGTGTGTGGTAGTTACGACTTTTTAGTCGTTTGGCAGACGGAGAACTGCTGCCACCATATGCTAGCTCCTGAACCTTCTTGCTCTTTTCATTCTGTATGTGTCCACTTGATTTTCAGTGGAATTCTTGGGGTTTTGGTAAGATACCAGAGAGTTGTCAGCACGTTGTAAAGCTTACTGATGATACAACTGTTTGCCGTGACGTACCAAGACACCCTCTTTTCCTAGTAACTTAGATAATTTTGTTATGTGTACAATCATTAGTGTGTTTAGGTTCATTGCTTCAAGATAGCCTCCCTTATGAACAGGGAGAAAAAGGGACATACTTTGCAAAATAGGCGCCGGCCAGAGTGGCCTAGCGGTTCTAGGTGCTACAGTCTGGAACCGCGCGACCGCTACGGTCGCAGGTTCGAATCCTCCCTCGGTCATGGATGTGTGTGATGTCCTTAGTTTAGTTAGGTTTAAGTAGTTCTAAGTTCTAGGGGACTGATGACCACAACAGTTAAGTCCCATAGTCCTCAGAGCCATTGGACCAATTTTTTTTTTTTTTTTTTTTTTTTTTTTGCAAAATAGGCCTCGTTTTGACGGTGACAAAGCTAACAATATTTTGTATCTATCCAAGTGCTCTTTTTTCAAATATCGTTTTCAATCTTCCGTCTATTGTTGTGATTAGAAAGTGAAAATTTGAATTCAGATGGGCGTTCCCATGGGTTCTGAAGTACCGTAGCAAGTGCTCTGTCTGAAGGTTTAGTTTGTAGACGAATGTCGTTGTCATAATTAATGCTTGAAGCCGAAGTATAGCCTGAGCTGAAGAGCAGCTGATCTGCTATCTTGGACCTGCGCTGAATCTTCAACAAGTTCGTCTGGTGTGCAACTTGAAAAGCAACGTAGCATTAAAATCATAAACGTTATGGGTTTAGCTCTTTCTTGATACAGGCATAAATGTACGTCGCAGTTAGTACCCCCAAGCAGCTACTGAAGAATATTAAGCATTACGTACAAAAAAGTAAAAAAGAACTGGACTACTAATTTAAGATAAATATTATGCCAACATGGAATTTTATTTTAATTAGTACTGTGGATGATTAGGTACGGAAGTCTAGCTATTAAAATGGTAGTTATGGTTACCCCATGAAATGAATGCAGAATTAACCAAAGTGGTTTATATTACTAAATGACTATCCCGGAACCCGGTTCCATTTTGCAGGTTGCCTACCTAAAGCTTTCAGTAGTAACAAAAATTTAAATTGCAATATTTCGCTTGATTATTGACCTAATTTAAAAGTTTAAAATTCTGTTATAATGTACTCATTAAGAGACATGATCTTATGTTAAAAGTTATGCATTATACTCAGATACTGTGTGTTTGTCTTGAGGCTGTATAGTTCAATACGCGCAAGTTATCCACACTACAACTATCCAGAATTTGAGTGTGAGAGCACTTAGCGACTGCCAACTAACTTTACGGATGGTTTCAAACCTTCTCCAAACTTCCTCTCGCTTACATGATCAACGTCAAATTCAGTGAAATACATGTTGTCATTAGCTCGAGAAGATTCACTACATAAAGTACGAATGCATACTTTTCACTGTCTAAACAAATGATACTAATTTACTTTGACCAATTAGTTTGACCCATTAACCATCTAAAGATGTCTGATCACTACAAAAACACTTTGTGCTTATCACTAAGGCGACTGAATTAGAAATGGCCTCCACTTTCTAATTTAGCTTTACAGCCGCAGTGTCAAAAATAGTCCACTAAGTTCTGTTATTATATTATCTCAAATAGTGTTATATTTATAACCTAAATTTCGAAATTAATTAATATGGAACAAAAAACACAGATCCTCATAATGCCACTTACGTGATGTCTTCAGTTTTTTAGAGGAAGGAGATCATATTTTTGAATCTCGTTAAATGACGCACAAAGCTGAAAAATTCGTCAATGTCCATGAACTATTTGGATATGCTACTGAATTCTAATCGACGGGTCCAATAATAGTAGTAATGACAACGAAGGCGCAAATCAGACAGTGCCGCGCGGGTGACTGAAAGTGAGCGGTGCTGTGGCAGATCGGGAAAACCTACTAACAATTGGCGCGTGCGTTTCAAACAGGAAGGCAAGCACAAACTGCTGGTACTGGTAGCACAGTCCCAGGCTCACAAAAGAAAGGTGGCTTGGGGAGTACGGAAGTAAATGACTAAAACTACTGACCAGAGCTTTAATTTCTCTAACGCAGATTGCAAAATAAATGTCATTCGATCGCCTCCTCCCCCCTCCACCGTCACACCTTTAATCCACAGCTGCATAAGACCTTACACGCATCTGTTCGACGTTACCTCCTGTTTCTCCTTGTTTCAGGGAAGACTATAGTCGTCCGCCTCGGTAGCTGCGTCGTCAGCGCGGTGGAGTGCTTAACGAAGGAGCCAGGGTTCGATTCCCACTTGTCTCTGAAATTTTCTCATCTCGGGGGCTGGGTATTGTGCTGTCCTTACATTCATATCGTCATAATTGACATTACGTTAGTGAGATAGTTCAATGTGCAGGGCCAGAGAGCCAGTACAGAAATGTAGCAAGCTTAACAAAACTGACGAGTGTGAGAGATCCACGTACACAGATATTCATACTGTATATGTACAGTAACGTCGATTGTAGCAATGGTGAGAGGCAGAGGTGTGACTGCAGGCACAGCCATTATAGTCTGCTCAAAGGAAAACATATTGTGGTGACGGCCTTACCGGCCATCACTTCACATTCAATTCAATAGTGATATTAATCATATTCAAGTATATGCGACTTTATTTCCCTGTTAGCTTCAACTTTCTTTTCGATCAATAAGTGAGTGACTGCGAGGTTCAGGGGTAATGTTTCTTCAGTAATTTCTTTCCATAACTTTATCATGCTGTTAAGATTTTATCAATGATTGTGTTCAAAATGGTTCAAATGGCTCTGAGCACTATGGGACTCAACTGCTGAGGTCATTAGTCCCCTAGAACTTAGAACTAGTTAAACCTAACTAACCTAAGGACATCACACACATCCATGCCCGAGGCAGGATTCGAACCGGCGACCGTAGCGGTCTCGCGGTTCCAGACTGCAGCGCCAAAACCGCACGGCCACTTCGGCCGGCAATGATTGTGTACACGGGACAGCTTTCTGGATTATCGATTTTGGTTGCCTCGGCTCTGTTGTGTGGCATGAACTGGAAAACTATTCCGTGTCCGGCAGGAGGCCGGCCGAGTGACGTCACCCAGTTGTGCGCCTGGGTAATGCGCAGTGGCTTCCACAAGCTGTGTGGGCGGACGGCAAAGGGCCTTGCAGACAGCAGGGTGTCTTTTTTCTGAGTGGAATGTGCAGCGCTGGCAGTCCAGACCTTCCCAGAGACGCAAGAGCGAACAATACTGAGGGGCGAATATGCGGCATTAACTGAATAATGACTTGTTAAATCAGTGTTTGTAAAATCACTGCCTTACTGCCAGCCTTAAAAAGCACAGTTTATTTTTTATTTGTTATGTATCTGAATGTTCTAAAAGTATTAAATATTATTACTTGTAGGATATTGTTAGATACCTGTAAAATTCTGAGAAATGAAAATTCTGAGAAATGAACTGTTCTACATGAATTCAGCAGTCACCCAGGAAAATATATTAAGCCAGTATTGTGTTTAAAAATAATGGTTTCAGATCAAAAACTGTCATACCAAAAAGAAATAAGAAATACAATTTTTGGAGCTTTTTACAAGTGAATTGTTAAATGGACTTACGTCCATGCACTACAAATACCTTAGAATACGTCTTCATTACTTCTCAAATGAAAAATGTTATACTAAACATGTCCAATAGTAGCAGTAGCAGCAGATGCAGTATTATGAATTGAAGTCACACAATGACAAACAGTTCTTTTAGTTTCCTCAAAAGTACAGCCAATGGTTTTAAGCCTTTTTACAAGTCATGATTCATCATTAGCTCTAGTCGCTTCGGCCGAACGAATAGGCGCTAGCTAATGCTTCCCCATTCTACACCGTGGCAGCACTCTCACGGATACTACATGCATCCTGAGTGTGTCTCAGAAGCAGTCATACTTCACCAGATGACGCAGCTATCGCCTGGACCGGTTTATATCGATAATAGGTGGGTCGTTATAATGTTCTGGCTGATCAATGCACAGCATTTATATTAACATAGCTAAAACTTTAAGCTTTTGTATTTTGCAATTAGTCCCACGTAGTACGTTTTTATCAGTGAATAAGTAGCTTTTGAAACCAAGTACTTCTTTTTGAAACACCCTCTATTATTGGGGCTGTGATTATTTGTTCAAACTGGAATGTAAAAGATTTTTGGTTGTGTAAAAACTTTCGTCTGATGTAAGAGAAATCCTGAAGTTCCTCATTTCACCGGATAAAATACGTAAGTACGAGCCTGCTGAAATACGAACGAGAAGCAACAGGAGCGCATCGAAGAAGGTATAACTGTGCAGTTTGGGTACAGTTCTGAGCGGACGGGCCTAAGTATACGTTTGTAGTGGCGACTAGACTGGTGATTGTGGGACGCGGTCAGGGCGTGGAATGCACCCACATACTGTGCCCCGCTGGAGGCACTAGGGGGTGTGAGGGCGTTGCAGGAGGCTGCTGGAATTTTCATTAGCCGCGCTGGCTGGCCGCTTGCCGGGTGGTCGCTTAGCGCCAATCGATGTGTGGCGCCGGCGACACGGGCCCGCCTGCGCATATTTAATAATGGGGGCGGCGAATCCTTCCTGTCGGACTCTGGCCTATTAATTGCTGTAATTAAATCCACAGGCGCAGTCTCGAGCGATTACGTCAATTAAACTGGCAGCCGGCGGCAGGCAGCTTTAATGACATAATAAAGCCGGCGCGGCCGACCTTGTTAGCCGCCTAATAACTGCACTTCCTTTCCGACGGCTCGCGGTCCACGCCACTCGGCCCGCGCTGTGACGACCGCAGCTTTAAACAGCACAGCTTACGGCCCTGTTCGAACATCGCCATTCCTGACAGACGTTCGTTTGATGTCAGTACTATAGAGTGGTGATCAAAAAGGCACAACTGTGCTATAGGTGGTACTCAGGGGAACTGTTGACGTCTAGTGTTAATGGGGCCATCGGCTTCAGAATTTTATGTTCTTGCTGTAATCTGTCGAAGAAAAGTCCGCCACATTTGGTGATAACCTCAGTCAGAGAACACAGATTTAGTAAAGGCAGTTTCAGTGACTACTAGTAGGTTGCATGAATGTTTTGAATAAATTATTCTTTTTTCACTGCTGCCAGTTAAAATATTTTACTTTAATTCAACACATTGCGACACATCCCGAGTATAACATGACGTTTCTTTGCGTACTTGTTGTGGTCTTCAGTCCAGAGACTGGTTTGATGCAGCTCTCCATGCTACTCTATCCTGTGCAAGCTTCTTCATCTCCTAGTACCTACTGCAACCTACATCCTTCTGAATCTGTTTGGTGTATTCATCTCTTGGCCTCCCTCTACGATTTTTACTCTCCACGCTGCCCTGCAATAGCAAATTGGTGATCCCTTGATGCCTCAGAATATGCGCTACCAACCGATCTCTTCTCCTAGTGAAGTTGTGCCACTAATTTCTCCTCTCTCCAATTCTATTCAATACCTCCTCATTAGTTATGTTATTTACCCATCTAATCTTCAGCATTCTTCTGTAGCACCACATTTCGAAAGCTTCTATTGTCCTCTTGTCTAAACTATTTATCGTCCACGTTTCACTTACATACATGACTACACTCCATACAAATACTTTCAGAAACGACTTATGACACTTAAATCTATACTCGATATCAACAAATTTCTCTTCTTTAGAAATGCTTTCCTTGCCATTGCCAGTCTACATTTTATATCCTCACTACTTCGACCATCATCAGTTATTTTGCTCCCCAAATAGCAAGACTCATTTACTACTTTAAGCGTCTCATTTCCTAATCTAATTCCCGCAGCATCACCCGATTTAATTCGCCTACATTCCATTATCCTCGTTTTGCTTTTGTTGATGTTCATCTAATACCCTCCTTTCAAGACACTGTCCATTCGGTTCAGCTGCTCTTCCAGCTCCTTTGCTGTCTCTGACAGAATTGCAATGTCTTCGGTGAACCCCAAAGTTTTTATTTCTTCTCCATGGATCTTAATTCCTACTCCGAATTTTTCTTTAGTTTCCTTTACTGCTTGCTCAGTATACAGATTGAATAACATCGGGGATAGGCTACAATCCTGTCTCACTCCCTTCGCAACCACTGCTTCCCTTTCATGCCCCTCGAGTCTTGTAACTGGCTTCTGGTTTCTGTACAAACTGTAGATAGCCTTTCACTCCCTGTATTTTACCCCTGCCACTTTCAGAATTTGAAAGAGAGTATTCCAGTCAACATTGTCAAAAGCTTTCTCTAAGTCTACAAATGCTAAAAACGTAAGTTTGCCTTTCCTTAATCTATTTTCTAAGTACTTACGCTATCAAATCTCCGTGTTCCGGTGCAGATGTGTAACTCGGGACCCACCGACCACCGTATCGTCCTGTGAGAGTGGGGTACGGAGGAGCATGGCGTCAGCACACTGCTCTCCTGTCTATTCTCGGCTTTCTTGACCTTCTCAGTCAAGTAGCTCTTCAATTGACACCGCAAGGCAGTAGTCCATCCTGAGCAGAAATCCCTGTCACTGTCGGGAATCCAATCCGACTCCCCACGCATAGGAGCCATACACTGTAATGTTCTTTAAAAAAAATGAAATAATAAACTTCACGATTACGTTGAATGAATGTCTGACCTGTGGAATGGATAATGGTTCAAATGGCTCTGAGCACTATGGGACTTAACATCTATGGTCATCAGTCCCCTATAACTTAGAACTACTTAAACCTAACTAACGTAAGGACAGCACACAACACCCAGCCATCACGAGGCAGAGAAAATCCCTGACCCCGTCGGGAATCGAACCCGGGAACCCGGGCGTGGGAAGCGAGAACGCTACCGCACGACCACGAGATGCGGGCGTGGAATGGATACAAAACACGAATTATCGTGTAGCGTGTTGTAACTGCAAGTGGTGTACTTACACTGTGTTATTGTTAGCAAACTTAATACGAATTGACTGGGCAATGCAACTCCCAATATCAATAAAGAAATACAGTCACTGCAAAACACATTGTGCTTCTTAGGCACTGAATCATCTGGGTCTGTTCAAAACTGATGACTTTGGTCCCTATGCAGATAACAAATAAATTAAACTGTCCTACCTCTAGAGCAGCGACTGTGGAACGCGTATATTCTGGTCTCTCACAAAAATATAAATACGCTAGCTGCAGGCTCAGCGGCGAGCAGTGCTGGCTGTAATACTTTGAAATGCACATGAAATTGTTTTGGCTGATAAACGAAAACATTTATGAAAAAGCCAACTTCTTTGGAAAACATATGACCTGGACAGGGAGGCGATTCTGATTATGGTGAATTACTAGCACTGAATTTTTTTTATCAAAATTATATTGCAATTTAAATTTGTTTTTTAATAACATCTGACAGTTGAAGTATCATTACTCACAATTGATTCACAAACAATTAGATTTAAAGAGCAAGTATTATCTAACTTCATTAATCCAACATAAATGCAAATCATCATATTAAATATAGCTCCGTTAACAAATCTTAGAAACATTACAAAGTATAATAACCAACTAGCCTTTCTTCAAAACGGTTTACGTACATTCTGGGGTTACTCAACAATTACAAATTATCAGCCAACTCATCTGTACTAACGCGCTGACAAAAACAGAGATCAAAATTATTTAACGTCTTTACCTTGCTTGCATGAAGGCTTCTTCTTACAAATTCAATAATATTGACACACCTACATTAATCTAACACTTGGTGGCTTCACACAGTACACCACAAAAACTGCCTACTCCATCGTCTTTCCCTCAAAGACAGCTATCTGCAACTGTGCCCCAAGCGCTCTCTTATTCCGTCACTAGCAGTATCTCTGGGTCTGTGGTCTTACACAGTCAACGATATAAAGCCTATCACAGACATACATCGTTTATAAAATCATATTCGGGTGCCACATACAAATGTCCTCCCGTAGACTCCTGTCAACACAGACCACTGAACTACATAGGCGGACGCATATATATGACGATAAGAGTTCCTGAACTACTGTACAACTAGCTATATCATAATTATAAAAAAAGTCCACTACATGAACATATCTGTATAGTGTGCCATAAAGTCCTGCTATAATTTATAAACAGTCATATCTTTGAAACTGTTTTGGTATAGACAGACAATCGTGGTTTGTTGTAAAATGTTTAGAAGCTCTCAGAATTTTTTCCCTTTTTAGTTGGTTTCAGATCTGACTTGAAATGCAGGAAAAAGGTGATAGATCCCAAGAAGGAGCAATTTATCATCTGGTACGCAGAATGTAAATCTGTGAAAACGACACAGTGAAATTATCGACCCCAGTACAGGAGCGAATACTGGCAGAAGCGAGGATAATGAGATGGTTGAAGAACCTTAAAGAGACAAGCAGAATGCAACACTTCCCTTGTAGCGGATGTCCCCTTGTATCTAAAGCACTTGTCGAAAGAGAGCAAGCTACAAGCTGCATTTTAAAGCAGTTTTCTATCATCTTCCAGCACGATAGTGCACCCCCACATTGAAACTGAAACATATTGATTGACACATTTCCTGAGAGATGGACGGATCTTGATGGGTTCTATGGCATGGACCGCACGCCAACCCAGTATCACGCCGTCAGACTTCTTTCTGTGGGGTAACATCCAGGATCACCTGTACATAAAAGCAGTTAGTGACATTGCTGTCCTTCGAGCACGAATAAATTACACGTTCAATGCCATTGATGCTACACTATTGATCCATGAATGGGCGCAGCTAGAATGTCGAGCTGATGTTCTATGAGCGACGAGAGGAGCACACAGAGAAAGTCTGCAATGATAGAAAAAAACCTTCAGATGTGGTAAACGTTTTGCAACGTACCACGATACTCTTTCTATAATAGTTTTCGATTATAAGGAGTCGTTGTGTCTGGGAGGTGCTTTAATTGAATCTTTAGCTGAACATACACTACTGGCCATTAAAATTGCTATACCAATAAGATGACGCGCTACAGACGCGAAATTTGACCGACAGGAAGAAGATTCTGTGATATACAAATGATTGGCTTTTCAGAGCATTCGCACAAGGTTGGCGCCGGTGGCGACATCTACAACGTACTGACATGAGGAAAGTTTCCAACCGATTTCTCATACACAAACAGCAGTTGACAGGCGTTGCCTGGTGAAACGTTGTTGTGATGCCTCGTGTAAGGAGGAGAAATACTTGCCATCACATTTACGACTTTGATAAAGGTCGGATTGTAGCCTATCGCGATTGCGGTTTATCGTATCGCGACATTGCTGGTCGCGTTGGCCGAGATCCAATAACTGTTAGCTGAATATGGAATCGATGGGTTCAGGAGGGTAATACGGAACGCCGTGCTGGATCCCAGCGGTCTCGTATCACTAGCAGTCGAGATGACAGTCATCTTATCCGCATGTCTGTAACGGATCGTGCAACCACGTCTCGATCCCTGAGTCAACAGATGGGGACGTTTGCAAGACAACAACCATCTGCACGAACAGTTCGACGACGTTTGCAGCAGCAGCGACTATCAGCTCGGAGACCATGGCTGCGACTAACCTTGACGCTGCATTACAGACAGGAGCGCCTGCGATGGTGTACACAACGACGAACCTGTGTGCACGAATGGCAAAACGTCATTTTTTCAGATGAATCCTGGTTCTGTTTGCAGCATCATGATGGTCGCGTCCGTGTTTGGCGACATCGCGGTGAACGCACATTGGAAGCATGCATTCGTCATCGCCATACTGGCGTATCACCCTGCGTGATGGTATGGGGTGCCATTGCTTACACGTCTCGGTCACCTCTTGATCGCATTGACGGCACTTTGAACAGTGGACGTTACATTTCAGATGTGTTACGACCGTGGTTTTACCCTTCACTCGATCCCTGCGAAACCCTACGTTTCAGCAGGATAACGCACGACCGCATGTTGCAGGTCCTGCACGGGCCTTTCTGGATATAAAAAATGTTCGACTGCTGCCCTGGACAGCACATTCTCCAGATCTCTCACCAATTGAAAACGTCTGGTCATTGGTGACCGAGCAACTAGCTCGTCACAATACGCCAGTCACTACTCTTGATGAACTGTGGTATCGTGTTGAAGCTGCATGGGCAGCTGTACCTGTACACGCCATCCAAGCTCTGTTTGACTCAATGCCAAGGCGCATCAAGTCCGTTATTATGGCCTGAGGTGATTGTTCTGGGTACTGATTCCTCAGGATCTATGCACCTAAATTGCGTGAAAATGTAATCACATGTCGGTTCTAGTATTATATATTTTTCCAATGAATACCCGTTTATCATCTGCATTTCTTCTTTGTGTAGCAGTTTTAATGGCCAGTAGTGTATTAATATTAACTTGTACACATGACATAAACAAAGCATTAGCCAACAAAATAGTGATAAAGTAGTTAATTTGAGTAAAACATCAAACAAGAAACTGAGTTTATTATACGTAAATTCAGAAGACTGCCACTGAGAATAATAGATTAATGCCTTGGCAAACTCGGGCAATGTGAAATTTCACTCAAATGAAGGCGTATCTGGACAATATATTTACATTTGCAGAAGTCGTACCCTGACTGTGGAAAGTTAGTGCATTGAGATAGTAAACATTACAGAAGAATATGCGTGTGTATGTATTGCCGGAGCTGAAAGCATGTTGAAGCTGTAACTATAAGCAATTTGCAAAGTAGAGACTTAAAGTACTGAACATCGTAGTCCCACTGCTTAACTGAGTGGTAACGTGTTTGCCTACTATGCGACTGGCCGGGTTTCTCTTCCCGTCCGGATTGAAGACTTTCTCTGCTGTGTTATCCTCATCATCATCGTCATCGGCGGCACACAAGTTGCTCAACGGGGCGTCACCTGAAACAAGAATTGCAGCTCGGCAGTCGATATTCCCCGGATTGGACCTCCCGGCAATCAATGCCACATGATCATTTCATTTGTTTTACTGAGCGTCGTTAATAAAGATTTGATTTTCCCTACAGATCATCTCGCTGCCGGGGCTGGATCTCACTATACTCAGAACCTGCAAGTGGCAGCTGAAGTGCCTGTAAAATCAGTCGTTGGCTCTGTACAAACAACTTGCTTCTAAGTTCAGCTCAGCTGGATGAAACCTTGTCATACAGAATGTGTCTGGTGAAGTCGCGTAGTAGTCAAGTCTGCCAGTCAAGTCGTCTGCCAGAGAAGGCGCCTGTTTGTGAAGTGATTATCTGCCATGCGCTTCCGGCCAGCAAGACTTGGTTGTCTGTATTTTTTCGGCCTCAAGTAATTTTTATTAGCTCAATAATAAATACTGTTAAGGCTGCGAAATAATATAGTAACTGGATCGGACATGACCAGGAGAAACTGGTCGACCTGCCAAGGGCGTCGACGGTGAGTCGCTGATAACCACCGGAAGACAGCAGCAGTGATGGATGTACAACGAAGACAACACGGCAGAATGACAAATGCAGAGAGCGAACCAAATCGAGAGACTGGACCCTGCAATTCCTAAGTCTGTGGAGACGTGGAGGCCTAGCGTACTACATTGGACTTTGGTATCGTGTGTGTGTGTGTGTGTGTGTGTGTGTGTGTGTGTGTGTGTGTGTATGGGGTGGACCTCACGACTTTCGAAAGAATTACACCCACAAAAGATGTGGCCAACGCGTGGTTGGTCGGTGGTGATGGTGTTGGTAACCAAAACCGCTGATGAGCCGGTTGCAGGGAAAGTCCCTCCTTTTCGTAAAACGTATAGCCACAGTGGCGGAGCCGTCCGCGGTGGCCGAGATTAACCAGGACACGGCTTCAGAGGGAACCAGACAAATTACGTGCCTCAGCTTATGAAAAGGGCATCTCCTTATGCAAAAAGCAAAAAAGTAAAATTAATATTCAAAGCACCTCCTATGACGAGAACATTACAGAAGACGCCTAACCCTATACCAGCGAAATTGGGATAGGAAGATTGTCGTGTACCTTTGCGATTAATCATTACGGCATTAGCCCTAAATGCTGCAAGGAAAGCAATGTGGATTGGAACTTCTTGGCACATTAAAACTGTGTGCCGGACCGATACTCGAACTCGTGACGTTTGCCTTCCGCGGGAGAGTGCTCTACCATCTGAGCCACCCACGCATGATTCCAGGCCTGCTAGTTCTGCAAGTATCGCGGGTGAGCTTCTGTGAAGTTTGGAAGGTATGATCGAGGTACTGGGGACAGTAAAGCTGTGAGTAGTGGTCGCGAGTCGTGCTTGGTTAGCTCAGATGTAGAGCATTTTTCCGCGAAAGGCAAAGGTATCGAGTGCGATTCTCGGCCCGATACACAGTTTTAATCTGCCAGGAATTTTCTTATCAGCGCATACTCTGCTGCAGAGTGAAAATTTCATTTAGTGTGCCTTATTCACAGATGATGTGAGGAATAAAAAGGACCTACAAGCTATACTTTTCTGTGTTACATTTTGCACATACTTGTAAGCAACTCTCAAGTGCGTAAAGTCACAAATTTCTGAGAACATGTGACATATATGTTTTATTTTACCCGATATATGTAAAGGAGGAAGATTAGATGTTTAGCTCCCCCTTGGCGATGTGGTCATCAGAGATGGAGAAGAATCTCAATTTGAGAAAGCGTGGGGAAGGAAATCGGGAGGGTCGCTTTCAAAGTAAACATCCTGGCATTTACCTGAAGCGATTTAGTGGCACCGCGTAACACCTAAATCAAGACTGACTGCACTGCCTGGACTAGGATATGAAATATTAATAGCTATGTACTGATTGATCCCTACAGTGTCTGTGGTTTTGCAAAGCTGTGATTGGAAGCAGACAGACTTCGGGAAAGAGTAACAGACTTAGGGATTAGGGGTTCTAACTTTATAACGAACTTAGGGAAACAAAGGAAAATATAAATGTGAATCGTTACACAGCGATATCAACGAAGTCCCTCCCATCTACAAATTCTGCACTTTCCCACTGCGTCCACTCATTCCACTGCCACCGGTGCAGTAAAAGCTGGTTAAACGCTGATTTCAAATCCTATCGGCTCAGGCACGGTATTGTGCTTAGTACTCTTGTTGCAGGTTAAAAAACACACACTTTCTTTAGTCTATTTCTAAACCGTAAGACAAAAAAGGAATAGAAATATGAACGGTATTCGTAATTGCGAAAATGGACTGCATAACGGAATGGCAGTCAGGATACTTTACGCTTACCTTGAAACACGGGTTGGCTTCAATGAAACCGGACGCACAGACGTTTTAAAAAACCCAATTTGTAGGGTTACCACACTTTCTTGGGTCCAATCCAAGACAAAATACCATACTTTTTTGGGTCCAGCCCAGGACATATTTTAGAAATCACTTAAAGCACTTTACTGATACAAATGTTCAAATGTATGTGACACCGAAGGGACCAAACTGCTGAGGTCATCAGTCCCCAGAATTACACACTGCTTAAACTAACTTATGCTAAGATCAACACACACACCCATGCCCGAGGGAGAACTCGAACCTCCGGGGTGATGGGCCGCACAACCCGTGACTTGGCGCTCCTAACCACGCGACAACTCCGCGTGGCTACTGATACACTAAATTTATTTATGCAGTTGTATTTTTCACTTGACATGACTTTTTTCGGATTTAGTTTACGTGTACAGCAGTGTGGTATGCAAATATAGTGTCTGTAGCACACTGCAGGTTACTGTTATTCCCATCTTTGGCTTTAAAAAAAGTCTTTCGTTTGCTGAACTAGTAGCATTAATAGCACTCCTCATGTTTAGTTGATTTCACGTAGTCTTTAATGTCACTCTTCTCTGTGTGTAACAGAAAATTCCACAGTACATAATCAGAAATAAACACGCTCATTGTTAGTGCCATTACACAATTTCAAAAATTTGTGTTCCATTAAACACAGGTTAACGTTAAACACACTCTTTCTTTTGCCCATTCCTAAACGATGAGACAACGAAAGGTCGCAATTGCGAATATGGACTGCCATCAGCTGTTTACGGAATGACGACAATGAAAATTTGTGCCGGACCGGGACTCGAACCCTGGTCCCCGCTTATCGCGAGTGGCTGTCTCACCATTCGGCGATTCGCTGTGGCCGTTAAAATGGTTCACATGGCTCTGAGCACTATGGGACTTAACATCTGCGGTCATCAGTCCCCTAGAACTTAGAACTACTTAAACCTAACTAACCTAAGGACATTACACACATCAATCACCGAGGCAGGATTCGAACCTGCGACCGTAGCAGCAGCGCGGCTCCGGACTGAAACGCCTAGAACCGCTCGACCACAGCGGCCGACTCTCTAACGAGGGAAGCACGACCAAGTTCCTCGGTGCGGCACTGAGCGAGCTGCTAAGCTCGACATCTCACCTACCACGGAATCTTTGCATTTTTCTACATCGAAACCTGCTATTTTGCCAACGGCCTTGCCGCAGTGGTGACACCGGTTTCCGTCAGATCACCGAAGCTAAACGCTGTCGAGCTGGGCTAGAACTTGGATGGGGGACCGTCCGATCTGCTGAGCGCTGTTGGCAAGCGGGGTGCACTCAGCCCTTGTGAGGCAAACTGAGGAGCTACTTTATTGAGAAGTAGCGGCTCCGGTCACGGAAACTGACATACGGCCGGGAGAGCGGTGCGCTGACCACATGCCCCTCCATATCCGCAGCCCGTGACGCCACCTTCATGGCCTGTTCGCGACGAATTTAGTTTAGTTGATCCGTGCTATTTTGTTGTTTTTTTCCTTTATTGTCATTTTATCGCGATTGTCTCAAACGAGTGTGGAGGGAGGGAGGGCTGTCAGCGGATACAGCTCTCCACACTTCAGCCTAATAATATTAAAAATTTTATACACATATGATAAAACTGCATAAGGTAATAAAAAAATTAATATCTCCAATAGTTAAAAGATAAAAGGTAATTTGATGATTGATTGAAATACATACACCGATGAATGTAAAATGAATGTTTCACACAGTATAAAAAAAAAATGTTCAAATGTGTGTGAAATCTTATGGGACTTAACTGCTAAGGACATTAGTCCCTAAACATACACACTACTTCACCTAAATTATCCTAAGGACAAACACACACACCCATGCCCGAGGGAGGAATCGAACCCCCGCCGGGACCAGCCGCATAGTACGTGACCACGGCGCCTGAGACTGCTCGGCTAATCCCGCGCGGCACACACAGTATAAAAGAGAGATGGTTAGCTGCAAACACTGAAACATAAAAAGCTGAATTGTTGATTGATTAACATACATACAAAGATGAGTAAAATGATGAGTAAGTGTAGACTGCCAGGGAAAGTGGTATCATGCGTTGTAACATCCGGCGTAGTGTTGCAACTAACCTGTTCCTACGGGTTATTACGTTATTATTGGGAATGTAAATACTTATCGCTTGTGAAGTTAACGTGAGAAGATTAGGGTCGCCACCGACTCTAACGATACAACTAATCGAAGGTTTGGTCGAGTCGGAAAATAAATTAATTTGATCACAGGCGAAAAACTCACAAAAATGCATACGTTGTGATGTCGCTCATAGCAAATACGATGTAATTAATAGTATTTCCCGTACACTGCTCACGACAATCAAACATTTAAAATAAAATAGAAAATGCATGAACACTGCATAAGATCAGTTCCCAGCAACACACCTGAAAATAAAACTTAATCTAAAGCATTTATTATGAAATGCAAGGGAAGACTAATCACTGGACCTGTGCGTAAGGAAACGCGTTGGATGTGCTAACGGGAAAGCTACGAGGTGAGTGGCTTAGGTGCAAAAACGTAATCTCGGAACACAAGAGAAAATTGTAGATAAAATCATTTATTCCTAAGATAAGGATGTGAGGCATGTACACAATTCCTGATAACATTAATTCCTAAAACATTAAGTAAAACAATCGATACATACACCGTTATAAGCTACACCTAAAATCATTGGTTTGGATCATATATACGACTGCTGTTGCCTGATAACTGATCGCAATAACTCGTGAAACGGTACACGTTTCGCAGTTCACCCGCGTGCTCACGTGGTTTGTGGAGACGCAATTTCTAGGTATTGTGGCCAACGTGCAACAATATCACATCACACAATCATGAACAGTTAACATTCTTTAAAAGGAACATGAGACCGGACAGTTAGTGATGACGGTAGCCCAACAAAACTTTAATGTTCAACCACGTGGTCGGCTCCCCACGGACGAAAGATACATAAAGCAAGGAAAATTTACGAGAAGGCAAAGCTATTAATATTTACAAAAATGAAAGCTTATACAGGCACAGCTGAAGGCAAACAGACATTCATACAGAAGCGAGTGCTCACTTCTTATCGACACCTTTGTGTGGCGCTCTTCCGGTGGATTCAAGTCTGCTATAGAAATTTACTAAAAGAAAAATCTGCCAAAGTTTTGCATTCCTCGCTGCGACAACGCAACGCAATCTTTCAGAGTTGAAAAGCGAGACCAAAAGCTAACAGCCCTCCCCTCGCCAAGTAACAAAGCGCCACGTGGTCAGTCTAACTCACCCTTCTTCGACTGGAGCACAGCTGTGGACGCTTCCCGTACCGGCGGCAGATTGCCTCCCGCTTCTTCTCCAGCCTCTTACACGCTCCGCGTGGCCCGGAAAACCCAAAGATGTCATTTCCGCCACCAACCTAACGCATGTGGATTTCTCACAAGTAGCGAAAACCTCTTTGCCTACTTGACCACTACGAGAGTTGGCTATTCTGTACAACTGCTGCTGAATCTGTACGACTATCGCAGACTTTCTGCAGCAGACTACGCCACCGTCTAGCAACGTCACACACAACCACATTCATTCAATCACGCCACTATGATAATTAGGAGAAAAGAGAAACAAGGAAGGAAAGAGAAATACTAGTGAAAATGGGCTACCGGACTAATGAAAGGTGGCTACAGGACCCTTTCAGTGTATAGTAGAGCGTCTGTGTGGGTGGATGTTTGGAGGAGTGATCTGAAAGAGGGATACCGTTCCAAACCAAACTCTAGGATGTGAGTGGAGGGGAGCGGAAAGAAAGGGAGCCCTGACAAAGGGAGGAGTGGTGGGTTTGACTAAATGTGGTAGGCGGCTAGCGAAAATTCCCTTTACGAACTTCTAGGACTTGCAGATAGAAGCGAGTACATAATATTTTGAACAGGAACCCACGTCCGGAACCGTACCGTTTTCGTGGTAGAGCCGTTTGAAACCATATTTGCTACATAGATATGCAATAGGGTGGTGATGTAGGGAGGCTTCGTCGGAGCGGCTGATGTCCTTTGACATCTGTCCTACCTCTCTGACCTGGTTCGAGCCTCATTCACGTGTCTGTGAGTGTTAGACCAACACGGTTGAGTACACGTTTGCAGAATAGACCAACATGATCCTTCTGAATGGCGAATCTCACTCTAATGGAGTAGCTGCTCGTTGCCTTTATGAAGATCGTTCTCCGCAACATCCGACGCCATCGCACACCCTTTTCCCCACAATTAGGCAACGACTTCGAGAAAGACCTCCTTCACCGTCAGCAGGCGTGACTTTGGAGCTCCACGGTGGGGCCACACAACCCAGCTGTATGAGGCCCGTCAACGTATACATGAGCGATCTCTTCGGCTATTAATGAGTGGAATTGTAGAACAAGTGATTTACTGGATCAGGCCTTATCAGTTACTTGTAAAAGTGGTTGTTTTACCAACGTGTTTTCAAATGGGTATAGCACGGAAACGGTATGTTTCCGCACATGGGTTCCAATTGAAACTGTCATGTACTTACTCCACTCTATACGCTATGTTGCAGGGCACATTTCATGATTGGGTAAGGGATGGTGATTAAAATTTCGTTGGAAGAAGACGTGGAGAATGTGGAGGTGTAGCGTTGCGGAAATGTGATTGTGAGCGAGGAGGGAGAGGGGGGGGGGGGGCGCAGAGTACCAGGATCAGGAGGAGGGGGCGGAGGGGGGGGGGGGGGGAACAACCGGAGGTTAGGGTCTACTTTGCGGATTACGTAGAACATTCAGAGGTCGTCAAGACGGAAGAGTAGGCTTGTATGTTTGTAGAGGAGGTGGATAGGTGAGGGTAAGGAGATCCGAAAGGCTAGGCAGAGTGGATGGCTGTACACTCCGCGGGGTTCAGCGTTGCCTGAAAATATATTGGAAATACTCTCACAGGAAAATGTATGACAGCTGAGAGTAAATAGAAACTTTCTAGTTTGTTTATTTTTAACTGCCCAGCTGAAATGTAACAAGTTATGGGGGGCAGAGCAGAATCGCCCATGAACTATGAGCAAGTGAGAAGTTTGAGCCAGCAGTAATGGCATCACCCATTCTCGGAATAAGATGTTACATCTTTCTAATGGCATGAAACGTAGGAAAAGAGTGTCGCTGAAGATATAAAAGATATCGGCTGCACAAACAACTGAAAAACCTCTAGCCAGTTCTTCTATCGACTGAAGACTGCACAACCGCTGCTCATTGCAGCAAGCAGCTGTTCAGTATTACACCAACCCGTCAGGCCCAACACATCACTACGATCAACCAGTCAGAAACCAGAAGCGTTCTGAAATCCGTGTTACCACTTCAGTATTCCAATGGGGTGACTATGTTAACACGTGAGACGTCTACACGATAACCAGGCGAGTCAAGATGCGTATAAATAGCGCCTGCACAGTTAGGAAAGTGGATTGGGTTGGTAACCCAAGTGGAGCGGACTGTTGCCATGTCGTCCAGAGAAGTATTGTGGCTCAATTCCAAACCACTGGTGTATATAACATACGGAATATGTATGTGTGACTGCCCAAATGTTGTCCTCACAATTGATTTCCCACGCATGTAAATATTATACAGACCCCGCCACTGACAACCTACACTAAGGATCTCCATAAAATGAAGTAACGCGTTGTGATTTTACTACACTTTAGCATAAGTCCGCCTGCTTAGCTGCGTGGTAACATGTTTACTTACCATGCAGCAGGCCTGGGTTCGGTGCCCGCCCGCGTTGGAGGTTTTCGTCGCTCGTGGACTGGGTGTTGTGTTGTCCTCATCATCACCGACAAGCAAGTGGCCCAGTGTGGTGTCACCTGAATCAGACTTGCAACTCGACCGCCGAACATCCCCAAATGGGGCCTGACGTCATTAGACGGGCGCAAACTTGGCTGGCACTGATTACCGGTGAGCGGGCAAGTAAACTCAACACATGTAGCGTGACTATTTCCCTATCCGCCGAACTGGAGTGCGCATATCACCTACTCAAGTACGGACAGCAATTATACTAAACCGATGATCTGCTCGCTGGGACGTTAGCCACTGTACAGATGACATACGTTACGTGCCTGCAGTGCTCCGCCTGCATTGTTGTTGTTGTGGTCTTCAGTCCTGAGACTGGTTTGATGCAGCTCTCCATGCTACCCTATCCTGTGCAAGCTTCTTCATCTCCCAGTTCCTACTGCAGCCTACATCCTTCTGAATCTGCTTAGTGTATTCATCTCTTGGCCTCCCTCTACGATTTGTACGCTCCACACTGCCCTCCAATACTACATTGGTGATCCCTTGATGCCTCAGAACATGTCCTATCAACCGATCCCTTCTTCTAGTCAAGTTGTGCCACAAACACCTCTTCTCCCCAATCCTATTCAATATTTCCTCATTAGTTATGTGATCTACCCACCTAATCTTCAGCATTCTTCTGTAGCACCACATTTCGAAAGCTTCTATTCTCTTCTTGTCCAAACTATTTTCCGTCCATGTTTCACTTCCATACATGGCTACACTCCATACAAATACTTTCAGAAACGACTTCCTGACACTTAAATCTATACTCGATGTTAACAGACTTCTCTTCTTCAGAAACGCTTTCCTGGCCATCGCCAGTGTACATTTTATACCTTGTGTACTTCGACCATTATCAGTTATTTTGTTGCCCAAATAGCAAACCTCGTCTATTACTTTAAGCCTCCCATTTCCTAATCTAACTCCCTCAGCATCATCTGATTGAAATAGACTATATTCCATGACCCTCGTTTTGCTTTTATTGATGTTTATCTTATATCCTCCTTGCAAGACACTGTCCATTCCGTTCAACTGTTCTTCAAAGCCCTTTGTTGTCTCTGACGGGATTACAATGTTATCGGCAAACATAGATGTTTTTTATTTCTCCTCCCTCCATTTTAATTCCTACTCCAATTTTTTCTGTTGTTTCCTTTACTGGTTGATCAATATACAGATTGAATAACATCGGGGCCGGCCGCGGTGGTCTAGCGGTTCTAGGCGCTCAGTCCGGAACCGCGGGACTGCTACGGTCGCAGGTTCGAATCCTGCCTCGGGCATGGATGTGTGTGATGTCCTTAGGTTAGTTAAGTTTAAGTAGTTCTACGTCTAGGGGACTGATGACCTCAGATGTTAAGTCCCATAGTGCTTAGAGCCATTTTAACCATTTAGAACACAGAATGACTGATTATGTCATGATCGCATGGGTAGAACTGACATAAAATCGATGGAATTGCGAAAAATGATTGGGGGATAGGTACAAATTGCCAGTTCTAAGTTCTAGGCGACTGATGACCTCAGAAGTTAAGTCGCATAGTGCTCAGAGCCATTTGAATAACATCGGGGATAGGCTACAACCTTCCCTCACTACCTTCTCAACCACTGCTTCTCTTTCATGCCCCTCATCTCTTATAACTGCCATCTGGTTTCTGTACATATTATAAAAAGCATTTCGCCCCCTTTGTTTTACACCTACCACCTTCATAATTTGAAAGAGAGTGTTCCAGTCAACATTGTCAAAATTTCTCGCCTCGCGTGTTCCTACATTTCTACGGAATCCAAACTGATCTTCTCCGAGATGAGCTGCTACCAATTTTCCATTCGTCTGTAAGGAATTCGTGTTAGTATTTTGTGACCGCGACTTGTTAAACTAATAGTTCGGTAATTTTCACATCTCTCAGCAACTGCTTTCTTTAGAACTGGAATTATTATATTCTTCTTCAAGTCTAAGGTTATTTCACCTGTCTCATACATCTTGCTCACCAGATGGAAAAGTTTTGTCATGGATGGCGCTCCCAATGCTATCAGCATTTCTAACGGAATGTCCTCTACTCCCTGGGCCTCGTTTCGACTTAGACCTTTCAGTGCTATGTCAAATTCTTCACGCAGTATCGTATCTCCCGTCTCATCTTCATCTACGTCCCCTTCCATTTCCATAATATTGCCTTCAAACACATCACCCTTGTATAGATACTCCATGTACGCCTTCAACCTTTCTGCTTTCCCTTCTTTGCTTAGAACTGGTTTTCCATCTGAGCTCTTGATATTCACACAGGTGGTTCTGTTTTCTCCAAAGGTCTCCTTTTCTTGTAGGCGTCATCTATCGTACCCCTAGTGCCATATGCTTCTACATCCTTGCGTTTGGCCTCTAGTCATTCCTGCATAGCCTTTTTGCACTCCGTGTCGATCTCATTGTTGAGATGTTTGTATTCCTTTTCACCTGCTTCGTTTATTGCATTTTTTTATATTTTCCTTCCTTTCATCAATTAAATTCAATATATCTTGTGTTATCCAAGGATTTCTACTAGCCTCGTCTTTTTACCTACTTGATCTTTTGCTGCCTTCACTATTCATTACTTGAGAATGAAAATATAAGAGTATTATAATTAGCCTCAGCGTATTTGTACTTTAAGAGCATGGATTGAAATACTGAAATTATTTTGAACCCACACAACACTCGAAGAATACTGCACTTATCATCATATTCAGGCTGTGGTAATCGAATCCTGGCTCTCGGTGTAAACTGAGTAGTAAAATTTTAAAACTAACGTTGCTCTTGGCTGCGGCTCATTGCTGGGAAAAAATGTTAGTTAAACGTTAAAGCGGGCGATCTCTGTGCTTCTGCTATGGTTTCGCTTTATAAGTCGACGCGCAATGGCAGCGGCCGCTAAAATTGTGGAGCTGTAAACATCTTAAGAAAAATTAATTCAATGCAAGGAACATGACAGAGGGCTCACTGTACATTGAAATAACTCACATATAAACCTTAACCTACTATATTGACAAGGTTAACAGCATTAATGCTTACATTATTTTAGCGGTGCAAGATGTCTGCTTCTTAATACTAGAAACAAGCGAAGAGAGAGAGGAAGAGAAGAACAATCTAGGAGCGATTTTCTCCCTTATTAATAGCGTAGAAGTTATTACACTTTAAGAGTCTACTCCTTGATACTAGAATTAAATTTAATATTTACTATAAAACAGGGAAATTTCACGAAGCCTATGCGGTCTGTTAAACACATAAGGCTCGTTTACATTTATTTCGTCGCGAGATACACTTCTCGTTCCTAGTTCTTTTTTTAAATGTCTTTATGACACAGTTGTCGCCGGGACGCCACATGTTCCAATAGCGAAAGAGATCAATTTGAAGCAGCCCACGAATTCTTAGGCTCCTGGATAGATAAATTGCTTTCTGTTCGATTGTGGAGAGGGAAGAAAGGAAAGGTGAAAATACGTATGTCAGTCACCTGGCATACGTTGGCAGCGGATGCATTCTGCACATATCCAGGACAGAATTACTGCGGGTGAGTGTTGTCTTGGTGACAGGAGGGTGCAGGGTTGCTGAGCCGTGGTAAAAATGGCTGTTTTGAAGAGCGCGCTGCAGCGCGTAGTGTGAAGCAGTCACCCTCCACTTCTTGCCGTAGCGCCGCTGTGGCAATCACAGCTTTGGTGTCTCCCTCTGATGGGAAAGGGGAAAGGTTGCCTGTTCACGTGCATTTAAGGGGCGCTGTGAGCTCGCCAGTCCTCTGCCATTGGCATCTTTGCTCACCCCTCTCCCTCCCCCTCCCCCTTCTACCCCTCTTGGCAGGTCCCCGACTCGCACACGCTACGTGGACATTCGCGCGCCGGAGATCATCGCCATCAGCTTCTCGTGTGTCCGCCGTCACCCTCCAACGTTCACATGTGCCGTCGAACTCATCAGTGTTTGTGCGTCGTGTCGACAGTTTTAGTGGTTTTTCGTCTAGTGTGAACGGCTTCGTGTTTTTTCTGTTCTGTATCTACTTTTTTTTTACCCACCATTTGTTCAATCTCTTATGTGTCTTCTATTTGTTTTATAATTGTTAACTCTGAGGCTGCAGAGCGGCGTCAGGTGCTGCTGCCAGCCTACCTGTTTTTGTACAGGTATAAAAATAACAATAAAGGGAAAAAAACTCGCCAGTCGGTCAGTCGAGGTCAGTCCCTCGTCCACAGCTTGCTAGTCTATCTCTCGTCCGCATTTGTTAGGCAGTTAGTGTCTGTCTGTCGTGTAGATCAACCTTTAAAGCCGGCAAATGAGAGTCTTTCCACTCCGCCAGTAAGAGAACTCAGCGAGTGGTCGCCCGGTCGCGGCTTAGTTCCTGCATCTGAGTCTGCGCGTTAGGCCGCCAGTCTGCTTGAGTTTGCTCAGGCAATGGTCATTGGCGGTTGGATCGATCGGTTGTTCGGTCGTGCACTGAGACACAAGATGACTTGCCCGTCTTGAGCGTCGGCGCATGTGAGGTCGCCACGTGAGTCCAGTGGGCCGCGGCGTATAGCGAGGGGTAGTGACTTCGCAGTCGACATGAGAGCAACAGGAGTCAACCCACGACATCAGTCTGGCCGGTGCGAGCTGCGACGCCGTAAGACGGGAGATCTGCGCGCCTTCCTGCGTCCGTTGAAGCGGCTGGCAGTGGACGGTTCGGGAGAGCGATTTGAGTGTGCTGCACCAGGTCTTCTCGAGAAATAATAGTTTATTAGAAGTTAAGTGATTGGTGATATGTTGTTTGATTTACTCTTGCTAAATTCTACTTGTTTTCTTAGTCAGATCACCAGCCGTTTTGCTTTGGCGTCGTCCCACCATTCTTCTCTGTTTGCCCACCCGCGGGAAGGTGGTTGTTTATAAATCGGGTGGTCCGTTTACCCTTGTGGAATAGGGTTGTTCGGTAAACTCCCTACCAATCTACCTTACGTTAGTAGACGCCTCTGTCATGTTTGTCGGATTTGGTGTGTTAACGAATTTATTGCTTGGAGTGTAACGGCCTAATACCTTAATAATGTTTTGATCTTTGGAAACTTTGATATTATTCCCTATGATCTTGAGAGGCGGTATCTGTGTACTGTAGAGCATCTTAACTATTGTTTGGCCAACCTTGTAGAATTTTATATAAAATTGCGTTTCATGGTCTTTTATTTAAATGGTTATTTTAGACTTTTCTTAGAAGTTAAAATCAAGTTGCACCTTCGGTGGCAAGGTTAATGTTGTAATTGTTAGTGTTTTGTACCATTTCTATCCCTCCTACGGAGGGGTGCATAGTTTGTGTGCTTGTGTAAATTGTTAAAACTCTTAGTTTAAACTTATATGGTGTGTTGCAGATTTGCACCAGTGTAGTCTTTCAGAGGCTGTTGTGAGCGGTCGTAACTACGGCCGTGTCAAAAGGGAGCAGCAAGGTTCTCTGCCCAAAAGCTCATGTAGTCAAAACTTGTTTCTTTCTGCCTCTGAATAAATTGAAACTTTGATATTTAGAGGGTGCTTTCTGATTCTAGTTTTAAAGCTGTTTCTTTTAAAAATGCTTTTAGGCACTATTAAAGTGAATAAAATTCCCATTTGTTAAAAGGAATTTGGTTATGATTTCATCAGTTACTCCCTGCAAATTCTTCCATGCTTACACAGTGTGATTAAATGTGTTAATGTTCTTGATGAATCGCTAGTAAATAAAATAAATTCTTAAGAATATTCTTTGTAAATAAATCACGATTCATTTGCTCTCCACGTGAAAGGGTCAACCTGCGCCAAGTGGCCCGCTGCAGTCGCTGATAGTAGGAAGACGATATGTAAAAAGGCCACACAATCCGAGTAGTGGAGGGCAATTTTCTCAGAGGAATCCTCGTGCTAGACAGAGATCAATGCACAGATCTAAGCTGGGAGTCACTTTTTATAGTCTCAGTAGTCTAGTTAAGTAACGCTATCTGTCAAGAAAATTGCAACTCTAGATTAGGGTGGTCCACGCCAGCGCCCTATAGAGCTGCGAGATTTCGCTCTTGCTTTGGGGAACTCGATCCGTGGGAGCGGAGGCACTCGTCGCCAGAACATGCGCCGTGCAGTGGCCGAAATGTATCATTTAGCGTATTATGTGTAGTCATCCGCCATAACTGGACGTTCTCTGGCAGGAGGCTCATCAAACTAGACCACATGAATTATTAGTTCTCTTTACTACATAAATGAATAAAATATTTACTTAGCTATGACACAGTTCTTTGCCACAGGATTGTCTGATAATTTACAGCTGCCATTGATTACCAAAGCGTCACTTGATGCACTAAGTGACAAACTGCTCTCTTGAGGTGCAGTGATGACATTTACAACAGTGCAAGTACATCTGAAACTTTAACTACTCGTTGATCCTGCACTGTGATACTAAGCTCTCCAGATGAGGTCACGAACTGGGGCAGAACGCTTCGGTGCTCGGCTCTATATTGACCTCCGGTACGAGGGCGCTGCTGTGATGAAAGGGAAGGCGTGTCTTCTGGAGGACATTCCACTAGTTGCGGATTGCAGCGCGATCTCGCTAATGCCTGTGGTATCGATTCGCGTTGTCGACTTAGGTATGGCACCTCGATCTCTGGATGGTACCACACTATGGGTATGAGCTCGTTCTTCGGTAAATTAAAGACAGCAGTGGAAATTTAATTTCTACTAAACAAGTAAATGTAAGCACAGGCTTCGGCGGCCGTTGTCACTGTCGATAAAAATTGTTCTGGACTCTTGACCGCATTGTGAATGTATAAAATTGTCCGACGTTTCGGCCACTATTGCAAGTGGTCTTCCTCATGGCTTTGTGCTGAGCTGATTCAGGCCCTGAGGATGTCCAGTTCCAATTGTGGCCACGTCGGACAATTTTATATATTGACAAATTGACAATGCGTCAACAGCCCGGAACAATTTTCTTGACGTAAACAAATGTTCCAGTGACGAATTCAAGTAAGTGTGCCCATTATGTTTGATGATTTAACTGCTCAGTTGTGAGTTACGTAAAAGTAAAACCGATTTTGAAATAATTTTCTAAAATAGTTGAATAACTCAAAAGTCAAAAAACGAAGTGTATATTTAACTCTCTTTGAATGATAGATTTCAAGTAAAGTCATTTAACAGTTTTTTCATATTGGACCACACAATTACATTCACCGTGTTTTTAGACACCGAACGAATGAGAAAAAATATAAATAAAGAAACAAATATATTCCTCACGAAGAGCCACTTGAGACACCGTAAATCTCTGGCGATATACAGGAGTTGAGTAAAAATATGGAAGCACCAAAAACACAACACATTACGATGCCTAATACGGTGTAAGAAATGCATTGGCATTCAAAACAACTTCTAGTCGTCTCGGAATGGATAAACACTGGTTCTGTAAGGTGTTTAAGTAACGATGATGGAGGTGGACAGTCATCACATACTCTTGTCTCCAAAACAGACCTCAATAGCTCAATAACATAGAAATCTGACGACTGTGGTGGCCAGAGGAGATACGACAAATCGTCCTCGTGTTCATAAAACTAGTCCTAGACGAAACGAGCTGTGTGAACATGGGCCCTGTCATACTGGAAAAGAGAATAACCGTTGAGGGAACAAACAATGTACCTTGGGACGGTCAGATAATCCTTGGCTGTTATGCTAACTTGCACTGTAACTATTGGGTTTTTGGAATACCACGATACGGCTGCATGAATCATGTTTCACTGTTAGGACGTAAACACGGCCATAAGTTGAAACATTGTGAAACAGAAACTATCCGTCCAAATGACGTTCTTCCATGGCTTCATAATCAGGTTCTGTGGCTTCGGCACCACTCGATGAGTGGTTTTAGAATTCCAGTTCGCCCTGCACTTACGGTATATGGAGCTTCCTTCGTGTTGTTTTGGTGCTGACACGGTTCGCGAGTACGACATTCTGCAGTGACTTTAGCAGCTGTCGTCCTCTTACTTTTGCGGCACATTCCCCTTCATTGACCGTCTGTTACGATGACTTAGCACACGTTTTTGTGACTTAGCGTATGATATTTTTCCGCTTGTCCTGTATGCGGTATTAATCTTCGATAAGGTACCTCAAGAAAATACTTCGGCTACCGTGGTTACAGAATCTCCCACCATACGAACGTCAACACACAGAACACTGTTTTGATTATGACCGACACTTGGAAAGTGATGAGGACATTGCACAGGTGCCGTTCGTAGTCAAACGCAAGAGCGCAAGCTGCAGGCTTAGCTAGCATCTGCATTTATGTTCAGTTATGCATTTCTCGCAGGGTGTCCTTTCTTTGTCCTGTACTAGAGAGGCTAACTGTAGCACGTGGTGGCCTACTTTCCAGGTAATCGGAGCAAAATTCAAGCGAATCGTTCTTACGAACTGATACGTCGTGGTATGGGAAAACTTAACCAATACGTAAGGTAAGCAGAGCTCAAAGGCTGCAGGGCTAGGTTACAGTTTCAAACACAATTTAATTTTATTAAACATTAAAAAAAACGTTCAAACATAATAAAAATTTTTAAACTCCAGGCCTGAAGAGCCGCTGAACATTCACAATTGCAATGTCAGAATGACAACCTTAAGTTTCAACATAAGGGGATTATCACGGTCTGAACGACACAACACCTTCGATTAATTATTGACCAATATAGTAAGTTACTGAGAGGAATGACTTTAATCATTCGGCCAGAAGGGCCAATCAAATATAACTACAAATGCTGTTTTGATAATGCTACAAGAATGCAAAACCAACAGTTAATTTACTTCGTCCAAAGGAGCAGTAAAGACCAAAAGACAAATTCATATACCAAAGTCTTTTTTAATGAAACAAGCTAACAAGATAAAATTAATAACCAAAAAGGGGTAGTGACTTCGCCACTCGGTCTGAAGGGCCTTAATATCAGTAGTAATAAATATTTGAGAATGGTTGAAGTTAATGAGTTAGCACTTAAAACCAGCCCGTGCTCCTCACCAATAGGAAAAATTTACAATCAGCTGTGCTAGGACTGCCTGCTTTAGCAATATGGCACAGACCAGCAGAACAACTAGAAACTTCACCAACGTGGCGAATCGTCCACAGAGGGCATGACAGCAACTCTCTATAACACATAAAATAAAAATTACTAAACATTGAAACACATAGTTCAAAACATAACGCCTATCTAGGCAGGAACTGTTAATGACGCCCACTGGCCTTCGTAAATCTTCGACTTAGTAAATGTGACGGCCAGTACTAAATAATAATACCACTCAACAAATTGTAAAATACAAGATCGTTATTGCACTTGGGTCAGAATAAAATTTGAACCACGGATAATATTTTTGGTTCAGTTATTAAGGCACAGAGATTTAACACTCTTTTCTAGTGATAATTACACTTGACAATATAACAGCAGATCATTGAATTGGGATTTCGGGCACGCATGAGCCTACTAAAACTGCGAAACACCATGGCACACGACCTTAGAGCAAAACACACCCGGCGACACGGGCAGAAATTGAATGAGACACATCAAGTCAAGAAATTCTCACCGTTAGTCCAGAAGACAGACAAGCATTCGGCGACAACAACTCGAGTTATGTCAATCGCCCCAGTTCCGCCATAGCAACGTGGACACGCCGCGTCAACAGTTACCACACCGAGCTTCCTTATCACACAGCCCATCCAGAACGACTGCCGCCGTCTCAAGTACACACGCTCGTAGCAATCCCGTGCGTTCACAGGAAGTTATACCACCTTTCCGGCAACATTGCGCTGCTGCACAACCGGAAACTAAACTCCCCGTCTCACTCCGGCAGCAGCACTCGATACTCTCGTCGTCAGCAGGTCTATCCACAGAACGCAGCGCCCTCCGAAATTTAAAAGCAAACGGACCAATCGCGGCAGAGCAAAGCCAAGGCTCCAGAAGACGACACACCTCACCTAGGCAAAGATGAAAATGATATACGGTTCACGAACAGCTGTGTCCGAGAAACTACCAGCTCTGCAAATATCGATCGGATTGTGACATGTTATGTGTTTACAGTATGAGGAGCCAGCCACTGTTCCACGCCAGCCCCGTAGCGCAACCTGTAGGGCTGTAGACCTCTAGCTGCCTGGTGGCACATAATACTGATAAATTTCAATATTAAAGAAATAAAGGCAAGCGTTTCAACCATCTTGAATCTTCTCCCTTGTTTTCATGTATTCTTTGAGTCATAGTTGTTCTGTCACTATGTGTGCTTTTAGTATGGTGTTTTGTTGTGCCAGCCGAAGTGGCCGAGCGGTTCTAGGTGTTCAGTCCGGAACCGCACTGCTACGGTCGCAGGTTCGAATCCTGCCTCGGGCATGGATGTTTGTGATGTCTTTAGGTTAGTTACGTTTAAGTAGTTCTAAGTCTAGGGGACTGATGACCTCAGATGTTGTCCCATAGTGCTTAGAGCCACTTGAACCGTTTGTTTTGTTGTGCTGTTGGTTGTGACTTGGACATATTGTGTTTATTGATTGTATTTGGTTTTTTTAATTTTTTTTTTTAGTTTTCGGGCTAGATTACTACGGTAGTGTGCCCATTGTAACCCATCTTCTAATAAATAGTATTCATTTTTAAAAGAAACGTAGTTCTACTCAGCTATCAATTCCAGCTACTAGTAAATTTCTTTGATGTGTTCATCTGGTGGTTGGCTATCCTTCAGGTTTTGTTTACACAGACTCATTATATAATAGACAGAAATTCCAATACATGATCACAAATCCCATTCTTCTACTAATAATATGAATCAAAAATGAAAATAAAAAGAAAAAATAATAAAAAATAAAAACAAAAATAAATAACAATAAAAAGTAGATGATGCCATGACCTTGTGGCTGAATTAATCCTATTCATTTGTGTTTTTAGGCAAAAATAAAGTTGTTGTTTTTCAATCTTCTCTCTGCAAACGCATCAGCAGACGGATAAGCTGGACAGTGATAGAGCGATAACAGAGTTTTTTGTCCCAGCTTAGGAAACGGCAGGCGCTCTATCACTGGCCCCTAATGGAACAAACTCTCGTTGAAACTACCTTGTGAAGATGTCTCATAACATTCAATCATTCAATAAATGCATGTAAATGAGCTGTCACTATAACATGTGTATTTGCTTGAAACACATCGGGCCTTCATTTTTGCCTATACAGAGAGGTTTCTACTTTCAGGGCATCCGTTTTATTTACAGTAGAGAGGACGGGAACATACTGTACACCGCTTTATATCCGAATCTACAGTATATCGGACCTCGATGAGTCGGGCTTTTACTGTATTCGACTATACTAAATTCCTGGTTTCTTGCGTCAGTCAGCCTTTCCACGGTGTTAAGCTTCTACTTCTCCCTTACAAACTTTACTTTGCGAGTTTCGCAGGACAACTTATGTGAAGTTTGGAAGGTAGGAGGCGAGGTACTGGCGGAAGTGAAATTGTGAGGACGCGGCGTGAGCGATGCTTGAGTAGCTCAGTTGGTAGAGCACTTGCCCGCGAAGGCAAAGGTCCCGAGTTCGAGTCTCGATCCGGCACACAGCTTCAATCTGCCAGGAAGTTTCAAATCAGCGCACACTCCGCTGCAGAGTCAAGATTTCATTCTGGACTGTTATCTCTGTTTCCTGATTTTCTGGGACTAATTGACGCGCACTCCAGGTTAGCCACGCCGGGGATCACTGTTACGTGTCCTCGCCGCTCGCTAATGTCCATGACTGCAAGATAGCGATTTCCGGTAATATGCGTGTGGCTCTGTCCTGCAGGCGCCACCACTACCTAGCACCTCCCGACCTAGACAGTGCGATGAGAAACCGACGCACGGAATTCAGTTCTCAGCATCTGTAATTTACTTTAAAATTTCAGTGGAAGTATTATCTTTTCAACACCCAACATGTACCAGCCTAACAAAATTTCATTATAAAAACCACTTCTGTGCTAAGCTGATAACATTTCAACTGTATGACGTAGAGGGAACGTACAGGGAACCTTTCTTTTACGCTGTTACCATGTTATGGATAACCTAGATGGTACATTCATTTGTCATTTATGTGGAAACGCTAATGTTTCTTTACATATCCTTTGCGCTAAGAATTCTGTCCTCCTTGTGGCATTTTTTATATTTCTCTTCCGAAACTTATCAGCTTTTTACAATGTTCAGAACTCCAGTCACTGGTGCACAGCACTTAAATAATCTGAACGTTGGTTAGCCCAGTAATCTCCTTCATTAATGGAAAATCATCGTTTTCCAATGGTGGACTGTGGCGTTTACACTTTTAAGCAACCTTCGGATTCCGAATAGTTTATACCACAGCCTAGAAGGCGTAATTATATGCGTTACTAAGGATGTCCGCAAAAATCAATCTATGGACCAATCTTTTGATATACGTACCTTGACCATCCCGATAATCTTATGCACGAGGGTTAATAACTGAAGATGAGGCGTCGTACTCAGACGACTTGCTGGTTAGAGGTTCAACTGGCTCCAAGGCAGCTATGTGGAACAGCAGTGATACAGTGTTGTTGAAACTTCCCCTTAGAACAATTCTACAAGACTGTGCTTAACCTGACACACAATATTTTGTTAGCGCAACGCAATCTGACTATCAAAGATCCCTACAAAAGAATGGCCCTGACTAACATTAATCTATACCTTTCACAAATCACTAAATCACTTACCTCACAATAATCTTCGTTTCTCCCACTACTGCAATACAGCAAGCGCCACTACTGCCAGCTACATAAAAGATTCAAACTACTAAAGGCACTAACTACTGATAGGGATAGTTAGCAAATGAAAGATATTAATAGAGAACAAACAATGTATTTACCTTAATATCATCACAAGTCATAATATATATATCAGTTCATGACAAATTGCAAACCTCCGCCATCTCTCTCCCCACATCCACCACTGCTGGCGGTATGAAACTTCCCCTTAGAACAATTCTACAAGACTGTGCTTAACCTGACACACAATATTTTGTTAGCGCAACGCAATCTGACTATCAAAGATCCCTACAAAAGAATGGCCCTGACTAACATTAATCTATACCTTTCACAAATCACTAAATCACTTACCTCACAATAATCTTCGTTTCTCCCACTACTGCAATACAGCAAGCGCCACTACTGCCAGCTAAATAAAAGATTCAAACTACTAAAGGCACTAACTACTGATAGGGATAGTTAGCAAAATGAAAGATATTAATAGAGAACAAACAACGTATTTACCTTAATATCATCACAAGTCATAATATATATATATCAGTTCATGACAAATTGCAAACCTCCGCCATCTCTCTCCCCACATCCACCACTGCTGGCGGCTCACCTCCAACTGCGCAACGCTACGCGCTGTTCACAGCCAGCTGTCGCTACCCAACACTACAATGGCAGACAACAATGCAAACTAGCCACAGACTGCACACAGCACAGCCAGTGATTTTCATATTGAGCGCTACGTAACATTGCCAATAAGAAAACATAAACAGCCTACTTACATAGAGAAAACATAAACAGCCTACTTACATAGCCCCCATGCTCCCCACAAAAAAATTTTTACAAATGGTGTTGGGCACTGGCCAATACAGATTTGAAAAATTTTTTCAAAGTTACAATAACAAAGAAATCAAATGCACACACTTATTGATACAATGTTGGTCAAAAGCTAAAATTGTCTCACAGTCCATAAAGACAGTCCTAATCGTACATAACAGTAGAATAGCAGTGTTTTTTCTCAAAGTCTGAGCAGTAAAAGAAAATGCACACGGAAGTAGTGGATTTCCATGCAGTCTTGAAGAAGTAGTGTTGTCCTTCCAATGGAAAGACAGTGCTGACTCTTGATATGCATACAGGTAATGGGCCACAATGGAGCAAACCCACAGCAGAGTCATTCGAAGTTTTGAAGAGTGTTGGTAGGTAAGTCATCACAGAGCAGACCCACTGTAGTCCTGGTAGAGATTACGGTATTGGTGGGCCACCAGAGGTGCAGACCCACTGCAGTCCTTGTAGAAATAATGGCATGGTGGGTCATCAGAGGTGCAGACCCACTGCAGGCCTTGTAGAAATAATGGTACTGGTGAGTCAGCAAAGGTGTAGACCCACTGTAGTCCTTGAAGAGATGGCCAGCAGCCATCTGTTGTGACTGTGCAGGTGCACAATCACCATTGAAGAGTCTTGCGGATAATATAGCAAGTCCATAAACCACCACTTGTGCACTCACAAAGTTTTTGAAATTGTCCTTAGAACCAGCAATGCTGTTATCCAGTCCCTTGCTGAGTTATTAACACACGTGCAAACACTAACAGTCCCTACTTCTCACATATTGTCCACATACTATGACCAACAGAAACGTGTGCAGTGAAATGTAACTAACAGGTTAATAATGTCATGAACTGGTGACAATTACAATTTTATAACATAAGAATACAATTACAAAGGTACAAAATACTTCGTTAAAAACATAATAATATAGATAACATTTGTAGTACAGGCTTTACAAAAGAATAGAAATAAACATATACATCAGTGTTACAAAAATAGTGACATAAGTACATACATAAAATAATGAGAATAGTTTTCGAAACATTAATTTCACACATGAACATTGAAACAGAACAGAATTGTAAACAACTTTACAAAGAAAATAACATATTATTAATGCAACTTATATTTGAGGATAACAGTATTCCTCCTCCTAGTGAATATAGCTTAGTATTAGAAGAGAAAAAAAATTCTATGAAACAGTACACAGAGACAGGAAGAAAACAAATACTCAAGGGTACACAAACACATAGTGGGATAACACCAATAGGAAAGGACAGGGTTCGTTTTCAGTGTAACATTTGGTACTGCAGTCCAACCCAAAACTTCATATATCTTTCCTCTTATTTCATCCTTTGATTCCACCAAAAAAAATTCTATCTAAGCATGCTTTCTGTATTTATATGTTCACACATTTCTTACCTCAACATTTATTTCCAAGAAAATCCTACCTAAACCTGTTTTCTCAATGCATTTCTTCCAATTCATCGCAACTCATTCTCTTAGAGGCTACCCCCTCTTAAGCTAACTTAAATCTACTGAGCTCAGATGCTAAACTAAGGGACGAGGCAATGCAGCAGCACAAAATAATTAACACAAAGTGCAATGACAAAAAAATTCAAATTTGCAAAGCAAGCAGCATTAAATCTGGCTTAGCAGAGTAACACAAATTAAAATTCAGTAGCACTATGCCTGGCAAACAGCAGCAGCAAAATTTAAAAAACATATATCAAAACATGACATAGCTCAAGCAGAAAAAATATTACAGTAAAAACAACAATGCAGATAAGGGAAATGTATATTCACATCTTAATGTCTAAGTAATTAAAGTGGTGCACCACAAGAAGTTATTCTACCAAAAAGTTACCAATTACTTGAAAAGAAAATTATGAATGCAGTTACTAGTTCCTTCTTATTGTTCTTTCCTTTCCAAGTGCTCCTTTTTTAAAGAATGTGGATCATAAAATAATTATTTAATAGATCTGTTGACAGAAAGTGTTCACATTAGCAAATGCATTTTATTTTATAAAAGCAATGCTGCAACACAGCTGGAAAACAGATGTCAAATGAAATAAGCAACTATGAAAAGCAAAGCATAAAAATATCATTCAGTAGTCATGTGACATTTCATAAGTTAGTAGCTCTCAACTCTCGTAGAAAGACGCTTGTCGTAATCAGGTGTGCAGATGTACGAATATTTCTCATCAATTCATAAGCATTTCAGTAATTAGCACAAAGTGCGAGTAATCATATGTTTTCAAGTAACGAGGGTGTCGCATTAGCGATGAAAGGCACACCCTAATGGCTTGTTCTCCAGGTGTTTGACACGTCCCACGTCCCCTTTTTTTTCTACCTGTGCCGCTGAAAAGGGCTCGCAATAATGGCTTTTTCTCCAGGCGTCTGACACAGCTGGGTGCCCGCGACGCATTACGTGCAGGTGGTCACTTAACTTTCTTACGGAAATATTTACCACTACAGTGACAGCCTCACATAAAAATATTTCACAGGTCAAGAATTAGCGTTGCAAATCTGTAGAAACAAAATGCTATTGATATAACAGTGTCCAAAAAAAATTTTCGTCTGCATTGTAATACATTCACGAATATACACACACATTTCATAACTCTTAAAGTACGTTTCTTGGTTTCCAACATCCTTTTTCACAAGTCAAGAGTCCCTACCCACTATTCATTACTCCTTGCCTTATTACACATATACGTATCCATCGACACTCGTCAATATTTCGTCATTATAAATATGAAGCATAATCAAATAACTCATATAGCCTCAGCCTATTAATCGTAAACATACCTCAGCAGCATAATACACATCGTCGTCGTAAAAAATAACATCATAACACCTCAGTCAAATCTCAAAATCGTCGTAGCTTCCTCCAATAATTAAAAAAAATTCTCTGCTCATGTCAAAAGTGTCATCTGCCTCAAACGTACTTTAAAAATCATGATCTCATACCAAATACATCATTCAAAGCTCTCATAGTATCACAATGATTCCGAAAAAATATGAACAGTTTACAAAGTACAGACAAAATACAGTTTCATAAGTGTGAAGTTATCCAACTGTGTAATTGCGTAAACATGTGTCACTGATGTAATAAAAAAAATGTTTATCTCTCAGTTAAATGATCAGATAGCTGTGTAATTCTGTGTTTTAGAGAAATATGGTACCGATGTATAAAGTTGTATAAGCAAATACCATATTAGCTAGGGTTCCTTGTGGTTGCCACACACATGGTACACAAAGTAGGCGTGTACCCCCCTGAGGATTAATGTAATTATACCCTCAGGTGTTACAGATTACACCAATGAAATGAAATATATCACGGAAAACTTTCCTTGTAATTCAAAAATCTTTAAAAATAAATGTTCTAAGTATAAAATTGATCACTGAAATGCGTGTCCTGTAGCGCTAAATGTGCATCTTGTTGTAAGATAATCTCTGTGGAAGTGTCGTAGTTATTTTCCTCCGAAAGCTAAGTTCTGCAGAAGCCAATGTACTTACCTCATGCTAAACAAAAGTGAAATGCTTTGCGTATAAATGTCTTAGTTATTACGCTTATTGCCGTGATGAGGAAAGTACTGTGCTGTAACGTAATGTTGTGCCACGAAAAAGGGTGTCTCATTGTTGCTATACCACAAAAGTTACTACTAAAACATGTTTTTTTTTCCAGAAGAATTCAGAAAACTGTGCAGATATAAAACAGATACACCGCAAAAGCAACATTGTAAATTGTCACTCATTAGTAGCGTCGTGATAAAAATCGTGTAGCTGTCACATAAACTAACCTCTGTGTCATCTGGTATCTCTCAGAAAGCACTTTAAATTCAGAATGTATTTTCAAATAAACCAAAATGTTGCATTAAAATCTCATTAGCAGTACTGGTAAATGTTCTAAGTATGTGAGCCTTATAGTCGTTACGTAATCGTGCAACAAACAAGCAAGAATGTACACACACAATAACACTGTGACGTCTGTTTACTATAACAATGCATTCGTCATTTCTGTTTAAATAAGTTATCTTGGTACTTGACTGGATATTTCACTTCAAACATTGTTACATGTTAACAGATTCTAAGTCTGACAAAGCATACTAGCAACGTAAAGTGAAAAGTTATATGGCAAAGACAAAGGTAAAAAGCAGATTATCTCTCAATAAACGGTTTTACATGTGAAATGTGGTGTAAACCTTTACTCTTCCTAGTACGCAGACTTTCAACTGCAAAGCAATTGTCATGTTTTACACGTCGGTAAGGAATGCTAAATCTTTTCTCAAGGTTAGCGTCTATGTTATTTTTCTCTGAGTCAGCCGGCGCACGCGGCTGCCTGCGGTGCGAGTCATTGTCTGTCTCTTTGTTGGCGCGCGTTGTTATTGGGATTAGGAGACCTAACTTCTACAAATTCGCCTTGCCGAGAGGGCCCTGCTCTGTTTGAATCCCGCCAGTTCTGATGGAATTCAGGTCTGTCGTTATGTCGGTAGTTTATATAGTTTCTTGTTTGTCGGTCATGTGGTGGAGAATTTCTCCCTGAATCGTAACTCTGCGCCGAACTGTTGCGTCTGAAATTATTCTGCCTCCCTTGATAATAATTGTTTTGGTTACCATATTGTCTATTTCTATGGTTATCTCTGTCATATTCATTACTACGGAAATGCGATCTTTCTCTGTAACTATTACTCTGCCAATGGTTGTCATATGGGTGGTGTCTGTTTTGGTCACGATTTGCGTTGTAAGAATAGGCTTGTCGTGGCCAGTTATCGTTTCTGTCGTCATGGAATTGTGACGGATGTGACCTGTAGTGATTGTTTTCCTGTTTTCGCATCCTGCGACGGTCTGTGTCAATTTGTAATTCTTGTAGGAGTCCCTGAAAAGCTTCAATGTCGTCTTTGCAACGTCCTGCTAAAATAATGTGTCGTAAATGTTCAGGTAATTTGATTAAGCAAATGCGGATGAGTTCTGAGGGGCTGTATGGGTTTGACAGGTACTGATTCTTGTGCAACATGTCTTCAAAATATTTCACAAGACTGGAGAATTCAGATTGTTCGAAATGTTTCATCATTATGATGCCATGTTTTACGCGGTCTTGTGTGGCTTGAGACCAATATGCTGAGAGGAAGGCATGGTAAAACTCTCCTTCACTGTGGCAATCGTGAATTACCGATCGCATTCTTACAGCTGGTTCATTCTCTAAGTAGCCACACATAAATTCTAATCTGTGTTCCAACGACCAGTTGGGAGGAAAACAATGAGAGAATTGATGGAGCCATGCTTGTGGATGAATGTCGTTGCCAGAATTCTTAAATGTTTTGAATTTACGTGTAGTAATGAACAGCTTATAGTCAAAATCATCATGTCGGCGAGTCGCATATCGGTCATTGTTAGGTCGTGTCGGCCGTTCCCTCTCAAAATTCGGTGCACATTCCCAATTTCTTTCATTACTTCCGAAATGCCCTGTGTTATTTTGTGTCTGTTCCGTATTTGTATGTCCCTCTTCCCGTATTGGGGCGCGAGTGTCCTCTGAAATACGTAATTCTTGTACTACTTGTGCCAACTGATCTTGCACTTCCCGGATTTCTCTTTGGTGTTGTGTATTAATTTGATTCTGATTTTGTTTGAATTTTCTTATTTGTTCATACTCTTCTGTGTCAGTGAAGGCTACGGGTCTTGTGTCATTCAGATCATCATCTACCTTTGTAGATAAGTTAGTGAACTGATCTGAAAGTTCGGCTACTTTATCCGATAGTGAAATCATTTCCTCTCTATGTTTTTCTGAACCAAGTTTCAGAGTGTCCATTTGTGTTGCAATCGTGTCTACTGTGTCTTTTAAGTTTTCTTGACTTTTTGCAAGTTGCGTAACCGAATCGGTAGATGCAACTGCGTCAATTTTAGCTTGCAAGGTGTTGTGATTTTCATGAACAATAGTTTGCAGTTCTTTTATGGCTGCTTCGTAATTCTGTAATGCATTTTCATGACGCGAAAAAATAGGTTGGAAATGCTCACAAATTTGTGTTTTTACGTCATTACAGACTTTTTGACATTTCGATTCAATGTGATGTAACTCAGCAGTTAAATCCTCACGTGTTCGTTCAAGAGTTTGCTCCAATGAGTCTAACTTTTTAAGATTTTGTTCCATTGTGTCTAACTTTTGAAGCTTTTGCTGTGTTTGTCTCTGATTTTGTTCCATTGTGTCTAACTTTTCAAGCTTTTGCTGTGTTTGTCTCTGATTTTGTTCCATTTGTTGCATTAATTGCAATAATAATGTATTAGTGTCTGGAATCTGTTTCTCTACGCTTTTCGGCAGTGCATTTGCACCGACAACATTCACATTTTGACAAGCAGAAAATGTGTCTTGACTTATTTGAGAAAACGGTGATGACCCAAAACCTGAATCTACAGTATTTGCGAAATTGTGTCCTGTCATTTCGGATTCCTGAGGCGAGCTGTTGCCGACCGATCGATCGATAATGCTTCCCTCTTCACTAATTGTTTCACTGTCCGTGCCATTGTTTGCCGCCCGCTCCATTTCCCTATGCACGATTACCAAATTACTACTTTGAACATCAGTTAATTCATTACTCTGCGGCGCTAACACACTGCCTTCGTCTTCACTGTCATTTCTCAGTTTACTTTGGAGCCTAGTATTACGTTTTTCACACGCCATTATTGTCACAGTATTTCACACGACAACACAGAAAAACACAATTTGAAGAGCAAAATAAAATAACGTAGCAATGGAAATAATGTCTAGTTAATTGCAGCTGCGAAATACTTGGTGCAAATCTACATGCATGCCACAACTGTTTTACTCTACAACAATGAAAAACTACAACTACAAAGGAGATTCTCTCTACAATTACGCGCTAGCAATAAACAAAAGCTACACTAAATACACAAACTACAAGAAAAAATCAGAAGATTCCAGTGAGGTATCCTAGGCTAAGGGTCGACATATGAAACTTCCCCTTAGAACAATTCTACAAGACTGTGCTTAACCTGACACACAATATTTTGTTAGCGCAACGCAATCTGACTATCAAAGATCCCTACAAAAGAATGGCCCTGACTAACATTAATCTATACCTTTCACAAATCACTAAATCACTTACCTCACAATAATCTTCGTTTCTCCCACTACTGCAATACAGCAAGCGCCACTACTGCCAGCTAAATAAAAGATTCAAACTACTAAAGGCACTAACTACTGATAGGGATAGTTAGCAAATGAAAGATATTAATAGAGAACAAACAATGTATTTACCTTAATATCATCACAAGTCATAATATATATATCAGTTCATGACAAATTGCAAACCTCCGCCATCTCTCTCCCCACATCCACCACTGCTGGCGGCTCACCTCCAACTGCGCAACGCTACGCGCTGTTCACAGCCAGCTGCCGCTGCCCAACACTACAATGGCAGACAACAATGCAAACTAGCCACAGACTGCACACAGCACAGCCAGTGATTTTCATATTGAGCGCTACGTAACGTTGCCAATAAGAAAACATAAACAGCCTACTTACATAGAGAAAACATAAACAGCCTACTTACATTGTAAACTTCAATAAACTGACAGTGCAACATAGCCGCTGAGGGAGGGTAAACTTTCTGGAAACCCAACCCTACAAATAAGCACCTGTTCGTTTACGAGGAAGTTAATATTCAGCTAACTTAAAGATGGATCCAGACGAATGGTTAAAGTTGGACGCATCCACACTAGTAGTCACGTCACGTCACTCCACAAGCAACGTTTCTCGTGAACAAAGTTTTGACAGATGACGTCATCTTCCATTGTTGATCATTTCCTCCTGATACGCAGCGGTGCTGTCATCCTCCATGATTCGTTTCGTCGTGCATACAGTAGATCATGGTTTTTGTGATTGATATCAGTTGTTATGGTTCAAATGGCTCTGAGAACTATGGGACTTCTTAGGTCATCAGTCCCCTAGAACTTAGAACTACTTAAACCTAACTAACCTAAGGACATCATACACATCCATGCCCGAGGCAGGATTCGAACCTGCGATCGTAGCGGTCGGGCGGTTCCAGACTGCAGCGCCTAGAACCGCTCGGCCGGCATATCAGTTGTTATTCTGCGCCTTTGTTCTTTGGTCTTCATTATTCACTTTTTTATTTGTTAAGACTGAAAATTGTTGATGGCAGCCATTTGAGCTCAGATCATGTGACTTGAATTGACTTGACCTGGCGTAACGTCACGTGATGTGATGGACAGTGTGAATGCCCCCGCGCGGCGGTGCTGTGATGTGGCGGTTCCTTGATGGCCAGTATGAATTGGCCTTTAATCTTCGAACAGCATATGACCAGTGTGCAACCACCATTGCATCTAATTTGCTGCATAACTTAATAACAACGGGAACTTCCATCTTGAGGCCTCTTCTAAGGCTACATTTACGGCCATCACCAACTTCACTGCCAAGGTGTGGGTACGCCATCTCACCTGGGATCCATATAGGAATATCTTGCGAAAGATGTTGAAAGGTATCATGTACAGAATATTTGTTCTTGTTATTTAACGGACTCATTGGATTCTGTTAACCTCGTTCCCTGATGGTGGACGACCTTTGTGACAATGGGCGTTGATCTGCATGTGTTTATTTTGAGGGAGCTCCAGCACTTACTTATCGGTTACTATTTGCCCCTTAAGCTATCCACAGCATTATGTTGATAAAATCTAATATTAAAAGCAAGAAGGTAAAATCGTAATGAGACAGCGGAAAGTAGAAAAGGAATAAAATATTGAAAATGTGATTTGGCTCCATTATTAGCTACCGCACGTCAGTTCTTCACTAATTTTGATTGACAGCCCTGTCGAGGGTACTCTGCGTCCAGTTTCCACTTCCCACAAGGTAAATGGACCCCGTGGCAGTGTACTGTGGTATTTGCTATTTATCTGTCTGTGTTATAAATTAGACACTGGAGAATCATTTCCCGCTTCAAACACGGTTTCGGGTCGAAAGACAAACTGACGGTTCAGTGGACCTTATTCCCACCTTTCCTCTAAAGAACATCATATCATTTTGCTTTGGGCAGACATTAACAGTTCAGTGCGTTCTGTTTTTATGTCTCTGAAAAATCTGTGGGTACTGAGATCAAACACCAAATGTCATCTTACCATACAGGGCAGACAGAACTGACCAGTCGCTACCGTCTCCCTTCTACCGTTCAGATTTCATAAACTGGACATTCAGGTACGACACGATTAGATGTGCCTTTGATTGCACAGTGTCATCTCTATAAGTGAATTTCTTTAACTCAACACAAATATTCTGTGTAGGAGCCATATCCTGAGAAATGATGGAAACGAACTGGTGGCTGGTTCAATGAGGGTCGTTTGTTTACTCTGTCTTAAATTTGAAAAGAGGCAATATGTTCTCCTACCAGTAATAGCGGTTCTCATCTCTCTTACCATGAAACTATAATACAGTCTCTGTTGGATGTACGAGGCTCTGTTCAACTTACAAATACATCACTTACTTTACACGACTCGCACTTCTTCATTGAGTGTAACGCTGCGCCTTAATTGATACGGAGATCCACTGGCAAGACACCAACACAATTTGCAGGACGTTCATTAAAACAACACCAAGAAGGGTAACGAACAACAAAATTTTACTGTGTATACAGTTTAACGAGAAGAATATGCACTGTAAAATCACATGAACGTGGTCACCGGTCAAAAACATGAATATTCATCTTTTGCAGTGCGGACCGTAGCGAGACGTGCAGAAAGACAGTCTGGTTCTGGAAGGTGCCGACAGGGATGTGGAACCACGCCGGGTCTTGTTCCGTGGTCAGTTGCGCTAGGTTTCTCGGCTGACGATACGTGGCGCAAACAGCCCGATCGAGATGGTCCCACATATTCTCGACTGGGCTTTAATCCGGGGAGTATTTGGCCAGAGTAATATGGTAAACTCATCCTGGCGCTCTTCGAACCCCTACGAGCTGTGTGACGCGTTGCGTTGTCCTGCTGGTAGATGTCATCGTTCTGAAGAAAAATAATCTGCATATAGGGTTGACATTGTCGCCAAGGATAGATGCGTACTTGTGTTCATCCATTGCGTCACGGCCACGAAATAATACGAAAACATTTCCCAGACCGTAACGCTCCCTCCTTGTTTGCTTTCAGACGTTTCAGGTCATACGCGCCAACGGTCATCTGTCGGATGGAGCATAAAACGCGATACATCTGACAAGGTCACCTGTCACCACTCAGTGGACTCTAGTTGCGTTCCTCGGAGGCCTGCTGGCCGGCCGCTGTGGCCGAGCGCTTCTAGGCGCTTCAGTCCGGAACCGCGCTGTTGCTATGGTCGCAGGTTCGAATCCTGCCTCGGACATGGCTGTGTGTGATGTCCTTAGGTTAGTTAGGTTTAAGTAGTTCTAAGTCTAGGGCACTGATGAACTCAGATGTTAAGTCCCATAGTGCTTAAAACCATTTGAAACATTTTTTTGTGGAGGCCCATACGCAGCAACGTTCACTGGACCATCGCTGAGGGGACACTGTTGGTAGCCCCTTGGTTCCACTGGGCGGTCAGTTGCTCAACAGCTGCACGTCTATACGCCCGAAAACGTCTCCGCAGTCGTTTACCCTTATCATCTATGGCCCATGCTGCACCACAGTTGCTTCAGTCTCGATGGTGCCACTTCGTGTTTCACGAAACAGTTTAACCATGGTGATACTTGAAGAGTTTACAAGCTTAACTATTTCGGAAATGCTTCCTCTCTTGGCCCGAAAACTAGTTATTATGCTCTTATGGACATCAGATACGTCGTTCCGTTCCCGTATTTCGACAAAGACTGCAATGTTTTGCGCATACCTTCGACACGCTTTATATACCGTCTACTGCTAGTGCTGCCACCTCCCATCTGTCAGATGTTATTGCACGTTGACCTAAAACACAGGCAGCGCCCACAATGATGTGTCTTTACGGTGTATGATTAAATCTGAAAGTGTTTTGAGATTTATAGGAGGTGCAATTTAGAACACGTAACTGTCGTCTATAGCATCAGCAATGGCTATACCCCGGCTGACCATCGAATCGAACTGAGCTTGGGTGACAGTTGCCACTACGTCATTCCATGATGCTTCAACTTTAGGCGAGAGATCATCAATCACAGTGACTGGCGAGGGGGGCTTCCCACGCTCACGGCATCCTGCGATCAGATGTTTTCATTCGGTGAGAGATCTGGAAAAGGTGCTGGCCATGACAACAGTCCAAAACCCTCTGCATTATGGTGGGTACTTCAGTACACTACAAGCAACATGGGATCCTGCACTATCTTGTTGAAACGGAATAGCACAGGGACCTCCAGCAAACGGCAAAGCCATCAGCCTTAATCCGTCAGAAATAAAACACCTGCTGCCCATATTACTGGCTATGGCAACTGGTGGTGCAGCTTACTCAGTAGCAACCAATTCCATTACGAAAGCGGCTGAGCCGATGCGACGAAGACCAATTCAATCTGGCAATGTCGTTTTCCTCTGAGTCTCTAAAGTAATTTGGAACCAAATCATACTGATTAGACTTTTTGTCGAATTTCAATTGCTTCTTGAAATGTGGAGTTGAATGTGGGTCTTCTTGATTGTGTTGTAGGTCTGCGACGGAAATACTTGACGGGAAGTAATAATATTGTGAATATTTGAAGTCATTCTTTGTCAGCTGCTACTTCAATTTGTAAGTAGGCTGTTTAGGTTTTTATATTGGTAACGCCACGTAGCGCTCAGTATGAAAATCACTGGCTGTGCTGTGTGCAGTCTGTGGCTCGTTTGCATTGTTGTTGGCTATTGTAGTGTAGGGCAGTTGGCTGTTAACAGCGCGTAGCATTGCGCAGTTGGAGGTGAGCCGCCAGCAGTGGTAGATGTGGGGAGAGAGATGGCGGAGTTTTGAGAGTGGATGATCTGGACAGGGACAGTAAATTTGTAAGACTGGATGTCATGAACTGATATATATGTATTATGACTTTTGAACACTATTAAGGTAAATACATTGTTTGTTCTTTATCAAAATCTTTCATTTGCTAACTATGCATATCAGTAGTTAGTGACTTCAGTAGTTAGAATATTTTATTTAGCTGACAGTATTGGCGCTCGCTGTATTGCAGTAGTTTGTGTAACGAAGGTTTTTGTGACGTAAGTGATTGACGACAGGTATAGGTTATTGTCAGTCAGGGCCATTCTTTTGTAGGGATTATTAAAAGTTAGATTGCGTTGCGCTAAAAATATTGTGTGTCAGTTTAAGCACAGTCATGTATAATTTTTCTAGAGGGACGTTTCATATGTCGACCCAGCCAGGTCACCTCACTGGAATCTTCTGATTTTTTCTTGTAGTTTGTTTATTGCTATCGCGTAATTGTAGAGAGAATCTCCTTTGTAGATGCAGTCTTTCATTGTTGTACAGTAAAACAGTTGTGGCATGTAGGTTGATTTGCACCAAGTACACTGCTGGCCACCGTAAATGCAACACCAAGAAAGACAAGAGGCAGCACAACAAAATTTATTTTGTAGATAACATGTTGACCAAGTATCAAATGATTACGTTTACAGACGTCTGTGACATGTGGTTCCTGCCAGAATCAGTAGCCAGAGTAGCCGCCATTGTTGGAGATCACCGCTGCCACACGTCTCGGCATTGAGTCAAAGAGACGTTGGATGTGTTCCTGGGGTACAGCAGCCCAAGCAGCTTCCACACGTTGCCAAAGATCATCTGGTGTGGCAGCTGGGGATGTAATCTGGGTCACTCGTTGAGCAACCATGGACCACATGTTTTATATGGGCGAAAGATCCGGAGAGCGAGCCGTCCAGGGAAGCAATTCAATCTGGTTATTGACGAAGAACCTTTGGATAATGCGTGCCACGTGTGGTCGCGCATTATCCTGTTGAAAAATAGCTGTGGCCGAACCCTGAAGGTAAGGAAGGACAACTGGCTCCAGCACCTCGGACATGTAGCGCCGGCTATTTAAAGTACCGGCAATGCGTACTAGAGGCGTGCGAGAGTAATATCCAATACCGCCCCATACCATAATACCCGGTGCAAGACCAGTGTGGCGGCGCATAATGCAGCTGTCCAGCATCCTCTCTCCACGGTGTCTCCACACTGGCTGTGCTGTGTGCAGTCTGTGGCTCGTTTGCATTGTTGTTGACTATTGTAGTGTTGGGCAGTTGCTGGCCGCTGGTGGCCGAACGGTTCTAGGCGCTTCAGTCTGGAACCGCGCGACCGCTACGGTCGCAGGTTCGAATCCTGCCTCGGGCATGGATGTGTGTGATGTCCTTAGGTTAGTTAGGTTTAAGTAGTTCTAAGTTCTGAAGTCCCATCGCGCTCAGAGGCATTTCAACCATTTTGTTGGGCAGTTGGCTGTTAACGGCGCGTAGCACTGCGCAGTTGGAGGTGAGCCGCCAGCAGTGGTGGATGTGGGGAGAGATATGGCGGAGTTTTGAGAGTGGATGATCTGGACAGAGACAGTAAATTTGTAAGACTGGATGTCATGAACTGATGTATATGTATTATGACTTTTGAGCACTATTAAGGTAAATACATTGTTTGTTCTTTATCAACATTTCATTTGCTAACTATGCCTATCAGTAGTTAGTGACTTCAGTAGTTAGAATCTTTTATTTAGCTGGCAGTATTGGCGCTCGCTATATTGCAGTAGTTTGTGTAACGAAGGTTTTTGTGAGTGAAGTCATTGACGAAAGGTATAGGTTATTGTCACTCAGGGCCATTGTTTTGTAGGGATTATTAAAAGACTGATTGCGTTGCGCTAAAAATATTGTGTGTCAATTTAGTGATGATCAGAATAAGTAAAGTGAGAAATGTCTGAATACGTTCGGTTATGCTCAGCTGTTTGAAGATCAAATAACATAAGATGTTTATCAGCACAGTAATTCATTAATTTTTCCAAGGGATGTTACAAATTATGTTTATAACGTAGATGAGAACAAATGTTATCCACCAAAGTAGAACATATCCTCAGTTCGCCCTAAAATCAAAGATAATAAAAAGCTATATGAACCAGTCCATAACATGGACTACATTTTTCTAGTCTAGAACATTACCGAAAAACTTCTAAAACCTTGTGGACATGATAGTTCATTCTTTTCCCCGACATCCCTGGAACATTATTAGCAATAACATATGCTGTCCCCGACTATTATCAACATTCAGTGCTTTTTATGCGGAATGGTGAAAACTGTAGCATTCACGAAGAAAGCAAACAGTTTTACATTTTACTGGCAATTACTTTCAAATATGGCAAAACAAGACCAGGTTATTAATTCTGTTTTTTCTCCAAAACCATTAAATACAAAAAAATGCTACCATTTGCTTGCGCATACTACAGGGTTAAGAATCATGTGCCTCGATTCATAGTGCATGCGATAGCTATACACAAAACAGAAAATCTAGCAAAATGGCTCTTTTGAAACTGCTCCCTGTATAATGTTCCATCCCTTTCAGGACTCAAAATCCAAAACAATAAAATAGGAGTAACATCACATATTTGCCAGGAAACAACGCAAGTTACAGTTTTTCTATTGTATAGTACAATGAAGCGCCAAAGAAACTGTTATAGGCATGCGTATTCAAATACAGAGATACGTAAACAGGCAGAATATGGCGCTGCCGTCGGCAAAGCCTATATAATGGTTCAAATGGCTCTGAGCACTATGGGACTCAACTTCTGAGGTCATCAGTCCCCTAGAACTGAGAACTACTTAAACGTAACTAACCTAAGGACATCACACACATCCATGCCCGAGACAGGATTCTAACCTGCGACTGTAGCGGTCTCGCGGTTCCAGACTATAGCGCCTAGAACCGCACGGCCACTCCGGCCGGCAAAGCCTATATAAGACAACTAATGTCTGGCGCAGTTGTTAAATCGGTTACTGCTGTGGCAGGTTATCAAGATTTTAGTGAGTTTAAACGTGGTGTTATAATCGGCACACGAGCGATGGGACACTGCATCGTCGAGGAAGCAATGAAGTGGGGACTTTCCCGTACGACCATTTCATGAGTGTACCGTGAATATCAAGAATCCGGTAAAACATAAAATCTCCTACATCGCTGCGGCCGGAAAAAGATCCTGCTAGAACGAGACTAACGACGACTCAAGAGAATCGTTCAACGTGACAGAAGCGCAACTCTTCCGCAGATTGCTGCAGACTTCAGTGCTGGGTCATTAACAAGTGTCAGCGTACAAACCATTCAACGAAACGTCATCGATATGGGCTTTTGGAGCCGAAGGCCCACTATTGTACCCTTGATGACTGTACGACAAAGAGCATTACGCCTCACCTGGGCCTGTCAACATCAACATTGGACTGTTGATGACTGGAAACATGTTGACTGTTCGGACAAGTCTCGTTTCAAACTGTATCGAGCGGATGAACGTGAACGGGTATGGAGACAACCTCCTGAATCTATGGGCCCCGCATGTAAGCAGGAGACTATTCAAGCTGATGGAGGCACTGTAATGGTGTGAGACGTGTGCAGTTGGAGTGATATGGGACCCCTGATACGTCTAGATACCACTCTGACAGGTGACACCCACGTACACATCGTGTCTGATCACCTGCATCCGTTCATCTCCATTGTGTAAATCGACGGGCTTGGGCAATTCCAGTACGACAATGCGACACCTCACACGTCCAGAATTGCTATAGAGAGGCTCCAGGAACACTCTTCTGAGTTTAAACATTTCCGCTGACCACCAGATTTCCCAGAAATGTACATTACTGAGCATATCTGGGATGCCTTTCAACGTGCTGTTCAGAAGAGATGTCCACCCCCATGTAGTCTTACGGATTCCCTGCAGGATTCCTGGTGTCATTTCCCTCCAACACTACGTCAGAGATTTGTAGAGTCCATACCACATCGTGTTGCGACACTTCTGCGTGCTCGCAGGAGCCCTACACGATATTAGGTAGGTGTACCAGTTTCTCTGACTCTTCAGTGTATAATGCATTATCATCTTCTTCCTTAAAATGGTAGTTGGTGAAGTGAACCATCAGTGAAAAACTTCTAGAAATATCTGTTGCTCAAAGTCGTGTTTGTGCACACTGTTTCTTGAATATTATTTATGATAGCAGATGTTTCCCCGAAGTTGCAGACACAACTGTCGTCAAAATTCAGAGTGTTTTACTTGGAATATGGTTACTTAATACCGCAAAATTGTAATATATGTTAAGTAAATAAACCGTTTTACATTTTGCCCACAGTTTCTTGAACAGTGCTAGGGGACAGATTGATTAGGAATGGCGTGTGCTGTCGGATTTGCCTACTAACCGCAACATTTCTTTCAAACCACACTTTCAATATCCAAGATGCTCTAACTGCTTATTCACAGCTTCCAGTGTTAGAAGTAAGATTAATTACTACTTCAGTTATCTTGAGAAAATACAAAATTTTGAAAATGTGATTTTGTTGCACATATAATTTGAAATGACACTCGATAAACACATTACAAACTTAAGACTCAATAAAAACATTAAAGGATTAAGATTAGAAACCAACAACATTCTTTGAAATTTCACTAAAAGTCAGTTACTCTGAATACAAATTAACAATACTTATTTAATTAATGAAGCAATTCAACAGACTATTGTCATACTCTGTAAGCATCATGGACTTCCAGATTGCACTTTTAACAACTACCGTCTTCTGGCAGAAATTTAAGGACACTAGCATAAGAAAGGTTAATTTAATTTCTCTTAAATTTCTTATAAGATACACGGAAAAAATCGAAACACAAAAAAATAATTAATGTAGGGTAGGGCTTCCCAACAAAATTTTCTCGAGGACCCCCTCATTGAGCATGATTGGAATCTTATCGTATCACAGTATCAAGTACCTAAAAAAACCAAATTAAGAGTCTTTTTATACGCTTTCGATTTTTGGTACTTAGAAAAAACATTGACATATTCATTATTGAAAAAATATTGAGCTTAAAACTTTTTCAATTTAGCCATCATTGTTATTGGTAAATTTTTGATATTTGCTCAAAATCTTTGTCTTAAAATCTGGGTGTTTAGTATAACAAACTCTTTAAAAGAAAATAATGCCCGATTGTCATCTGAAATGCGAGTTTCTGTATAAAGTGATTGTTAGTTGTCAGCTGCAAAGAGGCACCGCGCGCAGTCTAATGGCATACAGCAGAACTATTGGCCTCTTTGTAATTCTAGTTTTGCGCTAGAGTGTGCTAGTGTCAGTTGGCTCTAGGAAGACGCTAGACGCGAAAGCTCTGCTCATGCAGGAAGCGGCCAACACAAAAAATCTGTTATCATACGAAATATACTTAACATATTTTTTATTCTAGTAGCATCTTGCGGACCTCTCTGGCATATCTCCCAGACCCCTGGGGGTCCGCGGACCACCTGTTGGGAACCACTGACGTAGAGTAAAGAAATTCCGAGAATATATTTGTCTAGATAACATTTTTAAGTGATCAACATTGCAAAATCAGAGGTTAATGTAGGTGTAAGTAGGCTGTTTATGTTTTCTTATTGGCAACGTTACGTAGCGCTCTGTATGAAAATCACTGGCTGTGCTGTGTGCAGTCTGTGGCTAGTTTGCATTGTTGTCTGCCATTGTAGTGTTGGGCAGCGGCAGTTGGCTGTTAACAGCGCGTAGCGTTGCGCAGTTGGAGGTGAGCCGCCAGCAGTGGTGGATGTGGGGAGAGAGATTGCGGAGTTTTGAAATTTGTAAGACTGGATGTCATGAACTGCTATATATATTATGACTTTTGAACAATATTAAGGTAAATACATTGTTTGTTCTCTATTAAAATCTTTCATTTGCTAATTATGCCTATCAGTAGTTAGTGCCTTCCGTAGTTTGAATCTTTTATTTAGCTGGCAGTAGTGGCGCTCGCTGTATTGCAGTAGCTTGAGTAACGAAGATTTTTGTGAGGTAAGTGATTTGTGAAAGGTATAGTTTAATGTTAGTCAGGGCCATTTTTTTTTCTAGGGATTATTGAAAGTCAGATTGCGTTGCGCTAAAAATATTGTGTGTCAGTATAAGCACAGTCATATATAATTGTTCAAAGGGGACGTTTCATAGGTGCAAAATAAGCCATTGCAGATCTGAAATGCTAGTACATTAATAACCGGAATAGCTTCCAGAACGTTGACTGCAAGCATGGAAACGCGCATATATTGTGTTGTACAGGTGCCGGATATCAGTTTGTGCAATGGAGTTCCATGCCTATTGCAACTGGTTGGTCAATACAGGGACCGTTAATACTAGCTCTGGATGACGCTGAAGATGTCGTTAAGTTATGTTCCATATGTGCTCGATTGGAGGCAGGGCTGGTGACAGAGCAAGCCAATGTCACAAGTCGACAGTCGGCAGAGCTCGTTGGTTTACAACAATTCTGTGTGGGCGAGCGTTATCCTGGTAAAAAAACACCCCCTGTACTGTTGTTCATGAGTGGCACCACATCAGGTCGAATCACCAGACTGACGTACTAATTTGCAGCCGAGGTGCATGGGATAACCACGAGAGTGCTCCTACTGTCATACGAAATCGCGCCCTAGACCATAGTTCCACGTGTAGGTCCAGCATGTCTTGCACGCAGACAGGTTGTTTGATGACGCTCGGTCGACTCCTTCTATCCAACACACAGTAATCACTGGCATCGAAACAGAACCAGCTTTCACCAGAAAACACAACAGAACTCCTCTCCGCACTCCAATGAGTTCTCGGTTGATGCTGCTGAAGTCATAAATAACGGTGATTTGAGGTCAGTGGAAAGCAAGCTACGGGATGTCTGGCACGGAGCTGTCCTTGGAGTAACCGATTTGGGACAATTTGTTGCGTCACTTTGGTGCCAACTGTTGTTCAAATTGCTGCTGCAGATGCAGTACGATGTGAAAGAGCCAAAGGCCGAACACAATGGTCCTCCGTCTCGGTAGTGCCATGTGGCCGTCCGGAGAGGCTCCTTTTACGACCGTACATTCTCGTGATCACCGCTGCCAGTTATCATGTACAGTGACTAGATTCCTGCCAAGTTTTTCTGGAATATCGCAGAAAAGACTATCAGCTTCTCGTAGCCCTATTACACGACCTCGTTTAAACTCAGTGATGTGCTGATAATGGCGTCTTTATCGCCTTAAAGGCATTCTTTACTAAAATCAACTCGCCACGTCCAATATCAAACGTAACTAACACTCACGACAGTTAAAGCGTGTATATAAGGCAAACCTGCTACTAGCGCCGCTTTTATACGGCTGGCGTGGAATTTGCGTACACGTCATCTTTCGGATGTAGAAACACGCCTACCAGCTTTCGTTTTATGTCGCACAGCTGCTCCTTGGTGTAGCGATTTTTGTTTTCCTCGGTGTAGAATTACCCTAGAATCTGCCCCATTGCCCAAGGTGACATACTATTTCTAAAAGTGATCAGATAATGATTACAAAAAGATTCGAACATCAAAAACACGTAAGAATAAACACGGCAAGAAAAGCAATAATGGGAATCTCTTCTGATGCGATAGGTAATGACAGTATCAGTATAACCGTGATAAAGAATGTTGCCGATATCTTAGTACCTGTCTTAACAGACATACTTAATTTTTTCCTAGTGAGCGGAATATACCCCACTGCATGGAAAAGAAGCATAATTCGACCCATCCCTAAGATCGAAAACCCGCAACTGCCTAGTGATTACCGACCAATTAGCATACTGCCTGCTGTTTCCAAAGCACTTGAATACATTGTTCATGATCAAATCACTAAACACCTGCATGAATTCAGCCTATATGACAAATTTCAATCCGGTTTCTATAAACATCACAGCACAAACACTGCTTTAATTAAAGTAGCTAATTACCTGAAATACGTCATCGACAGCCGAAAGGCAACAATATTGACACTACTAGACTTCAGCAAAGCTTTTGACACTGTTAACTTTGACATATTGCTCAGAAAAATGCAACTGCTTAATTTCTCAGATAGTGCAATGAGATGGTTTGAAAACTACTTAAGAGACATACAGCAATGTGTTGTCTGCCTAAATGAAAAATCTTCCTGGAACTGGAAACATGTCTCCTCGGGAGTGTCACAAGGATCAGTCTTAGGACCACTTTTGTTTTCTTTATATGTCAACAATATTTCGTCGGTTCTGTCCTCCTGTAAATATCATTTCTATGCCGACGACCTCCAGCTCTACCTAAGCGTCAGACCTGAAGATATGAACACTGCAATCGCTCAGATGAACAATCATCTGTCTTCAGTAGTGACTTGGGCGAAAAGCCTGGGGCTTAAACTAATTGCAAAAAAGACACAAATAATCTTAATAGCCCATCAGAAATGAATAAGTTCAGATTTCCGCGAACGGCTACCTCTTATTCTGCTCGACGGTATTCCAATACCATATCAGAAAATAGTTAAGAACTTGGGCGTAACTTTGGATGAGCACCTCAACTGGGCGGAGAACACAGTCGCAGTGTGCCAGAAGACGTCCGCTTGTCTCTATGCTCTCAAAAAGTTTCGGAACGTATTTCCACAAGACATGAAACGCCAGCCCGTGCAAGTACTCGTTCTACCGAATCTCCACTATTGTTATGTAATTCAACAAGGCATGAGTAGTGAAAACAAAAGACGGCTAGAACTAACCATGAATGCCTGTGTTCGTTACACCTGCAACATTCGCCGGTATGGTCATGTTAGTGCTTCATACTACCAGCTAGGGTGGCTGCCGCCGGACAAATTGCGTGACTACCACACTATATGTCTGCTTCACCGACTCTTCGTCGCATAAGCACCCCAGCACCTTGCTTCACAGGTTAAACACCTTTCATGCCATCATAACCGAAACACGAGGTCACTCTTATTTGGTATCCTAACTGTACCCATTCACAAAACAAAAATTTTTGCAAACTCCTTCTCAGTTGCCGCTGTCCGCCTCTAGAAAAGACTGTCCCTTACCTTGTGCAAAATTCAATCCCCTGCTGCTTTTAAGAAGTTGAAGCATTTCCTACTATCATCCTCATAAAGTTTTCCACAAAATTAATGTACAAGGCCAATCCTCTCCTCTGTCAAATAGCAAAGCTAGTGTCTCCTATCTTGCTTCTTTCTCTTCTTACTCTTCATCTATCTCTATTAGCCACACAATCTTCTTTTCCTTTATATTTCCTTAATTATGTTTCATAATGTCTCTATTCTTCTACTCCCTTCACCATCAGTCTCCTTCATACTCCCTGCTGCTCTGCTAGCACTCCTATCTGAAATCTGTCTCTTTCATAATGTCTAATTATAACATTACTTATCATCTACGAATATAAACTCTATATGTATGTATTTTTCCAATTTTGCCTTTGTAACTGTTTATTTCATTTTTGGTACCAGATTTAGTTTAACATGCCTACTAAAACATAGGAATGTAAAATAAGTAGAATGCCTGGTTAGATGTAAGAGAGGGCCTGATGACCATAATCTTGCCAGATTAAATAAATCAATAAATTAATAAATCTCGAAATGGATCAGATAATGATTTCCAATATTTGTAATATATATATACCGTATTTTCATCGGTGTGTATTATGAAACAAACATGGACAAAATGTGAGTTTCAGCTACACAGTTCTCGCCTGGGAACATTACATGAAGAACTCAATCGCGCACTATTCTTTTAACTACGGTTCCAACACGCTATCCATAGCAACCTAGTTCATGATCAGTTCAGTGCAACTGATTTTAAACAACTACCATTCCGCAAACAAAAATCAGTTAATTCATCTACAGTCGTAAAATCGTTCAGTTACATGTATTAGTAAGACACATACCGTGATGTTTATAGCTCGCATAGAAGTGGCGCAAGCAATTGCCTACAACAAAATGCTCTCTCCTCGAAGCCGTATAGCCACACAGTAACGACATACGTAGAGCACTCCGTTTCGCTGCAAACGGCCATCTTTAGCCAGCCCGACTACGGAAACAAATCACAAGCTCTTCCTGATCCGCAGCACTGACACCGTCAACAGCTCGGCCATGTGCTTGTTGATTTCGATGATGTTAGTGCAATTTATAGCTGCCTTCCTCATACTAGCATCGTTAACATCGTTACTGTTTACCAAGCTGTAGCCGTACACTCGGCCATCACCGATTGATCATGTCCACTTCCTCGTCACACTTGCCAACTTTCTGTCTCCGCACGCATGTGCTTTATACTTTTCAGTAATAGGCGAACTCAAGCAACCCTGAGATAACATCTTGATACCGTACTCTGGAGGATGCAACTCATTGAGCCGTTGATAGTCGTACCTCAGTTACTTTCAGATATAGCAAGAAAATAATACGTTTCTGTTTTCGGTATGAAAATGGCTGTAGCATGAAATCTCTCCAGAAAAAAATGTCAAAAGGCGAAATAAAGTCAACTATACCGTTATGCCAGCAACTTTTTGTGACTACAACAAGGTCAACACACATATATTTAAGCACATACTGCTCACAATAGCTGCATCATAACGAAAACAGGAAATCTAGTAAAATAAAAATATAATATCCTTTCAAACAGCTCACAGTATAATGTTTCACCGTTTAAAGCCGCTATAGGCATGGAAAACGAACTAATATTGGTGCTGGTATAAATTTACCAACACTATTGGACGAGAATGATGTTATGTTCTGCCCATGCTTGCGGTAAGAAGCTCTCTGATTGGTTTATTTCCAAGAACTAGGCGAGGTTGAATGATGGAGGAATAGGAGAGTGGTTGGAGAGGTGTGAGGAGAGGGAGAGCGGAAGGGCTTGGGTGGGGTCGAGGGGGCTGACGGTAGTCGGGAAGGTCAAGGTCAAGTTCGAAGGTCATACTTAGTCCAAAGCTGTTATGGCATTCCTACTGACATAAAAGTAACTCTGAACGTACCTGAACGGACTGCTATAGGGCCATTACTAGTCAATAGTCATTTGTATAATTACTTAGTGGATAATGTTAGAAAGATCATAATGCTTTCCGGGGATGATGATGTATACAGAGACGTCGCAAGGCTAGGAAACTGTAAGTAAATGGAGGGAGACCAATACTGGATTAACACTCGACCTGTAGATCGACATGTAGCACTTAGTATAAACTAATGTAACTTACTGGGCACAAATATATGACTGCTGAACAATCCAGTGCTATCCGTTAAATATATGGTAATATGCCTACCGAGATATTTATAGGAACGACACCATGAAACTACTTGTAGGAAAGGAAGATGCCAGACTGACATTCATTGGTAGAATCGTCAAGACGTGTAGGCCACCACGAAGAGGTGGCTTACAATACACTCGTTCAATCGGTACAGTATTGTTCCTCAGTCTGTAAATACTACCAAGTAGAATTGATAGAGGAAATAAAGGAGGTCTAAAGAAGAACAGCGCGCTTCGTCCTGGATTCGTTTAGCAAGCGCGAAATAGCCACTGAGATGCTCATCCAGCTACAGTGACAGACGCTACAAGAGAGGAGTTTTTGCATTACGTTTACTGCCAAAATTTTGAGAGTGTACTTTCCTTGAAAAATCAACGAACATATTGCCTTTTCCCACATATATTTCGTCAAAATATCATGACGGTAAAATTGAGAAATTCCTGCTGATACGGGTGTCTACCAGCAGGTGTTCTTCCCCATTGCCATTCGCGACTGGAATGGGAAAGGAGGGTAGTGGAGAGGGTGTAGTCACAACCATACCAGGAGCGCCCTTCGTTAGGAAAGGAGGCAGGGGCAATGTCTGGAAGTAGTGTAGATGTACCAGTTTCTCCTGAGCAAAACCGTAGAACTGCATGCTTTATCCACACCGTTGATGGCTTTTCTTCCATCGTACTTAGTATGTGTGCCCATACACTCGCTTAGCAGCCCTCCATAGTTGCTAGTACTGCCTCCTGATAGAAGTGAATACTTTCTGGATTTTTGGCCGAACCACTCGTATGTAATAGAAGCAATTTCGTTCTAATATTCAAATCCTGCTATGTTTATAACGATATGAAAGTATGATTTCTCATACACCTCTCCCCTTTCTATCAGGAATTTTCCTTGGGGAGTCATCCACTGAGGAGTTCGCTCAATGTGGGAGCAATGGTTGATCCTAAATATTTCAATATCTTGCCAGGAATGCTGTCTGGGCTGTTGCCACATGGTTTCTCAGTGTACTTAAGGTCTCTAGAACCTCTTGCGGGTCAATTGGATTAACAAGCAAGTCGATTGATAAATTCCTTCAACATATGATAATTGGCGCTATCTTCTTCTTCTTCTTCTTCTTCTTCTTCGTCTCTGTCATCTATCAGTAGTACTGTCAATAGTGTCTTGTCCCACTCCTACTAGTTAGTGGTCTGTTGACCATTATCAACTAACGTAGAGATATGTGGATTACCTGAGCTTACGGTTCACGAATTTATAAGACGTGGCTTATATATTAATCTGCAATTGAATACAAAGAAATTGGTTCGATCTATTTACTTTTATTTTATATAATTTGATTCTGAAACTGTGTTTCAGCTTGGTAATTAGCAACTAATACTGTCTTCCTACCTTGAAAACGACTTATCGTCAGCTAAGTAGACATTGAGCACTTGGAAGTACTTTACGCAGATATGAATCTCCTACCACTGGCAGTTACATTAAATGCTTCAGTTAGACATTGTGGGACTTCTACGAACATCTACTCAGTGCTTTCTCTGGATTATATTGCTTCCAGAGTGATATTCACATGAGCTAACAGCTTCCAATATGTCCATTACAAAATTTTCCGGGAGCTGTTTTCAATAGCATTTCTGTCATTTTTCCCCTTGTTCAGAACAATATGAACCAGGTTGCAGTTATTTGTGGTCAGATCAATTAGGGGCGAGCCCACAAATATTTTGGTTCATTTGGAACAAACACCAGCACAGTCGTTACTTGTTAATTTTGGTTTATTTCTAAAGGGCTACCAGGACAAGCGGCAGATGTTAATCTCTAATGGAAATGGTAATAAAGTCTAACTAGGGTGCTGACGGGATGATACATTGTTTGTAAGATTTCTTGAATAAGAATAGGCCCGTTAATGGTTCTTTTGTTGACTGTGTACGTTTCTCGACATTCTTCAGAAATTAACGTCGAAACCAGAAGTACGTAAATGCGAGCTCTGGTTTCCCAGACGATGTTGTATTCCATTGTCATTTGTTCAGCCCATACAGACAATAACCAATATAATAATACCGACGCAACGTAATAGCTAAAGAGCCTCGTTTGTGGAAAAATGCAAGTTGCATGGCAGATCACATTTCCTGGCAAGTGTATAGTGTATACTTCCTTAGGCATCGAGCTGAGGAGAAATAAGAGGTCTTCAGCATTCAACGAGCCCAGCTTAAGTGTTAATAAAAGTGAAATGACGATGACGTAATTCGTGAACTGGAAGATGTGGCAACGCCTTAAGACACAAAACATTTGAACTAGAATGTCACTTCGTCATCACTTTTCCTATGGTCACTGTCATGGTACATTTTGCTACCCACCCCCAAAACTACCAATATTTATCACTGCCTCTGTAACCCTCCACAGTTCGCAAAACCAGCTCCAACAAAGACATCAATAAAAAATGCGATTCATACTCGCGGGGATTTTAGTGCATCGGAGTTCCGAACTATTTCATCAAAATCTAAGTAGATGAGTCAGGCAGCAGTAGCCGACCGCGACACACGCAGCAACAGGGAAGTAACCGCTTTTGTGTCATTTACGAGTTCCTAATCAGAAGCGAATTTTATTGTATCATCTGTGTGCTTTAATACTTTAGTTTCTTGAGTTTCTGCGTGTAAATTTAATATCTAATAGCCACAATTCTTTTGTTTTCGTTTTAGTCGGAAAGTAAACAGATTTTGTGACATATTACAAGTTCCTAATCAGGGGCAAATTATTTAGTTTCACCTGAGTGTTTCAGTAGTTAGGTTTCCGAGTATCTGTGTATTACTAGACTCAGTTCGGGCGTTTCCGTCAGGGTCTAGAGTAGAGTTGCGCAGCACATGCCGATAGTCCGTTTATTTGCATAGTTAAGTTTTCCACGGCCTTTAGTATGGACAGGGACTGCTATTGTTGTGTGCGGATGCGAGCCGAGTTGGTGACACTTCGCTCTCAGCTTCACGCTGTGATGGCTTCGGTTACACAGCTTGAGGTTGCAGTGAATGGGCACCACTGTTGTGGGCAGGCCGTGGGGATCCAACGTCCGAGTGCTTCGATCGGTCCTCACCGGTGGCCAACACAGTTACTGCTTACACTCACCTGTGGTCGAGTGGGAGGTCGCCCTGGGGCGAAGCAGGCGGCGAAAGACTTCCCAGGCGGCCGCACATAAGGCCTCCCCGGTTTGTGTGACAAACAGGTTCCAGGTTCTGTCTGTAGTTGACACTGTCGCTGAGCCAGATGCTGTCGCCTCTCCTGTTTCGGAGGAAACCACTCAGCCTGCAAGATCCGAGCAATCGCAGAGGGTGGGATTATTGGTAGTTGGGAGCTCCAACATTAAGCGCGTTATGGGGCCTGTTAGGGACTTGGCTGACAAGAAGGCTAAGAAAACCAATGTGCACGCCGTGTGCATACCGGGTGGAGCCGTTCCAGATGTGGAAAGGGTCCTCCCGGATGCCATGAAGAGCACAGGCTGCAGCCAACCGCAGGTGGTTGCTCACGTCGGTACCAATGATGTGTGTCACTTTGGATCAGAAGGGATTCTCTCTGGTTTCCAGCGGCTAACAGAAGTGTTAAAGGTTGCCAGTCTTGCTTGCAAGATGAAAGCAAAGCTGACCATTTGTAGTATAGTCGACAGGACCGATTGCGGACCTCTGGTACAGAGCCGAGGGCAGGATCTGAATCAGAGGCTCAGCGGGTTCCGCCACCGTGTAGGATGCAGATTCCTCGACTTGCGCCAAAGGGTGGTTGGGTTCGGGTTCCGCTGAATAGGTCAGGTGTCCACTATACGCAAAAGTCAGCTACTTGGGTAGCAGGGGCTGTGTGGACTGGGCGGTTTTTTAGGTTAGAGGGGCTCGGGAAAACACATGAAGGGCTTCAGTCACAAAGGATACAGGCCGAACACAGGAAGAACGTAGATACAGGAACCATGGTATAACAGTTGTAAATTGTCGTAGCTGTGTTGGGAAAGTACCAGAGCTCCAAGCGCTAATAGAAAGCACTGATGCTCAAATCGTTATAGGCACTGAATGGTGGCTGAAGCCGGATATAAGTTCAGCCGAAATTTTTGCGAAGAACCTAGCAGTGTTCCGAAGGGATAGGCGGTGGCGGTGGCGTGTTTGTTGCTGTCAGAAGTAGTTTACCTTGTCGCGAAATTAAGTAGATACTTCCTGTGAGTTAGTATGTACAAAGGTCATTGTTGGCAACCGGAATAAAATAATAATTGGATCCTTTTACCGACCTCCTGATTCAGATGATATAGTTGCTGAAAGATTCAAAGAAAACTTGAGTTTGATTTCAAACACGTGCCCGACTCATACGATAATAGTTGGTGGTGACTTGAATTTACCCTCGATATGTTGGCGAAAATATTTGTTTAATTCCGCAGGCACGCATAAAATATCATCCGAAATTGTGCTAAACGCATTCTCTAAAAATTATTTCGTGCAGTTAGTTCATGAGCCCACGCGAATAGTAAACGGTTGTGAAAACACACTTGATCTCTTAGCAACAATCTTGAGTTAATTACGAGCATCAAAAGCGATTCAGGGATTAGTGAACACAAAATTGTCGTAGCGAGATTGAATACTGTATCTACATCTACATCCATACTCCGCAAGCAACCTGATGGTGTGTGGCGGAGGGTACCTTGAGTACCTCTATGGGTTCTGCCTTCTATCCCAGTTTCGTATTGTTCGTGTAAAGAAGGATTGTCGGTATTCCTCTGTGTGGGCTCTAATCTCTCTGATTTCATCCTCATGGTCTCTTCGCAAGATATACGTAGGAGGGAGCAATATACTGCTTGACTCTTCGGTGAAGGTATGTTCTCGAAACTTCAACAAAAGTCCGTACCGAGCTACTGAGCGTCTCTCCTGCAGAGTCTTCCACTGGAGTTTATCTGTCATCTCCGTAACGCTTTCGCGATTACTAAATGATCCTATAACGAAGCGCGCTGCTCTCCGTTGGATCTTCTCCATCTCTTATATCAGCCCTATCTGGTACGGATCCCACACTGCTGAGCAGTATTCAAGCAGTGGGCGAACAAGCGTACTGTAACCTACTTCCTTTGTTTTCGGATTGCATTTGCTTAGGATTCTTCCAATGAATCTCAGTCTGGCATCTACTTTACCGACAATCAACTTTATATGCTCAATCCATTTTAAATCACTCCTAATGCGTACTCCCAGATAATTTATGGAATTAACTGCTTCCAGTTGCTGACCTGCTATATTGTAGCTAAATGATAAGGGATCTTCCTTTCTATGTATTCGCAGCACATTACACTTGTCTACATTGAAATTCAGTTGCCATTCCCTGCACCATGCGTCAATTCGCTGCAGATCCTTCTGCATTTCATTACAATTTTCCATTGTTACAACCTCTCGATATACCACAGCATCATCCGCAAAAAGCCTCAGTGAACTTCCGATGTCATCCACAAGGTCATTTATGTATATTGTGAATAGCAACGGTCCTACGACACTCCCCTGCGGCACACCTAAAATCACTCTTACTTCGGAAGACTTCTCTCCATTGAGAATGACATGCTTCACTCTGTTATCAAGGAACTCTTTAATCCAATCACACAATTGGTCTGATAGTCCATATGCTCTTACTTTGTTCATTAAACGACTGTGGGGAACTGTATCGAACGCCTTGCGGAAGTCAAGAAACACGGCATCTACCTGTGAACCCGTGTCTATGGCCCTCTGAGTCTCGTGGACGAATAGCGTGAGCTGGGTTTCACACGACCGTCTTTTTCGAAACCCATGCTGATTCCTACAGAGTAGATTTCTAGTCTCTAGAAAATTCATTATACTCGAACATAATACGTGTTCCAAAATTCTACAACTGATCGACGTTAGAGATATAGGTGTATAGTTCTGCACATCTGTTCGACGTCCCTTCTTGAAAACGGGGATGACCTGTGCCCTTTTCCAATCCTTTGGAACGCTACGCTCTTCTAGAGACCTACGGTACACCGCTGCAAGAAGGGGGGCAAGTTCCTTCGCGTACTCTGTGTAAAATCGAACTGGTATCCCATCAGGTTCAGCGGCCTTTCCTCTTTTGAGCGATTTTAATTGTTTCTCTATCCCTCTGTCGTCTATTTCGATATCTACCATTCTGTCATCTGTGCGACAATCTAGAGAAGGAACTACAGTGCAGTCTTCCTCTGTGAAACAGCTTTGGAAAAAGACATTTAGTATTTCGGCCTTTAGTCTGTCATCCTCTGTTTCAGTACCATTTTGGTCACAAAGTGTCTGGACATTTTGTTTTGATCCACCTACCGCTTTGACATAAGACCAAAATTTCTTAGGATTTTCTGCCAAGTCAGTACATAGAACTTTACTATCGAATTCATTGAACGCCTCTCGCATAGCCCTCCTCACACTACATTTCGCATCGCGTAATTTTTGTTTGTCTGCAAGGCTTTGGCTATGTTTATGTTTGCTGTGAAGTTCCCTTTGCTTCCGCAGCAGTTTTCTAGCTCGGTTGTTGTACCACGGTGGCTCTTTTGCATCTCTTACGATCTTGCTTAGCACATACTCATCTAACGCATATTGTATGATGGTTTGGAAATTTGTCTACTGATCTTCAACACTATCTGTACTTGAGACAAAACTTTTGTGATGAGCCGTCAGGTACTCTGAAATCTGCTTTTTGTCACTTTTGCTAAACAGAAAAATCTTCCTACCTTTTTTAATATTTCTATTTACAGCTGAAATCATCGATGCAGTAACCGCTTTATGATCGCTGATTCCCTGTTCTGCGTTAACTGTTTCAAATAGTTCGGGTCTGTTTGCCACCAGAAGGTCTAATATGTTATCGCCACGAGTCGGTTCTCTGTTTAACTGCTCAAGGTAGTTTCCAGATAAAGTACTCAAAAAAATTTCACTGGATTCTTTGTCCCTGCCACCCGTTATGAACATTTGAGTCTCCCAGTCTATACCCGGCAAATTAAAATCTCCACCCAGAACTATAACATGGTGGGGAAATCTACTCGAAATATTTTCCAAATTATCCTTCTGATGCTCAGCCACAACAGCTGCTGCGCCAGGGGGCCTATAGAGACATCCAATTACCATGTCTGAGCCTGCTTCAACCGTGACCTCCACCCAAATTATTTCACATTTCGGATCTCCGTCAATTTCCTTCGATACTATTGCACTTCTTATCGCTATAAACACGCCTCCCCCTTCACTGTCCAGCCTGTCTCTGCGGTATACATTCCACTCTGAGTTTAGGATTTCATTACTGTTTACGTCTGGTTTCAGCCAACTTTCTGTCCCTAGTACTATGTGGGCATTGTGACCATTTATTAATGAGAGCAGTTCTGGGACCTTTCTATAGACGCTCCTGCAGTTTACTATTAGCACATTAATATTGTTATTCCCTGCTGCATTTTGCCTACTCCTACCCTGCCGCGTCTCAGGAGGCGTCTTGTCGGGCCTAGGGAGGGAATTCTCTAACCTAAAAAACCCACATGTGCACTCCACACGTACTCCGCTACCCTTGTACCCGCTTCCTGCGTATAGTGCACGCCTGACCTATTCAGGGGGACCCTACATTTCTCCACCCGATAGCGGAGGTCGAGAAATTTGCACCCCAGATCTCCGCAGAATCGTCTGAGCCTCTGGTTTAAGCCTTCTATTCGGCTCCAAACCAGAGGACCGCGATCGGTTCTGGGAACGATACTACAAATAGTTAGCTCAGATTCCACCCCGCGAGCGAGGCTTTCCGCCTTCACCAATTCCGCCAACCGCCTGTGCGAACTGAGGATGACCTCTGAACCCAGACGGCAGGAGTCACTGGTGCCGACATGAGCAAAAATTTGCAGTCGGGTGCACCCAGTGCTCTCTATCGCCGCCGGCAGGGCCTCCTCCACATCTCGGATGAGACCCGCCGGTTAGCAGAGACAGTGAACACTGGCCTTCTTCCCCGACCTTTCCGCTATTTCCCTAAGGGGCTCCATCACCCGCCTAACGTTGGAGCTCCCAATAACTAATAAATCCCTCCGCCCGTGTGCCTGCTCGGGCCTTGCTGAAGGAGCGGCCACATGTCCACTCACAGGCCACAGGCAGAGCGGGCGATGCCACACGGCCAGCCTCCACATTTACCCGTCGCCTCGTGCGCCGCGAACGCCGCTGAACCTGCCACTTCCCTTGGGGAGAGGGTGGCCCAACCGCGTCCGGTACCCGCGAAGATGTCTCGACAGCAGGGACAGTGGGTGAAGCATGAAACACCTGGGGTGTACCATGCGACGCACCAGACTCCCGACTGCCGCTACACTCCGAGGCAGCAGCCTGTAAACGGCTAACCGCGGCCATCAACACGTTCAGCTGTTCGCGAACAGTGGCCAGCTCCTCCTGCGTCCGTACACAGCAGTCACATATCCTATCCATCCTAAGAAATCAATTTACTGTAGAAAGTTAATCAACTTTTAACTAGACTGCTAATTCACTAAAAACGGCTGATAGTTTTCTAAACTGTGGTTACTACACACTTCTTGTAGAAAACAAAGAAAATAGCATTACCTGTCTCTGGACTGTATTGAAAACAAACACTAGCACTACTGGCACTATGGTTGACTAAAGGGACTCTCTCTGACTGTATTCAAAACAATCACGAAATCTATGGAACACTATTACTAGCACACGACAATTAAAGCTTCCTAAAAGCAAAAACACACGGAAGAAGAAGTGACAAGTAAGAAAAATACGGTTAATACTTAAATTAACGCAGCTCGCTGCACAGCAGAAGTGACGCATACGGCAGTTACGACGACACTGTAATCCCCAAATCCTCGAAAAATAAGCGAAACATATACCTATTCAAAAAAGCAGATAAAAATTCACTTGACGCCTTCCTAAGAGACAATCTCCTCTCATTCCAAATTAATAATATAAGTGTAGTCCAGATGTGGCTTAAATTCAAAGAAATAGTATCGGCAGAATTTGAGAGATTTATACCATAAAATTAACAAACGACGAAGCTGATCCTCCTTGGTACACAAAACGGGTTAGAACACTGTTGCAGAAACAACGGAACAAACATGCCAAATTTAAACAGACGCAAAATATCCAAGATTGTCGAACTTTTAGAGAAGCTCGAAATTTAGCGCTGATTTCAATGCGAGATGCTTATAAGAGTTTCCACAACGAAACTTTGTCTCGAAACCTAGCAGAAAATCCAAAAAGATTCTGGTCGTATGTGAAGTATATTAGCGGCAAAAAACATCAATGCCTTCTCTACGCGATAGCAATGGAGATACTATCGAAGACAGTGCCGTCAAAGCAGAGTTACTAAACACAGCCTTCCGAAATGCCTTCACAAAAGAAGACGAAGTAAATATTCCAGAATTCGAATCGAGAACAGCTGCCAACATGAGTAACATAGAAGTAAAGATTGTCGGAGTAGTGAAGCAACTTAAACCACTTAATAAAAGCAAGTCTTCTGGTCCAGACTGTATATCAATTAGGTTCCTTTCGGAGTGTGCTGATGCATTAGCTCTATACTTCATCATATACAACCGTTCGCTCGACGAAAGATCCGTACTCAAAGACTGGAAAGTTGCATAGGTCACACCAATATTCAAGAAAGGTAGTAGGAGTAATCCACTAAATTACAGGCCCATATCATTAACGTCGATATGCAGCAGGATTTTAGAACATATATTGAGTTCGAACTTTATGAATTACCTCGAAGAAAACGGTCTATTGACACACAGTGAACATGGGTTTAGAAAACATCGTTCCTGTGAAACATAACTAGCTCTTTATTCACATGAAGTGTTGAGTGCTATTGACAAGGGATTTCAGATCGATTCCGTATTTATGGATTTCCGGCAGGCTTTTGACACTGTACCACACAAGCGGCTCGTAGTGAAATTGCGTGCTTATGAAATATCGTCTCAGTTATGTGACTGGATTTGTGATTTCCTGTCAGAGAAGTCACAGTTCGTAGTAATTGACGGAAAGTCATCGAGGAAAACAGAAGTGATTTCTGGCGTTCGCCAAGGTAGTGTTATAGGCCCTTTGCTGTTCTTTATCTATATAAACAATTTGGGAGACAATCTGAGCAGCCGTCTTCGGTTGTGTGCAGATGACGCTGTCGTTTATCGACTAATAAAGTTATCAGAAAATCAAAACAAACTGCAAAACGATTTAGAAAAGATATCTGTATGTTGCGAAGAGTGGGAGTTGACAGTAAATAACTAAAAGTGTGAGGTCATCCACATGAGTACTGAATGGAATTCGTCCAACTTCGGTTACACGATAAATCAGTCTAATCTAAAAGCCGTAAGTTCAACTAAATACCTAGGTATTACAATTACGAACAAATTAAATTGGAAGGAACACATAGAAAATGTTGTGAGGAAGGCTAACCAAAGACAGCGTTTTATTGGCAGGGCACTTAGAAAATGTAACACACCTACTAAGGAGACTGCTTACACTACGCTTGGCTGTCCTCTTTTAGAATGCTGCTGCGCGGTGTGGGATACTTACCAGATAGGACTGACGGAGTACATCGGAAAAGTTGAAAGAAAGGCAGCACATTTTATATTATCGCCAAATATGGGAGAGAGTGTCACAGAAATGATACAGGATTTGGGCTGGAAAGCATTAAAAGAAGGCGGTTTTCGTTGCGACGGAATCTTCTCACGAAATTCTAATCACCAACGTTCTCCTCCGAATCCGAAAATATTTTGTTGACACCTATCTACATAGGTAGGAACGATCACCACGAAAAATAAGGGAAATCAGAGCTCGTACGGAAAGATATAGGTGTTCATTCTTACCACGCGCTATGCGAGATTGGAATAACAGAAAATTGTGAAGGTGGTTCGATGAACCCTCTGCCAGGCACTTGAATGTGATTAACAGAGTATCCGTGTAGATGTAGATGTATTTTACTGATCTGTTTTCGAGGTGAGCAGTATAGCGCTCTGTCATCTAACTGGTTAATCTGGAGGTTTCTTCTTTCTTACAAAAATTTTGTTCACGGATGGTTGTACTACAGGAATCGAAAGAATGTCCCTCACTGAATGTTACACTGTGTAAAGGGACATCCTCCTGTAGCATTACTTTTCCTCAAAAGAAGTAGTCGATGCCAAAAATATTTTTTGAAATTTTGGACAGCTCAGTATTATCTCAGCAGTTTTTCTGAAAAATTTCATATGATTTTAAACACGATGTGTTGTACTTCAAGCTAAAATTTGTGAAAAAGAATTACTTTTGTTTCCTTTGTTACCATCGATACTTACTATCTCTGAATGTACAGTTAGAATTATTTTCTTTTTAGAAACATTTGAAATTACAAAATAGTTGGAGCACTTAAAATTTCTACTATTAATTGTTTATTATGTTTATTTCTGGATTCATCTATAAAATAATAATCTAACCTAATAGAAATACATTTGTCAAGAAAAATTGTAAACTCTTTGAATATTGTTATTACCGTAGAGTGAGGTAATAGTAAGCATGCCTCTGATGTGATCGGACGTATTTTTGTAGTTTGGACGAAAGTTAATGTGAAAATTCAAAAGACAATGGAATATAGTAAAATGTGAAGCAATAAATCATGGTAAAAACAGACAATTCTGCAAAGACGTTCTTCATAATTATGTAGGTCAGTTGAACTATGAGAACCTTAAGTGTGAGAATTTCAGCTTCAAGAATCAGCCCCTAGACATGAACAACTGGAGCCAACCGTGCGAGAAAAGATAGGTAAAAAGTTTACTGTAAATCTTTCCCCTTTCGAATCTTATGAAAAGACTTCACCATCGTAGACAGTAGTGACAACAAAGGAGGGAGAGGTAGATTACAGCTGTTATATATTAACTTAACTACATAATTTATTAAACTTTACTGTACGTACGCAACTTCCGCACGGATGCCAGCCTCACTCTTATGTCGCAAATATAAACTAATAAGCCAAAACGTTATGACTACGTTGCTTAATAGCTTATTTGTACGTGTTTGGAACGAAATACGTACCTGATTCTGCCTATCCGGGATCTGACAGTTTGTTGATAGGTTTGTGGATAAATGAGGCATTAGACGTCTACGCACATATCATGTAATTCGCGTAAATAACGGGCCACTGATTTGCGTACGCGATGATGGCGCCCGAAGGCGACCCAAATGGGTTGCACAGGAATTTGGTGGCCGAGACATCAACGTAGTTCATTATAATGCTCCTCAAATCACAGTAGCACGGTCTTGGCTCCGAGACATGGACAGTTACACTGCTGAAAGATGACATCGCCGTCGGAGACGACATCAAGCATGAAGGGATGCAGGTGGTTCGCAGCTGTCAGCATGTCTTAGATTACTACTACTATGGATCATATGAACGCTCAGGTCAATGCCTCACATGGCATAATACTGCTCCAACCAGCCTGCGTCCGTAGCATGCTGCACGTTTCGAGCCGCCATTCACCTCGATGACGGCGATTGTGGAGACGACCATGGACGTAGTGTAGCAAAAATGTGTTTCACCCGAAGAGCCGACACATTTGCAATGCTCGACGGTCGAATCCCGATGGGCACCACTGATATCGTAACAGACGATGATGTCGTCGGGCCAACATGTGAACACGTAGAGCTGGTCTGTTGCGGAGCTCCACGTTCAACAATGTACGATGAACGGTGTACTCCGAAACACTTGTGCGTGTACCAGGATTGTGCACTCTTGGCAGAGATGCCACAGAGTACCATCTGACCTACTTTATAGAACAGATAAGCCTCCGAGCGCCATGTTCTGTGAAGAGTCGTGGACGTCCAGCCATTTAGCACCTAATGGTAGTTTCACTGTCCTTCTACCTCTTTCCGTAGATGCTCACGCCAGTAGCACGTGAACATTCGACCACCTTCGCCGTTTTCGAGGTACTCGCTCGCAGGCTCTGCGTAATAATAGCCTGCCCTTTGTCAAAGTCGCTTATCTCAATGGATTTCCCCATTTGCAGCCCATATCTTCGATCGGGTAATCCACCGTCCGTGTCTGCTCGGCTTACATACTCTTGTTACAGCGTCACATGCCCGCAACGCCACCAGGCGGCATCCAGCGTCACGGTAGACGGTGTCATATTGTTTGGCTGACCAGTGTACAATAAAAAAATGGTTCAAATGGCTCTGAGCACTATGGGACTTAACAGCTGTGGTCATCAGTCCCCTAGAACTTAGAACTTCTTAAACCTAACTAACCTAAGGACATCACACACATCCATGCCCGAGGCAGGATTCGAACCTGCGACGGTAGCAGTCGCGCGGTTCCGGACTGCGCGCCTAGAACCGCGAGACCACCGCGGCCGGCAGTGTGCAATAGCTAATGCACATCTGGCATCACTCCTTACAGCACAGGACTCTTCCTGAAACTAATAACCAGTTGCGATATTCCTCGTCAACGCGCGAGCGTTTGCACATGAATTAATTATATTACTGTCTTCATAACAAAATCTTATATTAGCAGTAATAATATCTGTGACACCATTGCACTTATTATTTAAAATGAAGAACGTAATTATTCTTTACGTGGATTCCTTTTTGAAACCAATTACTTTTTCAGTAGTCATAGACGTATTTACTATCTTGCTACAGATGTAATGCGTATTTATCTTACACAACGATGTGCTGCCAACCTTTGAAATATTAGGTTAGTGAAAGTTCGTAGCGTTTTTTTGTTTTGCATGTTGGTATTCCTGTTTCTGTGGCTTCATTTGTCGACTGTCATTTTTTATTTGTAGCTCACTGTTGCTATTTAAGTTTAAATATAGTCATTTCGTCATTTGGAGAGACTGAGTGGAACTGTGGATGCTAGAAAATAGAGTGCTAGGTGGAGAAATCGGAATATTTCCGACACAGTCATCTGTTTGAGTTCGATAGAGGGATGACAGCAGCAGAGGCAGCCAGAAACGTTTCCGCCGTTAAGAGGATAATTCTATGGGATAGACTACGGCAAGAAAATGGTTTCCTCGTTTTAAGGAGGATCGTTTTGACATTAGTGACACTCCAAGTTCAGGAGGACCTTCGGTCTTTGATAAAGATCGTTTAAATGCATTAATCTACAATGGTCCACGCCATTGTACTCCAGAACTGGCAAATATGATGAGCTGTGATCATTCCACCATCATGCGACATCTGCATGCAATGGGGAAGGTTCAAAAATCGAATGTGTGGTTATCGCATGCTCGCCATCAGTTGGCTCGTGGATAACACTGACCATTCTTATTTTGTATAGTTGCGAGAAATGGCGTGTCTAAGAAAGAAAAGAGAAGAACGGTTGAGCCCAAACAATGCACCAACTCACCGTACAAAGATCTGCGCGCACCTGGTGGAGGAACGACGGTGACGTGTCCTACGATTTGCTTCTCCGAGTTTTAACTATTGTAACAACAGCGACTCTGTACTGTTGTACATATAAGTAATTCTGTTCATCTGATTTTACGATAAACCTGTGTCATTGTTGTTATGATTTTATTTCTTTTTGTTTCATGCCATTATGTTAAGAAAATTGTAAATAAGTTTCAATGTGAATATTAATGTTTATGTCAAATGTCAAGTAATATTGTAATAGAATTGAAATGTAACAAATGTTGAAACTGTTGTAAGATGTTTAAAATTTTAACTGTGCGTCTGGTCCATACGTAGGCAATGTGTTAGAATATGTAGAATGCAAAACCTCGGGTGAATACACGGTCTGTCAGGGAGCGGTAAAAGGTGGATGGCAGGTGAGTGCGGGAAAATTCGCGCGGGCACTGCACGACACAAAGGGCTCAGGAGTAGTTGGAATTTGGCACTGGTTTGAGCAACACCTTCTGGAGCAAGGAGGCTCTACTGGAAGACAGCTTCACTGAGCCTCGGGTATGCCGTTCCAACGCCCACACAGCATGGCAAAATTCCATAGGCACTAAATGGAAAAGTACTGCGACGCTAAGAAGAATTAAAGTGCCATAGCTGTGGTTGTATGTGTGCCTCGCCATCTTGCCGCCCGCCAACCGCCGCATCGATACTAGCAGGTTGAAACTTTTAGTACTGTATTCGTATGGATCAGAGAGTGAACTGTCTTTGTTTGGTGCAATAATAACCTAAATTTTACCAGAACTTTTCCATCATATAATTATCCTTACAACTAACCTAGACAGGGTCCTTTCCAAATGTTGTGCAATCTGAGTGTTCCGAAATGAAAATTAAAAATTGTGTTAATAATTATTATTTGCAGAACTAGCCACATTAGAATGGTGTTTAAAGAAATGTTTTGTTAATGAATCAGTAAATGAATAGCGAAAGTCTAACGAAGTCGAAGGATAACTTTAGTATTGATATACTAATGAAGTTTATTATTTCGAGACAGATTTAAAGGCACTTAAATGAGCAGTAAATAAGACGAAAAGAGTAGTAACTTATATACTGGAAATCTTGAATGAATAATAAATTAAGTAATCATTTTTTTTAAATACAGCGATCATAACAGTTTCAGGGTCCCCGCTTCATTCACTTGAATTCTGAAGTGTTCTAAATTGGTTTGACCAGCAAAAGTTAAAGTCAATATAAAAGTCAAAATTTATCAGTGTTTTATCTTTATCAAAATTGACATTTTGTGTGTGTGGCATGAAAGTACAATTTCTAGAGTAACCTATTCCCGATTTTAATCAGATTAATAGACAGTATAAAGTTTTGTGGTAAACATTATAGTGTAGTGTTATGTATTCATGATTTTCCGTATCAGTACTGAACGAGAAACTATCAATTCAATAGGTTTTCTGGTTCTAAAATTCTACTATATTATGTAGTGTTACAACTTGTTGTTTTTCATGAATATATACCAACATATACGGGGAAGAAACTCAAGTAATGCCTAATTAGGCTGGCGACCGTATTATTGCCACATTGGTAGCATCTTCTGGTCTGCTTTTGATCCATCCTGACGTGTGATTGCCTTTCGAACTGACTTCACGGATCATTGTTATTACAGATTGGATGTAAGTCTGATTTGCCACCATTCGGGCACACACGGTCGATATCTATGCGAAAATCCTTTCTCATAAGGTGAATCCCGCTCACTTACCATAGCACAGGCTTTAACGAGTACTGTGTCACGGAGGTTACACTATCATTGTTGACATTTATTCTCAACAACTGAAACTTCTTGCGGTCGTGTTCCAAAAACAACGACCATTAATAAATAATGTTACTCTATGATAACGTCCGCCCAAATTCTGCGAGACTGCCGAAACTACTATACAGGTGCTGAGTTGGGTAGTCATTCCGCGCCCACCTTATTCACCTGATCTTGTTCCCTCACATATTCACCTTTACCTCTCCATCGAAAAACCTTCAAGGAACTTCCTTTCAAGACGAAAATGTGCTTCGAACATGGATCGATGAGCTTTTCGCCTCAAACTCAGGTGATTTCTATAATCTTTGAATCGAAAAATTATCCCAGCGTTGGTAAACTGTCATAAACAGTGAAGGAAAATGTACAGCGCTGGAAAAAGATAAGTACACCCTTTTAGAAGTTCCCAATTCATTCAAGATTTATTGCTGTAACAGTGCATATAGAGTACATGAGATGATTACATTTACAGATCAGTAGCATAAGCGGTTCTGAAGTACTAGGTATCGACTCGTGCTGAAACACCCATATTAGTACGTACTGTAGCCTCCACGGGAAATTCAGTCTATCGTACAGATGGATAATACTGTCCTCGGATTCGATGTTCCACATCTGCTCGACCTTTCAACGTAGTTCTGTGAGAGCTGCTGGTTGACAAGTCACACGACTCACTTCTCGTGCCATCATGTCCCATACATGCTCGACTGGATAGAAGTCCATTAGTCGTGCTGGCCAGGGACGTTGCTGCTTGTCTTGCAGAGAACATTGAGTTTGACAGGCAGTGTGTGAACGAACATTATCCTGTTGGAACAACATATCAACTTCCTCTCTACGTGACAGCGCTCACCAGATCTACGTTGTACTCGCAAACGACCATCACTTGTGTGCCGGCAGAATCTGCTTTCATCGCTGAAGACCGCGGCGCGCCATTCCATCTTCCAAGTGATCCTCTAACGGCAGCAGTCGAGCCGTGCACGCCGATGCTTTGGCGTCAAGGGAAGACGGGCTAAAGGTCTGCATGTCCAGAGTCTCACGGCTAATGATTGGTTCGCAACAGTTCGTGTTGACACGTGTGGGCTTACGATTTCTTTTATCTGTGCTGTGGTAGCTGTACGATCTGCCTCTGCTGCCCTTTGATACGACGATCCTGGAAGGTATCCGTTCTGGACTGACGTCGAGAACCTCTTCAACGGTTGTGAGAATGTTCACGTGAACATTGATACCTGCATCGTTGCACAACTGACGCAACACGTCCAACTTGTGTGGCAATTCTCCGAAAAAAGAACACCGCCACTCGGAAGACCACCTCCACTGGCTGTAGGAAGCACGAGTTCATCTCCGGGGCATGGTTGCCTACTTGCTTCACACTTTTGCACCAAACTGAGCCTTCTGGTTGTGAGCATTCCCTATTAAATAGCAGACACAGATAGTGCTCTTGGAGCTATGCCACTACGCTGTCTGTTGGTGGACGACGTTGAAACTTTATGATTACATGTAATAACCCCCAGATGGCATATGCCGTCATCGGATCAAAATCGACGTTGTCTTTCCCGGTGTACTATTTTTTTTTAGCAGCGTATTATTGATGACTAGTCTCTGTTAAGTGTATCTGCTCTATTCTGGAAAAAACGCTACGAACTTGTGCACCAGCCAATAATCCCCTGCGATTCCGCATTTTACAATTCTTTTGTTTAAATCATTTTAGTTCGTTCAGAAGATCTGAATTCAGTCCAGAATATGTCTGTACAAAGTTAGAGATCAAATCTTAACCTAAATACTACAAATTCTGTACCTCAAATTTTGTTATTAAAATATCCATGTGCTTGTTATGTTGAGTACTCCAAATGAAATACGAAAATTATACAAGCTGAACTTATTTTCCCAATGTAAATATGATTCTGAATTAACTCTCTGTACATTCACATTAAGTTTTATGATTTTTATTCATTTAATCCATATCTCAAATAGCCCTTTCAAATATTCCTTTGAAATATGTTATTATTAAATAAATAAAGAATTCTTCCTGCAAATATTAGTATCATTAAAGTTAAGGAAACTATAAAATTTGTTCCGGCTATTGGATTTGTAATAATTTAATCCATGTGAAATTTATTTTTCAACAATTAAACACAACAAACAATTCACCTAAGTTCACAGACATTCCACTCCACCGATAACATATGTGATCTGTACTATGCTGGACTATATCACATTGCCCCAATATTGGAAACAAAACAAAAAAGTAATGCGGATATCCTGATCATATTACACACTGAGATGGCAATAGCATTAGGGTGCGAAGCGGATGGTATTGATCGTTTACTCTGATGTTAATCAATGGCCTACTAAACAGTAATTTTAAATGTATTGTATTAATTTCCATTATTTGAAAATAGTATACAGTGTGTTATATTTTCTTATCATCGAATCCACTATACAACACATGCTTAAATTTCTCCGATTTTTTGAAATGTACTGACCGTAGAAATTCTACATACTTCTCTAACAAGCAAGCAGTCACTGTTACAAACACTAAAATAGAATGCTGCTGAAGTACGGACTGCCTTTTGCGGGAGACACGTATAACTGCAGGTTAAATGGCGGAAATACGTTGCCTACAACTTTCTCGTTTGCTTTCTTTCCGTATGAAACTGACTTAATTTCGGTTAATTATAATATTATACTGTTTTGTTTGTTTTTGTTAATCTTCAGTGATGTATGTTCCGAAAGTCTCACTAAATTTAGAAATATTTCAGATAATGACATAAGGCTGGGATATGGTATGGACAAAGCAAATACGAGATAATACACTCCTGGAAATGGAAAAAAGAACATATTGACACCGGTGTGTCAGACCCACCATACTTGCTCCGGACACTGCGAGAGGGCTGTACAAGCAATGATCACACGCACGGCACAGCGGACACACCAGGAACCGCGGTGTTGGCCGTCGAATGGCGCTAGCTGCGCAGCATTTGTGCACCGCCGCCGTCAGTGTCAGCCAGTTTGCCGTGGCATACGGAGCTCCATCGCAGTCTTTAACACTGGTAGCATGCCGCGACAGCGTGGACGTGAACCGTATGTGCAGTTGACGGACTTTGAGCGAGGGCGTATAGTGGGCATGCGGGAGGCCAGGTGGACGTACCGCCGAATTGCTCAACACGTGGGGCGTGAGGTCTCCACAGTACATCGATGTTGTCGCCAGTGGTCGGCGGAAGGTGCACGTGCCCGTCGACCTGGGACCGGACCGCAGCGACGTACGGATGCACGCCAAGACCGTAGGATCCTACGCAGTGCCGTAGGTGACCGCACCGCCACTTCGCAGCAAATTAGGGACACTGTTGCTCCTGGGGTATCGGCGAGGACCATTCGCAACCGTCTCCATGAAGCTGGGCTACGGTCCCGCACACCGTTAGGCCGTCTTCCGCTCACGCCCCAACATCGTGCAGCCCGCCTCCAGTGGTGTCGCGACAGGCGTGAATGGAGGGACGAATGGAGACGTGTCGTCTTCAGCGATGAGAGTCGCTTCTGCCTTGGTGCCAATGATGGTCGTATGCGTGTTTGGCGCCGTGCAGGTGAGCGCCACAATCAGGACTGCATACGACCGAGGCACACAGGGCCAACACCCGGCATCATGGTGTGGGGAGCGATCTCCTACACTGGCCGTACACCACTGGTGATCGTCGAGGGGACACTGAATAGTGCACGGTACATCCAAACCGTCATCGAACCCATCGTTCTACCATTCCTAGACTGGCAAGGGAACTTGCTGTTCCAACAGGACAATGCACGTCCGCAAGTATCCCGTGCCACCCAACGTACTCTAGAAGGTGTAAGTCAACTACCCTGGCCAGCAAGATCTCTGGATCTGTCCCCCACTGAGCATGTTTGGGACTGGATGAAGCGTCGTCTCACGCGGTCTGCACGTCCAGCACGAACGCTGGTCCAACTGAGGCGCCAGGTGGAAATGGCATGGCAAGCCGTTCCATAGGACTACATCCAGCATCTCTACGATCGTCTCCATGGGAGAATAGCAGCCTGCATTGCTGCGAAAGGTGGATATACACTGTACTAGTGCCGACATTGTGCATGCTCTGTTGCCTGTGTCTATGTGCCTGTGGTTCTGTCAGTGTGATCATGTGATGTATCTGACCCCAGGAATGTGTCAATAAAGTTTCCTCTTCCTGGGACAATGAATTCACGGTGTTCTTATTTCAATTTCCAGGAGTGTAGTTTCAACACACACAAAAATAGAAACTGTAAAATGAGTAAAAATAAATCATTTTTATTTTCCCCTATGTTCAGAGGGTGTTAAAAATAATGAAAAAAAATTCTCTCCAAAGATGACCTGTCATCCCACCACTCAAGAAGCCTTTTGTATTGGCAACAATTTTTGGTTATTGTGAGGACCACAACGGGGGTAGCTCGCCGTGTAGACTGTTGAGGAGCTACTTAAAAGAGACGTGATGACGTCTGTTTCGAAAACGGATATTTATTAGTGGCAAAGAATTACACATATCTTTTTCAGTAGTGCCATCGAATGACAAAGGATGAAACAGCAGAAAGTCGAAGACTATCTGCCACTGGAGGGAGAAAAAAAAACTAACAAATAAGGTTGTATGGTGGCAGAATAAATGGTCAGATTTGCACCTTACATGAGACCTTTACAAATCGCAATGAGAAGGTGAAGATGACACCTAACATAAATTGACAGCTATGGGAACATTTGCCTATCAATATGTAATGCTGTAAGGGATGGCAGTCAGTCGAGGGTAATTAACACACCATTCCTATATAATGCATGTCTTTGGGCGGAAGGTAGAACAGGGAACACGAGTCGAGTCGCTTTTAGTTTTGAAAAGCCAGCTCCACAACGGCATAGCGAAACCGCGCTGCGGGAGTTATGCCGGCGACCACTTAAAGGGGTGGCGGGAAAGAGGACACCGACCCTGGGCCAGGTGATTCAAGCTGGAGGGCCGTCTGTACCGAAGGCATCAGTACAAGAGCAGAGAAGAAGCCTTAGAAAACTGCGTTTCGAAATTCCAACGGGAAACGAACAAAAGCAAGTGACGCATTTTCGTGCAGTGAGTGCGACACACGGAAAGGTCAATGTACTTTAGGCATCTAGAACGGACAGAAAACGTCTGATAGGTGGAAACTCACTAGGAAGAAGAAAACTAGTAAAGTTTCGACGCAGTTTGATAGAAGAGACGTTGCGATTGGTAGAGGGTGTTTCTACAAAATGAGAGGAACGCTCCTATTGGCCGAAAAACGCCATGACGTGAAAAAGGAACCCAAGTGGAAGGAGGCAGTTCTGCCATGAGAGGAAAAGAGAGAAATTTTGTAGGGGACTCTTCTCTGAACTGGCGTCAAGTGCAGAACGGGGCACTTAACGCTCCGTACGGCGCAAAGAAGAAATTGCTGTGGACACTGTGTTCACAGCGGCTGCACTCTAGCTAAAATTAGCTGTAGCAACGTTTAGCTCCAACTGTGGAGAAACGAACCAGCCAAATTAGTTTATTGTTCTCGCGAGAACTGAGAGGGCACCATAATATGCACGCTGCTCCAACCACGCGCTTATATATCGCCACATAATAAGACCGGAGCTGAGTACATGTTTTCTTACATAACGAGAAACATAGGGAAAGTTTCTGCTGGAAAGTTCAGCAAAGGCCAGATTAGTTTTGTAGGAATTTCAGTGGGAGCGAGCAGTCTTGAAGACAGCAGCACATCGCTGCTTAAGGTAAATACCGCGAACAGAGGCGTAAACTTTGTTGGTTCACCAGCTTGCGTCCACTGTAAACTCGAGCGGCCTTGGGTAGTCTTGCGCCCAGATTTGTCACTTGACTAACCATCCACCGTAGACTTGATTGTCATCCTAAACAGTACCGAACATTGAACCAGAATCGGACGATTTTCGTAGTACTGACCAACATCATAACGTATGTGTAGGAGCAATTTTGTAAAGAAACGTCCAATTAAACTTTCATATTATTGTGCTTAGCATTAATGTAAAGAAACTTCCAATTAAACTTTCATAATATTGTCCTTAAGATTAATGTTCTTTCAGGGAGTTAAAATTTAACATTGTTGTGTAGAAACTTATTTCACTTTTGATGTTGGCAAGATGCGTTATCCATTCCGCTGGTTTTATGTTGGCGGGTCTAAAACTGTGTGAAAAGCTGTGAAATATTGCGACATTGTACTTGTCATTTCACCTCACACAATTGTTCTCCATTCAAGAATAAGCAAATAATAAACCCCTGCAACCTTACAAGGTAAGAAAACTTTTACATACCTCGAGTGTTAATTGCTTTCTTTAAAATATTTTTTTAAGTTTAGCTCAGCTTAGAACCATGCTCCTTAATTTATAATTTCATATAATTACGTCCGTGCTTTTCTTTTCTTTTACAAAAATCTGAGGAAGCCTTAACGTATTATTTGTACCAAAAATAAATATGCAACTGAGACTGTCTCTTTAAATAATTAACATAATAAGATTGCGTACACAGTCGTCGGGATCGTGAATTTGTTCAAACTCGAAACATTAAATATGAAAAAGAAGAACACAAAGACCATTCGGTTATGCTGTGGTACTTTACGAACCAAGGAAGTACAGATCGTTAAGATAAAGCGTATGGTGGTTCGCCAATGGCGTGCACTTAAGTCGAATGTACTAGATGGTAACTTATGGGTCGTAAGAGGTATAACACAGCCATCACTCCAGCTGCTACTTACGGGGACAACAATAAAGCTAATTATACGAGCTGTGCTGAGAAACGGCGAGTGGCCGCTCTAGGACGTTCGCTTATCGCCCGCTTTGCTGCCTCGCGGCGCCTAACTTCTAAGTGCTGAAGTCATAATGGCAGGACGAAGGACGTCGACATCCTTGTTTCATATACACCAGAGTCCTCACAGTATATTGCCACTAATCGCAAGAATTGCAGGGAGACGCTATACTGCTAACAGACCAGTGTCTGACGGCTGGTGGTCATCAAAAGCAAATAACCAGAATAAAAGCTCTAGTTAAAACTCTGTATTTTAAAAACACGTTTCGTGAAAGACATGAAAGCTCGTTTCGATCCTTGGGGTACTCCTCTAATGCGCTTGCGAATGACGTCGAATAACGACTACTTGTTGGAATCTAAACGTAAGTATTCGCATAAAAGAGACAGTAAGGCCGTAGTCACTGAAAACAGTGGATGTGGAGCAAGAAGAGGATAGTTCAGGCAGAAATAATTTCTTACTATTTGAAATATTTCATTGGCTATGAGCTAGCTTTCCAGTCACTGCTGTCTCGTCATAAGCTGATGGCATGTACAGAAATATTGCTCACTGAACCTTGTACAGGACATTGCGAAAGTTCTAGAGCTGGTCAGTCACATGCATTTAGATGGAAACACCAACAGTAAGCTCAAATTTCCTTCATTATTATTAGTTTCATATATAGGTAGAGCCGAGTGTTGTACTTTGGTAACTTCAACTTTCGTCTCTCGCCATCCCTACAGCAGAAGTTTAATACGTTTCTTGTTCTATTCTTAAATAACGGCACTCACTTTTTATGTGTTGCAGTCTTTTTTAGTAATGGCAAAATTGCTCTGGAAAACTGAGGTTTTTCCAAAAGTTAAAATATGTTCCAAGGTACAACGTGATGATATACCTAGGAACAAATATACAATTGAAATTTATAGGCGTTGCAATTAAGAAAATCTTGTCAATAGTGTATTTAATAGTCTTTCTACCTCCACATCTACATCTACACCAGCACTTCGCAAGTCACTTGAGGGCGTGTGGTGGAGGGTTTTCTGGTACCACTAACTGATCCTCTATTCCCTGTTCCACTTACGAGTGGCACATAGGCATAATGACTGTCAATAAGCCTCTGTATTAGCTATAATTTCTCGAATTTTCTCATCGTAGCCATTTCATCAGATGTATGTGGGAAGAAGTATTAGATTGTCGCAGCGCTCGTGTGCGGTCTGGCATTTGTCGTGCTGAAGGAAACACTGCTCCCATGTGTGGACGAACTCTTCGAATTCGAAGCTCGACTACAGCATGATTTTCTCACGTACCGACATAGTTTCACGCCTCCAGTTACACGGTATAATTCTAAGTCTTCTAGCGGCGGCGGCTGCAAATATGTAGATATGAAAAAACGTTTGTTTCATTTAAAAAGTTTAAGAGTTTTCTCATAAAAATTCGGAGGCATTACTTTCAGCATGCCATTGTAGTTCTTCCATGATATTTTATATTCTGGCATATACGAGGGCTGTCTAGAAAGTAAGTTCCGATTGATACGAAATGAAAACCATATTGAAAATCAGAAATATTTTATTGAAAACAGTTAGCTACACCTTACAGCTACCTCTCTACATAGACGCCGTCCTGACTTAGACATTTGCCGTAGCGTTGTAGCAACTTTCCAATACCGTCATCATAGAAGGCAGCCGCCGGTGCTTTCCGCAAATTCTCTACGCTGGCCTACAGCTCGTTGTCTGTGCCGAAATGTTGTCTTCATAGCCAACGGTTCATGTGAGCAGAGATGAAACTCATAGGGAGACAATTATGGGCTGAATTGTGGGTAATTAAACATTTCCAATTGAAAACGATGCAGGAGCAGCTTCATTGCCCCTGCAGAATGCGGCTGAGAATTGTCTTGAAGAAGAAACCGCACGACAGTTATGTAATATTGGCTGCATAACTTCAGGGGAAATTTCTCACCAGGCCCTCGTACATGGCGGGAGACACTATTTTCTAGACATCTTAATGCGCTCACTGTGACCTCAGAAATGAAAAGAGCGACATGGTGCTAACTAGGTTCATACTAGAGACACTGCCCAATACACCTGTGCAAAGCTGTATCGGATTTTCATAGTCGTTTCCATTTCGCGACCGATCGGAACTTTCTGGAGACCCCTCGTAGTATATAGGCTCAATCCATTTACTACATTTATCCCTTTTTAAAGATACACTTCTTTGCACATATTTGAAAAAAAGGGGAACGGCTCCTCAACGTTCGTTTCTACACGAATGTGCCACTATCGTTCGAACTCCGACGACAATCAGGATTTGTGAGTTGTGAGTTTAATTGACGAAGGACGCTGCACTGCATCATGCGATAAGTTGGAAATCTCAAGTCGGTTAGGCATCGTGTCAGTATGGCCACAGCGGTTAAGGCAACTGCTAAGGAGGGATGGTAAATTCGGCCTCGAGTCTCGTCCTGCTCAAATTTTCATCTTTGGCCATTACATTACATGCCCTGTGCGGCTAGCAGTCATAATTTCTCACCCATACTTTCCTTTTTCTTTCCCTTCCCGCATTTTATGATTACACATATTACTTCAGCAATTAGGCAGTCTTTTTGTACCTTCTTATTTTTCCAACATCTATTGAAAATGAGAAGAAACCTTAGATGTATCCTCCATATTTCAGCAATTTCATATTTGTACTGTGTAAACCAGTGGCTTTCCTATTCTTTGCAGATTTTAGAACTTCCGTCAGTTCTCTCATATAAGTATGATTCGGGCCTTTTGTGTCATTCAGTTCAGGTAATGTCTGAATAACAATATCATCAGACAATAATTTTTGTAATGGAAAGGAAACCAAAAAAATATTCGAGTAGGAATTAAAAATGCAGGGAGAAGAAATAAAAATTTTGAGGTTTGCCGATGACTTTGTAATTCTGTCAGACATAGTGAAGGACTTGGAAGAGCAGTTTCATGTAACGGATAGTGTGTTGAAAGGACAATATAAGATGAACAGTAACAAAAACAAAACGAGATTGATGGAATGTAGTTGCATTAAATTAGGTGATGATGAGACAATTAGATTAGGAAACGAGACACTTACAGTAGTACATTAGTTTTTTTTCTATTTGGGCAACAAAACGGGTGATGATGGCTGTCGTAGAGAGGATATAAAATGTAGACTGAAAATGGCGAGAACGGCACTTCTGAAGAAGAGAAATTTGTTAACATCGAATACAGACTTACGTGCTGCGAAGTATTTTCTAAAAGTATAGCCATGTATGGAAGTAAAACATGGATAATAAACAGTTTAGACAAGAAAAGACTCGAAGCTCTTCAAATGTGGTGCTAGTGAGGAGGTTGTAATATACATATATATATATATATAGTAAGTCACCTTACGTCATATCAGTATTGTCCAGTCATTCTACTTCATTTATTTCAGGTAGTGTTCGAATCACACTACCATCACACCACAATTTTTAATAATGTAAAGATCATTACAAAAATTATTGTATGTCGTTGTGTAAGAGGTATGCGCTATATGCGCTGCCTGCAATAGGCAAGGCATAGGAGAGTCTCTGACCAGAGAGCAGTATGTAGTTAGTTGTTGCTTGTCGCTAGTCGGCATTAGTCTTCACTAGTAGTCTGCAGTAGTCTGCGTGAGTCGACAGTAGCCTGCGTGAGTCTGCGGTAGTCGGCAGAAGTCGGCGCGTGTCTGCGCTTGTGTGCAGTCTGCCCTGGTCGGGACTCTGGAGGATGAGTATTATTGTAGAAGGTAAAGAAGCAGCCTTGCGCATATCTAGTAATGTATGTTAACTGTCATCCAATTTATTTTAAAAAATGCCGCAATAATAATTTTTGTAATACAAAGTAAAAAAAAATTATTACCAGTCCCAAATAATAATACCAATTTAAGAGAGTTATGAGTAACACTGAATGATGTTTTCTAATCACAGACTTTGAGTAATAGCTACAGTATGTTACATTTTTAAATATGTCATATGTCACTTAAATGATGAGTTCTGAGTAATAGTGAATGATATTTTGTAATAATGCATGCATGCTCTACACTCTTTAACTTCTGTTTTGAATGATGACTTCTGATGTTTTGTAACTGGCCAAGAGTGCCAATAATTATTTTAAATATGTCGTATGTCACTTGAATGATGAAAAATATTTTGTAATATTCAATACTTGCTGGCCAATGAATGCCACTGTTTCGTATATTTTAAATTTATATTTTGTCACTCTCATGCTATATATATGAATACCAGTAGCTTGATGCTACACTCTTTAACTCCTGTTTTGAATGATGACTTCTGATGGTTTGTAACTGGCCACTGAGTGCCAATAATTATTTTTAAATATGTCATATGTTACTTGAATGATGAAAAATGTTTTGTAATACTCAATACTTGCTGGCCAACGAATGCCACTGTTTCGTATATTTTAAACTTATATTATGTCACTTTCATGCTATATGTATGAATACCAGTAGCTCGGTGCTACACTCATTAGCTCCTCTTTTGACTGATGACTTCTGATGATTTGTAACTGACCAATGAGTGCCAATGTTCTCTGTAAACAGATAACTTATGAACATTATTCTGTAATACTTCATACATGGTACAGAAATGTTCAGTAACTGGGCGATGAGTGCCACGAATTACTCAAATCAGTTGATAGACTAGTGTAATTATCAATGATGACTGACATAAGACTTAATGTCCTTCACCTTCTGACCTAATTACCAGAAATTACTGCAATATCCGTTTGTCCTGTCTATCCTCATGATCATGGAGCACTATATTTGGTTTTTGGACTAATTCTACGTTGGTGTACCTTACAAGAACGTGGTGTTGACACGACATGCTGTCCACCACCTTGAGCGATGGAGATGTTGTTATGGTGCCACTGTTTGGTGTACGTAATGTACTACCAAAATGATAACATGGAATATTAATAGGACATTTCAGTGTCTTAGCTACACTGATTAATACTTCAGGGAAAAGAACTTCAGATTGTCTCACTTGGTGTTGTGCTTCTGTAGAGAGATATGGACTTGCAGTGCAGCTGCGTGCAACCTAATGTGCTACAACCATGATGCAATCCTTCCCTTTCCTATCCTAGTTCTTGTAAAATAGTAAAAAAAAAACTACAGTGCGTGTGCACTTTATGTCATTTGTTAATATGATTTTTACTCATTGCGTATACTTTTTGTGATTTCCTGATATTCTGCACTACAGTGTGTGTGCACTTATGTCATTTATTAATATGATTTGTACTCATTGCGTATACTTTTTCTGATTTCCTGATATTCTGCACTACAGTGCGTGTGCACTTTATGTCATTTGTTAATATGATTTGTATTCATTGCGTATACATTTTGTGATTTGCTGATGTATTCTGAACTACAGTGCGTGTGCACTTTATGTCATTTGTTAATATGATTTGTATTCATTGCGTATACATTTTGCGATTTGCTGATATATTCTGAACTACAGTGCGTGTGCACTTTATGTCGTTTGTTAATATGATTTGTACTCGTTGCCTATACATTTTGTGATTTCCTGATATGTTCTGTACTACAGTGCGTATGCACTTTTGCCATTTGTTAATATGTTTTGTACTCATTGTGTATACATTTTGTCATTGCTTGATATGTTCTATACTCAGTGCATGTGCACTATGTTTTATTTCATGTTCTGCACTTATATATATGTATATATTCTGTGATTGTAAACTTAGTTCATTAAGAAAAATTTGTTGCTCATGGCAAGTCCAATTGACTCACCATCGCTGCCAAATTTTTGACCCCCCCCCCACTCCAGTGGAGGGTTATGTAAAAGGTATGCGCTATATGCGCTGCCTGCAATAGGCAAGGCATAGGAGAGTCTCTGACCAGAGAGCAGTATGTAGTTAGTTGTTGCTTGTCGCTAGTCGGCATTAGTCTTCAGTAGTAGTCTGCAGAAGTCGGCAGTAGTCTGCGTGAGTCGACAGTAGTCTGCGTGAGTCTGCGGTAGTCGGCAGAAGTCGGCGCGTGTCTGCGCTTGTGTGCAGTCTGCCCTGGTCGGGACTCTGGAGGATGAGTATTATTGTAGTAGGTAAAGAAGCAGCCTTGCGCATATCTAGTAATGTATATTAACTGCCATCCAATTTCTTTTAAAAAATGCCACAATAATAATTTTTATAATATAAAGTAATTTTTTTTTAAAAAAAGCACTCATTTCAATTTAAAGAATATATCCAATGCATGATCATTCCTTTCAAGAATCGCAAAAAATATAGGCCAGCATTGCACGAAGCTGTGCCGAAAAATTTTTAGGTAAGAGCAGATATATTCGCAGTTTTTATTGAGGTAGGAATTTTTTTTGTTTTTTTTATTCAGAGTACAGGGCCGTGGCGTAGCGCTGCTGTCGTCATAAAATTTACCAGGTTACTGAAATTCTTTTTATTATTTTGGTGTTTAGGAATTTTTCTGTTTCGAACTTAACATTAAATGAGAAAAGAATTTTGTGGGCACATTAAATGTGAATGAATTTCTGCACGGAGATTATAAATGGGAACCAATTTTGTTCAGGGGTTACAATATTTAAAATTCATTTACTTCTTATTTCCGAGGGGAGGTTGCACGGGGTTCATTTTTATTTTTTTTTATTTTTTGTGGGGAGGTTGCAGTTGTGGTTTGGTTGTCAGTTCGAAGAGTGGTTAGATTGCAGCTCTCCGTACTACGCTGTCCTTTGTGAAACTCTTCATCTCATAATAACTGTTGCAACCTACATCTTTCTGAATCTACTTATTGTATTAATCTCTTAATCTCCTTTACGATTTTTACCAGTCACAATTCTCTCCAATATCAAATTGGTGATCCCCTGTTATCTGAGAATCAACCGGTCTCTTCTTTTGATCAGGTTGTGTCACAAATTTCTTTTCTCCTCATATATATATATATATATTACAACCTCCTCACTGAAAAGAAATTTGTGACACATCCTGATCAAAAGAAGAGACCTGTTGATTCTCAGATAACAAGGGATCAAAGGGATCACCAATTTGATATTGGAGGGAATTGTGAAGGATAAAAATCGTAAAGGATATTAAGAGATTAATACAATAAGTAGATTCAGAAAGATGTAGGTTGCAATAGTTATTATGAGATGAAGAGTTTCACAAAGGACACAGTTGTACGGAGAGCTGCATCAAACCACTCTTCGAACTGACAACCAAACCACAACGACATACAATAATTTTTGTAATGATCTTTACAATAGGAAAAATTGTGGTGTGACGGTAGTGTGATTCGAACATTGCCTGAAATAAATGACACAGAATGACTGGACGATACTGATATGACGTAAGGTGACGGAAAGTATGCAAGGTGCAAAAAATATGAAGTCCACTGGTTTAGATGTCATTAATATGGAAGTGTGGAAATTTTTGTTGTCACGAAAATAAAACACGCAGTTGAAGCGTGTGGGAGGATTTACAGCGTCAGGCGTAGCTCCCTCACTCGCGCCCTGATGATGTGAGGCAGGTTAGAGAGCCTGTATAGGGAGAGACTGGCCATACGTGCAGTTGCCCGTGATTGGTTGATTAGCTTTGGCAGAAAAATGGCGCCAAACGTCTCTCGCGCTTCCTATGTTCGCCGTAATTTTGAGTTGAATTGAAGTTCAGAGGACTTCTGGAAACGATTAAAAGGGATTTGAATTATTGAGAGACTTGTTATGCGTTGTGCATGCATTTTCGATTTAGTTGTATTTCGTTTTTAGTACGTAATTAGCGTTTGCGATCTTAAATATGAGTTGAAATAATGAAGCATTTTGTGATGAAGTCGGTAGGCCTACATGTTTGAAGTAAACACGTTAGTAATTGTATAGTATTGTTTTTGACATCTGTAATTCGTTCTGCGGTCGTTCGTTAACGATGCCAGGTTGTGCTGCATTTGGTTGTTCCAATAGAGGCGAAGGTGGATTTCGCATGTTAGCATTTCCACGCAATGAAGAAAGACTAAAGCAGTCGGCAGTCGCAGTCAACAGGTCTGACATAAATCAAACAGGAGCCTTGTGGAAACCAACCAAGTACTCTTATCTATGCGAAGTAAGTCGTTTTTGCTTTTTACTACATTTAAAACAACTTGCAATATGCATAGTTAAATTTGAAAACAGACCTGTAAATTGGCTGTGTGAAAATTATTATAACGCATTATTCTTATAAACAAAGGCATTTAACGAATGATTTCGCTATATTGTCTTGTGCTTTTGATTCGGTGAGTGTGTACTCCACTACTCCACTACTGGCCATTCAAAAGTCCGGCCCGCAGTTTGGCAGAAAAATGGCCGCCGTATCGTCCGGTTGACCACTCTCTCCCTATACAGGCTCTCTAAGGCAGGTGACGTGCGCAGGTGGTCGGACACAGTATTAGCGAGCGGCGGACGAGGCTGCGGCGGAGCGCAGTTTACCGGCACGCTGCACCCACAGCAGGGGCAGGCGAGCCGCCTGAATTGTTAAACCGCACGGCGGAACGCGGCGCCAGTTAAGGCCCCGAGTCCCGGGTTTAGTGCCCCTTAAGCCCCGGGGATAATTTGACAAGTGGCCCCGGCGCCCTTTATAAGCTATCTGGGCCTCGCTGCGCGCGACGGCCGGATGCCGGCCCGTTTCTCTGCCGCCGTCTGCAGACCTGGTCTGTACCGCCAGTCTCCGCTCGCTGCCTTCCACGCCGGGGAAGTACAGCAGGCTCCGCCCGAGCCGGATTCAAAGAAGGAAATCCCTAGCAATCAAAGTTTCCGTAACTGCCATTAAACAAGCGCCGGCGAGGCTGAAATAGTGCTCGCTCGCTGTAACGGCAGCGATGAAACTTGGCGGACGCGGCGCCTTTTGCGAAATCTGGCCGGAGTAAGTTAGTTTCTAGGGGGCAATTTCCGATGCTTCAAATGGACTGAAAGAAGGCTGGCGGATCGGTATTCGAGAGAACACGATACTTCCGAATGGGAAACCTAATGCTCGATAAAGTCCTACTTACAACGTCGTCCTCTAGCCAGTTTACCGGAAGGTCTGTGACATTATTCAACTCTCCAAACTAGGATATCTCGTTGACCAGCTCGGTTCCTATGCTGCCTTTGTCCGCGACCGAATTGGCCGCTGGTTCATTACAAAGATCTCAAAGAGCAAGAACTGAGCTATCCATTAACCTCATTTAGAGTGGAACAACCAGCAACAACTCTCATTTTGTAAAGGATACTAGAAAAGGTAGCAGCGATCACCGCTAACGGCGTAGTTGGACGATTTTCAAAAATATGAATCAGTTTTTATATAAATTATTAATACACGGTAAAGTACATGGTGACCCGAGACTCCATTAGCATTTGACAAAGCACTAATGCAGAGCAAATGATGACTAACTGAAAACCTCAGCTGCCGACAGGTGTTGTTGATGTACCTCGATGTGGGCAGCTGAAAATGTGTGCCCCGACCGGGACTCGAACCCGAGATCTCCTGCTACATGGCAGACGCTCTGTCCATCTGAGCCACCGAGGACACAGACGTATATCGCGACTACAATGACTTATCCCTTGCACACTTCCCGTGAGACTCACATTCCCAACTGTCCACAATTCTACATATGTATTGTACCTTATAGATATTTGCCCACCCACTCATTACTCGCGCACGCTTTGGCGATTCCCGTAAGAGTTTGGGCAACCTGTGCGCATTCGCACAGACGAAGGTCAATGGCTGCGTAGCCTTTAACTATGTATACGAAGACAGTAACTTGTTCTCGAAAGCCGGCTGCGGTGGTCTCGCGGTTCTAGGCGCGCAGTCCGGAACCGCGTGACTGCTACGGTCGCAGGTTCGAATCATGCCTCGGGCGTGGATGTGTGTGATGTCCTTAGGTTAGTTAGGTTTAAGTAGTTCTAAGTTCTAGGGGACTGATGACCACAGCTGTTAAGTCCCATAGTGCTCAGAGCCATTTTGTTCTCGAAAGTACAGTTACTGTTGTTGACCGTGCAGCTTTTCCCTGGAATAAATGATGACAACTGAAAACCTCAGCTGCCGACAGGTGTTGTTGATATACCTCGATGTGGACAGCTGAAAATGTGTGCCCCGACCGGGACTCGACCCCGGGACCTCCTGCTTACATGTAAGCAGGAGATCCCGGGTTCGAGTCCCGGTCGGGGCACACATTTTCAGTATGTAAGCAGGAGATCCCGGGTTCGAGTCCCGGTCGGGGCACACATTTTCAGCTGTCCACATCGAGGTACATCAACAATACCTGTCGGCAGCTGAGGTTTTCAGTTAGTCATCATTTATTCCAGGGAAAAGCTGCACGGTCATCAACAGTAACTGTTCTTTCGAGCAGAAGTTACTGTCTTCGTATATATAATGTAGAGCGACAGGTAAAAATTGACAAGTCCCTGAAATGACACGGGATTCTATTGTAGGCGAAAACGAGTGCAAAAACTGGCCAACAGATGGTGCTGGGCAGCAACACGCCAGTGACGCCGCACGAGAATAGCGTCCAACCTTTCTGATAAACACTTGCTCGAAGGAACGGCTCTCCATCCCATATTGCCACACGTGTGAGAGATCTCTTGCGCACATCATTCGGTGAGGATCGCGTGCTGAGCCGCCACTTCTGTCATCCTTGGCCTCCCACGTCCCGAGACAACAATCTGTATTATTTATTGTGGGGCTGCCTGAAGTCGCAAGTCTACTACGATCGTCCGACCTCATTTGGGGTGCTAAGAGACAAAACTCGAAGGCAATTCCGCATCATAACTACTGATATTCTATACAGTTCTGTCCGCAACATTGTCCATCGACTACAGGTATTGTTGATGAATCACAACTGACATGTTGAGCATTTGTCAAAGAACATCGTCTTTGCTAAAAATCAACTATTTGGTTAATTATAATAGCTTTTGTATCATATGAAGCGCCGTATGTTGATTATTTTAAACATAGCTGCACAACAGCAACGGTTTTCCGTAATAAAATTATAAACAGCCGACCAGTTGCAATTGATAAAGAAACTCTTTCTTGATTTAACAATTTCTATACAGAATAGTTCCTTCAATTTCAACATTTTCCGTAAGGAAACGTATTTAGATAATGTCGTCCCTGCTGACTCAACTCATCCAAAAGCTCATAAACTGGCGTTTTTTCATTCTGCCATTCACCGTATGGTAACTACTCCTTTATCACTTGCCGATCAACAAAAAGAATTGAATGTCATGAAAGCGATTGCGGTTGATAATGGGTACAATCAGAATATGATTGATTACATGTTCAGTAAGAAAAATTCCCAAAACTGTTCGACTTTGAGCAACAACCTCCCCACTGATAGCAAAGAAGCTAAAAAATTTATTTCCATTCCTTTCTTGGGCAATATATCATATAGGATAAAACGTCCTCTAATGAAAAAATATAACTGTAACGTCTCCTTCTCTACAGATAACAGTTTAAAGAGAAATCTTGTACATTCAGTAGAGATCGCCGGCGATTAGTTTTCCAATTCAGGGGTTTACAAACTAACCTGTAACAACTGTCCTTCGTATTATATTGGTCAAGCAGCCAGAGCTGTGAAAACAAGATATAAAGAACACCTATTAGGTAAAAAAGGATCGAATATACACAATTCTACTTTTGCTGAACACCTCCTGATAGCCAGTCATACGCCAAACATTTAGAAGACACTGTTATCCTACACAGAGAAGACAAAGGGCGTAGATTAGATCTGTGGGAAGAGTTACAAATTTTCAAACATCTTGAGCTCGAGGATGGTAATATACTGAACGACCAGTTGAACCTTGCTTGTAGACAATTTTTCGAATGCTTTAAACCTGTACTGTTTACGGTATAACGTTAATGCTGGTAACCTTAGTGGCTTATTTCCTCAGGAAGCTATGATGCACCTTCAGTGCTTTAAGCTCACTACCCCTTATGTAATGGTGGTTCTGTCACGATGTATGTTTGCTACTACATCGGCCCTTATGTGATTTTGCCTGGCTCTAAAATTTTGGTTTTCCCTGTGAATGTGTATTAACAGGATCGTGTACCAGTATTCGTTATTCTTTCTTGACAAGAGCCATTATTGTCAACTTTAAAGTTTTGACATGTATACCGTTTGTGGGTTTCACTAATATAGTAATGTAATTTTTTTTCTTTATTGTATTTCAATTCCCCATCGGGGCGGGCTGGCAGCAGCATATGCGCTGCTCTTCAGCCGAAAGACATAGAAACAAGCAATACAAGACATTTAAAAATAACAAAGGAGAGAAGATGGTGAACATAGATATAAAAAAAGGGGGAACATCATGGAAGGCAATATACAAAAAACGGGGTGACTGTAAAATGGAGATAAAAAACTGTTTAAAAGTAGCACACACAAAAAGCCACACACTGCGACAATTAAAAGAACACAAGGCACAGTATGACTGGAGCATAAAAGGTATCGACGGATGGCGTAGCACATAACAAACACTGACGGCAAACCTCAAGACAGTACACAATTAAAATCACACCTCTTGACGCACAGGAGAAACGGCACTAAACACAACACTGATGTGGCACACTGACGATGATCAAAACAGAGGATGTGCCAGGTGCAAGGAGATGAGGGAGGCCGGAAGAAGGGAAAGAGATGGGGGAGATGAGAGGGGGGGCGCGCTGAAGAGGACCGGGTAGGGAGGGATGTGGGAAGGAAAGAGGCAAGTATGGGGTGCAGGGTCTCAGGGGAGGGGGGGGGGGAGAAGGAGGAAAATCCGCTCTGGGAGAAGGAGAGAAGAGGAAAAAGGGGGCCCTGGGGAGGGGGGGGGGGGAACGTAATGTAATTTTTTACATTTTGACTGTATATGCCACTGGGCGTAAGTTTCTCAGGGTAAGCGCCATCTGCCTTTTTTGGTGTATAACTACATTATTTGTACCAATGCTCCCATACTGTTATAACGGGAGTGTTAATTTCCTTCCTTTTTTATTGTTACTCTACTTAAGGATGTTATTAATATTGATAATTTACACGTTGCCTTTGTACGCCAATTGGCACATGTTTCTCGGCACGAACGCCACCTGCCCTGTTTTCAGAGTAACTACGCTCGCCGATTACACTCAGTCGGTTGTGTGCGCTGCAAGATGCATGAGCTATTTTAAATTTACGTGACAAACCCTAATTCTAGGGCTATATTTTATTTTTGACACATGGATCTATGCCGACAATTGTAAAAGCGGCGATGGTACATTAGTCCTTACTAATGTAAAATTGAAAGTACCAGTCGTCGATATCATACTTCTGTACTGCAAGAGTTCTCTAATTGGTCTTAAAAATTTATTCTTGGCTTATAAGTTTCATACTTTTCTAATGTAAGCTATGATGTTCATTGTCCTTAGGCTACCTTATGAAGAAGACAAATTAATATTTGTCGAAACCTAGGTAAAGAATTTCTTTATCCATTGCAACTGGTCGGCTGTTTATAATTTTATTACGCCGTATGTTGGTCATTTTGCACACTTCTTTTTGTTTGAATACAACCCTATGTCAAGCATGTGTGTCAGTTTTTACCTCCCTATGTACGATATTCCTTTAAGTATTGAATTTTCAAATGTTAAAGGACTTTCGGGTGGCGCTGTACTCTGCTTGACAAAAATAGTGAAGCAGCCAGAACGGGAGGAGGAAACAAAATGAAACTTACAAGGCGAAAGGGTATCTAAAGTATCAGTGATTAGAACTTCGAGTCAAATTTACAAAGAATTTGTCAGTACGTATCCATGACTTTGCACCCACTCTGACATGGATGCGGGCACTGATTCTGTTGGGTATGGTTTTATAAAGCCGTTATATCCTGAGGTAAGGTGTCTCGCAACTGTTGAAAATTGCCCTTGACATCCTGGATACTGCCACTGGGATGCAGTTGGCGCCTGAGCTGGTCCTGCAGATGTCCTATTGGGCACACATCTTGGGACCTCTCTGGCCATAGGACTGTCTCAACATTAAGTAAACTGTTAATAAACACATGTGCCAAGTGTGGATGAACGCTATCTTATTGACAGGTAGCACCATACCTCCGTCGCATGAGAGGTAACACATGATCGCCAGATGTCCTTCATGAAGCTTTTTACTGTCAGAATTCCATCAATCACTACCAAGGGTGATATGAAGTCATACACGATGACTACCCACACCATACCACCAGGTGTAACAGCGCTCTGCCTCTTCTCCAAAACATTGCAAGAATGGCACAAGACGCTGCCACACTCACCGACAACGGTCATGTGGGACAGTGCAGAACTGCTTATCATCGCTGAACATAATGTGACACCATTCCTCAGATGGCCATGGGTATCAGCGACGGCACTACCTCGAAAGCAACTGTTTGTATTGTGGTGTTAACGGCAGTCTACTCATGAGGTGGTAATTGTCTAAACCAGCCGCGCTAGTCTCCGACCAATGGTTTGGGATGACACAGAGCACTGAACAGAGACCATTACTTGTTTTCGGATGGCAGGTGTATTGGTGCACAATACTGTAATACACCCTTTTGTACGCCAGGCGTAGTCAATTGGAAAGTTGACGATGAGTACGACCGCCCTGGCATTCCCATTCAGTCCAATGTCAGGCTACTGTTACATCCGAATGCCCCACAAATATGCATGTTGCACAATTCGACCAGATGGCCAAATGGAGACCCACAGTGCGGTCTCTGTCTCTGCTGACAACCCTGTCTCACATGGGTACGTGGCATCTCCTGGTGCTTCGCAGTGATCATTCAACATCTGACGTTGTTCGCGCCCCTTACATACCGTGACAGGAGTGGTAACAACAATAAACATGAACGACACTAATGCCCTCTTGCGGCCATTTTGTCACAGGAAGAGGCAACTGTAATAATTACGTACCTGCCAATGGTATGTACATATATGAAGTTATATTGACATCTGATCATGTATTTTGAGTGCTCCATTTTTTTGTCAGACAGTGTAATATAAGTGTTGTGTCACAATTTTCGCAAGCAGCAACAACGGAGGTAACACGCAGTAAGCAGTGTCTTCCGGAAAGTACTATCTTGTGGCAGGTTTCTCTTTATTACTCGTCCTGTTACTAATCCCAACGTCGAAATTTCTTCTCTTGTGCTGCAGAACGAAATCGATCCACATGCAGCTAGCGGAGCTGTAACAGTTTCAGAATAAAGGGCCCATTATTCAACAATCTGGCCACATGGCTGGGACCCTTATGCGAACAAACCGGTCACTTATGCTATTATGTTATGCTTATGTAAGTCTTGCTGAGGACCCAAAAATTGGCGCATCTGACCCACCTTACATTTCAAGGCGGTGGGTTAATCTGTACAGTTAATGAAATAAATAAATAAATAAATCCTCCCTGTTGTTTCCCCTCCCTTACTTATTGACGGCGATACGGTGATGTATAAATGGTGGGGTATTATCCTACTGGCTACATTTTAACACAATGTATGGCTCAAAACACTGGTTGCCCTAGATTTTTCCCGAGTACCTCCGCTGCAGTCAACCTTCCCCCATCGCTCCTCTGAGTATGGCAGCTATTGTATCAAGTCACCATTCGTGCTCTGTTTTTTAGTGGGTCAACATCAACAAGGCCGGCAGCTGTGGCAGAGTGGTTCTAGGCGCTTCAGTCTGAAACCGCGCTGCTGCTACGGTCGCAGGTTCGAATCCTGCCTCGGGCATGGATGTGTGTGATGTCCTTAGGTCAGTTAGGTTTAAGTAGTTTCAAGTCTAGGGGTTGATGACCTCAGATGTTAAGTCCCATAGTGCTCACAGCGATTTGAACCATTTGAACATCAATATGAAGCGTCAACAGAGTTCGCCCACCAAATTCAGACAGAGAAAGTAGCTCGCACAGCTGAATGTAAGGTATTAACCCCTCCCTCATTGTACGTTATTCTTCATTGCATATGTGTTCATGCAAGTATTTACAGTTATTCTTTTCATCAATGGAATAGCTCCATGATGCGTCAGCGCTACATCTATATCTACATACATACTCCGCAATCCACCACACGGTACGTGGCGGAGGGTACCTCGTACCACAACTAGCATCTTCTCTCCCTGTTCCACTTCCAAACAGAACGAGGGAAAAATGACTGCCTATATGCCTCTGTACGAGCCCTAATCTCTCTTATCTTATCTTTGTGGTCTTTCCGCGAAATGTAAGTTGGCGACAGTAAACTTGTACTGCAGTCAGCCTCAAATGGTACTCTAAATTTCCTCAGTAGAGATTCACGAAAAGAACCCCTCCTTTCCTCTAGAGATTCCCACCCGAGTTCCTGAAGCATTTCCGTAACACTCGCATGATGATCAGACCTACCAGTAACAAATCTAGCAGCCCACCTCTGAATTGCTTCTATGTCCTCCCTCAATCCGACATGACAGGGATTCCAAATGCTCGAGCAGTACTCAAGAATAGGTCGTAATAGTGTTTTATAAGCGGTCTCCTTTACAGATGAACCACATCTTCCCATAATTCTACCAATGAACCGAAGACGACTATCCGCCTTCCCCACAACTGCCTCTACATCTACATCTACATCCACACTCCGCAAGCCACCTGACGGTGTGTGGCGGAGGGTACCTTAGGTACCTCTATCGGTTCTCCCTTCTATTCCAGTCTCGTATTGTTCGTGGAAAGAAGGATTGTCGGTACGCTTCGGTGTGGGCTCTAATCTCTCTCATTTTATCCTCATGGTCTCTTCGCGAGATATACGTAGGAGGGAGCAATATACTGCTTGACTCTTCGGTGAAGGTATGTTCTCGAAAATTCAACAAAAGCCCATACCGAGCTACTGAGCGTCCCTCCTGCAGAGTCTTCCACTGGAGTTTATCTGCCATTACATGCTTGTCCCCCTTCATATCGCTCTGCAATGCTACGCCCAAATATTTAATCGAAGTGACTGTGCCAAGCGCTACACTACTAATGGAGTATTCAAACATTACGGGATTCTTTTTCCTATTCATCTGCATTAATTTACATTTATCTATATTTAGAATTAGCTGCCATTCTTTACACCAATCACAAATCCTGTCCAAGTCATCTTGTATCCTCCTACTGTCACTCAACGACGACACCTTCCCGTACACTACAGCATCATCAGCAAACAGCCGCTATCTACCCTATCCAAAAGATCATTTATGTAGATAGAAAACAACAGTGCACATACCACACTTCCCTGGGGCACTTCAGATGATACCCTCACCTCCGATGAAGACTCACCATCGAGGACAACGTACTGGGTTATATTACTTAAGACGTCTTCGAGCCACTTGCATATTTGTGAACCAATCCCATATGCTCGTACCTTAGTTAGGAGTCTGCAGTGGGGCACCGAGTCAAACGCTTTCCGGAAGTCAAGGAATATGGCATCCGTCTGATACCCTTCATCCATGGTTCGCAAGATATCATGTTAAAAAAGGGAGAGTTGCGTTTCGCAGGAGCGATGCTTTCTAAAGCCTTGCTGATGCATGGACATCAACTTCTCTGTCTCAAGGAAATTCATTATATTCGAACGGAGAATATGTTCGAGAATCCTGCAACAAATCGATGTTAAGGATATTGGTCTGTAATTTTGAGGATCCGTCCTTCAACCCTTCTTATATACAGGCGTCACCTGCGCTTTTTTCCAGTGTCTCGGGACTTTACGTTGGGCAAGAGATTCGCGAAAAATGGAAGCTAAGTAAGGATCCAATGCAGTAGAGTATTCTCTGTAAAACCGAATTGGAATCCCTTCAGGACCTGACGATTTATTTATTTTCAACCCATTCAGCTGCTTCACAACCCCAGGGATGTCTATCACTATGTCCTCCATATGGGAATCTGTACGAGAGTCAAACGGCGGTATGTTTGTAAGCTCCTCCTGCGTGAAAGATTTCTCAAATGCTTTATTTAAAATTTCAACTTTCGTTTTGCTGTCTTCCGTTTCCAGGCGAGACTGATCAGTGAGTGACTGGATGGAAGCCTTATACCCGCTTACCGATTTTACGTAAGATCAGAATTTCGTTGGGTTTTCAGCAAGATCTTTTGCTAAGGTATGACGGTGCTAGTGGTTGAATGCTTCGCGCATCACTCTTTTTACAACAGCACGAATCTCTACTAACTTTCGCCTGTCGCCATTCTCCCAATCTTTCTTGTACCGCGAGTGCAACTGGCTTTGCATCCTGACCATTCTCCGAATTGCGCTGTTAAACCACGGAGGGACTTTTCCGTCCGTAACCCACTTCTTCGGCACATACTTGTCCAAAGCGTGATTTACAATGCATTTAAAATTTGTCCATAATTCTTCCACGTCCATCGTACCGGAAGTAAATGATGTCGATTCATTTACTAAGTGGGATGCTAACAGCTGCTTATCTGCTCTTTCTAGTAAGAATATTCTCCTAGCCTTCTTGACCGACTTTTTAACTTTCGTAACCGTAGTCGTAATGACAACATCATGATCACTAATCCCTGTCTCAACACGGACACGGTCGATGAGGTCTGGTCTGTTCGTGGCTACCAGATGTAAAATATTTCCATTACGCGTTGGCTGTCGATTTAGCTGCTCAAGACAGTTTTCGGATAATGTGTTCAAAAGTAATTCACAGGGCGGCTTGTCTGTACCACCTGTAATGAGTCCATAGACATCCCAGTCTATACTAGGTAGGTTGAAGTCGCCTCCGACTAATATAGTATGATCCGGGTACTTCTGCGATACAGAACGTAGACTCCCTTTGAATGATTCTAGAACTATCACGGTGGAACCTGGTGACCGGTAATAACACCCAACAATTTAACTTTATTTCCCCTATCCCTGTTAAACGTGTCCAGATAACTTCACAATCACACTCTACTTCGACCTGAGTAGACACAATATTCTTGTCAACTTCAATAAAGACACCACCTCCTACGGTGTCTAATCTGTCTTTCCGATACACGTTCCAACCCTCACTAAATATTTCGGAACTTCCTATCTTCCCGAGAATAATTTGCGCTCCACACGCTTCCTGGAGGGCAGTAAATTCAGGAACTTTATTCCGAACACTCTGAAAATTTACTGCTAATATCTTGATAGCTGAAGTGTCTTTACACTGAGCGCGTCCTGATTTCCCTGCCTGCACGTCGGCTGGTGAGTGTTCATCAGGACACCTCGCACTGCTGCCTAGCCTAAAAAAACCCCATGTGCGCTTCCTGATATATCGGGACAGGAGAAGCAATTCTTTGTCGACTTCGAATGTATGTTGTCTGCACCGCCGCTCATTGAGCAGAAATCAGCATCTGATACATCGGAATACCACAGACGTCTCTGCACTGCACGCCGAGTCACAGCTAGGAGTTTCCAGCGTTCGTCGCTACTTGTAGGCGTAGCACCAAATGATGATCGGCAAGCAATAATTGAAATAGAAAATGGTAAACGCAGTTCTACAGTTCAATTTTCCGGTATGGATTGGGACGAGCTATGTGGTAAAATGGGGTATGTCAGTACCCGTAAGACCACTGCCTATTACCGGCCTCGCCATTTTCCAGTCATCTACAACTTTAACATCATAAGATCTCTTACATCTGTTTACATCATTTGAGTTTTGTGAATTTGTGTTGCCTATGCAGTGCACATAGACAGACAGGATGAGTCTCCAGCATCCGTATGTCAGAGCACTATTCGATGACTTTATGAGCCATTTCCGTGAGCACATTGTACAAGTGAATCAGTCAGAACACTGTATAAATTCATATGTTCATGCAGTATCAAAGTCTACTACCATTACTGCCATGAATATTAAATCCATTCAAGCAGACTATACAAATGGGATGCCTAGGCATATTACTAGTCCTATCTGTTTAATTGCAATATGAAGTGAATTTAATGCGTGCAAGAAACAATTATGCGATAAATACTGCAGCGGGGGTGCTGTAGAAAAAAAGAATGATTGCATTTTTTAGGGAGGGTTAATTAGATATTTGGTTACCTGTTCTATACATCATTTGAACGATTCTTTAATCGAAGTGATGTGGAACGTGTCGGTTTACAGGATATGTATAGATGCTTGTTATTAACATCAATGAACAGATCATTTTATTCCTGCTCATGTACCTACACTTAAAAACACTTTTTTTTCTCTGACCACCAGTTTTTAAGAAGAAATCCGATAATGGAATAGAAGAGTTGTTCAGGGGAAGTGATTTTAAATATGATTTAAAGTTTACTTCACTGCCCGTCAGACATTTATGTTATTGGGAAAACGATCAAAAATTTTTATTGTTGCGTATCGAACTCCTCTCTGAGCCAATAACGTGTAAAGATTTAAAATAAAACAATAATATTTCGAACAAAACTGTTTTATTTTCCCAGCCCAACATCTTATTTTGATGTGTATTGTGCGACACAATGAAGTATGTATGTTGCATCGGCACCGTCCCTACCTGATGTTGCTTGAGAATTACGTGCATATTAGTACGTATTTGTATAACCTACTACGTTAACTCAAATTAAAAACAAATAAATGCTTACATCTTTAAACTGTGTTTAAAGATTTCCCCCAACCCACTTGTGCTGCTACCAGAATGACTGAGATAGGATACAAGTAATTGCGTCTTTATTGTAAACACATACAATGCGCCGCCGCTCTTAACGCTAAGTTGCAGCCACTGCCAGCAGAAGTGCGTCTCTCGACGTATCGAAGAGTGTCAACCGCAGCCAAGAGCGCATCAGCTGGATACGTGAGGCTAGGGAAGACCTGTAGGCAGCACTTGTGCATGAGCAAAAGTGCTCCCGTCATTGCAGATGGAACGTCTGAGGCAATGTCTGACTTAACCGCCGTCTGTAGGGAACATGTCAGTCGCAACGAACTAATAACTTCATAGTAACTTTCCCCTTAGCCATCTGGAATAGTTCCAGGGACGAGACATAATTATCAACTATTATTTGTCATTTATTAAAAGGAGTTAGATATTTTCACAATTACAAACAATGTTGTTGGTTTTGCTTTGGTTTTCGGTGTGAAGACTGATTTGATGAAGTTTTCCACTCCAGAAGATGTTGTGCAAGCCTCTTCATCTATAAAATGTCGTATTTGTGGGGATCCACAGTCTCCAGGTGCTTAACAAACGGAGACATGGTCCGTAGTAGGCTGTAACGTGATTTTTATTTAATCGTGCGATTAGCTAATTTCGACAAGATTAAAACTGTGTGCCGGACCTAGACTCGAACTCGGAACCTCGCAGAATTGAAGGTGGCAGAATTGAAGATGTGAGGAGGGGTCGTGTTTCGTGCTTGGGTAGCTTAGTTGGTTGAGCACTTACCTGCGAAATGGAAAAGCCCCGAGTTCGAGTTTCGGTCCGGCACACTGTTTTAATTTACCAGGAAGTTTCTTATTACCGCACACCCCACTACAGAGTGAAAATCTCATTTCAATTTCTACTAATTGTCATTGTCAAGCAAATGTAAAACCAACTTGCCCGCATCTCGTGGTCGTGTGGTAGCGTTCTCGCTTCCCACGCCCGGGTTCCCGGGTTCGATTCCCGGCGGGGTCAGGGATTTTCTCTGCCTCGTGATGGCTGGGTGTTGTGTGATGTCCTTAGGTTAGTTAGGTTTAAGTAGTTCTGAGTTCTAGGGGACTGATGACCTAAGATGTTAAGTCCCATAGTGCTCAGAGACATTTTTTTAAAACCAACTTGGAAGAGCGCTACATTATCTCCACGCATCGCGTGTATAACTAACATTTTACACACCTCACATTAAGATAAAACATTACTGCACAAATTTCTTACAACCGCATGGCAACTAACCATTTTATCTTAATATGAGGTACGTAAAGCGTTAGTTATATATGAGATGCATGCAGACAGTGTAGTGCTTTTCCATGTTGGTTTTACAAGTGCTTCACAACACCAAGTAGCCGAAATTACCTGATAGCGCGATTAAATAAAAATCACGTTACAGCCTACTATGGATCATGTTTACGTCTCTTCATCTATGTATAGCTTCTGCAACTTGCGTCAGTTTTCACTTGACTACTGTATGCAAGTCTTGGTATCCCTTTACAATTGTTAACCCTTCCTATCACTTGACTTCTCTACAAACTGACAGTTTCTTCCATTCCTCATTATGTGTCCTGTCAACAGATCTCTAAAAATATACTGTTGAGCTTACAAAAAAATACAAATTGTAGTTATAATGATGCAAATACACAGTAATCCAGATAAAGAGATGTACTTCAAGGAGAAACTGAAAACCAGGTACATGTTGTGAGGAGCATGTAGAAAAACAACAGTAGCTCCAATTCAAACGAATAGTTGCCAAGGCACGCGATGTGTAGAACATCCATAGTAGGTAAAACTGTCTAGTCAGTAATGTAACTGCTTAGGTTTGTAGGCGAAATACAGTAGTCTCATCATAATTCTTCCCTCTCGCGCTCTCCTCCCCATCCCCCCTCCCCCAACTTCCTATAATGATGTGCATTTTGTTGTAAGTATTTCTGGTTTAAGATAAAGTCATTTGCTAACTCATCAACTAAACTTAGAATAATACCATACAATAAAAGTTTTCTACAGGAAAAGTGCAGTGAAATTGGGATTTTGAGGCCGAAAGTGCAGGAGGTCAGATCCATATGTAGGAGGATAAGAGTGGAGAAACTTCAGGATAAGGAAATCAGGCACAAGTACATAACAGTGATCTCAGAAAGGTACCAGTTAGTTGAATCTAGTCAATTACAGTCATTGGAAAAAGAATGGACAAGGTACAGGGACACAGTACTAGAAGTGGCTAAAGAATGTCTTGGAACAGTAGTGTGTAAAGGTAGGATGAAGCAAACAGCTTGGTGGAATGACACAGTCATGACAGGCTGTAAAAGGAAAAAGAAGGCGTATCAAAAATGGCTACATACTAGAACTAAGGTAGACAGAGAAAGTTATGTTGAAGAAAGAAACAAAGCCAAACAGATAATTGCAGTATCCAAGAAGAAATCTTAGGAAGACTTTGGAAATAGGTTGGAGACTTTGGGTCAAGCTGCTGGAAAACCATTCTGGAGTGTAATTAGCAGTCTCCGAAATGGAGGTAAGAAGGAAATGACAAGTGTTTTGGACAGATCAGGAAAACTGCTGGTGAATCCTGTGGATTCCTTGGGCAGATGGAGGGAATATTTTGAAGAGTTGCTCAATGTAGGTGAAAATACGATCAGTAATGTTTCAGATTTCGAGATAGAATGGGATAGGAATGATGATGGAAATAGGATCACATTTGAGGAAGTGGAGAAAATAGTCAATAGATTGCAGTGCAATAAATCAACTGGGGTGGATGAAATTAAGTCGGAACTCATCAAATACAGTGGAATGTCAGGTCTTAAATGGCTACACAGGATAATTGAATTGGCCTGGGAGTCGGGACAGGTTCCATCAGACTGGACAAAAGCAGTAATCACACCAATGTTTAAACATGGAAATGGAAAATATTGTAACTACAGAGGTATCTCTTTAATCAGCGTTGTGGGTAAAATCTTCTCAGGAATTGTTGAAAGGAAACTGCGAGTATCAGTTGAGAACCAATTGGATGAAAATCAGTGTGGGTTTAGGCCTCTTACAGGTTGTCAGGACCAGATCTTTAGCTTACGGCAAATAATGGAGAAGTGTTATGAGTGGAACAGGGAATTGTATTTATGCTTTATAGATCTAGAAAAGGCATATGACCGGGTTCCTAGGAGGAAGTTATTGTCTGTTCTACGAGATTATGGAATAGGAGGCAAACTTTTGCAAGCAATTAAAGGTCTTTAGATGGATAGTCAGGCAGCAGTTAGAGTTGACGGTAAATTGAGTTCATGGTTCAGAGTAGTTTCAGGGGTAAGACAAGGCTGCAACCTGTCTCTACTGTTGTTCATATTATTTATGGATCATATGTTGAAAACAATATACTGGCTGGGTGAGATTAAAATATGTGAACACAAAATAAGCAGTCTTGCATATGCGGATGACTTAGTTGTGATGGCAGATTCGATTGAAAGTTTGCAAAGTAATATTTCAGAGCTACATCAGAAATGTAAGGACTATGGTATGAAGATTAGCATCTCCAAAACGAAAGTAATGTCAGTGGGAAAGAGATATAAACGGATTGAGTGCCAAATAGGAGGAACAAAGTTAGAACAGGGGGATGGTTTCAAGTACTTAGGATGCATATTCTCACAGGATGGTAACATAGTGAAAGAACTGGAAGCGAGGTGTAGCAAAGCTAATGCAGTGAGCACTCAGCTACGATCTACTTTCTTCTGCAAGAAGGAAGTCAGTACCAACACTAAGTTATCTGTGCACCGTTCAATCTTTCGACCAACTTTGTTGTATGGGAACGAAAGCTGGGTGGATTCAGGTTACCTTATCAACAAGGTTGAGGTTACGGATATGAAAGTAGCTAGGATGATTTCAGGTACTAGTAGATGGGAACAATGGCAGGAGGGTGTCCACAATGAGGAAATCAAAGAAGAACTGGGAATGAACTCTGTAGATGTAGCAGTCAGGGCGAACAGGCTTAGATGGTGGGGTCATATTACACGCATGGGAGAAGCAAGGTTACCCAAGAGACTCATGGGTTCAGCAGTAGAGGGTAGGAGGAGTCGGGGTAGACCAAGGAGAAGGTACCTGGATTCGGTTAAGAATGATTTTGAAGTAATAGTCTTAACGTCAGAAGAGGCACCAATGTTAGCACTGAATAGGGGATCATGGAGGAATTTTATAAGGGGCACTATGCTCCAGACTGAACGCTGAAAGGCATAATCAGTCTTAAATGATGATGATGATGATGACAGAAACAGTAAAACCGCCCTTTATTAATCCTCTCACGAAAAAAGAATTGTAACACATCTATGGTTGTGTTTCTTACGTTTGTTAACTGCATTGAATATTTACGGATACTTTCAACTTTCGAGTGAGCTATTTACATTTACGTGATGATACATCCTCATTAACGCTGCATATGAAATAGCTAACATCCTGTCAACTCGACTCTGAAATAGGTGATACTGAATAAAAGTTTTTAGTCACTTTCAGATTGTAAATTACTTACCTGCGACCCAAACATTTTATTTATTACCACTGTTAAGGCCATTATGTTATGCAGAAGCGGTTAGTAGATATTAAAATGCATTCCTCTTTCCTAATCACTTTCACATACCTTAGTCATTGCTTTAATGACTTCGAGACAAATGGTTCAAATAGTTCTGAGCACTATGGGACTTAACTTCTGAGGTCGTCAGTACCCTAGGACTTAGAACTACTTAAACGTAACTAACCTAAGGACATCACACACATCCATGCCCGAGGCAGGATTCAAACCTGCAACCGTAGCGGTCGCGCGGTTCCAGACTATAGCGCCTAGAACCGCTCGGTCACCCCGGCCGGCTAACTTCGGGACAGTTATCAAACCGTACTGTTTGTATTCGATATTGCTTTGTATGACAGTAAAACTTTACCTTGTGATTTTATCCACGTGCATAAAAAAAATTAACGCAGTAAAACATTTAGAAGGTAAAACTGTGCACTTAAAGTTCCACACAATCGAGCATTGTCGAAAGCCTTCAGAATAACTATTTTCTCAGTGTTTTGAATATTTGATGGGTGCTTAATATTAACAACATCGTCAGCACTTAGTAGTACACCCTAGTTCCGTCACACTTTATCTGCAAAACTTGTGACCCTCTACATATGCTGTACGGAGTTTTTCCTGGGTTACAGAACAATGTGTAGGACTATGTAACAAGTGGCAGCTCGTAAGTATGCATTCTGGATGTTCACAAGTTTTTGAATTCAGATAAATATGACAGTGCAAAATTAATAGCAACTGCTGTATAACAAGTATGCTTATCAACAAAATTATACAACTTCGACTGCTGTCAATAACAATTATAACAAAATGCATAACTTGTCCGAAGAAATAAAGGATAGATTTTGTGGAATTTTGTTGTTTAGCTCATAATTAAGTACAGTTTATGACAAGAATGAAATAACATTCAAGCTTTCACTACTCCCCATTTCACGTTTTTGTGTACTTGGGAGTTAACGTCCTTTTTTATTTTTTCGGGCAAACGTACAAGATCCCTCGTACATGTATTAGTTAACGAATTAATTTCCGGTCTGAAAATAAGACAGCCTTACGTTTTACTCACACAGCATACGCTTATTATATACTTCTTTGTCAAAAGCTCGCTTACTTGATTTCGTCACTTACTCAGACAACGGATCTGGTCTAGGTGGCCCTAATTCCTTTGGGGATAGCTTTTCCTGGTAATTTTCTGTTCTGTTAGCACTTAAAACAGATTCAACAGAGTTCGTGTTGACAATGCACAGGAAAGCTGAGGGAAATGGAAATGCCGTGTGGCTAGGGCCTCAGGTCGGTTAGACCGTTCGCCTGATGCAAGTCTTTCGATTTGACGCCACTTGCGTGTCTATGAGGATGAAATGACGATGATAAGGACAACACAACACCCAGTCCCTGAGCAGAGAAAATCTCCGACCCAGCCGGGATTCGAACCCGGGCCGTCAGGTATGACATTCCGTCGCGCTGACCACTCAGCTACCAGGGGCGGACTACTTTCTTTGTTAAAAGAGCACACAGTTGTTTTTTTTTTCACATCATTCGGCCGCACTGACCACTTTTTTTACTGAACAAACTCACAGTATATATATATATATATATATATATATATATATATATATATATATATATATATATAATGCAACAAGGTACAATTCAAGGTCCAACTTCAAGGTACAATTTAAACACACACAAATGATTGTTAGTTTAGAAAAACATTAAATACAACAAAATATAACACATTCTCTCTTCTTTTTTTTTTTTTTGATGCACGAGAACGTGGATAGGCATCATGTGACGGGTAGACATGGCACACCCCAACGTTGATGGGGGTCAAGGAAGACGCTGCGGAGATAACCGGCAAAAGTTTGTCGGTAAGATAGTTTTCGGGTGAGGGTGCCATGCGCGGTCACAACTTTGTACCAGAAGTAGAGGACTGTGTGCTGACCACTCTGAAAGAGGTATTCTAAAGCCTGTCCTCGAAACCAGGTGAGTGTATAGTGCTTAGCAAGAGGGTAGTGGAATATCTGGGGCAACAACAAGTAGAGGACTGTATGCTGACCACTCTGAAAGAGGTATTCTAAAGCCTGTCCTCGAAACCAGGAGAGTGTACGGTGCTTCGCAAGAGAGTAGTGGAATATCTGGGGCAACAACAAGAAATCTGTAGTTACCGTCGTTGGCGGGGCACGGATGTAAATGCCCACGATTCGTTGGATGAGGAGCCAAACGTTTCGTTTTAGGGGGGACGTAAGACGGTGCTCGTCGCTGTCTTCGAGCTGTCAGTCAAGGCAGAGTGGGGAGGTGGCCAGTCCTATGCGATAAAGTCGACTATTAGTCGGGAATTTGCCATAGATTAAAACATAATAGAGTACAGACACAGATGACTATAAAAAGGGTGCATGCACACACCCCCAAACCGTTCGCCAGTTTAATGTCAGGGTGCTGTAGCACAATGGGGTCGCAAGGGTTGGACAGCATAAACAAACGATAATAGTCTTTTGCACGGGAAGGACGGGTGATTGGAAGATCGGCCCGAACGTCGCTGAATTCTATGAAACAATTGGCGACATGGTACAATAATGGAGAAATAGGTGCCACATTGATCGGTGGAACGAGAGAAGCTGGTCGGAGGATATCTAAGAGACTGCTTGTTAAGGACTGGACCGGACCCCGCCAGTGCCGCAATATAGTATGGACGAAGAATGCGGTAGATCATGCCCGCACGTTGACTAGTCCGAGGCCACAAATTTTAGTTCGTCACCACCTAACAATGGTGACTCCTACTTCTTTTTTTTTTTTTTTTGGGTCTCCAACGAATTACTTCAGCAGCTTTCAACCCCTAATCTAGATGTGCATAATGGAAGTGTGTGTGTGAATGAAGCAAATTATTCACACCATTTTTTAGATTCTTAAATAACATAGAATTTAAGGATACATACATAATATCCACATACACTATGATAAATAGGTCACACTACATCATTAAAAGTGAACTTAAATGCCAAAGTGTAAACGAATGTAGATTCATTTAAGATATAAATATATATGCACTCTGTAGGTCGAGAAACAATAGATATGTTATTCAGCACATTTCATAAAAACAAAATCCAAAGGTAAATACACTACAGGGGATAATGAAATGTTTTGCATGCCTATGGTACACTGCCTATGTGCACAGTACACTGACAAGTAGTAACTTCTTGTAATTAGTACAGAATGGAAATTATGCAGACATGTCTTAAATGTGTTCCATAGTCCTGAAAACTGATTTGTAACACAGAAGAAAACATCACACAGCATATCCGAATAATATATAATGGAAGTAGGGTCTTATGTGTAGCGCTGAGGATTGAATTAATATTGGGCACCCATCAAATACGCCTAATGTTGAGAAAGTTGTTATTCTCAAAGTTTTCAGCTATACTCATGTGTGTAGAATTTACATCGCATTGTTCCAACTTTTAAAATGTTCTACTCCATTAGTTCTTTTCCATGCATATAGATAAAAATCGCAACATAAGGTAGTACTGTAACCTGTTCCAATATTCAATACAAGCAGTGTGGTTTACTGGTCACCTTGAACTCATTATAGCAATGACTAAGGTAGGAAATGTAGTGTATCTGAATGTGATAGGAAAAAGTGACGAGGTTTAACATCCACTATACACTTCTGAATCATGTATTTCCTTAATAATAATAACAATTAAAATTCTTAGTTCACAGTTAAATATGCTATGAGTTGATTTAACACCTACTATTCACTTCTGAATAATATATTTCCTTGATAATAATAACAGTTAAAATGCTTTGTTCACAGTTAAATGTGCTAGAAATCTAAGGTCACTAAAAACTTTATTCAAAATCATCTATTTCAGTGTGTAGTTGACGGGATGTTAACTATTCCATATGGACAGCTAATGAGGACGTATCATTAGGTAAACATAACGATCTCGCTCTAAAGTTAAAAGTATTCTTCCTAGTTCAATGTTGTTAACAAACGTGACAAATAGAAACTTAGTTGTGCTATAATTGTCTTTTTTGTGACTGAAGAAATAAGCAGATATGTTACTCCAGTAGGGCATTCTTTATTAAATGATATTAATCTAAGTGTAGTTGGTGGATTAGCAAATGACTTTATCTTAAACAAAAAATACTTACAACAATATACACAGTCATTATTGTATTGAGAGTTGGGGGGGGGGGGGGATTGGAGGGCTGGGACTAACCAATTACCTTATTGACTACACATCTTTACCCATTATGGATGTCCTACATATATTATGCATTGACAACTTTTCGTCTGAACTTAATGTACAGTACTTCTTTTATATGCTCTACACCATAGATAGTTGTTTTCTAGTTCCTCCTTGAAGACCACAAAACAACATTGTTTGTAATTGTGAAAATATTTAGCTCTTCGTATTAAGTAACAATGAACTATTATAATCCCTGGCATTATCCCAGATTTCTAAGAAGCAAGTTACTATAAAACTATTAGAGTGTTAGGACTGATGCCTGCTTCCTACACGTGGCACATAACTCAGACAGTGCCTCAGACCATCTTACCTGCGATGACTGGTATGTATACATTTCAGCATGCATTCCTTGTGAATCCAGCTGATGCACTTCCAGTCACAGTGACACTCTACAGCACATTGAGACATGTGCTTTTGCTGGTGGCGGCTGCAACCTAGTGCTACGAGTGGTGGCGTACGATATATTATTTGCAAAAAAGACGTAATTATCAGTCTGCTACGCCAGTGGCAGGGGTAACAGCGCAGGGGCTTAGTGAAAATCTTCAAATACAGTTTAGAGAAGTAAACTTTCATATATTTTTAATATGAGCTGACACTGTAAGGCATACAAATAAGTACAAACATGCACATAATTCTCTAGCATCATTTAGTGATGATACCGATGCAGCATACACACTTCATACTGACACACAACACATTTCAAAATAACATGATGGTGTGGGAAAATAATTTTGTATGAACTACTATTATTTTATTACATTCTGATGTTTTTTATACACTGGTAACCACTTACTCTAAAAATAGGGTCATCAGTGTTTTTCTACAGCTCCCCTCTCCCGCACTGTAGTATTTATTAAATAATTGTTTCATATTCCTCGAATGGAACGTGTACTGCATACAAAACCGATACTGGTATCTGCATTCGTAAATACTGCTTGTATGAATTTAATATTTATAGAAGTAACAGTAGCAGGACGTGATACTGCATTAATGTACTAGTTTATACAATGTTCTAACTGATACACATGTACAATATGCTCATGTAAAAACCTCATAAATCGTTGAATAGTAATCTGATATACAGCTGTCAGCGACTGAGCCTGTGTGCGACAATATGTAGTACAGTACATAGACCATACACAAAACTCGAATGATGTAAATATACATAAGAGAATCCAGATATTAACTTCATTGTTGGAGCTCCATGCATGTCGATAATGGATGGGGTGTTGGAAAAGGTGCAGGTGACTAGAAGAGGACGAGATGGTTAATACTTAGTAGTCGTACGGGTACTGATTCACTCCATCTTTCCACATTGCACATCCCAATCCATCTCAGAAAATTACACTTTAACACAGCCATTAAAATTTTATATTTCAATTATTACTTGTCAGCCATTATCTGGTGTTATGCCTACATTTACGTGTTTAGATCTGCTGGTGCTCAAATTATAAACAGCATTGTGTCCTGCTCTAATACCCCAAGTGCTGATTCCTGCTCTATCAGCGGCAATGCAGACAATAGAAACTCAAAGTCAGGCAACAATTGCATTTCCTGCCACGATATATCAGGCAGCGCCGATGCATCAGGGAGCTGTTGCCCTGTTGAAAAGAAAAATTGTAATTAGTTGTGAAACTAATAACACTGAATAATAATGCACAATGAGAAAGGGTTTAACATTTACATTCAACTGCACGAGACGCTTTTTTTCTCTCTGGAGGTTGTGACTGATCTCTGCTGACACTTCATGTTGATGTTGGTCTAGCAACATACAGAGCACAAGCGACAAGTTCATACGATGCCTACCAAACCAAATGAGTGATTGGGGTATGTGACTGCCACGTCACAACTTTGAGTGGATAAAAATCGTTGGCAGCAAGTTTTCTGAGTCATAAATTATAGTAATTAAGATAGTTCAGTCAACAGGATAACGACACATCATGTGTACATCATCCAATTGGCCTAGAGGAGTGGGAGAGGTGGGAGGGGGGTGGGCGGATGGAGAGGTGAAGGGGGAGGCGAATGGCGTTCATCTATGGGTATGAAAGTATAACAGTTAAGATAATTTGGTCATAAAGTAGACTTACACAAACGTAATGTAGGAACATAACTGACCAGTTTCTTGATATAATGTTCCCCTCCAAGTGACCAGGTGGTCCACCTAAAGAGTACAGTGCGTCCTTGGTTCTGAAATGGGTACAGTTCCGCTATTTTGCAATGTTCTTTCACTTTTGCTTTATTATTTTCCTTATGATTCTAGTACAAATTTACAGGAATGAATTTACAAAGAATAGAGAAAAGTATCTTTTAAATCATGGTATTATCACGGTTAATCGGTGACCGTAGTTCCTGGGTACCCCTGCAGTAACGATGAGTGTAATGCCCGAAGTGCTGAATTAGATTTTCCTCGTTGTTGCAATGTCCCACAGCTGGATTTTCGCCACTCTGCGTGGTAAGCATCAGCATATCAAATCATACAAAATTTGTCGGATACCTTATCTGTTTATGGTAAATGGAACACGAAGTTTTGTTTTACTGACCTTCATTCCAGCGCAGTAAGCAATTCCAGCGCAGTAAGCATCTCATATCCCGCAACAGTAGTTGCTCACAGTTCTCATAAACCCCCTACATGTTAACTCAGTAAGGTGAAAGTTTGAAGTGCTGTACTCATGCGTCCTATATACCGTTAATTAATTTCTGGTGACGTGGTTCTTCAAATATATTATCTCAAGAACAAGTATTGCCGTGACTCTTAAGTTGGACAACGTATTTAAATGCGGCATTCAACTCCTGAAGTCGCTTTAAACTACACTAAAAATGTCCTTTTCTTAGACGTTGGTTGGCCAGCCTCCGACGTATTTAATTTAGGTCAACCTGGATCGCTTTTACCAGATCGAGGTGCTGCTGGCCAAACTATACCTATAGCTCAAAGTCTGCCGAAACTAACTGCCGAATGCGACTGAGCTCTAGCGAACTTATGTTATTTTCTGAAGAGAAATGTAGAAATTTCATCTTCTAGTGGACAAGCATCTCGTCTGCCGAGTTGTAGAAATGTTTACAAAACGTGTGCATGCCCCGGAGATAACGCACTCGCGCTCCGGTGTTGTTTATATTAGCACTCAGCGCCAAGACGGCGTGGTCGAACAAACATAATTATGCACGTCATTTGCATAAACTTGTTGTTAGGCGACGTTAGAGCTTCCAGCCTCTGGGGCTCCCTCTCGGTCAATCGAAGACAGCCGATGTATTCCTTCCCCAAGAGCAACGAGGCATTCAGCGCAAAAAGGGAGTAGTATAATTAAGAGTTCTATTAACTCTCTACTACCTCGGCAAAACTCCTTTCATTGTTCTTCGAGATATATAATACGACATAAAAATTTCAAAATGGTTCAAATGGCTCTGAGCACTATGGAACTTAACATCTGAGGTCTTCAGTCCCCTAAAACTTAGAACTAAATAAACCTAACTAACCTAAGGACATCACATACATCCATGCCCGAGGCAGGATTCGAACCTGCGACCGTAGCAGTCGCGCGGTTCCAGACTGAAGCGCCTAGAGCCGCTCGGCTACCGCGGCCGGCTAAAAATTTCATTGCCTACTCAGAGCAACTGCTGATATATTCTTCCAAGACGTATTTTTCTAGCACCAATGCTGTTTAATGTACCAATGATCTTCCACTCCCACATAGTACAAAGTGTTTCCTATCTGCGGATGACTTGGCCCTCGAAATCTGAGTATAGATTTAGAGACTGTGTAAGAAAATATGAACAATCTGAAAATCCTTTCAGAGTGTTATGAGGAAAGCCATCAAAAACCAATTCGATAGAAAACCAAAGTCTGCTCCCATCATTTGTAGAACAATGAATCCTAGCAGAAGCCAAGTGTGAACTGCGGAGGATTAGAGCTGGAACACAGCAATGTTCCAGTTTATTTAGGTGTTCCCCTAGATCGTTCCCTAACCTCCTAAACACATAGTTTTAGCATCAAGGCAAGATTTCATCACATAATTGCCTGCAACGTAAAGTTACTGGGTCTGGAAGAGGTGCCCATCCTCAGACCGTGAATACAACTACTGAAGAACTCTGCCGCCATGCTTTAGATAGAGTGTTCCCCGTCTCGCCTGTCCTATCTGGTGATAATAGTGTTAAGTCTCGTAATAATTTCGAAAAACTTGGCTATCGCTCTCCGTAAAGGAATGCAGGTTCTAATTTGTGTCGTGAAAAACAATCAAATATTTGAATTTGGTTATTAATCAGGCGCATCACATAAGAGCACGAGGCCTAACACATCAAAATAAGAATGAAATTAGAGCTGAAGGATCATTAATTAAATTATATTTGAGTAGCTGAATGCCATTTGCTTAATCTCATGTATCGCAGAAGACAATATAAAGTTCAGTGTTACCACAGAAGAACATGCGCGCAACACTTTTTATTATGCCTTCAGAATATCATACCTGAACAAATGACAGTAGTAAGTAACTGGTGAAGGAGTGAAGTGGCGAGAAGTGGCGAAGGGGAAATCAAGAAGTAAGCGAAAAGTGTGCTCTCAAGCCATTTTACTTTTCATTTTTGTAATAAAGATTCCATTAGCAGTACGGAATCCCTACAATGAAAACATATAGCTTCTCTGGATGGAAGGAAAACAAATGGCTCAGAGTACTATGGGACTTAACTGCGGAGGTCATCAGTCCCCTAGAACTTAGAACTACTTAAACCTAACTAACCTAAGGACATCACACACATCCATGCCCTAGGCAGGATTCGAACCTGCGACCGTAGCGGTCGCGCGGTTCCAGACTGTAGCGCCTAGAACCGCTAGGCCACTCTGGCCGGCTGGATGGAAGTAAGATACACTTTAAAGTATCTGTGTATTTTGCATCACCGAACGTTCTTAAGAATACGAGTCCTATCATTTTTCATACCTAGAGCACGTGACCATTTATAGATACGCTTTCACTGTAGCTTAGCTATTAAATTCACCTAACCTCCGCATCTGCAAACTATTGCGGGTTTTTGATATTACCACTGATAAAATATGGCATTAAGCCGTTCATGGTACATTTTTACATTCATTTGTGCCACAGCTTACTACTCAAATGGCATCGAGATTAACGTATCCACACCTAAACAATGTGACAAAATTTGATTTCGAGGAGACAATCAGTTTTTATTTACTGTATACACACTAATAGTTTTTCATACTTCTGTAATATAGTTGTCAAGTTACAGCGGATGTATTAAAAAGACGTCACTACGAACTAAACGAAGAATGTAAAATGAATTGATGTATTAGTTGTAATCAAAACCATTTGCGCCGTTGGGCGTTCCCGAAAGACCATTTCGAGATAGTTACAGAAGTAGCAAAAGTTGAGAATAGACAAAGGCCAGTCGGGGGTGGAGAACTGGACGGACCCTGTTTTTTCCAGTTAAAACAGCTCCAGTAGAGTCCCGATGATTAACTGGGTGCCGTAACCGGAAAAGAGAGTATATCAACAAGGCTGCTGTTATTATGGCCTTCAGTCCAGAGACTGGTTTGATGCAGCTCTCCATGCTACTCTCTCCTGTGCAAGCTTCTTCATGTCCCAGTACCTACTGCAACCTACATCCTTCTGAATCTACTTAGTGTGTTCATCTCTTGGTCTCCCTCTACGATTTTTACCCTCCACGCTGCCGCCCAGTACTAAATTGGTGATCCCTTGATGCCTCAGAACATGTCCTACCAACCGATCCCTTCTTCTATTCAAGTTGTGCCACAAACTCCTCTTCTCCCCAATTCTATTCAATACCTCCTCATTAGTTATGTGGTAACCCATCTAATCTTCATCATTTTTCTGTAGCACCACATTTCGAAAGCTACTATTCTCTTCTTGTCCAAACTAGTTATCGTCCACGTTTCACTTCCATACATGGCTACACTTCATACAAATACCATAAGAAACGACTTCCTGACACTTAAATCTATACTCGATTTTAATAAATATCTCTTTTTCAGAAACGCTTTCCTTGCCATTGCCAGTCTACATTTTATATCCTCTCTACTTCGACCATCATCAGTTAATTTGCCCCCTAAATAGCAAAACTCTTTTACTACTATAAGCGTCTGATGTTCTAATTCCCGCAACATCATCCGATTTAATTCCCCTACACTCCAATATCCTCGTTTTGCTTTTGCTGATGTTCATCTTATATCCTCCTTTCAAGACACTATCTATTCCTTTTAGCTGCTCTTCCAGATCCTTTGCTGTCTGTGACAGAATTACAATGTCATCGGTGAACCTCAGAGCTTTTATTCCTTCTCTATGGATTTTAACTCCTACTTCAAATTTTTCTTTTATTTCCTTTACTGCTTGCTCAATGTACAGATTGAATAACATCGGGGAGAGGCTACAACCCTGTCTCACTCCCTTCCCAACCACTGCTTCCCTTTCATGTCCCTCGACTCTTATAACTGCCATCCGGTTCCTGTACAAATTGTAAATAGCCTTTCGCTCCCTGTATTTTACCCCTGCCACCTTCAGAATTTGGAAGAGAGTATTCCAGCCAACATTTTCAAAAGCTTTCTCTAAGTCTGCAAATGCTAGAAACGTAGGTTTGTATTTCGTTAATCTATCTTCTAAGATAAGTCGTAGGGTTAGTATTACCTCACGTGTTCCAACATTTCTACGGAATCCAAACTGATCTTCACCGAGGTCGGCTTCTACCAGTTTTTCCATTCGTCTGTAAAGAATCCGCGTTAGTATTTTGCAGCCGTGGCTTATTAAACTGATAGTTCGGTAGTTTTCACATCTGTCAACACTTGCTTTCTTTGGGATTGGAATTATTATATTCTTCTTGATGTCTGAGGGTATTTCGCCTGTCTCATATATCTTGCTCACTAGATGATAGAGTTTTGTTAGGCCTGGCTCTCGCAAGGCTTTCAATAGTTCTAATGGAATGTTGTCTACTCCCGGGGGCTTCTTTCGACTTAGGTCTTTCAGTGCTCCGTGAAACTCCTCACGCAGTATCATATCTCCCATTTCATCTTCATCTACATTCTCTTCCCTTTCTATAACATTGCCCTTAAGTAAATCGCCCTTGTATAGACCCTCTACATACTCCTTCCACCTTTCTGCTTTCCCTTCTTTGCTTAGAACTGGGTTCCAATCTGAGCTCCTGATATTCGTGCAAGTGGTCCTGTTTTCTCCAAAGGTCTCTTTAATTTTCCTGTAGGCAGTATCTATCTTACCCCTAGTGATATAACCCTCTACATCCTTACATTTGTCCTCTATCCACCCCTGCTTAGCATTTTGCACTTCCTGTCGATCTAATTTTTGAGACATTTGTATTCCTTTTTGTATGCTTCATTTACTGCATTTTTGTATTTTCTCCTTTCTTCAATTAAATTCAATATCTCTTCTGTTACCCAAGGATTTCTACCAGCCCTCGTCTTTTTACCTACTTGATCCTCTGCTACCATCACTATTTCATCTCTCAAAGCTACCCATTCTTCTTCTATTGTATTTCTTTCCCCCATTCTGGTCAATCGTTCCCTAATGCTCTTCCTGAAGCTCTCTACAACCTCTAGTTTTTCAGTTTATCCAGGTCCTACCTCCTCAAATTCTAACCTTTTTGCAGTTTCTTCAGTTTTAATCTACAGTTCATAACCAATAGATTTTGGTCAGAGTCCACATCTGCCCTGGAAATGTCTTACAACTTAAAACTTGGTTCCTGAATCTCTGTCTTACCATTGAATAATCTATCTGAGACCTTCCAGTATCTCCATGCTTCTTCCATGTATTCGACCTTCTTTCATGATTCTTGAACCAAGTATTAGCTATCATTAAGTCATGCTCTGTGCAAAATTCTACCAGGCAGCTTCCTCTTTCATTCCTTAGCCCCATTCCATATTCACCTACTACGTTTCCTCATTTTCCTTTTCCTGCTATCGAGTTCCAGTCACCCATGACTATTAAATTTTCGTCTCCCTTCACTATCTGAATAATTTCTTTTATCTCACCATACATTTCATCAATCTCTTCGTCATCTGCGGAGCTAGTTGGCATATAAACTTGTACTACTGTGGTAAGCGTGGGCTTCGTAACTATCTTTCCCACAAGAATGCGTTCACTATGCTGTTTGTAGTAGCTTACCTTCATTCCTATTTTCCTATTCGCTATTAAACCTACTCCTGCATTACCCCTATTTGATTTTGTATTTATAACCCTGTATTCACCTGACCAGAAGTCTTGTTCCTCCTGCCACCGAACTCCACTAATTCCCACTATATCTAACTTCAACCTATCCATTTCCCTTTTTAAATTTTCTAACCTACCTGCCCGATTAATGGATCTGACATTCCACGCTCCGATCCGTAGAACGCCAGTTTTCTTTCTCCTGATAACAACGTCCTCCTGAATAGTCCCCACCCGGAGATCCGAATGGGGGATTATTTTACCTCCGGAATATTTTATCCAAGAGGACACCATCATCATTTAACCATACAGTAAAGCTGCATGCCCTCGGGAAAAATTACGGCTGTAGTTTCCCCTTGCTTTCAGCCGTTCTCAGTACCACAACAGCAAGGCCGTTTTGGTTAGTGTTACAAGGTCAGATCAGTCAATCATCCAGACTGTTGCCCCTGCAACTACTGGAAAGGAACCACACGTTTGTCTGGCCTCTCAACAGATACCCATCCGTTGTGCCTACACCTACGGTACGGGTACGGCTACCTGTATCGCTGAGGCACGCAAGCCTCCCCACCAACGGCTAGGTCCATGGTTCATGAGGGGGGGGGGGGGGGGGGGTAATCAACGAAGTTAACCACACAGAATTTTATGAAGAAGGTATCTGTTATTTCGGACATGTCCGGAAGAACAGATACCTTCTTCATATGGTTAAGGCTAACCGGACATTGACCTTCTTCTGTACGGCTGCACACGCATCGCCCGAACTCTTACGGGACTCGGTCAGATTCTCTGCCGCGAGTAATCAGTGGAGTGGACACGGGCACTTAGTGTGTGGACATTAAGTTGGGAATGTGGGTCTCTCGGGGAGGGTGCGTGGGATAAATTCCAGCAGTCGCAATATGCTATGTGCCTTCGGTGTATCATATGTCTGCCGGCACGGTAACTCAGCTTGTTCGGTCAGAAGGTTAGCTACCTTATGTAATAAAAAAAAACTGAGTTAATCGATTAACAACGAACTTAAACGGGTGTCTTCCGACGTCTGCCACAAGCAGATGGGACGAACGAAAGCCAACAAAATGAGATAAAAAAAAGGTGGATAGAACGTATGCCATGTAAGCAGGAGATCCCAGGTTCGAGCCCCGGTCGGGACACACATATTCAATATCAACGCCTGTCGACAGTGTAAGGTCTTGATTTAATTATAATTTCGCACAGAATTTTGTGAAGAAAAATTTTTAGAGTTGTAATAATCAACTGCAATAACGTAAGGACCCAGAATTAGTCTCTATTATGAAGGATAATACACTACTGACCATTACAATTGCTACACTAAGAAGAAATGCAGATAATAACGGGTATTCATTGGACGAATATGTTATACTAGAACTGACATGTGATTAGATTTTTACGCAGTTTGGGTGCATAGATCCTGAGAAATCAGTATCCAGAACAGCCACCTCTGGCCGTAATAACGGCCTTGATACGCCTGGGCATTGAGTCAATCAGAGCTTGGATGGCGTGTACAGGTATGCTGCCCATGCAACTTCAGCACGATACCACAGTTCATCAAGCGTAGTGACTGGCGTAATGTGACGAGACAGTTGATCGGCCACCATTGACCAGACGTTTTCAATTGTTGAGAGATCTGGAGAATGTGCCGGCCAGGGCAGCAGTCGAACATTTTCTGTATCCAGAAAGGCCCGTACAGAACCTGCAACATGCGGTCGTGCATTATCCTGCTGAAATGTAGGGATTCGCAGGGATCGAATGAAGGGTAGAGCCACGGGTCGTAACACATCTAAAATGTAACGTCCACTGTTCAAAGTGCCGTCAGTGCGAACACTAGGTGACCGAGACGTGTAACCAATGGCACCCCATACCATCACGCCGGGTGATACGCCAGTATGCCGATGACGAATACACGCTTCCAATGTGCGTTCACCCCCATATCGCCAAACACGGATGCTACCATCATGATGCTGTAAACAGAACCTGGATTCATCCGAGAAAATGAAGTTTTGCCATGTACCCAGGTTCGTCGTTGAGTACACCATCGCAGGCGCTCCTGTCTGTCATGCATCGTCAAGGAAAAACGCAGCCATGGTCTCCGAGCTGCTGCATGCTGCTACAAACGTCGTCGAACTGTTCGTGCAGATGGTTGTTGTCTTGTAACGTTCCCATCTGTTGACTCAGGGTTCCGTTACAGCCATGCGGGTAAGATGCCTGTCATCTCCACTGCTAGTGATACGATTCCGTTGGATCCAGCACGGCGTTCCGTATTACCCTCCTGAACCCACCGATTCCATATTCTGCTAACAGTCATTGGATCTCGACAAACGCGAGTAGCAATTTCGCTATACGATAAACCGCAATCGCGATAGGCTGCAATGCGACCTTTATCAAAGTCGCAAACGTGATGGTACGCGTTTCTCCTTCTTACACGAGGCATCACAACAACGTTTCACCAGGCAACGACGGTCAACTGCTGTTTGTGTATGAGAAATCGGTTGGAAACTTTCGTTATGTCAGCACGTTGTAGGTGTCATCACCGGCGCCAACCTTGTGTGAATGCTCTGAAAATCTAAACAGTTGCATATCATAGCATCTTCTTCCTGTTGGTTAAATTTCGCGTATATAGCACGTCATCTTCGTGGTGTAGCTATTTTAATGGCCAGTAGTGTAATTCCTACATAGTAAAAGAGAGATATAGCAGGAAAATCTTAATTTAAAATTGAAATATGTATCGTAAATATAGGCTAGACGCCAATAGCTTCGGCGTATTTATTGCCGTGGAGACTATAACAGCATCTAGCGAGGTTGTTAGCCTTTGAGAATGCAAAATAAATCAAAAGAGGATCAAAGATGGTAGTGTGATACTTTATACAAAGGGCGTTCAAAAAGTTTTGCACATTCGTCTCTAATTTTTTTATTTTTTGCAGAGTGAGAATGAATTTTTTTGCGAACATACTTGGAACATTTATCTATACATTGGGCCTACTCAGTGTAGCCTCCATCAGCTGTGACGCATCTGGCCCAACGTTCTTTCCATGATGTAAATGCACTTTGGTAAAATTCCGGGGATTGACTTTTACACCATCGCTTGACACAGGAAATAAGACCTTTATCGCTATCAAATGTTTTATCATGCAGGTGAGCGCTCACACGACCAAAGAGGAAAAATCAGACGGAGCCAAGTCCGAACTGTAGGGAGGCTGAGGAACAAATTTCCAGCCCATTTTCCTGATTTTTTCTTGCGTCATAAAGGCTGTATGGGGTTTGGCATTGTCATGGTTGTAGTCTGATGAACCCTCCCTGAAGCTGTGGTCTGTGGGTCTTGATGGCACTTCGCAGGTTGTCCAATGACAAACAGTAAAGGTCCCAATTAATTGTGGAGCCAGGTTTCAAAAAGTCAATGAAAATGACACTATACTGATCCCAGAAGAAGGAGGGCATCACCTTTCGGTCTGCTGTTCGTGAAAGTCTTGGTTTCTTCTTCCGAGGGGAATCCGGATGACGCCACTGCATGGACTGGGTTTTGTTCTCGGATTCGTACAAAAACAAGCATGTTTCATCCTGTGTAATGACGCCGTCAAAACACTGTTTCCACTCTTCAGCAAAGGTCTTCATGAGACCCTCGCACACATTCTTCCTCGTCGTTTTCATTTCTCTTGTCAATAATCTAGGCACCCAACGTGCACAGTTTTTCTGTAGCCTACTGACTGTACCAGTGATACCACACTATCCACTGACAAACGAGTCATTTCGTCAAGCTGTCGTGTCGTCACACATCTGTCATTTTGGATTATTTGATAAATGGTTTCCTTATTCCTATCACTCACTGCCATCGATGATCTACCGCATCGTGGATTGTCCAGTAGAGAGAAATCACCTTCTTTAAACCTCTGCAACCTCCGTTGGATCCTGCTGTGATTCACTGTGTCCCCCCCATACACAGGGAGCAACTTCCTGTGAATCGATGTGACAGAATCATCGCCTATCCTGAAGAGGAACTCCATCACCGACTGTTGTCGCAACCTGACATCTACTCCCCAGTCCGTTATGACTCATCTGTAAATAAAAGAAAATACTTTTACATACCATCTTATAGCTAAATGTTCCAAGTATGTTCATAAAAAATTACATTTCCTCCTGCAAAAAATAAAAAAAATTAGAGACAACTGTGCAAAACTTTTTGAACGCTCTTTGTAGTTCACCCGCCTCAGTAGCCATAGTGGCAGAACACTTCGGGAAAACGAAAATTCTCGTGCGTAAATTTGCAACAAGGTGATATTGATTACTTCATGGGAATAGACGATTGTAGCCACCAAAAATTCATCTAAAACATGTTACTTGCAGTACCGACAAAAAGCCGTAATGTGTATCAGATCAGCATCTACTGAACACGACAGCATCACATTCCAAGCGATGAAGCTTGTTGTTGGCTCATTACTGAACACTCTAACAGATATCCTCAACCATACCTTAACCAAGACTATTTCTCCTGACGCCTGGGAACAGGCATAAGTTATGCCAGTAGCAAAAATGGACATTTCTAGAGCACCCTCTGATCACCGACCAATCTGCACTCTTCCTGTACTGTTCAGGGCCTTAGAATATATAGCTCGCGACCAGCTAACAAAATTCCTAACTGTAGACAACTTACTACACGAATATCAAAAAATGGTTCAAATGGCTCTGAGCACTATGGGACTTAACTTCTGAGGTCATCAGTCCCATAGAACTTAGAACTACTTAAACCTAACTAACCTAAGGACATCACACACATCCATGCCCGAGACAGGATTCGAACCTGCGATGGCAGCGGTCGCGCGGTTCCAGACTGTAGCGCCTAGAACTGCCCGGCCACTTCGGCCGGCTACACGAGTATGAATCAGGTTTACATAAACATAACAGCACAACATCTGCCTTAATAAAGGTAGCAGGTGACGTTAAGCCTGCCGTGAATGAACAATAGCCGATTAACATGTGTTTCTTAGACTTCACCAAAGCCTTTGATACTGTCGACTTCGACATCTTATTTGCCAAACTTAGCAGCCTAAATATCTCGCCACGTGCAGTGCAATAGTTTCACTCATAACTAACGTATAGCCAGCAATGCCAGGTGACCCCCATGGCTCCGTATTAAATCCTATACTCCTTTCATTAAACATCAAGGATTTGTCATCAGTTTTGTCCTACTGCAAATGCCTCATATACTCTGACAACCTCCAGGTAGATCTAAGCGCAAAACCAACAAATCTGAAAACAGATGTAGATAATATCAGTACTGATCTGTTTGCACAGAATATAGGGTTAAACCGCAATCCATCCAGAACTCAAGAGGTACTGGTTCTAGGCTCATTAGCTCAAAATATCGGGAATCCCTACCATCTTCAATCCTAAATGGGAAAAATGTTGACATTTCTCCCTCAGAAAAATAAATTAAAATCTAAACTGGACTGAGCACGTGACTGCAATGTGCAAGAAAATATCATCATCTCTCCGTTCCCTAAAAAAAACATAAAAAAGTTCTTTTCCTCTTGACCTGAAAAAAAACTGGTGCAAATATTTATACTTCCAGTTATCGATCACAGCGAATGGAAGTGGTTCTCGAAGCCTGTATTCGATATATAGATGACGTCCCAATATTTCATCTTATTTCACCATCATCTAAACAGCGTTCTTGGCTAATCACAGAAGAATGCAGAGATTTCCATACACTCTGTCTCCTCTATTGTCTTATCAACGTACATTGACCCTCAAATATCTCCTCGACCTTAACGTTCTCGTCTGAACAACAAGGCAGAAACACCCATCGCCATTAGAGCAAAATCGTTCTGTCCCACTTCACCGCTCAGCCACTTTCGCGAAGTTCTTTTCAGCATCGGGAACACGACTCTGGAATAACCTCCAGCATTGTATTAGAGAACTGAATAAAATCACCAGTTCCAAAAGATACTTAATGACATATCTACTAAAGCAATAATAATAACTACCATTGTCCATATTCACACACGTTACCCCTATAAATTATTCTTCCGAACCACATTTTCCGCATTTTCAATTACACTGAAGAGCAAAAAGAAACATAGAACCTGCCTAATAGCGTGTAGGGCTCCCGCGAGCACGCAGGAGTGTTGCAACGCAACGCAGCATGGATCCAACTAATGTCTGAAGTAGTGCTGGAGGGCATTGACACCATTAGTCCTGCAGGGCTGTCCATAAATCCGTAAGAGTATGAGGGGGTGGAGATCTCTTCTGAACAACACGTTGCAAGGAATCCCAGACATGCTCAACAATGTTTATGTCTGGGGAGTTCGATGGCCAGCGGAGGTGTTTAAACTCAGAATAGTGTTCCTGGAGCGACTCTGTGAAAATTCTGGACGTGTGGAGTGTCACTTTGTCCTGCTGGAATTGCTCAAGTCCGTCGGAATGCACAATGGACATGAATGGATGCAGATGATCAGCCAGGATGCTTCCGTACGTGTCACCTATCAGAGTCCTATCTAGAGTATCAGGAGTCCAATATCACTCCAACTGCACATTCCCCCAACCATTACAGAGCCTCCACCAGCTTCATCATTCCCTTGTTGACATGCAGGATCCATGAATTCATGAGGGTGTCTCCATACCCGAGCACGTCCATCTGTTGAAGCGAGACTCGTCTGACCAGGCAAGATGTTTCGAGTCATCAACAGTCCAATAATGGCGTTGACGGGCGCATGCGAGGCGTAAAGCTTTGTGTCGTGTAGTCATCAAGGGTACACGAGTGGTCCCAAATCGATGATGTTTAGTTGAATGGTTCGCACGCTGACACTTGTTGATGGCCCAGCATTGAAATCTGCAGCAATTTGCGGAGCGCTTGTACTTCTGTGATGTTGAACGAATCTCGTCGGTCGTCGTTGGTGTCGTTCTTGCAGGATCTCTACCCGGTCGCAGCGATGTCGTAGATTTGATGTTTCACCGGATTCTTGATATTCACTGTACACTCGTGAAAATATCGTACGGGAAAAACCCCGCTTCATCGCTACTTCAGAGATGCTGTGCCCATCGCTCGTGCGCCGACTATAACACCACGTTCAAATTCACTTAAGCCTTGATAACCTGCCATTGTAGCAGCGGCAACCGATGTAACAACTGTGCCAGACACTTGTTCCCTTATGTATGTGTTTTCGACAGCAGCGCCGTACTGTGCCTGGGTACTTATCTCTGTAACTGAATACGCAAGGTTATACCAGTTTCCACAGATTTCCCTTCCGCGCCGGCCGGTGTGGCCGAGCTGTTCTAGGCGCTTCAGTCTGGAACCGCGCGACCGATTCGGTCGCAGGTTCGAATCCTGCCTCGGGCATGGATGTGTGTGTTGTCCTTAGCTTAGTTAGGTTTAAGTAGTTCTAAGTTCTAGGGGACTGATGACCTCAGATGTTAGGTCCCATAGTGCTCAAAGCCATTTGAATCATTTTTTTCCCTTCCGTACAACACACTATATCAGAAAATCTATTTCTTTCATCTATGAATATTTTTATATCTTCGACTGTTATAATTATTGCTGTCATTATTGTTATTATTATTATTATTATTGTGGTTTCGTACATCTATGAATATTTTTATACCTTCGTCTATTATCATTATTGGTGTCATTATTGTTATTATTATTATTGTTGTTGTTGTTGTTGTTGTGGTTATTGGATTAGAACAGCAGAAGTAGAAGTTCAAAAATGGCTCTAAGCACTAGTTAAGATCTGAGGTCATCAGTCCCCTAGACTTAGAACAACGTAAACGTAACTAACCCAAGGACATCACACGCATCCATGCCCGAGGCAGGATTCGAACCTGCGACCGTAGCAGCCGCGTGGTTCCGGACTGAAGCGCCTAGAACAGGTCGGCGACAGCGGCCGGCAGAAGTAGAAGTACTGGCAGTATTAACTTCATTGGCTCTTAGTTAGGAGCATTTATTCACATTGTCTCTACAGACACGCAGAACTAGTATTTATAATTTTTGTCATAAAAATTATTGTTATTTCATAGGTAAGTAAGATTTTAAAAAGGTACTGCACATTTGAAGTCGTGGCCCGATGTAAGGAAGGGCTTGATGACCCTAATATGATCGGGTTAAATAAGTAAAAAATAATACTTCAGTACATCAGTTATAGAATAGAAGAGTTACACGTTACAGTTGGTATCAGGTTTTTGTGTCGAGATGTTTTGTGAAAATCGGTTAGAAAAGATATTTAAAGACACAACTCGTAAGGGCAACGTCGTAGATCAGTTAGTAACTAACAGCAAGAAGATGAGGAAGAAAATTGCGTTTAATGTCCCGTCGACAACGACGTCGTTGGAGACGGAGCACAAGCTCGGATTACGGAAGGATTGGGAATGAAACTGACCATGGCCTTTCAAGGTAACCGTTCCAGCACTTGCCTGAAGTGATTTTGGGAAATCACGAAAAACCTAAATCGGAATGGCCAGACGCGGGTTTGAATCGTCGTCCTTCTGAATGGAGTCCACTGCGACACTTCTCTCGGTTCTTAGTAACTCACAGACAGAATTTCCTGAATCAGTTAACACAGACGACAGTTGAGCATATGGCTGTTATAGCTTCAGTGACTACACGTGTTCATAGCAATGCTAGAAATGTACGAAAATATCTTTGCATAGTAAATGTGACAAAAACGAGTTTGCTGATTATGTGAGCAGCCAACAGTAGTTATCTCTCAGGACGCAGGTGTGGACGATAAGTGCACAAAATTCAAAAATACTGAAAAACAGGCTTATGTGCTGTCTGTCGATCACTGTTTTCATTTCAAAGTTACTGCTTTTGGACAATGTCGCCCATTTTCAGATCTGTTAAACAATAAAAATAAATTTCAATTGGATTCTCATCCAGCGTTTACAATATTAGAAGGGTAAGAAAATTTTAAGATTACAATAAAAAGTTGTATAACATATCACATGTCATAGTTACTGTAGAGGGTCGAAAGATGAGACTGAGTAAGTTAGTTATAAGGAGGAGTTTTGCAGTAATGAAGTTAGTTAAAATGTGAAGGAATACTGGGAGCCAGATGTTGTACGCGCGTTACATTCTGTAGCGCAGTTCAGCACTATGACGGCTCGGCGTGGCGCCGAGTTAAGAAACACGGAGGTGAACGCTGTGTCAACGGCCAGCTCGCTCAATTGGGGAGTTTGATGGACTATGGTCGTACGTCCGAAAAGTGCATTTCCGGTAAATGTGAGTTGAAGATTTGCATGTTTACATCTTCTCGAAGAACAGTTATATTTCAAAGATGTAATAATTCTGTCTTAGACCGTAGTTTTAACATACAGAATCATTCCTTACAACTGAAGATATTTCTTCCATTTGTGATATATTATCCAAAATATGATGAATGGTTTACGCCCTTTTTCCATCAAATCATGGTACCTCTACAAAATATCATGAAAACTGAGTTGAAAATTGCTTTTATTATTTTATTAGCCAGTTAAACAGTACATTAACAAAAAATATATGTTCATGGCCATTATAGTTCATGTTCCTGTTCAGGATTAGTATCTTCTTCACTGTTTACTCTGTCTAGAAGTTCTTTATACGAGCCTTTTGCTGTATCAGGAAGAAAGCGCAACAGGTCTTGAATGTACTTCGATTTTGCTGCTACTACAGTTGGTTTCTCTATTAATGACAAAAATTAAATATCTTTGGGGAGTCTTGTTGGTTTCTTAATTAACTTAAAGGGTATAAAGACCTTCCAATATGATTTTGAAGCATTGATTGTGCCATCACTACCAAAATGCATCCTCACATATGACTGCAACTGGAAAGGAAATTTCCCCTATGGCTTTGATAAGAAGAAGCCCATTAAACTTTTCTTCCAGTCTTTAATAAGCTCACTTCCGTCAGTGACTTTAAATGATTCTGGTTTCTCCCTGCATTGTTTAAGGATTATGACATACCCTTCTTTTGAATGTGCAGTTTCCTTCTTCTTCAACTTTCTTCCATAAATGCCAAAATTTCGGTTACACTGACAATATGAATGGCCACGTACTGGGAAAATGTGAGATACTCGTATTCCAAGTGTTTTTGATAACCACGTGCAAAAAGCGATCATAAAAACATTTTTGTTTTGCCCTCCTGCAGCATCAGAAAAAAATATATTTTCCTAATATTCTTGAAGTTTTCAAGCTTCTTGAATATAAAGTCGTGAAGGAATGAGCAATCAGAATTTGGATACTTCTTACCTTCGAACTCCATAAAATTGTCCATTGAGTCAAACAGAGTCAAACAGAGCTTGGATGGCGTGTACAGGTACACCTGCCCATGCAGCTTCAACACGAACAAGAACACATTCTCTTGCACTACGCTTCACATCTTTTTATCTAAATAGTTCTTAAGAGCCGGTTTTGACCGAGGGTTTTCGCAAGCTCACTTGGTTGTAAGACAAATGCTGGAACTGGAAATCCTTCCCAAATATTCCCATTTGGACTTGCTCTTCCCCACAACCAGCTCACCTAGTACTTGGTTGACAGGTCCCTTACTCTGTAATGATTCATTACTAGAACAGTCCACTGTACCTTTAGGAGCAGACAGTGAAAGGTATTAAACAATATTTCAGACTTCTCGTTGCAATTATCTCGACTAATTCAGTCACAGACAACATGCTGTTATTTCAAGTATCCACAAACAATCACACTCTGCCAGAGAAACGTATATGATAATGACAAGGAAGAAAACCATCTGTATCTATATCTATTACAAAAATGCATGTATGTATGTTTCACATCTCTTCCTATACCATTCGATCGGTTTCAACAAAATCTGATATAAGCATGTATCTGGAAACAAACACTGTGGTGGTAGGAATCGCTTATGTTCAACTCGAATGGTGAAGGGAACGAATATGGGGTACCATACAAACGTAACTCAGGAGCAGTTTCAACCAAATTTTGTATATGTGACTCATTATTTGTATACAAACACTATATTTATATACAAATACTGTATTCGATGATAACTCATATCGAACCCATAGTTTTCGAGGTCGCAAGGCTCATGACGGAAGTCCTGATAACGTTTCACACCTATCGGTGGTTAGGTAATAGGAGGGGGGAGGGCAAAGACAGCGCTGCATCAGTATATCCCTGTAACACCTGAAGGAATTTATACTGAATTTAGCACACACATCATTTGCTGTCAGGAAAAAATTACTGTGACATTAAAACACCCTTATTGGAGAGGGTAAGGTGAAAAAGACAGACGCCAATCAGGAACGCGTGGAGCAATTTCTACCAAATTTTATATATACATGACTAACTATTTGTACAAATATACTGTGAGAGTATGATCTCACTCCTACCACAAAGGATTATGGTGACAAGGACAAGGGATGACATATAGAAACGTCCGAAAACGACCTGTTTGAATACATTAAAAGTACGACGCTCAATTTTTATCTTATATACCAGGTTTACCGGTATGAAATGAGCGTTTTTTTTGTGAAAATGAAACACTAATTTTGAATTCAAAAGTAAAAACATTTTATTCAAAGTACTGACCATTGCTTTCTATATATTTTTACCACCTTTCTGGCAATTTGTGGACACCACAACAATATAAATGTCCGTCTTTTGAAGCAAACCAATCAGACACACAATTTTCGACTTCTTCGTAGGAATCGAAGTGTTCCTCAGCCAATGCGTCTCCCATTGATGAAAACAAATGATAGGCAGAAGTGGCCAAGTCTGGTGAATACGGCGGGTGGGGTAGCAGCTCCCAGTCAAGTGTTTTGATTGTATCCTGAACCAGTTTTGCTTTGTGTGCAGGTGCATTGTCGTATAAAAATATTACTTTGCCATGTCTTCTGGCCCATTCTGGTCTTTTTTCGATCAATGCATAGTTCAAATTGATCATTTGTTGTCTGTAGTGATTAGTATTCACAGTTTCACCGGGTTTTAGAAGCTCATGATACACCACACCTTTATGACCCCACCAAACGCAGAGCATTGTCTTCTTGCCGAATCAAACTGGTTTTGCAGTCGATGTTGATGGTTGTCCCGGATTAACCCATGATTTTTCCCATTTAGGATTCTTAAAATAAATCCATTTTTCATCACCAGTAACAATTCGATACAAAATTGATTTTCTTTCATGTCTTTGAAACAAAATTTGACAAATGGTTTTTCGGTTTTCCATCTGTCTTTCATTCAATTCATGTGGCACCCATTTTCCAGACTTTTGGATCTTTCCTATAGCTTTCAAACTGTCAGAAATTGTTTGTTGTGCAACATTTAGCATTGCTGCCATTTTTTTCTGACTTAAAGTATCATCTTCATCCAATATTGCTTGCAATTCGGCGTCTTCGAACTTTTTTGGTGGTCTGCCACGTTCTTCATCTCTTACATCGAAATCATTATTTCTGAACCGTTGAAACCATGTTTTGCATGTTGCTTCTATAGAGCATGATCACCATATTCCTCGACAAGCATTCGATGCGACTCTACAGCAATTTTTTTTTCAAATTAAAACAAATAATTAATGCTCTCCGCAAATCATCACTTTCTGGTATAAAATTTGACATTGTTAACACGATGAAAACATATGATGTTCTTTGTTCCATGACTTGACGTATACTAAATATCTTTGACAGATGTCATACCAACGAAACAAAAAAAATAGAGGCTCGTTCTCAACAAATGTTCCCTATCGACACATTTGTATCTTAACGCTCATTTCATACCGGTAAACTTGGTACGTTGTTCAATGCATCAACCAAGAGGAAAGAATGAGCACAGTGAAGAGCCTCTAATTTTATCAGCATATTTTGGCGAAAGATCATGTATACATCTGAATACCTCAAATACATTTAACATCTCTGGAGTCACGTGGTGTTGAACAGCAGAAAATCAGACATTTGCTAGCATGAAAATAACATATGTGACATCGCCACAGGTAAGAAGCTAGTTCTTAAATAAAGTATTTACTTTAAAATCAAAACACATCCATACTTGCATCTTAGAGCCCTCTTTGGAAATTTCGAGAAAAAAAAACCGCTTCGTCACAAATATTTCTAATGTGTAAAAAATAGAGAAATAATTTATTTCGAAGAGTATAACTATGTCAATATAATATATTTTGACAACAAACATAAAATAGGGGTTACGATCTTGTTACTGCTCGTTGTCTATTTAAAGAATATTTCCAGATACAGTACTGTTATTTATGTTGTTATTTTATTATCTAAACCACACGATACGTGCACATGACCTTAATTATGCTGTCTGTGCTCTAAAAATATTCGAAGTTACTACAGAGATATTTCCGTCTCCAGGACGTGAGGCCACGTGTGCCGGCCCTGCTCAGAAAGCAGCCCTCCAATGGCACGCGCCGCCGCCTATTGGTGACGGGACCACTTCCCCGCTGCACAGCTGACTGCCCCTATTGTCCGGCCATGACGGGGAAGTGGCACGGGAAGCCCCGGGTGCAGGGCTGCCAACCCCGCCTCTCCGTTTATCCGCAATCAGGCGAGGCAACCGGGGCGGCACTTATCGGGCGCACCGACTCGTGGGCAATCGAGACCAACGACGGGCAAGTCGATGGACTGCCCTGAATGAGCGCGCCCGCGCCCGTTTCCACGGCAACCGTCGCATTCACGTCAACCCACACAGAAAGTCTGTCAATTTCAGCTGCATACATGCCATCCGAGAAATTGTACGTTACTTAAGAATCACCTAGTGAACACCAGAATTCCCTTCCCTATACTGTCATCTGCATAGTTGTATTAAATGTGTGCTAAAGGGAAGGATTCCATTTTCTCTTAGGTGGAGATTATTACTATGTACCACATTCAGCATCCGTACCTCAAACATACAGATGTGTAAATCCTACTCTGTCAGACTGTGAAACGCTGTCTTAGGATTTTCACACTCATGACATACGTTAAATTCGTTTCAATACGACTTTATCAGGTACAATGATAAAATAAATTACAGTTATTTCCTGAAAGTCATTTCACAATTTAAGTGTTACCTTCTTTTCACGTAAGGCTGACCGTATCGGACATTCATTCCAGTAGCTGTTCTTTCAGTTCAGGTAACAGCAAAAGAGTTTCCAAAGTAAATTTACAAGTCTTGAAATAATAAGTTGCACACTGTGTATTTATCTGCTATATCATTTCAAGAGCACACATTAGTCTTCTGACATTAACTTGTAGGGTCTATGGAATTTCAAACAAAATTCCTAAAAGCTGGTCCAGCTTAATAAATAACGTCCTCAGTGGTACAAGCAATGCATCAACGGCATAGGGAATTTTTCGAGGCAGGTTAAAATACACAATCACGAAAACACTTCACAAGAAAAGTGACAAGAGAGACAAACTACTATTATCATTTCCTTACTGAAATGTTTTCCAGCTTATTCAAAAAAGTAATAGAATAATATATGGTCTTCACCCATGGACGTCTTCAAGGAGCTAGGCATTTTAACCGTGCTATCACAATACATATTTTCACTAATGAAATTCGTCATAAATAATCCATCACAATTTGAGACCAATGATGATGAACATGCCTACAATACTGGAAGGAAACTGATCTTTATTACCAATTGGTGAAGCTACCAGTGGCTCAGAAAGGAGTACACCATGCAGCATAAAAAATTTTGATCACTTGCCGAATAAATAAAATGTCTGACAGATGGCGAAGCAAGTTTTAAATCTAATTTAAAATCATTTCTCCTGAACAACTCCTCCTATTTCATTGACGAATTTCTACTTAAAATCTGGTAGCCAGCAAAAAAATCTTGTTTCTAAGCGTAGTTGTATGAGTGCGACTAAAATAGTAACGTGTTCATTAACGTTAACACTAATCATGTATACATATCCTGTAAACGACTCGCTCCACGTCAGTTCGATAAAAGAATCGTTTAAAAGACCTATGGAACATGTAACTAAGTGACTAACTGACCTTAATCGTATTAAGATTTCGACTCACTGAACAATCTGTTGTCTTTTTGATGATATAATCACGAATAATAATCATTCCGGATTGTTCTCTTGTAAATACATTGAGACGTCATTATGACGTTTTAAGTGGAATAGCTCGGAGATAATGTGATGCCGAAAATGGGTCGGACAAGACTCTACACGTTCAGTAGGTACGGTTACCGCCACAATAGCAAAATTACACGCCATTTTTACACGAAACAAACCATTTAAAATACACATGAATACCAGTAAATTTCACAAACTTAACACGTAAATAAACAAACACGTCCGTTAACTCGTCTTATTATATTTTATCTTAATACAGACGCGTGTTTCGCATTGATCTCAACGGTTCCTATCAGAAGATGTTATTCTATACCAACATTTAAAACTGTAGCTATCAGAAATATTATGTAAATCTGACAGCGAAATATAAATACTTAAACACTATCGTTTTATAGTCGTGAATAGTCTAACATACACTTGTTTTACCACAGCTGAAATAAACTGAGTGTAACTTAGATGAGACTGTAAGCAGGTACACTTTTTCACTAAGTCCTAATTTCTTTATGTGCGTTCTAATACTGTTAACACTAAAACCGAATGAGGAAAACACCAATCACTGAATATTTATTCGTATACTGGAGACTTACTTACACGCAGAACAGATTTCTTTATAATATGAAAGTGTCTTAGAGTACACCTCCATATCCTCAGGTTATTGAAAATGCCACTACAGACGAAAAATACGGGATAAACATTGCAAGAAACTAACATGCCTGATTCGTTTTCGTGACTTAAAAGGAGAAATACAAATCGAATGTTTATGGTGCCACAGAAACTATTTCGAAGCAGGGATTCCTCTCCATTGACTCAAACACTCTAGATAGCTAATTTCAGAATTTGTACCGTAGGGAACTATTTACAACTTTCCTCCCTGTCTTTTGTTGGATATTTGCAAAATTTCTGTCCATATATGGTGTTTGATAAGTATCTCTCACCACCCCACAACCACCGACAAATTTCCAGTTGCTGTAACCGCATTATTACATAGTTATGAGCACTATCAAACTTAATCATTAGATGCACTGTATCTTGAGCTTTCTTTTATCCAGTCCGAGTCAGTACTCCACCCATAATGACTTTCACGATCGACGCAACATCTACGTCTCATCTTCCTTCAATGAGCGTCTTGCGATCATATATATAGCTCAAAACGATGCATTAGTGCCCTTTAGATGTCAAAATATATTTGAGGGGGAACGGGTCAAATGAGACGCCATTTGTATGTACACTCACCACAGCTCGTAGAGACAGTCACCTGGCGTGTTCCTTTGAGTAAAGCGCTCCGGTATGCTGAAACGACAACTCTGCTCTACCGGAGACTGAAAACAACGGCAACAAAAAAATTATTAGTCCTGTTTGTACCATTTGTTCATGTCCCACACCTTTCCATACGAAAACTAGTGGAAATAACATGTTGTTTTGTAGGGCGGGCAACCACAGTCAAACTTCGACATTTTTTCAATGAAAATTCCGCTATGACTATATGAATGATTTTTATTAAATCTGCGACCGGTTTCGCACCACGTACCGGTGCATCCTCAGGCAATCGGTACAAAAAATAATATAATAAGAGCTCATATAAAATATTCGATCCCCCAATTCTGAGGTGTAAATTAAACTTTTAAATAGCCAGTTTTTTTAATGAAACAAAAAAGTACGCACATACGCTATTTATAATATAGAAACGTTGAACATTGCCCTGTAGCCACTCCCCACCATTCACGTCCTATATACCGTCATCTGGTGAAAGCGGTAGTTAATATTTAAAAATCTTTTTTTTTCAATTTTTTTAAATGATGGGAGCGGCAATGACCTAGAAAATAAAAATAAATTACGATGCTAATAAAACTCCCCTAATACGAACGACGGAGAGTGGAAGATTATCATTAACAAACAGCGGAATTAGGGCCATATAAACATATCAGAACATACCGTGCAAGTTGAGAGGAGCCGCGCGGCAGCGGACACGGCCTGACTGACCCAAACCCGGAAAGCGCTCACCTAGTGGCGCGAGAATCGCCAGAGGTCGGATGACGTTACAAGGTGTGATGAGTGGGGGGCGCTGAACGTATGATAAACAGTTCCTTATGTCTATTTTTGTAAAACGTCTTATACCATACTAGGTGGCTAATACAAAAAATGGGCAGTTAGCTAAAACCATAAGAATAATAAATGTGGTGGCTCTGAATGCGTAAGGCCCGGAGTAAGCATAAAAATATATTGGACAGAACATACTAACAAGTAAGCTATAGGGGTAAGGCTACCTGCTCAAGTAATCAAAATTTTCTAAAAGAGCTTTGTGCCTCAGATCGGTCTGGGCATTAAGTGAGGAGCGAGGGGATTTCTTCAGAACCCTGAAGTTTTCAACGTCTTCCAAAACATTAAGCGTGTTGCCCTTACTTTTCAAGTCTAATGGAAATGATCCAAAGATCACAGACATCCATCAATTGAAGAATCTTGAGGGGCTACGACTGTTCGAGTCAGTAACATTCTTTAGGTCACACAGGTGATGGTGGTAAAGAACAGTCACTTCAAAGCCAAATATCTAAAAACCGAGATCTCCAGGCTAAAATGAATTTTTCAAACGACATAGACTCAGACAGCTCTGCTTGTAGCCCTCTATTTATAAACTTTGGAACTGTTAGTAAGATCTGTCAGATCAATACTGAAGGCATAAATAAATCAAAGTCCCAACTCTCACAGAAAATCTTATGAAAATATAACATCGACGTTGTCACTGTTCAGGAAACCCATACTGAAAATGAAAATCAAATATATCAGAGAAGAAAAATTCCTGGCTTTGATTTACTAGGAGCAAGTAAGTGGCTTGTGAAGTGGCAACATACATACGATCTTCAATCATTAACTCACATGTATGCTCTGTATTTGATCTCAATGACATCTACGAAGTTGTAGTAAATACTGGATAACTCGCAGTAATTAATATATAGAGAGTCCCAGTTATCTCTCAACTTCCACCGTTCATTCTGATATCACAACACCCCGCCATATATCTCGGAGATTTTAACAGTCGCCACACTCACTGGAAGTAATAAGAAAATTATGAAAATGGTGAAAAATTGTATGTGAAATCTTATGGGACTTAACTGCTAAGGTCATCAATCCCTAAGCCCACACACTACTTTACCTAAATTATCCTAAGGACAAATACACACACCCATGCCCGAGGGAGGACTCGAACCTCCGCCGAGACCAGCCGCACAGTCCATGACTGCAGTGCCTCAGACCGCTCGTCTACTCCCGCGCGGCGAAAATGGTGAAGCCGTTGCAACAAATTGTGCAGAAGACAGTTACTTACATTTGGTGTTTAATGCAAAAGATTAAGAACTGTTTGCATCAGCAGCGTGGAACACGTGTATGATCCCGTTCTATGCTTTGTAACAAAGAATCAGAATAAATTACCTCTCCAATGTTTCCAGTTCTTATTACGAGATTTCCCAAGCAGCCAACACCCTCCAATCCTGATTGAAATTGGTAAAGTAGCCTAGTAGCATCACGCTTTCCATGACCTACATGTGACTCTAGAAAAGGAAAGTGGGATGTATTTGCTAAAAGTCTGGACAAATGTCTTGGCTGGATCCCCCAAAAAGCAAGTAAGTATGAGAGGCTTGTTGTAGCTATGGTAACTGCAGCAGAGAAACCAATCGCTATAGGCTGCCGCAAGCAATATATTCCAGCTTGGAATGAAACTAACGAGGAATTTCTAAAAACGGGTAACCCGGAAATAGCATATTATCTACGGCAGAACCTCGATACATCCAGACATAGTATGTGGATAGAGACTGTTGAGCGACTCAGTTCTGAAGTACAAAGTAGAGATGCATGGTCATTATTAAGGAAGTTGGGCAGAAACAAAATGAGAGTGAGGGACAACACTCATATACCAGGTAATAGGACTGCATCTCACTTACTTTCCACATCCATAGCTCTAAGGGATAAAACTCCTACCAGATACATCAGGCATGTTATTCAAAAAGAACAGCAATGAACAATCTGACTCTTCAAGAGCTTTCACTGCATCTGAAATTTCTACCGTTCTAATAGCTCCAAGACTACGAAAGGCACCGGGAAGTGATGAAATCCTTCACGAATGTCCTACGCAGTGGGAACTACGCAAAAGGGTGGCTGGCAGAATTTTTTTTTTCTTTATTGTAATTTTTATCACCTTACACAACACGGGCTGTCAGCAGCTGAGTACGCCGCTCTTCAGACTTGAGATTTACAATAAGTAATAAATAGAGGGGACACAGAGAATACAAAAAATGGCGGGCAAAACAATGTGGACACCAAAAAACAAAAAACACGGAGCCGTTCACGCCTGACGAGAAAACAACACTGACACTAGTCGACACGGCGCACAAAACAGGGATGATGGCGATGGTACACGTGAACAGTGGCGGTGTTTCGGCGAACAAACACTAAACACAAACGAAGGCACACACACGAGACACTAATGGCGATGACCTCTGGCGCGCGAATGTTCACTATGCGTGTGCGAGTCTGGGGACCTGCCAAGAGAGGAAGAGGAGGAAGGGGAGTGGGAGAGCGAGAGGGGAGAGCAGAGATTCCACGGGCAGGGGAGATAGGGGGGGAAGGAAGGGGGAGGGGAAGCCCGGGGAAGAGGGGTGGAGGGAGGGGACGGGGGAAAAGGAAAGAGAAGGGAAGGGAAGAGAAGGGAGGGAGGGTGCCTAAAGGAAAGGACACCGGAAGTGGGGGGTGGGGCAGGGTCAAAGTTGATAGGAGGGGTAGATGGAGGGGAGGAGGACATCATCAGGGAGGGGGAGCTGGCGGAAACCACCTTGGGAGAGGGTAAGGAGGGTGGAGGGATGGAGACCGGGTGGGACGTGGGAATATAGGCGCGGCAGCGGGCGGGGGTGAGAGAGGATCGAGAAGATGAGCGGGTGAGGAGGATCGAGTTTACAGGAGGTGTACAGGATCTGTATCCTTTCAAGGAAAAGGAGGAGGTGGGGGAAGGGGATGAGATCGTACAGGATCCGCGTAGGGGAGGGGAGACGGATGCGATAGGCGAGGCGGAGAGCATGGCGTTCAAGGATTTGGAGGGATTTATAAAAGGTGGGGGGGGGGGGGCGGAGATCCAAGCCGGATGGGCATAACAAAGGACAGGGCGGATGAGGGATTTATAGGTGTGGAGGATGGTGGAGGGGTCCAGACCCCACGTACGGCCGGAGAGGAGCTTGAGGAGACTGAGTCGGGAGCGTGCCTTGGCTTGGATTGTCCAGAGGTGGGGAGTCCAGGAGAGGCGACGGTCGAGGGTGACGCCAAGGTACTTAAGGGTGGGAGTGAGGGCGATAGGACGGCCATAGATGGTGATGTAGAAATCAAGGAGGCGGAAGGAAGGGGTGGTTTTGCCTACAATGATCGCCTGGGTTTTGGAGGGATTGACATTGAGCAACCACTGGTTGCACCAAGCGGTGAACCGGTCAAGATGGGATTGGAGAAGGTGTTGGGAGCGCTGTAGGGTGGGGGCAAGGGCAAGGAAGGCGGTGTCATTGGATAACTGGAGAAGGTGGACGGGGGGTGACGGCGGCTGCATGTCCGCCGTGTACAAAAGGTACAGAAGGGGGGAGAGGATGGAGCCCTGGGGCACACCGGCAGAGGGGGAAAAGGTGTAGGAATCTGTGTTATGGATGGTGACATAGGAAGGACGGCGGGAGAGAAAGGAGCCGATCAGACGGACGTAGTTAATGGGAAGGGCGAAGGTTTGGAGCTTGAAGAGGAGACCGGAATGCCATACACGGTCATATGCACGTTCGAGGTCCAGGGAGAGGAAGATTGCGGAGCGACGGGAATTAAGCTGTTCGGAAAGGACACGAGTGAGGTGAAGGAGAAGGTCATCGGAAGAGAAGGTCGGCCGAAAGCCACACTGGGTAACGGGAAGGAGGCGGTGCTGGCGGAGATGCTGGTGGATGCGTCGGGTGAGGATAGATTCCAGGACCTTGCTGAAGACCGAGGTAAGGCTGATGGGACGGTAGGAGGAGACGGCGGACGGCGGTTTGCCTGGTTTAAGGAACATGAGGATACGGGAGGTTTTCCACAGGTCAGGGTAGTAACCGGTGGACAGGACTACATTGTAGAGCCTGGCCAGGGTGGAGAGGAAAGAGACAGGAGCTTCACGAAGGTGATGGTAGGTGACACGATCGTGACCAGGAACGGTGTTGCGTTTTGTGCGGAGTGTAGCAATGAGATCCTGAGTAGTGATAGGGGCATTGAGTTCCGTGTGTGCAATGTTGTCCAAGTACTGAAAACCAGGAGCGAGGGGAGGGACAGAGGTGTCAGTTCTATCGCGGATATCCGGGAAGAGGGAGTAATCGAACTGGGGATCATCGGGGATGGAAAATACATCGGAGAGATAGGAGGCAAAGTGATTGGCCTTACTAAGGGTGTCAGGGAAAGGGTGATCATCATGGAGAAGAGGATAGTAGGGGGAGGGTTTAGTTCCGGTAAGGCGACAGAAAGCTGACCAGAACTTGGACGAGTTGATAGGTAGGGTAGCAGTTAAATGGGTGCATGTCTGTCGCCAGTCCCAGCGTTTCTTAGCCGCGAGCAAATTACGAATGTGTCGCTGGAGTTGCTGGTGGCGTCGCAGTGTGTTCAGGTCATGCGTGCGGAGGAAGGCACGGTAGAGACGATGGGATTCATGGAGGAGGAGGACGGCCTGTGGGGGTAAGGTAGGACGGTGGGGGTGGACAGCGACAGTAGGAACTTGGGCCTCCACGGCCTCAGACAAGGTCTGCTGGAGAAAGGAGGCGGCATGGGTGACATCGTCAGGGTGGTGGTAGGTGAAGGGGTGGCTATCGACCTGGGTGGAAAGGGTAGCCCGGTAGGCATTCCAGTCGGCACGGGAATAGTCATGGATGTACTTAGGGGGAGGGTCATTACGAGGGTCGGGGCGGGGACGACGACGATCTGAAATGGTGAGGAGGACAGGGAGATGGTCACTACCAATAGGCTCCAGGACATCCACCGTTATGCGGCCAAGGAGGTTGGGGGAGGAGAGGATAACATCAGGAGTGGAGTTGGATTTGGGACGGGTGTGCCGGGGGATGGGGATGAGGTCGCCTTGAAGGGAGGAGAGGAACCGATGCCACTGCCGTAACTGGGCAGCGGAACGACTGTGGATGTTGAGATCGGTGGCGATCACGTAGGAGGAGAAGGTACGGTCGATGTGGGAGAGGAAGTCGAAGGGAAGAGGGGCGTTAGGGTGGACATAGATGGTGGCGCAGGTAACGGTAAGGCCGGGGAAGAAGAGACTAAGGATCAGGTGTTCGGTGGGGGCGGGAAGGAGAGGTTGGAGCCGAACGGGGATCTGGCGGTGGTGACCAATGGCAACTCCGCCACGCGCAATTGGGAGGGGATTATCGGAGTGGTGGAGGAGATAGGGTGAGGTGTGGATGGAATGGTGAGGTTGGAGGAAGGTTTCATTGAGGAGGAAGGCATCCACGCGGTGGGTGCCAAGGGTGTGCAAGAAAAGGTTCTTGTTGGCAGGAAGGGAGCGGATATTGTTGAAAAGGATATGTTGCTGTCACACCATGACAGGGATTTAGACGAGGGTGTCAAGACGGGAGAAGGTGAAATGGGCCTGGTTGTTGGAGTAGGTGGCGTACATCTTGAGGTGGAATATGGAATGGGCAGCGAGAGAGATCTGCTGGAGGGTGTGGGGGCGCTGAAAGGGATGAACATTTTGAAGGACGATGGTGAGGAACCTGATGATGTCCTCAGCGGTGGGAGGGGGATGAAGGGAATTGCCAGGAGGGGTGGGGGCGTCCAGGGGACGGACAAGGACGGTGAGTTCAGGAGTGGTTGGAGGGGGTCGGGCTTTACACTTTTGGGAATATGTGGGATGGGGGAGATTGCAGGTATTGCAGGAGGGAGGGGATTGAAGGTTAGGGCACTGCCGGAGGAAGTGCGCTTGCCAACAATGCGGGCAAGTGGGGGCCTCGCGGCACTCAGCTGTCAGGTGTGCATTATAGCGCAGACACCTCTGGCAGCGCAGGGATTGAGGAGGGGAACGGGAGGGATCGACCTTGTATCGCTGGTGGAAGGGGAGGGCACCCTCCTTCAGGAGACGGTCAATGGAGGGGGCGTCCTCGGAGAAAACCCGCATAAGGCGAGTGGGGCCAGCCGAGTTGAAAATGCGGTGGACCGCCCGCACCTCCAGCGTGGGATGCGCCTTGAGCTCCGCCAACACCTCCTCCTCCGTGATCGATGGACTGAGCCGAGTGATCACGGCGGTGAGGGTTGGCAGGTGATGTGGGGGTTGGGGTTGACAGGTAGGAGACGGAGAAGGAGCAGGGGCGAGGGAGGCGTTGGGGCCAAAACGGGTGATAGGGAGGCGGAAGAGGATGTCAGTATGGAGGGTGGGGCTGGGGGAGGAGATGAGAACAGAATCCCGTCTGGGAGTGAGGAGAGAGATGGGGGCACTAGGGAAGTGTTGGCGGAGGAGGAGGGAGAGATTCCGGGCCTCAAGAAGGGCAGGATCAGGACGGGAGAGGAGGTATTTGTATAGAGAGGGGGGGAGGAGGAGGCGGTGGAGGGAGCAGGGCCAGGTGGGGAGACATCCATGGCATCTTGGGGGGGGGAAGGAGGACGGGGCGGGGCCTTTTTGGGAGCAGAGGAGGTGGTGGTGCCACCAGGGCGCTTAATGGCGGCAGAAGGGCGGGTGGTGATATGAGGGACGGGAGCTATAGGGAGGTGGTGGGAAGGGACAGGTCCCGGCGTGGACGCAGCAGTCGGCGCCTGAGATGGTGACGGTGACGGAGTTGGTGACGGTGAAGGCGACGGCGACGCTGACGGTGGCAGTGGCGGCGGTGATGGCGAAGGCGACGGGGAGATCTGGGCATGGACAGTGGCCCAACGGGCCACCACCAGAGCCGGAGCTGCAGTGACAGGCTGGGGGAGTGGGGGGAAAGGATCAGATCGAGAGGAGCGGGAGGAAGAAGCTGGAGAGGGGGCGACAAAGAGCGAGGGCGAAGGGAGAGTGAGAAGAGGTGGGATGGAACGAGGGGGGTGGGACTGGGCACACCATGTTGTAGTGGTGGAGGCGGCGGAAGGGGAAGTATAGACTATGGCGGTGGCGGTAGTGGTGGCGGTAATCTTATCGTCGAAAGTATGATCGTATGAGATATGAAGCGATATTTGTTGAAGGACATTGTGAGGGCTCTACCTCGTCTGTTTTTTACAAGTAGTTGTTTTATTTATTTGTTTACTTAACTTGATCAGATTAGGGCCTTAAATCCATCTCTTATATCGAACCGAACTTTCACACGTACAGTAGTTTTTTACATTATAGTTCCCTAATAAATAAGGATAATTTTAATACGGCAGATAGTGATAACTCAGTATTAATATAACTGAAAATTATTTGTACGTATGTAAAGAGAATGTGAACTAAGAGCTAATAAAGTTAATGCTGGTGGTACTGCTATTACCGTTTGTACTGCTGCCGCTTTAATAATAATATTCATAGTAATTATACTAATAGCGATACTGGCAGATACGAAATTTACTTATGGGTGTACAAAGGCTATTACTGACAAAGCGTTTTCTGAGAGAAAGAAATTTAAATAGACTGCACTAGATAAGAACATCGGGAAATGAGGAAGATTTGGTTGGAAGGAATGGCGTTCGAGGTAATGACGGCGTACGGGGACAAAGGTAGACATTAGTCATATGATATGTCATTAACTGTCTTTGAAGCTGGAGATGTTATCCTGTTCTCTAATATAATGAGGGAGGTTATTCCAAAGTCTGGTTCCTGTTACTGAAAACGACTTCGAGGAAACGGGTAATTGGTAGTGGGACAGAAAGGAATTTGTTCTGACAGTAACGAGTATTTCTGCTACGTTGTTCAGACAAAGGCATTAAGGTCGAGGAGAGACATGGGAGATACAAATAAAGGGGACAGAGTGTATGGAAATCTTTGGGTTTTGCTATACATAGTCTGGATAGTTGCGTATAAGACGGAAAAATATAATCAGAGTGTCGAACGTCACTGGTACATCGGATACGATCATTCATCACCAGTTCCAGGCGCCATGAGATTTCCTGAGAAAGGCTTCACTGGATAACATCGCTGTAATAAACAACTGGAAGTATAAACATTCGTGAGAGTCTCATTTTCAAGTCGCAAGGGAAAAGCTTTTTATACTTTTGTGGGGCATGAAGAGATGCTGATACTTTCTTATACATTGCAGCCGTGTGCTCATCCCATTTAAGCTTTGAATCTGTCATTACTCCTAGACACTTTTCTCATAGAAACAAGTTCCTATTTGTACCATTTAACGCTAAAGATGGTTGGGTTTCGGCATATTTCGAGCTAATGAGCCTCTTATGAACTACTAGGATCGCTTGCGTTTAGGATGGACTGAGCTTTTACCTCTACATTCTGTGCCCATTTCGATAGCGCACACGGGTCAGTACTGAAATGCTCTATTACTGTCTTTCAGTCTGTTGGTTTTGCACTTAGATACAAATGGAGGTCATCGGCATACATGTGGTATTTATGGTAGAAGAAAACTGATAAAACATCGTTGACTTATAATAAAAAGAGCACAGGACGTAATACCGAGCCCTTGGGGACGCTTGATACTATGTGCCTTCATTGTGACTTTATGGTACCATACACACTGCTGGCGAGACGTCAACTATGAGGAAAACCATAACACTGTGCTTGGAGAGAAATAATTCCGACTGCCAAGATTACCAAGTCAGACGTTGAAGTCGACAGAGGCTTTGCTAATGTGTAATAAGCGCAGGACAGGTGCTACTTGTCTATCCATAGCAAGCTTAAGATCGTCTCTTATTTTTATTAAAGCAGACATTGCGTTGCGATTTTTGAGGAAATCTTATTGGTATTTGTGTATAACGTTGTTTGTAGTTAAGTATGTGGTTAGATGCTGGTGGACTATACGTTGTGAGGCCTTGAACAGCTCCGCGTGAATGCATATAGGCCGTTAATTTCTGTAGTTCCATACGGTTTGCCAAAATTATCCTTATAGGCCATTCTCAAAAACGGTAGGTGCCAACATGTGGTAATATATCCCATTACACACGTCAAAAAAGTTTTGCATCATCTCGGTTCCGAGAGTTCCGGAACCTGTCCAGAAAATTGGAATAGAGATCAACATAAACGTCATTTACGCCCTTGTTATTGCTCATGAAAATCACACATTGCATGTTGTACCACCATACAACGAGACCTTAAGAGGTAGTGGTCCAGACTGCTGTACACACTGTTACCTCTAATACCCAATAGTACGTCCTCTTGCATTGATGCATGCCTGTATTCGTCGTGGCATACTATCCACAAGTTCATCAAGGCACTGTTGGTCCAGATTGTCCCACTCCTCAACGGCGATTCGGCGTGGATCCCTCACAGTGTTTGGTGGATCACGTCACCCATAAACAGCCCTTTTCAATCCATCCCAGGCTTGTCGATAGGGTTCACGTCTGGAGAACATGCTGGCCACTCTAGTCGAACGATGTCGTTATCCTGAAGGAAGTCATTCACAAGATGTGCACGATGGGAGCGCGAATTGTCGTCCATGAAGACGAATGCCTCGCCAATATGCTGCCGATATGGTCGCACAATCAGTCGGAGGATGGCATTCACGTATCGTACAATCGTTACGGCGCCTTCTATGACCACCAGCGGCGTACGTTAGGCCCCACATGCTGCCGATATGGTCGCACAATCAGTCGGAGGATGGCATTCACGTATCGTACAATCGTTACGGCGCCTTCTATGACCACCAGCGGCGTACGTTAGGCCCCACATAATGCCACCCTACAACAGCAGGGAACCTGCACCTTGCTACACTCGCTGGACCATGTCTCTAAGGTGTTCAGCCTGACTGGCTTGTCTCCAAACTCGTCTCCGACGATTTTCTGGTTGAAGGCATAAGCGACACTCATCGGTTAAGAGAACGTGATGCCAATCCTGAGCGGTTCATTCGGCATGTTGTTGGGCCCATCTGTATCGCGCTGCATGGTGTAGTGGTTGCAAAGATGGACCTCGCCATGGATGTCGGGAGTGAAGTTGTCCATCATGCACCCTGTTGCTCACAGTTTGAGTTGTAACACGACGTTCTGTGGTTGCACGGAAAGCATTATTCAACATGGTGGCGCTGCTGTCAAACACTAAACACAAACGAAGGCACACACACGAGACACTAATGGCGATGACCTCTGGCGCGCGAATGTTCACTATGCGTGTGCGAGTCTGGGGACCTGCCAAGAGAGGAAGAGGAGGAAGGGGAGTGGGAGAGCGAGAGGGGAGAGCAGAGATTCCACGGGCAGGGGAGATAGGGGGGGAAGGAAGGGGGAGGGGAAGCCCGGGGAAGAGGGGTGGAGGGAGGGGACGGGGGAACAGGAAAGAGAAGGGAAGGGAAGAGAAGGGAGGGAGGGTGCCTAAAGGAAAGGACACCGGAAGTGGGGGGTGGGGCAGGGTCAAAGTTGATAGGAGGGGTAGATGGAGGGGAGGAGGACATCATCAGGGAGGGGGAGCTGGCGGAAACCACCTTGGGAGAGGGTAAGGAGGGTGGAGGGATGGAGACCGGGTGGGACGTGGGAATATAGGCGCGGCAGCGGGCGGGGGTGAGAGAGGATCGAGAAGATGAGCGGGTGAGGAGGATCGAGTTTACAGGAGGTGTACAGGATCTGTATCCTTTCAAGGAAAAGGAGGAGGTGGGGGAAGGGGATGAGATCGTACAGGATCCGCGTAGGGGAGGGGAGACGGATGCGATAGGCGAGGCGGAGAGCATGGCGTTCAAGGATTTGGAGGGATTTATAAAAGGTGGGGGGGGGGGGGGGGGCGGAGATCCAAGCCGGATGGGCATAACAAAGGATAGGGCGGATGAGGGATTTATAGGTGTGGAGGATGGTGGAGGGGTCCAGACCCCACGTACGGCCGGAGAGGAGCTTGAGGAGACTGAGTCGGGAGCGTGCCTTGGCTTGGATTGTCCAGAGGTGGGGAGTCCAGGAGAGGCGACGGTCGAGGGTGACGCCAAGGTACTTAAGGGTGGGAGTGAGGGCGATAGGACGGCCATAGATGGTGATGTAGAAATCAAGGAGGCGGAAGGAAGGGGTGGTTTTGCCTACAATGATCGCCTGGGTTTTGGAGGGATTGACATTGAGCAACCACTGGTTGCACCAAGCGGTGAACCGGTCAAGATGGGATTGGAGAAGGTGTTGGGAGCGCTGTAGGGTGGGGGCAAGGGCAAGGAAGGCGGTGTCATTGGATAACTGGAGAAGGTGGACGGGGGGTGACGGCGGCTGCATGTCCGCCGTGTACAAAAGGTACAGAAGGGGGGAGAGGATGGAGCCCTGGGGCACACCGGCAGAGGGGGAAAAGGTGTAGGAATCTGTGTTATGGATGGTGACATAGGAAGGACGGCGGGAGAGAAAGGAGCCGATCAGACGGACGTAGTTAATGGGAAGGGCGAAGGTTTGGAGCTTGAAGAGGAGACCGGAATGCCATACACGGTCATATGCACGTTCGAGGTCCAGGGAGAGGAAGATTGCGGAGCGACGGGAATTAAGCTGTTCGGAAAGGACACGAGTGAGGTGAAGGAGAAGGTCATCGGAAGAGAAGGTCGGCCGAAAGCCACACTGGGTAACGGGAAGGAGGCGGTGCTGGCGGAGATGCTGGTGGATGCGTCGGGTGAGGATAGATTCCAGGACCTTGCTGAAGACCGAGGTAAGGCTGATGGGACGGTAGGAGGAGACGGCGGACGGCGGTTTGCCTGGTTTAAGGAACATGAGGATACGGGAGGTTTTCCACAGGTCAGGGTAGTAACCGGTGGACAGGACTACATTGTAGAGCCTGGCCAGGGTGGAGAGGAAAGAGACAGGAGCTTCACGAAGGTGATGGTAGGTGACACGATCGTGACCAGGAACGGTGTTGCGTTTTGTGCGGAGTGTAGCAATGAGATCCTGAGTAGTGATAGGGGCATTGAGTTCCGTGTGTGCAATGTTGTCCAAGTACTGAAAACCAGGAGCGAGGGGAGGGACAGAGGTGTCAGTTCTATCGCGGATATCCGGGAAGAGGGAGTAATCGAACTGGGGATCATCGGGGATGGAAAATACATCGGAGAGATAGGAGGCAAAGTGATTGGCCTTACTAAGGGTGTCAGGGAAAGGGTGATCATCATGGAGAAGAGGATAGTAGGGGGAGGGTTTAGTTCCGGTAAGGCGACAGAAAGCTGACCAGAACTTGGACGAGTTGATAGGTAGGGTAGCAGTTAAATGGGTGCATGTCTGTCGCCAGTCCCAGCGTTTCTTAGCCGCGAGCAAATTACGAATGTGTCGCTGGAGTTGCTGGTGGCGTCGCAGTGTGTTCAGGTCATGCGTGCGGAGGAAGGCACGGTAGAGACGATGGGATTCATGGAGGAGGAGGACGGCCTGTGGGGGTAAGGTAGGACGGTGGGGGTGGACAGCGACAGTAGGAACTTGGGCCTCCACGGCCTCAGACAAGGTCTGCTGGAGAAAGGAGGCGGCATGGGTGACATCGTCAGGGTGGTGGTAGGTGAAGGGGTGGCTATCGACCTGGGTGGAAAGGGTAGCCCGGTAGGCATTCCAGTCGGCACGGGAATAGTCATGGATGTACTTAGGGGGAGGGTCATTACGAGGGTCGGGGCGGGGACGACGACGATCTGAAATGGTGAGGAGGACAGGGAGATGGTCACTACCAATAGGCTCCAGGACATCCACCGTTATGCGGCCAAGGAGGTTGGGGGAGGAGAGGATAACATCAGGAGTGGAGTTGGATTTGGGACGGGTGTGCCGGGGGATGGGGATGAGGTCGCCTTGAAGGGAGGAGAGGAACCGATGCCACTGCCGTAACTGGGCAGCGGAACGACTGTGGATGTTGAGATCGGTGGCGATCACGTAGGAGGAGAAGGTACGGTCGATGTGGGAGAGGAAGTCGAAGGGAAGAGGGGCGTTAGGGTGGACATAGATGGTGGCGCAGGTAACGGTAAGGCCGGGGAAGAAGAGACTAAGGATCAGGTGTTCGGTGGGGGCGGGAAGGAGAGGTTGGAGCCGAACGGGGATCTGGCGGTGGTGACCAATGGCAACTCCGCCACGCGCAATTGGGAGGGGATTATCGGAGTGGTGGAGGAGATAGGGTGAGGTGTGGATGGAATGGTGAGGTTGGAGGAAGGTTTCATTGAGGAGGAAGGCATCCACGCGGTGGGTGCCAAGGGTGTGCAAGAAAAGGTTCTTGTTGGCAGGAAGGGAGCGGATATTGTTGAAAAGGATATGTTGCTGTCACACCATGACAGGGATTTAGACGAGGGTGTCAAGACGGGAGAAGGTGAAATGGGCCTGGTTGTTGGAGTAGGTGGCGTACATCTTGAGGTGGAATATGGAATGGGCAGCGAGAGAGATCTGCTGGAGGGTGTGGGGGCGCTGAAAGGGATGAACATTTTGAAGGACGATGGTGAGGAACCTGATGATGTCCTCAGCGGTGGGAGGGGGATGAAGGGAATTGCCAGGAGGGGTGGGGGCGTCCAGGGGACGGACAAGGACGGTGAGTTCAGGAGTGGTTGGAGGGGGTCGGGCTTTACACTTTTGGGAATATGTGGGATGGGGGAGATTGCAGGTATTGCAGGAGGGAGGGGATTGAAGGTTAGGGCACTGCCGGAGGAAGTGCGCTTGCCAACAATGCGGGCAAGTGGGGGCCTCGCGGCACTCAGCTGTCAGGTGTGCATTATAGCGCAGACACCTCTGGCAGCGCAGGGATTGAGGAGGGGAACGGGAGGGATCGACCTTGTATCGCTGGTGGAAGGGGAGGGCACCCTCCTTCAGGAGACGGTCAATGGAGGGGGCGTCCTCGGAGAAAACCCGCATAAGGCGAGTGGGGCCAGCCGAGTTGAAAATGCGGTGGACCGCCCGCACCTCCAGCGTGGGATGCGCCTTGAGCTCCGCCAACACCTCCTCCTCCGTGATCGATGGACTGAGCCGAGTGATCACGGCGGTGAGGGTTGGCAGGTGATGTGGGGGTTGGGGTTGACAGGTAGGAGACGGAGAAGGAGCAGGGGCGAGGGAGGCGTTGGGGCCAAAACGGGTGATAGGGAGGCGGAAGAGGATGTCAGTATGGAGGGTGGGGCTGGGGGAGGAGATGAGAACAGAATCCCGTCTGGGAGTGAGGAGAGAGATGGGGGCACTAGGGAAGTGTTGGCGGAGGAGGAGGGAGAGATTCCGGGCCTCAAGAAGGGCAGGATCAGGACGGGAGAGGAGGTATTTGTATAGAGAGGGGGGGAGGAGGAGGCGGTGGAGGGAGCAGGGCCAGGTGGGGAGACATCCATGGCATCTTGGGGGGGGGAAGGAGGACGGGGCGGGGCCTTTTTGGGAGCAGAGGAGGTGGTGGTGCCACCAGGGCGCTTAATGGCGGCAGAAGGGCGGGTGGTGATATGAGGGACGGGAGCTATAGGGAGGTGGTGGGAAGGGACAGGTCCCGGCGTGGACGCAGCAGTCGGCGCCTGAGATGGTGACGGTGACGGAGTTGGTGACGGTGAAGGCGACGGCGACGCTGACGGTGGCAGTGGCGGCGGTGATGGCGAAGGCGACGGGGAGATCTGGGCATGGACAGTGGCCCAACGGGCCACCACCAGAGCCGGAGCTGCAGTGACAGGCTGGGGGAGTGGGGGGAAAGGATCAGATCGAGAGGAGCGGGAGGAAGAAGCTGGAGAGGGGGCGACAAAGAGCGAGGGCGAAGGGAGAGTGAGAAGAGGTGGGATGGAAAGAGGGGGGTGGGACTGGGCACACCATGTTGTAGTGGTGGAGGCGGCGGAAGGGGAAGTATAGACTATGGCGGTGGCGGTAGTGGTGGCGGTAATCTTATCGTCGAAAGTATGATCGTATGAGATATGAAGCGATATTTGTTGAAGGACATTGTGAGGGCTCTACCTCGTCTGTTTTTTACAAGTAGTTGTTTTATTTATTTGTTTACTTAACTTGATCAGATTAGGGCCTTAAATCCATCTCTTATATCGAACCGAACTTTCACACGTACAGTAGTTTTTTACATTATAGTTCCCTAATAAATAAGGATAATTTTAATACGGCAGATAGTGATAACTCAGTATTAATATAACTGAAAATTATTTGTACGTATGTAAAGAGAATGTGAACTAAGAGCTAATAAAGTTAATGCTGGTGGTACTGCTATTACCGTTTGTACTGCTGCCGCTTTAATAATAATATTCATAGTAATTATACTAATAGCGATACTGGCAGATACGAAATTTACTTATGGGTGTACAAAGGCTATTACTGACAAAGCGTTTTCTGAGAGAAAGAAATTTAAATAGACTGCACTAGATAAGAACATCGGGAAATGAGGAAGATTTGGTTGGAAGGAATGGCGTTCGAGGTAATGACGGCGTACGGGGACAAAGGTAGACATTAGTCATATGATATGTCATTAACTGTCTTTGAAGCTGGAGATGTTATCCTGTTCTCTAATATAATGAGGGAGGTTATTCCAAAGTCTGGTTCCTGTTACTGAAAACGACTTCGAGGAAACGGGTAATTGGTAGTGGGACAGAAAGGAATTTGTTCTGACAGTAACGAGTATTTCTGCTACGTTGTTCAGACAAAGGCATTAAGGTCGAGGAGAGACATGGGAGATACAAATAAAGGGGACAGAGTGTATGGAAATCTTTGGGTTTTGCTATACATAGTCTGGATAGTTGCGTATAAGACGGAAAAATATAATCAGAGTGTCGAACGTCACTGGTACATCGGATACGATCATTCATCACCAGTTCCAGGCGCCATGAGATTTCCTGAGAAAGGCTTCACTGGATAACATCGCTGTAATAAACAACTGGAAGTATAAACATTCGTGAGAGTCTCATTTTCAAGTCGCAAGGGAAAAGCTTTTTATACTTTTGTGGGGCATGAAGAGATGCTGATACTTTCTTATACATTGCAGCCGTGTGCTCATCCCATTTAAGCTTTGAATCTGTCATTACTCCTAGACACTTTTCTCATAGAAACAAGTTCCTATTTGTACCATTTAACGCTAAAGATGGTTGGGTTTCGGCATATTTCGAGCTAATGAGCCTCTTATGAACTACTAGGATCGCTTGCGTTTAGGATGGACTGAGCTTTTACCTCTACATTCTGTGCCCATTTCGATAGCGCACACGGGTCAGTACTGAAATGCTCTATTACTGTCTTTCAGTCTGTTGGTTTTGCACTTAGATACAAATGGAGGTCATCGGCATACATGTGGTATTTATGGTAGAAGAAAACTGATAAAACATCGTTGACTTATAATAAAAAGAGCACAGGACGTAATACCGAGCCCTTGGGGACGCTTGATACTATGTGCCTTCATTGTGACTTTATGGTACCATACACACTGCTGGCGAGACGTCAACTATGAGGAAAACCATAACACTGTGCTTGGAGAGAAATAATTCCGACTGCCAAGATTACCAAGTCAGACGTTGAAGTCGACAGAGGCTTTGCTAATGTGTAATAAGCGCAGGACAGGTGCTACTTGTCTATCCATAGCAAGCTTAAGATCGTCTCTTATTTTTATTAAAGCAGACATTGCGTTGCGATTTTTGAGGAAATCTTATTGGTATTTGTGTATAACGTTGTTTGTAGTTAAGTATGTGGTTAGATGCTGGTGGACTATACGTTGTGAGGCCTTGAACAGCTCCGCGTGAATGCATATAGGCCGTTAATTTCTGTAGTTCCATACGGTTTGCCAAAATTATCCTTATAGGCCATTCTCAAAAACGGTAGGTGCCAACATGTGGTAATATATCCCATTACACACGTCAAAAAAGTTTTGCATCATCTCGGTTCCGAGAGTTCCGGAACCTGTCCAGAAAATTGGAATAGAGATCAACATAAACGTCATTTACGCCCTTGTTATTGCTCATGAAAATCACACATTGCATGTTGTACCACCATACAACGAGACCTTAAGAGGTAGTGGTCCAGACTGCTGTACACACTGTTACCTCTAATACCCAATAGTACGTCCTCTTGCATTGATGCATGCCTGTATTCGTCGTGGCATACTATCCACAAGTTCATCAAGGCACTGTTGGTCCAGATTGTCCCACTCCTCAACGGCGATTCGGCGTGGATCCCTCACAGTGTTTGGTGGATCACGTCACCCATAAACAGCCCTTTTCAATCCATCCCAGGCTTGTCGATAGGGTTCACGTCTGGAGAACATGCTGGCCACTCTAGTCGAACGATGTCGTTATCCTGAAGGAAGTCATTCACAAGATGTGCACGATGGGAGCGCGAATTGTCGTCCATGAAGACGAATGCCTCGCCAATATGCTGCCGATATGGTCGCACAATCAGTCGGAGGATGGCATTCACGTATCGTACAATCGTTACGGCGCCTTCTATGACCACCAGCGGCGTACGTTAGGCCCCACATGCTGCCGATATGGTCGCACAATCAGTCGGAGGATGGCATTCACGTATCGTACAATCGTTACGGCGCCTTCTATGACCACCAGCGGCGTACGTTAGGCCCCACATAATGCCACCCTACAACAGCAGGGAACCTGCACCTTGCTACACTCGCTGGACCATGTCTCTAAGGTGTTCAGCCTGACTGGCTTGTCTCCAAACTCGTCTCCGACGATTTTCTGGTTGAAGGCATAAGCGACACTCATCGGTTAAGAGAACGTGATGCCAATCCTGAGCGGTTCATTCGGCATGTTGTTGGGCCCATCTGTATCGCGCTGCATGGTGTAGTGGTTGCAAAGATGGACCTCGCCATGGATGTCGGGAGTGAAGTTGTCCATCATGCACCCTGTTGCTCACAGTTTGAGTTGTAACACGACGTTCTGTGGTTGCACAGAAAGCATTATTCAACATGGTGGCGCTGCTGTCAAACACTAAACACAAACGAAGGCACACACACGAGACACTAATGGCGATGACCTCTGGCGCGCGAATGTTCACTATGCGTGTGCGAGTCTGGGGACCTGCCAAGAGAGGAAGAGGAGGAAGGGGAGTGGGAGAGCGAGAGGGGAGAGCAGAGATTCCACGGGCAGGGGAGATAGGGGGGGAAGGAAGGGGGAGGGGAAGCCCGGGGAAGAGGGGTGGAGGGAGGGGACGGGGGAAAAGGAAAGAGAAGGGAAGGGAAGAGAAGGGAGGGAGGGTGCCTAAAGGAAAGGACACCGGAAGTGGGGGGTGGGGCAGGGTCAAAGTTGATAGGAGGGGTAGATGGAGGGGAGGAGGACATCATCAGGGAGGGGGAGCTGGCGGAAACCACCTTGGGAGAGGGTAAGGAGGGTGGAGGGATGGAGACCGGGTGGGACGTGGGAATATAGGCGCGGCAGCGGGCGGGGGTGAGAGAGGATCGAGAAGATGAGCGGGTGAGGAGGATCGAGTTTACAGGAGGTGTACAGGATCTGTATCCTTTCAAGGAAAAGGAGGAGGTGGGGGAAGGGGATGAGATCGTACAGGATCCGCGTAGGGGAGGGGAGACGGATGCGATAGGCGAGGCGGAGAGCATGGCGTTCAAGGATTTGGAGGGATTTATAAAAGGTGGGGGGGGGGGCGGAGATCCAAGCCGGATGGGCATAACAAAGGATAGGGCGGATGAGGGATTTATAGGTGTGGAGGATGGTGGAGGGGTCCAGACCCCACGTACGGCCGGAGAGGAGCTTGAGGAGACTGAGTCGGGAGCGTGCCTTGGCTTGGATTGTCCAGAGGTGGGGAGTCCAGGAGAGGCGACGGTCGAGGGTGACGCCAAGGTACTTAAGGGTGGGAGTGAGGGCGATAGGACGGCCATAGATGGTGATGTAGAAATCAAGGAGGCGGAAGGAAGGGGTGGTTTTGCCTACAATGATCGCCTGGGTTTTGGAGGGATTGACATTGAGCAACCACTGGTTGCACCAAGCGGTGAACCGGTCAAGATGGGATTGGAGAAGGTGTTGGGAGCGCTGTAGGGTGGGGGCAAGGGCAAGGAAGGCGGTGTCATTGGATAACTGGAGAAGGTGGACGGGGGGTGACGGCGGCTGCATGTCCGCCGTGTACAAAAGGTACAGAAGGGGGGAGAGGATGGAGCCCTGGGGCACACCGGCAGAGGGGGAAAAGGTGTAGGAATCTGTGTTATGGATGGTGACATAGGAAGGACGGCGGGAGAGAAAGGAGCCGATCAGACGGACGTAGTTAATGGGAAGGGCGAAGGTTTGGAGCTTGAAGAGGAGACCGGAATGCCATACACGGTCATATGCACGTTCGAGGTCCAGGGAGAGGAAGATTGCGGAGCGACGGGAATTAAGCTGTTCGGAAAGGACACGAGTGAGGTGAAGGAGAAGGTCATCGGAAGAGAAGGTCGGCCGAAAGCCACACTGGGTAACGGGAAGGAGGCGGTGCTGGCGGAGATGCTGGTGGATGCGTCGGGTGAGGATAGATTCCAGGACCTTGCTGAAGACCGAGGTAAGGCTGATGGGACGGTAGGAGGAGACGGCGGACGGCGGTTTGCCTGGTTTAAGGAACATGAGGATACGGGAGGTTTTCCACAGGTCAGGGTAGTAACCGGTGGACAGGACTACATTGTAGAGCCTGGCCAGGGTGGAGAGGAAAGAGACAGGAGCTTCACGAAGGTGATGGTAGGTGACACGATCGTGACCAGGAACGGTGTTGCGTTTTGTGCGGAGTGTAGCAATGAGATCCTGAGTAGTGATAGGGGCATTGAGTTCCGTGTGTGCAATGTTGTCCAAGTACTGAAAACCAGGAGCGAGGGGAGGGACAGAGGTGTCAGTTCTATCGCGGATATCCGGGAAGAGGGAGTAATCGAACTGGGGATCATCGGGGATGGAAAATACATCGGAGAGATAGGAGGCAAAGTGATTGGCCTTACTAAGGGTGTCAGGGAAAGGGTGATCATCATGGAGAAGAGGATAGTAGGGGGAGGGTTTAGTTCCGGTAAGGCGACAGAAAGCTGACCAGAACTTGGACGAGTTGATAGGTAGGGTAGCAGTTAAATGGGTGCATGTCTGTCGCCAGTCCCAGCGTTTCTTAGCCGCGAGCAAATTACGAATGTGTCGCTGGAGTTGCTGGTGGCGTCGCAGTGTGTTCAGGTCATGCGTGCGGAGGAAGGCACGGTAGAGACGATGGGATTCATGGAGGAGGAGGACGGCCTGTGGGGGTAAGGTAGGACGGTGGGGGTGGACAGCGACAGTAGGAACTTGGGCCTCCACGGCCTCAGACAAGGTCTGCTGGAGAAAGGAGGCGGCATGGGTGACATCGTCAGGGTGGTGGTAGGTGAAGGGGTAGCTATCGACCTGGGTGGAAAGGGTAGCCCGGTAGGCATTCCAGTCGGCACGGGAATAGTCATGGACGTACTTAGGGGGAGGGTCATTACGAGGGTCGGGGCGGGGACGACGACGATCTGAAATGGTGAGGAGGACAGGGAGATGGTCACTACCAATAGGCTCCAGGACATCCACCGTTATGCGGCCAAGGAGGTTGGGGGAGGAGAGGATAACATCAGGAGTGGAGTTGGATTTGGGACGGGTGTGCTGGGGGATGGGGATGAGGTCGCCTTGAAGGGAGGAGAGGAACCGATGCCACTGCCGTAACTGGGCAGCGGAACGACTGTGGATGTTGAGATCGGTGGCGATCACGTAGGAGGAGAAGGTACGGTCGATGTGGGAGAGGAAGTCGAAGGGAAGAGGGGCGTTAGGGTGGACATAGATGGTGGCGCAGGTAACGGTAAGGCCGGGGAAGAAGAGACTAAGGATCAGGTGTTCGGTGGGGGCGGGAAGGAGAGGTTGGAGCCGAACGGGGATCTGGCGGTGGTGACCAATGGCAACTCCGCCACGCGCAATTGGGAGGGGATTATCGGAGTGGTGGAGGAGATAGGGTGAGGTGTGGATGGAATGGTGAGGTTGGAGGAAGGTTTCATTGAGGAGGAAGGCATCCACGCGGTGGGTGCCAAGGGTGTGCAAGAAAAGGTTCTTGTTGGCAGGAAGGGAGCGGATATTGTTGAAAAGGATATGTTGCTGTCACACCATGACAGGGATTTAGACGAGGGTGTCAAGACGGGAGAAGGTGAAATGGGCCTGGTTGTTGGAGTAGGTGGCGTACATCTTGAGGTGGAATATGGAATGGGCAGCGAGAGAGATCTGCTGGAGGGTGTGGGGGCGCTGAAAGGGATGAACATTTTGAAGGACGATGGTGAGGAACCTGATGATGTCCTCAGCGGTGGGAGGGGGATGAAGGGAATTGCCAGGAGGGGTGGGGGCGTCCAGGGGACGGACAAGGACGGTGAGTTCAGGAGTGGTTGGAGGGGGTCGGGCTTTACACTTTTGGGAATATGTGGGATGGGGGAGATTGCAGGTATTGCAGGAGGGAGGGGATTGAAGGTTAGGGCACTGCCGGAGGAAGTGCGCTTGCCAACAATGCGGGCAAGTGGGGGCCTCGCGGCACTCAGCTGTCAGGTGTGCATTATAGCGCAGACACCTCTGGCAGCGCAGGGATTGAGGAGGGGAACGGGAGGGATCGACCTTGTATCGCTGGTGGAAGGGGAGGGCACCCTCCTTCAGGAGACGGTCAATGGAGGGGGCGTCCTCGGAGAAACCCCGCATAAGGCGAGTGGGGCCAGCCGAGTTGAAAATGCGGTGGACCGCCCGCACCTCCAGCGTGGGATGCGCCTTGAGCTCCGCCAACACCTCCTCCTCCGTGATCGATGGACTGAGCCGAGTGATCACGGCGGTGAGGGTTGGCAGGTGATGTGGGGGTTGGGGTTGACAGGTAGGAGACGGAGAAGGAGCAGGGGCGAGGGAGGCGTTGGGGCCAAAACGGGTGATAGGGAGGCGGAAGAGGATGTCAGTATGGAGGGTGGGGCTGGGGGAGGAGATGAGAACAGAATCCCGTCTGGGAGTGAGGAGAGAGATGGGGGCACTAGGGAAGTGTTGGCGGAGGAGGAGGGAGAGATTCCGGGCCTCAAGAAGGGCAGGATCAGGACGGGAGAGGAGGTATTTGTATAGAGAGGGGGGGAGGAGGAGGCGGTGGAGGGAGCAGGGCCAGGTGGGGAGACATCCATGGCATCTTGGGGGGGGGAAGGAGGACGGGGCGGGGCCTTTTTGGGAGCAGAGGAGGTGGTGGTGCCACCAGGGCGCTTAATGGCGGCAGAAGGGCGGGTGGTGATATGAGGGACGGGAGCTATAGGGAGGTGGTGGGAAGGGACAGGTCCCGGCGTGGACGCAGCAGTCGGCGCCTGAGATGGTGACGGTGACGGAGTTGGTGACGGTGAAGGCGACGGCGACGCTGACGGTGGCAGTGGCGGCGGTGATGGCGAAGGCGACGGGGAGATCTGGGCATGGACAGTGGCCCAACGGGCCACCACCAGAGCCGGAGCTGCAGTGACAGGCTGGGGGAGTGGGGGGAAAGGATCAGATCGAGAGGAGCGGGAGGAAGAAGCTGGAGAGGGGGCGACAAAGAGCGAGGGCGAAGGGAGAGTGAGAAGAGGTGGGATGGAACGAGGGGGGTGGGACTGGGCACACCATGTTGTAGTGGTGGAGGCGGCGGAAGGGGAAGTATAGACTATGGCGGTGGCGGTAGTGGTGGCGGTGGTGGTGGGGGCGGACATGACGACAGGGAGAAACAATAACGCACAGAACGAAAAGGAAAGGACACAAACTGGGGACAGACGAAGACAAAGACAAAGACGGAGGAAGACGAAGACGGCCGAAGACCAGGGTCGGTCGGCGACGGCGACGGCGACGGCGACGGCGACGGCCAGGAACGCCGCAGCTGCTGCTGCTACTGCTGGTTCTTCTGCTGCCGCGGACGGGGCCGGGGCTGCTGCTGCTGCTGCTGCTGCTGCTTCCGCTGCTGTTGGCTGGACCGCTGCTGCTGCTGGAGGACTGGCTGGCTACTGCCGGCGGGACCGCTGCTGCAGGCCGGGACCGGGACCGCTTCTGCTTCTGCTTCTGCTTCTGCTTCTGCTTCTGCTGTTGCCGCAGCTGCTGGAGCTGGAGCTGGAGCTGGAGCTGGAGCTGGAGCTGGAGCTGGAGCTGGAGCGCTACGGTTCTGCTCGGCTGGGCGGGCGGGCTGGCTGGCTGGCTGGCTGGCTGGCTGGCTGGCTGGCTGGCTGGAATGGCACAATCGAAAGGCGGTAACCTTGCGGTGTACCACCGGAGATGTCGCTGGCAGAATTCTTCTCTGACATTATATCTCGTTCCGTCCCACAAAAAATGAAACAATCAAAAACCATAGCAATATTCAAACGCAGCAAGGTGTCAAACCAGCGAAGAACTATCGTCCAGTCGCACTATTGAGCACTATTTATAAAGTCCTACAAACAATTCTATACAGTCGGATTAGTTCAGTGATCTTTCAGAGCCTTCCTGTTGAGTGTTGTGTACATAGTTCCGCGTAGTCAGCGCGTACACAACTTTCCCACTAGAGCGCGCCCCGTTAAGCACAACAGCACAGGCGCAGCGCTCGTCCATCTCCGTACTACGAGATGGCGCTGCCTTATAGACGGACCAAATTCTACTTCCGCCGATCAGCGTATTAATATGCAATGCAGCCAATGAGATTGCTGCTAACGTAGAACCTTTTCTCCTCGTGGATCACACTCGCGTAGTGATACCTGAACGTGTGAGGTATTATAACAAGTGTACAGACCTCCGATTAATCAGTCTGCACCAGTCTGAACCAGTCTGCATTAGTCTGTACCAGTCTATAGTCAAGTCTCAGTCAGCGCCTAATAAGATTACCATATTCCTGTACATAGCCATGAAGATAAATGAATAGACAGTTTGTCAAATATCAGAGATATGTGAGAATAAGATTAACGTACCAAGACCAAAGGAACTTCAGATTGTCAATTGTAAACAGCATCCAGAATCAAGTTACGTATAGTCTATGCTTTTTATTATTTTAATAAATGTGTGTGAAAATTAATCAAGTTCTGTTTAAAGTTGGTCACCGTCAATCTGCTACTCTAAGCGTGCAAGTGACATTTCTATCGTCTGACCTAACGTCAGAAGATAAACACGCCACGATAAGACCACGAGACATATTGCTGACACTCGCCTTCTTTGTTAGAGCGACAAGTCAAATAATCTGATGGTGTGTGTATCGATGGTCTTACAGTGCGCACACCACATTGAGCAAGCTATATTCCGATAGCAACGAAATTGCGCTGATCAAGATTTATCATTAACAACATTTATTGAAGTAGGATACTACATGAACCAGAAAATATCACTTGCTTTCGTTGATATAAGTGCAAACACTTTGGATACGTGGGCTGCTTTAAAAAATTTTTACAACTTGTTCCATGCAGATGGGCAACAAAATTAATTGACAACATGTTAGCTGGTAGGAAATTTACCGTAACAACAGGAAAAGACACTTGTTGGCCGCGAGTACTGAATTATGTACACTCCTGGAAATTGAAATAAGAACACCGTGAATTCATTGTCCCAGGAAGGGGAAACTTATTTGACACATCCCTGGGGTCAGATACATCACATGATCACACTGACAGAACCACAGGCACATAGACACAGGCAACAGAGCATGCACAATGTCGGCACTAGTACAATGTATATCCACCTTTCGCAGCAATGCAGGCTGCTATTCTCCCATGGAGACGATCGTAGAGATGCTGGATGTAGTCCTGTGGAACGGCTTGCCAAGCCATTTCCACCTGGCGCCTCAGTTGGACCAGCGTTCGTGCTGGACGTGCAGACCGCGTGAGACGACGCTTCATCCAGTCCCAAACATGCTCAATGGGGGACAGATCCGGAGATCTTGCTGGCCAGGGTAGTTGACTTACACCTTCTAGAGCACGTTGGGTGGCACGGGATACATGCGGACGTGCATTGTCCTGTTGGAACAGCAAGTTCCCTTGCCGGTCTAGGAATGGTAGAACGATGGGTTCGATGACGGTTTGGATGTACCGTGCACTATTCAGTGTCCCCTCGACGATCACCAGTGGTGTACGGCCAGTGTAGGAGATCGCTCCCCACACCATGATGCCGGGTGTTGGCCCTGTGTGCCTCGGTCGTATGCAGTCCTGATTGTGGCGCTCACCTGCACGGCGCCAAACACGCATACGACCATCATTGGCACCAAGGCAGAAGCGACTCTCATCGCTGAAGACGACACGTCTCCATTCGTCCCTCCATTCACGCCTGTCGCGACACCACTGGAGGCGGGCTGCACGATGTTGGGGCGTGAGCGGAAGACGGCCTAACGGTGTGCAGGACCGTAGCCCAGCTTCATGGAGACGGTTGCGAATGGTCTTCGCCGATACCCCAGGAGCAACAGTGTCCCTAATTTGCTGGGAAGTGGCGGTGCGGTCCCCTACGGCACTGCGTAGGATCCTACGGTCTTGGCGTGCATCCGTGCGTCGCTGCGGTCCGGTCCCAGGTCGACGGGCACGTGCACCTTCCGCCGACCACTGGCGACAACATCGATGTACTGTGGAGACCTCACGCCCCACGTGTTGAGCAATTCGGCGGTACGTCCACCCGGCCTCCCGCATGCCCACTATACGCCCTCGCTCAAAGTCCGTCAACTGCACATACGGTTCACGTCCACGCTGTCGCGGCATGCTACCAGTGTTAAAGACTGCGATGGAGCTCCGTATGCCACGGCAAACTGGCTGACACTGACAGCGCCGGTGCACAAATGCTGCGCAGCTAGCGCCATTTGACGGCCAACACCGCGGTTCCTGGTGTGTCCGCTGTGCCGTGCATGTGATCATTGCTTGTACAGCCCTCTCGCAGTGTCCGGAGCAAGTATGGTGGGTCTGACACACCGGTGTCAATGTGTTCTTTTTTCCATTTCCAGGAGTGTATATCTTGGCACGATGCACTCCGATTGGCCATGGTATTTCCCTGTTGCCGTTCGTCGGTTGACGGGCAGCTCTATGGTTGTCGGTTCACGCGTACAAACGTCGCTCGCCACGTCACTGCCCCAACGTGATACACACGTGTCGAATAGGTCTTGCTCTTTGTCTCCCATCCACGTCAGAGGCATCCACACGGAAACTTCGCTTCAGAACACACACACGTAACCTGCGATTTAGTCATACGGTAAGCACGGCGGCACAGTATTCGTTTGAAGAACGAGATATGGTTTTTGTTTATGGACTAGCCGACGGTAATGCGCATGAAGCTCGACAGTTGTATGAGGAACTGTACGCAGCAAGACGCCACCCACACCTGCAAACGTTTACATCAATTCACCGCGACTTGAAGAAACAGGCCTGTTAGCGGGATATCATGGTGATGCTGGACGACCTCAAACACGACGGACGTTGCATTTGAAGAGACCTCGAGCGCTTCGAGGAAGCACCTACGACAGGTACTCGAGCGGTTGGACACGACATATCTCTCATCGCTTAGTCTTGGAGGTTTTTAGGGATGACGGCCAGCATCCGTTTAGTTTCGACCCTGTCCAAGACCTAAATCCTGTGGCCGACTATGAACACGGGCTAGGGTTTTGCCGGTGGTTTCTGCGACGTATTGGACGAAATCCCGATTTCCCCGCCATTGTCTTGGTTACCGACGAGTGCATCTTCCATCGGGATGGCCTTTACAACACTCGAAACGTTCATTACTGGGCAAGGGGAAATCCTCACTTCACGTACGTCCACGGTCAGCAGGAACGATATTCGCTCAACATTTGGGCAGGCATTTTGGATAACCATCTGATTGGGCCGGTCCGTCTACCTCCTCGACTTACTGGGGCAAATTACCTTCTCTTTTTGCAAGAAACTCTACTCGGCCTGCTGGGAGATATTCCCCTGGACATACGGCTACGCATGTGGTTGCAGCATGATGGGGGGCCCGCACATAACAGTCGTGCTGTGCGCGGATATTGAAGTAAACTCTTCGACGGTCGGTTAATTGACAGAGGTGCTCGTAGAATATGCAGACACAACGTCATCCATAAACTCGATGGCACTTGTTGGGGATCGCTGTCAGACATTCTTCGAGTTTCGGTACACGGATTCGTATACTCAACAGCAAAGTACAGTGCGCCTCTCTGGCTTAATAGTCCATACATAAAAAAGGTAGACGTACAACTTAACAAAGCCATGCTCATTGTTGTATCTAATCCCACATTCTGTTTAACTATCTTGTGTCACTTTCCACTTCCCAATATTAGACGGGAGAGCGCGCTACTGCATGAGTACCAGAACAATGTATTCAAAACAAGACATAGCACACTTATTACAGCAGTCAGGACTGTTACAGAAATTAAGCTGATTCCTATTGAGGAATGAAATGTTGCTGGCAACAAAACTGTCCACCATAGTGCCTGAAACGGCCCTGCATCCAGAAGAAATCCCCTAGATTTGACCAGCAACAAGCAATTTGGAATACCCTGAATCGCATCCGAATGGGCCATGGAAGATGAGCAGATATTCTCCATAGGTGGGGCAAATCTTAATAACCATCTTGTGACCATGTTGCAGAACTACTGACAGCTGCTTATGTTGCATCAACATGTTCCACACGTACCTACAAGAATTCTTTCGAAGACTTCCCGATAGCAAAGAATGGTAAAATCCATAAGAGACCTTGATATCCGTCTACAAAAGTTGTCATTTGCGTTATTTTATGCTGTAGAGCTGTGCTGAAACTTTGACATGTAGCAGACAAGTAATCATTGCAAATCTATTGCCATTCGATAATTGAATAATAATACACTCCTGGAAATGGAAAAAAGAACACATTGACACCGGTGTGTCAGACCCACCATACTTGCTCCGGACACTGCGAGAGGGCTGTACAAGCAATGATCACACGCACGGCACAGCGGACACACCAGGAACCGCGGTGTTGGCCGTAAAATGGCGCTAGCTGCGCAGCATTTGTGCACCGCCGCCGCCAGTGTCAGCCAGTTTGCCGTGGCATACGGAGCTCCATCGCAGTCTTTAACACTGGTAGCATGCCGCGACGGCGTGGACGTGAACCGTATGTGCAGTTGACGGACTTTGAGCGAGGGCGTATAGTGGGCATGCGGGAGGCCGGGTGGACGTACCGCCGAATTGCTCAACACGTGGGGCGTGAGGTCTCCACAGTACATCGATGTTGTCGCCAGTGGTCGGCGGAAGGTGCACGTGCCCGTCGACCTGGGACCGGACCGCAGCGACGCACGGATGCACGCCAAGACCGTAGGATCCTACGCAGTGCCGTAGGGGACCGCACCGCCACTTCCCAGAAAATTAGGGACACTGTTGTTCCTGGGGTATCGGCAAGGACCATTCGCAACCGTCTCCATGAAGCTGGGCTACGGTCCTGCACACCGTTAGGCCGTCTTCCGCTCACGCCCCAACATCGTGCAGCCCGCCTCCAGTGGTGTCGCGACAGGCGTGAATGGAGGGACGAATGGAGACGTGTCGTCTTCAGAGATGAGAGTCGCTTCTGCCTTGGTGCCAATGATGGTCGTATGCGTGTTTGGCGCCGTGCAGGTGAGCGCCACAATCAGGACTGCATACGACCGAGGCACACAGGGCCAACACCCGGCGTCATGGTGTGGGGAGCGATCTCCTACACTGGCCGTACACCACTGGTGATCGTCGAGGGGACACTGAATAGTGCACGGTACATCCAAACCGGCATCGAACCCATCGTTCTACCATTCCTAGACGGGCAAGGGAACTTGCTGTTCCAACAGGACAATGCACGTCCGCATGTATCCCGTGCCACCCAACGTGCTCTGGAAGGTGTAAGTCAACTACCCTGGCCAGCAAGATCTCCGGACCTGTCCCCCATTGAGCATGTTTGGGTCTGGATGAAGCGTCGTCTCACGCGGTCTGCACGTCCAGCACGAACGCTGGTCCAACTGAGGCGCCAGGTGGAAATGGCATGGCAAGCCGTTCCACAGGACTACATCCAGCATCTCTACGATCGTCTCCATGGGAGAATAGCAGCCTGCATTGCTGCGAAAGGTGGATATACACTGTACTAGTGCCGACATTGTGCATGCTCTGTTGCCTGTGTCTATGTGCCTGTGGTTCTGTCAGTGTGATCATGTGATGTATCTGACCCCAGGAATGTGTCAATAAAGTTTCCCCTTCCTGGGACAATGAATTCACGGTGCTCTTATTTCAATTTCCAGGAGTGTAAATGTATAATATTAGAAAACATTCTGAGATACCAAATAATGAGGTCTCTTGAACAGAATTCCGAAAACATCGATCATGTAAACCCCACTTTTGTTATATGACGTCCTGAAAGCCACGGATCAAAGCAGTTCAAAAATGGTTCAAATAGCTCTGAGCACTATGCGACTTAACTTCTGAGGTCATCAGTCGCCTAGAACTTAGAACTAATTAAACCTAACTAACCTAAGGACATCACACACATCCATGCCCGAGGCAAGATTCGAACCTGCGACCGTAGCGGTCGCTCGGCTCCAGACTGCAGCGCCCAGAACCGCACGGCCACTCCGGCCGGCCAAAGCAGTTCAGGTAGATGTTCAAATGTGTGTGAAATCTTATGTGACTTAACTGCTAAGGTCATCAGTCCCTAAGCATACTCACTACTTAACCTAATTTATGCTAAGGACAAACACACACACACACCCATGCCCGAGGGAGGACTCGAATCTCCGCCGGGACCAGCCGCACAGTCCATGACTGCAGCGCCCAGACAGCTCGGCTAATCCCGCGCGGCCTTTAGGGAGATGCAGTATTTCTCGACTTCTTAAAAGCTTCACTCAGTACCATACGTAATCTTATCGTCGAAAGTATGATCGTATGAGATATGAAGCGATAGTTGTTGAAGGACATTGTGAGGGCTCTACCTCGTCTGTTTTTTACAAGTAGTTGTTTTATTTATTTGTTTACTTAACTTGATCAGATTAGGGCCTTAAATCCATCTCTTATATCGAACCGAACTTTCACACGTACAGTAGTTTTTTACATTATAGTTCCCTAATAAATAAGGATAATTTTAATACGGCAGATAGTGATAACTCAGTATTAATATAACTGAAAATTATTTGTACGTATGTAAAGAGAATGTGAACTAAGAGCTAATAAAGTTAATGCTGGTGGTACTGCTATTACCGTTTGTATTGCTGCCGCTTTAATAATAATATTCATAGTAATTATACTAATAGCGATACTGGCAGATACGAAATTTACTTATGGGTGTACAAAGGCTATTACTGACAAAGCGTTTTCTGAGAGAAAGAAATTTAAATAGACTGCACTAGATAAGAACATCGGAAAATGAGGAAGATTTGCTTGGAAGGAATGGCGTTCGAGGTAATGACGGCGTACGGGGACAAAGGTAGACATTAGTCATATGATATGTCATTAACTGTCTTTTAAGCTGGAGATGTTATCCTGTTCTCTAATATAATGAGGGAGGTTATTCCAAAGTCTGGTTCCTGTTACTGAAAACGACTTCGAGAAAGCGGGTAATTGGTAGTGGGACAGAAAGGAATTTGTTCTGACAGTAACGAGTATTTCTGCTACGTTGTTCAGACAAAGGCATTAAGGTCGAGGAGAAACATGGGAGATACAAATATAGGCGACAGAGTGTACGGAAATCCTTGGGTTTTGCTATACATAGTCTGGATAGTTGCGTATAAGACGGAAAAATATAATCAGAGTGTCGAACGTCACTGGTACATCGGATACGATCATTCATCACCAGTTCCAGGCGCCATGAGATTTCCTGAGAAAGGCTTCACTGGATAACATCGCTGTAATAAACAACTGGAAGTATAAACATTCGTGAGAGTCTCATTTTCAAGTCGAAAGGGAAGAGCTTTTCATACTTTTGTGGGGCATGAAGAGATGCTGATACTTTCTTATACATTGCAGCCGTGTGCTCATCCCATTTAAGCTTTGGATCTGTCATTACTCCTAGACACTTTTCTCATAGAAACAAGTTCCTATTTGTACCATTTAACGCTAAAGATGGTTTCGAACTAATGAGCCTCTTATGAACTACTAGGATCGCTTGCGTTTAGGATGGACTGAGCTTTTACCTCTACATTCTGTGCCCATTTCGATAGCGCACACAGGTCAGTACTGAAATGCTCTAGTACTGTCTTTCATTCTGTTGCTTTTGCTCTTAGATACAAATGGAGGTCATCGGCATACATGTGGTATTTATGGTAGAAGAAAACTGATAAAACATCGTTGACTTATAATAAAAAGAGCACAGGACGTAATACCGAGCCCTTGGGGACGTTTGATACTATGTGACTTCATTGTGACTTTATGGTACCATACACACTGCTGGCGAGACGTCAACTATGAGGAAAACCATAACACTGTGCTTGGAGAGAAATAATTCAGACTGCCAAGATTACCAAGTCAGACGTTGAAGTCGACAGTGTCAGAGGCTTTGCTAATGTGTAATAAGCGCAGGACAGGTGCTACTTGTCTATCCATGGCAAGCTAAAGATCGTCTCTTATTTTTATTAAAGCAGACATTGCGTTGCGATTTTTGAGGAAATCTTATTGGTATTTGTCTATAACGTTGTTTGTAGCTAAGTATGTGGTTAGATGCTGGTGGACTATACGTTGTGAGGCCTTGAACAGCTCCGTGTGAATGCATATAGGCCGTTAATTTCTGTAGTTCCATAAGGTTTGCCAAAATTATCCTTATAGGCCATTCTCAAAAACGGTAGGTGCCAACATGTGGTAATATAGCCTATTACACACGTCAAAAAAGTTTTGCATCATCTCGGTTCCGAGAGTTCCGGAGCCTGTACAGAAAATTGGAATAGAGATCAACATAAACGTCATTTACGCCCTTTTTATTGCTCATGAAAATCACACATTGCATGTTGTACCACCATACAGCGAGACCTTAAGAGGTAGTGGTCCAGACTGCTGTACACACCGTTACCTCTAATACCCAATAGCACGTCCTCTTGCATTGATGCATGCCTGTTTCGTCGTGGCATGCTATCCACAAGTTCATCAAGGCACTGTTGGTCCACATTGTCCCACTCCTCAACGGCGATTCGGCGTAGATCCCTCACAGTGTTTGGTGGATCACGTCACCCATAAACAGCCCTTTTCAATCCATCCCAGGCATGTTCGATAGGGTTCACGTCTGGAGAACATGCTGGCCACTCTAGTCGAACGATGTCGTTATCCTGAAGGAAGTCATTCACAAGATGTGCATGATGGGGGCGCGAATTGTCGTCCATGAAGACGAATGCCTCGCCAATATGCTGCCGATATGGTCGCACAATCAGTCGGAGGATGGCATTCACGTATCGTACAATCGTTACGGCGCCTTCTATGACCACCAGCGGCGTACGTTGGCCCCACATAATGCCACCCTACAACAGCAGGGAACCTGCACCTTGCTACACTCGCTGGACCATGTCTCTAAGGTGTTCAGCCTGACTGGCTTGTCTCCAAACTCGTCTCCGACGATTGTCTGGTTGAAGGCATAAGCGACACTCATCGGTTAAGAGAACGTGATGCCAATCCTGAGCGGTTCATTCGGCATGTTGTTGGGCCCATCTGTACCGCGCTGCATGGTGTAGTGTTTGCAAAGATGGACCTCGCCATGGATGTCGGGAGTGAAGTTGTCCATCATGCACCCTGTTGCTCACAGTTTGAGTTGTAACACGACGTTCTGTGGTTGCACGGAAAGCATTATTCAACATGGTGGCGTTGCTGTCAGGGTTCCCCGAGCCATAAGTCGTAGGTAGTGGTCATCCACAGCATTAGTAGCCCTTGGGCGGTCTGAGCGAGACATGTCAGCGACAGTTTCTGTCTCTCTGTATCTCCTCCATGTCACTCCGAGAAGCCTGGACACTTCGCTTATTGAGATCCCTTCCTGGCACAAAGTAACAATGCGGACGCTATCGAACTACGGTATTGACCGTCTGGGTATCGTGAACTACAGGCAACACGAGCCGTGTACCTCCTTCCTGGTGGAATGACTTGGGCTGATCGGCTGTCAGACCCCTCCGTCTAATAGACGCTGCTCATGCATGGTTGTTCACATCTTTGGGCGGGTTTAGTGACATCTCTGAACAGTGAAAGGGACTATGTCTGTGATGCAATATCCACAGTCAACATCTATCTTCAGGAGTTTCGATACTTTTTTTGATGCCGCGCGGGATTAGCCAAGCGGTCTTGGGCGCTGCATACTTTAGGTTAAGTAGTGTGTAAGCTCAGGGACTTATGACCTTAGCCGTTAAGCTCCATAAGATTTCACACACATTTGAACATTTGATTTTTGATGTGTGTATTTAGCATCGGTCATGGCAGGTCTGACAGCGACCAGATATACGTGCAAGCCTCAAATGTACTAAGGAATATTTATTGAATACAGTAATAGTCATCGTAGATACTGTGTGCACTAACTTTCTTTGTTGGAAATGACATGTGGCTAGAGCCTCCCGTCGGGTAGAACATTCGCCTGGTGCAAGTTTTTCGAGTTGACGCCACTTCGACGACTTGCGTGTCGATTGGGATGAAATGACGACGATAAAAGCAACGCAACACCCAGTCCCTGAGCGGAGAAAATCTCCGACCTAGCAGGGAATCGAACCCGGGCCGTTAGGTATGACATTCCTTTGCGAGGACCACTCAGCTACCAGGGGTGGACTACTTTCTTTGTTAGAAATCACTGAGCACACAGCATGTTATCTTGGATGGAGAGTCATTGACAGATGTAAAAGTAACTTCAGCTTTATCCCAGCGAAGTGTGCTGGGACCCTTGCTATTACTGATGTGTATTAATTGAACTCCGTGCGAAAAGACCTCGGAGGGCCCACAGGTACCGATCGTCAACCGTGCCATTCTCAGCTGTTAAGCGTCATTGGATATGGATATGGAGGAGCATGTGGTCAGCACACTGCTCTCCGGCCGTTGTCAGGTTTCGTGACCAGAGCTGATATTTCTTAATCAAACAACTCCTCAATTGGGGGCTGAGTGCACCCTGCTTGCCTGCAGCGCTCGGCAGACCCCGGACTTTCATCCATCCAAGTGCTAGCCAAGCCGGACAGCCCTTAACATCGTTGATCTGATACCGCTGTGGCAAGGTCACTGGCAGCTGTGTATCAATTCCTTACTAACAGTAAACTGAGACTTTTTACAGATGACACGCTTATCTACCAAAAAGTCTGCACAGATATTCATCAGATCTTTATATGATTTCACCGTGGTGATAAACCTGGAAGCTTTAGTTCTGTGTTCATAAATGTAAAATTTTGCGCTTGGGAAAACGAAAACCATAGTATGCTATGACAACAGTTTCAATGAGTCATAACTGTCATCAGTCAACTCAGACAAATACTTGCGTGAAATGAAACGATCACATAGGTTCAGTTGTAGGTAAAGCAGCTGGCAGACTTCTATTCGTTGATGGAATATTAGGGAAACGCTGTCAGCCAACAGAGCACATTGTGGTTGGGGTTCAGTTACTATTTGGGCAGCCATGCCATGGTATTCTACTTATTCTCCCAAAAGTGAAATATGGCGGGGGTTCCGTGACGATTTGGGCAGCCATGTTGTGGTATTCCACTTATTCTCCCAAAAGTGAAACAAGCGGGGGTTCCGTGATGATTTAGGCAGCCATGTCATGGTATTCCAGTTTCTCTTCAAGGTCTTGCCACAGTTTGATGTGAACCATTTTGGCTAATCTGACCCAAGACGACAGGACTGATTTTATGAGCACAAGGATGAATTGTCGCATCTCCTCTGGCCGCCCATAGTCAACAGATCTAAATATTACTGAGCCTTTGTGTTCTACTTTGAGGAGGAGGGTGCATGATCGCTATCAAATGGTTCAAATGGCTCTGAGCACTATGGGATTTAACATCTGAGGTCATCAGTCCCCTAGAACTTAAAACTACTTAAATCTAACAAACCTAAGGACATCACACGCATCCATGCCGGAGGCAGAATTCGAACCTGCGAGCGTAGCAGCAGCGCGGTTCCGAACTGAAGCGCCTTGAACCACTCGGCCACATCGGCCAGCATGATCGCTATCATCTCCGTCATATTTACCAGACTTATCGTAATTTTGCAGGAAGAAAAGAATAAGATTCCCTTGAAAACCATACAGAACCTATGATTATCCATTCCGAGGCGAGTGAAAGCTGTTTTGAATGCCAATGGTTTTTATACACCGTACTGGGCGTGGTGATGTGTTGGGTTTGTGGTGTTTCTATATTTTTGTCCCCTCCCTGTAGTTTAAAGGTCCAACTTTAAGTGATGAATCCAAGAATATACATAAAAATCTATATCTCTCCCACAAGGATCGCAAAGACAAGATTAGGCCAGGAGGCGTTTAAAACACGTTTCAAACCGCGATTCAAGCATGAATGGAAAGCGTTGATAAGTGGAACAATGGGAACTACCCTCTGCCATGTACTTCACTGTTGTGTACAGAGTAAGGATGTAGATGTAGATGTTGATGTAAATATAGATCTAGATATGGCGTTCCTATCCTCTCAAAATATATTTGTGGGTTTGGTTGCTCCACTGTTCTCATTAAAACTGACCATCTCGTACTTTGTCCATTGATTTTTTGAATCGGTTACATAAGACCGAACAACAAATGCCAGTTTCTCGGTCTTCACATAAAAAGTAATGTGCTGCAAACACAGAGTTCCCGAAAACTGTTCATCAACGCAGCTGTAATTTCATTCCAGCAGCTTTCTTCCAATGGAGAAGTCTGCCTGCGTCCGAGTCGGCCTGTGCTCTGCATCTTTTATGCTTCACTCATTTTAGGAACTGCACGTAGAGAACAATCTTCATCTCTTATTATATCATCCTCGATGTCTTTTTTCCGCATTTTAGCCGCTTGCACTTCAGCTATTGGTGGGTTTGACTTTGCGTCAAGCGTACACCGTAAACTCATTAAGCAATATTATCACAAAGTCACCACGAGTCTGCATAACATTACCCACACTGAGAATTCTCAGAAACAAATTCTTAATATCGACTAAATCCTTGAGCTCAGTTAACACTTGTTCTATGGTACGTTCACGTGGAATCACAGTCTCTCGTCGCCAAACGCAACACAGTTTACTGAACACATTAAAATGCACTTGAAGCACTGTAATACGCCCATTGACTCGGATGTTGGTAGAACAGCCACGTCGTCCACAGTAAGTCCAGCCGTAATTACACTACTGGTCATTATAATTGCTACCCCAAGAAGAAATGCAGATGATAAACGGATATTCATTGGGCAAATATATTATACTAGAACTGACATGTGACTACATTTTCACGCAGTTTTGGTGCATAGATCCTGAGAAATCAGTACCCACAACAACCACCTCTGGCCGTAATAACGGCTTTGATACGCCTGGGCATTGACTCAAACAGAGCTTGGATGGCGTGTACAGGTACAGCTGCCCATGCAGCTTCAACACGATACCACAGTTCATCAACAGTAGTGACTGGCATTTTGTGACGAGCCAGTTGCTCGGCCATCATTGACCAGACGTTGTCAATTGGTGAGAAATCTGGAAAATGTTCCAGCCAGGGCAGCAGTCGAACATTTTCTGTATACAGAAAGGCCCGTACAGGACCTGAAACATGCCATTATGCATTATCCTGCTGAAATGTAGGGTCTCGCAGGAATCGAATGAAGGGTAGAGCTACGGGTCGTAACACATCTGAAATGTAACGTCCACTGTTCAAAGTGCCGTCGATGCGAACAAGAGGTGACCGAGACGTGTTACCAATGGCACTCCATACCATCACGCCGGGTGATACTCCAGTATGCCGATGACGAATGCACGCTTCCAATGTGCGTTCACCGCGATGTTGCCAAACACGGATTCGACCATCACGATGCTGTAAACAGAACCTGGATTCATCCGAAAAAATGACGGTTTGCCATTCGTGCACCCAGGTTCGTCGTTGAGTACACCATAGCAGGCGCCCCTGTCTGATGCAGCGTCGAGGGTAACTTCAGCCATGGTCTCCGAGCATATAGTCCATGCTGCTGCAAACGTCGTCGAACTATTCGTGCAGATTGTTGTTGTCTTGCAAACGTCCCCATCTGTTGACTCAGGGATCGAGACGTGGCTGCACGATCCGTCACAGTCATGCGGATAAGATGCCTGACATCTCGACTGCTAGTGATACGAGGCCGTTGGGATCCAGCACGGCGTTTCGTATTACCCTCCTGAACCCACCTATTCCATATTCTGCTTGCAGTCATTGGATCTCAACCAACGCGAGCAGCAAGGTCGTGATACGATAAACCGATAGGCTACAATCCGACCTTTATCAAAATCTGAAACGAGATGGTACGCATTTCTCCTCCTTACACGAGGCAGCACAACAACGTTTCACGAGGCAACGCCGGTCAACTGCTATTTGTGTATGAGAAATCGGTTGGAAACTTTCCTCATGTCAGCACTTTGTAGGTGTTGCCACCGGCGCCAACCTTGTGTGAATGCTCTGAAAAGCTAATCATTTGCATATCACAGCATGTTCTTCCTGTTGGTTAAATTTCGCGTCTGTAGCACGTCATCTTCGTGGTGTAGTTCATAGTTGGAGGAAGCAGGCTGCATCTACGTTCCGGAACGACACTCGTTATAGAGCATTGTAGTTCGGATAGTGCCGTTCTTTGATACGCAATGCTTTATTTACGGCAGAAACCATTGCCTCTGCTGGATCGCAGTGATCATATCGATATCGGCACTGTTCATGTTGGAGGCGTTCACAGTAATTTGACGTAACCTATTCTGCAGATAATAACAGTAGGTTTTAATGGAAAAAGACCTTAAATTTGATCTTGAAGATAGGAGGTATCTTATTAACTGCCTTCAATCATTGCAGAATCCTATTGGAAATGCTTACTGAGCAACACACATATTTCGGAACGTCACACATCTCCGCTCTTTCATGTACTCACAAAAGGAACTTCTTTTCAAAGAAGCGCATACTGCGATGACTCTGTGTTGTGTGATGTCCTTAGGTTAGTTAGGTTTAAGTAGTTCTAAGTTCTAGGGGACTGATGACCATAGATGTTAAGTCCCATAGTGCTCAGAGCCATTTGAACCATTTGAAGCGCATACTGCAAATAACAAATCTTGTGATACGAGTGTAATACTCCGCAGTCAGTTGTTTAGCAGTCCGCTTGACTTGCCCCAAAATATTCTCCAACATTATACCATAGAATGAAATTACAGAACTTAAACAACTTTTGATCTGCTATTTGGTCTGAATAGATAATATTCTAATCGAGACAGGAGTATAGTCATCACTCTGCCTTGCTAGAGAGAGTATTCCATAGTACCTTAAGAAAAGACCCCACCCTAAAACTTCAAATTTTTTTTAAAGTATCTGCCATTTTACATCATTGCAGTGTTCATTCTTAGACCCCAAAATGATTTGGCTGTGTGCGATTTACAAGCTCGTCTATGAAATAATAGAAATACGATCAGTGCGAAGAGTTGTGACCCAGTGACAGCTGCCGTTGTGGGAAGATAGTACCTATCCGCCACACTGCCGTCTGATTCACCACTGCAAGATACACAGATGTCAAGACGCAAAATGCAAATGAAATTTTGCATAGTGTCATTTGGTCTAAGTGTCCCAAATAAAAAAAAGAAAAAGAAGACAATTTTGAGTATTGCAGAAGCTGTTTCGCAGTTCAGTTAGGGATGTTCGAAGATCGAAAAAAGCAGGAGTCCCAGCACTCCCTTATCACCCTCGTGCTTATCTAGATCTCAAGAGCGGATCAAGCGGTCCACAAGATGCTCTCCAGAGAAGGAAAAATTCAAGAAGGTAGCTACTCTGGTTTACAAATTATAACAACAAGAAGCCTTAGAGAAGCAGGTAGGGGAAATGTATGGTGTTGGTGAATACTAATGGATATGTGTATTGTACTAGCACTCATTTTTTAATAAAATTTTATAACCCATTTTTCCGGTAAGTTTCTTTTTCTAAGATGAGTGCTAACTTTTTTATCCCAAATATTAATCAGGCTCAATGAAAGTTTTGCAAGAAGTGGTCTTGAGGTATTTGCATACTTCCAAGTCTATTTTACTATCAAATTTATATACCAATAATTGAAGAAACTTTAAATTTGTAACTTGAAAAAATTACAGAAAATAAATTAACGACATTTATCGCAATATGATTGCACAGAACTATTGAATAATTTCTTGTGAATGTATCTACAAAATCTAGACTGTGAAAATTATGACTTATAGCTAAAGGTAGTTCTCAAAAATACCGTTAAAATGATATTAAAAATTCAAAACTCAGAAACCAATGAAGATCTGGACTTCAAAGCTTCGTTACTGTTATATCTTTGCGTGATAGACCCGATTTTAAAATTCGGTTGAAAGCAGAAAAATAGAAGAAAAGTTAAATTTTTTGGTTGAGTCTCCACTTAACTATCGATTACCAAGCTGTGGCCGGTTATTTATTTAAGAATTTTAGCATATTACAGCCCCGTCAGCAACTGTGATAGACTAATATTTTGAAGAATCAGCCTCAGTTGCACAAATTTTCTGGTCTTTACTAGGTTTCGTCTAAATTAATGTAGCCTTCTTCAGAAGCATAAAATTACTATAAAATGCCAGAGTAAGGCACAGTCAATATTAAAATTAACCCTTTGTTGCCTGACGGTACTTAAAAGTACCAGTAAGTTTTGACTCTCATTATTTTCTCGTGGTGCAGTTTTGTGATCTGAAAGCCTGGCGGTACGTAACAGTAACTCTGCTCTACTGTTTCATATATGGTATTGTGCAATACATAGACCTCTCTGGCGGTCAGAGCTTGAAATTGTTTTTCGCACGCTGCTGTGAAAACAGAAGATAGTATGTGCTTGTTTCCGTGGTGTTGCCTGAATTTGTGTGCAATTTATTGAAACTTCCGTTGAATTTTCCATTGTCCGTACTTACCTTCTTTGTTTTTTTATAATAGTTTGAAGCATTACGTTAGAAGTTAATGAGATAAAGTGGAAATTATAAGGCGGACTTATTAGTACCGTCAGGTTGTGCGAACACTTTATTGTAGCAACAATGCGTTACCTTTCACTAGTTGTTCTGTCCACTTTTTCTCACACAGAAATCCGTAAATACATTTGCCTGTGCAACAATTAGAACAAACAGGATAGGTTTGCCAGGGAATTTACCTAAAGAAAAATGTTTAATCCGTGGGGAATCAAATCACAGAGAGTCATCTTTAGACCTAACAGTATTTCAATGGAGGGAAAATAAAGTAGTGTATTTTGCGTCAAACTTCCATAGCACTGAACAGAGCGTAATGACAAGAAAACAGAAAGATGGAACTAGTATGACTAGACCATGACCAGTTATTGTATGTGATTACAATAAACACAAGGGTGGTGTGGATCATGCAGACAGATTACGTTCAACTTATGGTCTTGACAGGCGATCAAAGAAATGGTGGCACCGTCTCTTCTGGGGAGCAATAGAAATTGCTTTTGTCAATGCTTACGTCATTTTCAGTGATCTACATGGGGCACTGCCACTGCTGGAATTCAGGAGTGCTGTGGCACTAGGGCTAATGAATGAACAGCAAGTGCCAAATCTCAAAAAGAGAAACTCCGGTAAAGATGAAATAACTCCCCCAAAGAGAAGGAAGGATAACTTATCTGTTCCGAAGAATGTACGTCTTGGCAACTGAGAAAACCATTTTGTAGTGTTCAATTGTAAAAGAGGACGATGCGAAATGTGTGCGAAAAATAAAATTCAGTCGACACAACATTCACAAAGTAGTACATGTAAAGTGTATTTGTGGTACAATGAGAAAAAGAACTGTTTCATACAGTTTCATGAGGTATCACTAACACTAAATATGTGATATGTATATACTGTCAAAAATGTATAGCTAAGTTCCTATGTATTGTGAAGTTGCTCTAGAATAAATTTATGCGAAATTTAAAAAAAAATTCAGAAATATCATATTTCTGTTAATTAATTTTCTAATGTAAAAATATTTAATATTTATGTGGAATAAAGTACAAGTTATAAAAATTGGAGCACTTTTCGACGCATATTGTGATTCTGTCCATGGCGTCTGACGGTACTTCTGAGTACCAGGAGAGAAAAAAAGTTGTGAAAAATAAAATAAAATTTTACAAAAAATCCTAACGTCATTTGAGGCCACAATAGCATAAATTCTGCAAAGAAAATGTTAAAAAGTAAGTTTTTTCTTATGTCAGGAAACAAAGGGTTAAAACCTATAGTACCGTGGTACCATGTCGAACTACACTCCTGGAAATGGAAAAAAGAACACATTGACACCGGTGTGTCAGACCCACCATACTTGCTCCGGACACTGCGAGAGGGCTGTACAAGCAATGATCACACGCACGGCACAGCGGACACACCAGGAACCGCGGTGTTGGCCGTCGAATGGCGCTAGCTGCGCAGCATTTGTGCACCGCCGCCGTCAGTGTCAGCCAGTTTGCCGTGGCATACGGAGCTCCATCGCAGTCTTTAACACTGATAGCATGCCGCGACAGCGTGGACGTGAACCGTATGTGCAGTTGACGGACTTTGAGCGAGGGCGTATAGTGGGCATGCGGGAGGCCGGGTGGACGTACCGCCGCAGTGCTCAACACGTGGGGCGTGAGGTCTCCACAGTACATCGATGTTGTCGCCAGTGGTCGGCGGAAGGTGCACGTGCCCGTCGACCTGGGACCGGACCGCAGCGACGCACGGATGCACGCCAAGACCGTAGGATCCTACGCAGTGCCGTAGGGGACCGCACCGCCACTTCCCAGCAAATTAGGGACACTGTTGCTCCTGGGGTATCGGCAAGGACCATTCGCAACCGTCTCCATGAAGCTGGGCTACGGTCCCGCACACCGTTAGGCCGTCTTCCGCTCACGCCCCAACATCGTGCAGCCCGTCTCCAGTGGTGTCGCGACAGGCGTGAATGGAGACGTGTCGTCTTCAGCGATGAGAGTCGCTTCTGCCTTGGTGCCAATGATGGTCGTATGCGTGTTTGGCGCCGTGCAGGTGAGCGCCACAATCAGGACTGCATACGACCGAGGCACACAGGGCCAACACCCGGCATCATGGTGTGGGGAGCGATCTCCTACACTGACCGTACACCACTGGTGATCGTCGAGGGGACACTGAATAGTGCACGGTACATCCAAACCGTCATCGAACCCATCGTTCTATCATTCCTAGACCGGCAAGGGAACTTGCTGTTCCAACAGGACAATGCACGTCCGCATGTATCCCGTGCCACCCAACGTGCTCTAGAAGGTGTAAGTCAACTACCCTGGCCAGCAAGATCTCCGGATCTGTCCCCCATTGAGCATGTTTGGGACTGGATGAAGCGTCGTCTCACGCGGTCTGCACGTCCAGCACGAGCGCTGGTCCAACTGAGGCGCCAGGTGGAAATGGCATGGCAAGCCGTTCCACAGGACTACATCCAGCATCTCTACGATCGTCTCCATGGGAGAATAGCAGCCTGCATTGCTGCGAAAGGTGGATATACACTGTACTAGTGCCGACATTGTGCATGCTCTGTTGCCTGTGTCTATGTGCCTGTGGTTCTGTCAGTGTGATCATGTGATGTATCTGACCCCAGGAATGTGTCATTAAAGTTTCCCCTTCCTGGGACAATGAATTCACGGTGTTCTTATTTCAATTTCCAGGAGTGTACTTAGCTGACGTCCAGCCCCGGCATCTCTTCACCAAGCGGTCGGTTGGCAGTTGCGGATTTGGATATGACACTGCTATCAATTATCTTCGATTATAGTTCCATGTTACTGCCACCTCGCTTTTAGGTGTCTTATTACCAGCGTTTTCCCGGATAGTAAGAGGTGTGTGTACCATTTTTGGTTGGAACTGCTGCACACATTCCACAATTACACATTACATTTACCCCTCTTCCAAATTTTACTGTACCATTCACGCTTATGGATCAGTTGTGACCAGGAATGTCATAAGTCAACTTGGCGTCACAGAACATTATGGATTCGACACACTATTAATCGTTTTTGATTATTTTCACGCCACCGACTTGCCATCTGCACTACAGCTGTAAAGTGAAAAATTTTGTATGTTTATTTAACCTGACAACATTGGGAGCAGCCGCCTTAGAGAGGGCTGTAAGAAAGGGTCTGATAGCTCTAATCTTTCAAGGTTAAATAAACGAAATAGCTCACGTAAGCTCGCCGGATAAAAAATTAATCATCCGTAGAGATATCATAACAAGCATCATTTAATACCGCGTAATTATGACCCTGTACTTGATAACCGTGTGGATTCAGTTAGGAAGTGATTCCACAAGGTTGCGCACATACGTCGCATCCGTGTTAAGCCACTCGCTGAGGACTTGACTGCGCAATCGCATTAAATTACAGGAATACTGATGTCGGGTTTTTACCAAGCTGTTCCAACATGTGCCGCAGATTTTCTATGGAGTTCAAGTCTGATGATTTTGCAGGACAGTCGAAATTCAATAGGATGGGTGAGTGTTCAGATAACCAGTCACGTTTCATCGAGCCCCGTTGTCTTCTTTATGTGTGTGTGTGTGTGAACAGTGGCCTCTTGTGAGATGAACCACTCTCAGTGTTGTTGCATGCAGTTCTCATCGCACTGTTCTCTCGTTTACAGTTTGGGACATTCACTGCCTGCAACATTTCCCGTCCGGTTTGACCATTTTCCGTCCAAAATTCTAATGTCGTGTTACGCGGCCACGTCTGTAACACCACTGCTTGTAGATACGTTCAACAGTCGGGCCGCGAAACATCAACAAATCTAGTAACTCCATACATCGTATAGCCAATGGCACGGCCAAACACGATTGGCCCTTTCTGCCACTCTGTCACGTCCCTACATTTAACTATGTTTATATACAATTTTTGTAAAAACAGATATAATGTCTTATGGGATAACAGCAATCTGTGATTTTATAATTTTCCTTAAAATCCGTCTTGATTGCAAATTTTTTATTCATATGACCGGTTTCGGTTCATTCAGAACAATCTTCAGATCTGATATTTCAGTTACAGGAGTAACTCGTCCAAATCCAGAAACTTTCACATGCTACGTCACCTCCAATGTGACGTAGCATGTGGAAGTTGCTGGATTTGGACGAGTTACTCCTGTAACTGAAATATCAGATCTGAAGATGGTTCTGAATGAACCGAAACCGGTCATATGAATAAAAAATTTGCAATCAAGACGGATTTTAAGTAATATTTACATACAATGTCCGCTTGAAACATAAATGTCTCATCGATCGCTACTGCCTAATGCGGTTGAGCACGTGACTCGATCAGTCACTGCGATGAGCTTAACAACTTTGCTTGAAATTGCTCGAGACTTTTCTCACCTGTGACATCAAGTCACCACATTCCCGCCCTCACAAACCCTAGTGCTAACGGTATCTTACCCTCACGGTAATTGTCGTTTTGTAGTAATACCAAATCATCTGTATACCAAATTTATTTGATAATGTTTATAATTTAAACAGATAATTTAAACAGCAACCGACCACAAGCACAATTTAATAAAGTTCATTAAAAAACACCGGTTTCGGATTTATCTGAAATCCATTTTCAGATGGATTTTTCGTCTTCTCTATTTCCTTCGGTAATCCTATGCGGGAAGGATTCCAGACTGACAAAAAGTACTCAAAAATCGGTCGAACAGGTTCTTTTTTTTATATCTCACGTTTCTCAAGGATTAATTGACCGAGCGACGTGGCCCAGTGGTTGGCACACTGGACTCGCATTCGGGAGGACGACGGTTCAATCCCTCGTCCGGCCATCCTGATTTAGGTTTTCCGTGATTTCCCTAAATCACTCCAGGCAAATTCCGGGATGGTTCCTTTGAAAGGGCACGGCCGATCTCCTTCCCCATCCTTCCCTAATCCGATTGGACCGATGACCTCGGTGTTTGGTTCCCTCCCCCAAATATAACAACAACGGATTAATTGCTGTTCCTTGGGATTCTTCCAGTTAATAGCGCCCTGGAATTTGCTTTTTCTTCAAGTAGTTTCATGGACTCATTTCTCTTTAGACTATTTTGGACGGTTACATGTTGTGCTGTTGTTTTTGTTTTCTGTTATTTATCGCTAATAGTTTAATCGAACTGTAATAAACTTCTCTGGCTATTTATAGGATGAGATGAGTAATCAGCTAACGTAAAATGGGTAGAATATATCCAGAAGCAAGCAGAAATCTCTTGGATGAATAATATGGAAAATTTTGATGCTCGAAGATGCATGCAAGAGGCCTTTTCCAATAGAGGTACATGTCGGTGATGTGAAATTACGTTACAAGTCGGTAACTGCAGCTCGCTCTAAAAGTAGAACAATGTAAGTTAATGCAGATGAATAAGAAAAACAATCCCTTAATGTGCTAATACAGCAATAGTAGTGTACTGTATGATACAGTAACGCTGATTAAATATCTAGGCGTGATGTTGCCAGGCGATGTGAAATACAACGAGCACGTAAGGACGGTAGTAGCACGGTAGGGTCTATTGGTAGAATTTTTAGAAAAGAGCGGCTCATCTGTGAAGGAGTTCGCGTATAGGACACTAGTGCGACCAATTCTTGAATACTGTTCGAGTGTTAGGGTTCCCCAGCCACATCGAAGCAGCTCAGAGGCGAACTGCTAGATTTGTTACCGATAGGTTCGATCTGCGGGCGAGTATTATGGAGATACTTCATGAAGACAAATGGGAATCCCTGGAGAGAAATAGACGTTATTTTCCCGGAACACTACTGAGTAAATTTAGAGAACCAGCGTTTGAAGCTGACTTCAGGTAGAGTCTACTGCCGCCAACGTACGTCTCGCATAAGGACTACGAATATACGACTCGTACGTAGGCATGTAGATAGACGTTTTCCCTTCGCTCTGCTCGCGAGTGTAATAGGAAGGAATGCACCATACCGTGACTTGCGGAGTTCGTATGCAGGTGTAGATGTGGTAATTAGTTTGGAGCTACGTTCTAGTTTATTTTTCGGGCGTTCTTTGCTGACTACCCAGATTACACTTGCCTCGCGGTTTGCAGGTAGTGCCACCGCTGGCGCCACTGTCGCCGTCTGCTGGTGGAACAGAACGGCAGATGTGGCCCGGGCAGGCACGATAGCTGCGCGTATCTGCACCGGGCGCGCCATCATTGAATATGCAACGGCCTGCTCGTATCTGTTGTGCAGTAATTCTATACGCGGCGCATAGGCCAAGGCTCCGCCGTGAGTGAGCCTGACAGCTGCGGCTGTCTCCAGGGGCTTCGTCGCAGTGCCGGGGCCACGGGCCACCGGACGCACCAGGCTGGGCGCGTCCTTGGCGAACCGAAAACGATATCCCATATATCCAACTGTTCGTATCAGGGACGGTTGCGAGCAAACTATTTATTCGCAGCTTATCCAAAAATATCAGTCCCAATGAGAACAATGGATCCATTGCCCATCGAGACGAATCAATTATAGGGATGCGTGGAGTCCGTTCTTTCGGACATTCGTATAAATGTTCTCTTCTGTTCTTTCGGACATGTACGTCCGACCTCCTGCGGGAATCTCTGAGCAGCGAACATGGAGGAAATGGACACGGACTGTGCGTAGGTGGCGCTCGGTGGGAATGTGGGTCAGCCGCGAGGCATGCCGAGGTAGCCCGCGCAGTGGCGATAACACAGTGTTCAGGAAGGCGCAGTGGTTAACGCACCTGCCTGCTAGCCAAGAGATCCCGTGTTCGAATCCCAGTCCAGTACAAATTTTCGCTCGTCGCTGCAGATTGCTCGAAATGTCCCGATTCAGATGGGATCAGTAATCCCTTGCCTTTCCTTCCTCCTCCCAACACCTTCGATCTACATACACTACTGCCCATTAAAACTGCTACACCACGAAGATGACGTGCTACAGACGCGAAATTTAACCGACAGGTAGAAGATGCTGTGATATGCAAATGAGTAGATTTTCAGAGCATTCACACAAGGTTGCCGCCGGTGGCCACACCTACAACGTGCTGACATGAGGAAAGTTTCCAACCGATATCTCATACACAAATAGCAGTTGACCGGCGTTGCCTCGTGAAACGTTGTTGTGCTGCCTCGTGTAAGGAGGAGAAATGCGTACCATCTCGTTTCAGATTTTGATAAAGGTCGGATTGTAGCCTATCGGTTTATCGTATCACGACCTTGCTGCTCGCGTTGGTTGAGATCCAATGACTGCAAGCAGAATATGGAATCGATGGGTTCAGGAGGGTAATACGGAACGCCGTGCTGGATCCTAATGGCCTCGTATCACTAGCAGTCGAGATGACAGGCATCTTATACGCATGACTGTAACGGATGGTGCAGCCACGTCTCGATCCCTGAGTCAACAGATGGGGACGTTTGCAAGACAACAACCATCTGCACGAACAGTTCGACGACGTTTGCAGCTGCATGGACTATATGCTCGGAGACCATGGCTGCTGTTACCCTTGACGCTGCATCACAGACAGGAGCGCCTGCGATGGTGTACTCAACGACGAACCTGGGTGCACGAATGATAAAACGTCATTTTTTCGAATGAATCCAGGCTCTGTTTACTGCAACATGATGGTCCAATCCGTGTTTGGTGACATCGAGATGAACACACATTGGAAGTGTGTATTCGTCATCGCCATACTGGCGTATCACCCGGCGTGATGGTATGGGATGCCATTGGTTACCCGTGCGGTGACCTCTTGTTCGCATTGACGGCACTTTGATCAGTGGACGTGTTACGACCCGTGGCTCTGCCCTTCATTCGACCCCTTCGAAACCCTACATTTCAACAGGATAATGCACGACCGCATGTTGCAGGTCCTGTATTGGCCTTTCTGGATACAGAAAATGTTCGACAGCTGCCCTGTCCAGCAGATTCTCCAGACCTCTCACCAATTGAAAACGTCTGGTCAATGGTAGCCGAGCAACTGGCTCGTCACAATACGCCAGTCACTACTCTTCATGATCTGTGGTATCATGTTGAAACTGCATGGGCAGCTGTACCTGTACACGCCATCCAAGCTCTGTTTGACTCAATGCCGAGGTGTATCAAGGCCGTTATTGCGGCCAGAGGTGGTTGTTCTGGGTACTGATTTCTCAGGATCTATGCACCCAAATTGCGTGAAAATGTAATCACATGTCAGTTCTAGTATAATATATTTGTCCAATGAATACCCGTTTATCATCTGCATTCCTTCTTGGTGTAGAAATTTTAATGGCCAGTAGTGTATAATCACATAAGAGCTGAGTAGTTGTGGAGCTGAATAAATCAGTGTGCTGAATATGAACATTTGTAGTTATTTACGTAGTTGTAATATTTTTGTCCCTGTGGGTCTCACACTGTTTGCAAGGAGTAGCGACCCCGTTTGCACAGACGTATCAGCGACACTTAGTACGCTATTTTCAACGTATAGAAGTCACGGTAGCCGCATCGATTAGCGACAAAATTACAATGATATTTCGAGTCAAACCAGTAGGTGAGCCGGTTACCCAGTTTGATGAGGACCACAGTCGGAAGAGGTAGCAGCCAGACTGGGTACTTACAAGAATGAGAGACCTTGAGTGTCAAGTACTGAAAGCGCAATCATTGTCCACCTTATGAAAACTACAATCAGACGCAATAATCTGTCATCCAATGTGGCTTTCTACACGCCCACAAAAACCGAAAGTTGATCTGTGGTTAGTAGAGAATCCAGTTTTCTCAAAGTCAAAGAGTACGACATTTATTCACGAGTGATGCCACACTTTAATGGCGAAGTGAACTTTGACAGGCGAAATTTGTAAGCAATCGGTTAAGTACGCTGGTTTAGGCCTGCGTACTATAAAGATGTGTCATATAGCTCTCTTGATGAGTCGGAGGTCTCGCCGGATTTCAGTGCTGTCCGTGCACAATATTTCGACAACATGACGCGTTGTCTTCAGCAGGTACTACCTGAGACTGCTTGTCGAGTGGAAGGGGTCGGTTCTAGGCGCTCCGTCTACGCTCCGTTCCCACTATAAACGTCCTGTGATTTTTCTTTCCCGGTCGGGTGCGCCTAAGAACGATCTAGAGATCTGTACTCGATACGATACACCCGATGCTCTGTCTCGAGTTCTTTATCCATGTCCATGTTCTCAGTTCTTCTTTCTGTTGACTTCTGCTGCTGCAAACGTTGCGTTTTTAGGAATTACAAAGCAGGATCACAGGCTATGCTGAAATGGTGCCCAGATTCACGAGTCATGAGATTTTTCGCCACATTTATTTCTGTTGACTCTCTTACAAAATGGTTCAAATGGCTCTGAACACTATGGGACTTAATATATGAGGTCATCAGTCCCCTAGAACTTAGAACTACTTACACGTAACTAACCTAAGGACATCACACACATCCATGCCCGAGGCAGGATTCGAACATGCGACCTAGCAGTCGCGCGGTTCCGGACTGAAGCGCCTAAAACCGCTCGGTCACCGCGGCCGGCGACTGTCTTACAACACTGTCTCAATATCTCGGGTCTTTGCCAGAACGGACCGCAGACGGAGAGAATAGACTCGACCATCGAGGGAAGACAAGCGTCTTCTAAGCAAACTGCAAGCCTACGGAGTATCACCTCAGTTGTGCGACTGGTTTCGTGATTTCCTGTCAGAAACGTCACAGTTCGTAGTAAGAGACGGAAGGTAATCGAGTAAAATAGAAGTAACATCCGGCGTACCCCAAGGAAGTATGAATGGCCCACTATTGTTCCCTCTTAGATTGTTTGCTGATTATGCTGTCATTTACCGACTTATAAAGTCATCAGATGGCCTGAACGAATTGCAAAATGATTTAGATAAGATATCTGTATGGTGCGAAAAGTGGCAATTGACCCTGAATAAAAAAAAAAAGTGTGAAGTTATTCAATTGAGTACTAAACGAAATCCACTAAATCTCGATTACGCGATAAGTCACACAAATCTGAAGCTGTAAATTCAACTATATACTTAGGGATTAAAATTACAAGTAACCTAAATTGGAACGATGACATGGATAATGTTGTAGGTAGATCAAACCAAAGATTTCGATTCATTGGCAGAACACTTAGAAGGTACAACAGGTCTACTAAAGAGACTGCTTACATCACGCTTGTCCGCCCTATTTTGGAGTATTGCTGTTTGGTGTGGGATCCGCATCAGTTGAGACTGACGTATGACATCCAAAAAAGTTCAGACAAGGGCGGCTCGTTTTGTACTATCGCGAAATAGGGGAGATAGTGTCATAGACATGATCCGTGAATTGGAGTGGCAATCATTAAAACAAAGGCGTTTTTCGTTGCGATGGGATCTTCTCATGAAATTTAAATCACCAGTTTTCTCCTCCGATTGCGAATTCATTCTGTTGACTCCCAACTACATAGGGAGAAATGTTCATCACGATGAAATAAGAGAAATCAGGGCTCGCACAGAAAAAATTGAGTGCTCGTTTTTCCCGCGCGCCGTTCGAGAGTGGAACGGTAGGGAGAAAGCTTAAAGGTGGTTCATTGAACCCTCTACCATGCACTTTATTGTGAATAGCAGAGTAACCACATAGATGTAGATGTAGACGTTGTAGGTATAAATATTGGACACTTTCCACTCGACTGGGCGTCTTAGGTAGCATTTGATGAAAACAACAAGTAAGGCTGTCGAAATATATGCGGCGCTGATATCCGGCAGAATACCCAACATCTCAAGACGTCAACAGATTGCGGGAAAGCCTAAAGATTTACATGTATACTGTTACGTTTGAGGTGGCGAATGACAAAATTCAGGGCCTGTTACCTGTTTATAAAAAATATATCAGATACTACAAGAGAAATGTATTAACATGCCTCATTTTAATGATCCTGTTTACAGCCTCTGAGAACAGATCAGTAGGTACATATCCCCTCGCACGTAAATGTGCAAGGATCACGCTCTGATAGTGTACGGGGGGTTTGTGCCATGTGTGTAATGCCACTGGCATCCAAATGTTGCATCGCTCTTACACTCCACTTGAAACATAAAGTATAAGTTACTAGAAAAAACTTCAGACATAAAATGTGCTATTACGTTCATAATATAGCACTTTTTAAGGGTTCTGTACCTCAGTCAGTAAAAACGGAACCCTTATGTTATGACTTTGTTGTCCATCTGACGTATCAAGTTGAAATTTACTTCACATACTAAGGTCTACGATCCCTTGACGGAGTACAACATTTAAGCTTCTAAGTAATTGCAATCAAATGCTACCGCTATTTGCGTCACAGATTTTGACATTCACAAAGTAACTCATCAAAATATATAGAGTACTTTCCGTTGACCTATAATCACGAAATTTGGTAGTAAGAAAGGCTATACAGTACAAGTAAAGGAAAAAATCAGAAAATTGTTAATTTGTAATTATTATATACCATGGAAAAAATATTTTTTGTTATTTGTTATCCAGCTGTCAGTCTGTCTGTTCGTCAGTTAAGATTCCTATTTCTCAGGAACTAGTAGGCGTATCAGGTTGTAATTTTGTGACATACCAAGGGGAACGGTCTCTTGGCGATGTAAAAAAAATCTACATCAATGCAGTAAACAGGTACGGCCATCTACGTAACACATTTTGACACCCACAAAATCATTTACCAAAACCTACAAGTACTTCCCGTTGGTCTAGAATTTAAAAAATTATTTCTCTTCCTAATTAGTATGACACGTTAATATCACCCCAGAATTAATAAAATAAATGAAAAATTGTACTAGCAAATGCGAAATTACATAAAAAATTTAAAATTAAAATATTCTTGAAGGTCTTATCGGTATCAATATCAATAACAGGCAAAAATCGAGGTACTCGATTCGATGTATGAATGAACTATACACATACATAAATAAATTTGTATGGTACCCTCAAAGCGCGTGTCCTATCGCACTTGGCCAATTTTTTTACATTGTATATTATTACGTAATCACATGTGATCGCTCAGGCGGGATCCACAGCAGTGTGAGAGTTCCAATGTTTGTCACATTAGACCTGTCCTATCAGAAAACATCAGCTATCATTTCTGAAACTACAGCTACAACCCAGAATACGTCTGTACTAATTTACTACAAATGCTCCCTCACATAGTCTCTTCGCATTCGTATCCTCTTCAAACACCCTTCTCGTTCTGTAACAGATTATACCACTTTCCCGGCGGCTGCAGTGAAGGCAGACACTAGTTGGGATAGGGCAGCGGTTCTATTCCTGCAAGTTTTGAATATCAAATACTCGCAAAAAGGAGCGTGTTTACTCTTTGTTGAATTTTTTACATACCATACCGATGTTCACTAGAAATTATTGCAAAGGATTCAGAACAAGATAAGGACTAACATTTAACCTCCTGTCTACAGTTTTATGATAGTGGCTGGTCTTCAGTCTGCCAATGGCCTTCCATCAGGTTCGTCATCTCAAAGATGCATTAGTGCCAATCTGCTGCGTGGCTACTCCAGATGGTCTCCTTCATTGTTATCCTACACTCAAGTGTGTATGCAGTGTGTCCATCAATGTTTCAAGTACTCCTCGTGTTATCTTCTGCCTGACGATGGCGATGACGTCCTCTTTAAAAGAGTGCGGCGTCCGTTGAGCACCCCGCTTAACCTTCCTAATTGTGAACGTACCAGTTTCTCACAGATGTTATTGTGGTCGGATGAAAATAGCATGTGATGTCATAATTACAACAGGGACCGACAACGGCGTCCTCTTCTCATTTCTTGTGCTTAAAGTGAAGCGGGAGATTTGAAAGTGATCCTAGCTTCAGATTTATTTTACATACAAACTGTACATTCCCGGACGAGGATACCTTTTCAAAATTTTATCTATTAAGTCCCCTCTTCAAGGCCTAGAAGTTTGTAATAGGAATCGTCAAACAATTCTCTGAAACACTGCTTTAGTAACCACGTACATAACTTTCGTGCTAACTGCTTAACACACTGAAGAGCCAAAGAAACTGGTACACCTGCCTGATATTGTGTGAGGCCACAGCGAGCACGCATAAGTGCCACAACAGGAAGTGCCATGGACTCGACTAATGTCTGAAGTAAGACTGGAGGGAACTGACACCATGAGTCCTGGTGGTCCATAAATCCGTAAGAGTACGAGACGGTGGAGATCTCTTCTGAACAGCACGTTGCAAGGCATTCAGATTTGCTCAATAATGTTCATTCTGGGGAGTTTGGGGACCAGCGGGAGCGTTTAAACTCAGATGAGTGTTCCTGGAGCCACTCCGTAGCAATTCTGGACGTGTGGGGTGTCGAATTGTCCTGCTGGAATTGCCCAAGTCCGTCGGAATGCGCAATGGACATGAATGGATGCAGGTGATCAGACAGGATGCTTGTGTATGTGTCACCTATCAGAATCTTACCTGGACGTATAAGATGTCCCCTATCACTCCAACTGCACCCGCCCACGTCATTGCAGAGCCTCTGCCATCTACAACATTCCCCTGCTGACATGCTGGGTCCATGGATTCATGAGGTTGTCTCCATAACCGTACACGTCCACCCGCTCGATACAATTTGAAACGAGACTCATCCGACCAGGGAACATGTTTCCAGTCATCAACAGTCCAATGTCGGTGTTGACGGCCCCAGGCGAGGCGTAAAGCTTTGTGTTGTGCAGTCATCGAAGCTACACGAGTAGGCCTTCGTCTCCGAAAGCCCGTATCGATGATGTTTCATTGAATGGTTCCCATGCTGACACTTATTGATGGCCCAGCACTGAAATCTATAGCAATATGCGGAAGGGTTGCAGTTCTGACACGTTGAACGATTCTCTTCAGTCGTCGTTGGTCCCGTTCTTGCAGGATCTTTTTCCGGCCGCAGTGATGTCGGAGATATAATGTTTTACCGGATTCCGGATATTCACGGTACATTCGTGAAATGGTCGTGCCTGAAAATCGCCACTTCATCGCTACCTCCGTAATGCTGTGTCCGATCGCTCGCCCGCCGATTATGAGACCAAGTTCAAACTCACTCAAATCATGATAACCTGCCATTGTAGCAGCAGTAACGAATCTAACAACTGCACCAGACGCTTGTTGTCTTACATAGGCATTGCCAATCGCAGCGCCGTATTTTGTCTGTTTGCATATCTCTGGATTTGAATACGCATGCCTGTATCAGTTTCTTTGCTGCTTCAGTATATTTTCCCAGGTTACTGCTCTTCTCTCTGATGTTTCCTAACTTAGTGCACAATAGATGGAATACCTAATTTGGGTCTTATTTGTGTCCACGAAATATAACTGTGCAGAATCTGGCGGATACTTTTACTCTATATGCTTCGGGACGACACTCCCTCCATTTGTCAACAACTCGCGCACTCCTCACAGTGAAGTACATTGTACTGTTGCTCATAAGGCACAACATGCACATATGGCCAAGGAACGTTACCAATCCATGTGAAGGCTGTAGCTGTTTCCAGTCAACTTCCTGAAGAATCGCTAGGAACATGGCGATCAATAGCGCACGAGTTTTTCTCATACTAGAACGACGTCAAAATACTAATCCGTTTTTTTTGGACCAGAAGAGAGGGCGGAATCGTACCTGAGGGACTTTTGGATGTTGTAAAAAAGCGAATCCCAGGATTCACGTCATGCGTGCGTCTGATGGCCCTTCGCGCACCGCTAGCCCTGAAGAGCCCCTGGGTGCACCTACGACGACTGGGGGAATCCCCCGACAGTCCCCGCGGGAAAATAACAGGCGTCGCTCTGCGCCCGCAGGCGTCTGCGCCTCAGGTCTCCGCAGAAGACATCCAGGCGCCCCCGCGCCAACTGCCTGCTGTCTTTCACCTCACCCCATCTCTCCTCTCCTCACATTGCCTATCCTCTACCAGTGCCTCCGTATACCATCAACTTTATTTGTTAAATTCACTCTTAAACTGTCCGCAGATCTGTCAAACAACCTCGTACACGATCCTACAAGTTTGTCATTTTAAACTCACTTTTGACTCAGACGCTGTTCGCGTATGCTGTATTCCATGTGAGGATGGTTACAAATGAAGATAAAGCATTTCTAGCACCGACACTGGCACTGTGTTTAAAGAAGAAGACAGGACACTGCTCCAGGAAATGGTTTAAAAGGAGAGAGAATTAGAGATGCTATAGTCGGAGCCTGATGATTACATCAAATTTCTCCGAATGAACAGTGACACATTTAATAGGTTGTTTAGAGTAACTTCGACCTCACATTGAAAAAGAACACACAAGTATGTGAAAATTTATTCTATTCTACGTGATCCTCTAATAACAGTCCATTTAAAGTACAACGTGGGAACATGTAGCCCACATCGTCCGTGGAAGAAATGGACAACTTCATTTTTTTTCTTTTATTCCACTTCCACTTGTGCGTTCTGCTTTGAATATTGATTTTCTTCTTAACAGCTTGTTCTGGAAACTTATAATGCAGTGATATAAATTGTAACTAAACTCTTTTTCACTAAACATAGGTGCGAAACAAACACAAAGTCCACCATCCCGTCAAATTTTCTGTCAATCAAAATTTCTATCAAACACATCAGATGCGCTCTAAGTTTAACGAACACTTCAAACTGCACCGTACGCAGTCAAATATTTGACGAACATAGTAAATGGCTCTGAGCACTACGGGACATAACATCTGAGGTCATCAGTCCCCTAGACTTAGAACTACTTAAACCTAACTAACCTAAGGACATCACACACATCCATGCCCGAGGCAGAATTCGAAATTGCGACCGTAGCAGCAGCGCGATTCCGGACTGAAGCGCCTAGAACTGCTCGGCCACAACGGCTGGCTGACGTGGTAAAGATTGACAAATTGTTTGATCGTGTACGGGGACCCTTTTGTCGTTCCATAGCTTAGTTCTGTCTGCTCCTTGTTGATGTTCTTCTGAATTAGCAATTTCAGTGTTATCTATCGGACAGAGAAATTGTAATTTCAATGGTGCTCATTCAGACTGATTCCGCAGCTGCGGTAAATTGTTTAATTGATCGAATACCGCCTGTAGTTGTAATTTTTTCTTTGTTCCTTGTGCTATTGTTTCTATTTCGGTCTAGAACATTTTATTAACTCGAGTCAGCAACATCACAGAACTCTACAAAATTATGGGATAGTATTAAAACAAAAATTTACGTAATACATAATGAAGAAAATGATCGTCAGAATTGGGCAACAGCTCTTCATCACTACATTACTCAGGGCAGCATGGACAGACGCACAGGTGATCCTTGACTGCTCTTCCTCGCCCTCACACTATGTCAGTCATTGTGTTGGTCTTCCGGAAAGTCCCCATTTGGCAAAGTTGTTCTTGAATTTACGAACGCCCTATCTTAGCCTGTTCAATGATCTCGAAATGGACAAATCTAAAGTATCACCAAGAGGTAGATACTCAGCACGTTTCGTCCACGATCACATCTAGCTGCCCACAGTTGTTTCCTGCTGATGGAGACGTAGTTAGGGCAACTGCTTCTGAACTGCAGTCTAGATCTCGGAAGTTGATGGCCATGGAAAGAGAGAGTAAATGATTTAGTTCAACCTTCTTCCTGTCAATGTCTGCAGCTGCTTCACGGCGTATAAAATGTGGTATAATACTTGCCAAGCAGTGAACCTTGTCTGTAGGTGTCCGGTTGTTTATGAACCGCGCTTTTTCATTCAGTGCGACGTCCACTTGCTTTGCATGGGCAGAGTTGTACCATAGACGGCACGCGTACTCCCATGCATGGTGGACGTTCGGATGACTTGATTGTGGATTCGACAGTTACTGCCAGTATCCCTTTACAGATGATGATATTTTGGGCCGACGATTGTAGCTTGGTGGTAAGACAGTGTTTGCGGTTTGTTAAGGACCCGCCTACATCTACGCCGAGGTACTTAGTCGTAAAGCTGTGTTCGAACTCAGCGCTTTGACAATCAACTTTTACTCTCTATTTGCCTGTCCGTTTCGCTGGTGGAAGCATGGACTTGTGTTTTCTCACTATTATCAGGTTCCTTCACAATACATGCACGGATGGCGCATTATGATACACAAGCCTCTGCCCCTATGTATATTTATAGTGAGCACCATCATTGTAGTTGTGAGTGCGGGTCTCGTAATTGTCACAACGGTGTTAGCGATTTTCAGTTTATGACAACTCCGAAACCCGCACTCACAATCGCAATCTAGGCGGCCGTTATTTACACACAGGTTATCCCTGGATGAACGGTCACTATTCAGGGATATGACAGCAACGATTATTCGAAGCAAAAAAGTACAGTAAACATGTACTTTATAAAGCATACGTTAAGAGCTATGAGACCATCTTAGCCACTGTGGAACAAATCTCTTTTATTGTAAGCGCTTTGTTTTACATATTTTGTAAGAAGGCAGTATGGACCAAAATGAAAAAACAATGTTAAGTAAACAGAGGGTCTAAAATCCATACATGAAGAGCTATGAGCACTTGTTAATCGTCGCTACTGGGAAATACATCTCTTCTATTGAACAAATGCAGTAGAAGAAATTTGTTTCGAACTATCTAAGGCGAAGGTATGCGTTTTAGAGCCCCCTGTTTAATTGACTATTCGTTCCTGTCATACCCCTGAATATCGACCATTCCTCCTGGGACACCCTGCAAACATAGGTGCAAAGACTTATATGGCATAATGCGCCATCAATGACATTTTTAAACATACTTGATCATGTTTTAAAACCAAAATTATACAGTCGCATACAACAAATGAAAAAATGGTAGCTGCAGACGGCACTAAATTCTTTAAAGAAATGCCTTTTGGTTTCATATTTTCATCTGTAATTTTTCGTCCAGCACCACTGATGTTTTTCATTTGTCACTACTATTTCCAATTTTATTGTGAAACTTAGTTTATCTCGCTTTACTGCCTCTGATTAAAGGTTACTACTCCCTTAATTAATTTTTCTCGAGTAACAGGCAGTAAAGAAAGATAAATCAATAATCTTCTTCTACATTCCTTCCCCCTACCAACCACAAACCGTGGATCGTGCTGTGACGGGGTGGCTTGCAGTGCAGGGGTAGCTGCGGTAAGACCAGACAAACATATGGGTCCTGAAGAGGAGAAGAAGTCATTTCATGGTTGGAGGTATACAGTCTGGATGACTGACTGGTCTCCCTTATAACATTAGTCAACATGGTCTTGTTATGTCGGGACTGCGAGTAGGTGAAAGCAAGGGAAAACTACAGTCATCGTATTTCCTGAGAACGTGGAGCTCTACTGCGCATCTTGATGATAACGACATACTCCTGGGGCAAAATGTTCTGAAGATAAAATAGTTCACTATTACAGTCTACAGGCGAGGACTTCCCAGGAGGATGTTGTCATCAGGAGAAACAAAATTGGTGATGTACGTGACAGAGCGTGGAAGGTTAGTTTCCTTAATTGGGTAGGAATACCAGGAAATTCGACAAAACAAATGCACAGACTGAATCGGGATTACTAAAGCGCAGTGGTAGGAATACCAGAACTTCTGGCCCCAAGCCAGTACGTAGTAATAAATACAAAAACAGGCATTATGCAGGAGTAACAATGAATAATAAAACAGGAATTCTAGTGAGCTGCTGCAAACGAGTATTATCTTAATCAAGACATGTATAAAGCCACGAGCCACCACACTAGTTGAGGAATATGTGCTTACCAACTCCGTGCATAATCCGGAGATTAAAGAATGTATGACAAGGAAAAAGATTTTTTCGAATCTTTAAGGGAAACGAAAAATTAATTATGACATAGGGCTAGAATTCGAAGGCAGGAAAATGAAGAGAAGCAACATTAGCAGAAGACATGGACTGGCGTAAAGGAATGAAAGGGGAAGTCGGCTAGTAGAACTTTTTTACACACAGTACAATTTAATTATTTCGTACACAGAGTGGACATATTGCCTTAGAGAAAATAGTGAGCGTGTTGTAATTTTTGTCACGTAAGTGGTGTCATTTGATTGCCAAGTCATCATCAGACGGTCCGCTTCAAAAGAAAGAAAAAGATAATAGTAATATACTACAAAAGTAGTTCAGAAATAAAACTAACTTTTACACACAACCATACTTACTTAAAAAAATTATATAACAGATCGTCAATTGAAGAGGGTCAGAGAGGCGTTCGTAATGTAAATGTATCTGCGGTATGACTATTAGACCCCCAAGGTTGCAGTTGACTACGTAATAATAAGTTGCGGATATGAAATTAGAAATATTCACAGTGTAAAACTGATTCTGAGAATAAGCTTTCTCAAGCAGAAAAGTAGTAACAAATTACTACCAGTGACTTAAATAAGCTAGGAGGAGGACAGATTACGATTATTTGCAGATGCGATCTGCGAATAGCAAAGTAGTAACTGGCGGTTGCAACTGTAGACTAAACAGCGTGTACGAAACAAATGTTCATTCAAGATACTGATAGGAAAACGCAGCCAATAGGAAAAGTAATCTCAACAAAGGAGAAAGCCATAAAACAGGATAAAAGACATCATTACAGATTAGAAAATGTTTCGCAAGAGGCTTTGTTATGAAAATAGCTTCGTTCATTGAACCACTGATGTGGGTGTTTTCTTTTAATTAGTCAAAATTTCAAGATCCCCAACCGTATACCACTGGCATCCTTTAGAAAAATAATCACATATATCAAAATTTTGACCTATGGATCCAACTTTATGTCTACATTAGAATACTCTCTGCAGTGAGCAGCAAAAAATCTGTCCGTTTGGTTAATGGAAAGTTTCGGACAGGCGCCAAATTTTCTTTTACACACTCCTGACTTTGAGTATTTGTTATGAACTTCTCTTCGTGTATCCCACGTTTTTGTCGAAGGTCGTTGTTTGTACGGAAGAGTACTCTCGTTTTATTGTCACAGCAAGAACGAGCAATTAGTTCACATGTTTTTCCTATGTAGGTCAGTACAATGAATTTCTTTAAATAGTGCTGCTGACAATATGACTCGTGCGTATGCTATTATTTACGAGGGTTGGAACTTAAATAGTGGCAACTATTTATTCACAACCGATACAAAAGTGTTACATGTTTGCACCTGTTACTGTCCAAAGTACCCACCAGCATTGTGTTGAACCCGTTGCCAGCGATGTGGAAAGCGTAGTATACCGCTAGCAGAGCCTGTGCTATTGATGTTGCGAATGGAGCGGATTAAAATTATGGTGATTTTAGTGCACGACTGTGGTGGTGTTATCCCAACGCATTACATTCCTCCACGTCAATGCACAGTCAATGCACAGTATTACTGTTGGTTTTTAGAGCATCACCTGCGACCAGCTTTGCGAAAGAAGGGGCGACACTTTCTGCACAGCCGACCCAACATTTAGCACGACAGTACGTAGGCGCAAAAAGCGCAAGCTGTGACTGCTCTATTCGGTCGATGGGACTGGGAAGTACTGTACATCCACCATACTCCTCGGACTTAAGTCCCTGTGACTTTGATTTGATTCCGAAGGAACCACTTCGTGGCACTCGCTTCAGAGCTGTTACAGAGATTCGACGGGCCGTAGACCGCTCCACTCGCACCATCAACAAGAACAGGCTCTGATAACGGTATACTACGCCTTCCACATCGCTGGCAACGGGTTCTACACATCGGTGGGGACTACTTTGAACGTCAGTAACAGGTGCAAACATGTAACTCTTTTGTCTCGATCATGAATAAATAGTTACCACTATTAAGTTCCGACCCTCGCATATATTTGACGATTCTGGTGCTGATTTTGCATTTAATATTTGACGATGCCACTATGGCTGCACTATATTAGGACATTGTTTTTATAAAACAAATCTGAAGATGGTCATTATAGACCGAAACTGGTAATACGTTGAGAAAAAAATTGTGACCATAGACGTAAAGTACAGGAAATTTATTCTATATTCGGGTCACTGTTTTATTCGCGACAATGTCGCAGCTTATGATGAATTTCTTTTGTGACTATGTATGTGTATGTGTGTGTGCGTGTGTGTGTGTGTGTGTGTATGTGTGTGTGTGTGTGTGTGTGTGTGTGTGTGTGTGTGTTTTACGCGTGTATCATCTACACTACTCGTTCACTCCTTCATTACTTTCTTATGTGAGTCAACGACGCCATTTGCCATGCTGAGTTTAAAAAAAAAAAAAATGTTCAAACGTGTGTGAAATCTTCTGGGTCTTAACTCCTAAGGTCATCAGTCCCTAAGCTTAAAGACTACTTAACCTAAATTATCTTAAGGACAAACACACACACACATGCCCGAGGGAGGACTCGAACCTCCGCCGGTACCAGCCGCGCAGTCCATGACTGTAGCGCCCCAGACCGCTCGGCTAATACCGCGCAGCTGGCATCCAATATGATGTTGTCCCACCCTTAGCCTTGATGACAGCTTCCACTGTAGCAGGCATACGTTCAATCAGGTGCTGGAAGGTTTCTTGGGGGATGGCAGCCCATCCTTCACGGAGTGGTGCACTGACGAGAGGTGTCGATGTCGGTCGGTGATGCCTGGCATCAAGTCCTGTTCCAAAACACACCAAAGGTGCTCTACAGGATTCAGGTCAGGACTCTGTGCAGGCCAGTCCATTACAGGGATGTTAATGTCATGTAAACAATCCGCTACAGGCCGTGCATTATGAACATGTGCTTGATCGTGTTGAAAGATGCAATCGCCACCCACCAATTGCTCTTCAACAGTAGGAAGCAAGAAGGTGCTCAAAACATCAATGTAGGCCTATGCTGTGATAGTGCCGCGCAAAACAACAAGTGGTGCAAGCCCTCTCCATGGAAAACACGACCACACCATTACATCACCGCCTCCGAATTTTAATGTTGGCACTACACACGCTGGCAGATGATGTTCACCGGGCATTCGCCATACCCACACCCTGCCATCTGATCGCCACATTGTGTACAGTGATTCGTTACTCCACACAACGTTTTTACACTGTTCAGTCGTCCAATATTTACGCCCCTTTCACCAAGGAGGCGTCGTTTGGCATTCACCAGCGTGATGTGTGGCTTATGAGCAGCCGCTCGACCATGAAATCCAAGTTTTCTCACCCCCCGCCTAACTGTCATAGTCCTTGCAGTGAATCCTGATTCAATTTGGGATTCCTGTGTGTTGGTCTGGATAGATGTTTGCCTATTGCACATTGTGACTCTCTTCAACTGTCCACGGTCTCTGTCAGTCAACAGACGATGTCGACCTGTACGCTTTTGTGCTGTACGTGTCCCTTCACGTTTCCACTTCACTATCACATCGGAAACAGTGGACTAATGGATGTTTAGAAGTGTGGGAATCTCGCGTACAGACGTATGACTCAAGTGACACCCAATCACCTGACCACGTTCGAAGTCCGTGTGTCCAGTGGAGCGCCCCATTCTGTTCTGGGGGCTGGGCTGTTTTGAGGGAAGAGACCAAACTGCGAGGTCATCGACCTCATCGGTTTAGGGAAGGACGGGGAAGGAAGTCGGCCGTGCCCTTTCAAAGGAACCATCTCGGCATTTGCCTGGAGCGATTTAGGAAAATCACGGAAAACCTAAATCAGCATGGCCGGACGCGTGATTGAACCGTCGTCCTCCCGAATGCGAGTCCAGGGTGCCATTCTGTTCTCTCACCATGTCTAATGACTACTGAAATCGCTGTTATGGAGTACCTGGCAGTAGGTGGCAGCACAATGCACCCAATATGGAAAACGTACGTTTTTGGGTGTGTCCGGATATTTTTGATCACATAGTGTATCTCAGTACATCAGAGCTTCTCTGTAAATGTGTAGTGCGGTACGATAGACAATCAGCTGAGCGGGCATGTTGTGTTACCGCGTCGTGTTACAGGCCTGCGATATCTAGAATTTCTTGAAACTGGACTCCAATATTATCGGAGAGTGTTCTTTGGCTATAAAATAGGTTGTACACGCATTTAATGGAATTCTTTATTCCCATAGTCTCTACTAACACGCCCTCAAGTAATTTCTACCAGTAAAACCATCCACACCCAGATTTTTTTAAAGAATGGACCTACTATACATAAAACGTAATATCTCTCGATCTGTGTGCCTTGTAATAGTATAGTTCAGTGGTATAAGTGAATAAAGTTTGCAAAATATTCTTGCGGACAGAGTTAGTAATAAGAAATTGAAACGTCATACCTCATGCTGAAATTTTACTGTACGACCAGCGAAAATGTAGTAAGCGATTCGTCTTCTTTCTTTCATCATTTTTCACCGAGTGCGAGCAAGAAAAAGTTCCGAAACGGACTGAAATTCGGTGTACCGTTTCCTGGAAGTCGCTAGGTGCTCTCATTCTCGAATACTGGAAAAGATGATCTGGACAATTTGCGCGCAGTGAGTGACGCTGCCTGAGGACATACAAGGCTGATTCAATAAAAAAGGAAGTTTTTAAAAGAATCTTTTACAAGAATAATGGCATTAAAATTGCTACACCAGGAAGAAATGCAGATGACAAAAGAGTATTCATTGGACAAATATGTTATACTAGAACTGACATGTGATTACATTTTCACGCAATTTGGGTGCATAGATCCTGAGAAATCAGTACCCAGAACAACCACCTATGGCCGTAATAACGGCCTTGATACGCCTGGGCATTGAGTCAAACATAGCTTGGATGGCGTGTACAGGTACAGCTGACCATGCAGCTTCAACATGATACCACAGTTCACCAAGAGTACTGACTGGCTTATTGTGACGAACCTGTTCCTCGGCCACCATTGACCCGACGTTTTCAATTGGTGAGAGATCTGGAGAATGTGCTACCCAGGGCAGCAGTCGAACATTTTCTGTATCCAAAAAGGCCCGTACAGGACCTGCAACGTGCGGTCGTGCATTATCCCGCTGAAATGTAGGGATCGAATGAAGAGTAGAGCCACGGGTCGTAACACATTAGAAATGTAACGTCCACTGTTCAAAGTGCCGTCATTGCGAACAAGAGGTGACCGAGACGTGTAACCAATGGCACCCCATACCTTCACACCTGGTGATACGCCAGTATGCCGATGACGAATACAGGCTTCCAATGTGCGTTCACCGCGATGTCGCCAAACACGGATGCGACCATCATGATGCTGTAAATAGAACCTGGATTCATCCGAAAAAATGACGTTTTACCATTCGTGCACCCAGGTTTGTCGTTTAGTACACAATCGCAGGCGCTCCTGTGATACAGCGTCAAGGGTAACCACAGCCATGGTCTCCGAGCTGATGGTCCATGCTGCTGCAAATGTCATCGAACTGTTCGTGCAGATGGTTGTTGTCTTGCAAACGCCCCATCTGTTGAGTCAGGGATCGAGACGTGGCTGCACGATCCGTTACAGTCATGCGCATAAGATGCCTGTCATCTCGACTGCTAGTGTTACGAGGCCGTTGGGATCCAGCACGGCGTTCCGTATTACCCTCCTGAACCCATCGATTCCATATTCTGCTAACAGTCATTGGAATTCTACCAACGCGAGCAGCAATGTCGCGATACGATAAACCGCAATCACGATAGGCTACAATCCGACCTTTATCAAAGTCGGAAACGTGATGGTACGCATTTCTCCGCCTTACACGAGGCATCACAACGTTTCACCAGGCAACGCCGGTCAACTGCTGTTTGTGTATGAGAAATCGGTTGGAAACTTTCCTCATGTCAGCACGTTGTAGGTGTCGCCACCGGCGCCAGCCTTGTGTGAATGCTCTGAAAAGCTAATCGTTTGCATATCACAGCATCTTCTTCCTGTTGGTTAAATTTCACGTTTGTAGCACGTCATCTTCATGGTGTAGCAATTTTAATGGCCAGTAGTGTAAATGTAATCCCTTTCAAGTTCTACGCACTTATGCCAACGTCGGACAATCTCAATTCCATGTGGAAAGACTTATTGGGAGCCTGTTTGTGATTAGTTAATCGCTTCTTCCTGGACTTCCTCGTCCTCAGGAAACCTTAAGCCTCCGTTTCTTTTCGTGGGTTAAAAATGTGATAATATGAGGGCTTAGATCCGGAGAATACGGCGGATGGGGCAAGCAGACGAACCCACCTCGTACGCACTTATTTGAACATCAGCACGTCATGAAAACAGTGTGGCAGGCTGATCTGACACCAATGTTCATCGTTGTTGCAATATCACTCACCTCTTTACGCCTGTTTTCCTCTATCAACTCACCGACAGTCGCGATATTGTTCTCCGTGACTGCACAGAAGAGGCGTGGCAAATTTTCAACAGTTGTTACACCCAGTCTGAACCTACCTACCCCCTGATACGTTTGCGTTCGACTTGTTTAACATTCACCATATTTCACTGCCATCCGACAGTCAGTTTCGTTTGGTTTCAACCCTGCACCTGACCAGCGTTTAATTTCTAAAATTTTAGGTGCTGGTGCGCATCTCTTCAACCATACAAGTGCCTCTCCCTCCCCCCACCACCGTCCCCCAGCCATAAAAATCACGAGTTTCGTCTTTTGAAAAGTTTGATAAAACTTACAGTGAGAAATCACCTTCACAAAATACTGTTCTGAGATTCAGGGTTTTAAAGCACAATTTCTTATAATTACAACAATAAAACCACAAGACTTAATATAAACAACAGCAGCAGTGTCATTTTATTTCCTTAGTTCCGCTTCATACATGTGGGCACAAGTCAGTAATCTTCGTAACAATGACATCGTATTTTCAACTGTCGGCAGACCCAACATTCAAACAGCTGCATTGTAGCTGCTCGGTGAACTTATCTTGGGTATATTGTTGTCTCTCTCTCTCTCTCTCTCTCTCTCTCTCTCTCTCTCTCTCTCTCTCACACACACACACACACACACACGCACACACACACGTACAGTACCTCTGGTCACGCAGTGTGTTGACCACTGATGCCGGCGCAGCGGCACATTGAAGTTACGTTGCAATTTGATTCATGTCTACTATTTACAATCTTCGGTGCCGACTTGTTCCAGTCTATTAAAAAAAAACTCTGGGAGGTGGCGAAACTTCGTTCCGAAGCGTTCCAGCCGAAATTAGACGCAGCATCTAATAAAAATGCCATGACACCCCAGTGTTCCAGGTCGGTGCGTCCAGCAGGGGCGCCGCCATCTTGCTTCACTCATTCCCAGCATGCCGACAGAGAGGCAGATGAGCCAGTCCCATTTGATAATAGTTCTACGACACTACCAAACATAGGAAAGAAGCGCGAATTTGTTGTATTTTTCCGACAATTTATTGAATGGGTCTTGTATGTACTGTTTCTAACTTTTAATAATTAGCGATATGAGCATGTACAGATGGCGGTAGTATCGCTGACACAAGATACAAAATGATAGTGCGGTGGTAGAGCTGTTGAGCTGTTATTTCTACTCGGCTGATTTATGTGAAAAGTTTTCCGACGTGATTATGGCTACACGACGGGAATTACCACCCGTTGAACGAAGAATAATAGTTGGATTTAGGAGCAAGGGACATTCCATTTGGGAAATCGTTAGAGAATCCAATATTCCGGGAACCACGGTGTCAAGAGTTTGCTGAGAACACCAGATTTCAGGCATTACCTCTGACCTTCACTTAACGACCTATAGCAGTGGCGTTTCCACAGGGTTAACAGGTAAGAAACAATGCGTAAATAACTACAGAAATGAAATGGGACGTATGACGAACGTATCCGTTAGCACAGTGTAGCCAAATTTGGCGTTAATGGGTTATCGACGCGAGTGCCTTTGCTGACAGCACGACATGGCCTGCAGCGCCATTCCTGGACTCGTGACTATATCGGTTGGACCCAAGATGACTTGAAAACCTTGACCTGGGTAGATGAGTCACGACTGACGTTAATAGAGTTGACGGTATGGTTCGAGTGTTGTGCAGACCCCACGAAGTCATGGAACCAGGTTGTCAGCAATGCACTGAACAAGCAGTGTGGGCAGTGTTTACATGGAATGGACTGCGTCCTGTACATGTTCGGCTACGTGGAGTCCGTTTGCAGCCATTCATGGACGTCATATTCCCAAACAACGGTGGAATTTTTATGGATGGCAATGTACCTTGTCACGCCATAGTATTTCGCGATTGGTTTAAAGAACATTCTGGACATTTCGAGCGAATGGTCTGGCGACGTAGACCGTCCGACATGAATCCTAATCGAGTAGTCTGTTCGTGCACAAAATCCTGCAGCGGCAACACTTTCGCAGCTATGGAAGGCTATAGAGGCCATTAGGAGGTTTCCCATGACTTCTGTCAGCTTAATGTATTGTGCTACACTTTTAACGTAATACTTTACTTCGTAATAAGCATTTTAAATTTTTGAGTTTGGTCAATAATTACACTACTGGCCATTAAAATTGCTACACCAGGAACAAATGCAGATGATAAACTGATATTAATTGGACAAATATATTATACTAGAACTGACATGTGATTACCTTTTCACGCAATTTGGATGCATAGGTCCTGAGAAATCAGTGCCCAGAAAAACCACCTCTGGCCGTAATAACGGCCTTGATACGCCTGGGCATTCAGTCAAACAGAGCTTGGATGGCGTGTACAGGTACAGCTGCCCATGCAGCTTCACACGATACCACAGTTCATCAGGAGTAGAGCCTGGTGTATGGTATCCAGAAAGGCCCGTACAGGACTTGCTACATGCGATCGTGCATTATCCTGATGAAATGTAGGGTTTCGGTAGGATCGAATGAAGGGTAGAGCCAGGGGTCGTAACACATCTGAAATGTAACGTCCACTGTTCAAAGTGGCGTCAATGCAAACAAGAGGTGAACGAGACCTGTAACCAATGGCACCCCATACCATCACGCCGGGTGAAACGCCAGTATGGCGATAACGAATACACGCTTCCAATGTGCGTTCACCGCGATGTCACCAAACACGGATGCGACCATCATGATGCTGTAAACAGAATCTGGATTCATCCGAAAAAATGACGTTTTGCCACTCGTGCACCCAGATTCGTCGTTGAGTACACCATCGCAGGCGCTCCTGACTGTGATGCAGCGTCAAGGGTAACCGCAGCCATGGTCTCCGAGCTGATAGTCCACGCTGCTGCAAACGTCGTCAAACTGTTCGTGCAGATGGTTGTTGTCTTGCAAACGTCCCCATCTGTTGACTCAGGGATCGAGACGTGGCTGCACGACCCGTTACAGCAATGCGGGTAAGATGCCTGTCATCTCGACTGCTAGTGATACGAGGCCGTTGGGATCTAGCACGGCGTTCCGTATTACTCTCCTGAACCCACCGATTCCATATTCTGCTAACAGTCATTGGATCTCGACCAACGCGAGCAGCAATGTCACGATACGATTAACCGCAATCACGATAGGCTACAATCGGACCTTTATCAAAGTCGGAAACGTGATGGTACGCATTTCTCCTCCTTACACGAGACATCACAACAACGTTTCACCAGGCAAAGCGAGTCAACTGTTGTTTGTGTATGAGAAATCGGTTTGAAACTTTCCTCATGTCAGCACGTTGTAGGTGTCGCCACTGGCGCCAACCTTGTGTGAATGCTCTGAAAAGCTAATCATTTGCAGAACACAGCATCATCTTCCAGTCGGTTAAATTTCGCGTCTGTAGCACGTCATCTTCGTGGTGTAGCAATTTTAATGGCCAGTAGTGTGTATGGAATGTTAAAAATTAAATTTTTGTTTCCCCTGAAAGCTGTTAGATAAGCCACCTACAACTGGCACTGTGCCCAGAATAGAGCTTTAGCCGTTATGAAGATTCCTCCTAAAACCTGTTGTATAGCGTTGAAGTTTCTGCTCTGCCATCAGAACTGGATGTAGACGCTTACAACGTCCCTCTCTCCTTTTCCTCGCTGTCGACCGTCATTCGCACATATCTCGGACGATCGGCCGAGGCGTCCGGCAGATCTATCATCCTGAGAGCCGGCTGTGAGCAGGTCGTTAGCATTGTGTACCCCAGGAGCGCCGACAGCCCCCGCGGCGCTGACGAGCCGCTGCCCACAATGGCCCTGACGGGGCCGGAAGAAATTACAAACAGATTTGGCTGCCGGCGCTGGCGCTCCACTCCGCTCCGGTAACACCGCTCTGGAGGGCGCCTCCTAATAACGGCCTCCCCAATAGCTGGCGCCTGCAATTTTTCTCAATTTGCAGCGCTGTAAGGGGCTCCGGAGCTAATAACGCCCTAAATATAACATTTACGAACATCCTTTCTGTCTAATATAATGGGGCCCTGCATCCCCTTCATCAAGACTGAAAACTGGTTTCGAATTACACTGCCGGCCTCCATATAAATTTTCGTCCTATCTTTTAAACAAGCGTATACAGTATCAGACCGAACCGATTTCCGAAAGTACCCTCACTCTTTCGCCCTCTTTCGATTTCTCCGGAGTTTCAATTCCTACATCCGTACGCTAAGTTGATAAAAGTCACGGGATACCTCCTAATATCGTGTCGGATCTCCTTTTCTCCGGCGTAGTGCAGCAACTCGACGTGTCATCCACTCAACAACTCGCTGGAAGTCCCCTGCAGAAAGATTGAGCCAGACTGCCTCTAGAGACGCCCATAACTGCAAAAGTGTTTGTAAACGGACTGATCTTTCGATCATGTCCCGCAAATGTTCCATAGGATTCATGTCGGGCGATCTGGGTGCCAAGTCATTCAGTCCAGTCGTCCAGAATGTTCTTCAAACCAGTCGCGAACAAGTGCAGCCCGGTGACATGGTGCATTGCCATCCACACAAATTCCATCGTTATCTGGGAACATGGTGTCCACGAATGGCTGAAAATGGTCTCTGAGTATCCTAACATAACCATTTCCAATCAATGATCGGTTCATTTGGACTAGAGGACCCATGTAAACACAGACCACACCTTTATGGAGCCAACACCAGCTTGCACAGTGCCCTATTGACAACATGTGTCCAAGGCTTCTAGGAGTCTCCAGCACTCTCGAACCCTACCATCAACTCTTACCAACTGATGCTGAGACTCCTTTGACCAGCCGGCCGTTGTGGCCGAGCGGTTCTAGGTGCTTCAGTCCGGAGCCGCGCTGCTGCTAGGGTCGCAGGTTCGAATCCTGTCTCGAGCATGGATTTGTGTGATGTCCTTAGGTTAGTTAGGTTTAAGTAGTTCTAAGTCTAGGGGACTGATGAGCTCAGATGTTAAGTCCCATAGTGCTCAGAGCCATACTCCTTTGACCAGGTATGGTTTTCCAGTCGGCTAGGGTCGAACGGGTATGGTCACGAGCCCAGGAGATGCGCGGCAGTTGTTCGTCTGACCCATAAACGCCATATTTCGCTGCACTGTGGTCACGGATACTTTCGTCGTATGAACTATATTGATTTCTGTTGTTACTCGACGTAGTTTTACGTGTCTGTTTGTACTGAAAACTCTATGCAAACGCCGTTGCGCTCGATTAAGTGAAGGCCGTCGGCCACTGTCTTGCCCGTCGTGAGAGGTAATGCATGAAATTTGGTATTCTCGGCACACACTTACAGTGGATCTCGGGATATTGGATTCCGTAACAGCTTCCGAAATGGAGTATCCCGTGCGTCTAACTCCAGCGATTATTCCGCACTCAAAGAGTGGTAATCCGCCGTGGGTTCTTAACCACGTCAGAAACGTTTTCACATGAATCACCTGAGAATAAATGACAGCTCCGCCACTGCACTGCCTTTTTATACCTTGTGTATGCGATACTACCGCCATCTTTACATATCCATACCGCTATCCTATGACTTTTGTCACCACAGTCTACAGCCGTACTCAAAAAATCATGGTCAGGTGGATGGCAGAGAGTACTTTCACAATGCACCACTTTACAGGGGAAATGAGCACAAAATCTGGTATTGATTTTTACGTGATTTTAAAACGCGGTAAGCATTTTGCATATCGATTCTATCAAAAATTAGAATATATTTATCATTCTGAGTCTGACATCAGGAAAAATAGGTAGGGGAGAGTTGGACGATACGGCGACAGCGGTTAATATGGGGACATTGTGTATGTGCTTGATTGGTGCTGCTATGAGCGGAAAAATACGGCATGGCAACGGCAGTTTGAGTTGGTTTGTGGCCACGGAAGACCGTCTCTTTCGTCAGTACAAAGTTTCAAAGTTTTTCACTGTTTTTCTTCCGATTTTCTCACGTCTTTAGTTGTGCCGATATACAAAAATCCACATACAAGGATCAATGGTAAGTTACCATTTCTATTAAGTAGTATTAAGACATTATTTTAACGTTTTAACATTAAGGTTATCTGAATTCCTACCTTAGAGACGCCATATTTCGTTATTCATTGTTCGTTCGGGTCAAATGGGGATATAGGAGATTGTACAAAACGGGGACGTCCCCATTTTGTATAACGCATAAGTATTTTAACACTAGTAGGCTAATGCTATACATTAATTTTTATTTTTCATTAGTATCATGTTATTTCAGGCCCACATGTTATAAAAATACATCTTTAGGTTTATAAAAATATTTTATTAATAATATTACAATAAAATCTTATGCTTTTTTTCTTTTCAGGTATCGAGATGATCCGGTATGTGAGGAAGACTGACAGGCAGAGCTGGTCCGAAGAGGGGATGGCCGACGCCATACAGGCTGTTCTAAAGGGTGAGTTGGGGTATACAAAAGCGTGTAAGGTCTTCAACGTTCCTCAAACTACCCTTGAGAGGAAGATAAAACAAGCTAGGGAACAAAACATAACGTCAGAAAAAGCTGCTGAAAAAAAGCTTGGAAGATACCAAACTGTATTTTCTAAAGATCAAGAAAACGAGCTAATGCGACATGTACTCACAATGGAGCGAAGACTTTTTGGTCTCACACTAACTGATTTAAGAAAACTAGCATTCGAGCTAGCTGAGGCAAACAATATTAATCATCCTTTTAATAAAGAAAAGCAGCTTGCAGGGAAAGATTGGTTATATGGTTTTCTGCAAAGGCGTCCAAACCTTTCTCTACGTAATCCAGAGCCCACATCTATGGCAAGAGCCAAGCGATTTAACCGAGATGCAGTTGGTAAATTCTTCGATTTACTGGAGTCTCTACTTAAGGAACACAAGTGCTCTCCAAATCAGATCTATAATGTCGATGAGACAGGAATCATGACTGTGCCAAACAAGCCGTCTGAAGTACTTGACCGTCGTGGTTAGAAGCTAGTCGGCGCGCTTTCTTCAGCTGAGAGAGGTGTACTAGTAACTGCTGAGACTTGCATGAATGCGGCAGGCAACTTCATGCCTGTCATTTTTGTTTTTCCTAGCAGGAGGGAGAACCTTTTGTTAATGGATGATATTCCTTCTGGTTCTTTTGCTGTATACCACGCGAGTGGTTGGATTAATAAAGATTCGTTTTTAATCTGGTTCAACCGTTTGTCGAGTTCTCAAATTCAACACGTGAAAAGCCTGATGGACACAACTCGCCTGTGAAGAGCCTAGAATGGATTAACCTAGCACGAGAGAAACACGTCATTTTACTTTGCTTTCCTCCCCATACGACACATAGGTTGCAGCCACTCGATGTGACATTTATGGGCCCTCTGAGTGCCGTCTATGAGGAAGAAGTCACGAAGTGGCTAGCGAACCATCCTGGCCGTGTTGTGACAATATATCAAGTCGGAAAACTGTTCAATGCTGCTTTCAGTAGAGCCGCTTGTGTAGAAACAGCATTGAAGGGATTTAAAAAATCAGGACTATGCCCATTTAACAGGAATATTTTCCCAGACCATCTTTTTGCACCATCTGAGACTACAGAGAGGCCTTTAGAAATGTCACATGAGACTCCCGTCCGTACGGTAACGTCCAGTTTAACTTCTGATCTCATATCATCTATGGGCACTCGACCAGGACTATCTACAACTTGACTAGTTTTTTCGCCAAATGCTGGGCATTCATCGTCTACGCCTAAGCATAACGGTTTCTTTGCCAACAGCTGATTCAACATTGGTATCCCCCGACAATGGCGAGGTCTTCATCTTCAGTTTCAGTTTCTTCTGAGTGTGTTCCTAGGCCTACGTCAACAACCACTGACCCTCAACCATCAACGTCTGGATATCAGTCTGTTCTGAATTCCTCTTTCAACGTTTCTCCTAAAATGCTCATGCCTACACCTCAAGAATTTGAACGAAAGAAGTAGAAGGCTAATGACAAAAGAAGAGGAAAAACAGCTATTGTAACTTCTTTGCCATATAAAATTGAATTAGAGTCTGAAATCAAAGAGAGAGAAGAAGAGAAGAATAAACAAAGGAAGACGTTATTTGGTCCAGAATACAAATCCAAACAGAAACAAAAGTAAGAACAACAGTATCAAAGAAAAAAATACTAATCCACAACTAATGAAAAAGCAAAACCTTCTAAAGGAAAGAAGAGAAAATTAGAAGAAGGAATAACGTCATCATCGGATGATGAAGAAAGATGCTGCATGTATTTTCTGCAATGAGCTGTACATACATTCCAAAGGTAAGGAAGGGTGAATCCAGTGTTCTGGATGCAGTGCCTGGGTTCATGAAGCGTGCTCAAATGTAGGTGAAGAAGATGAAACCTTTGTGTGCGACTATTCTGGACTTGGTAATGCTTCATGAAAACATATTCTACTTTTTTCTTTTTCAAATGGGTCATTCAAGGCCTAACACATATATTTTTTGTTAATAAAATGGCAACTTTTGGAAAAATGAAAATTTTTACATTGTTTCTTATGTTTTACCCCGTTTTACCTGACTAGTTGCATAAAATGGGGCATTTGACATGTTTTGAAATTGTTGTTATACACGTTAAATTAAAACTCAAATTCCACAAATTGCAATGTAAATAATAACTTAAGTAGTGCAACTACTTAATAGATCAAGAGGGAATGTGATACATTTGTTAACAATGTTTTTATATTTTTTTTTATTCGTGTCAGAAGCACCATGGATACAGGAATATAAAAAAATGAACAGCACACAGAAAAAAAAATTAATTACAGGCATATGAAAATATATATAAAATGTATATACAAATATGTGTGCACAGAAACAAAATGTTATAGGCATTTGGCCCATAAGCGGGCTACGTCGACAGCATTTGGGGTTGCCAACATCAGATCCTCTAAAGTGCAGTGTGAAGGACATTCAGGGCAGTTATACATGTGCTGGGTCGTCTGCACCTCTCCACAGTCGCAGAGATTAGATGTAGTAGAAATCCCCATTTCAGAAGGTTATCTCTTGACCGTGCAATGTTGGTGCGTAGCCTATTTAGTGATCTCCAGACCACCCAATCCTCATCGTAACCTGGTGCCAATACTTCCTTTGGTTCCATCCAGTGCCCTTTACCCGACCGCTTCCATCTCTCCACCCTAGATCCAAGTTTGGGCGCTAAAATCTTCGGTTGCTCTGAGAAAACTGCGTCTAGATTTCAAGCGCTTGGTGGCTGGCTGAGTTTTGTGGAGGGGGTGGCTCTCTGCCATCTCAGCCCTCGCTCTTTCACTATAGGCTGCCGCTTCTCTTCGCACTGCAGGAGGTGCAATCCCAGCAAGATGGTAGAGCTTGTCTGTTGGCGTCGGTTTCAGACATCCAGTGACGAGCCTGCAAGTCTCGTTCAGAGCAATGTCGACCTGTTTAGCGTGGGTAGAGTTGTACCAGACACTGCTTGCATATTCGCCTACTGGGAAGCAAACTGCTAGTGCTGTGGTCCTCACTACCTCTGGCTTTGCGCCCCAGGAGGAGTTCGTTATTCTCCGAAGAATATTATTTCTGCCGCTCACCTTCATTTTGGTGTTAATACAGTGCTGTTTATACGTCAGAGCCCTGTCTAGGGCTACTTCTAGGTATTTGGGGTTAACGCAGTGTTCGAGGAGTGTGTCCCTCCAGAAGACACGCAGCTTACTGGGTGCCTATTTGTTACGGAGATGGAAGGCGCAAACTTGTGTTTTGTTAGGGTTCGGCTTGAGTTGATTGTCGGCGTAGTACTGACAGAGCATGTCTAGCGCATCCGTGAGCTTTGTCTCAACATCCTCAAAGGAGTCACCCTGTACGGCCATAGCACGGTCATCGGCGTAGATATAGTTTTCCGTACCAGCTGGCAGTGGTTGATCGTTGGTATATATGTTAAAAAGTAAGGGTGCCAGTACGCTGCCCTGAGGGAGACCATTTTTCTGGGCCCGCCACCTGCTGTGCATCCCTTGGAATTCCACAGAGAACCTACGGTTCTCTAACAGACTTCTAACTGTGGATGTGAATTTAAAGTCCCTGGTAATGGCATACAGCTTCTTCATTAGTAGACGTAAGTTGACGATGTCATATGCGGCTGTCAAGTCTATAAAGGAGACACCGGTTATTTTCCGGTTCTCATAGATGTCTTCAATCAGCTGCGTGAGGTTAATTACCTGAGATGTAGTGCTTTTCCCTGGGCGGAAACCTGCTTGTTGGGGGATTAGGTAGGGTTCTATGGCACTGGAGAGGCGATCCCGGAGTATTCTTTCAAAGATTTTAAAGATATGGCAGAGAAGTGATACGGGTCGGAAATTTCTGGGGTCATCAGCATTTTTGCCTGGTTTTAAAAGGGCAATAACTTTAGCCTTCCTCCAGATTGTGGGAATCTGACCTGTTTCCATGCAATTGTTAAACAGTTTCAGTAGCCATTGTTTAACGTTGGGACCAAAGTGTTTAATCTGTTCAACAAAAATCCCGTCAAGGCCCGGGGCCTTCCTTAGCTTGCATTTCGCTATGGCTTTGTCCAGATCTGCCATTGTGAGAGGGGTGACCAGAGTTGAATTTTCTTGGTGTTCAATCCTGTCTATTTTGGTCTCCGACTTCCTGATTTTGATGTCGGGTTTCCCATTCTTGAGAAGCTGGTGGGCTATTTGGTCGGCTGTGTCGGGAGCATGTCCTGGAGAGAAAGTCGGGTCATTGTTGAGACGTTTAAGGAGTGTCCAGGCTTTCTGACTGCTCCTTTTCATGTCCAATTACTCTATTGTCCTCAGCCATTTCTCTCTCCTGGTTTTAGCTAGTGACTCGGTTAGCTGCTCGCCCGCAGTGATAGTTTCCGCGGATAGAGGGTTTGCGTCAAACAGTGTCAGGTATTGCTGCAACTGATCCTCTAATTCTGGCGTAAGGCCTTCAACATAATTGCTTCTGCATCCTCTAGGGATCGATTGCTTGGAAGACCACTGCACAGCCTTCACGAAATTGTCATAGAATCTTTTTATATTAAAAAAACTGTTAACGTCCCAATTTTGTACATGTTTCCCCTATGAAAATGTTATCGATATTATGAGCCACAGTGACTGCCAGTAGGATGCCTTGTCTAATTTGTAGGTCTCTCTTCATTAACTTGGTAACGATTTTCATATATTATGAACGTATCTGGGGCGCGGGTGAAGTGCAGAGCGTTGTACTTGTGACAGAGCAACGGGAAACATTTCGGCCAAGCAGGTCGGTGATCGATGGACGGAACCGCGGCCTAGGTGGCGTAAGATTCTTGGAAGTGAGGTCGGCCCGGAACTGACAGGGGCGAAGGAAATTGTCCTCCCACTCAACTGCTTCCAGTTAATGTCCAGCCGAAGGGCATTACGGCTCCACGTGCGGGGTTTGGGGGCGCCTTTCCATATTTTCTGACTTGTTTTGAAGATAAACATCTGCCGTTTGTATGAGGGGCATTCAAAAAGAAACGAGCCAGAGGCATAATTACAGAAACCAGTACCTGCATGTTAGAAGTATTGACCCTGGCTGTTCAGACACTTGTCCCACTGTGACTCAAGGTGGCGAACGGCTGTCTCACAAAATTTCTGGGGCAGCGATGTTAACCAGTTCTGCACGTACAGCTGGACGTCTTCGCCCGAGATAAATCGTTTGCGCCTCAGAGCCTTTTTAAGTGACCTAAAATGGCGTAATTCAGGGTCAACAGTGAATTCCCAGCGTTTCTCGCGAACCTTGACCACCCTTCGCCAAGCGATCAAATCAAAACGACCAGGCAGCCTCATCCGTGGGGTCATTCTGCTCCACGACAATGCAAAGCCTCATACGGCCGACACAGTTGCGGCACTCCTGCAGAAATTCAAATGGGAGGTTCTCGGCCACCCTCCATAGAGTACGGACCTCTCTCCCCGTCATTACACCATTTTTGGTCCCCTTAAATAGGCTCTAAAATCATTGGGGGAAGTGGCAACAAAACGACTATTCACGTTGGTGTGTCCCCTTAAATAGGCTCTAAAATCATTGGGGGAAGTGGCAACAAAACGACTATTCACGTTGGTGTGTAGAGTATATGAGTCTGGCGATATACCATCTGACTTTCGGAAAAGCATCATCCACACAATTCCGAAGACGGCAAGAGCTGGCAAGTGCGAGAATTATCGCACAATCAGCTTAACAGCTCATGCATCGAAGATGCTTACAAGAATAATATACAGAAGAATGGAAAAGAAAATTGAGAATGCGCTAGGTGGCGATCAGTTTGGCTTTAGAAAAAGTAAAGGGACGAGAGAGGCAATTCTGAAGTTACGGCTAGTAATGGAAGCAAGGCTAAAGAAAAATCAAGACACTTTCATAGGATTTGTCGACCTGGAAAAAGCGTTCGACAATATAAAATGGTGCAAGCTGTTCGAGATTCTGAAAAAAGTAGGGGTAAAGTATAGGGAGAGGCGGGTCATATACAATATGTACAACAACCAAGAGGGAATAATAAGAGTGGACGATCAAGAACGAAATGCTCGTATTATGAAGGGTGTAAGACAAGGCTGTAGCCTTTCGCCCCTACTCTTCAACCTGTACATCGAGGAAGCAATGATGGAAATAAAAGAAAGGTTCAGGAGTGGAATAAAACACAATGTGAAAGGATTTCAATGATACGATTCGCTGATGACATTGCTATCCTGAGTGAAAGTGAAGAAGAATTAAATGATCTGCTGAACGGAATGAGCAGTCTAATGAGACACAGTATGGTTTGAGAGTAAATCGGAGAAAGACGAAGGTAATGAGAAGTAGTGGAAATGAGAACAGCGAGAAACTTAACGTCAGGATTGATGGTCACGAAGTCAATGAAGTTAAGGAATTCTGCTACTTAGGCAGTAAAATAACCAATGAGGGACGGAGCAAGGAGGACATCAAAAGCAGACTCGCTATGACAAAAAAGGCATTTCTGGCCAAGAGAAGTCTACTAATATCAAAAACCGGCCTTAATTTGAGGAAGAAATTTCTGAGGATGTACGTCTGGAGTACAGCATTGAATGGTAGTGAAACATGGACTGTGGGAAAACCGGAACGGAAGAGAATCGAAGCATTTGAGATATGGTGCTATGGACGAACGTTGAAAATTAGGTGGACTGATAAGGTAAGGAATGAGGAGGTTCTACGCAGAATCGGAGTGGAAAGGAATATGTGGAAAACACTGATAAGGAGAAGGGACAGGATGATAGGACATCTGCTAAGACATGTGGGAATGACTTCCATGGTACTAGAGGGAGCTGTAGAGGGCAAAAACTGTAGAGGAAGACAGAGATTGGAATACGTCAAGCAAATAATTGAGGACGTAGGTTGCAAGTGCTACTCTGAGATGAAGAGGTTAGCACAGGAAAGGAATTCGTGGCGGGCCGCATCAAACCAGTCAGTAGACTGATGACCAAAAAAAAAAGGCTCTGAGGAGCAAACGATTCACCTCGGAAGACGACATCCAGCTGTACGTGCGGAACTGGTTAACATCGCAGCCCCGGGAATTTTATGAGACTGCCATTCCCGCCTTTTGTCACAGTGGGACGAGTGTCTCAACAGCCAGTATCAATACTTCTGAAATACAGGTACTAGTTTCTGTAATTACACTCCTGGAAATGGAAAAAAGAACACATTGACACCGGTGTGTCAGACCCACCATACTTGCTCCGGACACTGTGAGAGGGCTGTACAAGCAATGATCACACGCACGGCACAGCGGACACACCAGGAACCGCGGTGTTGGCCGTCGAATGGCGCTAGCTGCGCAGCATTTGTGCACCGCCGCCGTCAGTGTCAGCCAGTTTGCCGTGGCATACGGAGCTCCATCGCAGTCTTTAACACTGGTAGCATGCCGCGACAGCGTGGACGTGAACCGTATGTGCAGTTGACGGACTTTGAGCGAGGGCGTATAGTGGGCATGCGGGAGGCCGGGTGGACGTACCGCCGAATTGCTCAATACGTGGGGCGTGAGGTCTCCACAGTACATCGATGTTGTCGCCAGTGGTCGGCGGAAGGTGCACGTGCCCGTCGACCTGGGACCGGACCGCAGCGACGCACGGATGCATGCCAAGACCGTAGGATCCTACGCAGTGCCGTAGGGGACCGCACCGCCACTTCCCAGCAAATTAGGGACACTGTTGCTCCTGGGGTATCGGCGAGGACCATTCGCAACCGTCTCCATGAAGCTGGGCTACGGTCCCGCACACCGTTAGGCCGTCTTCCGCTCACGCCCCAACATCGTGCAACCCGCCTCCAGTGGTGTCGCGACAGGCGTGAATGGAGGGACGAATGGAGACGTGTCGTCTTCAGCGATGAGAGTCGCTTCTGCCTTGGTGCCAATGATGGTCGTATGCGTGTTTGGCGCCGTGCAGGTGAGCGCCACAATCAGGACTGCATACGACCGAGGCACACAGGGCCAACACCCGGCATCATGGTGTGGGGAGCGATCTCCTACACTGGCCGTACACCACTGGTGATCGTCGAGGGGACACTGAATAGTGCACGGTACATCCAAACCGTCATCGAACCCATCGTTCTACCATTCCTAGACTGGCAAGGGAACTTGCTGTTCCAACAGGACAATGCACGTCCGCATGTATCCCATGCCACCCAACGTGCTCTAGAAGGTGTAAGTCAACTACCCTGGCCAGCAAGATCTCCGGATCTGTCCCCCATTGAGCATGTTTGGGACTGGATGAAGCGTCGTCTCACGCGGTCTGCACGTCCAGTACGAACGCTGGTCCAACTGAGGCGCCAGGTGGAAATGGCATGGCAAGCCGTTCCACAGGACTACATCCAGCATCTCTACGATCGTCTCCATGGGAGAATAGCAGCCTGCATTGCTGCGAAAGGTGGATATACACTGTACTAGTGCCAACATTGTGCATGCTCAGTTGCCTGTGTCTATGTACCTGTGGTTCTGTCAGTGTGATCATGTGATGTATCTGACCCCAGGAGTGTGTCAATAAAGTTTCCCCTTCCTGGGACAATGAATTCACGGTGTTCTTATTTCAATTTCCAGGAGTGTATGTCTCCGGCTCGTTTCTCTTTGAACATCCCTCATAGAAAGCGAGGACCACAGGGAACAAACTGCAGTCTCGTAGCGGTTCCCTTGATAGTTGATTGGTTGATTTGGGGAAAGGACCAAACAACGAGGTCATCAGTCCCATCGGATTACGGAGGGATGGTAAAGGAAGTCGGCCGAACACTTTCAGATTGGTTCAAATGGCTCTGAGCACTATGGGGCTTAACTTTTGAGGTCATCAGTCCCCTAGAACTTAGAACTACTTAAACCTAACGAACCTAAGGATATCACACACAGCCATGCCCGACGCAGGATTCGAACCTGCGACCGTAGCGGTCGCGCGGTTCCATACTGTAGCGCCTAGAGCCGCTCTGCCACCTCGGCCGGCCGTGCCCTTTCAAAGAAACCATGTCGGCATTTGTCTGAAGCGATTTAGGGAAATCACGCAAAACCTAAATCAGGATGGCCGGACGCAGATTTGAAACGTCGTCTTCCTGAATGCGAGTCCTCGCTCGGAAGCGGTTCTCTCTGAATTTCTTGAACGCAACTGCAAGGCTGTGAATATTGGTGGAAGAACATGCAGTTGGCGTTAAGATATGTGACGTAAGACCACAGCACGAAATAAATGATTTTTGGTAGCTCTTTTTGGTAGTAGATTTCATGTTGTCATTGAAGGTTGAAAAAGATGCGCTATTTTTGACGGGATTCTCTGTTAGAGGGAATCCTCATCACTGGGCCACAGTGGTTCGTAATTCCTCAACTGGCGACTGGCACCTTTTTGCGGCAATGAATACGCTGGGCGTAAGTTAGTATCGTGAGGAAAGCAGATCGGGTTAGGACGCGAGGATGTCGACATCCAATTTGGCTCAGGACGCTGTGGTGTACTAATCGACTTGCCGCAGCAGTGCGGTAGAGGCTGCCACATCTTGAAGCCTCGCAAAGGTGCTGAAGACACCATCTTCACGAAGGGGCCATCACATCTGCAACGCACAGCTCGCCACCATACACATACATTCGGGGAGCGTAACTCGCAGCACCGGCCGAGAAATTCAATTTGATTTCACACTTGTGAAATCCAGGACGATCACTCGTCTCGCCTCCTTTTGCACTGGTAATGAAAGATCTCTAGGTTTTAGCCGTCAACTTCCGCTGTTCTGATTGCATGATTATATGATTGAATAGTTGTTAGTTATCGTTGATCTTCAGTAGAGAACAAATTCTTAAGAGGGCAAGCAGTAATTGAACTAATATGGCTGTGACACTGCTTTCCATTTAATATTCATCTAGATCTTGGAAGATATAATTGTCACAGGTTTTTGATTAGTCATTTCATTTGTTTATTCCATAAATATGTTTATTGATAAATGTGAGCATTCTTCTTCCCCTTCACTTACTTTAAATTGTAAGCTTTTAATCTGCGTCCAGTAAGATATTAGCAGTCAGGTCACAATGATAACCAACATACTACCCCAATCACCGTTTGCCAGAGTGAAATTTTGTGAAAATTCCCCACTTTAAGAGCTATACGTAGGACTGTAATTTTCGGGTTATCCATTTAACTTTGAGCACAAAGATTTAGAAGTTAGTTCTTAAAGAGATGGCCTGCCCACAACTAGTATTCGGGGATTAAGGAAAACTCTACACCACAGTGTTTTGAATTTTATCGTTTTCAAATTCCATATATTGACATTACGATGAGGACCTCGCGTGCATAGACGTTTGTAAATTTATTCCGTACAGTTAACGTTCTTATTAGAAAGAACGAGAATGTCGACGGTCCCAGAGACCACCTGTCTTGCTAAATTACGGTTACGTATCCTGAAACATACCATGAATGAATGTTCTTGTTTGTATAGACCCAAGAAATTACACACATCAAAAAAGTTTTGCAACACCTCGGTTCCGAGAGTTTCGGAACCTGTACAGAAAATTGGAATAGAGATCAACATAAACATCATTTCTACCCATTTTATTACTCATGAAACCCACGCATTGCGTATTGTACCGCCATACAGCGACACCTTCAGAGGTGCTGGTCCAGATTGCTGTATACACCGGTATCTCTAATACCCAGTAGCACGTTCTCCTGCATTGATGCATGCCTGTACTCGTCGTGGCATACTATCCACAAGTTCATCAAGGCACTGTTGATCCACATTGTCCCACACTTCAATGGCGATTCGGCGTAGATCCCTCAGAGTGGTTGGCAGATAACGCCGTCCATAAACATCCCTTTTCAATCCATCTCAGGCATGTTCGATGGGTTTCATGTCTGGAGAACGTGCTGGCCACTCTAGTCAAAAAAATGGTTCAAATGGCTCTGAGCACTATGGGACTTAACTTCTGAGGTCATCAGTCTCCTAGAACTTAGAACTACTTAAACCTAAATAAGCTAAGGACATCACACACATCCATGCCCGAGGCAGGATTCGAGCCTGCGACCGTAGCGGTCGCGCGGTTCCAGACTGAAGCGCCTAGAACCGCTCGGCCACTTCTGCCGGCCCCCTCTAGTCGAGCGATGTCGTTATCCTGAAGGAAGTAATTCAAAAGATGTGCACAATGGGGCGCGAATTGTCGTCTATTAAGAAGAATGCCTCCCCAGTATGCTGCCGATATGGTTGCACTATCGGTCGGGAGGATGGCATTCACGTATAGCACAGCGGTAATGGCGGCCTTACATAATGCCACCCCAAAACAGCAGGAAACTTCCACCTTGCTGCACTTGGTGGCCAGTGTGTCTAAGGCGTTCAGCCTGACCGGGTTGCATCCAAACACGTCTCCAACGATTGTCTGGTTGAATGCATATGCAACACTCATCGGTGAAGAGAACGTGATGGCAATCCTGAGTGGTCCATTTGGCATATTTTTGGGCCCATCTGCACCCACTGCATGGTGTCGTGGTTGCAAAGATGGACCTCGCTATGGACGTTGGGAGTGAAACTGCGCATCATGCAGCCTACTGTTCACAGTTTGAGTCGTAACACGACGTCCTGTGCCTGCACGAAAAAAAAATTCAACATGGTGGCTTTACTGTCAGGGTTCCTCCGAGCCATAATCCGTAGGTAGTTGTCATCCACTGCAGTAGTATCCCTTGGGCGGCCTGAGCGAGACATGTCATCCGAAGTTCCTGTCTCTCGGTATCTCCTCCATCTCCTCCATGTCCGAACAACATCGATTTGGTTCACTCCGAAACGCCTGGACACTTCCCTTGTTGAGAGCCCCTCCTGGCACAAAGTAACAATGCGGACGCGATAGAACCGCGGTATTGACCGTCTAGGCATGGTTGAACTACAGACAACACGAGCCGTGTACCTCCTTCCTGGCGGAATGACTGGAACTGATCGGCTGTCGGACCCCCTCCGTCTAATAGGCGCTGCTCATGCATGGTTGTTTACATCTTTGGGTAGGTTTCGTGACATCTCTGAACAATCAAAGAAACTGTGTCTGCGATACAACATCCACAGTCAACTTCTATCTTCAGGAGTTCTGGGAAGTGGGGTGACGCAAAACTTTTTTGGTTTGTGTGTATTTTAAGGCTATCTGGCTGTGATTTTTAAATGAATTAAACAAGAATAGGTTAAGTATATAATTAAAGCTTATGTTGCGCAATAAAACGATAGTGGGCATGATTGAGGATCTAACTGAATTCTAGGATCGTACTAACTTCTGATAACCTCTTAGCCTGTTTACAAGAATGTGTAAGTAAACCACCTTGTAGGCAAGTTATTTGCATTGCTATGTCAGTTCGTCTATCCTTTTGTAATCATAAAACTGAAATTGAAACACACAGACGTAGCCATGTCGCACATAAAGTGCTATACCGTCTGTTATCGTTGCGTTTCCAGCTGACGACTTACTTTCTGGTCTAAAACATGTGAAGAAATAGTCCAAACGTACTGATAACTGCAGTTTCTTTTTAAACGTATATACTGATGGCAGTAATGGTTCAGTAAGACTGGAATTTTAAAGCTTTACATGTTACAGTTCGATGCAGATCGCAAAACGCACATACGGACATGAAAATAATAGAACTTTTCAAACAGTGGCGCCGGATTACGAATGAACTTCGTAGAATTTGATTCGAATGATTATTATTATTATTTCCCCCACAGCATTATCACGCTCACAATAGAGCATACAAAATTGTGCGCATGAATCACGTGTTACAAGAGACCACGACAAGTGGAAAATTTAAACATCAAGAATTTCATACAAGATGATTTAACTCCCCCTACCGATTCATTTTATGCAATAGGCACTAGGTCCGTATCAGGAACGGTATCCAGACAGGTTACAGTCACGAAATCGATATAAGTTCCCTCTTCAGAGCTTTGGGCGACTGTTATCAAACGGAATCATACTGCAAAGGATACAGGTGAGGATTGGCCATGACTTACATGGTTTTCTTGGACCAAGATGTACGTTACTTCTGCTATACTTATCCAATTGTCTCCAATCCTTCTTTATGTAATTAGCAGTGTACTCATACAGGTTTTGGATACCTCAGTAAGTTTATTCCGTTAATGGTACTTAGTCTGTAGTAAATGGTTCAGAAGTTATTTATTGGAAAGTTATTACGAGACATTTGGATAAGTACGGTAAAAGTAAGGTATATCTTAACCCGTGTGCATACTCTTTCCAAATATCTTCAGTGTGTTAAATTACTGCTAAATCTGATACTACCCTCCTCTATTACAGTATATTTTATAGCTGGTACTTCACGAAAGTGATAAAATTCTAACACCAAAGAATTATAATGAAGTAGTTCAAGTTTGTCACTAACTAATGACACAATACACTGGAGGAGTTTTATTAGCTCCTTGAAGCTGCAAATTGACATAATTAAATCTCTTAAAAATATATACCATATAAAAGACATTATTTTAACCTGTTTTTAACAGCTGACACAGATTGGTCTCACATTTATTTTAACAAATATTGTCATTTAATGCTATAAAATGAGGCATAACTGCACTCTTCGACAGCCACAGAACTTCTGTGTACAAAAGTAACCAAATAAAATCTTTATTATTGTCTTGTCAAAACATTCTGTAGTTTTCTTATTTGTATTTGAGTTTCTTTAGAGCTCAATAATTATAGTTACTAATGGATGGAAAGTACTTGTACTTAAAATTTTCGGTCGCAGGTTCGAATTTTGCCTCGAGCATGGATGTGTGTGATGTCCTTAGGTTAGTTAGGTTTAAGTAGTTCTAAGTTCTAGGGGACTTATGACCACAGCAGTTGAGTCCCATAGTGGTCAGAGCCATTTGAACCATTTGAACTTAAAATTTTCCTACAAGATATTTTCTATGCAACACACAATGAATACATAAAAATTAGGCATTTCTCCCTTCAAAGAAGCAACAAATCTACGACAGCAACCTACTGTTGATGGCACTTCATCAATAGTACATGCAACAATATTATTCAGCCGAGTATTATTTGTTGTGAAGTATGATTTTACAGTATTAAATATAGTGTACTCGCAATGACGCGACAAAGCCCGTGTGAACCGTTGGGGAGTGAAGAGACTTCCGCATGCCCGCTTCTCGTGGTCGTGCGGTAGCGTTCTCGCTTCCCATGCCCGGGTTCCCGGGTTCGATTCCCGGCGGGGTCAGGGATTTTCTCTGCCTCGTGATGGCTGGGTGTTGTGTGATGTCCTTAGGTTAGTTAGGTTTAAGTAGTTCTAAGTTCTAGGGGGACTGATGAGCATTGATGTTAAGTCCCATAGTGTTCAGAGCCATTTGAACCATTTGAACTTCCGCATCCTGTGAACTGTGCCTACGCGCCAACCGCGCGGAGTGGCCGCGCGGTTAAAGGCGCCATATCATGGATTGGGCGGGCCGTTCCGAAGGAGATTCGAGTTCTCCCTCGGGCATGGCTGTGTGTGCTGTTCTTAGCGTACGTTAATTTAAGTAGTGTGCAAGTCTAGGAACCGATGACCTCAGGAGTTTGGTCCTTTAGGAATTCACACACACACAACAATACGCGCCAACGCTATCAGAACTGTGCCAACAAGTGTCTACGAACTTGTGTCTTCTATTGACTGTAGTGAGGCCAAAGTAAGGCCATTCTGAACTTGCGTAATTTTCCACTCAGTAATCGTGGCTCTTTTAGTGTGTTCTGAACCGTAAGTCCACGTATGCAATTTCGTAGCTACAGCCGAGCCTGGCGAGCAAAGATAAGTTTCTTTACAATTAATACAGAATTACTTATTCAGAGTGTTCTAATTAACTGTTTTATTACTAGGCACCTCAGTGTCCAAGAGGTCGGACGCAACAACAACAACAACAACTGTTAATACTACTACAGATAGTTGGGAACATTTTTGAATCTCTAGCATGAATCTACTGCTGCTACCTTATTGAATTCGCCGTGGGATGTAGTGTTTGAATGGATGGAATGAATGTACTACTACAACAACTACTAGTCTTTTACCAGCTGCTCTACATTGACCATATTGCTATACGAACTATTATAGCGCTTTCTGCTGCAGAAACACCGTTATAATTGACTGAAGTATAGCGTCCAGATAGTGCTACTGCGGCTTAAGGAGAACTCACGCTGATGTCTTAGCGATCAAATTCTACTGATCTGAACGCATCCTGGGCATTATTGGCCTTCAGCTTACATCCATAATTTACAAGACTTGTGTGTAAAAATGCGAGATCAGATTCCTCTGCAAGACATCGCTGTAGGATTGTTTCAGAGCGATTATAGATGTCCATTCAGCAGAACAATGCAACTAACACAAGTTTTAGTCTGAAATTATTTAGAAAACCCATGGAAACGTTCGATGTCTCAGTGTTAACTCATTGCATGCCTTCTGCAATGTTTCTGAATGGATGTACTGTCACAAACCAGTGACATTCATCTAGTATGTAGCAAGGCAAGACTATCAACAATCAAAAGAGCTACTATGCTACATCTAGAATTATTTGCAGCACTTGTGTATAACACTTTCACATTACTTCAGCCAAACTACAAACAGTGATCTTAGCAATACGGCTATACGGAGCGATTCAGTGACTGCTTTAGGTTGGAAACAAAATCAACCAGACCTCTGCGAAACCCTTACCCGCAGTCTAATGAATGAAATCACAAACAGGATATCTTCATATAAATCCTTCCATTGTCCTAAGCAGTACAATCTCACAGATCTGCTCTCTAAGACTATCCATAAAGTATCTATGTCTGAATAGAGATGTGAAATTTGGACCTTGTGTGCTCCTCATACACTCCTTAAAATTTTACGTATATATCTGCCATGTAAGCTCCTCCAACACACATCTTGCTATAGAACACAAGTTCCATAGCCTGTCATATGATTACGATCACAAAAATCTTTTACAGTTACAGGAACAGACATTGCATGCTCGTTATTTACCATGAATATGCGCACTTTCAAAACAATGGCTCTGAGCACTATGGGACTTTACTGCCGTGGTCATCAGTCCCTTAGAACTTAGAACTACTTAAACCTACCTAATCTAAGGACATCACACACATCCATGTCCGAGGCAGGATTCGAACCTGCGACCGTAGCGGTCGCTCGGTTCCAGACTGTAGCGCCTAGAATCGCTCGGCCACTCCGGCCGGCAAAATGCGCACTCTTAACAAATGCTACATTGCCCTCTATGACTATTGGCATATTTCTATCACAGGAAAAACCTGCGTAGAACGACAACGAAAATCAGTATTAGTAGAAGTAGAATACTAACATGTATCACTAGTTATGTATATTTTCAACGAACTTAAATCTGACTGTGGCGTTACTTCTAAACATTAACCGCGCTCCAGCAAACGTTGCGAATTCCGCTAGAATATTGGGGTGCAGTTGTTACACCATATTCCTTCGTCTGGAAAGGTAGGTGGATATTCTTCGGCTGTTTGTGCGTTCTGATGACGAACTGGTGACGTCTATCAAAAAATGGCTCTGAGCACTATGGGGCTTAACATCTGTGGTCATCAGTCCCCTAGAACTGAGAACTATTTAAACCTAACTAATCTAAGGACATCACACACATCCATGCCCGAGGCAGGATTCGAAGCTGCGATCGTAGCAGTCGCGCGGTTCCGGATTGAGCGCCTAGAACCACGAGACCACCGCGGCCGGCTGACGTCTATCACCTGGCGGTTCTAGAAATAGTCTATTTCTCATGTTAATGTCTCCTTAAAAAGCGGAATGTTTATGTTCCCAAAGGCGAGAAGGTAGGTCAGAATTACCGTTACTTAGAAATATCGTAAGTGCTTGCTCAAGTTTTATTTGCAGGTAGCACCTAAGAAACAGACTGTATTTTTCGTGTTCAGAAGTGCGGACTCTTTCCAGACACTAACAGGCATGAAACAGCTCCCAAAAACGTTACAGAGACTTCACTGGGACATCACATAACTCCAGCACAACAGGCACAGTCCTGTTCTAAATTTAGAGCAGGGCTGAGGGTAAAATCATATAGCTGACTACGATGGGCGCACTCAGATATCGAATAACAGGCACCTACTGCACCTGCATTCCAAAATGCAGGTATACACACGTCAGCACAGACAGGCTCCTCCCTGTCGGCTAGGTAAACTGCCTGTGTGACTCCAGCCAGTGAATCAACAGCTGTCAGCCTTTGCAGTTATTCCACACTATGCTCCTGAGCGTGCAGCTTGCCACAGGCCTGCTTCCAGTCGCCAGTGCGGTGTGCTCTCCTTGGCGTGAGCTGCAATGGGTCTGTATGGACAATTGACAGACATAGCGTGATGAGTTGCGAATTCTGCTAGAAAACTGGTGAAAGTGGCAAATATTTGAAAAAACTAAATGCAAATGCAAACATCTCCCATTTCTGACTTACTACACATGGTGGTGACAATTGTTTGACAAGTTGCGGGTTGTACCAATGGGCTTCAGATCATTTTAAACTTAGGATGAGTGGATTTTTAGTTTCTCATCTTTTTGAGACTTTGGGAAAGTGATTTTTTTTAATACCCCACAATTTTAAACGTAGGATGTATGGATTTTTTTTTTGTGTCCCACCTTTTTAAACTTAGGACAATTGGACTGTCGGGCTCTAAACTTATGGTTTCAGCTATTTAAACAGTATCAATGAGGTGGCGAAAATTGTTTAAAAAATGATATGAGAGAGATAGGTCGAAGTTGCTTAAACTTCGACATCTAAGTTTGCAACAATTTATACCTATACCAAGTGAACTGTACCATCATAGGAGTGGGGAAACCATGATTATTTAATTTTGCATCATTCCAAACTTAACAACGCATTCTATTCTTAGAACAAGTGATCTGGCAACAATTCAGCCTATCCCAATACCCACGAGTCTGTCATTCTATGATTCTGGGGCAATCTGACAACCAATTAGGCTGTCCTGGTATGCTAATGGCAGCCACATTGGATCAACATCTTCCATTATGGCGTCGGATAGGCTATTCTATTTAGTATGCCCAGATTGCCATCTTGGATCTCCATTTGGGATTTTGAAGTGATAGAGACTGTCCTAGTATGCCCATGTGGCCATTTTGGATCCTGGTGTCACAGAGGCTGTATGCCCAGATCACTATCTTGGATCTCGAGCCTGGATTTTTAATTTAACACCAACATGACAACTGACCATCTTCCACTTTTGAATTTCTCGACATTTTACACTTACGGCAACCACCCTACTTCAACAATGACATCAGAGAGTTTGGGGAAAACCTGTAACAGAACTGGGATATTTTGAATTTCCTTAAAGTTTTGAATTTCTCACCATTTTTTACACAGGAAAATTGAGCTATCTCGGAGGGGATTTGGGTAATTCTGCCAACATTGCACGATAGCATCGATGATGTCATAGAGAGGAAACCTGCCAACAATGCAGACTGTCACAGAACTGGAACAGAACACAACTTAAAATCTTTTTCTAATGAAATCACTATTGCTATTTGATGTGTTGTCGTTGTTGCTGTTGTGGGATTCAGTCCGAAGGCTGGTTTGAAGAAGCTCTCCATGCTATTCTATCCTGTGCAAGCCTCTTCATCTCTGAATAGGGACTGTAATCTAAATTTTTCTGGATCTGCTCACTGTATTCATCTCTTGGCCTCCCTCTACGATTTTTATCCCCCCCCCCCCCCCCCGCCCACACTTCTCGCCAGTACTAAATTGGTGATCCCTTGATGTCTCAGAGTGTGCCCTGTCCTACCGATCTTTCCTTTGGTCCAGTTGTGCCACAAATTTCTTGTCTCCCCAATTGTGTTCATTGCCTCCCTGTTAGTTACGTGATCGATCCATCTAATCTTCAGCATTCGTCTGTACCACCACATTTAGAAAGTTTCTATTCTCCTTTTATCAAAACAGTTTATCGACCATATTTCACTTCCATGCATGGTCACACTCCAGACAGATACCTTCAGAAACGTCCTTTGATGTCTCTGACAAAATTACAATGTCATCGGCAAGCATCAACGTTTTTATATATTCTCCTTGAACTTTAATTCTTATTCCGTATTTTTCTTTGGTTTCCTTTACTGCTTGTTCACTGTAAATATTGAATAACATCGGGGATAGGCTACAACCTTGCCTCATTGCCTTTTCAACCACTGCCTGCCTTTCATACCCCTCGACTCTTATAACTGCCGTCTGTTTTCTGAACAAGTTGTAAATAGGCCTTTGCTCCCTGTATTTGACCCCTGCTACCTTCAGAATTTGAAAGAGAGTATTCCAGTCAACATTGCCGAAAGCTTTCTCTAAGCCTACAAACGCTATAAATGGAGGTTGGCCTTTCCTTTACCAAGTTTCTAAAATCAGTTGTAGGATAATCATTGCCTCGCGTATTGCTACATTTCTCCTATTTGATATAAATTTTATTATTTGTTTATTTCAGTATTGCGAATTTGGCTGAAGAGGCATTTTGAAGTACAATGTGAAAACTGAAACCAATAAAACTTATGAATAACAAAATGTAAAGCTTACTGTGGTAGCATTTGATAAACACAATTTAAGGACCATTAGTTACAAAGTTAATAGTATCGTACATATCTGAATGACATTTCTTCGTCGAAATATTACAAAATGTTACTAAACATATGTGGTCATACAATGATCAGCAGAGCATTATGACCTCCGACCTACTGCCGATATAAACCCATCCACGCGAGAGCTGCGTAACCCGGCGCGGATGACTGATAGTCAGACATACGCATGGTGGATGTAGCATCACATCAGTCTGTGTGTAGAATGGGGAAGGCGCGAGATCTAGCTGAGTTTGACCGAGAGGATAGATTGTGATGGCCTAGAGGCTCGGCACGAGCATTTCGGAATCTTCACGATTTGTTGGGTGTTCGAGGAGTGCTGTCGTGAGTGTCTTCAACACTTGGCGAAAGCAAGGTGAAACCACGCGCAGACGTTGGGCGGCCACCTCTCATTACCGATGGCAGACGTCGTAAGCTTGGTAGACTGGTAAAACAGGACAGGCGGCGAAATGTGTTGGAACTAACATCAGACTTTAATGCTGGGCAGAGTAGAAGTGTGTCTGAACACACAGTGCACCGGACACTCCTAGCGACGAAACCTCTGCAGCCGACGACCCATATTTGTGTCAATGTTAACACCACGACATCGGCTACAATGACTGAAATGGGCACGTGACCATCGGCAATGGACATCAACGCAGTGGCAGAGCTTTGCATAGTCTGACTGAAACTAAACTCCTTCCGAACAGGCCATGGACGCCCAACGGTACAGACCGGCCGCCGTGTCGTCCTCAGCCCACAGGCATCACTGGATGCGGATATGGAGGGGCATGTGGTCAGCACACCACTCTCCCGGCCGTATGTCAGTTTACGAGACCGGAGCCGCTACTTCTCAATTAAGTAGCTCCTTTCTTTGCTTCACAAGGGCTGAGTTCACCACGCTTTCGGAGAACGCTCGGCAGACCGGATGGTCACCCATCCAAGTGCTAGCCCAGCCCGACAGAGCTTAACTTCGGTGATCTGACGGGAACCGGTGTTATCATTGCGGCAAGGCCGTTGGCAACGCCCCGTGAACTGCGTTCATCAAATATTATCACGTTGTGCTTTGCACTTTGTTATCCAAATGTATCATTGCTTTCAGGGTCCACCCACGGTAGCTGAGTGGTCGGCGCGACAGAATGTCAATCCAAAGGTCAGAAATTTTATCTACTCAGGAACTGGATGTTGTGTTGTCCTAATAATCATCATTTAATCCCCATCGAAGCGCAAGTGGCCGAAGTGGCGTCAATTCGAAAGACTTGCACCCCGTGATCGGTCTACCCGACGGGAGGCCCTAGTCACGCGACATTTATATTTTTATTGCTTTCAAGTTTGACCTTGCACTTGAACTTGGCTCTACAGCGGAAATGGCGATACTGAAATAAGCAGATGATAAAAACTTACAATCTAACGGCGAAATGATTTCATTCAAAATAACTGTGATCCCGAATCAAAGAAAAGTCAAAATCGATGGCGTCTAATCAGCTAAGTCCGCTTGCAAGCCAGCTGCAAGTCGCCGGGAGCGCAGGCGCGAAGTGGCGCCGCGACGACTTGCGCAGTGGCTCAGAGGGCCGCTCAGGGTTGCTTAATGGCGACGTTCAATGGGCGCGGGGAGCGCAGTGGAAATCCGGTTAGCGCTTGGCTGGCTGGCAGGCGGCAACCCGCTTCGCCGGCGCGCCACCCAGAGCGGGCGAACGGGCCAATCCCGCCCCTCAACTTGTGCCGCCATCGCCAGCTAACGAGGCGCCCCTCTAAGAGAAATTATCCCTAATCTCGTACATAATGCGGCGCATATAAATATTGAACTTGGCCAAACAAAATCTAATTAGGAGCAGCCGTGAGCGGCTGCGCTGCTCGGGGCACCTCTCAGCCCGCCGTAGCGCCGGCGCGGGCCTGCTTTATTAAACCTCGCAGCATCTGCCGTCGCCCCCGCGTCTGGGGTACGGTTCCTATACGCTCCCCCGAACACATTTCTGCATCGGCGTCTTTATCCCTCATCTGGTTAGAATCGCTAAATTACTAGTTCTCTCATCTCTTACAAGCTCTTATTAAGAATATCTTTTCGCTAGAGTATATTACAACTCAAGGTTCCGCACACTGAAATCTACAGACGGAGAAAAATTATAAAAATATTTCGTCATAGTACAGAACGAGGCAGAAAGACGTAATTATTAAATGGGTGTTTAATAACGTGAAATTACAAGGCTAGGATTTACACAACTGGCCATTAAAATTGCTACACCAAGAAGAAATACAGATGATAAACGGATATTCATTGGACAAATATATTATACTAGAACTGAAATGTGATTACATCTTCACGCAATTTGGGTGCATAGATCCTGAGAAATCAGTACCAAAAACGGTTCAAATGGCTCTGAGCACTATGGGACTTAACATCTCAGGTCATCAGTCCCCTAGAACTTAGAACTACTTAAACCTAACTAACCTAAGGACATCACACACATCCATGCCCGAGGTAGGATTCGAACCTGCGACCGTAGCAGTCGCGCGGTTCCGGGCAGAACGCCTAGAACCGCTCGGCCACCGCGGCCGGCGAAATCAGTACCCACAGCAACTACCTCTGGCCGTAATAACGGCCTTGATACGCATGGGCATTGAGTCAAACAGAGCTTGGATGGCGTGTACAGGTACAGCTGCCCGTGCAGCTTCAACACGATACCACAGTTCATCAAGAGTAGTCACTGGCGTATTGTGACGAGCCAGTTGCTCGGCCATCATTCACCAGACATTTTCAATTGATGAGACATCTGGAGAATGTGCTGGCCAGGGCAGCAGTCGAACATTTTCTGTATCCAGAAAGGCCCGTATAGGACCTGCAACATGCGGTCGTGCATTATCCCTGCTGAAATGTAGGATTTCGCAGGGATCGAATGAAAGGTAGAGCCACGGGTCGTAACACATCTGAAATGTAACGTCCGCTGTTCAGTGCGCCGTCAATGCGAACAACAGGTGACCGAGACGTGTAACCATCACGCCGCGTGATACGCCAGTATGGCGATGACGAATACACGCTGCCAATGTGCGTTCACCGCGATGTTGCCAAACACGGATGCGACCATCGTGATGCTGTAAACACAACCTGGATTCTACCGAAAAAATGACGTTTTGCCATTCGTGCACCCAGCTTCGTCGTTGACTACACCACTGCAGGCGCTCCTGTCTCTGATGCAACATCAAGGGTAACCGCAGCCATGGTCTCCGAGCTGATAGTCCATGCTGCTGCAAACGTCGTCGAACTGTTCGTGCAGATGGTTGTTGTCTTGCAAACGTCCCCATCTGTTGACTCAAGGATCCAGTCGTGGCTGCACGATGCCGATAAGATGCCTGTCATCTCGACTGCTACTGATACGAGGTCGTTGGTATCCAGCACGGCGTTCCGTATTACCCTCCTGAACCCACTGATTCCATATTCTGCTAACAGTCATTGGATCTCGACCAACGCGAGCAGCAATGTAGCGATACGATGAACCGCAATCGCCATAGGCTACAATCCGACCTTAGTCAAAGTCGGAAATGTGATGGTACTCACTTCTCCTCCTTACACGAGGCATCACAACAACGTTTCACCAGGCAACGCCGGTCAACTGCTGTTTGTGTATGAGAAATCGGTTGAAAACTTTCCTCATGCCAGTACGTTGTAGGTGTCGCTACCGGCGCCAACCTTGTGTGAATGCTATGAAAAGCTAATCATTTGCATATCGCAGCTTCTTCTTCCTGTCGGTTAAATTTCGCTTCTGTAGCACGTCATCTTCGTGGTGTAGCAATATTAATGGCCAGTAGTGTAGTTACACAGTCTGGCAACTATCCCGCTCAGTGTACTTATAGAGTCTGTCCATTATTGACTGTAAGGCCCTCTGGACCATTCGTGCTGGGATATAACTGATGGCGTCAGTGATAAGGTGTTTCAAGTAATCACGTTGCTAGGTTTACTGGCATAGACACGATCCTTGACGATACCCCACAGCCAAAAATTGCATCGTGGCCACTTGAGAGGACCACCTTTTCCAATTCAACGTTTACTGAACATGTTGTTCACGTAATCACAAAGCATTTGACTGCAATGGGTGGGGCACCGTCTAGCTGAAGGTACCTTCGCTGGAGAACGGCAAGTGGCGCGTCCTCCTTCACGAACGTGCTGAGCATGTCAAAGTAATTCTCTGCCCTGACGGTCTGTTCTTCAAAGAAGAAGGGTCCGATCCCTCCAAATTTGCTCACCGCACACCAAACGCTCACTCTGGGGGAACCCCGCAACCACTCTAAAAACTCCCAGGGGATGCTTGGTCGCCCGGATGATGCAGTTGTGCTTGTTCACATGACCTATGATGTAGAAAATGGAAATAATCCTATGGCGTCAGTGGCCGGGACTTCCCAGGTGGGAAGTTCCTCCACCAAGTGCAAGTCTTATTGAGTGAGACGCCACATTGGGCAACTTGCGCGTCCACAATGGGGATGTAATGATGATGAGGACAACACAACACCCAGTCTCTGAGGGGAGAAAATCCCCCACACCAGCCGCGAATCGAACCTGGCCCCCTGTGCACGGCATTCCAACGCGCTGACCGTTCAGCAAATGGGGCGGACTATGATGTGGAATGTAGCTTCGTCAGAAAAAGTGAACAGAATGTCAGGCTCCATGTGAACGATATCCAAGATTTTTGTGCAGCACTAGCACGTGCTTGCTTGTCCGCATTTGTGAGCTGCTACACAATCTGCGACTAGTATCGGTTCATTGCTAAATCATGATGCAAAATTCTATCCACTGACCTTTGAGAAACGTTAGTCTCTAGAGAAGAAAAGGACTTGGTTGGGCTGGCTACCGTCGCTGCCTGGACGAGCATGATATTCTCTTCAGTTCGTAAAGATCTTTTTCTACCCATGCGTCCCTTGCAATCATCTTGAAAGGACCCTGTCCTTACACACTTATCGCAGATCCTCTCAACTGCCAGGCGATATGGTCCATTCCGTCAGATCCAGGCCTTGAATTTTTCTTGTACGCTGCTTCAAGACTGAAAAATTTCCATCCAGGCAGCTATCTCCTCAACGGAATATCGGGACGCCATCTGCGAAAAAACGAGAAAGAGAGCACCTATTTAATGTTAACAATTCTTTGTCTCACCCTGTACAGGGAGTTCTGGCCTGCATAGTCGAGGCTGCTAAAGCAGTCCTCACATGGGACGTGTTTCTCATTGCGAACAACGCCAGACGTGCTATCCATCGTGGTTGTTACACGCTCTAAAACGACCTGCTGAATCCCACGCAACGCAACCTTGTAGTGATTTGCGACCTTAGCGCTCTCCAGCGGTACTTCCCAGTTGCATCTGGCCCGCCAACCACGCAGTTTCTTTACGAAAATGGACGTGCTTGCAATAGCCGCATTAACTCTGTTAGCGACTGTCGAAGAAAATTCTGGACTCATCGATGTCTTGAAAAGGGAATTGTCGATAGAGGAACACTCTATAATGCTGTACAACTATGTGAGATACATACTACAGGGTGTCCCACATAAAAACAGTACGCCTCATGTACCGGTGAATCATTTCTAGTCGACTTGTTTGTAAAGTGAAATAACACTGTCTTGAAAGTTGGCTACACTGCATTTCATCGGAAAGTTGAGTGCAGCTGTGTGTACGTGCGTCACTTGTTGTGGGAAGCTCGTATTGTGGAGCTGTTACAGAAATGGAGCAGTTTGCATAAGAACAGCGAATTGATATTGTGGAGTCTTATGTAAGACAGGTTCCATCAAGAAATGTAAAGAAATATTTCAAGCGAAGTATAGTGGTAGAAAACTCCGCACGACGAGCACTACTCAAGAACGGCACAAGAAACGGTGGGCTGTAGGAACCGTTCAGAAAGTGCGGAGGAATAGGCGACCAGCAGTGAAGACCCCTGAAACTATCGGCAAAATTCGCATGGACATTACGAGAAGTCCCGAAAGCCAGTAAGGAGGTTATCACAGCCGGCCGCTGTGGTCGAGCGATTCTAGGCGCTTCAGTCCGGAACGACGCGGCTGCTACGGTCGCAGATTCGAATTCTACCTCGGCCAAGGATGTGTGTGACGTCGTTAGGTTAGTTAGGTTTAACTAGTTCTAAGTCTAGGGGACTGATGACCTCAGATGTTAAGTCCCATAGTGCTTAGAGCTATTTGAACCATTTTAGGCTATCACAAAAAATGGTTCAAATGGCTCTGAGCACTATGGGACTTAACTTCTGAGGTCATCAGTCCCCTAGAACTTAGAACTACTTAAACCTAACTAACCTAAGGACATCACATACATCCATGCCCGCGGCAGGATTCGAACCTGCGACCGCAGCGGTCGCGCGGTTCCAGATTATAGCGCCTAGAACCGCTCGGCCACCCCGGCCGGCCAGGCTATCACAGCAGGTTCGTGTATCTCGTATATTGTGCCACCGTACACTAAAAGAGATCTGAGGATCAGAAAAAAAGAGTTCATTATTATAACATCAATTGCTGACTGTTACTTGGATTCCCTGGACCCCTTGCTTTACTTCATTTTCTTTGTCAGATTATGTAAACGCCCATAATTGCAGATACTAGTCGTAGGACAACCCACATATTCTTCATGAAGAACCTCTCCACTCAGAGAAGATAGTTGTTTGGTGTACATTGTCGGGCGTGCGCATTATTGGCCCCATATTTTTCAGTTACACCTTAAACAGTGACAGATACTTAGAGGTTTTTGACTCTTTCTATGCATAGTTAACAGATGCAGTCAAGCTGTATGCAGCATTCCAGCAAGATGGAGCTCCCGCTCACACATCCAGTCAAAGTACAGACCATAACGCCAAAGTGCTCCCAGTTGCGGCCTCTGGCCCCCAAGATCCACCCAGTTAACATCGTGTGATTTTTGTTTATGAGACACTCTGAAAAGCAATGTGTATGCTGATAATCCTCGCACAATACATGATATTGAACCGAACGTTACTAGAGAAATTAACAACATCATGTCTATAGAACTATACCATGTCGCTGTTAACGTTTTGCCTGGATGCCCATGTGAATGCTCATGGCCACCACTTCCAGTATCTCTTATAAACAGATCACTACATGTTTTTTAATGTTACTCTTATCTACTCTTTTTTAGTTAGTTCATTGTTGCCTGAATCTCTGGCGTGTGCTATACCGATTAACTCAACTGAATCCTCTTCCCATCTTCGATTTTAAATTGAATAAACTGTAGTGTGTAATATCACTCTGAGTACGCATACTATCCATATTGTAGATGTTGCTTTGATTATCAATCTGAAGTACTTCCACACATAGACTTCACTATTGAGGTTCGTTTCGTAATTTCATTTCAACGGAAGAGGATGTTATGTCGAAACTGCTTACCGTCGTCGAAAAAATTATTTGCAGCTCAGATAAAAACATGAGGCAGTCTATAAAACCAATGGAAAATTATATATATTTTACAGAAGGTATTATAATATCAAAAACTTCCAGTGTGTAACCAGCGCCTACCTTCTCACATTGGCCTTTGCAACAAGATTTGTAGCAAATATTTTATTTATGATAAATAATAGATGTTCTTCTATTAATTAATAAAAAATTATTCCGCATTTTTAGACAACAGAAGGTGATGAAAAAATGGATGGATGTCAACACGAACCTGCTACTTTTATCTTCATACCTAAAAAGTCATTAGTGATATTTAATATACAAATTGTACCAAAAAGACGCGCTTTTGATAGTTTATCAGTGTGCCGTAGCATTGAAACGGTATACTTCCATAGCACGCAAGCTGTCGCGCTAAAACCATCAAGTAAAGAAATCCTACACCTACCGATATGTACCTTCCTGTCATTTTATTTCAACAAAAACGGCAAGTTTTAGCGAGATCGTCAATTGTGGATACTCTGAAACAGTTTATATTAATTAAACGTACTTTATGGTAAATAAAACGAAACAAATACGACGTTTAACGGCATACAATAAAGCGGCTCGGAAGATCTGCTTGCGATATAAAAAGATAGCCCATCTCACTGGCCATATTCCTATCTGCCAGTCAAAAATATGGCAGGCTAAATTATTTCACGCTCTGCAGTGTAGCGGAACGTTGAATTCGACGCTGTGACGTCACTAGCACCTTGTCCATACATTTCCAGGTCCCATGAGAGCACGCCTTAACTAACGCCTATGCAGTGGCGCTCGATTATGAGATAAGACGTTCGAATACTGGTGATGGAAAATTTTCACTGCCAGTATTTGACTGGCAAGGGAAGAGGAGATGTTCGCATAAGGCTTCAAAGCGTAAAATTTGTGACCATCAGTCTGTGCCAATGTCCTGGATAGAAATCCATATCACTTTGCCTTGTCTCACAAAGTGAGGGCATGTGATACTGTTGATGTTGATACATCCATCACATCTTGGCCCCCTTATTGCTATTCGAGATCAGTAGGTTATGTGCCAGCACCAGACACCTCCTCTCCTCCTTTCGTCTGTAACAACACAAACCCAACACTGCACCATGCAGGCACTCATCACAGTCATCCACCTCCACTAAGAACTTACTTAGAATGGCGATGCAGGATTTCTACATATGGCTCCTATGTTTATTTTCTGAGTATGGGCCTATATTTCCTATGATAGGGAGGAGTTCCAAATTAATTTGTACATTCACTGAACATCAGTAACAACAGCACTTCCAAGCGTAATGGACTGTGGTCGAGCTGAAGCTGGCTATGCTGAGGGAGCTAGGTTTATAAATGAAACTCTGAAATTAGGTAATGAATCATGAAATCACATATGATTACCAATATATGATAGTTATCACATATAATTACCATTTCTTACGAAAACTGCATTTGTGTTCATAGGACATGGATTCTAGAAAGCACCTACATAGGAAGAGAGATAACAGTACTTGTTATCTTGTTACCTGTGTGTGATTGCCAACTTTGCAGCATGTACCTTACTATTAGTTGACAACTGATGCCAAAACCGAGATCCAATGCAACTCGCCCGACACTTAAGTGTGTTGCACACGAAAGGTGCATTTACATGTGCGTGACTTTACATGCATACTAGGCACGTGCAGCCATTGCATGTAGAGACAGGGGGGGGGGGGCACATGCATCGGTATTTACGCACGCCTCTGATGTGTGCATAGAGACCACCATTCTCAGGAGCAGGAGTGTGGGAGACACATGCATGATGGCAGATCTCTCTGTTTATTGGTTTGTTTGATTGGAACTGATAGTCGAAAGATTCAGTTTCTTGCACATATTTGCATTAGCACCATGGCAGATTTGGCTGATGAGAAACAAATAGAGTTTGTGGAGGATTATCCTCCTCTCCTCATTTGAGGTTCATCAGATCTGCTAATCGTAAAGACAAAATAAGGAGAGATGCTCATCTATATTTCACTCATGTATAATGGTACACAGGTAATCCATGAATGGCTGTTTCAAATATGGCGATGGTCTTTCTTTCATTTAATTTCTTCTTTTCGTTCAAATCAAATACCTACATCATTCAAATCTGAAATTCGTCTAATATATGCTATTAGACATATATCCAATGATTAATTTTGTGAAAAATGCATATTTTCTTGTTTCTAATTACATACTACATGCAAAATTCCAGATTCATTGCAAACAAAACTTCTTAATTACTGACATTGTATAAAAGTTTATTAATAATTTAGCATTTTAAGATTTAAGAGATCTTTACTAACAATATTTGGTATAATATCTATAACTAAGAATTTATATTTTTAATTAAAACTGGAATTTTGTGTGTGATATTGTAATTAGATACAAGAAGATATGCATTTTTCATAGAAACAATAATTAGATATATGTTAATTAGCATACTTTTGATGAATTTTATATAAAATAATGTAGATATATGAGCTGATGAAAATATATCCCCCTCAAAAAATTCTGTATTTATTTCTGATACAATATAATACAAAAGTTTTGCATATTAATAACATTTCAAAATACTCATACCTTTGGGAACAACTATTTAGTAAAAAGTCATTCCCATAACTTGAAGTGTTTACTATATGACGGATGTTATGAATAAATATGTATAGCTGTATTACCGCCTGCACAGGCAGAAGTGAGTGTGGGACATAAAATCCATTTTCTCAAGACTGGAGAGAGATATAGACTTCCTCCCAAATCTAAAGAAAACTTCAGTATCCTAGTTACATTTCGTACGCAGCAATATATGATCTAACAACTCAAATGAAATTTCATAGCGATCCCTGTTATCAATGCAAACTATTCGAGTTTCGTATGATGAATTTTGTAATCTCTAAAATCACAATAACTATGACTATTAACAAAAAGTAGGCAGTTTATCTTAAAGCTGATATATAAGACCATAAATATCAAAATTTTTCATCCAGTGGTTTCCATAATATTGATTAAGACTGACTGCAGTAGCCAATGGGTGCACATCTTCGTTTGCCACAGAAGTGCGATAAAGTGAACAGAGAATGTAAGTGTGAGCACAAGCTGAGAAAGAGGAATGCACCTACATGCATGCCTCTATTTGATTAGATATTATATACTGATTGTAGAACAAAGAGTATATTTTTAATAAATTCCCAAATTTATAAATTAACCAATATTTAATGATCAATTAATTAACTTTAATCTATTAATTAATTATGAACATTTTTAAAGATATCCAACATAAAACCAATATTTCAACTATACAGTATCCCCATTTAAAAAAATTTTCTATGGCCATGAACGAAATTTTCATTTATTTAAAAAATATAAAATAATTTTTAAGTAATCAGTTAATATTCTGTTAATATTGTGAATCATAAGTTAAGTTCTTTCTACAATACGTAATTATACTCCTACATGTAAATGTATCATTTGGCATATCTTCATTAAGGAATGTACATAATTTCAACATTCTTATTTGAGCAGTTAAAACATTAATTTGTCTAGTCATATTTATGAGATAGATATTATGGTTTTGAATGATATTAGATGTATTTTAATTTAAATCGTTAATAAATTGTGTTCTTCTTTCAAAATCTCTAAAAGCATCATAAGCTTTTCAAAAATTGTTTGTAGGATCAAGATTCTATAATACTTGAAGAAAAACTTCATTTGTTGAATTTTATACATATTTATTTTCTAATTTAACATGATCAAATAAGGAAGAATCATTTAAGTGTTAATTTTTTGGTTAGTTTGGAAACAATGAAAATAAAATAAGATGTACAAAATTCAGCAGAAAGATAATTAGTGATATCTAGCTCAAAATTTCTATTTCCATTTAATCCAACAATTTCATTTGTTGTTGGTTCAAGAAAAGAAACCGGAATTTTAGGGTTTTTCACCTTTTCTTGTTCTAGTTCAAGTAATATTCTGGTTAATATTTAACGACTGGAACATGAATTTCCAATTTCTTACAACAATTCTACCGTTTTCAGAAGTGTACTATTATCATTACTACTAAACCATTTAAAAGAGAATCTTCAGAAGTTGGACTGTTAATTCCTATTCCTAAATTTTTTTAAATCCACCAAATCATTCTAATGGTTATAGTACTTCATTCTATTCATCTTAAATTTTAGCATTTTAAGAATATGACCATCCATAAATAATTCATTTGATAGAGTTGAAGTTAATCGAATAAAAAAAATGAAGAAGTAAATGGTTGTACTATTCCAGACAGTATATTATTTCCACTTTTATTTGTAATAACATCAAACAGTGGCTTTCAATTAGTTTAACATTTGATTTTCTACCATATGCAGAAAAGTCTGTTACATCTACCTGAATAACATGAAATGTTATATATAATTGCACATGATTTGGATGAACACAACCATCGCCAATACTAATATTAATTATTGTTTCCTTGTTTGGAATATATAAATTATTCTTAGTTTTAGCATTAACTGGAAATCAGTAAAATTGATATCTGCCAATTCTGTTCATGATTAATTAAGAAAAAATTTCATTAACTCAGTTTCAGATTACTGTTAGTCCAGCACCATTAAAGTCAAGCAAATTAACGTTTTCATTAGTTATAGTAATTATTAAATTTTGACTAGTGTCAAAAATTAGAATATATATAGGATAATTTGGTTCATAACTTATTGGTCTACCATATTTTGTATTTGATTGAAATTACGCAATAATATTAGTTTCTCTATGAATATGATAAATATGTTCAACAAACAATCCATCAACTAAATTATTTCTTTTTTTTCATTGGCTTCAATAAAATTAATATTTTTGTAACTTTCTCTTATAGTGACAGTTAATCTTTATTTAATAATAGTCGCATCATCACTCAAGTGATATAGGCATCTCATTTAGTATTAAAATTTTTATGTAACTAAATAACAACAGATTGGGAACCAAAAATAAGAATTTCTGAAAAATTTAAAAATTAACTGAGAGAAATTATTACATAATTCTATTATATGTGATGTTATTGGATATACTGATAGTGGTAAAACAACATTAATTATTCTTAATTATTCACAACTATATTTTAGCACCAGTATGGTTAAACTGGAATAAAACTAATAATTTCTACATCTATTCTAAAATTTTAGATCATCGAAATTATCAACAATTTATGAAAAAGTGTGAAGAAATTGAAAATAAATTTAATGAAAAATTACTACTTTTATTGAAAATAATGATGAAATTATTCCATTAGATGTATGTGAAAATAATTCAGATTTAGTACTTGACGATTTCATTCGTCAAAATGGAGATGTAATTAAAAACACTTGTACTAGAGTTACACACAAAGGAATAGGATGTTTTTATTTAATTGAAACATATTTTAAAATGCCAATATAATTAGTTAGAGATTATTTAATTTTTTAAATAGTTTGAGGTGAGATGATACAAATTTAAATTACATTTATTAAAATTAAATGATTTTAAAGGAATATGTAGTAAATCTTGGAATAATCATTTATTTGGTTTAATTATGACAGACATGACAGCAAAGATTAGTGAAGGTAAATATAGAAAAAAGTTTAAGGATTCTTAAAATGTCAAACATAAATTTTGAACACAAATGTTGAATTTTAATGATGACTTTCAAATTAAAACTTTTTATCTTAAATGTTTTCAAAATATAACTGATAAGTTGTTACAAAAGCTTGACAAAATGTAAAACTAAAAGAACAATTAAAATAAGAGTGTAAAAAATGGAAAGTAGAACCAAGAACAGGATATAAAAGATATATAAAAGAAAATCAACCCATAAACGATGGAACTGAAAAATTTAAATAAGGCATCAAATGATTAGATGATGTTTTAAATGCAATTGAAGAAAAGAAATAAATAAAAAACAAATGCTGCCTTAGCAACAACATCATTTGAAGAATTTAACGATATTGACCCAACTAAACAATATGATACTGATAGAAGAGAGTATATGTTAAATGAATCAGAAATAAATAATAGTTAGAGAATTTTGAAGATGAAACTAAATACAGCAAAAAATTAAAAAAATTTAAAGAATCTTTGAATGCTAAAAAAATAAGTGTAACTGAAGAAATGTTACAATATATTACTAATATTGATTTTAAAGCTTGTGGATTGGTACCTGTTTGTACATTTAAATTTTTTAATAAATTACCAGTAAAATTTAATGGAGCTAAATTAAGTACTGGCAATAGAACATATGAAGGTCCAGATGGATTAATGAATCTATTAACTAAAGAACAGACTACTATGGAAGATATGTGTGAACAATTTGTTTCTACTGATTCATCATATTATGCAGATATATTGTTTAATTCAGGAGCATTATACTCTGATAACAAGCCAAAAAAATAAAATCAAGAAAAAGGTTATAAATTTAAATATTTGCTAAGAGACATTACCAACCTTTATCTTTCAAAAAATTAGAACACACCTACCTACAAGTGTTGATAAAAAAACTGGTGATGTTTCAATTAAAAAATATGAAAAAGTCAGAGAAATATATTTCAGTAGATGATGCTTCTTAATTAACTGATAGATTATTAGGTATTTGTCAAGAAGAAACAGCTGAAAAAAATTATCATAATGAAAATGTTGGAGAAACGAAAATGTTAAAAAACGATTTTTGTGTTTTTCTTATTAATAATCCAAAAGGAATTCCACATTTGATTAGATTTTTCAATAAACTTCCTCAGACAGGTAAAAAAGGACCTTACTTTCAGTTGCACAACTCTTATATTTATTTCATTTTTTAATCTTTTAAAATTTTTATATATTTAACGTTTTTAAATTATAGTCACTTTTTAAATAAATCTCATTTTTGTATATAAATGGTAGCTGAAAATAAAATGACTACCACTAATAAAAAGAAATCCTCTATATGAAAGCTTTTTGGAAATAAAATAAAACAAAGTAACATACGTTTGTGTAACATGTAACATTCACTTGTTTGTTTGACAGTTTCGAAATAGAGATAAAACGAACAAATTTATTTCTGTTGAATGATGATTGCTTAAATTCGAAATGATGATAAAATATCACTTAAATATATCAAATTTTTCTTCAAATCAAATTGACTGAAATTTTTTGGCACATCTACATTTTTCAAACCTTCATATATAATATTTATAAATCCTATATTAACAGTATCTAAATCTTTATTCGTAAATTTTTCTCCATATCTATTGGGTTAAATAACTTTTAAATCTCCGGTTTCTAATAATACGTGAGGAGCAAATTAAGTGTCTACTATTTTTAACTTGTTTATCAAATATGATTTGTCCATGTAAGTTCAGACAAAAACCAACTGGATCTTTATATTATTTCTATTTATTTTGTATTCTTCCTTAGAATTCGAATCATTGTCTTCCAAATAATATTTGTTAATTGCTTTATATTGCTCTTTGTATTTTTTCTGCTACATTTATATAAACATTTTAATTCTACAAACACGTCACTTTCTTTACCTTAAACAGTAATTTTTATACAACCATTTTTAGTAAAATTAAACCTAAGTATTCAAGTAGGTATTCTTCAACTAAAAAACGATTTAAATTTCCTCTCGTATCTAGGCGAAGCATTTTGTTCTCGTTAATAGATCTAAAATTTTAACATTTTTATCACCTTCCATTTTTAACTCCAATTTTTCAATATGATAAATATTAATTTAAATAAATGGGTCTAATTAAATATTCCTACATATTGTACTTTGCGAATCAGATGCATTTGTTTATATAACAAAATAATTTGTGGAATAGGAATTGTTTCTGTTTTTATTTACTTATGTAGGTTATAATGTTTACCATAATCGCCCAACAAGAGATGGAAATATAGTTCAACTTTGCTATTTTTTTAAAGTTATTATATTCATAAATATTTAGAGAATTTGGTTGGAATTAATAAAAAATATCCACCATTAATCTTATTTTTTTAAAGAATAATATAGTTACTCCAGAAAAATTCGAAAGAGTTAAATTATAAACATAAAAAATTAATTCAAAATGAAAGATATTGTAAATCATTTGAAAAATTAAACAGCAAACACAATATGTTCATTGTGCTTATTGGTGTTGTTTTAATTTTATCTAATTTAACTTTAAACTTGTAATTTAGATCTATTATCTTGGTTCGAATTTCTTCTTCTAACGAATAATTAGAACAATAACAAGCTTGTATATTTTCGAATTTAAGAGAATATCTTGTATCACACAACAATTTTCGATTGTAATATTAGATACAATTAATTCCAAATCTTCTAATCGTTTACAATTTTATATTTTTATATTTCCAAATATTTGACCTATTTTTTACATATTCTATTATTTCTTGATCTTCTTTATACAATAAACTCTCTTTAACTTCAAAAATTGGTAGTGTGTTAAGTAAATAATTTTATGAAAAGAATTATCCTTAAAATTAGGAAAACTATTTGTTTTTATTTCCAAAAATTGTTTTTCTCCAGTTTGATACAAAATATGTAATTCATATTTAAAACTCCTATATGGAATACAGATAAATCCTGCTTTTTTAAGCGTAAGGATATTTTCTTTTATTTTTATGAATTTATTTTTATTTGGTGCTTTAACAATATATATAGATTTTTTACCATGAGTTTCATACAAAACATATGTAATCTTTTTTTATCATTAATTACAAAAGCATAAATTTTATAAACTCATGTTGTTCCAAAAGGTATGCATTGTCATTCAAAACAAATTTTTATTTCTTCTTCTGTTTCTTTTATTTTTTCATTTTCCAATTTTTTTTGTTTTCGTCTTTTAATGATTGTGTATTATCTAAATATTCCAGTTTTCCTTTCTTGTACACTTAAATTTTTCGTTTTCTAGTAGATTCTAAATATACTTCATTAATCAGTTTCATGTCTTTTGATTTGGAGAAAGTTTACTGTGGTTATCCACCCTTTGTCTACATACCAATGGAATAATATTATTTGTTTTTATTAATCCTAATTTGTCGATATTTCTTCCTTTCTTTCAGAGAAATTAAGTTCTCTTTCTCTTAGAAAATTTCTGTACAGGTAATAGGCAATGAATTAAAACTAAAAGTGGATAAAACATACTTAATTAAAATTAATTATATCATCTATTATTTACACTGACTAATTAATAAAATGGGGATTTTCTCAAAATATACATTTTGTGCTAGAATTGGCATATAGTATCTAGTTACTCGCATCTGGGGCGAGCACTGGCACACGGTGACTAGCCCAAGGCCTTTATACCGATGGTCCGCTCTATGCTTTCCATTCGCATTTAGTGGAGCAGCATCGATGGTTTAAAGGCCAGTGTGCACGAGCGTTGCAGTGCAGCAAAATCGCATGGTATCGCCTTGGTTGCCACGGAAACACCATCAGCGGCGTGACATAGCCGTTCTGCATCGTGGTTTGCCCATGTCGATCCGCGACCGCTGCAGTGTGCCGCGCTGCAGGTCTGCATCGCCAATCGCAGAACAAGCCGACCTTGAGATGAGGTACAGAATCCCCAGTCTTCTGTACTTTCGCCGAAGCGCTGGCGCGGGCGCAGCGGCTGCTATGAAATACTTATCATCCGATTTCAAGAAAACTATTTGGTGAAAAAATTTGATTCTTCTGCATCTTATAGCCTGGTATCTTCGCTCGATAAAGGAGTTGATTTCTTATTATTCGTCATGGTTGCTTGCTGTTATCAGTTTTATAAGTGAACCACTACACGAAGTTTTATTGGTTGTGCATAGGTAAAAACTCATTGTGTAGACTTTGCGTAGAGTTCATTTCAGGTAACGAGTTACCACGTATGAAATTTAGCCAACGTACAGAAATTACTTTTAAACTTGAGAGTAGAATGATAGCTATCACCGATCTCGAGATATTGAATGACATGTTAGCGGACAGGCCGCGTGATGGCCGCGCATGGGTCGCTCTCGAAGCGAACGATAGTAGTTCGCCTTGCTCGTCGTAAATCATGTGGTTATATCAGCCCCAAATTTCGTAACGGTTCAAGAAAGAGTCACATATTTTGTAGCATGATAAATATGCAAAATCTATTTCTGTATTGAGATGTGAAAGTAGTTATAGTTTTTCACAATTTCTTTAAAAAGCATTTAATAACATGTGAAATTAAAATTACACTGACGTGGAACACATTATCATTTACAATATTCTCTATAAACCTACAGAAGTTAAACTGAAACTAATTTGCTGGTATGTCATAAGATGTAATTTTCTAAGTATCTACAACTATTGATTATTTCGTTTTGTAAGTGACAAACGCCTTTTTCTTGCTGCAATATATTTTACCTGTTCCAGGGGCATATCGCCTCTTAATTTAAGACATCTTTAGTGGAATCTAGACTAATTCTATTTTGTTTTGATATGAGATATCTGTAGATTTCAAAACAGTTCACATCTTATTTTTTAAATAAATAACTGATTACGTACAGTTAATCGAGTTTTTGGCTGACATCTGCATTTCCTCTTATCTGGTCACATGCTGGAGGTCGCACTAAAACTTAGCTTACGGAACGTAAGCACATTTTCACATTCGTACTTTTTCCTTCACAATTTCATGTTATTTATGTAAGTGGTGTGGCGCACTATTATTCTTCTGTCACAAGCTGTAGACGTTTTACCGCAAACTGTGATTTAAAATCATAACAACAGGATGTTCATTTTATGTCTCTTCCTATTTGGTTTGTTTATGAACATGTTGCCAACCTAACAAATTATATGCTGAAAATTAACGTCTGTCCATTTCTGTTCTCTTTATATCTGTATGTGTGTGCAGCTGTTAGTGCAAGTGAATGCAATAGCGAAAGCTGTTGAAAGTTTTGGTGGTCATCTGATTTCAGCTTTGGATCAAATGTTTCATGCAGGGGTTCATGTAAGAGTGAACTCACTACTTACATTAATAGATAAAATAGCAGAATAACACTTCAACACCTGGTTACTATCAGAAATATTAGCACCCAACTCCTTTGCCCTCACGTTTACATGAACCGCTCCACTAAACATATAAACCAAAACTTGAATCAGCTGAACACCAAAACTTTCAACCAATCTCTGACAGTTATTACATTCATATTCAACTTTCTACAACTCGCCCTGACGAACTACACACACACACACACACACACACACACACACACACACACACACACACACACACAGGTATAAAGAAAACGGAAAATTACAGACTTTAGTTTTCAGCATATACTTCCTTAGGTTGGCAACATGTACATCAGTAAACCAAATAAAAAGAGACATAAACAAACACACAGTAGTTACGACTTTAAATAAGTTTTTGGTAGAATATCCACAGCTAGTGACAGAAGAATAATAGTTCTCCACACCAATTAACGGACAGAACATGAAAATTGCGAAGAAAAAAGTTGTAACGGGAAAATGTGCTTATGTCTCGTAAGTGAAGTTATAGTGAGACCAACAGCCTGCGACCACATGAGAAGAAACGCTTATGCCAGCGAAAAACCTGATCGACTGTAATTAATCACTTATTCAAGTAAAAAATTAAGATGCGATCTCTTTTATAATGTACAAATATCACAAAGATTCCATTGTAAATATCTTAAAGTAAATGGCGAAACGCGTCTGGAACAAATAAAATACATCACAGCAAGAGAAAGGCGTTTGCTGTTTTCGATACGAATCTTCCTGTGCTTACTGCTGGTGATGACCACGTAAACAAACATGTTATTAATTATTTCGTTTTGCTTTAACACATTTCGTTTATTTGCAAAGTTTAAGATATGTTATAATAACAATTGTCAATTTTGCTTTCGAGCATCCCTAAAATAGTCTTTACAGTCACGATATATAGCCTCTGATAAAACGATTTCTTTTGCCAAAAGACTTTACACTCCTGATCGAATCTTTGTGTCAAACGCCTTGGCATAAAGTACCAAATATAATTTACTGTGCATCGCCTTCAATATTCATAAAGTCTCACTGATTCCCGTCCTACAAGTAGTTATGAAGGACAAGTCCAAATAATTGGTTTCACAGTTACCACTTTAGAGGCTATGATCTAGTTGCCGATTCGATATTTGATTGCCAAAATGGCGTATTTATTTTGTAATTTACGTGCTTTCACGACACAAACGATAGTTAAAAATAGTTTCGCACAACTTTAGTGCATCTTTTACTACCCCTGAGAATGGTCGCATGACATTTGAAATCAGTGGAAAAGCCTCCACTGCACATAAAACGTGTGACAGAATACGCAGAACTGCATTACGGTACATTTGCCTCCGATGACTTCTACACAGTTTGAGACTGGCCATTGCATTCGAAAGTCACAGATAATATGTAACCAGTCACTGGCTGTTGGTTCGTGAAGAAATGCATGTCTTTTCGAAAATGCCACAACAGTAATCAACATTTGCTGACAGTTGCCATAAGAAAACAGCATTCAAATTGTAACTTTTCTCCAGCATAAGGCTGCTCACAGCTTGCAATAGAGATGCATACACAAATACATTCCTAGTGTTGCGCGCCACAGGCTATATTAAACAAATATTCTAGCTGTCAATACGGAGCAGACCTACCTAATCGAAGGTAATGTTATTTGCTAAGAAGACCGGAGTGGCCGAGCGGTTCTAGGCGCTACAGTCTGGAACCGCGCGACCGCTACGGTCGCAGGTTCGAATCCTGCCTCGGGCATGGATGTGTGTGATGTCCTCAGGTTAGATAGGTTTAACTAGTTCAAAGTCTAGGGGACTGATGACCTCAGATGTTAAGTCCCATAGTGCTCAGAGCCATTTGAATCTTTTTTTTTTTTATTTGCTGCTGGGTTGCATTCAAGAAATACAATGCGTCTCACTATTTTCTAACATGCCTAAAGACTGTGTTGATACAGTGCTCCACAGCATTCTATCTTGTATAGGCCTCTTCGTCTCTAGATAACTACCGGATACTACATTAATCGAATATGCTTACAGTTGCTCTCTACAATTTAGCCTTAATTACCAATCTAACGAGTCCTCAATGTCTCAGACTATTTCCTGTCAGTTAATCCCGTATTTTAGACAAGTTGTGCCATAATTCCCTTTTACTTCTCAGTTTAATTGAATACCTCTTCTTTAGTCATACGATCTACATGTCTAACCTACAGCATTTTCTTTAGCGCAACATTTTAAAAGCGTTCATTATCTTCTTGACAGAACATTTCATCGTCACTGTTTGACCTACATACAAGGCTACATACCACATAAATACCTTTATAGAATACCACCTAACCATTTAAATTTATATTCGATATCATTACATTTCCTTTTCCAGAAACGCTTTTCTTGCTTTTGGCAGTATGCATTTTATATCCTCTGTACTTCTGCCTTCTCAGTTACTGCTTCCTTTTCAAGTTATTGAAGTCTTTCAACTACAGATTGGTTTCTGTACAGGTAGTCGTCTTGTGTCCCTGTGTTTTATCGCTGTAACCTCCAGAGATCCAAAGAGAGTCTTTCAGTTAAGATTGACGAAACATTTCTCTAAATATACAAATGCTATAAACACGGGCTTGCGTTTCTTCAGTCTGTCTACTAAGTTAAGTGGTAGGATCAGTATTGACTAACGTGTTCAGACATTTCGCAATAATCTAACATCGTGCTCCCCCTCTTCTCTCTACATATTCGTTCCACCTTGTAGCCTTCTCTTCTTTGGTTAGTTCTGGCTTGTCAAATGAGCTCTTGACAGTTACTTTTCTTTGGAGCAAAGTTTTCTTTCCTATTTTTCTTATTTAGTTTCGTATCTATGTTTTCCAAGAGCAAAATCGCAGTTCCGGTTTGGACTTTGTCAACGTCACTTTTAGACATCTCTATACCCTATGGCCTACTTTATTTGCTGCATTTTTGTATTTTCCCTGTTGTCAATTAAATTCAGTATATCGTGTTTTATCCAAGGATTTCTACTGTAACTTTTTCTCATTTACATCCTCTTCTAACCTCACTACGTCTTCTCTCAAATTTATCCGTTCGTATTGTAGTGGATTCCTTCCTCTGTTTCAGTCAGTCGTTGCCTATGGTCCCTTTAAGATTGTCGAAAAACTCTGAATCTTACAGTATTCAGATTTTATCTCCTTAATTTGCTACCAAGTATTATCTCTTTAGTTGTAAACTGCAGTTCATAATCAATAAATTATTGTCCGTCAGCGTCTGGTTTCGAAAACTCTGTTCGAAACATTCACCCCTCTTTCATGATTGTTAAGCAAAGTGTTGGCAATGATTAAATTACGCTCTGACACAAATTCTTTCAGTTGTTTTCCGCTTTCATTCCTTACCTCAAGCCTACTATTTTCTCGTCTTTCATCATACTTTATATTTTTGATCTGCTTAACTATCTGGATAATCTCTTTCGTCGTACATTGTTTCAACCTGTTCATCTGTGGTGTAGATAGGCATATAAACTTGTATCACTGTGGTGTGGGTGTTAGCTTCATGTCTATCTTGATAATGATGATGTTAACGACAATTTAGAGATGGAGCTGAGTTTTGTGATACTACTTCATTGGTAGTTATAGTAACTAATGGTCACAAATGGGTTAGAGTACGTGATCTTAACATAGCTAATATTGAGGACAACTGTCAGACATTTTGAGTAATAAATAAATGAGTACCACATAACAGGTAATGTACTGTCATTACAGTAAACTGCGCTCAGGTACTGCAATTTGCAACACTAATAGCTGCTATGAAAGTAACAATAAGTTTCTGTTCTGGGGCGGTCGGTTTTGTAAATGAGGTGGTAAACAGTTATGAACAGTAATCATCAAATCTGAAACATGAATAATGAAATATGTGAAAGAGCACATCGTAAAGAAAATAAAAAATTGTTATGTCTTCACACAAGTTCGTCTTTCTTTCGCGTGGGTTCGCGGTATAGTTAATCAAATGCACCGGGAGTTTCAGTGAGATCCGCCCCGTACCTCAGTGGCGGTCCGTCATTGGCTTCCGCCAGCGTCTTCCTCTTCCAGATGGGAACGCCAGTTCCGCGAGCCGAAAAAAAACATTAAAATATCATGCAGGAAATATTTAAAAATTTTGGTGACAATGAAAGATCAAAAAATATAACGATTGACAGAAAATATTCTGTACATCAAGAAGCACTTAGTGCCAAATTTTCAGGCATGAAGCACGTGAAGAAATTAGTGGTATGAACGCATTATTCCATTGTCAGTTGCAACAGTTTTCAACGAAACTGAACGAAGAGTATGGAGACTTTACATATTACTGCAAAGTACGTGAGTTACGTCAAGGGGTATGCTTGAAACGATTTCTCGATTTAAAACTCACTATTGTTGAGTTTATGAAGGAAAAAGGACTGCAAGAACGAATATCAGAGCAAGCGGAAGGGGGTGTATTGCAGACTTCGTATTTTAAGTGGACCTGACTGCACACGGCCCACAGTAAGACACTGCAAAGTAACTTCTTCCTGATTTGATGAGGATGCATGTAAAAAGAAAATCTCGTTGTAGAAGGGACACGTTCTCAAAAAGACAGTCCAGTCCCCTAAACTGACTGGAGTTAAAGAAAAGGCAATGTTTGAATAATTCATTGTGGCCTTGAAAGAATTACGAGGATAGTTTTGTGAGGGTTTTGAGGACACATTCAACCTTGCATCTGTTTTCGAGCTGTTTTCGAGATCGTTTGCCATTTAACTTTAATGCGCCGCTGTGCATATGCAGATGTATCTGACTGCCCTGCAAGGTAATTCCAGTTTTAATGACAAATCTTCTTTCGTTGAAACTGTCCAGGACGTCTACATTGCTTTCTTCATGGAGAGTTTCGAGGTCTCTGCAATGAGGTTGCAAGAGTACTACAATATTTTGATCGACATACCTGTGCCAAAGACCTTTTCGTGATTATGAAACTAAATAAGTCACGATTACATGGCAACTTGAGTGCGAAACTCTATGAAATTGTCTGCGTCTGTCCGTATACCGACGGTTTGTACCAAATAAAAGTTATACGTTGTCTTCAGTGGGCCAAAAACAATTTAAAAAGTACTGAAAATTTGTTTTGTTTGCAATTTATGTTAATGAGAAATGCAAAACAAAGGCATATGCAATGCGACTGCGCTGTCATTTAAATGCGGCATGTTTGCAGTTTTCACCCCTTCCCCCTCCCCGCATTCAGGCAGCGCGGCGTGGCGTGGCGGTGGGGGAAATGTGCAGCGAGGCTGAGTGAGGCTGAGCGAGGCTGACCGCTTCTGCACTCATGCCCGGGCATGGCCCAAAGGCTGTCACAGCCGCCCCTGGTTTACACAGTTGGGCAGATGCGCGCGGTTCTGTGCAGTCGATTGAACGCATTCTGTGCACTGTACTCTGTGATCTGTGCTCTAGAACATGGTTTTTTTTATCACTTTGTTACAACTACTTATTATGTTCATTAGGTATTTGATGACTTTTACATTTGTATTGTGAATATTACAATCGAATTTATATAACTGATATAACGTCTACCAAGATGAGGCCGACTTTGATTGGACTGGAGAGGGATGGGGAGTCGCAACTTACCTCTGGACGGACGAATCCTCGTGACATAGCATAGTTTGGTTAGGCTGCTGCTGGTATATCGAAGGTGGATCGTAAGTGAAATAGGTCAATGGATAGTAGAAAGATCTGAATGGATCAGGGGGAGGGTGGGGGGTTGCATGTTTAAGTTAGCCTGATTAATGTGCTTTAATGACATGAGCAGATGGAGTATCTAAGAAATAATAGCTTCCGATATACGCTTAAAAACTTCAAAGAGGGCAGCAGGGACGCAAAGAATACTCGGTAGTCGTCTTCCGCCTTTTCCTTGTCATCTTACAATAAAGTGAGCTAATTATCTTCAAATGTAGTGTTCTTAGTAGGCCTCTTTCTGTTGCAGGACTGTTTTTGGATGTTATATTTGATCTGATACCGTCGATTAGTTCTTCAGACAGTTCGCATTGACTGTTTTCTGCGAGTTCATTGTTGTTATAATCTCATCTTGCACGACCGATTTTGAACCAAAGTTACTCTCTGCTGGTGCTTCACGGATATGGTCCAGAAAGTGTATTTGATAGACGTAGATATATTTCGGTGTCTTGGTTGTTACTGATACAGACCTCGTTTTATTTATTTTCCTTTTAAAATAGGCATCCCGTACAGTGTTCCATCTCGTCTGAGACTTTTCGACTGAAATACGAGTATCAAGGGCAAAGCTAATAACTCTTTTATTCAGAAGGAAACGTACGCCTATTATTTTGACAAACATTACGCGTAAGGCCAACTTAATATTTAAAATTATGTCTATTTTCCTCGGTAAATATACTAGGGCTATTGGGAAAGTAAGTTCCGATTGATCGCGAAGTGGAAACCACTTTGAAAATCAGAAATATTTTATCTGCAACAGTTAGCTACAGCTTCCAGCCAATGCTCTACATAGTCACCACTCCGACTTAGACATTTGTCGTAGCGTTGTACCAACTTTCCAATACCTTCGTCTTAGATGGCAGCCGCCTGTGCTTCCCGCCAATTCTCTACGCTCATCTATAGCTCGTTGTCTGTGCGAAAATGTTGTCTTTATAGCCAGTAGTTAAAGTGAGCCGAGATGAAACACAGAGGGAGCCAATTACGGACTGTAGAGCGGGTGATCAAACATTTCCCATCGTAAACGCTGCAGGAGCATTTTCATTTCGCCTCCAGATTGCGACCGAGAATTGTCAAAGTAGGAACCGTATGACAGTTTTGTAATGTGGTCTGCATAACATCAAGCGAAATCTCTCACCAGGACCTCATACTTGGCGGGAGGCACTATTTTCTACGCATCTTTATGTGCTCACCATGCGCTGAGAACTGGAAAGAGCGAAATGATGTAACCGACAAGCATACTAGATTCACTGTTGAACACACATGTGCAAAGCTTTATTAGGTTTTCACAGTGGTTTCCATTTCTTGAGCGATCGGAACTTACTTTCCGAATCTCCCTCACCCATAGGTATCAAATATATGCTTCATACGTTACAGGTATCTTGGAAGCAGAAACACATTTATGGATCTATACATCTCTTATTTAAAGGGTACATCACAAGTGGACAGATTACGAGGCAGGTGTGCGCCACTGTTTGGGTTGTCTTAAGAGAACAATGCATGCCAGAGCCCTCAACATACAAATGGAACGAAATTATCAATGGTTACCTAAACATTGCTAATTTTCCTCATTGCATCGGAGCCGTAGAAGGAAAACATATCCGCGTAGTAAAAAGTATCAAAAATGGGTCATTCACCTTCAATTACAAGAATTTTTTTCTGTGCATTTCTCGTGGCCATCTGTAAATAATTATCGTTTCACGTTCACTGATGTCGGAACATACGGACGAAATTTGCGTTTCAAATATACTTAAAAACAGCGTCTTTTGATGTAAAATGGAAAAATGTACATTAGAGTTCCCTCCACCGAAACCACCGCGCGTTAAAGGCGAGGTACTGGCGGAATTAAAGCTGTGAGGACGGGTCATCAGTCGTGCTTCGTTAGCTCAGTCGGCGCCGGCACAGTAGCTCAGCATGTTCGGTCTGAGAGCTGGCTAGCCTCTGTAATGAAAAAACTGAGTGAAGCGATCAGCAACGAACTTCAACGGATGTCATGTGGCGTCCGCTACGAACAAACACAACGAACAGTCACGAAAAAATTAAAAAAAAGTCTGTAGATCATTTACCCGCGAAAGGCAAAGGTCCTGAGTTCGAGTCTCAGTCCGGCACACAGATTTAATCTGCCAGGAAGTTTCATATCAGCGCACACTCCGTTGCAGAGTGAAAATTTCAATCACGAGTCCCCAATGCCGTATGTTTTTGTGGCGCATGAAGACTTTATTTTATCACAACATATGCTAAGGCCGTATGCGCGAAAAAACATGAACCACAGAAAGAAAGTTTTTAATTACCGACTTACCCTTGCCCAGAGATTTATTGAATGCTTTTTAGGAAATTAAAATGGTTGGAAGGTCTTTTTACCATGAATGTCAGTCTTGCCTAGCAGTGTCTATTGTCAAAACGTGCTGCATATTGATAATTTTGTTCCAGTAAGAGGGAAAAACAACTCTGAAGACAGCCCGTATGTTACCAGTTTCTAAGATATGTCAGAAACTGCACCTGTCGTTTGGTCGGGTATACCATACAGGAGAAGTTCGCGGAATATTTTTTTGGTACCAGAGCTGTACCTAGGCAGATTCAAAAATTCATTGAACACAGGTCAATTGTCTCAAAGACAGACATTTGTACACTACTGGCCACTAAAATTGCTACACCAAGAAGAAATGCAGATGATAAACGGGTATTCATTGGACAAATATATTATACTAGAACGCACGTGTAATTACATTTACACGCAATTTTGGTGCATAGATTCTGAGAAATCAGTACCCAGAACAACCACCTCTAGCCGTCATAACGGCCTTGATACGCCTGGGCATTGAGTCAGAGCTTGGATGGCGTGTACAGGTACAGCTGACCATGCAGCTTCAGCACGACACTACAGTTCCTCAAGTGTACTGACTGGCGTATTGTGACGAGCCAGCTGCTCGGCCACCCTTGACCAGACGTTTTCAATTGGTGAGAGATCTGGAGAATGTGCTGACCAGGGCAGCAGTCGAACATTTTCTGCATCCAGAAAGGCCCATACAGGACCTGCAACATGCGGTCGTGCATTATCCTGCTGAAATGTAGGGTTTCGCCGAGATCGAATGAAGGGTAGAGCCACGGGTCGTAACACATCTGAAATGTAACGTCCACTATTCAAAGTGCCGTCAATGCGAACAAGAGGTGACCGAGACGTGTTACCAGTGGCACCCCGTACCATTACGCCGGGTGATACGCCAGTATGGCGATGACGAATACACGCTGCCAATGTGCGTTCACCGCGATGTTGCCAAACACGGATGCGACCATCGTGATGCTGTAAACACAACCTGGATTCAATCGTAAAAATGTCGTTTTGTCATTCGTGCACCCAGGTTCGTCGTTGACTCACCACCGCAGGCGCTCCTGTCTCTGATGCAGCATCAAGGGTAACCGCAGCCATGGTGTCCGAGCTGATAGTCCATGCTGCTGCAAACGTCGAACTGTTCGTGCAGATGGTTGTTGTCTTGCAAACGTCCCCATCTGTTGACTCAAGGATCCAGTTGTGGCTGCACGATCCGTTACACCCATGCCGATAAGATGCCTGTCATCTCGACTGCTAGTGATACGAGGTCGTTGGGATCCAGCACGGCGTTCCGTATTACCCTCCTGAACCCATCGATTCCATATTCTGCTAACAGTCATTGGAATTCTACCAACGCGAGCAGCAATGCCGCGATACGATAAACCGCAGTCGCGATAGGCTACAATCCGACCTTTATCAAAGTCGGAAATGTGATGGTACGCATTTCTCCTCCTCACACGAGGCATCACAACAACGTTTCACCAGGCAACGCCGGTCAACTTCTGTTTGTATATGAGAAATCGGTTGGAAGCTTTCCTCATGTCAGTACGTTGTAGGTGTCGGCACCGGCGCCAACCTTGTGTGAATGCTATGAAAAGCTAATCATTTGCATATCACAGCTTCTTCTTCCTGTCGGTTAAATTTCGCTTCTGTAGCACGTCATCTTCGTGGTGTAGCAATTTTAATGGCCAGTAGTGCAGTTGTGTAAAACTGTTTTTCATGATTATCCATTGTGCTGTGCATAAACTCAAATTGTGAATGTCCTAACTGTAATTAACTGTATTTAGTGTGGTAAGGCAAATAAAATGCAAGAAATATATATGCCGGCTTACGCATGTCTTCTGATCTGCCTTGTTCAAACCTTCAAACCCGAGTATTACATTTTCGCTGGTCTCTTGCGACGCCTTCTAACACATTTCTCTGTGCTTATAGTCGTCCATGCGATGGATCCAATGATTGCGGTCTTCTCTCAACTTCACTATTTAAAACGCCGCCATCGAACTCACTCAACATTGTCGAAACTTTTCGAATTGTTCTGCTGCACACTCGCATTACCACGCTGGTAGATTGCTCCGGCTGAAACGAAGGTATCACGCTTCGTCTGCGCGCGGTAACCGCAGGAGAGTGCGCTCTCCAACTTGTTTCTGTGTATTTAACTGACGCAGATGGTCCACAGCGCCGAAGCGCTGCCCGGACCACTCGGCTGCGCGTGGACCGACCTCGCAACTGTGTAATGTCCCATACGAATACGTGACTGCCGCGCGTGGAACGCAGACCATCTGCGTAAGCATGCAATAGGCCTTACGCTAGTATAACTAGAAATGGAGGCCGCGACAGCTGCTTGGGGTCAATGGATTTCGGTGAACTCAGCATCTGATGGAAGAGATGACATCTTTTGTAAGCAGACCCTGATCTACGATATTTCCGAACCGGGGAAAAAACTTGACAGTGCCCCCCCCCCCCTCCTCCCACACGAGCGTTTCAGATAGGACGTAAAAAACTTAAAAACAAAAATCAGTTCTTCAAAAATATGTTAATTTTCTAGGGCACATGTTGCTGAAGACTTTGATATATGAAACATATACACTGAAGAGCCAAAGAAATGGTACACCTGCCTAATTCGTGTAGAGCCCCCGCGAGCACGCAGAAGTGCCGCAACACGACGTGGCATGGACTCGACTGATGTCTGAAGTAGTGCTGGAGGGAACTGAAACCATCAATCCTGCAGGGCTGCCTATAAATCCGTGAGAGTACGAGAGGATGAATGTCTCTTCTGAACAGCACGTTAAAGGCATATAGATTTGCTCAATAATGTTCATATGTCTGGGGAGTTTGGTGACCAGCGGAAGTGTTGAAACTCAGAAGAGTGTTCCTGGAGCCATTATGGACGTGTGGCGTGTCGCATTGTCTTACTGGAAATTAAAGTCCGTCGGAATGCACAATGGACATGAATGAATGCAGGTGATCAGACAGGATGCTTACGTACGTGTCATCTGTCAGAGTCACATCTAGACGCATCAGGAGTCCTATATCACTCCAACTGCACACGCCCCACACCATTACAGAGCCTCCATCTGCCTGAACAGTCCCCTACTGACATACTGGGTTCCTTGATTCATGAGGCGTTGACGAGCCCAAGCGAGGCGTAAAGCTTTGTGTCGTGCAGCCATCTAGGGTACACGAGTGGGCCTTCGGCTCCGAAAGCCCATATTCATGATGTTTCGTTGAATGGTTTACACACTGACACTTGTTGACGGCCTAGCATTGAAATCTGCAGAAATTTGTGGAAGTGTTGCACTTCTGTGACGTTGAACGATTCCTTTCAGTCGCCGTTGGTCCCGTTCTTGCAGGATGTTTTTCCAGCCGCAGCGACATCGGAGATCTAATGTTTTACCGGATTCCTGATATTCACGGTACACTCGTGAAATGGTCGTACGGGAAAATCCCCACTTCACCTCTACCCCGGAGATGTTCAAATGGTTCAAATGCCTCTGAGCACTATGCGACTTAACTTCTAAGGTCATCAGTCGCCTAGAACTTAGAACTAATTAAACCTAACCAACCTAAGGACATCACACAAATCCATGCCCGAGGCAGGATTCGAACCTTCGACCGTAGCGGTCGCTCGGCTCCAGACTGTAGCGCCTAGAACAGCACGGCCACTCCGGCCGGCTGAGATGCTGTGTCCCATCGCTCGTGCGTCGACTTTAACACCACGTTCACACTCACTTAAATCTTGATAGCCTGCCATTGTAGAAGCTGTAGCTGATCTAACAACTGCGCCAGACACTTGTTGTCTTATATAGGCACAAAAAATGGTTCAAATGGCTCTGAGCACTATGTGACTTACTCTCTGAGGTCATCAGTCCCCTAGAACTTAGAACTACTTAAACCTAACTAAGGACTTCACACACATCTATGCCCAAGGCAGGATTCGAACCTGCGACCGTAGCAGTCGCGCGGTTCCGGACTGAAGCGCCTAGAACCGCTCGGCCACCAAGTCTTATATAGGCGTTGCCGCCCGCAGCGACGTATTCTGTCTGTTTACATATCTCTGTATTTGAATACACATGCCTATACCAGTTTCTGTGGCTCTTCAGTGCATGTTCGAGGTAATGTAAGACATTATTTGGTCTTAAGAGTGCCAAGGTGCAGTGCGCAGTCCCACGACTGATCACACAGCATTCTTCTATCGCACGTGACTGTACTTCGCTCTTTGGAATTCAAATGTGTTTATTTTGTAATGGAAGGTATCAAACATATATTAAGGACAGTGGAAATTAAAATGTCCTGTAGAGCCTCTCCAACTCCCTGTCGGCCGGTTTGATATACTAATCCCTTTAAAAAAGAAGCTCACAGTTGTTACTGGGTGGGATTATTTGTGTCTGGGAGAATCAGAACGCTTCAAAAAATTTGCATTCTTTATTGCCTACTAGCTAATAACTTTCTCTTTTCGGTGACATAAAATTAAATATAGGAAACATAAAAACCGTAAAGAAAAGAGACAAGCAGGACAGCACATATTTCTTCAATCCTTTTTCTCTCTAATCTTGCTACAGCGATGCACGCCGTGCTTTCCTTTCTGGGAAAGAATCTATTACCTCAGCAAAGTTCGTCAAACCTCTTGGTACACGAAAAATCAGAATGCGGTTAATATGAATACTACCCAACACTGGTGTGGTTTCTCGATATGATTACGTCTGTCACTGTCTGCTACATAAAACGAAATAGGGCTTTCTAATATTGCAGCAATTGTAAGACACGCCAGATATGTGAGACTGTTTTGCCACAAATGGTCATTTTTCTCTACCTCGTTTACGAAAACAACATAACAGAATATAATTCACGAAGTACCAATATCAAATTCCTATTAGACCTATTAGATGCAAAAAGTTTAATGTTGGGAAATAGTTTCACTTTTCTTTCATATGCGCCAGTTTCTCGAACATGACATCGAAAAGTAGTAATAGTACGAAACTTTTATATAAATTTCGAATCGTCATATTTTTCCATATAATTTGTGTGACGTTCCCGTTTCTTTTCATTCCTAGTTCTAAGAAACAATCTTGTCATCACTATTTCTGTAACTATTCCTGACACTATCAAAACTTACTCTCCAGTCAAAACTTAGTCTTGTCAGAATCATGGGTTTACTTTTCCCGCAATTATTCTCCTGTTAGGCATTATTACGTCTTCGTACAATGCGCTCTGCGTTCTGTTTTAAGAATAGAACTTAAGCTGCTGTCAAATGCGGACCGTACAATTGGCCCTTAGTAGTGTAGGGATCTAGCCAAAATTTTTTGTCAAAATTTCATTTTCTTGGATACATCGAGAAGATAACATGTTATCTTCCTTACCTGTTGCTCGTGTTAGTCATTTATTTCCACTGATAGTCTGAATGTATGGATTTCGCAAGTAATTATAACAACGCTTGTCATTCGTATATCAATCACCCACATAAACAACCAGTGACTGGTATCATCCGTTCGGGCTTATTCGGCTCAGTTCGTATAGCCCCGTCCTCTTTTTGTCTGCGGGAAAGTCTCTTGTTTCTTGACGTGACCTGTCAGAGACATCATCTGCACTAAATTATGATTCGTTCAGAAATCAACTTAGAAACCAAATGGGATGCGTTTCAAAATCATGTGCACAATCGATAGACCAACGTGCGCTGGATGCTAGGCACTTTGTGTAACAAGGTTTTCTTCCTCAAGAATATGAATTTAACGATAAATGAAATTGCTGTCCAGGGCAGATACCCCGGTTTCCAACCCCCCCCCCCCCCCCCCTCCCCCTGCCCCCGCCATAGATCGGGCCTGTTTGTAAGGGATGTTGGTGAAGATTCCTTATGAGTGAAGTTTCAAGACTACGCATGAGAGATGCCCTTGTATATTACGAGCAAATCCTTGCAAGGTATAACTTAGTCGAAACAAATTTGATCGAACCTTTACTTAGGTTTCAGCCCAAGTAACTGCGCCTTGCCTGCCGGGGTGGCCGAGCGGTTTTAGGCGCTTCAGTCTGGAACCGCGCGACCGCTACGGTCGCAGGTTCGAATCCTGCCTCGGGCATGGATGTGTGTGATGTCCTTAGGTTAGTTAGGTTTAAGTAGTTCTAAGTTCTAGGTGTGGTGTCACCGCCAGACACCACACTTGCTAGGTGGTAGCTTTAAATCGGCCGCGGTCCATTTAGTACATGTCGGACCCGCGTGTCGCCACTGTGTGATCGCAGACCGAGCGCTACCACAAGGCAGGTCTCGAGATGCGATATAGCACTGGCCCCAGTTGTACGGACGACATTGCTAGCGACTATACTGACGAAGCCTTTCTCTCATTTGCCGAGAGACAGTTAGAATAGCCTTCAGCTAAGTCAATGGCTACGACCTAGCAAGGCGCCATTAAGCATTTTAAGATAGAGTCTCACTTGTATCATCAAGGAATGCTGTATACAAATGATGGATTAAAAGTTAAGTATTATAGCAGCTACGTACTTTTCTTGCTACCATTCATTACGTATCCTGTTTCAGACCTCTCTCTAGCCTACGTGAGATTAACGCGTGCCTTTCGGCTACTTCAGTGTGGCGTAGCTGTCTTGTTACGCCACAACACTAGGGAACTGATGACCTTAGAAGTTAAGTCCCATAGTGCTCAGAGCCATTTGAACCATTTGAACTGAGCCTTCTTCAGAAGATAACCCTATTCTATAATATTTCGACGAGGCATGGTCTAGAACTAAAACTAAAACAGCCTGAATAGGCGTAGTCACCTTTTAAAAATGAGGTACATACATTTTTAAAATGTGACTACGCCTATTCTGGCTGTTTTAGTAGACATATTATAGAATCAGGTTTATCTTCTGAAGAAGGCTCAATTACTTGGGCTGAAACCTAGGTAAAGGTTGGTTTCATTACCGCAATCGAAGCTGATAGTTTCTTATATATTACAAACGGCTGTGTTTGGAGTGACGCTGTGACTAGGAAGCATGGATTGCTGATGAATGGCTTCGCACTATGTTCAGTGATGAATCTCGGTGCTGCCCTACCCCGGCTGACCATCGTCAGCGAGTGTGGCGGCGACTTGGAAGAAAGTCCCATTCTTCAAATATTTTCGAAAGACACAGTTATTTTACCCCTGGCGTCATGGTGTGGGGAGCTGTCAGATATGACTCCATGTCATTTGGTCCTGTCATGCAATCCTGAGAAGTCTGACAGCACAGTAGTACGTGACGGATTTCTAGCGCCCTCCTGTGTTACCTCTCATGCAACAGTATCGCGGTGCCATTTCTCGATAGGACAGTCCTTGCCCGCGCAGGGCACATGTCTGTATGAACTGTCTGCGTGATGTTGAGACACTTCCATCACCAGCACGATCCTAAGATCTGTCCCCAAGAGACATGTGTGGGACATGACGCCAACTCAGCTGCAACGCCAACTCCACCACAACGCCAACTCCACCGCAACGCCAACTCCACCGCAACGCCAACTCCACCGCAAAGCCAACTCCACCGCAATGCCAACACCACCGCAACACCAACTCCACCGCAACGCCAACTCCACCGCAACACCAACCCCACCACAACGCCAACCCCACCGCAGCGCCAGCTCCACCGCAGCGCCAACTCCACCGCAGCGCCAACTCCACCGCAGCGCCAACTCCACCACAGCGCCAACTCCACCACAGCACCAACTCCACTGCAGTGCCAACTCCACCGCAACGCCAACTCCACCGCAACACCAACTCCACCGCAACGCCAACTCCATCGCAACGCCAACTCCACTGCAACGCCAACTCCACTGCAATGCCAACTCCACCGCAATGCCAACTCCACCGCAATGCCAACTCCACCGCAAAAGCCAACTCCACCGCAATGTCAGTATCCATTGTACCAAGGACCACTTAGCAGTTGTGGACCAGCTTGCCTCAGGAGACAATACAAAGGCTCCATAACTCCCTTCCCAGCTGAACCAGTGCATGCATCCTGGTCAGATGAGATGTAGCATCATATTGATAAGTGGAATTGTATTGCCAAGTTCATCGGCCTGCCCATAATCCTCAACACGTCCTCAATCGGGAAGAGATCTGACGACCTTGTTGCCTAAGGCAGGATTTGGCAAACATGAATAACAGCAGCAGAAACTCCCCCAATGTGCGGGCGGGCATTATCTTGCTGAAATACAAGCCCAGAATGGCGTGCCATGAAGGGCAACAAAAGGGGACGTAGAATTTCATCGTCGTGCCGCTATGCTGTGAGCGTACCACAGATGACAATGAAAGGGTTTCTGCTGTGAAATGTAATGGCATCCAAGACCATCACTCCTGGCTGTCGGGCCATAAGAGAGGCAACAGACAGGTTAGTATTCCGCCTGGAATATCACTGATTGGAGTAGAACTGTCTTCAGTGATAAGTCCAGCTTCGAACTGATCTCCTATGGCCGATGATATCCCACAGGAGGACATTCATCATCTCTATCAGTCCATGCCTAGCCGACTAACTTCTTGCACTAGGGCCAGATGTGCCAATCTTTCTCTTGAATAAATAGTCCACTTTTTCTGAAATTGTAGTCGTTTTTTTATCTGTACAGGTACATCACATCTATCGATTTCGATTTCCGTTCAGTTCGGATAATTTCTTCATGGTGCGTCCTTTTCTTTCCCCTTTGTCTTAGAGTGAACACGAGTGATCTGGTAGATAACGTCAGAAGCTTCTAGATGCTGTTTACAGACGATGCGGTTGTCTGTAAGAAAGTAGCAGCTTCGGAATACTGTAGCAAACTGCAGAAACATCTGCAGTATTACCTATGAAAAATGTACTCCAGATAGTTATTATAAGTTGCTGCTCTGAACGTAAATACATGTAACATATTGTGCATGCACAGAATGCACAGAAAACTAAACATTATTATACAGTTACAATACTGATGACATATTGCTGCAATATGTAGGGGTAACCATCCAGAGCGACCTTACGTGGAGTGACTATAAATAAATATAAGGACCGATCAAAACGTTACCATTCGAGTGCTGCACACTCCAAAATGGATATGCCAAGCAGGCAATATCGCAGTGAGCATTGAGGCGATCATCCTATCGACTGACTAGGTAAAACACTGTCTCCTGCTCCCTGAAGAAGTCTCCATTGCACAACTGTGATTTTCGACAGGCATGTTGCACCATACACACTCTTCACTCTCCGATGGATGTCTGTTGGTTTAGTCCTCCGGTAGCCAAGGAAAAAATAGCAGCACGTTGGTAGTGATTAGATGCATTTAATAATAACGTCGTCATGGTCACGTTGCCGCATTTACCGCTTGCACGTCGGCTAGACACGAATGTCACACCAATCCCTCGCCTACATGTAGGTGCTCACATACCAGAATCGGAGTCGGCTACGTTGTATATACGGTGCAGCAACGCTGAACGTAAAGCTTTTTATCATCCCTCATAGCAGGATGGGTGGACGGAAGAGAGGTGTATAATGGGGGATGCGGGATAGGCTCGACGATCAAGATTTCGCAGACGACATTTGCTTAATGGCACAACGATATCGAGACATCGAAGAGAAACTGGCCAGGCTATAGAGAGAGGCGGAAGTTGCAGGCCTCAAGATAAATGTTCGCAAAACTAAAGAAATGCGGATAAATTCGACCATCACGAATAGGCTGGCCATTAATGGAGAGGACGTAGAACAGGCCCAATCATTCCTCTATCTCGGAAGTATAGTCACGACTACAGGAGGCGCTGAGGAGGAAGTCCGTAGTCGCATCCGCAAAGCAAATGGTGCATTTGTACAACTGTAACTTGCCTGGAGAGGCCGGCCGATGTGGCCGTGCGGTTCTAAGCGTGTCAGTTTGGAACCGCGTGACCGCTACGGTCGCAGGTTCGAATCCTGCCTCGGGCATGGATGTGTGTGATGTCCTTAGGTTAGTTAGGTTTAAGTAGTTCTAAGTTCTAGGGGACTGATGACCTCAGACGTTAAGTCTCATAGTGCTCAGAGCCATTTTGAACCTGCCTGGAGAAATAGGAACATCTTAAAGAAGACCAAGCTCCGGCTTTTCAACTGCAATGTGAAGGCTGTTCTGTTGTATGGTTGTGAAACTTGGAAGATGACTAACCACATCAAAAAGCAGCTCCAAGTTTTTATCAATCGCTGTCTTCGGCGTATTTTAAATATGAGATGGCCAGATATAATGATAAATGAAGATCTTTGGAGGGAGACAAATCAGAAAGAAAATTGAATTGGATTGGGCATACATTGAGGAAACCAGATGGAGCTATTGAAAGGATGGCTTTGGATTAGAACCCTTAAGGAGTTAGGAAACGCTGTCGTTCAAAACAGACGTGGAAAAGGACGATCGAGAGAGAAGCTGCAGAGGATGGGAAAACCTGGAGTAAAGTGAAGAGACTTGCTAGAAATCGTACCAGTTGGAGGAATTTTGTTACGGCCCTATGTTCTAGAGGGAATGATAGGAACTAAGCAGCAAAGCATAGCAGGAACAGTAGATGCCAGTCTAAGATACGGAGAAAGAATCTTAAGGAAATGTAATACATCCATGAAGGAAATGGCCTACAAAACACTTATTCGACCTACAGTTGAGTCTTGCTCGTCAGTCAGATCCTTACTAGGTTGGATTACCGGAACTGAAATACTAGACTACAGGAAGTGAGGAGCTGGGGTGGTAAGGTACCAGCTCACAAAAAATAACATTTGAACCAGGAAAGCCGATTTTATTGTTGAAAGGATACTCCAAATAGTTGTTGTAAGCTGTTCCTCCGCGTTTTGTGCATTCTTCACTCTTCGTGTGCCAGAGCCCTCAGTAATACCACACTACACTAACGGAAAATAATTCACAACACCAAAAACATTATTATGGATTAGCGAAATTTCGGGAATACATTTGTCTAGGTGACATATTTAAGTGGTTAACATTGCATGATCTCAGTTAATGGAAGCGCAGGATAACACATTGCAAATGTGAAATGCTGGTACAGTAATAAGCGGTGTAATTGCCAGAATGTTGAATGCAAGCATGGAAACGCACAAACATTGTGTTGTACAGGTGCTGGACGTCAGTTTGTGTGATCAACTTCCATGCCTGTTGCCCTTGGTCGGACAATACAAGGACGGTTACTGCTTTTCGTGGCTGACGCTGGATTTGACTGATGATGTCCCATATGTGCTCGACTGCAGAGAGAGATTTCGTGGTCGAGAAAGGCAAGGCAGCATGTCGACACATCGTAGAGCATGTTGGGTTACAACAGCTGTGTGTGGGCGACCGTTGTCCAGTTGGAAAACACCCTCTGGAATGCTCTTCATTAATGACATCACATCATATCGAATCAGCAGACTGACGCACAGTTTTGCAGTCAGTGTGCGCAGAATAATCACTAGAGTGTTCCAGCTATCATACGAAATCGCATCCCAGACCAAAACTCCACGTATAGGTCCAGTGTGTCTCGCACACAGACAACTTGGTTGCAAGTCCACATCTGGCCTCTTTCCAACCAACACACGGCCACCCCTGGCGCCGACGCAAAACCACATTTCGTCAGGAGACACAACAGACCTCCACCCAACTCTCCAACGAGCTATCGGTTGACACTACTGAAGTCGTAAATGGCGGTGGTTTGAGGTCAGTGGAATGCACGCTACGGAGCGCCTGGCTCGGAGCTGTCCTTGGTGTAACCGATTTGTAAAAGTTCGTTGTGTCACTGTGGTGCCAACTGCTCCTCAGATTGCTGTTGCAGGTGATTTAGTACGATGTGAAGGGGCCATACGCCAGACACGATAGTCTTCCCTCTCGGTAGTGCCACGTGGCCGTCCGGAGCACGGTATTCTTGCTGCCGTACGTTCTCGTGACCTCCGCTGCCAGCAATCGTGAACAGTGGCTACATTCCTGCCAATTATATCTGCAGCACCGCAGAAGGAACATCCAACTTCTCGTAGCCCTGTTACACGACCACATTCACGCTCAGTGAGGCTTTTGCTCAAATGGCTCTGAGCGCTATGGGACTTGACTTTTGAGGTCATCAGTGCCCTAGAACTTAGAACTACTTAAACCTAACAAACCTAAGGACATCACACAAATCCATGCCAGAGACAGGATTCGATCCTGCTACCGTAGCGGTCGCACGGCACCAGACTGTAGCGTCTAGAACCTCTCGGCCACTCCAGCCGGCTGAGGCATTGGCAATTGATTTTTCTCACCTTAAATGCGTTCTTGATTAACATCAACTCACCCCATCCAATCTCAAAGGTAACTAACATTCACGACCGTTACAGCGTGTTCTTGAGGCAAACATGATTTACATAGTCACGTGGCGCTACTAACGCCACTCTTATGCGGCTGATGCGAAATTCAAGTAGACTTCATCTTTCACATGAAGAAACATCCTCACCAACTTTCGTTTATTTCCCACAACCCCTTTCTGATGCTGTGATTCTTGTCCGCCAGTGTATTATACATTTATGTAACACGGGAAGTCTGAGAAACTCAGATTTATGCAGATAAACGGACAATTCAGTTTTACAAATAGAAACTGAATAATTTAACTTGAGATATCAAACCGTAGAGTTTCCCCCCACTCTGGTGGTTCTGTTTCAACACAGATTAAGTAAAGTACAGTATGAACCAAAACAGAGAGAAAAACTTTTCAATTGAAAGTGTTGCATACTGATAAATCCAACAAATACAAAAATTTGATTTTCAGATCAGAACAAGCTATGAGTCAATATGAAAAAAAAACTGCGAAGTAACTGCGTAACGATTAAAAATGTATAAACAAAATTCAAAGAATAGCGTCCAGCCTCTAGTATGATAAAAGAAAAAAAAACAAATCAGTTAAATATATTTCAATTCTTTCAATTTTAATCATCCAATTATATGTATATATATAGTGTTTCATACTAGAATGTCGTGTTCCCAGTTTGGCACAGCTTTGCCACAGGAAACACGAAAGCGGTCCGGAAACGTCAGCCTTCTGGTCGGCTCCTGATCGCTGTCAGAAGCAGGCTAGTTTTTTTATTACGCAAAGACTTCTATTATTTGGAAAAGAACAACCCGGATTTCTTTACGTAATCAGTATGAAATTTATAATAACCTAAGGGACCTTTAACAATGAACAATAAAAAAATTGCGTTTGCAGATGTAATCATTAATAAATGGGGCAGCTATGAGTTGTATAGAAGACACGGAGCGGCCTTCTGTCTACGACCAGGATGCCGCAGTATTCTCTGCTGTAGTAAAGGCTGTTTGATATTTACAAAAATAATATGACATGGAGGTAAAAAAATATAAAGGAAAAGAATAGAATAAGAAATCTGGTAAACAATAAATATATTCAAACAATTCTCACAAGCAATTAGGACTTATTTATAGACAGTGTGACTTACATAAGTACTTTTCTAACTGTATGATGCGATCAGATTTCAGCCTGTCCTGTGTTAGCTCCTTTTTGTCACAAATTACAGTCATTACTTTTCTCCTTCCTTCGAGACAATTCTTGCATCGTTCAACTTCTTCATAACAATAACTTGCTGATTTACAGTATCGAACATGAATTACTCTAATTTTATTAATTAATAGTGTTGTCTGTACGCTGGCAAGACAGCTCACTTTTATGGCTTAAAGTCGACTTTCTTTACGCTTTCACATTACAAACAGAAGTACGATAAAATCTGAACAGCTACAAAAGTTTTTACTGTCATCTTTTATTTAGATCGAAGCGGAACGTTCACTTCAGCTTCTGTTCAAAATGGCTCTGAGCACTATGGGACTTAACATCTATGGTCATCAGTCCCCTAGAACTTAGAACTACTTAAACCTAACTAACCTAAGGACAGCACACAACACCCAGCCATCACGAGGCAGAGAAAATCCCTGACCCCGCCGGGAATCGAACCCGGGAACCCGGGCGTGGGAAGCGAGAACGCTACCGCACGACCACGAGATGCGGGCTCAGCTTCTGTTAAAATGTTTCTTTGACTGCGCAATCGATGTATTAGCGTCCGCGCTAGATGCGCATTTTTACAGTTACGTAAATTATATAAAACAAATCTCTTTCAAAGAATAGGTCTCATCCCATAAGTTGGTCATTTAATGTACAGATAGTTGAATGCCTTTCCAAGGGTACTCACAGCTTTCATACGACGAAAATCCCAATAATAGTACAAGCCGTCTTCAACAGCATGGAGTAAAGTACCAAATAATACTTGTAAATTACAAATCGTGCTCGAACCCGAGAGACAGAAATACCTATAACATGAACAGACAGAAAAATTTACCTATGTATAAAGTTCGATTCTAAACTGAGATTACCGAAACTAGTTCCGTGAAAGAGTGTATAAATTACAGTTTGAGCGAGAATGTCCACAGGGCTTCAGATAAGAAAAACTGTTCTTGCATTTACGCTCGGTGCACAATATTCATAAATTATCAGCAGGGATGAAAGCCAGTAGACAGAAATGAGAACGTCGTAAAAAGATTTACCAGTGTAAGTAGAGCGAAGAGCTAACTCCTTTTATATAACTCAAGGGTTAACTCAAGCGTAAAACACATAGTGCAAAGTGGAGCTGCAGACGCTGAGACGTGATTAATCTTCTGTAGCACTAGCAGCAGTTTCTTTTTTTCTTTTTTTCACGTACTTCCACGAGTAAGTGAACTGTACTTGTGTATTTTACTGTATAAATTCTTATTTACCAATGTGCTTTCACGTAAATTTTAGTGTATAACCGTGTGTGAGACGACTTCCACGGGTAATTTTTTCGCCGTCAGAAGCGCTACATGTCGTGACTACGTTTAAATTTCGTGTTAGTATAGTATAGCAGTATAGTTCAAATCAGTGCATCTGAATATGTATTCTTAATTTCTGCAGTAGTTCGTGTATAATCAGATTTTTCTACTAAAAAGTAACTGTTGATACATCCATTTACACTAAAGAAATTTATTTCTAGCTGACGAGCTTGTGGACCTTGCCGTCTCAGGTTATAAGGCGAATTCTGCAGAGCAGATTTTAGTGTTTATTTATTCTCCTCGTTACATTCTGCGTAAATTCAGTATCGCCAGAGTTGGGTAATTATCTGCTTTTTAGGGGTCTATTTGTACTTTCTCAGTTACTCCTGATTGTTTTGCTTGTACTTTTTGAGCTCTTATTCGGCTATCTTTCCATACTGCGATACGACTAGGGGCTGTGCTTGTTGTGAGCGGACGCAAAGAGCACTAGTTGCTGTCCATAAACAGTAGGAAGCTGCGTTGGCTGCGATCGACAGGCTTCTGACTACTGCTCAAAGTTGCGACGACATCGCAGCACTGGTGACGAGGCCGGAGACACCTTTGGTGCCGTTGGAATCCCCTGGTGAGCTGATCGCTGCGTCTTCCGTCACGCAACATCAGGCCGGTCCGTCCTCAGTCGAGAATGAGTGACCGACACTGGGTTTTAACGCCACCGTGCGGAAGGCGAAGGAAGGAACGGATCGCGCGGCTGGCTCCTTACTCCTTAGCAACAAATACGAGGAGCTACCAGGTGCTGGTACTACTTGTGAGCCAGTACGGGAGGTTTCTCCTATTTGGTCAGCTACCAATTTTCCTGCCCAGTCCGGACAAGTACAGAGGGTGGCTACGCTAGCCATTAGGAGCTCCAACGTTGGGCAGGTGATGGAGCCCCTCAGGCAAACAGCACGCAGGGCGGGAAAGAATGCCACCGTGTGCATTCGGTATGTTTCCCAAGGGGTCTGGTCCGTTACACGGAAGAAGCCCTGCCGGCGGCTATCGGACACAGTGGGTTCAAATGGTTCAAATGGCTCTGAGCACTATGGGACTTAACATCTATGGTCATCAGTCCCCTAGAAGTTAGAACTACTTAAACCTAACTAACCTAAGGACAGCACACAACACCCAGTCATCACGAGGTAGAGAAAATCCCTGACCCCGCCGGGAATCGAACCCGGGAACCAGGGCGTGGGAAGCGAGAACGCTACCGCACGACCACGAGCTGCGGACACACTGGGAGCAACTGGCTACAAATAGTGGCACATGTCGACACTGACGACACCTTACGCTTGGGTTCTGAGGCTTTCCTCTGCTCTTTTCAGCGGATGGCTGATCTGGTGAAGACAACTAGCGTCGAACACTGGGTACAAGCTGACTACGATGTCTACGGAAAAAATTCCGAAACTTCGTCCACAAAATTTTTCTACGCTTACGTTTTACTATTGTGCACGGTTTCCATCCACATACTCTCCTCCACAATTGATACACCGCTCCCAACGCCGTTTCCACTTCCGGAAGCAGTCTTGGTACGCCTCTTGCTGGATCATGCGAAGCGCCGTCTACGAATTTTCTTTTATCTCGTCTATCTTAGAAGAAAGATTAAGGAAAGGCAAACCTACGTTTCTAGCATTTGTAGACTTAGAGAAAGCTTTTGGCAGTGTTGAGTGGAATACTCTCTTTCAAATTCTAAAGGTGGCAGGGGTAAAATACAGGGAGCGAAAGGCTATTTACAATTTGTACAGAAACCAAATGGCAGTTATAAGAGTCGAGGGGCATGAAAGGGAAGCAGTGGTTGGGAAGGGAGTGAGACAGGGTTGTAGCCTCTCCCCGATGTTATTCAATCTGTATATTGAGCAAACAGTAAAGGAAACAAAAGAAAAATTCGGAGTAGGTATTAAAATCCATGGAGAAGAAATAAAAACTTTGAGGTTTGGCGATGACATTGTAATTCTGTCAGAGATAGCAATGGACTTGGAAGAGCAGTTGAACGGAGTGGACAGTGTCTTGAAAGGAGGATATAAGATGAACATCAACAAAAGCAAAACGAGGACAATGGAATGTAGTCGAATTATGTCGGGTCATGCTGAGGGAATTAGATTAGGAAATGAGACACTTAACGTAGTAAAGGAGTTTTGCTATTTGGGGATCAAAATAAGTGATGATGCTCGAAGTAGAGAAGATATGAAATGTAGACTGGCAATGGCAAGGAAAGCGTTTCTGAAGAAGAGAAATTTGTTAACATCGAGTATAGATTTAAGTGTCAGGAAGACGTTTCTGAAAGTATTTGTATGGAGTGTAGCCATGTATGGAAGTGAAACATGGACGATAAATAGTTTGGACAAGAAGAGAATAGAAGCTTTCGAAATGTGGTGCTGAAGATTAGATGGGTAGATCACATAACTAATGAGGAGGTATTGAATAGAATTAGGGAGAGGAGGAGTTTGTGGCACAACTTGACAAGAAGAAGGGACCGGTTGGTAGAACATGTTCTGAGGCATCAAGGGACCACAAATTCAGCATTGGAGGGCAGCGTGGAGGGTAAAAATCGTAGAGGGAGACCAACAGATGAATACACTAAGCAGATTCAGAAGGATGTAGGTTGCAGGAAGTACTGGGAGATGAAGAAGCTTGCACAGGATAGGGTAGCATGGAGAGCTGCATCAAATCAGTATCAGGACTGAAGACCACAAGAACAACGACAACATCGTTGCAAATCTTCGTCCTTTCAACGCCGAAATAAAAAAGTGGAAATAAAGAAAAGTCACTAGAGGGCAGGACTGAAGAATACGGAGGATGAGACAGCACAGTGATTTCGATTTTTGTACAATAGTCAGGCACCAACAGCGATGAATGTGCGGGTGCGTTATCGTGATACAAGAACCATGAATTGTCTGGTACATTTCAGGCCGTTTCCTTCTCACATTTTCTGGCAGGCGTTCGTAACAGGTCCCGATAGTATCATCGAGTAACAGTTTGTCCTTGTCACACATATTTATAATGAACAAATCCTTCAAACTCGAAGAAAATCATGAATATGGTTTGGCATTTGACCTGACCTGATGAGCTTTTTTTGGCCTTGGAGAACCTTTACCGAGCAATTGTGAAGTTTCAACCTTGGTCTCAACATCACAACCGTAAACGAACTCTCATAACCAGTTATGGATCTCTTAAGGAACATCTCGTTCTCGTTTGTGCGATCCAAAAGCTCTTCACGGATTGCGAGATGAAGGTCTTTCTGGTCTTGACTCATGAGATGTGGGACGAAATTGGCGGATTTCATAGCATAATCCAACTGAAATGTTACATTCTTCTGCAATCTCTCGGACAGTCAGTCTTCCATTGGCACGCACAATTTCGTTGACGTTCCTGACATGAGCGTCATCGGTAGACGTCGAAGGACATCCTAAACTAAGGTCATCTTTAACTTGCGTCTGGGCTTTTTCAAACCGTATAAACCATTCGTAGCCGCGTGGGATTAGCCGAGCGTTCTAAGGCGCTGCAGTCATAGATTGTGCGGCTGGTCCCGGCGGAGGTTCGAGTCCTCCCTCGGGCTTGGGTGTGTGTGTTTGTCCTTAGGTTAATTTAGGTTAAGTAGTGTGTAAGCTTAGGGACTGATGACCTTAGCAGTTAAGTCCCATAAGATTTCACACACATTTGCACATTTTTTGAAACCATTCGTAACACCGAGTGCGGCTTGAGTACTCGTCGATGTAGGTTTTCTGCATCACTTGGTGTGTCGCAAAATTTAATGCCATCTCGAAATTCCCAAACTGTGCGATACAACGTTCTATTCAGTACAGCACTGAACAATAACTAGCAGACATATCACAATGAAAATTCCCACAGCTACACTTTAATGACAGACCTGCGCAGGGACGCCAACCGCGTTTCGCTCCAAGACACCATTGGCTCGAAATTAGGATTACCCTGGAATTTTTTGAACATACCTCGTATTCGTAACATCGTACCCAGGATCGAACGAGGGCCTCCGATTTGGAACAGAGAAGCAGGTCTAACCTGATGACTCTGCGATAGTATCGGATGCAAATTTCTCGACCTCCGCTATCGGGTGCAGAATTGCAGGGTTCCCCTCAATAGGTCAGCCGTGTACTACAAGCAGGAAGTGACTACTAGGGTAGTGGGTTGAGATGCGTTGTCTGGGGAAGGAGACCAGACAGCAAGGTCATCGGTCTCATCGGATTAGGGAAGGACGGGGAAGGACGTCGACCGTGCCCTTTCAAAGGAACCATCCCGGCATTTGCCTGGAGCGATGTAGGGAAATCACGGAAAACCTAAATCAGGATGGCCAGACGCGGGATTGAACCGTCGTCCTCCCGAATGCGAGTCCAGTGTGCTAGCCACTGCGCCACCTCACTCGGTAGGGTAGTGGAGTACGTGTAGCGTGTACATAGGGTTTCTTTATGTTAGAGAACCCGTGCCCCCCTTGGGATCAGAGACAATATGTATCCCAAAATCCAAGTTACAACAGTCACAATGTTCTCAGAGAATTGGCGTCCAAGCGGATCGTTTATAGCAAAGGTCAAAATGATATCAGGAAACTGCAGGGGCATCCAAGGAAAGGTTCCAGAGTTAGTATCTCTTATTGAAAATTTTGCTGCCCATGTAGTACTAGGAACAGGAAGTTTGTTGAACCGGAAGTGAATGGCAACGAAAACCTAAGTTCAGACTGGAATATTTATCGTAAGGATAGGTTAGTCGCCAATGGTGCCGATGTATTTACTCCAGTAAAGAACTCGACAATATCTAGCGACGTTGTGGCATCGAAGGTAGTTCAAAAATGATAACCGGATGCTTTTATATACCGCCGAATACCGTTAGTAATTATCCTGACCATATTGCTGTTACCTTGAAGCGACTTCAACTTGCCAGGTATAGACTGAGAGAGCCTTCATTAGCATCCTTCATTGGCCCAAACAGATGAAAGCAAGAAGGTGCGAGATTCGGGCTGTAGGGTGAATGAAGAAGAACAATCCAGTAAAGTCTTGTGAGCTCCTCTCAGGTATGCAGACTCGTGTGAGGTCTTGCGTTGTCATGGAGAAGGAGCAGTTGGTTTGCATTTTTGTGTCGACGTATATCACAACAGGCCACAGCAGTTGACCCACCTCACCGCCATCCCACACCGAACCCAGGGTTATTGTGCGGTCCGACCCTCAGTGCCCCCCCCCCCCCTCTCCCCCAGGAACGTCTCAGACCACACGAGTGTAACCCCAAAGGTTTGCGTGGAGAGTAATGATGGTGTACGCGTACGTAGAGACAGTGTTCGCGGAGCAATCGCTGACATAGTTAAACTGAGGCGGAATTAGAGGAAACAGCCCGCATTCGCCGAGGCTGATAGAAAACCGTCTTAAATACCATCCACAGGCTGGCCAGCAAACCGGACCTCGACACTAATCCGCCGTGCGGTCTCGTGCCGGGGACCGGCACGCCTTCCTACTCGGGAAGCAGCTCGTTAAACCGCGCGGCTAGCCGGGAGGACTGGGAGAACAGCCATACTCACTCGTCGGGGCCTGCAGGAAGAATTTATCCAAAAGATCAGCCTACGCTCGTCCCCTTAGGAAGGCACCTTGTATTTTTAAAAGGGGAGGGAATGGCGCCGCTCGGGTAGCCAATCGACTGAGACAGAAAAACCGAAAAAGCTCATAATTCCCAGCATGCCGTTTCATTGGACAAACAGGAAGGCTTAGGATTCGTAACGCATTATTTTACTGGACGTCTCTGGAGCTCAAACTGAGAGGAAAGAAGCGTAAATCGGAAGCTTATTACGGTCACTTCTGAGAGAAATAAACTTCTTTGCTCTACTCCGAACAATCGAAAATACAAGGTGATCCCAGAAGGAGACCTTTGCCGTAGCTGCGAATTATATAGTCCCAGTAGGTGAACTTGTTTTCCGGGAGATTGCGTTGTGGTATTCCCTGTCGCACACGCATAGTTAACGGCTTCGCAGCAATTTCCTCATCTCTGGAGAGTTGTTTACGCAATTCGTTGCATGATGAATTTTTCCCGATCATGCCTTTTTTTCTCGCAGAAGAGGAGCATGCTTCACAAATTAATCGCAGGACAAAAGAGGCGTGTCTCGCACGGTGCACAATATTCCAGTGATGTCAGCGTCACGTGGCGGGACGTCAACACGTCTAGGACCTACCATGCCCTGGATAGACGCACGATTTCGGTTGTGGAGGAGTTCAAACGGATCAACCGTCGGACCACCAAATGTGACATTCCTGTTGAACTATCGATACAAAAAGGAGCTATGCCTCAGATAATCCAGAAGACGTTCGTTACAGCGAAGTTTGTGTACGATAAATGCCAATCAACGTTCCAAGCATCAGAAGATGGCGAGAATGGGTATCTGATTGATCCATCTGTTGAAATACCCGTAGCAAGAAACGGATATCATACCTCAGATTGTGGTATGCGATGAAACTTGGTGTCCCCACTTCGACGCCGCCTCCAAACGGATGTGTATGGAGTAGCGGCATCCCGGCTTCCCTCGTCCAAAAACAGTTCATTCTGCCACAATGGCTGGAAAAGTGATGCTCATTTTCTACAGGCTACCACGGCGTGCAACGGTTAACGCTGATCGGTTCAGCAACAGGTTGCTAAGGCTCAAACAGGCCATCAAAAACAAACGTGTGGACAAGCTTTCGAAAGGGATAGTGCTTCTCGGCCAAGAAGACCTTCATGCTCCTTCAAAAATTTCGATGGGGAGGCCTAGAACATCCTCCTTACAGCCCCGATATTTTTCCAAATGATTCACATATCTTTGGCCCCTTAAAACAGTCTCTGAAACCTTAGATGTTCACATGTGACACGTAAGTGTATGGCATCCTGGAAAACTGGATTCATCAGCAATCCAAGAGTTCCTACACCGACTCTATCCACTCCCTTTCTACGCGTTGATATCGGTGTAGCAATATCAATGGCAATTATGTATAGCTGTATTGTTTCACATGAACTGTAATTATGGCATTGTTATTAAAATTTCTTTACATATGACTGTAGTTTCCTTTTAATTTGGGCACACATTATACACGCTCGTGCTTCCATATCACGTAGACAGAGAAATCAGCGCCTGGCAATGAAAAAGGAAGAGGCACTGAAAATGAAAAACAAAACAAAACATCCTTCTTGCAGCATCGGCATGTGTTCAGTATAATGTTACGTGAAAAATTAGTAAGAAAACGGGAGAGTAAAATCTTCTAAGTTCGAACAGCCAGCGTTACTCAATCAGGCGGTAATATCAATAGCCACGAGCCGAGGAACATAAACATTTCAGCAGCGTTAATCGGTGTCCGCCCCGAAAGCTGAATGGTCAGCGTGACGGACTGCCGTCCTAAGGGGCCCGGGTTCGATTCCCGGCTGGGTCTGGGATTTTCTCCGCTCAGGGTCTGGGTGTTGTGTTGCCTTAATCATCATTTAATCCCCATCCGGCGAGCAGTTCGCCTAATTTGGCGTCAAATGTAATAAGATCTGCACCAAGGCGGCCGGACCTGCCCTGTAAGGGCCTCCCGGCCCATGACGCCACACGCTCGTTTCCATTTTACCGTTAACACGGCCAGGAAGACAGCAATCTCGACACTTTTGATAGAGGCTGTGAGCGAGCTCAGCAGAAAATCGTTAGAAGAGTAGAGACTGAACGTTATGCAAGGACTAAATAGGACGCAACATCGCCTAGTAGAGGTTTTACAAGCAATAGAGACACACTGTAACAAATCCATTAAGGAAATTTAGCGGAACTGAAGACTGCTGATGACTCTAGGAGGGCAGAACCGATTGAGTCATTTCCAAGGACGTCGCAGAGCGTAGCCTCTCCTCGACGACCTAAATATGCCACCCCACTATCCCACAGCACTCGATCGGTAGGGTTGATGGCATCCATGTCGTATCGTACGCACTTGGTTCTCTGGTTGTCGGATGGTAACTGCCTGTGTGTGAGATTGTTTTAATGTTTGTCTTACACTTGCCGCTTTACGATAAAATCAGTAATTCGTACCCATGGATAGTGAAGTCCAGTGTCCAGTACTGAAGCCAGCACAACAGCCAGCACTGATGGTTGATTGTTGGTCCAGCGATCTACCAACACGACTCCGGTCAAGGGCAGAAGCTGCCCTAAAACTCCGGCGTCGCACGAGTCTGATGGCTTACCGTACTGGTGGGGCCAGTTCAGCATTCAGCACGACATCACGCCCTCGACATCATGATTCACCTGATGGGACAACGTGGGCAGTGATCTTGAGGGGCTGAGTACTCCCTTAAACGGCGCGCTAATCAAACATTCACATCACGGTTACCGAGAGGAGTGTCTACGTCGCTAGCGGGCAGGAAACTGCCTTTCAAAGATGTCATCGACTTCTACTCCGAGCTGATGCAACGTCCTATTCAGCCTTGAGTCCGCTACTGGATTCGGCAGATTCCTCTTCGGATTACGCGGACACCAGCCATCGCAGAAGACACGGCAACGACTTGTATTCTGAGTAATAAATGGAATTATCTTGAATACTATTTTATTGCGTCGAGAGGCCACATCCAAACAAAACAGGAGAGGCTTCCAGCCCGGCAGTGGCCGATCCCAGCAACATGATGCTGAGGGCGACAAAATCGTGCCATTAACAAGTCACAAGATCTAAAAAATATGAAAGGGGTGCGAAAGACATACCCCTTCCAACCGTTCCGACAACTGCCTTAAGAAATTTAGGAAAGTCACTGGATGGTTGGTCGAGGATTTGAACATCTAAGTGTGTTGGGACAGCACTACTTTACTTATTAGCTATGTAGACTACGTTGTTCACATTACCTTCTCCGTCCCGTGTATCTGCACGATACTTCCCTGTGAACAGTGTGCAGCTCCCGAAAAGGCCAGAACAATGCATCAGTTGTTGTGACGATTAAAGTTTAAGGCGCGCCCTTGGCGATCCGGGCCCGGCGCTCAGAACGCGGGCTATAAGAGCGGCGGCGGGGTGTTGCACAGTGATTTGTGAGGCGCGCGCGCGGGATGAAGGTGCAGTTGCCGGCTGATGCATGTTTTATGAGGGCTGATTTACAGGGCGACGCCCACGCCCCCATCGCGCCGTGTTTCCGGAAAACACCGCCGCCTCCGGCCTGTGTAACACCGACAAACGCGCCCGCCTCTCGCCGGTTCCCCCCTACAGTACAACGGGAAGTCCAAGAGATCGTTCCAACCAGTATCCCGCACAATACGTGCTCGAAGGGAATTGCATATTTGTAGTACTGTTTTCCAACCTTTCAGTCTTGGCATTGGTCTACAATGATGAGGAATATTATGTACACATCTCGTTGCTTATTGCCCTTCTCAATAAGATCAAATACTTATTGAAGTCACTAACTAGATCTCCAATGATCTTGTGTCGTAAAGTAACAAAAAACTATCAGACCAGATCGCAAAGTCTTTTTAATGATACGGTAACCGGTTTTAGTGGTATATACGTTAACGTGACGGAAGTCATGGGATACCTCTCAATATCGAGTCGGACCTCCTTTTGCGTGGCATAGTTCAGCAACACAACGTAGCATGGACTCAACAAGTGGCTGGAAGTACCTTGCAGAAATACTGAACCATGCTGCCTCTAAGCCGTCAATAACTGCGATAGCGTTGCCGGTGCATGATTTTGTGCACGAACTGAGCTCCCGATTATGTCCCTAAATGTTCGGTAGGATTTATGTCTTTCGATTTGGGTGGGTAAATCGTTCGCTCAAACTGTCCAGAATATTCTTCAAACCAGTTGAGAACTATTGAGGTAGGGTGACATGGTGCACTGTCATCCATACCATCGTAGTTTGGAAACAAGAAGCCCAACTAGGCGAACGTAACCATTTCCAGTCAATGAGCGGTTCAGTCTGATCAGAGGATCCAGTCCATTCCATGTAAACACAGCTCAAAATATTATGAAGCCAACACCAGCTTGCACAGTGCCTTGTTGACAACTTCGGTCCATGTCTTCGTAGGATCTGTGCCACAATTGAGGCCTAACATTAGCTCATACCATCTGAAATCGGGACTCATCCTAACAGGAGACAGTTTTCCAGTAGTCGAATGTCCAACTGATATGGTCACGAGCCTAGGACAGGCGCTGAAGGTGATGTGTTGTTAGCAAAGGTACTCGCGGAAGTCGTCTGCTGCCGTAGCCCATTGACGCCAAAATTAACTGATACGTTCGTCGTATACCCTACACTGACTTCTGTAGTTTTTTCAGACAGTGTTGCTTGTCTGTTAGCACTGACAACGCTACACAAACGCCGCTGTTCTCGGTTGATAAGTGAAGGCCGTCGGCCACTGCCTTCTCCGTCGTGAGAGGTAATGCTTGAAATATGGTATTCTCGTCACACTCTTGACGCTGTCTATTTTCGGAATATTGATTTCTTTATCGATCTCCCATGTGTCAAGCTCCAACTACGAGGGTTGCCGAGAAAGTAATGCACCACATTTTTTTTTTCTTAGCCAAAAACAATGCTACGAAAGCGAAACGTTACGTATGTATTATTTGAAGTCTCCTAAGTGAGTGCACCAATATTCCGTCACTTCCGACAAATAGCGTATCTGCAGGACAGTTTCAAGATGGCGTCTGCAGGCGATGTAAGTTAGAAGCAACGTGCCGGTATTGACTTTCTGCCGGCCGGTGTGGCCGTGCGGTTCTAGGCGCTTCAGTCTGAAACCGCGCGACCGCTACGGGTGCAGGTTCGAATCCTGCCTCGGGCATGGACGTGTGTGATGTCCTTACGTTAGTTAGGTTTAAGTAGTTCTAAGTTCTCGGGGACTGATGACCACAGACGTTAAGTCCCATAGTGGTCAGAGCCATTTGAACCATTGACTTTCTCACTACAGAGAAGGAAACTGTGGGGAATATTTACAAACGCTTATGCAAAGTCTATGGAGCATCTGCTGTCGACATAAGTACAGTTATTCGCTGGGCACGGAGGATGAGGTCATCAGAAGGCGGTTCGGCGGAGCTCCACAATTTGCAGCGGTCGGGGAGATCATCCACGGTTTTCAATGGTTCAAACGGCTCTGAGCACTATGGGACTTAACTTCTGAGGTCATCAGTCCCCTAGAACTTAGAACTACTTAAACCTAACTAGCCTAAGGACATCACACACATCCATGCCCGAGGCAGGATTCGAACCTGCGACCGTAGCACGGTTGCCGCACCTGACATGTTGCAGCATGCTGATGTTGTCATTGGCGAGGACTTGTTTGGGCCATTAAAAGATGCAATTCGTGGAAGGCATTTTAAGGATGGTGAGGAGATGATTCACACAGTGAAGCACTGGCCCGCAACGAGGACAAGGATCGGTACCGACAGGTCATACACGCCATTGTTTCACGCTGGAGTAAGGCCATAGAACGGGATGACGATAACGTCGAAAAATAGGTGGTGTAGATAAAATACCAGTCTTTCGTGTGTGTAATTCTGATTGTGTTCAATAAAGAATTGTTGAAGGAAAGAAATGCGGTGCATTGCTTTCTGGGCAACCCTCGTACCATTCCGCGTTCAGAGTCTGGTAATTCCCGTCGTGTTGCCATAATCACGTCGGAAACATTTTCACATGAATCACGTGAGTACAAATGACAGCTGCACCACTGCACTGCCGTTTTATACCCTCTGTGCGCGATACTGCTGCCATCTGTTGATGTGCATATGGCTCTCTCATGACTCGTGTCACCTCAGTGTAGACTGCCTTCAGACTACTGGTGCAGGCCAAGAATGCTACGGCTATTCCCATTGAATAACATTAGATAAGCAACATATTTAAAAAATAAATACAAATACATCATTTACATGCCCTTTGGTGAGGGCTGGATTCGATGCGCGGAGCCGTTGTAAGTGAGAGAAGCATTTGCCATAAACTTCTGGCTAGCACAGGGATGCTAATGGGCTATAGAAAGATTCCCGCGTTATCAGCTGAACAGCCAGTAACATTAAGCTACAGCAAATAGTATATTTTTGATTGAGCATATGTGCAAGATTACTACGTGCCCGACCGGTTAGCCAAGCGGTCTAACGCACGGCTTTCCAGAGCAGGAAGGGGCGCCTGGTCCCTGGCACGAATCCGCCCGGTGGACTTGTGTCGTGGTCCGGTGACCCGGCCAGTCTGTGGATGGTTTTTAGGCGGTTTTCCATCTGCCTCGGCGAATGCGGGCTGGTTCCCCTTATTCCGCCTGAACTACACTATGTCGGCGATTGCTGCGCAAACAAGTTCTCCACGTACGCGTGCACCACCATTACTCTACCACTCAGACATAGGAGTTACACTGGTCTGGTGTGAGACGTTCCCTGGCGGGTCCACCGGGGGCCGAACAGCACAATAAGCGTCGGGGGGAGAAGGGGGGGGGGGGGTGAAGTAGACTGCGGTACGGTAGTCGTCGTGGGGTTGTGGACCACTGCGGCTGCGGCGGGGACAGAGCCTCTCCGTCGTTTCTGGGTCCCCGGTTAACATGCAACATACAAGATTACTACGTTAGTTACAAAAAATTAAATACATTTATAATAAGCGAAAAAGCATTAAATATTGGAGAGGCAGTAAGTGGAGGATAAAACACGGTGAGTTACCTTCTGTGTGCGATAGATGAAACTTAGATAGATGCATATCTTGCCAAAAATTGTGGTATAGGCAAGGCAGACATCGAAGCAAAGATGTGTACAGCATTATTGTGAAATACAAATAACTATTGACTTAACGATCTTCTTGACTGACCTTAGTTCTAGTTCGTTTCAAGGCTTTGACAAAATATGTACGATCAAGCAATTTCGTCTGTTGCGAACATATGGCAACTCAACGTGTATTAGCCTCCACTTACTGGCTTCTCTAATATTTAACGCCTTTTCTTCAAATATTTTAAATGTTTTTGCCCTTTTTAACTAACGTTGTGTTATTAAACATGTATTACATGAAGTTTTAATAGTTATACATGTCCTCTTTGGTGTGTCTTAAAGTTATTGGCTATTCAACTGACCACATGTGGATCGACGGGCGGAGCTCTCTCTTCATAACCCGCCAGCGTCCCCATGCTAGCACGCGGTTGACGACAGGTGCTTCTTGCACTTGCAACGGCCCCGCACATCGACTGCACGCATCACCAATCACGTTGTATTTTTATTTATTTTGCAGCTATGTCCCGTATCTACACTACGATGACAAAAGTCAAGAGATATTTAGGCTGAGGTGACAAAAATCAAGAGATACCTCCTAATATCGTGCCAGACCACCTTTTTCACGACGTAGTGCAGCAACTCGACTTGGCATGAACTGAAAATGTGGTTGGAAGTCCCTTGCAGATACTGAACTATGCTGCCTCTATACTCGTGCATAATTGAGAAAGTGTCTCCGGTGCAGGACTTTTTGCGCAAACTGACCTTCCGATTATATCCCATAGATGTTCAGTGGGCGATCTTGGAGGCCACACCATTCGTTCTAACTGTCCAGAATGTTCTTCAAACTATTCGCAAACAGTTTTAGCCCGGTGACACAGTGCGTCGTTGTTTGGGGGACATTAAGTCCATGAAAGGCTGCGCCGGCTGCGGTGGCCGTGCGGTTCTAGGCGCTGCAGTCCGGAACCGCGGTACTGCTACGGTCACAGGTTCGAATTCTGCCTCGGGCATGGGTGTGTGTGATGTCCTTAGGTTAGTTAGTTTTAAGTAGTTCTAAGTTCTAGGGGACTGATGACCTAAGATGTTAAGTCCCATAGTGCTCAGAGCCATTTGAACCATTTGAAAGGCTGCAGGTGGTCTTGCAGTCAATGATCGTTTCACTAGGACCAGAGGACACAGTCCATTCCATGCGAACACAACCCACACCACTACGGAATCGTCAACAGCTTGCACAGTGCCTTGTTGTCAACTTGGTTCAAATGGCTCTGAGCCCTATGGGACTTAACATCTGAGGTCATCAGTCCTCTAGAACTTAGAACTACTACCTTAAGACATCACACACATCCATGCCCGAGGCAGGATTCGAACCTGCGACCGCAGCGGTCGCGCGGTTCAAGACTGTAGCGCCTAGAACCGCTCGGCCACACCGGCCGGCTGACAACTTGGGTCCATGCCTTCGTGGGGTCTGCGGCACACTCGAACCCTACCATCAGTTCTTAGCAAAGAAATCGGGACACATGTGACCAGGCCGCAGTTTAGTCGTCTAGGGTTTATCACGAGCCCAGGAGAGACGCTGCAGGAAATGCCGTGCTATTAGCAAAGGCACTCGCGTAAGTCTACTGCTGCCATAGCCCATCAACGCCAAATTTCTCAGTACTGTCGTAATGGATATCGTAATGGATACGTCCATTATACGAGGGCTATCCACAAAGTACATTACGTTTTCGTTTGTGTCCGTTAGGGGCGGGGCTAGCGCAGCCATCTTGGTGTCATAGCATTCCGCCGCTCAGTCGGCATCCTGCCGTGCTAGTTAGAGGTTCGTGCTGTACTCCGTTGAGTTACTGTGACAGTTTGAAATGTCAGCGTTAATTGAAAATGCCGCGAAGTGTGAAGTGCGTGTCGTAATAAGGTTTCTGAATGCAAAAAACTGTACACCAATAGAAATCTATCGGCGGCTTTGTGAAGTGTATGGCTACAACATAATCATTGAAGGTGGAGTGCGTCAATGGGTCATAAAATTTAAAAATGGCCGAACTAACGTTCACGACGAAGAGCGAAGTGGAAGACCCAGCATAGTGACTGCCGAACTTGTCGAAAAAGTCGATGCCGCGGTCCGTGAAAATCGTAATTTCACAATAACGGAACTCTCTATGAGTTTTCCACAAATTTCACGAAGTTTGTTCCACGAAATCATTACCAAAAAGCTTTGTTACCACAAGTTTTGTGCAAGATGGATACCAAAAATCTTGACAGAGATTCACAAAAATCATCGATTGGCTCCAGCGTTAACGTTTTTGGACGCTTACGAGAAAGATGGCGACTCATTACTCGATCGCATCGTTACTGGTGACGAAACATGGTTTAAGCATGTGAACTGCGAGACAAAATTGCAGTCAATGCAGTGGGGGCACACAAATTCCCCCCAAAAACCCAAGAAATGCATGCAGACAATGTCGGCAAGGAAGGTGATGGCGACTGTCTTTTGGGACAGAAAAGGTGTGATTTTTGTGGATTTCCTGGAAAGAGGTACTACAATAAACTCTCAAAGGTATTGCCAAACTCTGCACAACCTCAGAAGAGCAATACAAAACAAGCGCAGGGGAAAGCTGGGCTCAAAGATCTTGCTGATTCGCGACAACGCCCGGGCTACACGGCAAATGCCACTCGTGAAGTTCTCGAATCTTTTAAGTGGGAGTTGTTTCCTCATCCGCCGTACAGTCCCGACCTGGCACCGAGCGACTTCCACTTATTCCCAGCAATGAAGAAGTGGTTGGCTATGCAGCGTTTTGATGACGACGCACAGCTTCAAGACGAGGTAACCACGTGGTTGAAGGCGCAGGCGGCCGATTTTTACGACGAAGGAATTTCCAAGCTCGTCCATCGCTACGATAAGTGCCTTAATTTAAATGGCAACTATGTATAAAAGTAGTATTTAAGTGTGGCTTTCATCTGTATATAACAAAAAAAAATTTCCAATACTTTATTTATTTTTAATTCCAAAACGTAATTTAATTTGTGGATAGCCCTCGTACTTCCCGCATCGGTTTCAGCGGTTTTTTCAGCATTGTTGGTTGTCTGTTAGTACTGACAACTCTACACAAACGCTGTTACTTTCAGACGTTAAGCGGAGGCCGTCGGCCACTGCGTTGTCCATGGTGAGAGGTAATGTCTGAAATTTCGTATTCTCGGCACACTCTTGACACTGTGGGTCTCCGAATATTGAATTGATAAGACATCACTGGTCTTAAGATGGCGTAAGTATGTCAGAAACTACATACCATACGATAAAAATAAAGTTTTGGGACCTCGACGATTTGTTATATCAAGAATATAAGCACGCAGCCGAAGAAAGCAGAATGAATAATCTCTGAAACACTTGTAGCCAGACTCAGCCATCGTTTTCAGCATTAGCGCCGACAGATCCTCCCCTTCACAGCCACATAGACACATGGCGATGATTACAGAGCGTATCGAAAAGAATGACCTGATTTAAAACCCTCATGGAAACATATTAAAAACGGGGAGAAATTGCAAAATACAAAATCTTAATGTTGTAGTTATGTTAGTACAAATCCGCTATATTCCACCAGCAGCAGCACGGACGACGTTTGGACGATAGGTAAATTCTTCATAAACTTTATGAAACACATCTACACTGACTGCAGCCCTTATTCTGTTCTTCAGTTCATTTATTTCACGAGGTAAAGGCGAGATGAAAAAACTTTCCTTCACATATTCCCACAAGAAAAAATCGCATGGGATCACGTCTGAAGATAGTGAAGGCCAGGAACGCAGGGCCAGTGTCTCGGGATCTTGTGCACCCTACGGAATGTTGAGGCAGCTTGTCACTGAGGAATCATCGGAAAATTTTGTGCGAGTGTCATCTAGCACCACCAAAAAAATGGCTCTGAGCACTATGGTACTTAACATCTGTCATCAGTCCCCTAGAACTTAGAACTACTTAAACCTAACTAGCCTAAGGACATCACACACATTCATGCCCGAAGCAGGATTCGAGTCTGCGACCGTAGCGGTCGTGCGGTTCCGGGCTGAAGCACCTAGAACCGCTCGGCCACCGCGGCCGGCGAACACCATGCTGTTGCAATGTTAAGTCATTAGAGTTCTCGTCAGGTTGTGGGAAGGCTGCAGCATGCGAAGGTAGCTCATTACAGTCACTGTGCTTTCCTCAAAAAGGAAGTGGCACAAAAAAAAAGTTTACCTTAAGCTAGTCTCTTTCATGCTTAACACTAGCATGAGGCTCCCAAGTCCTCAGATGTGTGCCTTTCTGTCGGTTTACTTTACCGCTAACATGAAGCATGGCTTCGTCACCGAAAACTTATCATCTTCCAGCAGAACACTGCTGAGATTAACACATTTCCTTATACCACCAACCTAAAAAGCTTACAGTAATTGTAGTCCGCATGGATTATAGACCACCTTCTGTCAGCAATCCGAAGATCTTGCACTAATTGCAGTATGTATGGTCTAAGGACAATGTCGTCTTGAAATTCACCCGACAGTCATTTGAAGGACTGCAAATTCGTTGCTTGGGTGGTGATAGACTTTCTTGGATTCCGCACAAATTTTTTCCGGATTCGTCCCACTGTTTCTTAAAAAGAGCATTGTCTACTCTTACCTTTTCATAAACATCCGTTCTCTCCAAAGTGATTACACCAACGACGATTTTTCCCGGCAACGTCGGACCAATCACAAAATGCTAATGAAACTGGCGCTGAACTGTAATCACTGGATCGTTATTGCTAAGTTGTGGAACACAAAACAGCTATTGTTCAATGGATGCCGTGCCATCTTGCTTCAAACTAATTGGTAGGCGTATGGACTGTAATCTAGCGCCAATTCTGTTAACACTCCATACCACGCCCATTCAGTCAACACACTTTTCCTGTTTCGTAATTATTACTCTCTGAAATCAAATCATTCTTTTTTTATGTATCCAGTGCACGTTCGGACTTAATTCTCCACTACCATTTTACTCGTAGGCTGTATCTTAGAAGATAGTAACAGTAACTTGGATCCCTTAGATATCTTTAGACAAATACCGCCCGTAGTTCCAAAGTAGTTGTCAGTTCTCTGGTTCTATTTTGGACGCAAAATCGCTGGGCAAAGAAGTCATTGTGACTCATTGAATTACGTTTGGCGCCAATGCTCTGGCAGACTCGTGAACCGTTATGAACTTAAGTTGAGGTGCTGCAAATGTAGCGATGCAAGGGGTACCACATTTGTCATAAAAGTTCGTAAATTACTCAACTAATAGTATTTTTCAGTACACGTTTTTCGTTCATTCCATGCAAGTATCAATTCGTTACGTAATCGTCCAGACACGAGTTAACAGTAATCTGAATCCATTTTAGCAGACTAACAGTTTCTTTCACGGGATAAAATTTTATTGATTATGAAATACAGTTTCTTGAAGTTTATTTAGAATAGGAAGTTTTTAATTCGTAATTGCATGCCATAATTTATACGTTTAACATAAAGGTGTTTTAATTTTTGTATGCATGTAAAAAATGAGAATTTGTGTGCGACTTTTGCTCTTTACCACTTACAGTACTAAAAGTGTATGTGTACAGTTCGCTGACCTGTGCGGTGAATTTCATTTTGTGATTTTGTGGCGAATAGAGACAAATCCAGTTTCATTTAGACTTTACGTGAGAAAGACACATCACGTTATTGCAAAAAGTCGTTTAGCCCATCAGGGAAAATTGAAACCTGCGTACTCAGTTTGAAACACTTTACACGCTAGCGTGTGATTGAGCTTTCCATTAAATCGTGTATAATAATTGCAAACGTGCTTGGACTTAATGCACGAAGTTTGAAATTACTTTTCGAGGCAAATACTGATTTTTGATAAAAACAAACCGAAAATTTATTCAAAATATCGTGGTTCCGTTTTAATTAGGACATATATCACCTTGTTGATCACGTTTCTTAGCAACACTAATGCAAATCAATTGATTCATTAGAACGATTAGCGACGTAATAAGTCCCATTACACATACAAACTGTTACACGGAATATGCTGATCGAACAAGAGTATAAGAGTGCTCTTTTCCAGGAATGCCAATAAACCAGCGGTTTCAAAAGTTAAATTACCAACTGTTGTGTAACTTCATTGATATTGCATTTCACTGACGAACACTATTCTTATTGTTAATTGCAAGTGGATTTTGAATACTCACTAACACTGCCAAGCAGCAGTTCACATCACAACCAGTAATAAATGGCAATATAACTGAACGGGCATTACTTCATTAAAACAGAGCAATCAGATTCCAGTTCTAGGATAAACTGTACCAGGTGGAATTATTAAAATCTTGTGGAAGTGTAATAAGTTTATCTGAACACTTGTATCATACATCATTATTTCACATTAACTCGACAGATTATTAGTCGGAAACGAATTCACCCACAACAGATAGTCCCACGCCACTACTAAATTTTTATCGTGACTCTTCACAAGAGATCTCAAGAAGCCATGATCAAGAATCAAGAAAAGAATAGTCATCGGTATACAAGCACACTGTCAAAGGAGCCACCCGAGTGAGTGGACGCTCATGCGAAGATACATGCATTGCGTGAGAATTCTGTAATAACTTGCAATGTCTTCTGCGGATGCCTTAAGATGTTGCATGTATGCGGAATCATGTAGGATATTTATTTATCATCATTCATAAATGAGTAATGGGCTGATTTCGCGTGTTTTTTGATTGCGGATATTGGGGGGGAGGCATGCAGGAAAATTCTTAATTGTATATCTTGACTATTACTATTTAAATTAGTGTAATTTGTGCATGACTTATATTGTTTTGACATTGATCGAATATTCTCGAAAGCTTATTGTGTCAGATTAAGATATTCTCTTTCTTATGGATCGCTTATGCTTCCAGTAAGTGATACAGGAGCGTTTTCCATAATGTATACATCATTTCTATAAATATTTTGTGGGAGTAAGTGGTAAATTGCAGTTGTGTTTTCTTGTATGGTGAACCACATGTTGGAACTGCTGTCAGATGTGGACTTTGCTTGGTATTCTTCATTAAACTGCCGGTTGATTGATCGATTTAGGGGTATTTGTATGTATGAGAATTCATTTGATGGATGCCCTACGGGAGTCCGACTACTGTGTTTAGCTCTAAAATTATTTGCATTCGCTTTTACTGGCGGGCTATCTTTTCAAATGTTCAACCAGTGAAGCTATTTTGTGTGTAGCAGTCTCCTACCTTCATTTGTCTACGCATTGCCACAGTGAGTTGTTTCTCCAAACGACATTGTAGAACTAAGGGCCTCCTGAGGTCTTCATATTTCAATTTTTCCTCATGCGTGTAAAGAGCGTACCTCTATTCTTTCCCTGTATGAGATATTTTATATCACTGGAACTGAGAAACACACTTCGTATGGTGCGAGCGCAGTTTAAGAACTTTTATTGTTCCCAAATGACTGCTTTCAATAGTCTTATTCCACCGTAATCTGATATTAGAGTGGAACATGAATACAATGGGGAGAGGGGGGGGGGGGAGACAACTGCAAATTAATTTCATCTATTGCATTAAATACAAAATTTCGCTTATCTTATGATACTTGTTATAAAAGTGCCATGTTCCATTACAAGAAGGCAAAGCACAAAAGCCACTCCACAACATATACATATCTTGATAAGAAACACACAGTTGATAAAATGCACACAATTGACAACATCCTTCTATCTCCATGCATATCGACGTTGGACACGAGAAGGATGTTATCAGCTGTGTGGATTTTATCATCTCTGCGTTTTTTTATCAGGGTAAGTATATGTGTGGATGCCTTTTGGGCTTCGATTTTATGTAATGTAATAAGCACTTTATAAGCAGTTCCGTAAGATATGTGAAATTTTGTATTTTGTGTAATGGGTGAAATTAATTGTAGCCTTTCCTCCCTCACCCTCATTGTTTTCATGTTGCCCCCTTAGATCAGATGACGGCAGCACTAGACTGTTGTAACCAGTCATCTTGGAACAATAAAAGTTTCTATTCTGCAATCGTCGCGTATGAAGTGCATTCTTCAATTCCAGCCTTACGGATCGCCCCAGAGCACAACATGTATACGAGGGTCGTTCAATAAGTAATGCCCATATTTTTTTCTCAGAACATATTTATTGTTAAGAGTAGGTGACAATATACATAAACATGTCTAGTCCATGTCCTATTTTTCTACGTAGTCTCCAGCACGTTCTGTGGTCGTACACCAGCGTTGTGGAAGAGCGTGCAATCCCTGCTGGTAAAAGCTCTTGTCCTGTAAGCGTAGCTCCGTTTTCACTGCATGATTGAAACTCTCATCATGTCCAGATTTTAGAGCCAATTGTCGAGTTGTGATGGGCCGGTCGGCATGAATCATGGCATTCCCACTGGAGCAGGGGTTGTGACAGGACGTCCCGAGCGTGGCTGATCATGGAGCTCTGCTTCTGCATTTCCTGAGACTGTAACTTTCTATACCCATTGCCCAATTGTACTCCTATCAACTGCAGCATCGCCATACACTGCACACAAACAACTGTGGATGTTCACCACGGTTTCTTTTTCAACACACAAGATTTCAATAACAGCTAGCTGCTTGTGAAGTGAGTCGTATGTAGACACCATTTTGACGCTGTACTACGGCTATGCTATCTCCCAGGACCGTTCGAAACTACACTGGGGCACAGAACGAACAACAAATGTGAAGCACCAACATGGACGATTGTCTATATATATTAATGGCTTTTAAAAAAAATTTGGGGCATTACATGTTGAACGACCTCGTACTTTACAGAACATTATATAAGAGATGAAAAATTTTGATGCATTTCTTTTTTTGCTAAAGGCAATCTCAATGCGCAATAATGAATGTAATATTTTTCTTATCGTATTGTCATTACGTGTACCATTGTTCCTTTTGAACTGGCGGATGGTTGTTTACATATATGACAAACAACAGGAGGCCTAAAATTGAGTATTGTGGAACATCTTAAGTGATTTTTTTCTCTCCAAGCGGAAGAGTCTGCCCTGCTTACATCGGTTGAACTATTAAGAACCATTTTCTGCCGTCTTTTGATTCGATGTAACATCATCCATTGACTGGCCACACATTCAGTTCCACAAAACTTCAGTCTATCTAACGAACAAGAGAGAACTTTTTCCAATTCATGGCGGGACGGTACAGCAACTAGCGATAAATGTGTTGATAAGATAAGCAGGTAAGAAATGCCGTTGCAGATGTTCTAGCAGGGCAAATAATACATTTGCATGGACAGCAGCCTATTCGTTTAACATTTCATTAGAAGAAGCAAGGCAGTTAATGGAAGAGGCCTTAACACACCATTTGATACAACTGAAATTCCACCCACCTCTCCTTCTGAAATTAGGAAGATAATAAACTCTCTCAGGAATAAAAGCTCACACGGAATTGATGGCATTTCTAGCAGGATAATGAAAGCTTGTTCCCAAGAAATAAGTGGGATTCTTAGCCACACATGTAATGGCTCTCTGAAGCAGGGTATTTTCCCGGATAGACTGAAGGACGCCATTGTTAAACCACTGCATAAAAAAGGGGATACGTCTGATGTCAAAAATTACAGCCCAATCTCTCTTCTGACTGCCTTATCCAAAATTCTTGAAAAAGTAATGTACTGTAGAGTAGCTTCACACCTTTGTAAAAATAAAGTTTTAACAAAATGTCAGTTTGGTTTCCAGAAGGGGTTTTCAACGGAAAATCCTATATATGCTTTCACTAATGAAATATTAAATGCTCAGAGTAACCGGAAGTCACCTGTTGGGATTTTTTGTGATCTGTCAAAGGCTTTTGATTGTGTAAATCATGGAATACTTCTAGATAAGCTCAAGTACTGTGGTATGAATGAGACAGCGCTCAAATGGTTTAAATCATACCTAACTGGAAGAGTGCAGAAAGCTGATATAAGCATTTCACATAATATGCAAAAAACTGGTGATTTCTCAAACTGGGGAACAATTAAGAATGGGTTGCCGCAAGGTTCGGTCATGGGTCCTCTACTGTTATTAATATATATTAATGACTTGCCATTCTATATTCACGAAGATGCAAAGCTGGTACTTTTTGCCGATGATACAAGTATAGCTATCACACCCAACAGATAAGAATTAACGGGTGAAATTGTAAACGATGTTTTTCAGAAAATCATGAAGTGGTTCTCTGCAAATGGGCTCTCATTAAACTTTGACAAAACACAGTATATACAGTTCAGCACAGTAAATGGAATGACACCATTAATAAATATAGACTTTGATCAGAAATCGGTAGCTAAGATAGAATATTCAAAATTTCTAGGTGTATGCATTGATGAGGGGTTGAACTGGAAAAAACACAGTGAGGATCTGCTGAAACGTTTGAGTTCAGGTACTTATGCTATTAGGGTCATTGCAAATTTTTGGCGATATACATCTCAGCAAATTAGCTTACAACGCCTATTTTCATTCTCTGCTTTCGTATGGCATCATATTCTGGGGTAACTCATCATTCAGTAAAAGAGTGTTCATTGCACAAAAGCGTGTGATCAGAATAATTGCTGGAGCTCATCCAAGATGATCCTGCAGACACTTATTTAAAGAGCTAGAGATCTTCACTGTAGCCTCACAATATATATATTCACTCATGAAATTTGTTATTAACAATCCGAACGAATTCAAAAGTAATCGCAGTGTACATGGCTACAACACTAAGAGAAAGGATGATCTTCACTACTCAAGGTTAAATCTAACTTTGGCTCAGAAGGGGGTAAATTATGCTGCCACAAAAGTCTTTGGTCACTTACCTAATACCATCAAAAGTCTGACAGATAGCCATATAGCATTTAAAAGGAAATTAAAAGAATTTCTTAATGGCAACTCCTTCTACTCATTAGATGAGTGTTTGGATATAGGAAGTGGATAATTTCCCCACCCCCCCCCCCCCCCCAAAAAAAATTAAGTGTCATGTAATATTTTGTGTAATGTAATATCTTGTATTGACACCTTTTACTATCCTGACACGTTGCACATCATTACGAAGTGTCGTATTCATGATCTATGGAACAAGTACTAATCTAATCTAATCTAACACCTGTTCTGTCAGCCAATGTGAAGATGCCTTAACAACGGGAAACGCGTTAGTCACAAAAACAAGAGAGAAGAGATGAAAGGAGTGAAAGGTACAGAAGGCGAGGAGAGAGAAAGGAAATTGTTTCAGCACCATAGAAGTAGCGTCTGTGAAAGTTGCATTCTCATATACAGGGTGAAGAAAAATTCGCGCACTCGGACATCGCAGCGCGATTACTCACATACTATCAATACAAAAACGCCTGTCACAAAGTTTCGTCCTGCATATATTTCCTGCGTTAAAGATGGGCAGTCAGCCTGGCAACACTGTAGTCACGTATATGGTAACTACACTGTTTCCCTGACGGTAATGGACGTGACGTTCCCACATTTCCATCGATAGTAATAATAGTAGTAAAGCACACAGATACTTATTGAATAGCATGCGCTTATGAGATTCAGTGTTGAAAGGCATAGTTGGTGGTTCTATGATAATAAAACACGCAAATGGTAACCGAGTGAGGAAATTATTTGTAAGGCACGTTGCTAGCCCTACTGGTGACGTAAGGGCCCAACGAAGTGTAAAGAACCTGAACGTGGCCAGAATAATAGATTAAACCATTGGGGGAGGGTAAACAGAAAACAGGTTTGAAATCTTGTAGTTGCAGTGGTGAAAAACATTTCACGTTCACGACGTGCTACAGGCTTCTTTGAAAGCTGACCTATTAAAACGGTTGTACTTCCACTTCTGTGTTCGTAACACGTAAGTAGCCCGCCCGATTAGCCGAGCAGTCTAACACACGGCTTTCCAGAGTGTGAAGGAGCGCCTGGTCCCTGGCACGAATCCGTCCGGCGGACTTGCGTCGAGGTCCGGTGAGCCGGCCAGTCTGTGGATGGTTTTTATGCGGTTTTCCATCTGCCTCAGCGAATGCGGGCTGATTCCCCTTATTCCGCCTCAGCTACACTATGTCGGCGATCGCTGTGCAAAGAAGTTCTTCACGTATGCGTACACCACCATTAGTCTACTATGTAGGGGTTACACTCGTCTGTTGTGAGACGTTCCCTGGGGGGGAGAGGGGGGGAGGGGGGTCCACCGGCGGCCGAACCGCACAATAACCCTGGGTTCAGTGTGGGGCGGCGGAGGGGTGAAGTGGACTGCGGTAGTCGTCATGGGGATGTGGACCACTGCGGCTGCGGCGGGGACGGAGCCTTTCCGTCGCTTTTAGGTCCCCGGTTCACATACAATACAACACGTAAGTGAAAATGTTTTATAGAAGACCCACTTTAATCGCTATGTGACGATTAAACGCCTCATACCGTACCACGCAGACTATATTTAGCCAATAAAAATGAATTCGTCTCGACCCAGAATCGGGGCCTCGACATCCTGCATGCAAATCCAAAACGCTATCCACTGCACCAACTACACAGCGCTATTCGCGTATGTTCACAGTGGAAGTTACTGTGCATGTGGTCAAAGTGGTGACAGATTACCAATCTTGAACGTCTATTTACTGCCGGAAATATGCGCAGGAGAGACATTTTACTGTTGCTAATATGTGAGGAACCGTGTTTGAAGTCTCAGTGCGCGAAGTTTCCTTCACCGTGCACAATGAGGTACTTTGAGAGAATAAGCACTCTCTGAAATAAAGAGGTAAAAATGGCTCTGAGCGCTATGGGACTTAAATTCTGAGGTCATCAGTCCCCTAGAACTTAGAACAACTTAAATCTAACTAACCTAAGGACACACATCCATGTCCGAGGCAGGATTCGAACCTGCGACCGTAGCGGTTGTGCGGTTCCAGACTGTAGCGTCTAGAACCGCTCGGCCACTCCGGCCGGCAAAGAGGTAAAGAACTTGGACAAGTCCATTTCCTCTTTTACTCTACTGCACTAATTCTCGGTTTTGATTTTGTGGCAACTGACAGGCTGTTAAGTCGTAAGGAGTGAATACGTTCGTCTCTATGTGAAACTGTGGAAAGGTTGCCAAATTCAGACGGCACCACCGGAAACAGATGATGCGCTCAGGCTAGAGGCCTCTGGAGCAGCATTAAATGGTGGGAAACAGGAGGCTGGCAGCAGTTTTTGACAATGGCTGGGCAGATTGCGGCGCTCCGCGTGACACGAGTCACTGCCGGCTGTCACGCAGCACGTGCAGGGACGGTTGCGCCGTCCTGCCTCGCCCGGCGCCGAGCGGGAGGAAGAGGCCGCCCATTAGCGGACATGAATATGCATCGCACGCTGCGGCCGCTCTAATTAGCGACGCGTCTGGTCGCCAATTGCTGCCGCCTCGGTCCCCTTTCGATCCCAGGCGGAGCCCTCGACCGCGAGCACCATTAGTTGCGGCTCACGTGGCCAGCTGGCTGTCCGTGGAAGTCCGTCACAGGGCCCACCCTTTCCATTATTCACGCGTCCTTTGTAGAACTTGTATATCAGGAGCCTCAGGCCTCTTCCCAGGACGACACACTATGATACGTAACGCTACCGTTTTGTTTTGCTGTCAGCACGAGAGGTACACTGAAGAAACTGCTGCACCTGACTAATATCGTGTAGGGCCCCCGCGAGCACGCAGAAGTGACGCAACACGACGTGGCATGTGTGGTGTCACCGCCAGACACCACACTTGCTAGGTGGTAGTTTTAAATCGGCCGCGGTCCATTAGTACATGTCGGACCCGCGTGTGGCCACTGTGTGATCGCAGACCGAGCGCCACCACAAGGCAGGTCTCGAGATACGGAATAGCACTCGCCCCAGTTGTACGGACGACTTTGCTAGCGACTACACTGACGAAGCCTCGCTCCTTTGCCGAGCAGATAGTTAGAATAGCCTTCAGCTAAGTCCATGGCTACGACCTAGCAAGGCGCCATTTGCCTTACATAGCAATTGATACTTATCGTATAAAGCATGTCTCATCAAGAACGACGTATACAACAAGGATGGATTAAAGTTAAGTATTCCAAAAGCTACGTACTTTTCTTTATAGCATTCATTACGTATCCTGTTTCAGACCTCACGCCATCCTTCGTGTGTTTATAGCGTGCATTGCGGTCCCCTCAAATCACACTGTGTCGGCACTTCTGTCGGCACATCAGCATGGACTCGACTAATGTCTGAACTACTGCTGGAGGGAACTGACACCATGAATCCGGCAGGGCTGTCCCTAAATCCGTAAGAGTACGAGGGGGTGGAGATCTCTTCTGAACAGCACGTTGTAAGACATCCCAGATATGCTCAATAATGTTCAGGTCTGGGAAGTTTTGTGGCCAGCGGAAGTGTTTAAACTAAGAAGAGTGTTCCTGGAGTTTCTCTGTAGCAATTCTGGACGTGTGAGGTGTCGCTTTGTCCTGCTGGAACTGCTCAAGTCCGTTGCAAAGCACAATGGACATGAACGGATGCAGGTGATCAGACAGAATGCTTACGTACGTGTCACCTGTCAGAGTCGTATCTAGACGCATCAGGGGTCAATATCACTTCAACTGCACACAACCCACACCATTACAAAGCCTCCACCAGCTTGAACAGTCCCCTGCTGACAAGCAGGGTCCATGGAGTCATGAGTTGTCTGCACAGTCGTACACGTCCATCGACTCAGTAAAACTTGAAACGCGACTCGTCCGAACAGGTTAAGCATCCCCTTAGAAAAATTATCAAAGACTGTGATAGTAAACTTCCACGTTATTTGATACAAAGACAGCTGAGTAAAACTGAACGTACTCAGACAGTTTTCTCTTTACTTACTCTGATCAACAGTAAACTGACACACAATATTTTTTTTTAGCGCAACGCAATCTGACTTTCAATAATCCCTACAAAAGAATGGCCCTGATTAACAATAACCTATACCTTTCTTGAATCACTTACCTCACAAAAATCTTCGTTACTCAAACTACTGCAAAACAGCGTGCGCCAATACTGCCAGCTAAATAAAAGATTCTAACTACTGAAGGCACTAACTACTGATAGGCTGGAGCGCGTGTGTATATATTACTTAGCTCCGAGCGGGATAAAATCAAGTTTGTGCTGAGTCACTTCCTGTTTTGGAGTGACCTTGAGTGGGACTTAGCCGCTACAGGCGTTGGCTCGCTTAAAGTAGCGACATGTGCAGCAGCGAGGGGCCTAGTATTACTAGGCCCTCGCTGCACTAAAAACAAGTTTAGGTCTTTAGGACAAATGAAAGATTTTGATGGAGAACAAACAATGTATTTACCTTAATAGTGTTCAAAAGTCATTATATATATAATCAGTTCATGACATCCAGTGTTACAAATTTCCTTTTTCTGACGGACACACGTCAAGATCGTCCGCTCTCAAAACTCTGCCATCTCTCTCTCCCCCCACATCCACCACTGCTGGCGGCTCACCTCCAACTGCGCAACGCTACGCGCTGTTCACATCCGACTGCCCAACACTACAATAGTGAATATTCCAACAATGCCAACCAGCCACAGACTACTGCACGCAGCACAGTCAGTGACATTCATACAGAGCGCTAAGGGGATGTTTCACAGCTAACATGTTTCCAGTCATCAACAGTCCAATATCGGTGTTGACGGTCCCACGCGAGGCGTAGAGCTTTGTGTCGTGCAGTCGTGAAGAGTGGGCCTTCGGCTCCTAAAGCCAATATCGATGACGGTTCGTTGGATGGTTCGCACGCTGACACTTGTTGATGACCCATTATTGAAATTTGCAGAAATTTGCGGAAGCGTTGCACTTCTGTCAGTCGTCGTTGGTCCCTTTCTTGCAAGATCTTTTTCCGGCCACAGCGATGTCGGAGATTTGATGTTTTACCGGACTCCTCATATTCACGGTACACTCGTGAAACGGTCGTACGGGAAAATCGCCGCTTCATCGCTACCTCGGAGATGCTGTGTTCCAACACTCGTGCGCTGACTATGACACCGCGTTCAAACTCACTTAAATCTTGATAACCTACCATTGTAGCAACAGTAACCGATCTAATAACTGCGCCAGACACTTGTCGCCTTATGTAGGCGTTGCCGACCGCAGCGCCTTATTCTGCCTGTTTACATATCTCCGTATTTGAATATGCATGCCTATACCAGTTTCTTTGGCGCTTCCGTGTATTTACTACTGCCTGTCACGGTAAGCGCCAAATGGAGTACGATAGCTCTAACGGAATGAATATATACGCTACTCGACCTACAAAAATGGTTCAAAAGGCTTTCACAACTATGGGACTTAACATCTGGGGTCATCAGTCCCCTAGACTTAAAACTACTTAAACCTTCATCCATTCCCGAGGCAGAATTAGAATCTGCGACCGTAGCAGAAGCGCGGTTCCGGACTGAAGCGCCTAGAACCGCTCGGTCACAGCCGCCGGCTACTCGATCTACAGCGTACCGTTATCATAACACTTTGTGGAAATGCCGAAAGTGCCTTTACCACCCCTTTACTTCAGAATGACTATCATAGATCATTCAACAAAATCCACTATACGTAAAATAAGCGTCATATGAAGAATTATAGTTATTCTCATGACATCACATTCGTTGTCTTTTCCATCTCATAACCAAACTGTACCTTCAAACATGACCTAGACCTCGGGCTACGTACGCTACGTATCAACCAGTTACCTCGCCTAAGGTGTTATCTTCGTTGGCTTCACCATTTGATAACCAAGCTATGATCTTACAATCTAAGACTTTAACTAAACTACTAACCAGTGAGACACAACTAAGATAACGTATTCGTTGGCTTCTTTGGAGCTTGGCATCTTTGGAAATGCTGCTCGGTAGTGTCCCAGATGTTTCCCATCCTGTCCAGATATGCGAATTTGGTGTCCATGACATCAACGTTAGTTTACTATCATACTCCTCAAAACACTGCAGGATGATTGTGGCCTTGCGACACGGACACTGAGCGGGTTCAAAATACCATGACTATCGGGGAATCGGGAAATCAAGCGTGAAGGGACGCAGGTTGCCTGCAGTAAGATTCACGCCATCCACAGCTGTCATCGTGCCTTCGATTACTACCACAGTTCGCATGCAAGCCCAGATGAGTGTTTCCCATAGCATAATACTACCGCCAGCGGCCTGCATGAAGCTGGGAATGATTATGGAAACACATATTTGTCCTCTGCTGTGGAGACCTATGTTCATCAATGTCTGCTCAATGGTGTTCTCCAAAACACTTGTGTCCGTTAATACAACCAAAATATCTCATTGATTCTGGCTACAGGTACGTCGTTTTCCACAGAAATTAATCAAGTCTTCATGGTATATGTGGTGACTATCTCGTGACTAGTGACACTTTATTCCCGTCTGGAACACCAACCTGAATTTCCTGCTTTTCTGGAGCTATAGCCTTGACCATTAGCGTACCTGAGCAAACCTCCAGGCCACTGGAACGTGAAAAAGGTGTAGCATAAAGGAGAACTGTTGTGTGTGTCCACTGTCAACTGCCTAGATTGAACCTGCTAGGTATGGACATGTGAACTAAGTGATATGAGTACGCATTGATAATTTTGTTGCTACACGAAAGTGGTATAACCATATGGGTATGAGATATATAACAATCTAACCTCAAGGCCATGATATTGCCTGATACATCTCGAGCAACTGTGTGTGGTAAATTCAAGGCCGCATATCCAGACCACTCGAATCTTTCAGGGTGACACCTTATTACTTCATGTGGATTGCAGCACTTTGCCCAATAGATGAAGCTATCAGTACCATATAAAATATTTTTGAATCTAAGAAATAAGTTTTTACAAACTTGAAATGAACCTGGTACGTGTGGAGTTCGGATAGGACCAATATAACACATATACGTACAGTAACTGAAGCAGGCAAAAAGGAATACAAACGCCTCAAAAATGAGATCGACAGGAAGTACAAAATGGCTAAGCAGGGATGCCTAGAGGACAAATGTAAGGATGTAGAGGCTTATTTCACGAGGGGTAAGATAGATACTGCCTACAGGAAAATTAAAGAGACCTTTGGAATAAGAGAACCACTCGCATGAATATCAAGAGCTCAGATGGAAACCCATTTCTAAGCAAAGAAGGGAAAGCAGAAAGGTGGAAGGAGTATATAGAGGGTCTATACAAGGGCGATGTACTTGAGGACAATATTATGGAAATGGAAGAGGAGGCAGATGAAGATGAAATGGGAGATATGATACTGCGTGAAGAGTTTGACAGAGCACTCAAAGTCCTAAGTCGAAACAAGGCACCGGAAGTAGACAAAATTCCATTAGAACTACTGATGGCCTTGGGAGAGCCAGTCCTGACAAAACTCTACCATCTGGTAAGCAAGATGAATGAGACAGGCGAAATTCCCTCAGACTTCAAGAACAAAATAATAATTCTAATCCCAAAGAAAGCAGGTGTTGTCAGATGTAAAAATTATCGAACTATCAGTTTAATAAGTCACAGCTGCAAAATACTAACGCGAAATCTTTACAGGCGAATGGAAAAACTGGTAGAAGCCCACCTCGGGGAAGATCAGTTTGGATTCCGTAGAAATGTTGGAACACGTGAGGCAATACTGACCCTACGACTTATCTTAGAAGAAAGATTAAGGAAAGGCAAACCTACGTTTCTAGCATTTGTTGACTTAGAGAAAGCTTTTGACAATGTTGACTGGAATACTTTCTTTCAAATTCTGAAGGTGGCAGGGGTAAAATACAGGGAGCGAAAGAATATTTACAATTTGTGCAGAAACCAGATGGCAGTTATAACAGTCGAGGGACAAGAAAGGGAAGCAGTGGTTGGGAAGGGAGTGAGACAGGGTTGTAGCCTCTCCCCGATGCTATTCAATCTGTATATTGAGCAAGCAGTAAAAGAAACAAAAGAAAAATTCGGAGTAGGTATTAAAATCCATGGAGAAGAAATAAAAACTTTGAGGTTCGCCGATGACATTGTAATTCTGTCAGAGACAGCAAAGGACTTGGAAGAGCAGTTGAACGGAATGGACAGTGTCTTGAAAGGAGGGTATAAGATGAACATCAACAAAAGGAAAACAAGGATAATGGAATGTAGTCGAATTAAGTCGGGTGATGCTGAGGGAATTAGATTAGGAAATGAGATACTTAAAGTAGTAAAGGAGTTTTGCTATTTGGGGAGCAAAATAACTGATGATGGTCGAAGTTGAGAGGATATAAAATGTAGACTGTCAATGGCAAGGAAAGCGTTTCTGAAGAAGAGAAATTTGCTAACATCGAGTATGGATTTAAGTGTCAGGAAGTCGTTTCTGAAAGTATTTGTATGGAGTGTAGCCACGTATTGAAGTGAAACATGGACGATAAATAGTTTAGACAAGAAGAGAATAGAAGCTTTCGAAATGTGGTGCTACAGAAGAATGCTGAAGATTGGATGGGTAGGTCACATAACTAATGAGGAGGTATTGAATACAATTGGGGAGAGGAGGAGTTTGTGGCACAACTTGACCAGAAGAAGGGATCGGTTGGTAGGACATGTTCTGAGGCATCGAGAGATCATCAATTTAGTACTGGAGGGCAGCGTGGAGGGTAAAAATCGTAGAGGGAGGCCAAGAGATGAATACACTAAGCAGATTCAGAAGGATGTAGGCTGCAGTAGGAACTGGGAGATGAAGAAGTCTGCACAGGATAGAGTAGCATGGAGAGCTGCATCAAACCAGTCTCAGGACTGAAGACCACAACAACAACAACCTACATAAAGAGGTTTGTGAATTTTACCAAAACATTACCCATCTTGTGAGGATACAGTGTCCTCACATGGTAATGTTTTTGGCGTATGTTAATAATTTACATAAGTCTGAAGTTATCCTTTTAGCGTGTTGTAGCCGTTGTTACCAGTATAAGTTAATCTTTGCTTGTTGACAATACGCTGGAGACCAATTATTGTTGTGGTGCGAGTTAGTTGGAATTGGGCTCTGGGCCAAGACGGAGTGAGCCGAGTTTCGATAGTACATTCCTCGGCACTGCTCAGCAGCCGTCTTAATGCTTTTATAGCGTGTCCGTGGCGCGATTCGTCGTTGCTTAAGTGTGGAAGCTATCGGTAGCGATCTGTGGCATGTAGTTTGAAAGGTTGAATGGTATCAAGAGTGTCAACATTTACTGAATGGTTGAATAAATTATAATTCGTGACCCCTTAATAATGTTCTCACTTGAAACAGTCATTACAGTATCACTGGAGGAATTGTTTAATGCGATTAGCTGGATGGAAAGTTTGTTGGACAAGTAAGGAGAGACTGCGACCTAATATAGAGGACCTGAAAATATAGTGAAAGGGTAGTTATGATCTGCAGAGCGACTATTCCTTAACTGAGTGTAATAGCTCGTTTGAAATTTTGCCTGATGATGTAATCCTGTGTGCTACACGATCCCTCCCAAAAGCAAGCTATGTAAATTTAGCGGTGGTTTCTCTAATTCTCTATTGTTCGTTAATTTCAAGCAATATATTTCAAACTCACACAGCAGGAGGGTCGTCTTTTCGAACCTCAGAATAAGAGTACGCCTTCAGTCAGTGTGACTGATAGAAAACGATAGAGTGTATGATATTAGTAACTTAAATCCTAAACTGAGGAACTGCTAGGAGTTTCTGTAGTACATTCCGTAGCTTTGTTTATACACCAGCATCGTCATCAGCGTGGGGAGAGAATCGCTGCGCTCTAACCGCTCGGGACATAGCAGCAAATTCCTGTGTGGCTCATGCAGATTATTAGGATATGCCAGTCCTGCCTCCATTATATATCCTACGTCAGAATCCGCATCCACATCTTTGAACTTACCCTATCCAGCGATTTCACCATCGGACAGCCATTTAAATTGTACAATCGACAGAGATTATTGCATGACGTGTCCATATAAGTTGTTTACATCCAGGTACAGGCTGTAAGTCAAATCGTAGGATATTGTATACTACTCCTCACTCATTCGTGGTTTATTTGCCTTGGCGTACCTATGCACACATTGGAAAAGTCCCTCATGAATACAGTGTTCGAAAAACAGCAATATGTCGGCATCGGTCAATAGTTCAATGTAGACATGTGTCTTCCATAATATGGCGTGCCACAAAAGCCCTGGTGCAGTACAATAGAAGGAAGAATCCAGCATTTATGCGTCCATGCATACATGCCGGAATTCCTCAAAAATATTCGCAAGCAAGCACACTATGTCTGTGTGCATATAAAGTCTTGCATACTCCGGTAAATTAGGGATGTTGAATTTCTGACAAAAAATCACAGTATGCCCATACTCTGCATCCGTTAGACATCACATAAGATACTCTCAGTGAATGCTAATATGTCACGCAATTTGGTTCTGTTGAGTCTGCCCATCGAACCAAGATACTCATAAGGGAAACCCCATTCTTTATAAAGAGCTGAAACTTCGCATCATCGGGATGCACACATCGAGTGATGTACATTTGCTCTTGACGCACTGTTTCAGCAAGTTTGTGAAGCGATGTATCATAAATGGAAGCAAGTCAAGGAACTGAAGCATAATTATCAGCAAGTTTCGCTTGGAGGAGGATATGCATTTTTCATGGCTCTCAAGCCGAAATCAGCCAAGTGCTTAACGACGGAATGAGCTCCATAACCGCTCAAATTTTCGAAGAAAATAGGTATATGATGTATTTTGTATTTCAAGTTGCATGTGTTCTGTGTTGCACTGCGAAACTTCCCGGTTAGATGACAGTGGTATCTCCATGGAGTTTCTGCTTTGCTGTCCAACGGCAACCAACAAATACGACAGCCAATCGCTTTCTTGTAGAACTCATCATTCTCCTGCGAGTTGATCGTGGGAAAGCTGGTGCGATAAATTTCATCAACACACCTTGAAGGTTATTCAAGCTCAGACAGCAAAAATCTCACAGTATTATACCCGATGTATGAATCAAAATGATTTAAATTAGGGTCATATGAGCGTACTACGCGATATGTAGTCACATATGGTATAGGTCATTCCTTGAAGGTATGATGGAAGGCAATGGGGAAACCCTCACAACATGCCACAGGACCTAGGAGGCACTCGAAGTCAGTATACACAACGAAGGGGCAGTGCTGCTGGTGATGGGCATTCTTAAACTTTAAGAAACTGTTTGCCTCGAGAGACATTTCCACTCATACCGGTTCCTGGCTAGAGGAATCAGTTAAAAGCTTTTCTGGCTGCTCACTCGAAGCATAAAATTTGAGACATCTAGGGAAAAAATGCCATGCACCTTTATTTTTACATAAGTGGGAGGAAAGTAAGGGGGACATGTTTCTGATCGATACACTGTGCTTTTTCTCCTCCCCAGGGAATAACAATAGATCTATGTGTATGGGGCACTGAGCAGCTACTTTTGAAACGTGGGGGAGGGGAGGTCCGATGACTTTATGCTTTCTATTTTTTTCTGCACATTGTGCTCTTCTTCTAGCTTGCTTCATTCTTCCTTCAGGCCATAAACGTGAACTGCCATACCCGGATTGTGCTTCTCAAATTTAAGTACTTACTCAAGTTTAATGGGGAATGTGATGCCATTAAGTTATAATGCTCCCCAACTTTAGTTGAATGGTATTTTCACCTCTTCCCGGTATTTCGGATACCTGGCCCAGTGCGACACTCAAGGTATTGTAATGGAGATGCCCTGCAATCTCACATCATTTTTCTCCCAAATGTAAACAATGTTTTTCTCCATTACCACCTTGATTTGGGGGTTCTTGAGCCCACAGTGTAGAACTGAACTACACATAATGACGACATACAGAAGATCGTAAATGATTTTGGGGATCTCTCTTTTCAGAATGAGCAGACACGCGTTTAGGAAATTGGCAAGGTCCTGATGGCCTGAAGCAGAATTATCTTTTGAGCATACAAGGTCCCGATCCCAAAAGTGCCTTCAACCACAGAGTAATCGAAAGCTAGCATTCGACTAACATGGTGGCTGATAAGGGGAAAGTGAGAGAACTACTTCTAGTCACAGTATATTAGGTCTAGAATGAGATCAGTGAGATGGCCTGGGGCAAGGTGACCATGTAGTTGGACGTCTACGGCATCGTGAACACATCGTCAACAGTCCAGGGTGAAGCGAAGGCATCGTCAATGGACACGGACACAGGAAGCACAGGAATGACTGGCCTGGGTGTGGTGAACACATCATCAACGGGTCAGGTGTAATTGCTAAAAGCCCACACACGAATGGTTTCAAAACTCGCGCAAGAAAGAAGAAGAAAGCAACGACACAGATAAGTATCTTGTCACACTCAAAAATCGCTTTATACTAATTCACAGCTTGTATTCCTCCACAGCTTTAAAATGTGATTTCTCCGATTTATTACTGTGGATGTTACACTGTGATTAGTCGTAAGTCACAACATTCACGTATGGTCCAGGGGGGTCGGCACAGTAGCTCAACGTGTTCGGTCAGAGAGTTAGCTGCCCTCTGCAGTAAAAAAAAATAAATAAATAAATAAAAATAAAAAAAATGAGTGAATGGATCAACGATGAACTTAAACAGGTGTCATGAGACGTCTGCCCCAAAGAAATACGACGAACAATAACCAACAAATTGAGATAAAAAAGGGGAGTAGCGTCTTTGATACAAATCAAAACGTCATCGGTACTGGGTTCGAACTCCGCAACTGCTTAAATTTTGAATAAATATAATCAGAAATGGCGGCCGAAGACTTTCGACATAATAAGTCAACCTTATTCTGCCAATGGTCTTGCCAAAGAGTGAGGAGCAGCAGACAGAAGTTCAGGGCACTCTCTTGCCCTTTTGGCGGGAAACTGCCCCCAAAGGCAGAAGAATCAGTAACGATCAACATCATGAGGATACAGAAGGCAATAGAAAACAATGCATAAAAGACACATCATGTGTATACACAGGTGATGTAGCCTGTAATTTGAAAAAGTCTCGTGACAATCTTGTTGTTGTTGTTGTTGTGGTCCTCAGTCCCGAGACTGGTTTGATGCAGCTCTCCATGCTAATCTATCCTGTGCAAGCTCCTTCATCTCCCAGTATCTACTGCAACCTACATCCTTCTGAATCTGACGATCTTCCCATTGGCAAAAGATTCCGGAATAGTCCCGGTGTTGAAGTTGTGAAGGAATGAGAATAGGGTGTCTGGGAACTGAGTGATTGGTAATATATACGTGATTTCTTGTCTACCCTTATCGTACAGCAATAGTCAGCAGACCTGTGTTCACGATCGCAGTATGAAGTAAAATATTGATAATGCTGGGTGCACACCTAAAATTTATATCATGTTAATTATGGCGTTGTCAATGTTTCCGAGTGTTTATTGCTATCCTAGTTCTTAAATTAATGCATGGCACATGTACTTATCAGACTTCCGTATGAGTGCTTTTCAAAGTGGCATATACATTACTGAATAGCTAATCCGGTGCACATTTCAATTGCAGATTTCCTAAAAAAAAAAAAGCACCATAAATTTGATTTTCAGTATTTCATACAATTATTCGTCAAATTTAAAAATTTAAAATGCTGTCATAATCTACTCCGTAAGAGGTGTAATCTTATGTTAAAGGAATAACATAGCAAGACAAGCATTAAAGATGGAAGCGTTCTCATGGCTCGCGAATTACACAAACCATATTCACCGACTTTCAACAGACTTTACACTTAATTTCAAATCTTCACGAAACTTTTTCTCGCTGACCCCCTAGCAAAATCATTAACGAAAAGAAGTTTATCGCTTACTACAGTTTCACTATTCATACAGTAAAACTTCAACATCAGGAATCACACTTTAATTTATTAGTTCTTTACCATTAGCTCTATTTGCAACAGGGTTTGCAGACAACATCCACGTATAGGTACTGATGAATGTACTTACAAAATCATATCATTGTACGACGAATAGTTCAAGAGGTATGACGTCACAAACATATAGATGCGTGAAAAACTGGCTTTTGTTTAAACGGAGCAGAAAATTACGACACTAAACTCACCCAGTGTTTGATAATGAGAGCACTTAACTATTTCTGACCAACTGTAAACCTAATTTCAGATCTTTTCTATACTTGTTCTCGCGTGCAGTCGTGGACAAAACGAGCGAGACTCCTCGCCTTTCCGTTATGCTGATCCGTCAGCTTTAAAGTCTGCTACACAGCATAACACGCAAGGCGACGAAGTGCTACCAACATACTATTTACAGTCGTGAAATTGAAAAACTATCCGAACTTTGTCAGAATGTTTACACTCATGTATAAGACTATATTAATTCTGATTAGTATGTTAAACACAACACGCAAATATAAGATACGAATGAAAGAAGAAACGCTGATTAGTATGAACTGTACCAATAAAAATCAATTTCAGCGCATCGAGATAACATAACTGTTTTAGTAAGACAAAGTACCCCAGATCGTAATGAATCAGCAAAATATTATGCGCATTCGGCCGCGAAACGTTTTTTGTCAACGTTCAGACCAGTCATAATGGATTATCGTTGCTGACCTACCATGAAAGTGTGCAAATTTAGCAATAAGTGAAGATTCGTAACGAAATTCAGTTAAAAATCATTCAGTGCCACACTTAAGTCAAGTCAATTATTGACAGAAGGAGAAAAAATAGGCAGTAACAAGTACGAAATTCTACAAGAGTTTTATATTGACAACCACAGGACGCCGGTACTGAACAGAGGTAGCAATAAAACGTATTGGGGGCGCGAAAATTTCTTAAAATTGCTTTACTGATAGTCTATCTCCCTCCATCGAGATTAGAACCGAAAACAAACCAGACCTCCCTTGCAGTAGCAAACACTTTTCACTACGCTAGCAGACAACCCAGGCAAACAGTCCTCTATTATTACCCCGGACATGAATAATCCGGCAATTTCGCAATGAAAATGGCAAAATGATCTGCAGTTTCTGCTGCATACAGCTTTCTGGACTTTAAAAATTGAATTTTCTACCTTTATGCCACCACTTATGTGACAATCATTCGGGATATTCATCGAAATAGCAAAATACTGTTATTAGCGAGTAAATTTAGTAGGATAATTCTGCACCACCCCAGGAAATAAACGGCGACATAGCTGCCAAACGTATTCTGCAATGTTTCGAATTCTCCATTAGACTAGCCACAGCCAGAAATCGTTCGTTAGCCGAAGTGTTTCTCAAGCTACCAAGCAATGGGAATGCTCGCACCTCTAAAACGCCGTGGCATTAATACTGGGATCTGAATTACCACGTGTACATGCAAATGTATCCTTTTTGCATTCCTGTAAACGTGATTTGGATCGAAAGCGTAGCTACGATTAGTATGCTGATGTATCGATTGCAACTAGAACATTTCGAATAAAGAGGAGGGGGAATTATTTATGCGGCCCTCATTTTCAGTAAATGTCGTAGCTATTTTCTTTGTTCGGATTTCGTCACCTAAATCGGTAAGAATGGAACCCTACTAGTCTCACTTTCTTGACCGTCTATCTGTCTACCCAACCCTTAAAGCCCGTTTACCTCGAGTACGGGAAGACATAATTGGCGGAAATGTATCGCACTTCCAGCGGTATACGGTCCCTTGATGGTGTAAAAAAGTGAGCGTCTAGGTCAACGCACTCTAGAGATACGGCCGTTTATGTAAAGAAAATTTACGCGAAAGATCTAAGAACTATGCGACCAAACTGCTTACGTCGTCAATCCTCTAAACCTAGAACTACTTAAACCTACCTAACCTATGGACATCACAAACATCCATGCCCGAGGTAGGATTCCAACCTGCAGCTGAAGTAGCCGCGCGGTTCGTGACTGAAGCGCCTAGAACCGCTCAGCCACCGCACTCGGCGAAACCCTTTTCACTTCATGTATAATGATAATATGTACTGTCTAGTGAGAATAAACTGTATTGGCCAGCAACTCAGATCGTTTGATCACGGAACTTTTAGAAAGCTACATTCAAATTTTGTTCGAAGTCGTCTGCAATATCCACTTTAAACACCCTAGGAACGTCGTTTGCGATACCCACTTCTGAAGACGCTGGCAGATACTGCGGTACCATAACAAGTAGTTAAGAATTTATTGTTATTGATCCATGCATGACACTTTATTTCATTATTAATTTAACGCACCTAGGTGCTTGTCTATGGCTGAAAATAATGAACAAACAATAAATAAACAGCAAACAACTTCGATGTTCAAATCAAATGTAACTCACATGTCTCGCAATTAAAACATAATTACGTTGTTACATCTGCAGGACTACATCTACAGGATTTCTTTGCAATCCAGACTTACGTGCCTCGCAGAGGGTTCATAGAATCACCTCCGGACTATTTCTCTACCGTCCCTCTCTTTAACAGCGTGCGGGAAAAGAGCCACTTAAACCTTTTCTTGCGAACCCTGAATTACATTATTACTATGGTCATTTCTTCCTGTGTAAGATCCCGAGGAAATAATATTTTGGCATTCAGAGCAGATGTTGGTGATTGAAATTTCGTGAAAAGATCTCGCGGCAACGAAAAACGCTTTTGTTTTCATGAATGTCACTCCTACTCGCTCTTCAAATCTGGGACTCAGTCTCCCCTATTTCGTGACATTACAAATCGTGCTACCGTTCCTTGGACGTTTTTGGCGTGCACCGTCAATCACGTCTGTCAAGGATCCCATACCGCGCAGGAATACTCTAGCAGTGGAAGGGCAATCGTAGTGTAAGCAGTGTTTTCAGTAGACCTGTTGAGTATTTTAGTGTGCTGCCAATAAAACACAGTCTTTCGTTTGCCTTCCCCACAAAAGTATGTTTGCGATCGTTCCAGTTTAATTTTTACTGGGTACTGAGATGAACTGACAGTATTTCGACTTATGTTTTGTCATGTAACCCAAAGTTAATTATTGTCACTGTATTGCTCATTCAACAGAGTACACTCCTCGTACACCACACGTAATTGTTTCAAAGTATTAAATTGTTACTGATGTTACCAAGTTGCAGTGGCCATCTAAACCTGCCGTTTGAAACAAAGGAAAATATTATAGCGAAATATGGCAACTAAGAAGCGGACTATCCAAATAAACAAACATTTACGGTTCAAGTCGTTGCAGTAGGTCTACTACACAGTCACGTAAAATAGGAGCAAAGTCCATTAGTAGATCGTTATCAGGAAAACCAGCCCTCATAATGCACACTGCCACTACAAGAACGAAAGTTTCCAAACATGTCAATGAGTACTCGAGGAAAGTGGACGCATTCTGCCTACTGAATCGCGACGCACGCCACTTACCATGGGACCCGCCACTTTCATACCCTGATCTTACTGAAACTTCGCTCAGTGAAGGAGGTGACAAAATAAGCGAACCAGTGTCTCGGCTTATCTGCATACACTCAACCGCTTGTGAGAAAACGACTGTCAAAGTTTTCAATGAGCTGTTGCTATAGTGTTGATACTTTTTAGCGTGTAAGGATTTAATTGAAGCGGTGGCTCAGCGGCTACCGTCGCGACTTCAGAACTTTGCGCTGTGAGTTCGAAACCTGGTTGTTCCTTTTTCCTCCCCCCCTCACTGTCTGAATTATCTACGAATGTTTATTCCAATTTATGTTGAAACAATGTTGTTATTCCTCAATTAATTTACTGTGTAATGAAAGAAGTAGAAAAAATAAACGAATGAAAAAATTATGTGAAATTTTCTGAATGTCCTTGCAACCTTATATGTTGTAAGGAGGTTCAAAAATATTTCACATTATTTTCTCATTCATTTGTTATTATTTTTAATTCATTAATTACACAGAAAGTTAATTGACAAATAACGACAAAATTATTTCAACATAAATTGGAAAATACTTTCGAAGATAATTCTGATAGAGGGAGGAAAAAGTAATAATCAAACAAAAAAAAACCATATGGTCTCGAACTCGGGAATCAAAGTTAAGAACGAGTGACGGTAGCCACTGAGTCATCGCTTAAACCTAACGAACCTAAGGACAACACACACATCCACGCCCGAGGCAGGATTCGAACCTGCGACCGTAGCGGTAGTGCGGTTCCGGACTGAAGGGGCTAGAACCGCTAGGTCACAGCGGCCGGCCAGAAACACATGTTCGCTTATTTTGTCTTCTACTTCACTGAGCAAAGTTTCCCCACAGTCAGCGTACGGCACCCTCCTTAGTCGAGTCGCTTCTTACGCCCGGCGAGAACTATGTATGCCTCAGAGTAAACTGGCCATTTGGAAACACGGCGATCGAGGATAAACACAGTTTCCTTCTTATAAGGCAACCTTCTACAGCTAAAATTCACGGAGTGGTCTTCAGGTTGCCTCAGATATTTCAGAAATGTTTCTTGCGCTAGGCCTGACGTACATGCAAAACGAAAGCATTTCATTTCATGTAATATTTATCAGGATAAGACATGACAAGAGCGGACCAGTCCCTTCTGAGAAAAATTACAGATTCTAAGTTGCTCCACTACGTAATGACACGGGTATGGACTTGCGATCTCTCGTTTATGCCATCGATTTCCGTGTTACACATACTTGGCCATAGCGTTGTGGCTCCAGTCGTGGAGGAGGCTGTCTGTTTCCTACTAGCGCTCTTTTCGCAGCAGATATTAACCGCGACGAATCATTCAGTCAACGCTAAATGGCCCATCTGGCTGAGGTAGACAAGGGCGCTATAATAGCACTCTATGCAAAGGGATTTTCAAATGGCCATATAGCAAGAACTATGGGTATTCACAAGTCGACGGTAGCCAGGTGGTTTAGACGAAAGGAAGAGAGTGGTAACCTGAATGGAAGGCCTCATGGCCGTCGCCGCAAAACAGCAGCAGCTCAGGATCGGCAGATATGCCGTTTCAGTCAGAACCACCCATTTGTCAACGCACTACAAATTTGGAAGACTTTGGGTCTCAGTGTTAGCAGTAAGACCGTCACTCGTCGTCTAAGGGAAGGTGGACTGAGAGCAAGAAGCGCTGCTGAGAAAGAGACACTGTTTCCCACAGAGAAGCCCGCCTTGCTTTTGCTGCTTAAAATGTCGGACGAAAAAGTTTTCTCTACCGCATCAACCGGAAAAGTACTTGTTTACCGGCCAAGAGGTGCTAGGTATAATACAAAATATATTTACAGTTGCCGAAGGAGTGGCAGGGAGTCGGTTACGGTATGGGCATGAATATCGGCCAAAGGGTGTGGGTTCCTGTGGAAAGTGGAAGGTAGACTCGATGCGCGCAATTACATATCAATTCTGAAGAACGTGATGTTGCCTTCTGTGACACCAAGATTTGGCGATGATCAGATCATGTTCCAACAAGGTCGCGCGCCTATTCATATGGTACATGTGGTTAAGAGGTGGTTCGACGACCATAGTAATATTACTGTATTGGAATGGCCACCGAAAGGAGCTTATATGAATCCCATTGAGAATATTTGGGCAGAAACGGTCAGAGTAATACGGGAAAAGGGACAGTCACCGTCGACTCGTCGACAGCTTTCTGATGTGAGTTACTTGAATCTCCTAGTTATGTGGCTAAAGTTGTGGGCTCAATGCCCAACAGTCTTCGAGCCGTTGTGGAAGCCGAAGGAGGCCATACGCGATACTAAGCAGCATCAGCAGAGGTGTTTTTCTTTTTTTTCAGCCCTTAATCAATCAGCAGCAACAGATGTTTCAAGTTATTTTTTTACAGACGTATATTTTATATAATTTTAAGGAAACGCAGTAAGTGGAATCTGGACAAACAAATTAGTTCACAGCGAGATATGTAATATTTAATTTGATAAGAGAAGAAATACTCACGTTATATATTCATGCAGTCTCTAAGAAAATGCATGACACACATGTACATGCAAGAAGGGTAACAAAAAATTCAGCACAAAAGAAAAATATTGAGGAGAAGCTCGCCGATGACGGCGTAATTGGAGAGCGAAGGTTGGGCTAGAAGGGGAGGTAAGGAGGCCCGAAAAAGAAGAGAAAAATCAAATAGCCAATAGATTTCGAGTCGTCGTCGCAGCAGAGGGCGCTTGGTATATGCGATTCGGAGCAAAAGTAGAAGAATAGTTTTATGTGACTTCTGAAATTTGGATTGACGGCGTATCCTGGGCCAAGGCAGACTGGGCTCACAGGGACAGTACGAACAGACAAAGTGCGAAGTTTAGCCAACTCGTAACACGAAAACCGCAAGAAGCTATCTCTGGACGATCCGTGGTGAACCTCACGGAGAAATCTTTTGACGATGCGACGATGTCAGTGCTTGCGAAAGGTTTAAACTTCGCTCCTACACCTGCCTCACTGCCTTTAACGGATTTCATCAGTTCCATTGAGGAAGCCATTAGACGTCTCCCTGTGGATTCTGCAGACGAAATTCGACGTGAATCTTGCCGAACGTTGTTGAAATGTGCGCCACAACGGAGTAACATCTCGCCAGCTGAAAGAGCTGCTCTCCGCAGCCTGAGAGAAGATACTAGCACAGTCGTACTGCCTGCGGATAAGGGTAACGCCACAGTTCTTCTGACAAGAGAAGCCTACAACGAGAAGATATATTGTCAGCTAAATGATTCTACGTACCGTAGAATTGAAAAGGACCCAACAAGCCGAATATCAAGGAAAACTACTACCCTTTTGAACGACTGTTCTCTACCTGAAGAAGTTATCAAGAGATTGAGACCACACAATGCAGTACCACCAAGACTCTACGGTCTTCCGAAGATACACAAGGATGGTGCCCCACTACGATTAATAGTGAGTAATATTGGTGCTGCGACCTATTCTACAGCAAAATATCTGGCCTCATTACTAAAGCCGTATGTGGGTAAGTGTTGCCACCATATACGTAATTCCGAGGATTTTGTCAGTCGCTTGAAGGAAGTTAAGCTTAGCAGCTCGGATTTATTAGTCAGCTTTGATGTGGTGCCTTTAATGGAATCATTACATCTTATTGGTAACTTATTCAGTGCAGAAATGACGGCCTTGTTTGAACATATACTCTCCTCAACGTACTTTTTATTGAATGACGAATTCTTTGAACAAACAGACGGCGTCGCCATGGGGAGCCCTTTGTCGCCTGTGGTAGCTAATCTCTTTATGGAGGACTTTGAGGAGAAAGCACTTGAGTCTGCTGTTTTAAAGCCTACGGTCTTCTGGCGGTACGTAGATGATACTTTTGCTGTATGGCCTCATGGCAGACAGGAACTGGAGAAATTCCTTCATCACTTAAACTCATTACATGAGAACATCAAATTTACGATGGAGATTGAAAAAGAGGGCACTTTACCATTTCTAGACGTGCTAGTACGCCGTAAAAATGATGGGTCATTAGGACATTCTGTGTACAGGAAAGCGACTCACACAGATCTGTATCTCCAGGCGTCAAGCTGCCATCACCCAGCACAAACAGCCGGTATTCTCAGTACCTTAATACATCGAGCGCATATAATATCGGATGATGAAAACCTCCACGCAGAATTAGAACACTTGGAGAAGGTTTTCAAAGAGAATGGCTACACTTCTCGCCAGATAAGGAAGGCCATGCACAACTATCATAACAAGAAGCAACGCACTGAGGACGCAGATGATGACTTTAAATCAACTGCGTTCCTTCCATACGCCGGGAATGTGTCGTCGAAAATAGGCCGATTACTGAAGAAAAATAAAATCAAGGTTATCTTCCGTCCACCAGCAAAGAACCGGGCCCTGGTTGGATCCGTTAAAGACGATTTACAACTGAAGAAGGCAGGCGTCTACAAAATTCCCTGTGAATGTGGCGCTGCATATATTGGCCAGACGACAAGAACCGTCCATGAACGATGTATAGAACATGAAAGATACACCCGTCTGCGGCAACCGTCAAAATCGGCAGTAGCAGAGCACTGTATTTCTTTGGGACATTCAATGGAATACAATGTAACAAAAATTTTATCCCCGGTTTCCGGTTTTTGGGATTCCGTAATCAAGGAATCAGTGGAAATGCGTCTTGCCAATAATCTTATAAATCGAGACAACGGCTTTCAGCTGGATAAAAATTTGGAATCCTGTTATTAAAATTATACAATCACAGCGGAATCGACAGTGTCATTCGATACTCAATGACTAGATGAACCTTTATTTCCACCACCGAGGGCAGCACGTACAACTCGGCTATGCCGCGCATGTCAACACCTGACGCATGCGCTGTAGGATGCCAGTACATTTCAGATGCGCGAGATTCGGCATAAATACCGCGACTGCACCTGGGCTCTTCAGTAGTTGTGTACTCACCTCATGATGGCCGGACGTCTCTGGGCCGAAATATCGTGGCAGAATGTCGACGGGATCCGGCTGCATACCCGGAAATTATTAGAAGAAGAATAGTTTTATTTACTGATTTTTGAGGCTTTATTTTGTGGCGGCTGAACAGTGCTGCTTAATGAGATCCACTATTTGTCCACATGTGGGTAAACATCAGATGCCTAAAAAATTTTGAGAGGTGCCGAAGTTCTCTGGAACAGTAACGTGCTTTAGACAAGAAGATGATTATTAGTTCATTTCATTCTAACCAGTCACAGTATGCTTTGAGATTCTAATCTATGATTTCATTGTATTATTATGTATCTGTTCTTCAGTGAAAGTGAACGGTAGTAAGTTTCAAGATATAAAGAATAAATGGAAGTTTTTAATTTGTGGAATAGTGTATTTAACAGTTAATATTTTCAACAAATCTGTAATTATAGGACATATTAAGAAGCAAGTCAAAAATGGCATTGTGGAAAGATCAGGTTGGTCTCTAAAGGGTGACGACGGTCAAATAACAAATACAAAACTGTGGGTAACAACTATTGTTGATGGTGTAGAGCCATAATCGATATGCCACTATTCTGTAATTGTATTTCTGAAGTCGATCCTAGCAAATACAAAACTATGGGTAACAACTATTGCTGATGGTGAGAAGCCATAATCGGTATGCCACTAATCTGTAATTGTATTTCTAAAGTTTATCGTCGATCCTAGGACTGAAACCGATACTCTGTTTTACGTAAAGAATATAACCTTTAAAATTTATATAGCAGCGCAGAATATTACTACGTCTACAAACTTGCTTCCACCGTTTTTTCTCGAAGTTCGGGGCTTTATTGTGAAAAACTTACAAAAAAATGTGATTCATAGTATTGCCCATCGCTGGCTACTACATTCTCCCATCTTTCGGATAACATACGAATCCCGCGGCGGAAGAACTGGACGTCTTTTGTGGGGATCCATGACTCGATTCAATTTTTCACTTGTTCATATGATCGGAAGTGCTGGTCAGCCAGACTGTATGGCACTGATCGAAAAAGGTGGTAATCAAAGAGAGCAGCATATGGAGAATACGGCCGGAGGGATAGGACTTCTCGTTTCAACGTTTCCATGTATATTTTGACGGGTTTTGCGACATGAAGTCGAGCACTGACCTGCTGCAAGATTACCTTTACGTGTCTACCGCTGTATTGTGGCCGCTTGTGTTTCAGTGCTGGGCTCGAACGCATCAATTGCTTTCGATAATGATGTCCTGTGACTGTCTTCGTCTGTTTCAGTAGCTACGAAAACGTTCTGTCTTCCACCGCCATGCCGGTCTTCGACATCAAAATCACCCTTCTTAAGCCGTTGAAAACTTTCTCTGCACGTTCTTCCACCAATAATTCCCTCACCATTGGTCTTACCCAGCGTTTTAAGAGCCACGGCCGCAGATTTCTTCATGTTAAAGCAGAAAATTAAAACCTCCCACCAATGGCGAGAAATTTGTACGTAAGTAGACTTACTTAATCGAAAATAACATTATGATGCAATCACAAAACGACTACTATTTTTATGGCATTATGTTTACAGATGCCTAAGCTTATTGTATTACACCTATGACCAACCACCTGAACCCCACTTGCCGCTATTGCTGCCTATTGCAAAACGGCAGAAGCAAAGTTGTAGACTCAATAATACACAGTATATAGATCAGAAACCTAATCCCACTGCCTTTAATTTTATTCCCACGGATGACAATGAGACATTAAATAACAAGAGGAATAACAAAACTCTCAGAATCAATATACAGAATTCATGTGTGTAGTGGATTCAAAAGTTTACTATAATATCGAATAATTACTTTCACTGACTCCTTCGTGCCTACGTCTTCTCATTCAGACAATGTTTGAAACTAGGACTAGCAAGGTAAAACATTTTTACACAAATTGTCAAATTGGAAGTCGAAGAGCAAGTTACATAAATTATAATGACAACAAAAGTTTTCCAAGTAGACTGATCACTGTAGGCATCCAATGCTTTTATTGTGTGTTACATGCGCAGTACGTAAACTGGCAACGCCACCAGCGCACGATACCATTAATCTATGAAACAACTATAGCAAAACAGAGCGTCCTCTTTGTCCATATGGTGGATACGACGACTAATTCGCAACATAAATGTCAGTGTAGGCAGCAATTTCTTTGGAACGTACTTCCTGGACCAAATAACATACATTTCCTACGTCTTCAGTGCGAATCATGTAGCAAATGTAATTTAAAGGACATAAAAATATCGAGTGGATTTACTAACATAATTATGAAACACTCAAGAACGTAAAACGATGGTCACATAGTTGTCAAACGTATTCTACGGTGTTGCCATTGTCTATTACACTAGCAGTAGGAGGAAAACGTTCGCTCAGCTGATGTGCTGAGATAGCTAGCACTGGCGAACTTGTGCTTCGAAGACGCCACAGCATCGTCTGCCACCACTTCCTGGGAAACGAAATACCTCAAGTATAAGCCAATGTGTTGTAACCGCATAAATGTGACTATGACTTGGCGCTAAAGTGTGGTTATGGATAGTTCGTATGCTCAGATTGCAAATCTCATAAATAAAGACAAGGGGAAATGAATTAGGCGTCCTGCCTCTTCCAAAACATCGAATATGTTTTAGTTATTCTATCTTAAATGAACTGCGCAGAAAATCATTCACGAAAAGCGAATAACTTTTTAGCAACACCAGATGATATTAACAGCTTGCCGGCGCGGGTAAGCCGTGCGTTCAACGGCGTCATACCGCGGACCGCGCGGCTGCTTGCGCCGTCAGTTCGAATCCTGCCCCAGGCATGAATGTGTTAGGTTAGGTAGGTTTAAGTAGTTCTAGGTCTAGGGGACTGATGACATAAGCATTTTGGACGCATAGTTCTTAAAGCCTTTTTTTTTTTTTTTTTTTACCTTTCGCGTAAATTTTCTTTACATAAACTGGTGTATCTTTAGAGTGCGTTGACATAGAAGTTCACCTCCTTACACCACCAAGGGACCATATACCGCAGGATGTGCGATACATTTCCGCTAATTATGTCTTCCCGTACTCGAGGTAAACGGGCTTTAAGGGTTGGGTAGACAGATAGACGGTCAAGAAAGTGAGACTAGTAGGGTTCCATTTTTACTGATTAAAGTGACGAAATCCTAACAACGAAAATAGCTACGACAGTTACTGAAGATGAGGGCCGCATAAATAGCTCCCCTTTCTCTTTATTCGAAAGTTCTAGTTGCAATCGATACATCAGCATATTAATCGTAGATACGCTTTCGATCCAGATCACGTTTACAGGAATGCAAAAAGAATACATTTGCATGTACACGTGGTAATTCAGATCCCAGTATTAATGCCACGGCGTTTTAGAAGTGCGAGCATTCCTACTCCCAGCTAGCTTGAGAAACACTTCGGCTAATGAACGATTTATGGCTGTGGCGAGTCTATGGAGAATTCAAAACATTGTAGAATACGTTTGGCAGCTATGTCGCCGTTTATTTCCTGAGGTGGCGCAGAATTACCTTCTAAATTTACTCCCTAACAATACTATTTTGCTATTTCGTTAACATCCCGAATGATTGTCACATAAGCGGTGGCATAAAGGGAGAAAATTCATGTTTTCAAGTCCAGAAAGCTGTATGCAACAGAAATTGCAGATCATTTTGCCATTTTCATTGCGAAATTGTCGGCTTATTCACGTCTGGGGTAATAATAGAGGGCTGCCTGCCTGGATTGTCTGCTAGCGTAGTGAAAGGTATTTGCTACTACAAAGGAGGTCTGGTTTTTTTCGGTTCTAATCTCGATGGAGGCAGATACCAGTAAAGCAATTTTAAGACATTTTCGCGACCAAATTCGTTTTATTGCTACCTTTGTTCTGTACCGGCGTCCTGTGGATGTCAATATGAAGCTCGGGTAGAATTTCACACTTGTTACTGCCTACTTTCTCTCCTTCTGTCAATAATTGAATTGACTTAAGTGTGGCACTGAATTATTTCTAACTGAATTTCCTTATGAATCCTCGCGCATTTCTAAATTTGCACACTTTCATGGCAGGTCAGCAACGGTAATCCAGTATGACTGGTCTGAACGTTGACGAAAAACGTTTCGCGGCCGAATGCGCATAATATTTTGCTAATTCGAAACGATCTGGGGTACTTTGTCTTACTAAAGCAGTTACGTTATCTCGACACGCTGAAATTGCTTTTTATTAGTACAGTTCATACTAATTAGCGTTTCCTCTTTCATTCGTATCTTATATTTGCGTGTTGTGTTTAACATACTGTTTAGAATTAATATAGTCTTATACATGATTATAAACATTCTGACAAAGTTCGAATAGTTTTTCAATTTCACGACTGTAAATAGTATGTTGGTAGCACTTCGTCGCCTTGCCTGTTATGCTGTGTAGCAGATTTTAAAGCTGTGCGAATCAGCATAACGAAAAGGCGAGGGGTCTCGCTCGTTTTGTTCACGACTGTACATGCCTAACGTCAAATATTTAGCGCACTAACTCACTTATAAAGCAGTAAAACCTTCCACAAGAAGGTGATGTTGCTTTTTCAGCAGGACAATGCACCTCCACATACAGCTGCTGCTTCGCGACGTGCTCTTCATGGTGAACAGTAGCTGCCCTCGCCAGGAGGCTCGGTGAATCCCTGGCCAACTGAACAAGCATGGATATGATTAAGCGGGAACCTACTCGTTCTCCAGGGCCTGCAAAAACAATTGCCGAGCTGCAACAAAAGGCGCAAGATGCTTGGGAGAGTCTATCGCAGGATGCCATTCGGCATCTTTATGACCGTTTGCATGCGAGAATGCGCGCCACCGTTGCCGCCAGAGGGGAGCACACTGTGTGTTGGTGTGACTGCTTGGGCACCCTTTACTGTGACACGCGTGTTTCATGTACTCTTACAGTGATGAATTACGTGCCGTTTCACTTGTCAATAAAATGACCTCGTACTTGAGGGTCTTACATTTTTGTTCCGGCAGGGCATATTACTAAGTCTTCTATCATTAATTATTCGAGCAAACATTCGCTTTTTAAGATCTGTCACCGCCCCCTCCACCAGTGACAAGATTTATGACTGTTACTCATTACTTAGGGATCATGTACGTTCTTGTTTCAGGTAATTACTACACGTCCTTCGTGTAGGGTACGCTTTTCTTCATGTGTGTGTGTGTGTGTGTGTGTGTGTGTGTGTGTGTGTGTGTGTGTGTGTGTGTGTGTGTGTGCGTATGCGTACAGAAGGTTCACGTTTCACAAATCTTGATATACACTTACTCCTTTTCCTCTTATAGATCTGATGATGTCTGTAAAGCCGAAATCGGTTATCTGTACAAATAAAATGTAACTAAGACTGTGAATCCTATTGTGAATTTAGGTAACATTTACCGGGTAGTTATATAACCCCTAATCGTCCAGGTTGCAATATTTTAGCTATGAAATGTTCCAGGAAAAATGCACTTTCCTTCTATACCTGCAATAAACGCTGTCAGTGGCGGTTAGTGAGAATATATTCTGGGTGTTCAGATTCAGGTAACTCTGTGAGAGTGAAGTTAATAACATCTGCTCCGTAACAGTTCTGGTTATCAACAAGTTTATACTATACCCAATGGTAATAATAATAATAATAATAATAATAATAAATCCCGTGGAGGCCCGGGAAAAGAATAGGCCTCCGGTATGTTCTGCCAGTCGTAAAAGGCGACGAAAAGAACAAACCACTAATAGGGCTAACCCCCCTTTTAGTGTGATTACTTGGTTCAGGACAGAACTAAAGAAGCCTCGGACAAGCGCCGTCATGGTCGGGGACGACGCTTGAACCCTATGCCCGCCCACAATGGTAACGACACTGCTAGCCAACTGGAAAATGATTTAAATCCAAATAGAGGTGTTTTGCAGGATATGCTTCCTGCAACCACCCTAGAAGGAAAACAAAGACAGAGGATGAGATGGTCAGATGAAGTTAATCGACACCTCACGTTCTGTTATTACCAAGCAACAAACCTAGGAACCAACACAACTCGATACAGATCACAAGTATACACAACATTTATTACCAGATACCCGGAATTAAAATTTTTAATAGAACAACGACTAGCTGATCAGACCCGTGTAATAATAAAAAATAACAGGATACCCCAGTCAGAATTAGAAAACATCAAACAACAAGTACAACAAATACTGGAACAAAATAATGTGCAATCAGAAGAAGAAGAAAATACAGTAATGGACTCAAACATCCCAGAGCAAACAAACAAAGACCAACACGCATCAATTAAACAATCAGAGGAAAACGAAATCTCAAGACAGCCACCAGAACAAGCACAAATAGAACATGAAGAGACACACATGTTAGATATAGAAGAGAAATTTCAGCTGACATATATAGAATACAAAGACACAAATACAGACATCAGACCATTCTTGCATAGACCGCCAAATAACCCACAAGTCGAAACAACAATAAAAACTATCAACACAATCATACACAACAAAATAAACGAAAATACAACTATGGAACAGTTACAACTACTGGTTTATATAGGAGCACTCACTACACTAAATATACACACTAGGCAGAGATCAGAACAAACCAACACACAGAAGAAACCCACAAAACCAGCATGGCAACACAGGCTACAGATAAGAATAGAAAAACTGAGAAAAGACATCGGACAGCTAACACAATTTATAAGAAATGAAATATCAGACAAAAAACGAAAAAGGTTAGGTAAAATCTCACAACAAGAAGCAATAGAGCAATCAGATGAAAAGAAGCAGAAATTAAAAGCATTGGCCAAACGACTTAGAAGATACAAAAAAAGTGAAAATAGAAGGAAACAAAACCAAACATTCAACACAAACCAAAAGAGATTTTACCAAACAATAGATAACACACACATTAAAATATACAATCCACCAAACATAACAGACATGGAACACTTCTGGAGCAACATATGGTCAAACCCGGTACAACATAACAGGCATGCATGGTGGATACAAGCAGAAACAGACACATACAAGATGATACCACAAATGCCTGAAGTGATAATTTTGCAACATGAAGTCACCTGAGCAATTAATTCTACACATAATTGGAAAGCCCATGGAAATGATAAAATAGCAAATTACTGGCTAAAGAAGTTCACCTCAACACATTCACATCTAACTAAATTATTTAACAGTTACATTGCAGACCCATACACATTCCCTGATACACTTGCACATGGAATAACCTATCCGAAACCTAAAGATCAAGCAGACACAGCAAACCCAGCTAAATATCGCCCCATAACATGCCTACCAACAATCTACAAAATATTAACTTCAGTCATTACACAGAAATTAATGACACATACAACACAGAACAAAATTATAAATGAAGAACAAAAAGGCTGCTGCAAAGGAGCACGAGGATGTAAAGAGCAACTGATAATAGATACAGAGGTGACATATCAAGCTAAAACTAAACAAAGGTCGCTACACTACGCATACGTTGATTACCAAAAAGCCTTTGATAGTGCACCCCACTCATGGTTACCACAGATATTGGAAATATACAAAGTAGATCCTAAATTGATACAGTTTCTAAACATAGCAATGAAAAACTGGAAAACCACACTTAATATCCAAACAAATTCACATAACATCACATCACAGCCAATACAGATTAAGCGTGGAATATACCAAGGCGACTCCTTAAGTCCTTTCTGGTTCTGTCTTGCTCTGAACCCACTATCCAACATGCTAAATAATACAAATTATGGATATAATATTACTGGAACATACCCACACAAAATCACACATTTGCTATACATGGATGATCTAAAACTACTGGCAGCAACCAATCAACAACTCAACCAATTACTAAAGATAACAGAAGTATTCAGCAATGATATAAATATGGCTTTTGGAACAGACAAATGTAAGAAAAATAGCATAGTCAAGGGAAAACACACTGAACAAGAAGATTACATATTGAATAACCCCAGTGACTCCATAGAAGCGATGGAAAAAACAGATGCCTATAAATATCTAGCATACAGACAAAAAATAGGAATAGATAATACAAATATTAAAGAAGAACTAAAAGAAAAATATAGACAAAGGCTAACAAAAATACTGAAAACAGAATTGACAGCAAGAAACAAGACAAAAGCTATAAATACTTATGCTATACCAATATTGACCTACTCATTTGGAGTAGTGAAATGGAGTAACACAGACCTAGAAGCACTCAATACACTTACACGTTCACAATGCCACAAATATAGAATACATCAGATACATTCAGCAACAGAAAGATTCACATTAAGCAGAAAGGAAGGAGGAAGGGGATTCATCGACATAAAAAACCTACATTATGGACAGGTAGACAATTAAAGAAAATTCTTTCTAGAACGAGCAGAAACTAGCAAAATACACAAAGCAATCACTCATATAAATACATCGGCTACACCACTGCAATTTCATAACCACCTCTACAACCCTTTAGATCACGTAACATCAACGTATACGAAGAAAGTAAATTGGAAAAAGAAAACACTACATGGCAAGCACCTGTATCATCTAACACAGCCACACATCGATCAAGACGCATCCAACACATGGCTAAGAAAAGGCAATATATACAGTGAGACGGAAGGATTCATGTTTGCAATACAGGATCAAACAATAAACACCAGATATTACAGCAAGCATATTATTAAAGATCCCAATACCACAACAGATAAATGCAGACTTTGCAAACAACAAATAGAAACAGTAGATCACATCACAAGTGGATGTACAATACTAGCAAATACAGAATACCCCAGAAGACATGACAATGTAGTAAAAATAATACATCAACAGCTTGCCTTACAACATAAACTTATAAAACAACACGTTCCCACATACAAGTATGCACCACGAAATGTACTGGAGAATGATGAATACAAATTATCCTGGAACAGAACCATTATAACAGATAAAACAACACCACATAACAAACCTGACATCATACTCACCAATGAAAAGAAGAAATTAACACAACTAATCGAAATATCCATACCCAATACAACAAATATACAAAAGAAAACAGGAGAAAAAATTGAAAAATACATCCAACCGGCTGAGGAAGTCAAGGACATGTGGCATCAGGATAAAGTTGACATTATACCAATTATACTATCAACTACAGGAGTCATACCACACAATATCCACCAGTACATCAATACAATACAGCTACATCCAAACTTATATATACAATTACAGAAATCCGTAATCATTGATACATGTTCAATTACCCGAAAGTTCCTAAATGCAATATAACATATACCGTACAGTTAAAAGGAAGTGACGCTTGATCAAGGTCCGCGTCACTTCCCATTTTTAACCAGACTTAACGTCTGAGAAAGTAAAGAAATAATAATAATAATAAGACGCATAACTTATACGACAAAATAATTTTGTTGTTTTGTACATAATTAAGTACACTTTAGGAAAATAACGAAATAATGTGTAAGCTTTCACAACTCTCTATTACGCATTTTTGGGTAAGTGGGAATTTTCGTGCACTCGATTTTTTCGGACAAATGTACGAGACTCCTCACAGAGGTACTAGTTCACGAATGTACTTCAGAGCTGAAAATCAGGTATTCTTATGCCGCACTCACGCAACAACTAGTGCTAACTGTGCGGTTCCTTGTTAAATGTTCGCTTGTAGTCACGATTATTTGATTTCGTCACTCTCTCAATCAAAGGATCTGTTGTCGGAGGTCCTACTTCCTTTGCGCCTAACTTTTCCTGGCAATTTACTTTTCTGTTCCCAGCGGAGTGTGCTCTGATATGAAACTTCCTGGCCGATTAAAGCCGTGTGCCGGACCGAGACTCGAACTCGGTTCCTTTGCCTTTCGCGGGCAAGTGCTCTACTGACTGAGCTACCCAAGCACGACTCATGACGCGTCCTCACAGCTTTACTTTTCTGTTAACATTTAAAGTTGACATACACTGCACACGAAAGCTGATTCCCACACAGTAAACAACCAACTTCAAACACAAAGGGCCGTTTCTGAAAATGGCTAAACTCAAGTAGTAATGTCTACCAACATGATCACGCGACTAGAATACAAATGAGGCGCTGAGATCTATAAGGGCTTAAAGCACATCGCCGTCGATCCCACACTTAAGTGAATATCAGAGGCATTGCAGCACAGATAAACCTGACTCACCACCAAATCAACTGATTTCAGTAGTATGAATAAATGCTACAATATCACAATGGATGGTGATGCGCTTTAGGCCCTTGTGGTTCTCAGCGCCTCAAATGGATTACTGTATGATAAAAGTCATAACTTAATATACTATAACTCATTCAGAAATCCACAAAACAGGTCTACTGTCAGTGCAACTTTAACACATACTGATGTCATCTAACTTTACCACAGCATACATTGAGGCAATTAGCACATTTGAGGAGTGTGCTAACATCTAGCTGGATTTATGCCGATCGAACGGGGATAAACATCTACCGCTGTATGCTACCACCTGGTGGTGCTGACGTAAACTTCTAATTGAGTGGCAAGGGCTGGTTATGCACATCGTGAACCGTGCACGTTGTTTATCAAATGCGTATCTATTTGGCCCGTAAGGCAATTACATCACGCGAGTTGCGCTTGCGCAAAAGCTCTTTAACACGGGCACACCTGCAGGTGTGCTCACGACCCTGATGCCAAGTTCCATGGAGTCTAGAGGAGCAGTAGCGCGCTAGATTTAAGTTCCGCATCTTTCACTTTGCAGCATCTGCGTTACGTTTAACAGCACTCAAAAAAAAAAAATAACCAATAAATACGCAAGGTGTCGAAATTTAGGGTGTTCACCTGCTCTTGTGCCCTTACACGGTGTGCGGACATTTGCCACGCCGGACATTTGCCACGGATTTACCTGCTCCGAAGGGTTGGGTCCCTTGTCTCCCTCTCCTCTTCCTCATCGCTGTCGCGCAGTAAAGGTATTTACTGAGCCTTTCCTCTGGTCTACTTAACATAGGACCAGAATTTCTTTGGATTTTCTCCCACATTTCTAGAGAGACTTTCGTTGCGGAAACTATTAAATGCATCTCGCACTGAAATCCGCACCAAATTTCGAGTCTCAGTGAAACTTCACCAATCTTGGAGATTTTGCGTTCGTCTAAATTATACGTGCCTTTTTCGGTGCTCCTGTAGCAGCTTTCTGTCGTGTTTTGTGTACCATGGGAGATCAGTTCCGTCTCACGAGTGCTGTTGATACTATTTCTTTGAACTTAGGCCACATATGGTCTTCACTTGCATAGTTTGGAAGGATTGGAGACTGTCTCTTAGAAAGACGTCAACCATTTGTTAGCTGCTTTTATAAATAGATATATTTCGCGTTTAGTTTTGGTGAATTTCTTTGCTACGGAATTGAGCCTCGTTACGACTGTGTGTTCACTAATCCCTGTATCCGTCGTGATGCTCAAGATTATTTGTGGCTAAGAGGTCAAGTGTGTTTTCGTAACCATTTACAATTTGAATGGCCTCGTGAACTAATTGTTCAAAATAATTTTTAAAAAAGTCATTTAGAAGAATTACGGAAGTTGTTTTCTATCTACAATAGGTCTGAAAATGTATTTTTGTCAACATACAGATGGTAAATTGAAGTCACTGCCAACTATAATTGTATGAGTAGCGTACCTATTTGTGATGAGACTGACTCAAGTCTTCTTTGAACTGTTCAGCAACTGTTTCATCTGAGACCGGGGGTAGGTAAAAGGAGCCAGTTATTGATTTATTCCGATTGTCGAATATAACCTCTGCCCATACTAAGTCACAAGAACTATCTGCTTCAATGTCGCTTATGAGCTGAAAGACACATTACATTATTTTTCCTTAAGTTGCTCTTCTTGTTTCTGTCGTAGTGCAGATCATCACAATTACGGCTTTTTCCTCCAAAACCTAGGATGCTTTCTCTGTGACACTGTAAATACCAGAGCTAAAAAATGTAGAACAACAACGTACGTTACAAGCATAGCATTCTGTATTATTTCATTTCCTTATTTCTAACGTCGACTTTAGATGACAATTCAATCATAGATGTTCTTATCTGTATTTAGTGAACGTATTTTCAGTCATGTTTTGAACATTTTCCCGCTACACTTTATTAACTAATGTTTCGCCGCAAGGGATATCGGATTTTAGAGAACAAATTAATATCGAGTGTGTCGTTCTTCTTTTCAAAGATTCACATTTCCATTTCTTCTTTCCTTATTGTCTTTTGGGCATGCAGTTGTAGTAATTAAAGTAGACACAAATGCAGTGATCAAAGAGAAATGATTAGCGTACATTCGCATTCTCCTTACATCGTTCTTTTCTTGTTGCTCCCCTGCCGATGGACTGTTTCTATCGCAATTAGTAAGCGTGAAAGGAAGCTACCGTACAGACAGAGGGATCTATATTTATACTTGGCAGAACTAATTACATATTGACATAATCGTTGGTATTGTTCTCGTTTCCCGAAAGTTATAAATATTTCGATTACGGAAAAGAAGCTCTGTATTTCGCCAAGATGTCGAAGAAGAAGGTCCCTTATGTACTGGTTGTATCGTGTAAGATGCGGAGACGGCGGTTTGAAAGTGGACAGAAGAAGTACAAGGAAGGGCGTCCCTTACCTGAGGGATCGCTGCTCAAGCTACCTGGCGATGGGGCAAGCGTGGCAAATGTCCGGCATTCCTTACACAGCAGCCGCCACTGACCACAGTCGATTATGACATTTCCGAGTGGCTTTCCTTTCATGTGCGACAGGACATTTCATTGTGATCTCAAATTACTCGTTGGTTTCCTACTTCTCGGTTCTTCACATACCTTATTGCACAGCGGCCTCTCGCTCTTCAGTTTATCCATAGATTTGTGTGTAGCAGACTGACCTCTGCTGAGAAGTAGTCCGATTTCTTAGAAACATCTGCACTGCATAACCGTTTTTTCAGTTAAATTACATTTGGCAATAGGTTCCTCCCTTCACATACTAAAGAGAAATCCCATATGTCACAACAGTCTCACAACACAGTTAAAATCAGATGAGGATCAGGCACTTAACTCACAAGGGAACCTCCCCATCGCACCCCCCTCAGATTTAGTTATACGTTGGCGCAGTGGATAGGCATTGAGAAACTGAACACAGATCAATCGAGAAAACAGGAAGAAGTTGTGTGGAACTATGAAAAAAATAAGCAAAATATACAAACTGAGTAGTCGATGTGTAAGATAGGCAACATCAAGGATGACGTGATCTCAGGAGCGCCGTGGTCCCGTGGTTAGCGTGAACAGCTCTGGAACAAGAGGTCCTTGGTTCAAGTCATCCCTCGAGTGAAAAGTTTAACCCCTTACCGCATAATGAGCCAGATATGGCACATACCACTTTTCTCTTTGTCAATCTCATATCTGAGAATATATTTCCAAACTGCATGTTGCGACACATATGGCACACAGTCAAGAGCAGCTGTGCAACTAGTGTATGCCATCTGCTGGGAGAATAAGGAATTACGTGTTATGAATCTTTGCTTTGGGTTGCTAGCTGTTCATATCCAAGTTTGGTCACACAAACAGTTGCAATCAGGTACAGTAAACGATTGATTTCAGTGTTTATATTATTTGCAGAAGAAAAAGGACATCTGTGGACAGTTATAAAGAGGTAAGTTTATATATTTGTTCATTAGAATACATATAATACTGAAAAATAGGTCTGTGACGGATATGGCACAACATGCAGTCCGGTCCAATCGAGTACGTGATTGCATTTTACCTAAGGAGGCAGCAATGAAGATGAATGGTCGAGGCAGCATGGAGGAAAAGATAGCAACAGTAGACGGTTGCAACTGTCAGTAGTCTCCTGGTTTGATAATAAGTAGTCAACACTTTGTCAACTTACGTTGGATGCAAACAAGAAGGCGAGATCAAGAGGCTTTTCAGGGAGGAAAAAGAATATAAAATGGTACCTTGTCCACACTCAGTGATGATCTACAATGACTACATGGGGGCTGTCGATCTATTAGATTCTATGCTAGGATATTATAGAATTCAAATCAGATCAAAGAAATGGTACTTGAAGATATTCTTTCATCTAGTTGACTTGGCTTGTGTGAACAGCTGGTTGTTATGGAGAAGAAGAAATACGGACTACATGCCCCTTGTTAATTTCAAGGTCGAAGTTGCAGAGGCCCTCTGTAAAATTGGGAAATCCTTATCCAAGAAACGTGGTAGGCCAAGCAATGAAATACAAAAACAGCTTGACTGCAAGAAGAAGAGAGGCCCTACAGCAGATCTTCCACAGCGTCAGGTGCGACTGGATGGGATACATCACATGCCTATCTGGCTGGAAAACCGTGGTCGTTGCGAGTATCCAGAATGCAAGGGAAAATCCTATATAGCGTGTATGAAGTGCAGTACAACATTGTGCTTGAATAAGGAGAGATTTATTTATTTATTTATTTATTTATCTCTTGTTCCGGTGATCCATGTTGTGACAGTATCACAGGATATGGAACGTGTCAATTTTACAAGCTTTTGGCCAGAATGTATGGTAATACATAAAACAAAACAAAAACAGTAAACAGTAACTTAGGTCCCACTACAAAAAAAAATACATTTTAGAAATAGATAGAGATCACAAAACAAAAAACAGTAAACAGTAACTTAGGTCCCACTACAAAAATACATTTTAGAGAGAGATAAAGATTACAAAATAATAAGTGTTACAGAGAAATAAATATTGCAAAATATATGTTTACAATAAAAATATTCGGTATTACAAATACAAATTTGGGCATACATTTGCAATTTACAATACAAGAGATGTTAAACACTGTAGTTCAGGAACTCTTCTAACGTATAAAATGATCCTTGCAATAGGAACTGCCTTAAGGTTTTTTTAAACAGGAGATCATCATCTACCAAATACTTAATTCTTGAACGGAGGGCATTAAAAATCTTACAGCCACTGAAATTGACTCCTTTCTGCACCATACTTAGATTTGGCTGTTCATAGTGAATATCATGTTTCCTTCTAGAATTGTGATGTGATATGCGCTATTCAGCTTAAAGATGGGGTTTTCTTTCCTTACGAAGCACATCAATGAGAATATATATTGCGCAGTGGGTGTAAGTATTTCAAGCTTCTTAAAAATATTCCTGCATGTGGCTCTAGGATGGACTCCACACATGATCCTTATGGCTCTTTTTTGTACACACAGTACTTTTCTAGCCAGTGGCTGATTTCCCCAAAATATAATTCCAAATGCCATAATTGCATGAAAGTAACCATAATACGCTGACTTCATGGTTTCCATATTTCTATAAGAAGAAACAATGCGCAATGCGTATGTTGCTGAACTTAGTCTTTTGCACAGATCCACGATGTGGTTGGACCAATTCAGTTTGCTATCAATATGCAAGCCTAGGTATTTTGAGGAATCTACCCTGGTTATTGTCTGCTCACCTATGTTTACAAATATTTCCTCAGCTTTGGATGTTTTGTGGAACTGAATGTAGTTTGTTTTACAATAATTTAAAATAAGACCATTAATGTTGAACCAGTTCACCATTTCATTTAAAATCTTATTTGCCGTTACCTCAAGCTTATCTTCCGAATTATTAATAAGTAGTGTAGTGTCATCCGCGAAAATGGTGAATCTACAATATTCCGTAGAGAGAGGAAGATCATTTATAAATATAATAAAAAGTAGGGGGCCCATAACTGAGCCCTGCGGCACTCCGCATGTAATGGTACCCCATTCTGAAGATATTGGGACACCACCTTGACTATCTACAACAACTTTTTGTTTTCTGTTTGACACATATGATTCGAGCCATTTCCCTGCTGCACCACTTATACCGAGATGTGCAGCTTTTTGTAAAAGAATTTGGTGATTTACACAGTCAAATGCTTTTGTTAGGTCACAAAATATGCTGATCACTTTCAGTTTTTTGTTGATAGATTCCAAGAGTTTGCCAGTAAATGCAAATATTGCATCTTCCGTTGACAAACCTTTCTGAAATCCAAACTGACTTTTGCTGAAGCTATTGTGTTCACTGAGATGCTTAACTATCCTGGCATGCATTAGTTTCTCTAAAACTTTTGAAAAGCTTGTCAGTAGTGATATTGGCCTATAGTTAGCAGTATCCGTCTTATCCCCCTTCTTATACAGTGGTTTTACAACTGCATACTTAAGCCTCTCAGGAACTATTCCTTGCTTAAGTGACGCATCAAAAATGTGGCAAAGGACTTTACTTACATGGATGGAGCAGTATTTTAATAATTTGTTAGAAATGTTGTCAATTCCAGCAGAGTTTTTACTTTTCAGGGATTTAATAACTGTTTCAATTTCTTGAACAGTGACTGTTTTTACCTTCATGTGTCGCACTAAACCAGGTACTCTAGCTTTCAAAAGATTGATGGCTTGCTTCATGGACCCTTGTAAACCTATTTTTTCTGTTACTGTTAAAAAATTGTAGTTGAATGTGTCTGCAACTGTTTTTGGATCGCTAACAAGATTACTCTCACTTTTGAATTGCATATTTTCACTACAAACTGCATTTTTCCCCGTTTCCTTCTTTACAAATTTCCAGATAGTTTTTACTTTATTGCTCGAGTTGTCAATTTCTGCCTTCAAGCACATGTTCTTTGCTGCCTGAATTGTCTTATTCAGAACTTTATTGAAGATTTTATAGTGTGTAATCCTACTGTTATCATTTGAACTCCTGGCTGGAGCATATAGTTCTCTTCTTGTTTTACAAGAGATTTTGATGCCTTTAGTAATCCAAGGCTTGTTTCCAGATTTGAACAGGTTTTCTCTCACTGATTTTTTAGGAAATGCTTCTTCAAAAAGGCTTGTAACTTCATTGATAAATATATTAAATTCTGAATTAACATCAACTGTAGCACATACAGGAGACCAGTCCACAGGCCGTAATTGCTGATTAAAGGTTTCAGTGGTGTGTCTGTTTATAATCCTAAATGTTTTCCAAATCAAATTTTCATTTCTTTGTACATTCATTTGGTTTAGAGTGAGAAATTGCCCTTCATGATCAGAGACCCCATTTATAATATTTTTCATGGTTAAATTATTGCAAATATCCTTATCTACAAATACATTATCTATTAAAGTGCTAGAGCTGGCAGTTACTCTAGTTGGAGTGTCCACCACTGGTACTAAATTGTAACAGTACATTAAATGTTCAAAATCTGTCTTGTTTCCATTTTCTGTTAAAAGGTCCACATTGAAGTCACCCACAACAATGATAGATTTAGTTTTCCTACATAGGTGGGCCAGAAGTGATCCAGTTTGTCTTAGAAATACATTTAGATTTCCAGCAGGTGCCCTGTAAACAGCCAGAGCAATAACAGTTGCACTATCTGCTGTTAACTCAATGCCACACACCTCAAAATGTTGTTCATCACAGTATTTGCTTAAATCTAGGGATTTATACACTATATTATTTTTTATAAATATTGCAACACCACCTTTTTCCATAACAGATCTACAGTAATGAGTAGCTAAACTAAACTTCTCATTCTGTATCGTGTGGATCCCATGCATAACGTGATGTTCTGAGAAACACAGTATATCAGGCTCACTTTCACACTCGTCTTTTAAATTTATTAGCAACTGGTCTATTTTATTCTTGAGGCTACATATACTGTATTTTGGTGGAATAAAGACAAAGTTTGATTTTTTCTCACCTCTGCATTTGTGTGATGTTTGCTAGGAGTGGCTTTTTTCAGTACATTAGTTGATAGTATTGCTTGGGGTGTGGAAAACTCATACTGAACACACGAGAGAGATGCTTCACGCTACTTTGAATCCTCATTTCTCGTGTTACCATAAAAACGCTGAGTTTGTTTTCTGTTGCGTGTAGGACGGGCAATAGTTATCGCTGAATGTATTGTTTTAGCTGTTGGTTCCGCCACTGACGATTCTGCTGCTTTTGAGGATGCTTCTTTTTCTTTTGCTGAGACTGGTCCCATACCGGTACATGGAATTTTTCTGTTCGCTCTCTCTCTGTTCGCAATGATTTCTTTTATCATTTTACATACAAAGTTTTTTCCTTCATAATTTAGATGCATTCCGTGTTTGGTATGCTGGCATCTGTCCAATTTGCCTATATCAAGGACGCTACATTTTCCAAACAAAGAACACATCTGTTTTATTTTAATGTTAGTTTTACGAATTTTTTTATTTACACACGAGTGATACACTAGATCATATCTGTGTGGTAATGTTGCAACTATCGTATTTTTTTGTTTACTGCGTTCCAGGAATTTCTTTAGTTCAGTGAGAAAGTTATTTGCTTCGTTTTTCGCAACATCATTAGCACCCGCTATACACACGACATAGTCATTTTTCCCGACATTTTGTCTTGTAAATCAACACCAATAATGTTTTTTGCTGTTGCTCCTGGCTTCACAAAACCTGTTGCGTCGTATTTCGTGTTTTCTTTGAATAGTCTCGTCATTTTTCTGCCGTGACTGTCCGTTAAAAATAATACATTACTTTCGTCTTTGCACTGTTGTACGTTTTGATTGATAGTGTCTTTCTCATTATTACGTGCAATAGATGTCCCATTATTATGTACAATAGATGGCATGCTCAGTTTCGCACCTTCATTGTTTGCGTTAATGCTGAACTCAGAGCCTGTATCACCATTCTGATTACAAAGTTTGTTCAAAAGTTCATGTTCCCTTACCGATGTTAGGCCTAAATCCGCCTCTTCACTCACGGAAAGAACTTGAAATTTGTTTTTAACAGCCAACTGCTTGGTGTTTTTACTCCCTGGTGATGCTTTCGTATTCACACCTCTGTTTTTATACGGTATATTTGTCCACTCGTTAGAGTTTTTTTGCGGAAGAGAACTGGCCGTTTTTTGACTAATGACTCACTTATTTCTTTTTGAAGTTCTCACATCTCACTACTCAATACACTGACGATTTGCTGAAGGCTAGAAATACACTTATTTAACTTAATAATTTCGTCCTTACAATTCACACACACTGTACTTTTACCGATATTATTTTCGTTTTTCGCAGGAATACTACTGACTTGTACACACAACATCTCCGCCATGTCGGCTGGGGCTCAAATTGCTTCATCAAGTTTCATAATGAATAGAGAAAAATGGAAACAGAATGTGTGTTATTTTCTCAAAATGTGTGTATTGTAATGAATAGAAAGTGTAATTGTTTTACATAAATACAGTTCTGCTAGTTCATGTACGTATCTTACTGTGTATTTTCCACATTGTGCATCATCAATCCCAAAACTGGTATCACATGGTATTAGTCGTTACTGCATGCTGTCCCATATATAGCACAAACCCTTAATTCTAACATAACCGCCCCTACATAAGATTTAGAATTTTTTAAGCATTTTTTATGAAATCAGAACATCGAACATAACATGTAACATTTTTTTCAGAAAAATAAAAAAAATCATGCAGTAAGGGGTTAATTTTTTATTTTCAGACAATTATTATCCGTCCGTCCGTCCGTGCGATGGACATACGCAGGATTTGACGGTCTACACGCGGAAAAATTTGAAAACGTTAAAAACATATGTTTTAACAAAGCACAGAGAAACCTGTGCGACTGTTAACCTGTTGCATTCATTTTTTGCTGTTTATGTGACAAACTCTTATGTTTTCATCACTTTTTTTGGGAGTGGTTATCACATCCACAAGAAAACCTAAATCGGGCAAGGCAGAAGGATCGTTTTACCCATTCGCCAAGTGTACAAGTTAGGTGGGTCGACAACATATTCCTGTCATGTGACGCACATGCCGTCACCAATGTCGTATAGAATATATCAGACGTGTTTTCCTGTGTGGGAATCGGTTGACCGATGACCTTGCGATCAAATGTTTTCGGTTCCCATTGGAGAGGCACGTCCTTTCGTCTACTAATCGCACGGTTTTGCGGTGCGGTCGCAAAACACAGACACTAAATTTATTACAGTGAACAGAGACGTCAATGAACGAACGGACAGATCATAACTTTGCGAAAATAAAGAAAGTAAATTTTTTACTCGAATGAAGACTTGAACCAAGGACCTTCCGTTCCGCAGCTGCTCACGCTAACCACGGGACCACAGCGCTCTGGAGCTCATGTCATCATTGATGTTGTCTATCGTACGCATGGAGTACTCAGTTTGTATATTTTGCTTATTTTTTTCATAGTTCCACACAACTTCTTCCTGTTTTCTCGATTGATCTGTGTTCAGTTTTTCAAGGCCTATTCACAGTGCCAGCTTATAACTAAATCTGAGGGGGGTGCGATTGGGAGGTTCCCTTGTCAGTAAACATATACGCCATAGTGTGCTGCGCACCCTTACTTTTCCACTTATCGGTACTGTCACGCGAGAGCCCCTTTTCAATATAGTTCTGCGGGCTGTAACATGATATTGTGTGTAATAAGAAAAAAACTTTTACTTGAAGCGTTTAGATGCACTTCACAAAGAAATCGCCGAAATGATTTAAATATTTGTCGTACTAATGCTGTGATGACACTTTTCCCATAATATCATCACAGAAATCTTTCACCTTTCTATTCAGCCACTTCCTTACGGTAGCGCAGCCAATTTCTCCACATGCTGTAGGTGTTGTTCTCTTAACCGAAGCACAGGGTAATTTTATCATCATGGCATTGTCATACTCTGGGGCAATGCTTGCCGTTACATTGCAACAGTGGTTCCCGTTGACTTTCAGGTGAGAGCCGTTGGATCACATACCTGTTTCGAAAGATGAATAGGGGAAATACAGGAGATACAACAACACCATCGTACTGGACTGGTTGAATAAACTGGGAGGGAGGTATCGTTTGCGGACTGAATGAAAGTAGTGCCGCAATTTAACATATGTGTAATTGGTTATTGCAACTGAAGTTTCTAGGATTGCACTAACGTATGATGATGGAAGGTCATAAATGAGTCATCTTGTAATTTCAGATACATCATGTACATTCCACTTAATGGTGACAACCCGAAAAGCAGATTTCCCCCTTATAGCGCTTTATGTGCACTGGGTGTACAGCATAAGGAAGCGTGTTGTCCCGCCATCTGTCGCCGACGCCACGCAATATTGTGTTAGTTGCACGCCGCGCCGTGCGAGAGCAGCACGCGTACACAGCTGAATTCATTACACATTTTATAATATCACAGCAAAATGTCAGAGGTAATAGTCCTATATGTAGCTTCATCAGTTACCTATTTCTAAATTGTCGACACATGAGCTATAAGCAATCATGAATCTTAACCATTTGGGAAGAGGGCGCTTCATGCCCAGTAGTATTTGTGATATTGTCTGCTGTCTATGACAACTGGGAAGCATGATCTTACAAGATATATCACAGTGAAAACACATCTGGAAAATCGTAGAACTACTGCGAAAACGCGTAAATTAACAGGTGCAAGGCGTATGCAGTGCAGGAATATAAAATTAATAGCCATTGTAAATAATGTAACTGGGAAGGAAGGTCTGACTCAACTCGCCGAACTTCTCAAAAGTAACACATTTTCCCTTATTGTAGAGGAATCCACCTGACAACGGCTGTATAAAACATTTATGTGTGGTAGTTCACATAATGACAAGTGGTAAAATCAATCATGAGTTCCTTGGACTTACTCCTCCGAGTGATTCTACAAGCAGTACTCCATATGAACGTTTTTTTTTTTCTTTTACATTTTTTAATGGCCAAGAAATACGATACAAAAGAAACGTGACAGGTTTTGCTGCATAAGATGTAAATGTAATGATGAGGACCCACCATTCATAATGGATATTGCAGAAGAAGGACATACCACATCTTTCCACAATGAAATACAATGTTATTCATTTGCGCTTTGTGATTGCTATGCATGCCTCAAACTCTTTAGGGGAACCTAAGATCTTGTAAGCTATTTTCAGTCAAGTCCTGAGCGTGTGGATGAGCTGAGGAAATTTCAAGATTTCGTAAACCTGAAACCTCGCAAAAATACATCCGTGTAAAACACGCTGGATTTCTTTAAACATGGTTTTTGCTCGACCTCTGGACAAATTTGAGGCCCTAAAGCCATATTTATCGATGCCATCTTGAGCGAACAATTTCTTACCTGTGAAACGGTATTGCAGCTCAGCTACGAAACTGTTTCTTCTACTTCTGGCTTTCATCCTATTCTTATTCAATGATTTCTATTTGAAGATGCAGAGCGAATCACCACATGTTCATGTTATTTAATGAGATGTAACTAGTACGTGAGAACAATTTTGGCCTGCTTCATAAAACATGAAAACCTTTCCAAGAAACCCGTGGAGAATGTGCAGTATACAAATCCCTGTAATTTTTACCTATTGAATGATATTTATTTTGGCGCTCAAAATCCTCTCACAGTAGCCAAAATCCAAAACCTAAGCCCTCAGGAACTGAAATATTTCAAGCAACGATGCTTGTACTTCTATACCGAAGCCGTTGAACAAATACACAAGAGATTTTATTCTGATGACAATCTGTAGAAGGACTTCGATGCTCTTGACCCTGAAAATGAAGGAATAAATCTGTTTCTAACTGAATCAGAGTTTCCAAATTTAATTGGAGAAGACGAATTACAACAGCTAGACACAGAGTAGAGAAACCAGCGAAATGCTGATATTATCTTTGTAACCACAGTTCCAATAGTGTTCTGCATTGCTGTTCGAGATATAAAGAAAGGTGTCGGAGAACCAATGTTTCCAGAATTATTCAAATTTAGTATTTCACTTTTGTGAATGCCATATTCATCGGCTAGCGTTGAAAGACTGTTTTCTGTAGTGAATAGAATGAAAGCCAAGACAAGGAATCGACTGATCAGTTGCAACAATTTCAGGGCTTCTGAATTCCAAGAGGTTAACAAAAACTGATGCCTCTTACGATTTCAATGTTATGTGTTTAATACATCAGATTAATAAATAGTGAAATTTACAAAAATGTACAAGGAGAGAAAGATAAATAGATTCAACATTGTGGAGAAAGATCAAAATGGAACGAAGTTTATTTTCAAAGCTTTTTATTATGAAATATAGCCAAAATAGTTGTGTAATAGTGTGAAATCGTCGTAAACGACGTGGTGTTTAATAGTGGATATCTACTACCTTCTGATGGACGAGCGCCTCAGAGATACTGGGTAAGTTCATACAGTAATTTTACACATTTTATTTTTCTCCTTTTAATATACTGTATGTTACAGCATTAATGAAGCATTTTACATCATAATTATAAAATAAGGGTTCTTCCGTAAATTTTCAGTGTTTTCTTACTAAACTTCCGATTTAATCTTCTTTTTTTTTGCATCTGGCAACATTGCTCCAAAGCCTCTCCTGTTTACTCCTAACTGGGGTGGCACTTGCCACACTATTAGCTTACTTGATATTAAGCTGAACAGATCTGCGATTCATTAATGGGCCAGATCTCGAATAGCCTCTCCATTCCCTTCAAATTTTTGGTGGGGGTCCGGTTCGCCCTAACGAACTGTAAACACGATAGTAATTCTTGTAAAGTGAGAGGTCTCTGAGTTCACTTGGCAGCGAGAAAGCCAGCCAGTGGAGTGTAGTTCTGTAATTTTTTTTATTTTCTGTTGTTTTGTTTGGCCTGTACTTACATCTTGGAATCTAGCAAAATTTTTCCTTTGTCGATCTATCATCTTCAGTCTAGGAGAGCTTTTACTAACTTTATCTGTGGATTGTGAGTAGAAGTAGGCCATAACAGTACCTAATTGCAACAAATAATTTTTTTTCTGTACAGAGAAACTGCGTCGCTGAACACATTACAAGTAAAATATATTCGACAAAAATTTTAATGTATTTGAAGACAGAATCAATAACAAAATATAAAATATATTTCATGAAAACGCATTTTGTTGTAAAATATTCTTGGTTTACAAGCCACGTCACTTTGAAGTGACTGAGAAGGTTTTGAAAGATGGCTAGCCCTTTGGGCTCATCTCTCTTTCGCCTACTTGACCTCAGTTACTTTCTGTTTGCAGATTAGGGCACTCGTATTGCATTAGGGAGACACATTACCAGTTCAGTGAGCAGTGTGGAGGATTGTTAGTGGCTCGGCTCAGCGTTGGTTATAATGTAGTTTTTCATGCTGTATTTCGAGGTGTAAGAATTGGGCTCATGTTGGAAACGCGCTTTCCTAATGACCAGCTAGGGCTGCTTGTCGAGTGCAACAGCCACCCCTGGCATAAATAGCAAAACAGCCACTTCATGGTAGGCTTTATAAAAAATGTGAAAGACTGAGCTCAGGTATCCTGGATGACAGGTGAAGAGCCTCAATCACCGCTTCCTCTGCAGGTAGAATGGTGGCAGACGGGTCCTAGTGGCGAGGGGTAGACCGATGTCCCGCTGACTCAAACTCAGTGGGACACGAGGCAAGTACCGGAGTTTTATGGCACCTTCGCAGAATAGCATCGGCATAGGGAATTAGTAATTGATCCCACAGAGGAGAGAGCGCATCTTAATTTTCACAGATAGCCCCAACAATGTTCTTTTTTTTCTTTGGACCTACTGAACAACGCCGTTTTGGCGTGTAAAAGAAAACCTTTTCAGTTCGGTCGCCATAATGGTTCACTGTGGCTTGACGTCCACCACCCAGGTATTCCAAAAACTCCTGCATTTTTCTTTGAGGGAAGCACTGTTTTCCAGCAAGTGTTCCCGTGCATATTGAGAAGCGATGTTTGGATTGGCGCACTAGCTGTGACGCCGAGGCGCGTATCGGAGGACGCGTGTTCGATGTCAAGATAGAGGGAGAGGATTGGTCAAAGAGGATCTGCCCGTCTGCTGTAGCCATTAAAAATGATGCGACTGGCGAAAAAGACCATTCACGGTCCGCCATTGGCAGCATGGGATGGGGAATGGAGATACCCAATGACGAGCACAGCATGAGGCTGCAGAGTGTAGTTGAACTGCTGAGTCGAAGAGTTACTCACAACAGAGCTACAGCGCTAATGGTGTTGATACAAAGCAGAGCAATGGCAACGATAAACAAAACAAACATTGCATAATATCTACAATAGCAGTTGCCGAAGTTAACATTTCATCAGAAACGAACCCAAGGAATTTTACAGAGTTAGAAAGAAGCGACAGATGAAATATTAGCGGTTCTGCGAGATGGGTCAGCGCAATGTATGGTGTCATATACGCTCGACTGTTCGTGCAATGCCCATGAGGTGTACAACAATGACGATACGTTCTTAACAAACTGAAGCGATACTGAAACAGAAGTCGAGCCATGTAGTTCATCATCCTTGTCGGACAGGGAGCCACAAATCCCGTGTCCAGTGAAACGTACTAATGGACAATCGTTGTCGTAGAAGAGGGTACTATACTTAATTACAGACATGGAAGATCATCCGCAGCACAGTAAACAAACAAACACTGTTACAAAACTGGAACTTCGTTAGGTAACGAAATTTCAAACAAAGCGTCAACTTGACGATGTACAGTACACTACGGAATCGGCCCGAACATTCGTAGATGAGATAAAAAGACTTACCCCATCGTTCAGTAAGGAATTTGTTTTCAACTCCAACTATTCAGGATTAGAAGAGGAATTTCATGAGAAAGAAACCGTGGGAATATCAGTGCCTTAACGCTTTCACATTCAATTATGCCGATTATTAATATGGATGTTAAATTGGCTGGGAAGTTATTTACTGTGCTGTGAGAAGTCAGAGGTGCTCTGCCCTCCTACGTTTCTTTCTCCTGTGCATGATCTTGCAAGAGCAGCAGGAAATATTTATGTCACACCAAGGAAGAGTGGGAAAATGGGCGTAAGAAAACTACAACTATGGTATGAACACTGATTTTGAGCAATAGCTGGTCAAAATAATTTGTTTTTGCCTTATTCTTGGTTTGCGTATAAAAATCATACTCCTTTAAAGCAAAATATCCCTCCTGAAAAGTGTGTGAATTGAAATTCATACCACCTGGAACCACAGCCAAATTCAGCCTCTGGATGTTTGTTTTTTTCCGTACCTATAGAAGACATAGAACTGGGGAGAAGAGGAGTTTCTGGCACAACTTGACAAGAAGAAGGGATCGGTTGGCAGGACATGTTCTGAGGCATCAAGGGATCACAAAGTTAGCATTGGAGGGCAGCGTGGAGGGTAAAAATCGTAGAAGGAGACCAAGAGATGAATACACTAAGTATGCTCAGAAGGATGCAGGTTGCAGTAAGTACTGGGAGATGCAGAAGCTTGCACAGGATAGAGTAGCATGGAGAGCTGCATCAGTCTCAGGACTGAGGACAACAACAACATAAAACATATTATCGCACGATCTGCAGCTATGCTTTAAAAGGATAGCCAGTTTCACGGTAAGCTCCACAACAGACTGTTTCGTATTCAGTGACACGCCCTCACTTTCCATCAGTTCTCATGACCCCGTTACACCAATATGATTCTATATGCATTCTTTAAGACTGGATACCTAGCTCAACGCCCTGCATGATTTTTAACTTCCAAGGAGTTCGCATCAAGATCGAAGGCGCGCTATTTTTCATCCGGCGTTCATAGAGGAAGCTTAACTGTTTGTTTTAAACCTTTCTCGAATGTCGATGATGCACATTTTGTGAAACGTAATACATATATCGTATAGAAGGTTGATTTCTGCACCCCCTGGACACACATTTTCTGTCGCCCTCCTGATGCACGTGGTGAGTCATTAGCAGCTAACACTTTAAAACGAGACTCTCTAAGGACTGAACTTACGACCTCGTGCTCAAGGAGTTCCTTATAAGGATAAGCTGCTAGAGCGACTCTGGACACCTCCTTCCGTTTACGAATTCCCTTATTTTGTTGTTATCAAGAAATAGGAAAAGCCAGGTTCAAATTGCTCTGAGCACTATGGGACTTAACATCTGAGGTCATCAGTCCCCCTAACTAACCTAAGGACATCACACACATCCATGCCCGAGGCAGGATTCGAATCTGCGACCGTAGCCTTCGCGCGGTTCCAGACTGAAGCGCCTAGGATCACTCGGCCACAGCGGCCGGCTCAGAGCTCACATCTGAAGAAATTTCACTGGCTCGTACTGTCACTAGAAGCTGAACGGCTTTACTACAAATACGATTACTGCTCTTCTTTTCAGTGTAAGATCTAGTGGTGGTTTTCAGACGAATACTCCTCTGAGGAAACCTTTTGATTCATCAACGAAACAAACATTATCAACGAACTGTTCACGCTGGCAAGAGCATTCTCCATAGTTTTGAACTTGACGTCGCTAATCAGTTTTGTCTACAAAGAGACGCCCACCGACAGCGCTTGCGGACAGTTATCAGCAGCGTAATCTTCTGTAGCCGTCAAAACATTTCTTTGATTGGCCACAGAGATGGCGGGGGTTTGTGCCAAAGAAATAAAAACTGGTGCTCCTGATGAGACAGATAATGTTGTTGATCTGTCGACAGAAGTGCCGACACAGTGTGGTTTGAGGAGACCGAAATGCACGCTATAAGCTCACGCAGGATGGCGTGAGGTCTGAAACAGGATGCGTAATGAATACTATAAAGAAAAGTACGTAGCTTCTGGAATACTTAACTTTAATCCATCATTTGTATACATCGTTCTTGATGAGACATGCTTCATACGATAACTATCAATTGCTATGGCGCCTTGCTAGGTCGTAGCCATTGACTTAGCTGAAGGCTATTCTAACTATCTTCTCTGCGAATAAACGAGGCTTCGTCAGTGTTGCATCGCTAGCTAAATCGTCCGTACAACTGGGGCGAGTGCTAGTAAGTCTCTCGAGACCTGCCGTGTGGTGGCGCTCGGTCTGCGATCACTGACAGTGGCGACACGCGGGTCCGACATGTACTAATGGACCGCGGCCGATTTAAAGCTACCACCTAGCAAGTGTGGTGTCTGGCGGTGACACCACACTTGACCTGCAATGTTGAGACTTTCATACATATTTTGCGCTTCAGAGTTAATTCGAGTGATTAAAATCCACGTCGATATTTAGAAAACAACTCTTCGAATGCGACATACACAAGCAAAACTACGCAAAATCAACTCACTGACATATGAAAAGACGAAATTCAAAACAATATTTTATCCAGAGTTAGAGAAGCAAATTTTTTTTTATTCTGTTTGACGATACCACCGATATTTTTCGCATTGAAGATCTCAGTTTATCTGTGTGTTACCTTCATAAAGGAATTGGAAGGAGATATTTTATTCTATTTTGTAATGCTTTTGAGAATATTCTCCCCGCAAGATGCAAATGAAGCGCGTCATTTAAGTGGATTCACTCTTTCTCGTGTAGTTACCGGTCTCTGCAAGAAATTTAATATTGATCTGAAGATGTATGTTGGAATTGGCACTGAGAGCTGTTCAGTTACTGTTTCTGATTCAAACGATGCCTTTCAGGAGCTTACCAATACAGTCATTCGCGTAGAACATTGCCCTTATGGCAATCATTCACTGCACAATTGTCTCGCAAATTCGAAACTCATCGGCAACAATGGAGAAAATCTTGGTATATGCTAATGCCTCTGAAAAAAAGACACACAGTCCCTACAGAAGAGCTTGGCAGAATAGCATTGCAGGGAGTCTATGAGACGCGTTGGGTGTAGAGACATGACGGACATCTGAAGTTTCAAGATGACTATTTGCTGCAGATATGGAATGCCCTCTATAAGATTTCGCTGTGGTGCGACAGTACAACGACGTCCGATACCCAACGCTTTCGACATGCTTTACGCAGTCCTGAATTCATCCTCTTTATTTTATTTATTCTTTGTCTTTTCTTGTTCTTTTCTATTAGGACACAAATTATTATCTTTGTTATTTTCTTCAGGTTTTCATGTTTATTTTTCTTATTGTTCATTAACAACTTCGCCACTCAGTCTTTTTCTTCGGTCAACGACTGTAGACTTAAAGTAGGCTATGCATGCTATGAAGGACACAATAAGCGTCCCAGACTAGAGGCGACAAGATGTAGATTTAGTGTTTCGGCTGTTATTTGAAGCTCAAAAAGTCGCTGAGGAATTGGATGTGGAAAGCACCAGGTACATTTTCTCGACGGATATACTGATATAATCGCGCGACTGCTCAGTCCACCGAAGAATACTTTCGAAGAACCTTACACATAACCTTATTAGAGAACGTCATATCGGATCTGAAGGAGAGAATTTCCCCAGATACGATGAGTCTTTTCAGAGTAAGAGGTTTTCTGTATCGTACAACGGTAAAGAAGACATTTTAATTGTGCAATAAACAGCGGAGGTGTCCAAGCAGCTTCACGATACTTCTATTTTATTTGTAGAGCACGGATTACAACCATGTATGGCTACATGGAAACGCCATACTGAGGTTCTCCTTTAATTCCAATCTCTCTTCTCCATATTGAGACGTGCAACAATGCACGTACACGATTCTAAACATTTAACCATGCTACCAGTTATTTTAGCGACAGCAGAATACAAGTGGTAGAACGTATTGTTTGCAACCCTCCGTCGCCTCAAGACTGGCTTAGAACACCCATGGGAGAAGAACGACTCACTGGTCTTGCATTCTTGCATATACAATACTATACTGTTATTGAGATTAATGCAGTCACTGAGAGATTTGCGAAGATTACAAAGAGATGGCTTAAGTTTTTCCTGTTATGTGTACGTAACAAAGTAATAAATTACTTCATATACTACATTGATGTTTTTATTACTATTGCAATCCCAAGCAACTGTGAAACGTGTCGATTCAGTCGGGCCACCGTTCATTTCTTCATCGACGGCGGGTCACACCCCTCGCATTTCCTGCGGGTAAATCTGGGTCATGTGGCTGATTGTGTCTGTGGAGAGGGAGGGACCCCAGCACACACAATTCTGTACTGTGACGCCAGGTCGCGGGTAAGACGACCAGCAGTCTCTCACAGCGACATAACACGGTCACTTAGAAACCAGACCTTGTGGACAGATTTCAACGATTGTGCAGACAGAATATCCAGAGCGATGCATAACGAGTACTTGCAGCGACCAGAGTGTAGGTGTCAAGGAGCAGAAGCGACGAATGGCTCCACAGACAATGCTGGCGAGACAGACAGCGGAAGTAATGGTGAGCGATCAGACGGCACAGGTGAGGATGGATCGCCGGCCGGTGTGGCCGAACGGTTCTAGGCGCTACAGTCTGGAACCGCGCGACCGCTACGGTCGCAGGTTCGAATCCTGCCTCGGGCATGGGTCTGTGTGATGTCCTTAGGTTAGTCAGGTTTAAGTAGTTCTAAGTTTTAAGGGACTGATGACCTCAGAATTTAAGTCCCATAGTGCTCAGAGCCATTTGAACCATTTACACACATGGTAAACGCTTTTCGGGGAGAGTGGCGATAGCGCAGTGCTGGCCTAGTCGCCGCCTCGTGCGATGCTCGCCGCGATTGGGGCAGTCGTCGGCCTTGTGTCGCTGTGGCCTGTAGTACAACATAGCCATCCAGCTATGGAAGGTCAGACTAGGAAGTCTACGTTAAAATTTTCGTTCCTGTTTGGATATGACAGGCCGAAAGTTGATGAAATCGGCGACTGGTTGTTCGAAAAGATGGTTTACAGGATGATGACGTTCACGGGTTGTCATATGATTTCCTTGGTAATGCAGTGTATGTTAAAGTGCGAGACGTTGAAACTTGTACCCGGATTATGACAAAAACAGGTGGTTTCGTGAACTTTCTTCATTCCAGTGTTGAATCTAGTTCAATTGCGATCAGCTACGCTAATTTAGGTTTGCGATCCGTGCGCATATTAAACCTCCCGTTTGAACTGCAGTTCGATCTGATCAAACAAGTGTTAACGCCTTATGGAACGGTTTTGCAGGTTACTGGTGAGAAATGGACGGGCAATAAACATTTCAATGTTGGCAGTGGTGTGCCAAATGTTAGAAGTGATCTTCATAAGCATATCCCGTCGTAAATTATGGTTCAAGGCTTCAGAGCCTGGCCAACCAAGTACCTGCGTAGTATGCGGATCCACGGATGATCTTAAGGCAAGGTGAAATTTTTACGGAGGGAAAACCAGGCATTCACCTCCGCGGGCGAAGTGCGACATCAACAGAAACTGTCGTATGCGGAGACTTTGTCAGCCGCATCACAGGAAACCAGCAATGGGCAGGACCCTGACATATCATATCAGGGAGAAAATTAAGGAAATCAGGATTCAGCTGCACGTAGCGTACTGACAACTGAACAGGGTTCAACGATTAACCTGCCAAACTTTTCGAATCAGGCCTCTCCAGGAGAGACTAATTCCCAGACCTCAGACTGTAGCAAGACACATGACAAAGAAATTACTATGCCTGTTACACATCCAGAGGCGCCACTAAAGATGATGTTCCAGTGTCACCAGTAGGTAGTGACACGCTAGTTGACGAGGACTGAAACCCAAATCACCAGTCAGCGACCGGTCTGATCACCCACTATTAAGTAAGGACAATTCAAAAAAGTCTTCTAACCAAACGAAACGGCCCCCTAAAATACGAAGTCAGGAAGAGACACAGGAATTAGAAAGGAAACGAACACGCACAAGGGATATCCTTAAGAAATCTCAGACAGGGGAAACGGCGGTGGCTGATGCAATGAGACTAAAGGCTCCCATTCGGAATGAAGACGTTCTGATGGAGTTAGTCAATCACATGAATACAACCGTGAAAGCATCTTCCGGGTCTCTTCCAGTTCCGAACACGCTTTGGTCGGAAGATACGGAGCAGTAGTAAACAGTTTTATGCAGACTGACAAGCTGGCTACAGTTAATGTCTCTCGGATAAGTTCGGCGGAAAAGTTACAATGTTTTAAAGATTATCTTTATGACGCTGCCATAGAAGTTGCCATGTTACAAGAGGTCAAGAGGTTCTAACACCTAGAGTAGCGGACATAACAGGTTATGAAGCCATCATCAACATCGAAAATGAAGGAGAAACAGCGGTTTTATTCAAAGAGAGTATTGCTTGTCGAGCTCAAGCGATTTCAGAGACTGGTCGGGGTAAACTGTTCAACTTGATGACACCATTTTAAGTAACGTATATGCGCCATCTGGGACTAATGAAAGACGACACAGAAGTAACTTTTATCGGAATTGGGTAGTTGAACTGTTAAAGAACGTTGGGGCAGCCGCCATGCTTGCCGGAGGTTTTAACTGTGTGTTCCTCCGTGAAGATCAGACACCCAATTTTAACGCTTGTTGCGAGCTACAAACATTAGTGGCAGAATTAGAACTGCAAGACACTTAGACTTACTTGAATCCCCACCATACCGGATATACTTACGTCAGTACCATGTCAGCAAGCAGGTTAGATGGAATCTATGATACTAAAGAACTCATGCGCAAGATTGATGATTGTGCGATATGGCTTATAAACTTCTCCGACCACTGTTCATACCATATTTCATTCAGATATATCCAACAAACAACCTTTCGTGGCCGTGGGGTATGGCACCTTAACGTCTCACTATTGCAAGATGTTGAACTTAAGCAGCAGATTAAACAGTCTTGGCAAAAATGCTTACGTTCCCAAACGAGGTATCGGGAGCGGATTATTTGGTGGATCGAATATGTAAAACCTGTACTTCGTAAATGTATTATACAGTATGCAAACTCCCAAGCATATTGGCGCAAACAAACTGTGGAATTTTACTTCTCTTGTTTGCGAGACCTTTATCAACAACCAGATGATCTTTCAGCTAACGTAATCAAACTACAACGCTTTAAGTCGAAAATAATGGCCCTAGCCCGGCAGCATCTGGGCAGGGTGTGTACTCAATCTCGAGGCAAGGAGGATCTTATGCAGCAACGTACGAGTATTGGAACAACACTGATTGTGCCCCAAAGTACCGTTATCCAAGATGGCGGCCGTGACGTCACAGACACCCCCCAGCTAGTGACGTCAATCAAGATGGCGACTGTGACGTCACAGACACACTCCCAGTGATGTCGATCAAGATGAGGGATTTTGGCGGGAAGTTTGAATTTTGGCAGGGAGAAGGTCAGTTGGGCTACCTCCACTAACCCAACCCCTCTCCAAAAAACTTCAATTTCCAACAGGATAATGCGTCATACCCCTGTTATCTCTACTAAGCATGGAAAATGGTGGAAAAAAGTACTTGTCCTTATTATTTAACCAATTTCAAGCAGGTAAGAAAAGGTGTTCACTATACTTCCAACTACCTAGTTTTAACTAATTTTCTAGGTCCAGACCGCCACCTCTTCCTAGGAACCGGCGCCAAGTTTGAATTCTGGCAGTAAAGAAACGTCACTTCCGCTTTCGCTACCAACCTAAGAAAACTGTTGCAAACGAAGCTCACTACCACTAACCTAAGCCTCCAGGACACAACCTCTTCCTATGGGTTGCTGGTAAAAGGACTCAACCCACACTAGGTTGATGGAGAGAGGAAGGAGTGTACTTTATTTATTTGGGGGCAATTTATTTAGGGATGGAGTGTATGTATCACAGAACACACGCTCTGACATGCCCCACATCATACAGACCTGCAAACTACTCCTACATAACTCATATATAACGCCCTACACACACACTTGATAATTGTAAACCGTCAAAAATAACGCATTGCACAGCCCACAGACATGCGAATCACTCGTAAATAATGGGTTGGGTTGTTTGGATTAAGAGACCAAACTGCGAGGTCATGGGTCTCATTGGATTAGGGAAGGATGGGGAAGGAAGTGAGCCGTGCCCTTTCAACGGAACCATCCCGGCATCTGCCTGGAGCGATTTAGGGAAATCACGAAAAACCGAAATCAGGATGGCCGGACGCGGGATTGAACCGTCGTCCACCCGAATGCGAGTCCAGTGTGCTAACCACTTGGCCACCTCGCTCGGTCGTAAATAATGCAATGCATTTATGTCCAGATAGCCAAACAACTCATAAATTGTCAAAATAATAATCCATCTAAAAGACTCTGCTTGGTAATCGTCAACTGTCGAAATCATTCACCAGCCTTTATTTAAAGAATTAGAGGCAACACCATCACCAAGTGTATTCGCCACTGACTCCAGAGCCCAAATGAATTAGTTCATATTGATGCCACTAGAGGACACTGTAGTGACGTCAGGTGATGACGCAAGTACCGTAATCTAAGATGGCGCCACCTAGTGGGTTCACCACGAGCTCCAGACTCCAACTGTCTTAGTACATTTCGTTGCCACCAGCGGACGCCTCCATGACACCAGCTGATGACGCTAGTACAGTTATCCATGATGGCGGCAAACAGTGTGTTCTCCACGAGGTCTAGTTCTCAGTACCACCAGCAGAGGATGCTGTCGTACTTTTCATGCCGTAATCCAAGATGGTGAGGGAAAATGATGGGAAAACGACTCAGCCTGCTCTGGGCTGCTGCGGAGAGTAAGGATGGAGTGGACTCTATTTATTTTCTAACAACTTATTTAAGCATAAAGTATATCTATCACACTGATACAAAACATCCACCCTGATGTGGCTGGAGTCATGATGCACAGCCCACAGACACGCAACCAACTCATAATTTCAGTACACAATAGCAAACTGCTCCTAAATAATTCTTCACACTGATGTGTAGACACGCTCAGTACTCGTAAACTGTCCAAATAGCGCATAGCAGGGCCTACAGAGACGCTCGCGAAATAATGCAATCAATGTGTGCAAGCACAGTCCTCCGGCCCCTGTCCAGTAAAGTACACAGGATGTAGCGATAAGTGACGCATTTGTCATATGTCAGACTGCGCACAGCCCCTGCTCGGCTTCCGCAAGCATGAGGTAGCAGCACCCCCATTTATACGTAACACATGAGAAATTCCTATCCGCTAGACACCAATGACGACGCAATCGCATGTACGGTCGACTCGGCCGTCAACTGTCAAACCATGCACAGGCCCCCGCCCACATCCCGCAAGTGGCGGCATCTCATTCATATTTCATTTCTGAGAAATTCCTATACAAATACGTGTTCACCTAGACAGACGTGCTGACGTGATCGGGTGGGGCGCAGCCACGAGCTGCCCCCGAAAGCAGGCGAAAGTTGTTTGTAGCCAGTGTTGATGACGCGACTGGACAGGAGCGGCGGCTTGTTTACATAGCGTGCACTCCAAGCAGAACACCACGCATGGGGTGTTCCTTGCTACCATCACTCTAGCTGCGGTCCAATGAAGACGCTGCAGAATTCCATGCCACAATAGCAGAACCTGCTTTCCCCTTAGAGATTCTAATGGACCATAAGTGACGTTTGGCTGACGCTTCACTGCACATACCACTGCGAAGTGAGGCAGCCACAGCTCGGGTCTCGCACACTCCATCACAGTCCCCGAGCCGGCGTCGTCGAACACCGGTGAAAGCTGCATGCCTCTATACAGTAACCGTTATACTGTCATAGCATTACAAAGCGTGTGCACACCAATCTCATATTCGAGGCATCTCCAGGCGCCACTTGTCTTTACCATTGAAGGCAGAATAGCACAGAGCGTGTTGACACACGCATTCAACCGCACGTACCCGCCCCAGCGTGACTGACACATCGCCATCTAAAACATTCTGAATGTTATTCTTACGTCACATGGCTTCGTGAAAAAAAAAATATCAGCCAAGTCCAGCTCTTTGTAATTTTATAGTGCCCCAGAAATAGTTAACGCTCGCTTTCTTGTTGTCTCAGCTTGTATGCGCCGAAATTCCTACCTTAACAGATCCTGTTTACCAAAATATCGCCGAATCCAGTCTTCCTCTCGGACATAATGTGATAGCCCTCCTGCTCTCAACCTACGCAAATGTTTTCACCGCTCCTATATCCCACCACAACCAATCGAGCATTCTCATTGGCTGTATTCGAATTTACCAGTCGAATTACTAACGCCGTCTGTATCGAAGCACCATCCACCTTTTCTTTCTGGGGCTTTCTGTCATTATTTTCCAAGGATTGCTAAATTGCAACGACAGTTCCCTCAATCTATTCACCCCCAATCTGTTCTTTCTTTCTACAGACGCTACACTCAGTAGTAATAAAATCTTTTACACTGATCACCATTTTGCACCGACAACTAAACATCGCAAAGTTGTCTACAAATCATCAAATACAAGCGATATTCGCAAGAATATTGGAGAGTCAAACCGATCTCCAACTAGGGAATATATTACCGAGTACCGTCTCGATCTAGTAAACATGCAATTCATATCCCCCACCATACCAAATCATCCCCTTTACATCAGCGAACCGAAGTCACTCTCAGAACTGATGTGAAACGACAGGCACAAACTCGTTACTGTTTCCGCTTTCTTGATCGCATTTCTACAGACATCTCCAGACTCGTCGATTACAAGAACACCCGTATTTTCGCCATAATATTATACAATTTTCGCCGTACTTCTCGATATGAAGAACACAGCACTAGCCTTCCGATCGCTAACGCAACATAATGCACAAGATACAGACTGTAAATTATTTCTCCACAAACACCAAACTTTAGCGAGGTGCAGCGTGTTGTAAACCATTGACTAACTAGAAACAAATACAGTAAAATGATATTCGCACTCTCGAATACTGAAGTCGGTCATCTAACAGATTCCAGATGATCAATATTATTTACAGACCAACTAGGGTCTTTTCCACTTCTAGAGAACAGGAAAACGTGTATCCAACACACCACAATCGATCTTCCCTCTACTAAATAAGGCACCAAATGTGCAGAAGCAGTCGACCGAACCATTTATACGGGACCACCGCCGAATCCTGCCTCCAGAGCAATTTGGCTTCCTATCAGAACACTCCACAACACAGCAAATTCTTCGGGCGACAGAATACATCACAACGGCCTTCAACAACGGAGAGTTCTGTGGTGCTGTTCTTCTCGATGTGACAAAGGCATTTGATAGCGTGTGCACCAGGGCCTCGTTTGGAAGCTCCACGCATTAGGATTCTCCAGGGCATACGTCAAACTCGTTGCTGTCTACCTCAGACAACGCAACTTCGCAGTCAGAGTCGGTGATGCGCTTTCCACGGCACAGGGTTCGGTGCTTGGGCCGGTCCTTTACTCCGTCTTCACCTCGGACCTCCCTTCACCACCACGCGTAGAAAAAGCCATTTACACTGATGACACAATGTTTTACACCAGGGAAAAATGACTCGAAGTACTTGTCCCACGCCAGCAGAGTGCCTGCTATGCCTTAGAAGACTGGGCGGCGAAGTGGCGTATCCGGTTTAATCCGCAGAAGACGCAAACTATCATCTTCACCAAGAGGCGATCTGGTCCTCGCCGGCTTCGTCATCTTCGGAACCTTCGACTCTATGGAACCGAACTGCAGTGGAAGGACTCCTTTAAATACCTCGGAGTGACTATAGACAAGCAGCTTACATGGAAGGTCCACGTCGACGACATCCGCGCCAAAGTGTCTCAAAGGATAGGGGCACTTTACCCCTTCATAAACGAAGGATCGGACCTCTCGATAGCAAACGGGCTACTGATATTCAGAATGCACATCCGCCCCATTTTTGACTACGCCTGCGAGGTGTGGGGCAACACGGCAAAGACACATCTTCAGCGCCTTCAATCGCTACAAAGTAAGGTACTTCGTCGTGTTTTCCACGTTCCTCCGCAGTTCCCGCACCGGTACATCCATGAAGCCGCAGATGAACTGGAAGTGCCACAACGACATCAACAGATAGCACGAAGATTCTACACCAGGACTGGAACTTCCGCCAATCCCCTGATACGAAACCTTGGAGCGCCGCATCAGCCAAGGGAACACTATGCGCGACCCATTACCACGCTGGAACGGTAATGTAAATAATCCGAAATAAGACGGAATCTGCACCAAAGACAGGAGATAATTCGTGCCCGCCCACCCAAGACACACAAGCAAATAAAGATGTCACACGCAAACCTACCCCTCAGAGAGAAGTAGGAAATGCTCCTGAGTAAACCCTACACAACTCAGCTTCCGCAAATCAGCCTGAAGCAAAGCGGAAGTACTGGGCATGGACATACTCTTCCCTTCGCCATCACAGTACTCCAAGTCAAATACTTACCTTCCCTACAAGAGCACATAGACATTTCATTTACACAAACACATATACTTTATAAACCTGATGCTCAAATGCGATCATATCACGCAACCAGCACTAATACTAATTATATTATTACCTTGTCAATAACTGGATGCATGCGATACCAAATAATACCGACTGAAAATCAGCGACCCGTGTGCATGTCTCTTACGTTCTTCCTGCGAGTCATACCACCGTGTCATAGACGTAATCGAGCAGATGTTAAAGAAAAAATCCCGATCCCAACAACTACTGCATGCTACTCTCACAAGAGCTCTTCGTTCTACAGGTGCACCCAAGTATCCATGTCAAAACCTATAACCGATTTATGAATCGAGGTACGACAATACCTCTGAATGAGGTGGTGTTTCCGGTCAAATACCGTGACGGAGATCGTAGGAATACATATTATCAGCCAACGATCCAGCCTAGGAATAAAATCACTGAACTTTGAAAGTGATTCGGCTAAGGAACGTGGTATGTACGCGGTATTTGCGACTCCATCACACTGCACCCAACTAGATAATTGATTAGTTTTTGCAACGCATTCTGTCTCAAGACCATATCAGAGGTTCCGCAATACATCCACCGAGTTATAGACGATGACAGACAGTAGTAGTAGATGATGTGCTGATTGAGGTCGTAAGAAGAAAAATATACACTAACTTCTCAGATCTCTAACGTTACGCTATATGTTAGAAATTGCGTCCATTCAAACATAGGCTCACACCCACAAGTCAATCATATTTCACGCACTCTCATATCTCAAAACGAGTCACCTTCCTCGAACCTGTCTGCTACAGAAAAATTACAACCTGGTTTTAATCACACCCTACACATCTTGCAGTCGCACCTATTTCTACAGCTTTCCACAAGTGCTCGTTCCAATTTAAGTCCGAACTGAGCAGAAGTCGGAGAAAGACATATCCAACACCTTCTGCAGCCCTTGTAGAAACAGGTCTAGCTGATTTACTGCAATAGGACCGTGTTTTGACCATTCGGTGGAAATGCGAGCAATATGCTAAGTCCCAAACTAGATACAAGTACTACAGATCCACGTCCATTCAGATCAGTCAGCCCAAGAGATAGAAATTACGAGCTATAAAAGCTCATACGAATTAGAATTCACCAAGGCACCGACGAGGACGCAATGACACATAACTTCGGTCGGCTTCCAGCGCGAAGAAACAGATTTCACAATATCCCCAGAACAGCGTATCGTGCTGCCATCGAATCATTCCTAGCGGTATAGCCCCTTCCTCACCGGCTCTCACCTCAAACTGCAACTGCTACTCCTGCTGTGTCTATTACACGATTCTATTAAATATACAGGCACCGCATAGACCACTTTAAATTTTCATCACCTATACTCTAAGCGAATTATCGTATGAGACGCTCCCTCTGGTCCTGATTCAAACTGTTTCTTAACACGCTTTTGTACACTGTCAAAGATTTCGTTTTCCGGCACGACTTCGAGGTCTGTGTCACATTCTAAACTCACATTAAGACGCTCTGATCCACGACCTCTCACAGAAAACTAGACATCGCAACGTGTAAATAATATTCTTACGGCGGATAGCATAAGAATCGATCATTTTTAAATAAAACACACTTACAGCATAAGGAAACTAGAAGAGTTTGGCAGCGTTGTGGAGAGTTTCCAAACTGCCGTCCGAAAGTGATCGACGACCTCTACATTTAAACTCATATGCCACAGTGACGAAATAGATGACGGCTCCGCGTTCCATTTTCACTCATTCCTCATGTTGAACTCATGTACGCGATCACTGTTTCGCTGCTAGCAAACCCCGGAAGTTGCCGTCCATCCACGAAAACTTTTTCCCTAACTCAAGCAAGCCATATCAGTCAATCATTATCTGCTAACCAATTCAGGAGGAGGAGATTAGTGTTTAACGTCCCATCGACAACGAGGTCATTAGGGACGGAGCACAAGCTCGGATTAGGGAAGGATGGGGAAGGAAATCGGCCGTGGCCTTTCGAAGGAACCATCCCGGCATTTGCCTGAAGTGATCTAGGGAAATCACGGAAAACCTAAATCAGGATGGCCGGACGCGTGATTGAACCGTCGTCCTCCCGAATGCGAGTCCAGTGTGCTAACCACTGCGCCACCTCGCTCGGTACCAATTCAGTGATGCGATGTAAAAGACACCATCCATGTACTCTAATAATAAACATGAAACTTGATAGCGCGAACAATTTTGAACTAACTTCAACACTGGCCAATCATGTGACAGCATGTTTCCTCAATTTCACTATCATAGCTAAACCATCTATTCTCTACTTGGCGAGTATCATTGTGAACATGGATAGATGACTACTCAGCACGCCCATTCAGAATTAATTCTGGAACACTTAAATCATCAAAATATACAAGACAGCGCTCTACATATTTCTAAGTCAGCCACAGAGTATTCTCAACTCTAAATTAATGTTCTAGAGTCTAGGATCTGTACGTGTAAGGCATTGGTAAGAGAGAGAGAACATAAACACACGCACTCCTAAGACTACAACATTCTGCACTTAAAAACGGGCTATAATGTTAGATCGATTACCTTTCTGGCCTATTGGACATACATCCTTCTTCACATTTTGTCTACGCTGAACTATCTTATCGAATCGTAAAACGAAAAAACTACTTCCGTAAAACATTTCCTTTGCATCATACGAGCACAATATAGCTTTGCAGAGATGTATAGTCCGCTGTTCACATTCGATCACAATTCAGAAATTATACTATGCCTGCAACAAGCCTATATAAAATGATAGTTAGTGCAGTGGATACATCCTACAAGGAAACAGATAAACGCATAGCAGCATCGTCCTACATGTGAAAATTACATGTCATTCCGCCACTAACTTTGTAAACATAACATATGTCAGGCAAATGTGTACACAGGGATTTTAGCGAGTCACAAGCTCATACCGATAACTTAGTTATGACGCTGAAGTCCAGATTTTACACACACGAGATGCGACAGGGGCGATCGCATATATCAAAACTCGTTTAGAGGAGTGTGTCAAGTTTCTTCACACATGAGGTGGAAGTCCTCTGATGACAGACAGGTTTACCGTTAACGATCACAAGTATACATTGCTTTAAAACAGATACAGAACACGTAGATGTATACGAGTGGAACGCGAGCTATGTCACGTGACTGATGCATCCGGACAGAACACTTGAAAAAAAATTGATCTCCGTCAACTTATCCTTCTCTAGAATGAATCTGGCAGCCATTAAATCGTACCTCGTTACAACTCCATCTCAGTCGATCGCCCAGTCCACTCTCTGTTATCCTTTAACGCAGCTGGAAGTAAGTTTAGAAATGAATAGTTCTCTGTCATCCCAAAAAGCATCAAATACAGTAGTCAACTCGTGTGTATCACTGGTACCTCAATAGACATACAGTATAATGCTGCCTCAATGGGAAAAAAAATGACTGCCTCCCTTATTTCATTCGTTTCGATGTCCATATTTTCGCGGATTCCTCCTATTGCCGCATACTTGGTCCCATATACAAACTGTTTGGCGGGAATCAGTAGACAGCAAAGTACTTCCTCAGTTTCACCGCATTTGGGTCTATATTCGGACAATATATACCTATTCCCTTGTCATTTTTCGCAATTCTGTCGATTTTAGGTCAGATCTATCCATCTCGTTCTATGTTCTAAAAGTGATTGTAAATGTTGCACAGCTGCCAACCAAAAAATGGTTCAAATGGCTCTGAGCACTATGGGACTTAACTTCTGAGGTCATCAGTCCCCTAGAACTTAGAACTACTTAAACCTAACTAACCTAAGGACATCACACACATCCATGCCCGAGGCAGGATTCGAACCCGCGACCGTAGCGGTCGCGCAGCTGCCAACACCAAGACCAAAGGCACTGATTGGGAGGTGTAATATAGCACTGCACTTGACTGTATCCAGTCACCTCCACATTCGGAGAGTGTTCGCTCTGCTTTCTGTATGTCTGTCTATAGATGAGTTATGTAGGAGTAGTTCGCAGGTCTGTATGATGTGGGGCACGTCAGAGCGTGTGTTCTGTGATACACATACTCCATCCTTAAATAAATTGTCCCCAAATAAATAAAGTACACTCCTTCCTCTCTCCATCAGCCTAGTGCGGGCTGAGTCCTTTTACCAGCAACCCCTAGGAAGAGGTTGTGCCCTGGACGCTTCGGTTAGTGGTGGTGAGCTTCGTTTGCAACAGTTTTCTTAAGTTGGTAGCGAAAATGGAAGTGACCTTTCTTTACTGCCAGAATTCAAACTCGGCGCCGGTTCCTAGGAAGAGGTAGGGGTCTGGACCTTGAAAATTAGTGGAAACTAGGTACTTGAAAGTACAGTTAACAACTTTTCTTACCTGCTTGAAATTGGTTAAATAATAAAAACAAGTACTTTTTTCCGCCATTTTGCTTGCTTAGTAGAGATAACAGAGGGAGTGACACATTATCCTGTTGGAATTTGAACTTGGCGCCGTTTTTTTTTTTTGTGGAGGGGTTAGGTTAGTGGAGGTAGCCCAATTGATCTTCTCCCCGCCAAAATTCAAACTTCCCGCCAAAATCAGTCATCTTCATTGACGTCACAGGAGGTGTGTGTGTGTGTGACGTCACGACCGCCATCTTGGATAACGGTACTTTGGGGCACAATCAGTGTTGTTCCAATACTCGTATGTCGTTATACCATGTGATAAGGGAGACACATAGAGGGAAACAGAGAATAATATCCGCGCTGGCGGACGGTGAGAGTATACTACTCAGACCACCATAAAACAAAATTTAGTGAAGTATTATAGGGATCTCTACGCTGGAACGGAAATAGATACACTGGAAGGTGAAGAACTATTAGCAAACGTTATGGAGGGAATACGTGAGGAGGATAATGCATGTCTAATCGAACATATAACTCAGGACGAAATAAAAATAATTAACGGGTCAGCAGATCCCGATGGGCTCCCAGTCGAATTTTATGTATGCAAATGGGATGTAGTAGGGAATGAGTTCACAGATATGTACAATGGATTATTAACTAACCAGGCGTACCATCCTATATTTACGGAGGGAATGATTGTACTCATTCCTAAAAAGAAAATTAAGAACACTCACCTTACTCAACGCTGACTTTAACATTTTTACTCGTCTCCTGAATAGAAGGATGTACTGGTTAGATGTAACTGAAGAGAGACTCCAACTCGGGTTGTGGTTAAGGGCGAATCCCAAGCTCATGGCTACGAACAGTTGGGAGCGGAAACTAAATGTCATCAGAGCCTTGTCGAAGGACCATGACAAGCGATCATTAGACCGACTGCAGAAAGTTCCGTTTATAAATACATGCATACTTAGCAAAATATATCATGTCACAGCAGTCTTACCGCACATAAAATACTAGCTGCAGCGTGTTGGTATGTGTGGAAACAAAATATCTTCAAAGTATTCTTCCATACGGCGACTTTGCAGAGGCAAAACGGAGGACTTGGAATTAAAGACGTTAATCTAAATGTGACGCACTGTTTCTAACTCGTGCTTTTTAACTACTGCATGCCACTAAGACAGCCATTACGAAACTTCTGTTCCTCTCGTTAGATCCTGGGGATAGGAACGCTCCTGTTAATGTAGCACATGTAGATGCCAGCCTGGATTACGTCCGAAAGTACTATGTCGATTGGAGCTATATAAGACTTCCACCAGCACAAACCAACACTAGAACCGTCTATGATTATATTACCAGACATCGTCTTCACAACCCAATTAAGGTAAAAAATATCCTACTAAAAACTGTATGAACGTCTGGAAAAATACCAACAATAAAATTCTACCAACTAGGGTCAGTGCCGTATGGTACGATGTTGTAAACGAAACCATACCCACAGCGGAACGATTATGGAAAATCAAATTGAGACCATCTCCATACTGCAACAAATGTCAGCTTGTAGAAACTGTAGCGCACATGTTCTTATGTGAACACAGAATCAGGATTTGAAACTGAACTAGGAAGAAACTAGCACACCAACAGAACCGCAGAAAGTCATATACCGATAACTGAAGCTTTACAACCCGACTGGAAATGTTACCCGTCCGCAAAGAATAGCAGTTATTCGTGGCTTCTGGGACAGTTTGTGTTTTGCGTGTTAACAAATAAAGCTTCGAACTTAGAAGAGTACATGCTTTATATTGCAGAAGAACATTTTAAGTTGCAGAAGAATAACAAATGTAAGGAATGGTTTCAAAATTTTTTATCTCTTGCTTTGTGTGGGCTACAAAGAAGTGGACAGCTTTATTTACTAGAAGCAGAACACTATTCTTTCTCTTTTTTTAAATTCCTGCAATCTTCTTTTATGCTGGTTCTAAAATGAGAACTGTTCTAATTTGGCAAAACCCCTCCAGCTCCGAAATTTCTTTCATTTTTTGAAAAATATATGGCTTCCTTACAGATCTCATATGCATCTACTGCATAATAATTGAAATTGTGAATCTGTTTATGAATGAATGTTCGTTATGTATTTTTCCGTCACCCTTTTGCCTGTTATGAGTTATGTTGTATAAGGAACAGACGCCATTGGAAGCGGCAATCTGTAATTTATCTTACCTTAATTACTACTTAAGTTTTATTCTACAATTTAAGACACATATGGGAACAAACATGGAATACATGGGAATAATGGAGCAACTCAGTGACAAGTATGGGGGAGGCATTGTGGCCAGGCCTCGGATCTTCGACCCCTGCCCTCTTTACCTCCGCCTACCTGGTGCTGAAAGTCTTCTCGAAGTCAATAAAATTAAAATAAAAATATATTACAATAAATGTAGGCGGGTGACAGATATGGGGGCGGCATCGTGGCCAAGCCTCAGAATTTCTGACCCTTGCACTCTCTGCCGCCATCTGCCTGGCACTCACACGTAAAAAAAGAGAAAACAGTAGTGCAATGGTCTGTGCGTAAAAAAAATTGTACAGTGGTAAAAAAAATAGCGCAACGGCCAAAGTAACTAAAGTAACTAGTTGGGAAGCGCAGAACCCGTTTTCGAATCTCGAGGAAACTGTACAATTTTCATTTTTCTAAACTGTAGTTTTTCGTATCAGAACTCGTAAGGATAGAAGGGTTAATAAGGTACGCAACTCAACACGGAATGATAATAGTAATAAGGTAGGCAAACTAATTTCCCAAACGAGGTGAATTAATACAGAATTAAACATTTACGCCTTGTCGCCGATAGCGCAACAGCCAAGGTAACAGGGTGCGAAGCGGAGAACCCGGATCCGAATCTCGAGGAAACCTAGCGGATGTTATTCTTCTCGTTCGTATTTTTCCATACCTCAACTGATACGGATAGGAGGGTTAATAAGGTAAGTAAATCGATAAAGAATGATAAAAAGGTAGGCAATTAAATTTCTCAAACCTATTGGGATAGCGAACAACTAAAATGTTACTCCTGGTCACTTTAGAACGGCTCTTCCAGTCACTGTTACGTGTCCTCACTGTTCTTCGAACAACTAGATGGATGGTACTTATCATATAAACTTTCGAAACAAATATACTCGCAGTACGAAGAGCATCTAATGAATGCAATCTTTCGATAGTTACACTGTTCCTTCCGAAGAGCAACGGGAAACAAACTTGGTTTGTATTTAAAAATACGTCTTTTTCGGGAATTAATTTTGATGTGTACCACGCATACGAAAAAATCTGTGCTGAAAGTTAGGTATGAATTATGCTGTGAATAGTTATTGCATCCGTGCGGTTGTGCAATTCCCGCTGGATTTCCAGAAGCACACTGCAATTCTGAAGCCTCGTAATAAAGTTTTTAACCTGTGCGATAGAAATAAACATCACACGGCTGGCACACAGGTATGCTGTTTGGCGGTATTACTTTTACCGTGCACGTCGGTCCACCCCAGGAATCCAATATTAGACAAAACTTTTTATCAGCAACGTAGGGTTTTAAAACATTCTCGAGAAGTATTCTGTAAATCGCATTCGTCAATTTCCCGGATTTGGAGCAAGTAACGTAAACATATTTCAACGAGTCGGTTAAGCAATTGACCTCTTCTATAAACAGAGGACTAAAAGTAACATTCGTTTCTTGTAAGTGCAGGAAAACCTTATGCAACACTTTCCAAGAGGTTGTGATGGCATATTGCGCCTGGTACGAATGTGTTAGTTTTTTTACTACCAGCTGCGACAAGCGTTCGTATTTCTCCCTTATGCGATAACGTGCGTCTAATGTTCAACCGATACTCGCATCCTAATTGATCAGTGTTGATCACATAATTACAATTAAAACTGGTCACAAGTGACGCCGTTTTGCGTGCTGAATAGAGGCGCCACATTCTGTTTATCTGCTATACTTCCTACCTCCTTGTGGGAGATGTATTTAATGACGTGCCGTTGACGAACTTTATATTCCGATTTGAAATTCCTTGCCCAAGATAATGATGCAGCAACCGTAAAATCCTTGTTCGTCGTATATTGAAGCGCTGCACCTGCAGCCCGACCCTGGAGTATTCTCGTTCTTACATTCTCGTTACAACTACCAGACTCGTCAAATAGGTCTTATGTCCACTTATTTATCGCCTGGTATTTGTCGTATCTTGTCCCTCCTTTAACGATATCATTTTCCCACACTTTAGGTCCTTCTTCCTTGTCAGAGCTGTTGTTGCTCCATTCTTTTGCAGTGTTTGTAGGTTGCAATTTGGATGATTCCTGGTTAACGCTACTGCTTCTACTTTTACTTCAAGGGGTAATGCGCAGTAGTTCAGTCGTTTAGTAGCCCGTTCGTAATACTCATCGGGAACAGATGAAGCACAGACTGCTTGGGACGTGGACATTTCCAAAATGTTATGAACATTTTGCCGTTCACTAGTCGTGGTATTTTCCATCGATCACATTCTGCTTCGCCTTCATGTTATAGTTATTAAGTATCAACATAAGTCATTTCGTTCACCGGCTCCAAAAATCGCTCGACGATTGCCCCTCCTATCAATCTGGAACGTCGAGAAACAGAACTGCCTACTTCCGGTAGTGCATTGATAATACACTCCTGGAAATGGAAAAAAGAACACATTGACACCGGTGTGTCAGACCCACCATACTTGCTCCGGACACTGCGAGAGGGCTGTACAAGCAATGATCACACGCACGGCACAGCGGACACACCAGGAACCGCGGTGTTGGCCGTCGAATGGCGCTAGCTGCGCAGCATTTGTGCACCGCCGCCGTCAGTGTCAGCCAGTTTGCCGTGGCATACGGAGCTCCATCGCAGTCTTTAACACTGGTAGCATGCCGCGACAGCGTGGACGTGAACCGTATGTGCAGTTGAGGGACTTTGAGCGAGGGCGTATAGTGGGCATGCGGGAGGCCGGGTGGACGTACCGCCGAATTGCTCAACACGTGGGGCGTGAGGTCTCCACAGTACATCGATGTTGTCGCCAGTGGTCGGCGGAAGGTGCACGTGCCCGTCGACTTGGGACCGGACCGCAGCGACGCACGGATGCACGCCAAGACCGTAGGATCCTACGCAGTGCCGTAGGGGACCGCACCGCCACTTCCCAGCAAATTAGGGACACTGTTGCTCCTGGGGTATCGGCGAGGACCATTCGCAACCATCTCCATGAAGCTGGGCTACGGTCCCGCACACCGTTAGGCCGTCTTCCGCTCACGCCCCAACATCGTGCAGCCCGCCTCCAGTGGTGTTGCGACAGGCGTGAATGGAGGGACGAATGGAGACGTGTCGTCTTCAGCGATGAGAGTCGCTTCTGCCTTGGTGCCAATGATGGTCGTATGCGTGTTTGGCGCCGTGCAGGTGAGCGCCACAATCAGGACTGCATATGACCGAGGCACACTGGGCCAACACCCGGCATCATGGTGTGGGGAGCGATCTCCTACACTGGCCGAACACCACTGGTGATCGTCGAGGGGACACTGAATAGTGCACGGTACATCCAAACCGTCATCGAACCCATCGTTCTACCATTCCTAGACCGGCAAGGGAACTTGCTGTTCCAACAGGACAATGCACGTCCGCATGTATCCCGTGCCACCCAACGTGCTCTAGAAGGTGTAAGTCAACTACCCTGGCCAGCAAGATCTCCGGATCTGTCCCCCATTGAGCATGTTTGGGACTGGATGAAGCGTCGTCTCACGCGGTCTGCACGTCCAGCACGAACGCTGGTCCAACTGAGGCGCCAGGTGGAAATGGCATGGCAAGCCGTTCCACAGGACTACATCCAGCATCTCTACGATCGTCTCCATGGGAAAATAGCAGCCTGCATTGCTGCGAAAGGTGGATATACACTGTACTAGTGCCGACATTGTGCATGCTCTGTTGCCTGTGTCTATGTGCCTGTGGTTCTGTCAGTGTGATCATGTGATGTATCTGACCCCAGGAATGTGTCAATAAAGTTTCCCCTTCCTGGGACAATGAATTCACGGTGTTCTTATTTCAATTTCCAGGAGTGTACATCTGTCTTGCAACACTTTTACAAACCAAAACTCAGCGTTGGTTACTTCATGCTTGCCGTCGCCTATGACCGCCTCCCAACTATGTATTTCAGCGTTGGTCGAAGGGTGTACATCCTTCATTATTCAGATTATGCAACTGAAAGATATGACACAACAAACAATAACTAGTTACTACGGCATAAACAGAAAAGCTAATTACTACAATATACAAACAATATTAGTCATGTGTTATTTACGGAAGATTAATGTATTCTTTCACAAAATATATTTCATTTATTCGGCGGATCAACGATGAAGAAGTATTATATGTATCCACGAGGTTCGCGGAAGCCTAATGACGGAAAACAACTCTTTCCCATTGACTTCTATAAGGACAGACTCACTATTCGAATTTCGCCACTACGATATGACGAACAGGCAATCGGTAGAACATAACTCCCCCTCGTGCATTCTGTCCCGTGTCTCGCTGTAAACTACCATCGCGCGGTTGGCTATTTGTGGTCCCACGTGAGGAATTCGTAACACTCTTACTTGGAGTTCTTTCGTGTGACAAGGCTTAAATGTTTAGTTCTTTACTAATTCACGTCGTTTGGGAAATTTGTTTGCCTACCTTATTACTATTATTATTACTGTAGAGATGTATACCTTATTAACCCTCCTATCCCTACGAATTCTGATACGAAAAACTACAGCCGGCCGCTGTGACCGAGTGGTTCAAGGTTCTTCACTTCAGAACCGCGCTGTTGCTACGGTCGCAGGTTCGAATCCTGTCTCGGGCGTCGATGTGTGTGATGTCCTTAGGTTAGTTAGGTTTAAGTAGTTCTAAGTCTATGGGACTGATGACCTTAGATATTAAGTACCATAGTGGTTAGAGCCATTTGAACGAAAAACTACAATTTAAAAAAACTAAAACCGTACAGTTTCCTCGAGATTCGAACACGGGTTCTCCGGTTCCCAGCTAGTTACTTTTTTATTTGGTTCGATGTTGTTAGTTGCATTTGATCGGTGCGGATGTCCCAGGATACCCGTTCAAATTTAGTGTTGAGCCGTTGACTCAGTCTTTTTTTCTTTTTTTTTTTTTTCTTTACAGAGGACAGCTAATCCTCTGAGCGACCACGCTGAGCTTGACGAGCCTTGACCGTTTCGCTGTCGGCGCTTTCCCTGAAAAGCGTATACCATGTGGGTTGCGGCAGTTGTAAAAGTTTCTTTCCTCGATTTCAGGAAAAGTATGCATCTGTGGACCCCATACCTACTCATGAAAAGTGCTTTATTTACAATTATCTATCGATCCCGCCAATTTTGAATCGATTGCTCGTCATAACCTTTAGGAGTGATTTTTCAAAACGGAGGGGGGGGGGGGGGGGGGGGAGGAGTTGGGCCAAAATATCTTAGAGTCCTTCGTTTTAGATTGTACACAAGTGACCTGCCAAATTTGAGCTGAATCGGTTGGCCGTGTCTGAGGCCTTGTCAGTACCACACCTACGCTTATTATTAAAAGTAAAATCGTATGGTTTATCAGGCGAAATATGTGACTGGATTGAGAATTTATTGGTAGAGAGGACGCTGCATGTTGTCCTGGATGGAGAGTCATCGATGGATGTAGAAATAACTTCGGGTGTACCCCAGGGAAATGTGTTGGTTCCCTTGATATTCATATTGTATATAAATGACCTGACTAAAAAAAACTAAACTCTGACCGAACAGACCATGAAGGTCCAACGGTACCGACCGGCCACCGTCTCATCCTCAGCCCTCAGATGCGGATATGAAGGGGAACGTGGTCGTCATACCGCTCTCCCAGCCGTATGCCGGTTTACGAGACCGGAGCCTCTACTTCTTAGTCAGGTAGTTCCTCAGTTTGCCTCATAAGGGCGAGTGCACCCCGTTTGCCAACAGCGCTCGGCAGACCGGATGGTCACCAATCCAAGTTCTAGCCCAGCCCAACAGCGCTTAACTTCGGTTACCACTGCGGCAAGACCGTTGGCCTAAATGATCTTACAGGCAATATTAATAGTAACCTCAGACTATTCGCAGAGGATGCAGTTATCTACAGTGAAGTACAGTCTGAACAAAGCTGCACAAATGTTCAGTCAGATCTTGATTTAAAAGAGGTGCAAAGATTGGAAACTTGCTTTAAATGTTCATAAATGTAACATTACGCACTTAGCAAAACGAAAAAACTTAATATTCTATGCATATAAAATCAGTGAGTCACAGATGGAATCTGTAAACTCATACAAATAGCTGGGTATAACACGTAGTAGGGACATGAAATGGAACGATTGCATAGGTTCAGTCGTGGGTAGAGCAGACAGCAGTCTTCGGTTTATTGGTAGAATACTGGAGAAACGCGATCAGTCTACAAGTAGATTGCTTACAAGTCTCTCGTACCAATTCTAGAATACTTCTCAAGTGTGTGGGACCCGTACCAAATAGGACTAGCAGGGTATACCGAACATAAGCAGAGAAGAGCAGCACGAATGGTCACAGGTTTGTTTGACCCGCGGGAGAGTGTCACGGAGATGTTTAAAGAACTGAACTGGCACGGTCTTGAAGACTGAGCAAACTATCACGAGAAAGACTACTAACAGAGTTTCAACAACCGGCTTTCAATGAAGACTTTAGGAAAATACTACAACCCCTTACGTGTCGCTGACATAGAGATCATGAGAACAAAATTTGATTAATTACAGAGACAGAACACTATCATTCCACCCGCTTTCCACATGTGAATGATACCGGAAAAATCCCTAATAACTGTTACAGTGGGACGTACCTCTCTTCCATGCACTTCAGTAGTTCGCAGAGCATAGACGTAGTCACGTGAGTGGGCGTGCCCTGCGGAACTCACTTGCTCCGGCACGCCATGACAGTCCCATGGCACAGATGTGCAGAGACACGCCGCGTGTATCGTGTGCCGTGATGTCCACATGGTGACTGCCAACTGTTACCGGGCAACGGTCACGTCGTCCAGACGGTGACTGCCAACTGTTACCGGGCAACGGTCACATCGTCGCACGCTTTTGATTCTAACTGCAAGAACATTAGCTGCACGTGTCTGTAAAAACTTCGTCACTACAGATACACCTGCTCAACACATACATATGTACACACACGCGCGCACGCGCGCCCACACCCACCCGGCCCACACACACACACACACACACACACACACACACACACACACAATTTTAATGTTCGTCTGGATCAATAGGCCGCATTGTCCTAGAAATAAATTAAGATACAGTGCCTAGTCGGACCAAGATTTCTAGACAAATGCTCAAACTGGAAATAACCTCAATAAATGCAGGGATGTTTGAACGAATTTCCACATCTCTGTTTGTTCTCACTAGCTGTGAATGAAAGATGTAAAAAAAATTAAAAATATTCCATTGATACAAATACACAAAAGCAGTTACAGATGGGCGAAGAGTGTTGCGGAGGGATAATCATAAAGTGTTACTGAACCGCAGCTCCACAGTAACAGTGACAGGCAAGAAAAAATACCCAAAGGAAACTATACCATTGTACCCATATGGCGATTGGAGCCTCAAAGTTACTAAAAACAGGATCATTCTGTTTAAAACAACCCAACCTCTACATCTACATCATACTCCGCAAGCCACTAAACGATATGTGACGGAGAGTACTTTTGGTTCAAATGGTTCAAATGGCTCTGAGCACTACGAGACTTAACTTCTGAGGTCATCAGTCCCCTAGAACTTAGAACTACTTAAACCAAACTGACCTAAAGACATCACACGCATCCATGCCCGAGGCAGGATTCGAACCTGCGACCGTAGCGGTCGCGCGGTTCCAGACTGTAGCGCCTAGAACGGCTCGGCCACCTCGGTCGGCGTACTTTTGGTACTACTGACTAATACCCCATCCCCGTTCCACTCACGAATGGCGCGCAGGAAAAATATTTTTCGGTATGCCTCTATATTAGCTTCATTTTGCCGAATTTTCTCGTCATGCTCATTTCGTGAGATATTTGTGGGAGGAAGTAATGTGTTGTCCGGCTCTTCCCGGAAAGTGCTCACTCGGAATTTCAATAGAAAATCTCTCCGTGATGCACAATACTTCTCTCGTAACGCCTGCTACTGGACTTTATTGAGTATCTCTGTAACGCTCTCGCGCCGACTAAACGAACCTGTGACAAAACGCGCCGCTCTTCGATGCCACTTCTCTATCTTTTCTGTCAATCCTACCTGGAAAGACTCCCAGACTGACGAGCAATATTCAAGAATAGGTCGAACAAGCGCCTCGTAAGCCGCTTCCTTTGGCGAATGAGCTACATTTCCTTAAAATTCTTCCCATGAATTTCGGTCCGCGTTTTGGATAGTACTACTACATATTTTACGGCAGATACTGTTGTCATCGAAAGTGTAGTTGTACAGTAGCGTATTTCTTTTCCACTGTATGTGCAATATGTTACATTTATTTAAGTTCAGAGTCAACTGCCAGATCTTGCACCTTTCATCAGTTCTCTGCAGGTCATTCTGCAAATCAGTAATGTCATCTGGCATTCCTATTTTCTTCTAGACAACCGCATCGTCTGCGAAAAATCTTAAAGAACTTCCGACGCTTTCTATTAAATCATTTACATACATCGTAAACAGTAACATACATCGTAAACAGTAATTGTCCTGAAACTGTGTCTCGGACCGAGTCTCGAACTAGAGATGTTTTCCTTCCCCGGACAAGTTCTCTACCGACTGAGTTGCTAGAGCACGGCTCACGACCCGTCCTCACAGCTTTACTTCCTTCTCCTACACTTGGGCACAGCAGTCGGTAGAGAACTTGCCCGCAAAGGGCAGAGGTCCCGAGTGCGACATTCGGTCCGGCACACAATTTTAATTTGCCAGGAAGTTTCGTATCAGCACACACTCCGCCGAAGAGTGAAAAGTTCATTCCAGTGACGGTCCTACCACACTTCCTTTGCGTACACCGGAAATTACTTTTACATTCGTCGATTTTGTTCCGTTCAGAGCGACGTGTTGAGTTCTATGTGCAAGGAAGTCTTGAATCTTGGCGCAAATCTGGGCGGTAAGCTCGGTATTATTTTTTTGGCTAAACGCCAGTGCGGGTGGTATCACATGGCTTCCTCAAGTCAAGGAATACGGCAGCAACCTGAACGCCTTTATCTACAACGCTAAGGATCTGATGTAGGAACATAGTAGGCAGAGTTTCGCAAGAGCTCTCTCTTTGTGGAATCCACGTTGATTTTTATACAGCAAATTTCCGTTCTCCAAAAACGTCATAATTCTTGAGAATAAAACATGATCCATATTTCTACAACAGATTGACTTCAACGATATAGGACTATAATTATGTGCATCTGCCCTATGAGCATTCTTGGAAACGAGAATGACCAGTACTTTCTTCCATACGTTAGGCACCCTTCGGTGGTCCAGTGATCTACGATAAAGCTCGTTTCGTGTATCCCTAGCGCACAGTACTAGTACTGACTGTTCCAAACATAACTAAACTAAATCTGACAGAACACGCCTCGGAAGGCCTAACGGTAAAGACCGAATGCCGTGTCATCCTCAGCTGATAGGCGTCACTGGATGCGGATATGGAGGGGCATGTGGGCAGTGCAACGCTCTCCTGGATGTTGTCGGTTTTCGTGACTGGTGCTACCATTTCTCAGTTGGCCTCATAAGGGCAGAGTGCACCCCACTTACCAACAGCACTCGCCAGGCCCGGACAGCAACCCATCCAAGTGCTAGCCATTCTCGACAGGACTATGGTATGATGGGGATTAAGATTAGGTGGTTTAGCGGGCCAGTCGATGTCCAATAGCGTGCCTGAGTGTTTGCCCAACCAGGTATGTATGCCGTCAATACTGTGAACAAGACTGTTGTCATCTTGGAAGATAGGATATTTTTACAGAACATTCATTGTGAAGATACAGAAGAAATAACAATATTTGTCCACAGAGAATGTTGGAGGAAGCGGCCTAGTTGATGTTCACATTACTTCCAAGCCATAATAAGAAAAGGTCACAAAACCAATTCCGACCAACCCTAACTACACCCTCAACACACAGTGGGTTGAACGCCACGTTTCGCCATCGGTGCCCTTGATGCCTTTTCTCATTAAAAAAAAAAAAAAAAAAAAAAAAAAAAAAAAAAAAAAAAAAAAAAAACTGGCAAAATCACGACTTGTCGGCTCACACTTCACGCCTCCCACCAGCTATTGTCCAGTCTGTGTTGCTTGGCCCACTAAATACATGCAGCTTAATGTGCTGCTCTGAACTGCAGCCTTTTATGAGGTACCCAACTCCGAATGTTCATTGCGTGTAGTTCCCTTTGCAATGTTCGCTTGGAAACTGGTTTAGATGAACTTCCACTCACTGTGGGCAGCTATTCATGACAAGTTCTCAATGACAAGGTGCGACACTTGTCTCTGCTCCTTGTCTGCAGTATCTTTTTACGACCACTGTTTTACATCATGTCACATGGATGCGAGGGGAAATCCACTCATTGTAGACACTGGGGAAACGCAATCAGCCGCAGTCCGTGTTGATGCACCAACAAATCGGTAAACACAAGAGCTCTTTCTGTCATTCTGTCAGTTCTCCATGTGGGTCTCGTCTCAATGTGATTATTGCCATACAACTGGCTAGCACATATATCATCAGATCAAAAGTATCCTGGTACCCTTGTGTAATGAGGAATTCGCCACTAGTTGTCACAAGAGGCGGACCCGCAAGTGTAAAAGGAGGCAGGAAATATTGTGCTGCAGTAGAGAAGCAGTAGCAACAGCATGTGTGGATCAGGGATGTTCAGTGACTTTGAACGTGGACCAGTCGTTGGACGTCATCTGACTAATAAATCCATCAGGTATAATAATTCCAATCCCAAAGAAAGCAGGTGTTGACAGATGTGAAAATTATCGAATTATCAGATTAATAAGTCATGGGTGCAAAATACTAACGCGAATTCTTTACAGACGAATGGAAAAACTGGTAGAAGCCGACCTCGGAGAACATCATTTTGGACTCCGTAGAAATATTGGAACACGCGAGGCAATACTGACCCTACGACTTATCTTAGAAAATAGATTAAGGAAAGGCAAACCTACGTTTCCAGCATTTGTAGACTTACAGAAAGCTTTTGACAATGTTGACTGGAATTCTCTCTTTCAAATTCTGAAGGTGGTAGGGATAAAATACAGGGAGCGAAAGGCTATTTATAATTTGTACAGAAACCAGATGGTAGTTATAAGAGTCGAGGGACATGAAAGGGAAGCAGTGGTTTGGAAGGGAGTGAGACAGGGTTGTAGTCTATCCCCGATGTTATTCAATCTGTGTATTGAGACAGCAGTAAAAGAAACAAAAGAAAAATTCGGAGTAGGTATTAAAATCCATGGAGAAGAACCAAAAGCTTCAGGTTCGCCGATGACATTGTAATTCAGTCAGAGACAGCAAAGGACTTGGAAGAGCAGTTGAACGGAATGGACAGTGTCTTGAGAGGAGGATATAAGCTGAACATAAATAAAAGCAAAACGAGGATAATGGGATGTAGTCGACTTAATTCGGGTGATGCCGAGGGAATTAGATTAGGAAATGAGAGGATTAAAGTAGTAAAGGAGTTTTGCTATTTGGGGAGCAAAATAACTGATGATGGTCGAAGTAGAGAGGATTTAAAATGTAGACTGTCAGTGGCAAGAAAAGCGTTTATGACGAAGAGAAATTTGTTAAAATCGCATATAGACTTAAGTGTCAGGAAGTCGTTTCTGAACGTATTTGTATGGAGTGTAGCCAAGTATGGAAATGAAACATGGACGATAACTTGTTTGGACAAGAAGAGAATAGAAGATTTCGAAATGTGGTGCTACAGAAGAATGCCAATGATTAGATGGGTAGATCACATAACTAATGATGAAGTATTGAATAGAATTGGGGAGAAGAGGAGTTTGTGGCACAACTTGACAAAAAGAGGGGACCGGTTAGTAGGACATGTTCTGAGGCATCAAGGGATCACAAATTTAGCATTGGAGGGCAGCGTGGAGGGTAAAAATCGTAGAGAGAGACCAAGGGATGAATACACTAAGCAGATTCAGAAGGATGTAGGCTGCAGTAAGTACTGGAGATGAAGAAGCTTGCACAGGATAGAGTAGCATGGAGAGCTGCATCAAACCAGTCTCAGGACTGAAGACCACAACAACAACAATACTTCAACCCTTCTAACACCAGAAAATTTTAATAAAACTTTGAAACACTATTACAGTCTTCTAAAAAATTTCTGGCAGCCTCATTAGCTGTTTATATTTCCTTTATTACAGGGGCATACACGACCAGCTTCTCGATGATTTAAATGCATCCTCGGGTCTACACATACAACTAATATAACACTGGGTCTTTAAAGATACACGGTTTCCCAACATTCGGATGGCATTCGAATTGTAATAACCGCTTAAACCATATGGTTACGGCATGAGAGATCCAAAATTACAGAGGATAGCAGACGCGGGAAATGTACAGGAGTACTGGGAGTCGCAGGTGTGGACTAGTGATAAAATTTCAACAGATGACCGCAAAGACCCACAAGGTGGAAACGTCACTATACCTGAAGTACGAAGGCCAGGCCACCAAACAGCCTAGTTGACGCAGCGTTATTGTAACGGCCGGAGCATAATGTGCCCAAGACAAGCGGCCAACAGGAAGCATGGAAATTTACCGATAACTAGTTTAATACTCGGTTATTAAAGACTCATGATCTCCCAACTTTCGGCTGGCATTCGAATTGACAGAACCGTCTGAACCGTAAAATCGTACCCTCTAAAGCTGCCCAGTCGACTACTGGGGACGTGACGGTGAAGTGGAAATGAAAAGGAATAACCACAGCTAAATAAAAACCAGACAGAGCTCATGTACTGATAGACAGGGGCTGTCGAGCACAGCAGAGGGCGGTTGTAAAAAAAATCACACGAAATCAGCGAAAGGAATCACTCTCGAGTGCTACAGCAGTGCAGCTACCGCAATGACTGCGTCTAGAGAGTTAAAAAGAATGGGGAACAATGTTTGACCAACGTCTCATAAGCCACACATTTCCGCATTTAATCCTAAGTGACAGTTGGGATGGCGTAAAGAGTGACGTAAGTGGACAATGGATGATTGGAAAGAGTGATTTGGAGTGATGAATCATGCTATACACTGTGGCAATCGGATAGAAAGGTTTGAGTGTGGCGAATTCCTAGAGAATATTACCTGGCATCATGTGCATTGCCAGCGGTGAAGTGTGGTGTTGCCGTATGGAGGTATTTTCGTGGTTAGGCTATGGCCACCTATTTGCTCTTAAGAAAACGCTAAATGCAGAAGGATAACGCATTTTACAGCGGTAAGTACAGCGGGCAGTAGAGGAGCAGATCGGAGATGATAATTGTATCAGCAGCCAATGCACCCTGTCATAAGGCAATAGTAACATTCCTCAAACAGACTCGCACGAACGAAAAAATGGCTGACATAGAAATAAGTGTCCAAGGAATAGAAAAGCAACTGAAATCACTCAACAGAGGAAAGTCCACTGGACCTGACGGGATACCAATTCGATTCTACACAGAGTACGCGAAAGAACATGCCCCCCTTCTAACAGCCGTGTACCGCAAGTCTCTAGAGAAACGGAAGGTTCCAAATGATTGGAAAAGAGCACAGGTAGTTCCAGTTTTCAAGAAGGGTCGTCGAGCAGATGTGAAAAACTATAGGCCTATATCTCTGACATCGATCTGTAGAAGAATTTTAGAAGATGGTTTTTTCTCGCGTATGATGTCATTTCTGGAAACCCAGAATCTACTCTGTAGGAATCAACATGGATTCCGGAAACAGCGATCGTCTGAGGCCCAACTCGCTTTATTTGTTCATGAGACCCAGAAAATATTAGATACAGGCTCCCAGGTAGATGCAATTTTCCTTGGCTTCTGGAAGGCGTTCGATCCAGTTCCGCACTCACTGTCGCCTGATAAACATAGTAAGAGCCTACGGAATATCAGACCAGCTGTGTGGCTGGATTGAAGAGTTTTTAGCAAACAGAACACAGCTTGTTGTTCTCAATGGAGAGACGTCTACAGACGTTAAAGTAACCTCTGGCGTGCCGCAGGGGAGTGTTATGGGACCATTGCTTTTCACGATATATATATATATATATATATATATATATATATATATATATATATATATATAAATGACCTAGTAGATAGTGTCGGAAGTTCCATGCGGCTTTTCGCGGATGATGCTGTAGTATACAGAGAAGTTGCAGCATTAGAAAATTGCAGCGGAATGCAGAAATATCTGCAGCGGATTAACATAGACAAATGTAATGTATTTCGAATACATAGAAAGAATGATCCTTTACTATATGATTATATGGTAGCGGAACAAACACTGGTAGCAGTTACTTCTGTAAAATATCTGGGAGTATGCGTACGGAACGATCTGAAGTGGAATGATCATATATAATTAATTGTTGGTAAGACGGGTGCCAGGTTGAGATTCATTGGGAGAGTGCTTAGAAAATGTAGTCCATTAAGGAGGTGGCTTACAAAACACTCGTTCAACCTATACTTGAGTATTGCTCATCAGTGTGGGATCCGTACCAGGTCGGATTGACAGAAGAGATAGAGAAGATCCAAAGAAGAGCGGCGTGTTTCGTCACAGGGTTATTTGGTAAGCGTGATAGCGTCACGGAGATGTATAGCAAACTCAAGTGGCAGACTCTGCAAGAGAGGCACTCTGCATCGCGGTATAGCTTGCTGTCCAGGTTTCGAGACGGTACGTTTCTGGATGAGGTATCTAATATATTGCTTCCCCCAACTTATACCTCCCGAGGAGATCACGAATGTAAAATTAGAGAGAATCGAGCGTTGATGGAGGCTTTCCGGTAGTCGTTCTTCACGCGAACCATACGCGAGTGGAACAGGAAAGGGAGGTAATGACAGTGGCACGTGGAGTGCCCTCCGCCACACACAGTTGGGTGGCTTGCGGAGTATAAATGTAGATATAGATGTAGACTGACCTGCCCAGGTCTGAATCAAATGAAACCCCTTTGGTATGACTTAGAACGTCGACTTCGCTCCAGATCCAAGCGTCCAACACCAGTACCTTCTTGCTTTCGGCTCTTGAAGAAGAATGGGCTGCCATTTCTCCACAAACATTCAGACACCTCCTTGAAAGTGTGCCGAGCAGGGTTCAAGCCGTCATAAAGGCGAAGGGTGGACACATTCCAGATTTATGTCCAGTAATAAGCGTCCACATACTTCGTATAAGGTGGTGTACACACACCACTCCACTGCCACGTCAGTAGTGACATGACCGCCTGATACCTATTCTGCACCATCCAGAACTGTCCAAGTGACCTGTGTGTCTTTGAGTTTGGAGAGTGCTATTTTGTCTAGTGGGTTTTTAAGATAGCCCAGTTATACACAGCTCAACGGGTGAACGGAAACCGTAGGCTATTCTTGGTTCGGTTGTTCTCCGGCCAGGGCCAGGCGACCAACCCCACACGAGCTACGGCCCTCACGCCCAGCAGTAAACTGCGGCCGCCGCTCCTGCCGCCCACCCCCATCTCATTCCAATCACCCTCCCCCAGCCTCCACTCCAGTGAATGTGAAAAACCACCCCGGCAGCGGCGGTAGAGGTAGCCGGGGGTGTGCCATAATAATGTCCCCACCACCACCACTCCCATAACCCCTGGTCCCGGCCTGCCTTAAGGACCGCGGCGGGGCGTGCCGGCGCCATTACCATTCACGGAACGGCGGCGGTTAACTTTTACATTGGAAACTCTCGCGCTGTCCGAGAGCTGCTGGAAAACTTGGGCAGCGTTAAGAAAATTAACGCCCAGATGCTGCCGTTACACTCGGCTGCGGTCGAACGGCTCACCACGACCGTTAGAAATCTTTTCTGTATAAGCGAGCGCCAGCGGAATACAAATTGTGGAAGAATACGCTGTCTTTCCTGGAGGCGGTACATCTCCTCTGCGGAAATCGCAATAGATTCAGGAAACTGTGCTCTTGTGAAACTGAACTCGCTCTTTTCGTTCACGAGATGCAGAAGGCTCAAACAGCGACGTTCAGATTCTCGCGGCGCCCATGTAATCATATTTATTTATTGATTGATTTCTTTGAAACGAAAATATTAGGACCATCAGGCCCTCTCTTACAGCTAACCAGGTATTCTACTCATTTTACACTAGCTGAGAAACCTGTCCTTGCCCAGGTTTAGCTGCCTCCAAGACTTCGAGCACGTGCATTTGTTTTTTACTTATAAAGCTTCCTCTGAAGTACAGGGTGTTTCAAAAATGACTTTACAACTTTGATTGTAGTGTCAATTTGTAGGGAAATACATCAAGTTTTATCTCGCTTAGTTCGCTAGCGCCGAAGCGCACCGTAACAGCCCTAGCGGCAGTTGCGCTAAAGATGGCCGCCTTCACTCTGTGTTTTGATTTGAAGAATCGAAGTCGGCGACAACAGTTCAGCGTAATTTTCGTGCCAACTACGCTAAAGATCCTCCTACTAGGCCCCCAATTTATGAGTGGCATAAATGCTTTATAGAAACAGGATGCTCGGTAAGATGTGGGATATCATCAGGTCGTCCAAGCACATCTGACGACGTCATTGAGCGAGTGAGACAACGTTACAACAATTTTTGTACCACAGATCGATGAGGGTGACGAAGAACGAAATGTTTACTTCTTGCAAGATGGTGCACCACTCCACAACGTGGCTGACGTACGGGAATTTCTCAGTGACCGCTTTCCAGGTCAATGTCTTGGCCGTGATGGTGGCCACCACGCTCCCCAGATCTGACACAACTCGATTTTTTTTTAATGAGGATTCATCAAGTATATCGTGTTTGTTCCTCCTGAGCCGGCTTCTCTACCTGAACGAAAAACAAGAATTTACGCCGCCACTGAGTAAGTTACACCCGCAATGCTACAGCGAGGTTGGGAAGAAACTGACTTCCGATGGGATGTGTGCAGGATAACCAACGGAAGTCATATACATCCTTAGTTTAAGGTAAAAAAAAAACTTGATGTGTTTCCATACAAAATAACACTAAACCCAGCTCTATATCTTCTTTCGATAAAAATACCCTGTAGTATGATTGGGGACATGAATGAAGAGCTTGTTTGTTTCACTAACACGGGAGAGAGCGATGTAGAGCGGGCCGTGCGAAAAGCAACCGAAACTAAAACCAGGTTCACACAGGCACCAAAAGTGTCTCCACAGCTAGAGGCAGTCTCCAGTTGCGATGCAGTTACATGTGTGAACCACTGCTTTTTAGTGTCGCAACTGCAGCGACGCAACTTTTGTGATGCCACAAAAACTTCAGCTTGATTTTACTTTGTAGCTTCACTTCCCTCCCACCACTGCTACCCGGAGGCAGCATTTCGAAACACGAGCATTCTGTCGCGGTTATCGTGGAGTAATTACTGCTGCACTCTGTTCAATTTTAGTGTGTTTTCATTTTATTGGTGATAAAAGCTGTCGTGAGGGACACTTTCGCAGCTTCTAGAACTACACGAACAGCACCCTATGTTTGAATTTCTGCAGCAGTGTGTGTGTGTGTGTGTGTGTGTGTGTGTGTGTGTGTGTGTGTGTGTGTGGTGCGGGGGGGGGGAGGGGGAAGCGACAACATTTGCAAACCAATGACATATTCCATAATCTTAAAAGATTTTTGGATGAATAAATAAATAAACAAACTTAATATATGTAAAGAAAAAAGCGAGTGGTATAAACTCGTGATGTGTGAGACTAAGAATTGCATAGATTGTGGATAATACATATGAAGTAACTCACGAGTGTGATGTGGTACCAGTTAAACTAAAAATTAGTTATTCTAAATGCCTGTATCGACGAATAAAAAAAGATTCTAAAATCTGGGAACTGTTGCATGTCTGTAGATTATATTTACATGTCAGGTATTGGTGAGTTTGCCACAAGGAGGTTAAAATAGATATTCTACTCTCCTTGGCTTGCATTGCAAACGACATTTTCGTCTCCGAGTGTTACTCCTTTTATAAATGTGTTTGTTGCGCCTGATTTATCCCTTTTGCGAAATCTATTTTCAGATCCAACATTTGAGTTTCGTCTTCCTGGTATTTAACTTTTGTCTCAGCTCTAATGCGATAACCTGCGTTATAAAATCAAATCCTCCCATACGTTATCAGTTGACACCAGTTACGTAGAACGTGTGGCGTCCTGTGTGAACGGTAGCTTACGATGCCACTACAGAAAGCCACAAGCTGTGGCGGCACATTAGATGAATGTGTAAAGCCGGCTTAAGATCCACGCCTGCAAAACACAGTCTCTGGCCCTGCGCTTTGTTTATAGTCGTGGCATAATTTAAACTCACCAGGAATTGTACACGTTTATAGCGTTTCCGTTAGGAATAAGCAATATTCGGGATATAAAAGCTCACTCACGCGCTCCACTTCCTGCCAAAATTTCCTCTTCTGAGACGTTACGTTATTAAGAAGTGACTTCAAGCCTCTGTGAGCGGAGGGTCCTGAGGAGTGAGAAAATGCATGACACTCTTGATGAGATTTATGTTGCGCCTCACTTTTGGAGGAATTTCTCCAAACAACGAGTTGAAGCCTAATGTTCTCGAGCCACACCAAGCCTCGTCTCAAAATCTTCATTGGGTTCTTGAGAGCACATAGTCCTCAGTTTTTTAGCTGTTCTGGTGTATTAAGAAAAACTCGACCGTTTACTAGGCACTTTTTGTCCGTAAACAAAACGATATCAAAATGTAATGAGTAAGCATACAAATCTCAAAGCGAACTTAATAAATTCGTTTTTCCTAGCAAAAAACATAAATAAAAAACCTATACAAATCAAAATCGCAAATATGAACATCCTAGCCAAATAAATACTATGTTAGTTTGTATTCAAAAACATAAGATTGCGATACTTAATTCTATCACTGACGTGAACTTCCGAAAATAATTCTCTCACTGAGGTAAGAAGGTTTCCTAGAGAACAGGGCAAATATAAATAAAAACTATCGAATGGGGCAAAACAGTGTCTTTAAGGTTTTAAGACACACAGTGAAATCAGTAAATCCGTTTATCCTACCCAAACACATTTGCTGTTACTTTGTATTCGTAAACATAAGATTGGACGGTTGATTCTGTAAATTTATTGCATTATTAGTAGCCTTGTAGAACAAATTTTCATTTTATTTCAATGTGAAATGATGTTACTTAACACAATCAAGGCGAAATTCTTACACTCGTATATTTTGCGCCCTTTGAATCCCAATTTTTCCTTATCGCTTGAGCCTGTACCTTTGAGCAGTTGGCCTTTGTCAATGGCATGGTGAATACTTACGTTACGCAAATATATAATATTGTTATAATTTTATGTAGACAGGAACTTTTATCAGTGGGTGATCACATTAGTGCATTTATTCTGACGTACGCCGAATGTAATCGGGCTGCTGTCTTAAGCCATGGCATGTGATGTTTCTGGTTTTCATGTCAGTTTTATATACGACAAGAGCCGCTCTGCTTCCGCTAATGTAATTTACCACCATATGATGCAACAAGTGAGTACGCTTACTTCACAAATATTTATCTTTTTTTTTCAACATTTTCTTTCGTATGTAAAAATAGTTTGTAACCGTTTATATACATTTTTGGAGTCTACTCCTTTTGAAGAAGATATTTTTATAAATTTCGACACATAGGTGAAGGACTCAATAAATCTTTGATGTACAACTGGTTGACTGACTTTTTCAACCTCTTCAAAGTAGTACAGTTGTGAATCAAAGCCTTGTTTAAGATTTTGAAATATGTGTCCGTCCAGGTATCGAAGGCTGTCGCCAAGAATATGGACATTAGTTTTAAAATTTTAAAAACAAGTATTGCCATTGATGTTAATAAGCAATGCAAAAATTTTAACCTGATGCCAGACAATGTGAAAGCTCATATTAAAACTAAGCAGTGTGAGAACACGCCTTCATTTAAGAAAAAATTAGTCAACAAAGTTTAGCTGACAGAACAGTACAGCTGTATAAAAAGAGAGACAGGTTGAATGCAGAAGTTTACGATTTATATTTTATTTTAAATTAGGTTTTTAAAGAAAATTTTAATTGTGGAATTGATGTTATCTGGAAGGTATCAACGATTGCTTGTATAATCGTAAATGTGAAATTGAAATCGTACACGAAAAGAAATCATCAAAACTCAAGAACAGGATACCAATAAATAACGACAAATTTACAGTAAATAACAGAACACAGTATCAATTTTTAAATGAGTATAAAATAAAACTTTGCTAAGGAAGAAGGCCTAATTTCACATAAAGGTTAGGATTAATGATTCTTCAGTAATATACGACTTTGTGGTTCACCTTAAAATTGGTCTAGACAGTGCTAAGGTACGTAACGTCCAACAAGTTAGGATAGCTCATGAATGTAAAGTATCATACATAAGAAATGGCAGCTATAAGGAGCATTCACACTAAAGAAAAAAATGCGTTTAATAATATTAAATTGAAAAACACTGAAGCTTTAATAACTAAAGCCGATGAAGGCAGTACGGTTGTCGTTGCCTATAAAAATGAGTGTAGACAAAACGTTACAATTTTTTGAAAAAAACGTCATCATCAAAATTAGTACAGATCCCAACGCTAACGTGAAAAAAGAAATTCGGAAATGTTTAGATAATACTGAAAACTTTTTCCGAAAAAGTCAGAAAAAACGATTATTGAACATGAATCAAAAGGCTCCAGTTTTAATAACCCAGTTTAAGCTTCACGAAAACGAGTATCCGAACCGACCGATCGTAAATAGTATTGTCAGTGCTCACCACAAGTTAGCTAAGTTTACAAGGTAAACTCAAGGAATTTTTTTTCTTTTGACAGAAATTTTTCCATTAAAAATAGACAAGATCTTATTAGTAAAATTAAAATTCCCAAATGCACTTCTCGTACTAGATTGTTGTCCTTCGATATTACAATTCTGTTGACGAACGTCCCTATTGAGGCGATACTTGAATTTGGTGCGAAGAACCTATTACTGCACAAAAAGTTGACTGAGATGCAAATTACAGAACCAGTGATGTTCTTAAAACTAGTATTCAAATAAAAGTATTTTAATTTTAACGGTAAATTGTATGTTCAGCCCTTTGGCCTTGCGATGGGAACTCTCTTAGCTGGTATTTTATGTGGCATTTTCATTAACTCCCTTTAAGACGGCTTCTTCAAAACCAAGCCAGAATTAGCGAGTAAAATACGGTTCTATGTGCGTTATGTAGACGACTTAATTTTTGCATTTGATAGAAGTGACAAGAAATAGATTCATGAAACATCTTTAACGGCTTCCACGAGAAAATAAAATTAACTAAAGAAATTCAAAATGAGTACGGTGACCTAAATTTCCTTCCTTACGTATACAGAATGGCCTGTCACTTTCGGTATTCATCGTAAGACAATCTACTCTGATAATATTATTCCATCAGATTCTTTCCATCCACAGGCTCATAAAGCTGCGTTTTTTCATTTAGCAATAAATCGTGCTTTAACAAAGCCACTTTTCCCATACGATTTTCAGAAAGAAATTACTTTGATTAAGACTACTGCCAGCAATAATGGTTCTGAACAAGACCTAGTCGACCAGATACTCATTAACAAAAGGGCAAATAAAACATTTTCATCACTGAGTGACAACAAACTAAAGAGTAATGAATGCGGAATGGCAAGTTCATTTCGATACCATATTTAGGTAATACGTACAACAGGATTGACCGTCTTCTGATTAGAAAATACGGTTGTACAGTTGTAGGGCAGACTAGTAGAACTATTTAAAGTCAGATATAAGGAGCACCTGTTGGGTAGGAAAGGGGCAAATGTTCATAATTCTTCTTTTGCTGAACACTCTTGATTTCAGACGATTCTCCGAGGAAATAACAAAATGGCTCTGAGCACTATGGGACTCAACTGCTGAGGTCATTAGTCCCCTAGAACTTAGAACTAGTTAAACCTAACTAACCTAAGGACATCACAAACATCCATGCCCGAGGCAAGATTCGAACCTGCGACCGTAGCGGTCTTGCGGTTCCAGACTGCAGCGCCTTTAATCGCACGGCCACTTCGGCCGGCCGAGGAAATAACAAGAAACCGTAATTTTAATTAGGAAATAAAAGGCTGGAAATGAGATTTATTAGAAAAACATGAAATTTGTAAACATCTTGCTAAGACAGATGATAACATTTTCAACGATCAGTTGGCATTCGCGAGTAAGCACTTCCTTGATGAATTTAAGCCCGCATCTCGTGGTCGTGCGGTAGCGTTCTCGCTTCCCACGCCCGGGTTCCCGGGTTCGATTCCCGGCGGGTCGGGGATTTTCTCTGCCTCGTGATGGCTGGGTGTTGTGTGCGGTCCTTAGGTTAGTTAGGTTTAAGTAGTTCTAAGTTCTAGGGGACTGATGACCATAGATGTTAAATCCCATAGTGCTCAGAGCCATTTTGATTAATTTAAACCGCTGCTCACGGTCATGTAACACGTGTTTACCGATTGCCGCTAACACCGGCGAATGTGCCACTTTCCTCAAAATTCTCTCTCTGTACTGTTTAGCTTTTTACATTTCATATCGGCCACGCGGGGTAGCCGTGTAGTCTGGGACGTCTTGCCACGGTTCGCGCGGCTCCCCCCCGTCGGAGGCTCGAGTTCCCCCTCGAGCATGGGTGTGTGGATGTTGTCCTTAGCGTAAGTTAGTTTAAGTTGGATTAAGTAGTGTGTAAGCCTAGGGACCGATAACCGCAGCAGTTTGGTCCCATATGAACTTACCACAAATTTCCAAATTACATTTCATATCACAGGGTTTCATTTCTCGTGACCTTTTCAGCACATGTTCCTAAAGTTTGTATATTTAAAAAAATGTATGTTGTAACATGGTTTACATTTTTTCTGTGTAAGCCTCCGTATACTTAAGCAGAAGGTTCTCATTTTTTATGTTGTGATGTGACTTTATCCATTTAAATCTTTCCTCCACTTTATTGTAACAGAAGTAATATTTTGTAATAGAACTGTTATACAGGAAATTATATATTTAACGAATATCTCTAGAATTATTCCATTTATTACTGGCCTTCTATAAGAGATTTTCATTTTGCTTACACATATGTACACTATATGATCAAAAGTATCCGGACACCCCCCCAAAAACATACGTTTTTCGTAATAGGTGCATTGTGCGGCTACCTGCTGCCAGGTACTCCATATCAGCGGCCAGCCGGAGTGGCCGAGCGGGTCTAGGCGCTACAGTCTGGAACCACGCGACCGCTACGGTCGCAGGTTTGAATCCTGCCTCGGGCATGGATGTGTGTAATATCCTTAGCTTAGTTATAGGGGACTGATGACCTCAGAAGTTAAGTCCCATAGTGCTCGGAGCCATTTTGAAGCATATCAGCGGCCTCCGTAGTCATTAGACATCGTGAGAGAGCAGAGTGGGGCTCTCCGCGGAACTCACGGACTTCGAACGTGGTCGCGTGATTGGGTGTCACTTGCGTCATACGTCTGTACGCGAGATTTACACACTCATAAACATCCCTAGGCTAGGTTCACTGTTTCCGATGTGATAGTGAAGTGGAAACGTGAAGGGACACGTATAACACAAAAGCGTACAGGCCGACCTCGTCTGTTGACTGACAAGAGACCGCCCACAGTTGAAGAGTGTGAGTTAACGAGCATTTTGCTCTCATTTAAGTATATGGCCGAAAGAGTCAGCCTTCAGGAATTGTGAAACGAACCCTGTCGTCCAGGACCGGATGCCACAAAGGACGCAGATTCACCACAAAATGGGGAAATTCACAGGCGTCTATTGTCTATTGAGACCTAAGCGCTGTAGTGTGCTAGTGAGACAGACGAGAACCTTCGTCATACGGAAACCCAGTAGAAGGTTTTGGTGGCCAAGGAGACGTAGCAGTGTTAAATATGGCGGAAACATTTATGAAAAATATTTAATTCTGTGGTAGTGCAGGGAATGAAGCCACAGTAATTTTAATCTGCCATCCTCCATAAAATTTCATGGTGATCCCAATAAAACTTGATCATATCTATAATACTTTAGGATTTACTGTTAAAGTCAGATTAACAAGTTTTCTAACAAAGACGTGAATGCTAAAATCTGAACGGTTTGGTCGATCTTAACGATCGACACTTCTATAGAAGCGCATCATTAAAATGACAAAATGGTTCAAATGGCTCTGAGCACTATGGGACTTAACTTCTGAGGTCATCAGTCCCATAGAAATTAGAACTGCTTAAACCTAATTAACCTAAGGACAACACACACATCCAGGCCCGAGGCAGGATTCGAAACTGCGACCGCAGCGGTCGCGTGGTTCCAGACTGTAGCGCCTAAAACCGCTCGGCCACCCCGGCCGGCTTAAAATGACAAACGTTGTAAGTATCAACTCTGTAACTTTATTTGTTTAAAAGGTATAGTAATTTTAAATTATCAGTATTTTCAGTTAAGCATCAGCTCATTCTTTCTTCCACTCAAAACACATTGAACGATGACCGCATGACACCTTATTGAATCATTAGGTAATATAATATTTTTGTAAAATTTTGTGCATAATAGTTACTCTTGTTCTTTATTTATTTATCAGAAAACACACTGGTACAAGGCTATTGGTCGTGACATTCGAAATTATGAAGGAAATTGTATTGATTTTATGTAAAAGAATTTAAGGTTCATTATGTAATGTATATTATTGTTACTTTATTTAGAACGTGAAAGTGGTCAAGCTTTGATTATTTAAATATGTTAAAATGCAAAGAAATGCAGAATAAGCTGTAGCCAATCAGATGGACGGCTTCAGGAAATGGAACTGCACTAGTGACCGAGATGTTCGGCGCGCGGGAAACGCGTCCTGAGACGGGCAGAGGGCAGTTCTGGTTTAGACACCAAAGGGGCAGTTCGGATTGAGACGCGAAAGCGGACAGTCGGTCTTTAGCCAGCTAGGAAGTGAAACGACTTAAAAATGTCGCGTTATCTGGTATCGCGGGGTGAGCAGCCTCGCGCCTGGTGTGAACTCTTAACTTTTCGCATAGTTTACGAGGTGGAGTATCGAACTTGTAATTCCCGATGAGATTGTGTATGATCGAACTGTGTCAAATGGAAATGCGCTCTAGTGTAATAGTAATTCTAAATACGACCACTTTCGCTTTTTGTTTGCTTTCTGAATAAACATTATTCTAATCAATTCGCAACTGTGTGGCCTACATCATTTATGGGTGGTTAATTTAGTTCCCGATATTATTGTTGCTGTTATTATATGTTATGTTAACTCTGTATTTCGCAAACTTGCCATCAGCCAGACAATTTAACCAAAGGGCCACAAGTGTCTAATTTAGGGCGTGTAATGCGACACGTGCGGTTCAACCCCTAGACGAGTTCGAGCCAAGACGTTTCGACGAAGAGGAACCGCATGTGAGCCCGAACATCTTTGGAATGTTAGCTCGCAAGAGGATCGTAATGTGTAATAGGCAGAACTCTATCCAGACCATCACACAGGAATTCCAAACTGCCTCAGGATCCACTACAAGCAGTATGATAGCTAGGTAGGAGGTGAGAAAAACTTGGGTTTCATGGTCGAGCGGCTGCTCATAAACCACACATCACGCCAGTACAAGCCAAACGACGCCTCGCTTCGTGTAAGCAGCGTAAACATTGGACCATTGAACAGTGGAAAAAGTTGTGTGGAGTGACGAACCACGGTACACAGTGTGGCGATCCGATGGCAGGGTATGGGTATGGCGAATGATCGGTGAACGTCATCTGTCAGCGTGTGTAGCGGCACCAGTAAAATTCGGAGGCGGTGGTGTTATGGTGTGGTCGTGTTTTTCATGGAGGGAGCTTACACCCCTTGTTGTTTTGCGTGGCACCATCACAGCACAGGCCTGCATTGACGTTTTAAGCACTTCTTGGTTCCCACTGTTGAAGAGCAATTCGGCGATGGCGATTTTATCTTTCAACACGATCGAGCATCTGTTCCTAATGCACGGCCTGTGGCGGAGTGGTTACACGACAATAACATCCCTGTAATGGACTGGCCTGCACAGAAGCCTGACCTGAGTCCTATAGAACACCTCTGGGATGCTTTGGAACTCCGAATTCGTGCTAGGCCTCACCGACCGATATCGATACCTCTTCTCAGTGCAACACTCCGTGAAGAATGGGCTGCCATTCCCCAAGAAACCTCCCAGCACCTGTTTGAACGTATGCCTGCGAGAATGGAAGCTGTCATCAAGGCTACGAGTGGGCCAACACCATATTGAATTACAGCATCACCGATTGAGGTCGTCACGAACTTGTAAGCTATTTTCAGTAGGTGTCCTGATACTTTTGATCACATAGTGTATATAGCGCCCATTGCATTCCAGTTTTTCCTTATAGCTTAAGCTCCCGTAGTGCTGAGCAGAACTTTCTTTTTTTAGTCACGTTGTTCCAGCTCATTTGCTTTTCTTTCCTCATTCATTTGTAACAGTGCTCCTTGTAAACAGAACTCTAGCTCCTGCAAGCTGAATTTACGTGCGGTGCTACTCTGTAGCGAATGTATTATAGATTTTATACGTAATATATATCTGTATTTGGTAAAGATAAGCTAGTCGACGGGATAGGAAGGGAGACGCAGTGTCTCGGTGATCTTGGCTGGGAGAGACACTATAGTGAATCGGCATTTCCGGGAGAGTTTAGCCGAAACCACTATCCGAAAGCAAAAGAATAAAGAATAGCACAAGTAGCTCAGCAGTAAAGTAAGAATTAGACAGGGGTGGACAAAAATAAAACCAAATAGAAGGTGATGGCACAGAATTTCTACAGAACGTAAGACCTTGCCCTGTGAGATTGTGGACGTTGCTGCTGCATATGATTTGTTAGGAACGACCCTGTCAGAAATAAAGAAGAAAGATCAGGGTTTATCGTCCTATCGACGACAAGATCATTAGAGATGGAGCGCAAAGTCGAGCAGGCGAAAGAAGGGGAAGGTAACAGGCTGCGTCTTTTCAAAGGATCCATCCCGGCATTCACCTCAAGCGATTGTGGTGAGATCACGAAAAATGGGATGGGCGGACGAGGACTTGAACCGCTGTCCTCCCGAATGCGATTCCAGTGTCTAATTACTGCGTCACATCTCTCGGTTGCTCTCAAAAACAGCTAGCATCAAAGGATCATGCGACGCACTATCTGACGAAACTTTCAACATCCGTGAAAGTGTGGCCATAGTTTGTACATTCCCTAACAGACGAATTAAACAGTAGACAGACATTTCGAGGAACATTACGAGTACTAGAGCTCCACAGACGTCAGATGGCAGCACTAACAGTGGGAGGTATAGAAACCCTGTCACGGGGACGCGGAAAACAGTGCAGTCGCTGTTGTAATGCGGAGACGGAACGATTTGTCTGACGTGCAGATAGGCATGATCATTTGCTTTCGGGCCATGGGTGAAAACATTTCTGAAATGGCTAAGTTTGTGAACTGTTCGCATGCCGCTGTGGTTAACCTACATAGTGCATTGCAAAATGGCACTCTCCAACCAGGCAATCATTGTAGGCAAAACCTCCTATTCCTTCCGCCTCCTTGATTTTTATCTCACTATCTTTGGCCGTCCTATTAACCTCACCCCCACCCTCAAGTACCTTGGTGTCACCCTTGACCGTCGCCTTTCCTGGACCCCCCCCCCTCCCCATCTCCGAACGATCGAAGCCAAGTCACACTCCAGATTCCGCCTCCTCAAACTCCTCTCTGGCCGCACATGGGGTCTGAACCCCTCCATCATCCTCCACACTTATAAATCCCTCATTCGCCCCCTCCTCCGTTATGCCCATTCTGCCTGAATTCTGCCCCTCCTACCTTCTACAAGTCGCTTCAAATCCTGGAACGCTACGCGCTCCGCCTCGCCTATCGCATCCGTCTCCCATCCCCCACGCGGATCCTCTACAACTAAATTCCTTTCCCGCACCTCCTCCTCTTCCTTGAATGGATACAGATCCTTCACACCTCCTGTAAACTTGATCCCCCTCATCTGCTTGTCTCTTCCATCCTTTCCCACTCCTGGCCTCTGCTGCGCCTGTACTACTGCATCCCAACTGCTCTCCATCTTACCACACTCCATACCCTTGCCAAAGGTGGCTTCCGTCAACTCCCCCTCCCTGATGATGCCCTCGTCCCCTCCATCTACCCCTCCTACCAGCTTTGATCCTCCCCTTCCTCCTCCTGTGTTTTTCCCCCAGGGCTCCCTTTTTTACCCTCTCTCCCTCCTCATTTCCTCCCCTCTCCCTCTCCTCTGCCCCTTCCCAGGTTTTCACACCCCCCATACCCCCTCCCTTCTTTCCCACTGGCATCCTCCCCCCTTTCTCCTAACCCCCCCCCCCCTGTTCCCTATGGCAGGCTCCTGACTTTTAAATGCAAACAGTATGTTCTAGTGTGCCGAAGCTCATCACCACTGTGCTAGTGTTTCTCTTCCCATGAGTTCATCAGTGTCTCTCCTTCAGTGTTCTTACATTCACGTGAGCAACTCTGTGTCTCCGTTTGAGTATAGTGCTGAACTCTTTTATACAACCAATGCGTCCATGAACGCCTTCCTTTATTAATACGTATGTCTCCTGCTTTTATCCTCTATGTATGTTTGTTTTTATGTCTTCCTGTTTAATGTATGTTTTTCTATGGTCGAAGAGAGGTGTAGATAGGCCGCTACCGGCCTACCTTAATGTGAAGGTTTGAAAATAACAATAAAGGAAAAAAAAGACTCTCCAACCACGGCATCGAGGTAACTGTGGAGTGCCACAGGCCATAAATGACAAGCGTGAACGACGGCTGTGGCGACGTGTACGGGCGAAATGACGTTGACTGTTGAACAGCTGACCACTCAGATGAACCAAGGGGCTACCCACAGTGTCTCCTCGACGACCGTTCAGCGAACTTTGTTATGCATGAGTCTCTGCAGTGGGAGCCTGGTTCACGCACACACGCTGACTGCTGTCCATCGCGACGAAGGCTGGAATTTGCACCCCAGTACCGCAACCAGACGTCCACTGAGTGGGAACAGGCGCCTTTTCAGACGAATCACGTTTTCTCTCTGTCGGACAGATGGCCGCTGACATGAACGGAGTCAAATGTCTGAAAACGAACATGCTGCAATTATCGTCGAAAGCGTCCAGGCCAGAGGGCATTTTCTGGGTGACTTCGTCATTCTGGAAAAGACAATGGATTAACAGAAGTGTGCATCTATCTTGCGGGACCATGTCCATCCTTACATGTAGTTTCTTTTTCCTCGGCACAATGGCTCTCCCAGCAGGACAATCCAATGTGTCATACAACTAGCAGTGTACGTGCGTAGTTTGAAGAAAACGAGGACAAGTTTACTGTATCCCCTGGCCTCCAGGGGAAAATCTGCCCACACTACACACTGCGCTCCCCCCCCCCCCCCCACCCCCCCCCCCCACCCCACACACACACACATGAAAGACTATCGTTAATAAAGTAAGAGGTCCTGTCAGGGGACGCCAAATGAAAAGCCTCTACTTATGTTTCTAATCTAGACTGCAATAATAAAATGGGAAGGAACTGTTAATCAGAACTCATGGAGAAGTTGTGATCTAAATGACACTAGATTTATTCATTCTTAACATCACAAGACAGCAAAAATGACGAAAGAAACATTACACAAACATTTTCTTATTTAACAAACGCTTTCACTAACATGGGGTCGTGTGTCACCTGGGGATCGACACACGATACTAACCAGAACACTAATCGCTTTACCTTACTTCATACACGTGAATTCGGGCAATGGAACAAAACTACGCTACCACCAAGCATATAGTTCGAAAGAACAGGATGCTGAGAAACATATATTAGAGCCCTACGCCGCACCAACGAATACTTTACTCTCTTGCTGGTCAAGGTGGCACACCACAATGCGTTCGGCAACTGAAGTTGTGGACGGTGGCAATTAGTTATCAATGGCGTGTTCCCGAAAAATGTAAGTATGCGGTCTCGCGTTCGGTTGATTTAGAATGCAGGTACTCTCCTATGAGCTTCTGAAACCCCTGTGGATTCCAGTGTGCAGGTGGACCCGTTTGCTGGTCTGCCAAACCAATTTGACTCCGTGCCGCAACTGTACGTGACAGTTTTGAGCGTGATGGTATGAGCAGTACCTCTGACGGTTCAGAAGGTGATTGGCACAGGTTCTAAGTGGCACATTAGCAAAGGACACAAGTCTCACTATTTAGATAGAGAGCTGCAGTTCTATACTAGCAAAGCGCCAGTACAAGAGTGTCTTCTTCCTTCCTGCTCGCTTCCTTCTCAGCTCGGTACCAAAAACACATTTACATTTTAGACTCCCCCCACTTTCGCACAAGCCAATCACGAGCTGGAGCCCGGCATTCTTGGCTGGGAGAGTGGCCTTTGCTCTGCAAACACCGATTTGACCAATCAGAGACTTTAAAGTTAATTGCGAGAAAAGGAAAAAAGATTCAGCTTTGCAGCCTCTTTCCCACGCGTTTGCTGTGCCTTTTGCTAACAAAATGCTCAGGATGGAAGTACAGCCCTCCATAAACAGCTTGTTATCTCCCCTGATGCATCCATTTCAAAGTTTCCAAAGAACAGCCCTAAACTCGCTAAAAGCCTCGTGCTTTCACAAATATGTTTTGAAACAGAGTCTGGACGTCTGGGCGCCAGTCGCCCAGTCCCACGGAAATTCGCAAAACGCTCACAGTTCTTTTGTTGACTTCCTCCCTCTGCTTTATTTCCGGTCTACAATGCGCTGGCCAGTGCAGTGGCGACTTCTTGGGGCTAGTCTCTACAGCTGGACGCGCCTGCATCCCATCCGGCGCCAGCTAAATGTGTCTTCACAGTGAGACTGCGGATCTCGGCCGTCCGGAAATGTCTCCACACGTTCCGCAGAAAAAACGATCTTCGCTGGATCCGCCATCACCGCAGCTTTTACTGCAGTCGTTTAAATTGGCACCCTATTCCTTTGAATGCAGGTAAAGCTTACCATCATTCCTTCCCTAGAGCACACAAACAAGGCCATTAACTACTGCCCACCATCTCATCATAATGTATGAAGTCAAATCGCAGTAAAAATCATATTCCCTAAGAATATGAGGCAGCATAACACCGAATCAGAAGTAAGAGTGCCCTGCAGTCTCTCACACACAGTGGAGAATCTGTGTGACCACATCGATCGGGCTGTTTGTGCCATGCATCTCCAACTGACAACCCTAGCAAAGATGGCCACAGCACTGGAGTCGGCATAGCTGTACATCCCTGGTGGTACCTTCCAGAACTTCTCTGACTCTCTTCCTGCACGTTTCGCAGCCGTCCGCGCTGTAGAAGGTGGTTTTTCAGGCTTTTGACAGGTGGTCGTATTAATGTGACCAGACAGTGTGAATACAAAGTTTTAAAGAATGATGTATTTCTTCGACACATACGCAGCAATACAACCTTTTCCATGTCTACCACCTGTCACGAACGCCTTAAAAAATAACTTCTCATGACATTTCTCTTGTGTTTTCAGCGCAGCTAATGTTGATGAAAATTTCGTTTAAACTACAAATGTAATAACTGACTGGTGTATAAGGCTTTGCAGAACAGACGTACAGTTACCCTGACGCTTGCACAGGCGTCCTAAGCTAACAAAGAAAATCTACAGTTGTTAGGTATCTTTCCAAGCTAAAATATTTTTTTTAAGAATACTTAAGGTTTACAACGAGTCAGACGTGGTGGTACGGTTTGGGAACACAATAGAAGGAGGGAGGGCGCCGATGATCACAGGCTTGTTTAACTGGTGAGAGAGAGTAACAGAAATGTTGAAACATCTTAAAGGGCAAAACCCAAAGCAGTGCGCCGGCCATCTCTCAAGAACGTACTTGGACAATCCCAAGGTCCACCTTTCAGAGCAGAAACCACGAATGTTCAGCCCCACAAATAACTATCCCGCAGAGATCGTGCAGGCTGGCCCAGCAGCGTAGTAGCATAAGTTGTTATTCACACGCTCCACTCGCGAATTAAACAGGAACAGAATTTAATGTATGGTACTATAAAAAGTATCGTCTTCCACACACTTTACCCTGATTCTCAGAGTAATGATAGAGGTGTAAGTGTATAAATTTGTGTAGAGTACGAAATATTGAGTTTTTCTAAAATAACTTACAATTTTGCGCATACAAGAACTAAGAAAACTGATTTAAGTAATTTTGATTTAAGGCTATTAGGCCGTGTTTCAAGGCACGTTTCTGCAGCTTACGTTTCATCTCCTAATCTGGAAATATCAACGGAGGCTTTAAAGATTCAGACAGTAGTTTGAAACTTAAAAAGCTTAGCAAGCCGACCGGTTTGAAGTTCGCGTGCTTGCGCCAACGTGTGTTACGAAGATTGTAGCAGCGAACAGTTCTTGCTGTTTGTTGTATTTAGTACTGAGGATCACGATTTGTCTAATTTTAGTCGCTTGTTCGCCCACTGCTTGAATACTGCTCAGCAGTGTGGGATCCGTACCAGATAGGGTTGATAGAAGAGATAGAGAAGATCCAACGGAGAGCAGCGCGCTTCGTTACAGGATCATTTAGTAATCGCGAAAGCGTTACGGAGACGATAGATAAACTCCAGTGGAAGGCTCTGCAGGAGAGACGCTCAGTAGCTCGGTGCGGGCTTTTGTTGTAGTTTCGAGAACATACCTTCACCGAGGAGTCAAGCAGTATATTGCTCCCTCCCACGTATATCTCGCGAACAGACCATGAGGATAAAATCAGAGAGATTAGAGCACACACAGAGGCATACCGACAATCCTTCTTTCCACGAACAATAGAAGGGAGAACCGATAGAGGTACTCAAGGTACTCTCCGCCACACACCGTCAGGTGGCTTGCGGAGTATGGATGTAGATGTAGAGAGATGTTCAAAAGCACAAAAAGAACCTGAGCAGAAAGAAAGAAGGATGAAAACTAAATAAGTTGAGTGTCTTGGCACTAAATAAAGTAAACAGCGCCACCCCCTACATGGACGTCTGCAGTATACTTTTTCCACAGGATGCAAGTTTCGTAACTTGCTAGTTTTATACAATTGATTCGGTCAGTCTGAAAACTTGTTATTGACAAGAAGTACACAAAACTTACTTTTTGTCAACAGATTGTTAGTTATCTACTTACTATTTTTAAAGCTTATTGGAAATTTGTGGTAAGATCTTATGGGACAAAACTGCTGAGGTCATCGCTCCCTAAGCTTACACACTATTTAAACTACTTAAAACAACTTACGCTAAGGACCACACACACACACACACACACACACACACACACACACACACACACACACACACACACACACACACACAAAACACACACACACACACACACACACACGCCCGATGGAAGACTCGAACCTCCAACGGAGAGAACCGCGCTCACCGTGACAAGGCGTCCCAGACAGCGCGGCTACCCGGCGCGGCCTAAGGCTTATTACTTTAATGTCTAAACAGTAAGCAAATTTCAGCAGCACATCTTTTTATGTTATTAATATGAATATGAATGATAACCTTGATATGAATGCCACCTTTCTGATTCAACGATCTGAAATTATATCCTCATATGATTAATACGATACGATACCATACGCTACTGCAGTGCCTGTGTTATGCCGAATTACAATGCATGCATGTATGCATGTCCGAAGGAACAGGCTCTGCAACGACTACAAACGTTATGAAATACACGAAATACCGAACTGCGAATACATTTCTCCTCTTAAAACCACCTCACGTGGCGAGGAATGGCTGCTAGGTAGATACACGCACGGTGAATGTACACACATCCAAAAAAAGTCTTGCATCACCCCGGTTCCCAGAACGCCTGAAGGTAGAAGTTGACTGTGGATATTGTATCACAGACACAGTCCCTTTGACTGTTCAGAGATGTCACTAAACCCATCCAAAGATGTAAACAACCATACATGAGCAGCGCCTATTGGACGTAGGGGGTCAGACAGTCGATCAGTTCCAGTCATTCCACCAGGAAGGAGGTACATCGCTCGTGTTGTCTGTGGTTCAACCATGCCTAGACGGTGAATATCGTGGTACGATCGCGTCCGCATTGTTACTTTGTGCCAGGAAGGGCTCTCAACAAGTGTCCAGGCGTCTTGAAGTGAACCAAAGTGATGTTGTTCGTACATACAGAGGAGATACAGAGAGACAGGAACTGTCGACGACATGCCTCGCTCAGGCCGCCCAAGGGCTACTAGTGCAGTGGATGACCGCTGCCTATGGATTATGTTTCGGAGGAACCCTGACGACAAAGCCACCATGTTGAATAATGCTTTTCGAGCAGCCACAGGACTCCAACTGGGCACAATAGGCTGCATGATGCGCAGCTTCACTCCCGACGTCCGTGCGAGGCCCATCTTTGCAACCACGACACCATGCAGCGCGGTACACATGGGCCCAAAAACAAGCCGAATGGATCGCTCAGGATTGGAATCACTTTCTCTTCATCGATCAGTGTCGCATTTGCCTTCAACCAGACAATCGCCAGAGACGTGTTTAGAGGCAACCTGGTCAGGCTGAACGCCTTAGACACACTGTACAGCGAGTGCAGCAAGATGGGGTGGCATTATGTGAGGCCGCGGTACGCCGCTGGTGGTCATGGAAGGCGCCGTAACGGCTGTACGATACGTGAATGCCATCCTCCGACCGATAGTGCAACCATATCGGCAGCATATCGGGGATGCACTCTTCTTCGTGGACGACAATTCGCGCCTCCATCGTACGCATCTTGCGAATCACTTCCTTCAGGATAACGACATTGCTCAACTAGAGTGGCCAGCATGTTCTCCAGACACGAACCCTATCGAACTTGCCTGGGATAGACTGAAAAGTGCTGTTTATGGACGACATGACCCACGAACCCATCTCCGGGATCTGCGCCGTACCGCCGTTGAGGAATGGGACAGCCTGGGCCAACAGTGCCTTGATGAACTTGTGGATAGTATGCCACAATGAATACAGGTATGCATCAATGCAAGAGGAAGTGCTGCTGGGTATTAGAGATACCGGTGTGTACAGCAATCTGGACCACTACCTCTGAAGGTCTCGCTGTATGCTGGTAGCCGGAAGGTGTGGCCGAGAGGGTCTAGGCGCATCAGTATGGAACTGCGAGATCGCTACAGTCGCAGGTTCGAATCCTGCCTCGGGCATGGATGTGTGTGATGTCCTTAGGTTAGTTAGGTTTAAGTAGTTCTAAGTTCTAGGGCACTGATGTCCTGAGATGTTAAGTCCCATAGTGCTCAGAGCCATTTGAACCATTTTTTTGTATGCTGGTACAACATGCAATGTGTGGTTTTATGAGCAATCAAAAGGGCGGAAGTGATATTTATGTTGATCTCTATTCCAGTTTTCTGTAAAGGATACGGAACTCTCGGAACCGAGGTGATGCTAAACTTTTTTTGACGTGTGTAGTATCCGTGAGCGTGCTGTCTGTTTGCAGATTGCGGAAGGCGCACAGTCTATCTGAGTTTGACCGAGGACAGATTGTGATGGGAGCCTCGGCACGTGCATTTCGGAAACTGCACAACTAGTCGGGTGTTTGTGGAGTGCTGTGGTGAGTGCCTTCAACACGGGACGAAATGCAGGTTAAATCACGTCCATACGTCATGGTATTGGGTGGCCACCCCTCAGTACAGATGTCGGACGTCGTAAGCCGGTCAGAATGGTAAAACAGGAAAGGAAGCGAAATGCGGCGAACTCTTGTCAGACTTTAATGCTGGGTTGAGTACAAGTGCAACTGAACACACGGTGCACCAAACACTCCTAACGAAGGAGTTCGCAGTCGACAACCCATGCTTGTGCCAATGTAAACACCACGATATCGGCAGCTATGACTGAAATGTGCACGGGACCATCGGCACCGGACGTTTGCTCAGTGGCAAAGCGTAGCATGCTCTGATGACTCCCGATACGTTCTTCATAATGCCGATGGGAGGGCGCGAATCCGTCGCCTTCCAGGGGAACAGCTGCTTGACACCTGTACTGTGGGACGGGGAGAAGCTGGCGGCGCCTCCATTATGCTCTGGGGAACATTCACGTGGACATCCAAGGGTCTAGTGGAATTTGTGCAAGGCAGTATGATGGGCAAGGAGTATCGTACACCGGTTGTACAGCACATACACTGCTTCATGACGATCATGTTTCCCGACGTCAGTGCCATTTTTCAACAAGATAACGTGCTGTGACACAAGGCCAGGAATGTGATGGAGTGATTCGAGGAACACAGTGGCGAGTTCCATTTGATATGCTGACCCCCACTCCCCCCCGACCACCACCACCACCACCACCACCACCACCACCACCTCTCTTAAACTGGCTAGAACTGAACGCGATCGAACGTACCCGCGATGTGATTGACATGGCTCAGAGCTCATCGCCCACATCCTCGTAATTTATAGGAATTAGGCGACTTGTGTGTGTGTGTGTGTGCGTGTGCGCGCGCGCGCGTGCAGATGTGGTGCCAACACCCTCCAGCGGACTGTCCAGGCTTCATTATTCCATGCTACAACGCGTCGCCGCTGTTATCCGTGCTGGACCTATCGGCTATTATGTAGGTAGTAATAATATTCTGGCTAATCAGTGCAGATAATTATCGCCCCTCCATTGTGACACGTTATTGTGCAGCATGCCAACTGGAATGCAGATTTCTCAGAACTCTGACCGCGTGTGGCGCTGTACTGCACCCATAGACTTTGAGTAAGCCCCAATCCTGGAGAGCTCATTTTTTCGACCTCGATATTTCACATCTTTTCCCCTCTATTCTAGCGCGGAAAATGGCATTTTCTTTTTTCGACTGATGTGTTTGAGATTAAGTAAGATGTACACTCGTAAAAAGTAGCATGATTGTGTTCTTCGGAGCGTACTACAATAGTTCCTTGGTGTAAAACAACGCAGAATCAGCAGTCCATCATGGGGTTTCTTTTTCCACAGACAAATGGTAAACCGCTGTTGTGATTCCGAAAAATGGGAGTGGGCACCATGATGAAAATTGGAGCCGAATGTCTGGCATGTATGCTGCTTCCATGTCTGTGTCCGGAATCGGTGACGGAATCCGTGCGCCAGGGTGTTAAACTTGCTACTTTCCGTAGATCGGTAGAGATGAACGAAAGGCCACAGAAAACAGTTGAGGGTATTATTTCAGCACTTTTCTGAAACCCATCTTGATTCCAGATCAGCGCCAAAACCATATGCGTGTCAATAATAGGCATAATTTCTGGTGAACACAGCGACAACTAAGAAAACCCAAGAGCTATACATACATAAAGAAGAGTTTCCGTCTGTCTGTTTGTTTGTTTGTTTGTCTACAGATGATAAAATTCTGCACACTATATCTTCAAGACCAGAGGAAGATCACTGTCTATATAACATTTCGAAATCCGACTGAAAACATATAAACTGAAAAGCCGAAACATTATGACCTCTGCCCACCGCGAAGTTGGGTGCCGTCTGGTGGTTGCAGGTGCGCGACGCGGTAACAAAAGCACATAAGCGGGGCAGCCGCGGACAGGGCATCATCACCCTAGCGAACATACGGGCTGCAGGGCAGTCCAATGAGATAAACAACCTAAACGAGGGACAGGTTGTTATTACGCAGAGCACATGAACGAGTATCTCGAAAGAGGCGTACCTTGTCAAATGTTCAGGTGCTACTGTCGTGAGCGTCTACAGAAAGAGGAAGAAGGATAGTGAAATTACCACGAGGCGCTACATGGTTGGATGTCTACGACTCTTCACAGAACGTAGACTTCGGAGCCTTGTCTGTTCTGTGAAGTAGGATAGATTGTGATCTGTCGCATCTCTGCCGAAAGAGCATAATGCTGGTGCACGCACTACTGCTTCGGAGCACATTGTTCTTCATAAATTGTCGAATACATGCCTCTACAGCACACAACCCTTAGGTATACACATGTTGACCTAACGACATTGTCAATTACGACTGCAGTAGGCACAGGACCATCGGGTTTCGACCGTCAATCAATGGAAGTGTGTCGGCTCTTCTGGTGCACTAGGACGATGGTCGTCTCTACATACGCTGTCATCGAGGTGAACGGCGGCTCGTAACGTGCAGAGCGCCATGGACGCAGGCTGTTGGGAGCAGTATTACGCTACGGGAGACATTCTCCTGCGCTTGCATAAGATCTGTGGTAGTAATCAAAGATACGCTGACAGCTGCGAACCACCTGCATCCCTTCTTGCTTAATGTCTTCTCCGACGGCGATGCCATCTTTCAGCAGTACAATTGTCCGTGTCCTGGAACCAGCACCGTGCTACAGTGGTTTTAGGAACATTACAGTGAACTCACGTTGACGTTTGGACGACCTAATTCTGTGGAAGCCATGTGGGTCGCTATCGGGTGTCATCATCGCGTACGCAAGTCAGCGTCCCGTTATTTACGCTAATTACATGACCCGTGCGTACACATCTAATACCGCATGCCTCCTAAAACCTACCAACAAACTGTCGGATGCGTGATACTCAGAACCAGTGACACATTCCGTTCCAAAGTCGGACAGACAAGCTATTAAGCAGGTGGCCATTATGTTTTGGCTAATATGTTTGTGTACATAATACAAAAAGGGAAAGGCTGTTACCATAAACCTCTGAAGTTACTTGGCCGATTTACTTCAGATTTCTACACGATCCCCTAATAAACATCTGGGGGACATAGGCTACACATTTTTAATACACACGATATACAGGGTGACAATTACTGAACTATATGAAATAAAATCGTCGTAATTTCTGAACGGTTTGCGTTAGGGCGTTCAAACTGCACGGTTGGCCGCGAGGCATGATGGGAATTAGTATACGCATGCATGATTTGGTTTAGCGAGGAAGCCCACTTGCATTTGGATGTGCTCGTCAGTAAGCCAAAAATGATTCGAATGGCTCTGATCACTTCTTCTTCTTCTTCTTCTTCTTCTTCTTCTTCACGCGATCAGGCCCAGAGGACCGCGCACCACCACAGTTAAAGCTCTCCATCCGTCTCTGTCTTCTGCTATCTGTCTCCAATTTTCCGTGACTCCCAGCTGCAACAGGTCTTCTCTCACTCCATCGAGCCACCTCTTTCTAGGTCTTCCCACTGGTCTGCTGCCTGACGGGATATAGTCCATTGTGATTTTGGGCCATCTTGTTGCCTCCATTCTAACAACATGTCCAGCCCATTGCAGTCTTTTGCTTCTCATCACTCCCAAGATGTTAGGCTCCTTGTACAGCTCTTCTAATTCAGTGTTATGGCGTCTTCTCCATTCTCCAGTAGTCTGATCTCTGACTGGTCCAAATATTTTCCTGAGGACTTTCCTTTCAAATGTTAGCAGTCGCTTAAGGTCTTGTTTTCGAGTGCTCCAGGTTTGAGAACCATAAAGTACTACTGGCATTATTAATGTCTTATACAACCGTAGCTTTAGTTGTTGCGAGACACTTCTACATTTTAATATAGGGTCTAGAGAGTGATGGTATCTGTTTCCCGCCTGCAGTCGTGCTTTTATCTCTGCTTCAGTTGATGTTACTTCTGTAAAAAATGATCCAGGGTATTTGAACTCTTTCACATGTTTATACCTGGTGTTGTTCACAATTAAATCTTGAGAGTTCTGGATCTTTCTTCCTATGGTCATATACTCTGTCTTTTCAGAGCTAATTTGTAGACCGATCCTAGCTGCCAATAACTCCAAGGTCTGGATACTTCTCTTCGGATCTTCTTGTGTGCATGCTAATAGTGCAATGTCGTCTACATAGGCCAGATATGTAATGTGTTCATTACCAATTTGAATGCCCTTGATGTTTTCTTTGTTGAAATCCCGCATTACCTTCTCAAGTGCCAGGTTGAAGAGGACAGGTGATAGCCCATCTCCTTGGCGTAATCCTGTTACAACTTGGAAGCTTTCTGTCATTTGATTGCCTACCTTAACCTTAAGTTTTGTGTCATTTAGGCATACCTCTACCAGTTTGACCAACTTCTTTGGTATACCAAACTCTGTCATAGTTCTAATCAGGCTAAGTCTATGTATACTGTCGTAAGCCTTCTTGAAGTCTACAAACATGAGATGTATCTCTCGTCCGTATTCGTACATTTTTTCACAGACCTGTTTTAGGACAAAAATCTGGTCCGTGGTTCATCGACATGCCTGGAAACCTGCTTGATATTCTCCAATTATGTCTGTTGCTATAGGTTTTATTCGTTCTAATAGGCAGTTGGAGAAGATCTTATAACAGGTGTTGAGTAGCGCTATGCGCCTGTAGTTGTCACGTACGGATTTGTATTTCTTTTTATATATGGGGCATATCACAGCTACCTTCCATTCCTCTGGTATTTCATGTTTTACCCAAATTTGCTCGATTAGCTTGTGGATTTTGAAACAGAGGATTTCGTCTCCAGCCTTGAGAAGTTCAGCAGGAATACCGTCCTCACCTGGACTTTTACCATTCTTAAGGTTTTTAATCTGGTTCCTTATCTCTTCAATGGTGGGTGGAGGATATTCTGGGTCTACTGTTACTGGTTCATCAAACTCAAGTATTTCGGTTGGTTCATCAGAGTTTAGTAATTCTCTGAAGTATTCCATCCATCTTCTTCCAATTTTTTGATCTTCTGTTAACATTCTTCCATTGGCATCTTTTATGAATCTGTGTTGATTGTATGTCCCTCCTTTAAAACTTCTCACTTTTCTATAAAGTTCTTTATACCTATTTCCATGAAAGTCTTGTTCAGCTTCCTCCATGATACTTTTAACATATTTTCTCTTTGCTTTCCTCAATGTGGCTTGGGTCTGCCGTCGTGTTTCTTCAAACTTCGATTTTTCTTCTTCTTGCATATTGCTTTGTATCCACAGTAGTTTGGCCCGTTGTCTCTCCCTGATAGCTCCCTCACACTCCTCATTGAACCACCCTCTTTTTCCCCTAGTTCGCTTTGGGATTACTTCTTGGGCTGTTTCTTTTACGGTCTCTGCAATCGCCTTCCAGTTCTGATCTACCACAGTATCTCCTTCCTCTTCATTCAAAGCCTCAAAATGGTTTGTTAGTGCTATCTTGAAAGTTCTTCTTATACTATCTTCAGTCAGACTCTCATGGTCATATCGAGTGACTCTTTGCATTCTTTTGTGCTTCCTGGCTCTCCATATTGTTTTCATTCTTCCTCTGACAAGGAAGTGGTCTGATCCACATTCCGCACCTCTTGCCGTTCTAACATTTTGTATCCACTTCTTTATTCTCTTCTCTACAATTAGGTGGTCAATTTGGTTCACTGTTTTCCCATCTGGAGACACCCAGGTTCCTTTATATATTCTCTTCCTGTCGAAATCAGTACTACTTATAAACAAGCCTTTTGCAGTCGCAAAGCTAACCAGCCTAGTGCCGTTATCACAGCTCACATCATGTAAACTGTGCTTTCCGATGGTCCCCATGAAGGCTGCTTCTTTCCCTATTTTCGCATTAAAATCTCCAAGGATAATTTTGTAATGTTCACTTGGTACATTGTCTAAAACCGTTTCTAATTCCTCGTAGAAAATATCTTTTTTGATGTCATCACTTTCTTCGGTTGGGGCATGACAATTTATATATGTGAGTTTGTGTTTTCCCATGTCTGTGGTTAGGAGTGAGATTCTGGGGTTGATTGATTTAAAATCTATGAGAGTGGTACAGAGTGATTTCTTCACTGCAAAACCAGTTCCTAGTGAGTGGTTTATTTCTGAGGCTCCATGGAATATGACATAGTTTTCCATTTCTGTAGCTCCGGTTTCTGTCCACCTTGTTTCTTGCAGGGCCAATAGATCAATTTGATACTTACCTGCCTCCCTTACTGCACATTTTGCTGCCCCAGGTTGGTATAGACTTCTGACATTCCAGGTCCCTAGTTGTATTTCCTTCCGTAGTCCTTGTTCTTGCTTAGGTCGATTTACAGAGATCAGTCCTATCCGAAGCTCTTCTGTGATGCTAGTACCGGTGATTATTTTTTCCAGGACGGGTTGGTAGCCCGTCGCCAACCCCCAACCTGGAGGGCCAGGATTTTTCCTTCGGGGTTTTCTCCTGTAGAAAGATTGGCTTCGCCACGCCTATAGAGGTCTTTCTGCCCTTTTGTACATATACCAGGGAATGACAGGAAAAGGAAATGGTGAGGACAGGTTTGGGATAGGAAAGGGGGGCGATAGATCGTTGTGGGACACACTTTGTCTGGCTCCTCCCCTTTGGCCTGTCCGGCATGGGTGACCCTGCTGGTAGCTACGCTACCGCCGGCATAGCCCTCCGGATCTGGAGCACGCAAACCTCATCGCCCGTACGGACAGTGCTACGTTAAGGCGGTGTCCCCTGGCTCTGATCACTATGGGACTTAACTTCTGAGGTCATCAGTCCCCTAGAACTTAGAACTACTTAAACCTAACTAACTTAAGGACATCACACACATCCATGCCCGAGGCAAGATTCGAACCTGTGACCGTAGCGGTCGCGCGGTTCCAGACTGTAGCGCCTAGAACCGCTTGGCCACTCCGGCCGTCAATAAGCCAAATTGGTGCATCTGGGGGACTGAGAATCCGCATTTCACGATCGAGAAGTCTCTTCACCCTGGATGGGTGACTATGTGGTGTGCAATGTCCAGTCACGGAATAATCGATGTGATAATCCTTGATGGCACGGTGATTGTCGAACAGTACATGGAAGATGATTTCGTCACCATTATCTAAAGTGAGGCTGATTTCGACAAGATGTGGTTCGTGCAGGACGGAGCTCGACCCCATCGAAGCAGAAGAGTGTTTGATGTCCTGGAGGAGCACCCTGGGGACCTAATTCTGGCTTTTGGGTACCTAAGGCCACTGGCACGGGCTTCGATTTTCCAAAATATTGTCCGGATCTGAACACATGCGACTCCTTTCTGCAGGGCTTTGTTAAAGACAAGGTGTACAGCAATAACCCCAAAACCATTGCTGAGCTGGAAACATCCATTCAGGAGGTCATCGATAGCATCGCTGCTCCAACACATCAGCGGGTCACGTAGAATTTCGTTATTCGGCTGCACATCATCGCCAATGATTGCAGGCATATCGAACATGTAACCTAAATCCGAATATCTGTAGTGACGTTTACATGTTGAATAAGGTGTGTGCACGCCGTAGTTTGTAACTAATATGCGTTTTTTTCGATAATTGTCACTTGGTCGATTTACTTCATATTTCTACATTCACATGAACCAATTAAGAAAATTAATGAAAAAATAAATTCCTACCAAACGAAGTTTGTCGTGGAATTCTAATTTTAATTCAAAGCGTGAGAATAAATTGTTGTTGTTGTTGTGGTCTTCAGTCCAGAGACTGGTTTGATGCAGCTCTCCATGCTACTCTATCCTATGCAAGCTTTTCCATCTCCCAGTATCTACTGCAACCTAAATCCTTATGAATCTGCTTAGTGTATTCATCTCTTGGTCTCCCTCTACAATTTTTACCCTCCACTCTGCCCTCCAAAACTAAATTGGTGATCCCTTGATGCCTCAGAACATGTCCTACCAACCGATCCCATCTACTAATCAAGTTGTACCACAACTTTCTCTCCTCCCCAATTCGATTCAGTACCTCCTCGTTAGTTACTTGATCTACCCATCTGATCTTCAGCGTTCTTCTGTAGCACCACATTTCGAAAGCTTCTATTCTCCTCTTGTCTAAACTATTTATCGTCCATGTTTCACTTCCATACATGGCTACACTCCTTCAAATACTTTCAGAAACGACTTCCTGACACTTAACTCTATACTCGATGTTAAAAAATTTCTTTTCTTCAGAAACGCTTTCCTTGTCATTGCCAGTCTACATTTTATATCCTCTCTACTTCGACCATCATCAGTTATTTTGCTCCCTAAATAGCAAAACTCATCTACTACTGTGTCTCATTTCCTAACCTAATTCCCTCAGCATCACCCGATTCAATTCGACTACATTCCACTATCCTCGTTTTGCTTTTGTTGATGTTCATCTCATGTCCTCCTTTCAAGGCACTGTCTTTTTACTGTCTCTGACAGAATTACGATGTCATCGGCAAACCTCAGAGTTTTTATTCCTTCTCCATTGATTTTAACTCCTACTCCGAATTTTTCTTTTGTTTCCTTTACTGCTTGCTCAATATACAGATTGAATAACATAGGGGATAGGCTACAAGCCTGTCTCACTCCCTTCCCAACCACTGCTTCCCTTTCATGCCCCTCGACTCTTGTAACTGCCATCGGGTTTCTGTACAAATTGTAAATAGCCTTTCACTCCATGTATTTGACCCCTGCCACCTTCAGAATTTGAAAGAGAGTAGTCCAGTCATAACGGCAATTCCTAGCTTGGAGATGGTACCACCCAAAGTCACTAGACAGCGTGATGAGCGACAGCTCGAGAATTTGACATAAACGATTGCAGTTTCCTGTTTATTGAATAGTTGCCGTTAATGATGATGTTTGGTTTGTGGAGCGCTCAACTGCGCGGTCATCAGCTCCTGCAAGAAGTCCCAAGTTTTACACAGTCCAATTTTGAACACAGCCCAATCTAGCCAACGTCACGAATGATGATGATGATGATGAAATGATGAGGACAACACAAACACCCAGTCCCGGGGCAGAGAAATCCCCAACCCGGCCGGGAATCTAACCCGGGAGCCCGTGATCCATAGGCAGCAACGTTAGCCACTAGACCACGAGCTGTGGACTTATTTGCCGTTGTTATATATGCAACGGAACAAGGGTGGCGGCGAAGAAATTATTGCCGAACGTAATAGAGCCCACCATCATCACAGCGTATGCCGCAGATTGAGACGTATCCATTCCTCGAATCCGTTACCCACTGATTTAAGTATGTCCTCCGATTTACAGCGATTGTCGCTTCCTAAATGGCTCTGATCACTATGGGACTTAACTGCTGTGGTCGTAAGTCCCCTGTCGCTTCCCAAGCGGCATGCATTCGCTATGAGCACCAACAAGACAGAGGATCAATCGCTTTGTGTGGCAGGTATTAAAACAACGCCGGGTACAGCAGCTGTGGCATAAAATGGTTGGTAAAGCTGCAACATTTCTCGTCGCGGTAGGCAAAGTCAAATATACAGATTAGTGGGGTCGCAGACCATGATAGCTAAAAACTCGGTAAAGTTATGTAATGAATAAAAAGCCTGTATCCAGATTCCAAGAGGGGGCAAGCGCCGAGGTCTATAGCTCTCTAGACGGTGGTGTAGCTGTAACGCACTAGGCAACCAGCCTTAATAGGTAACTGACGGTCAGTCGCGATCGATTAGCCGAGCGAGATGGATGTGGAAGAGATAATTAATTACTTTTCGTCTCATAAGAAACGCAAAGCTAAAAAAAGATATAATGGATTCATCCTCTACTTCTGGAATGTCACACAAAGGGCTTATTTAAAAATTGTTTTAAGTACCTTCCAAACTACTTGGAGTGCTTTTATTACAAGAACTTGTATAGTGATTACCTTTTAAAAATGTAGTAACACATCTATATTTAAGCAAGCAATGGATAACTCGTCAGCCGGCCGGTGTGACCGTGCGGTTCTAGGCGCGTCAGTCTGTAACCGCGTGACCGCTACGGTCGCAGGCTCGAATCCTGCCTCGGGCATGGATGTGTGTGATGTCCTTAGGTTAGTTAGGTTTAAGTAGTTCTAAGTTCTAGGGGACTAATGACCACAGATGTTGAGTCCCATAGCGCTCAGAGCCATTTGAACCATTTTTAATAACTCGTCATTAAAATTTTACGAATACCTGAGGAAAGCCCCTCATCAAACAATGGAGTACCGATGCCGTATGTCATTTTCCGAGACGAGGCATTTCGTACGTCTGAAAATTTAATGCGACCTTATGTGGAAAGGGGTTTAACAAACAACGAAAGAATTTTTAATTGCCGAGAGTCTCGGGCTAGCAATTTACAGAAACCGCGTTTGGCCTCCTGGTAAATAAATGCAGAATTTTTCATCTCCCAATGAGCGTTGGAGAAGCATTTGCAATTTATATTATAAAAGCAAGCTGCGTTTTGCATAATTATGTGTGAGAAAGAGAGGGCTATAAATTTAATGACACGCTGTACGTCGGCCCATAACTCGAAATTCCCCCAAGTCTTACGAGCAGAGAGATTTGGTTGGTTGGTTGGTTGGTTGGTTGGTTTAGAAGTGGGGCGGGGGAGGATGGGACCAAACTGCTAGGTCATTGGTCTCTTGCTCCGAATAAAACAACGCCACAAGTGTGAGAAGAAAACAAACGAAACTTACAATACAAAACAAAAGAAAGGAAAAACCACTCGAACGACGGAAGGGCAACAAGCACTTAAATGGAAAAAAGGGGACAATAAAGCCACAGAGATGCACGAAACAAGGAGAAGAGATTAAAACAAGGAAGCAGGTTATCATGGCTGGCTGAGCATAAGAATAAAAACAAGCCACTGCAACACACTGAAACCTCCACCCTGAAAGCACTAGCGTGGAGGACACACAGGGACAAAGGACATGTGCTAAAACTTAGATCAAACGATAAAAACCCACCACACGAATAAAACGTAAAACCATATCAGCCGATGAGGCCTTGCCAAGTAAAATTAGCGGCAACGAGTCCAGTAACCTAAGATTTCATCACAGGGCAGTCAAAGTAGGGCAGTGTACAGAATATGGGCCACTGTCAATCTGGCGCCCCACCGACACTGAGGCGGGTCTTCAAAGCAAAGGAGGTAGCTGTGGGTCGCCCAAGTGTGGCCAGTGCGTAGCCGGCAGAGAAACACAGAATCTCTGCGAGAGGCCCGAATTGAGAACTTCGACACATTCGTAGTCTCCTTAATGGCACGCATTTTGTTGTGTTTACTGAGATTATGCCATTCCGTCTCCCAAAGCTGTAAAACCTTAAAGCGTAACAATGATCATAGGTCAGTTACAGGGATTCCGATCTCCAGAAGCGATTTCGTGTAGCCTGTTTCACCAGCTTGTTGGCAAGTTCATTTCCTGGGATTCCAACACGGCCTGGGGTCCACACAAACACCACTGAACGACCAGACCATTCCAGGGCACACAGGGACTCCTGGATGGTTGCTACCAAAGGATGGCGAGGTCAGTACTGGTCGTCAGCTTGTAGGCTGCTCAAGAAGTCAGTACACAAGAGAAATGACTCGGCAGGGCATGAGCAGATGTGCTCAAGAACACGACATGTGGCCGCCGGCTCTGCAGAGAAAACACTGCAGCCATCTGGCAAGGTGTGCTGATCAATATGTCCTCCATGAACATACACAAAGCCAACGTGACCATCAGAAACCAAGCCGTTGGTGTAAACTACTCCATGGCCCCGGTACATGTCTAGAATCGAGAGAAAGTGACAAAGGAGAGCTGCAGGGTTAACGGGGTCCTTAGTGCCATGTGAAAGGTGCAGGCGAAGCTTTGGGCTAGGTTCACACCATGGAGGTGTACATGAAAGGTTCTTGAGGAGAGGTGGTAAAGCGAAGGACTCAGTTTAGAGAGAAGGGACTGGACGAAAACCGCAATCATAAACCCTGACCTGGGCCACCAATGCAGGAGATGAACCCCTGTGGGTGGGAAAAGGAGACGGTAATTTGGATGTGCAGGAGAACTACGAATGTGTGCAACATAACTGGCGAGCAGTTGTGCACATCGGATCTGCAATGGAGGGACTCCAGCCTTCACCAGGACACTGGGCACCTAACTCGTTCTAATAGCTCCCGTCGCTAGGTGAATGCCGCAATGGTGCGCTGGGTGGAGTAAATGCAATGCTGAGGGCACCACCGAACTGTAAACCAGACTCCCATAGTCTAGGTTGGATTGAACAGGGTCTCTGTAGAGCTGCAGCAGCGTAGAGATATCTGCACCCCACTTGGTGTTGCTCAAACAGCAAAGGGCATTGAGATGCTGCCAGAATTTCCACTTAAGTTAACGAAGGTGAGGTAACCAAGCCAATCGGGTGTCGAAAACCAGTCCTAAGAATCGATATGTCTCCACTACAGTGAGTGGATCGTCATTAAGGTAAAGTTCTGGTTCCGGATGAACGGTATGACGTCGACAGAAGTGCATGACACACGACTTTGGGGTTGAAAACTGGAAGCCGTGGGCTAGAGCCCATGACTGCGCCTTGTGAATGGCTCCCTGTAAGCGCCGCTCAGCAACACCAGTACTGGAGGAGCAATACGAAATGCAGGCGTCATCCACACACAGATAAGGTGAGACCGACGGCCCTACAGCTGCCGCTAGACCGTTAATATCCACTAAAAACAGACACACACTCAATACAGAGCCCTGCAGAACGTCATTCTCCTGAATACGGGGGAAACTATGGAAGGCACCTACTTGGATACGGAAAGTACAGAGCGACAGGAAGTTTTTGATAAAAATCGGGAGCAGACCCCAGAGACCCCACTCATACAATGTGGCAAGGAAATGATGTCACTAGGTTGTGTCATATTCTTTACACAAGTTAAAAAAGATGGCAACCAGGTGTTGGCGTCTGCAAAAGGCTGTTCGAATGGCAGACTCGAGGGACACAAGATTATCAATGGTAGAGCGACCTTGGCTGAAGCCGCCTTGACATGGAGCTAGTAGGGTTCGTTACTCCAGGACCCAACCCAACCACCGACACACCATACGCTCTAGCAGCTTATAAAGAACGCTGGTGAAGCTGATGGACTGATAGCTGTCCACATCAAGCGGGTTCTTACTGGGTTTGAGCACTGGAATGATTGTGCTCTCCGACCATTGCGATGGAAAGACGTCGTCGCACCAGATTCGGTTGAAGATGATGAGGAGATGACGCTTGTAGTCAGACGAAAGATGTTTAATCATCTCATTGTGGATACGATCCGGCCCAGGAGCTGTGTCGGGGCAACGTGCAAGGTTGTTGAGGAGCTCTCAATCTGTAAATGTGGCATTATAGGGTTCACTGTGGCGTGTAGTGAACGAGAGGACTTTTCTTTCTATCCGCCATTTGAGGGTACGAAAGTCTGGGGGGCAATCCTCCGATGCAGAGGCTCGAGCATAGTGCTCGGCAATCGCGTTTCCATCGGTACATAATACGCCATGCATGTTAACGCCAGGGACACCTGTTTGGGTCTGGTACCAAAAAAGACGTCTGATCTTCATCCAGACTTGGTAAGATGACGCGTGGCACGCAATAGTCGACATGTACCTCACCAAACACTCCTGTTTCTGTCGTTTTATAAGTTGGCAAACGGGAGCACTGAGCCACTTAAGGCTGTTAGGTATTCTACGGAAGAGTGCTGTTTATGTCGCTGTAGGGCTCGTCGACGCTCTTTAATTGCCTCAGCGAATTCCAGCGACCACCAAGGGCTGTCTTTCGCCGGGAGCACAATAAAGAACGAGGAATCGCATTTCCCACCACAGAAACGATGGTTGTAGTGACCTGCTCAACGACTACATCGATGGCACCATTTGGGGGAGATTCAACGGAGACAGCAGAGGTGAACGCTACACAATCTGCCTTGTTTAAAGCCCATCTGGGTAGCCTTCCGTGCGCATGACGCCAGGGTAGTGACAAGAAGATGAGAAAATGGTCACTACCACACAGATCATCATGAGCTCTCCAGTGGATAGATAGGTGAATGCCATGAGGGCACACCAAGAGATCAGTGGCCGAATATGTGCCATGTGCCTCACTGAAACGTGTGGGGGCACCTGTATTTAAGAAGAAGAGGTCGAGGTGGGATAGAAAATTTTCGACACCTCTACCTCAGCCAGTAAGCACAGTGCGTTAAGATATGCCAAAAGTAGGAAAGGTTTAGGGAGTTGATCAATCAGTGCAGCCAATACGTTCATGGATACTGCACCATCTGGAGGGAGATACATGTTCCAGACAGTTATTTCCTGCACTGTCCGTATCCTGATAGCCACAGCTTCATGAGGAGTTTGAAGGAGTACAGGTTTACTACATACCGAGTTCAGGAGATATACGCAAACTCCACCTGACACTCTATTATTTTCGCTACAGTTCTTGTGATATCCCTGTAGCCATGAAGGGCAGGGGTCCGAATTGCCAGGAACCAGGTTTCCTGGAGGGAAATCCAGAAAGTAGGTGTAAAGCTTGACAGTTGCCGTAGTTCAGCCAGGTGGTCGAAAAAACTCAGGGACTGAGGGTAACCATAAAGCTGTACAACCAGCTACCTGTGGTTGCTTCAGCAACTGGCGGGTGTCAGCTTTACCACTGGTAGGAACCTGGGAAGGGAGTGACCCAAGGGACCCCTTCCTAGCGAGAGGAGCTGAAGAAGACGTACACTTCTCCAACTGAGAAGTGGGGACTGATGTCCCCGATGGTTTGGGGGGGGGGGGGGGGGGAGGGGGCGGTGTTGCTCCCAAAGCAGGTTGTGCAGGAACAACAGAGAGTTAAGTGCCCCCCACCATAAAGGGGGCAGGTGGAGTCTGGCAGCTCTGAGAGCCAACTGTATGTGGCAGAACGAAAGACGGTAGAACTATCGTCATAGCGGCGGCGTAAGTTGACGTCATACACACAGGATGTAGCCTCTCATATTTTCTCTTAGCCTCAGTGTAGATCAGTTGGCCCAATGTCTTGTAGTCCATTATTTTTCTGGAGAATCCTGCAGTCTGGCGAGCAAGGCGAATGGTGCTCTCTGCAGTTAACAAATACGGGAGGCAGAGCACATGGAGTATTGGGATGTGAAGGACATCCACAATCCCAACAGGTGACACTGGAAGTACAGCAGGAAAACATATGGCCAGACTTCCAGCACTTAAAGCACCGCATCGGGGGAAGGATATATAGCTTCACATCACAGCGGTAGACCATCACCTTGTCCTTCTCGGGTAATTTGTCACCCCCAAAGGCCAAGAAAAGCACCGCATCGGGGGAAGGATATATGACTTCACATCACAGTGGTAGACCATCACCTTGACCTTCTCGGGTAATTTGTCCCCCCCAAAGGCCAAGATGAAGGCACCTGTGGCAACCTGATTATCCCTCAGACCCCAGTGGACATGCTGGATGAAATGAACACCTCACCACTCTAAATTGGCGCACAACCCATCGTCAGACTGCAAAAGGTCCCTGTGAAATATGATACCCTGGACCATATTTAAGCTCTTATGCGGTGTGATAGCAACAGGAACACCCCTAGCTTGTCAGAAGTGAGTAATGCCCGTGACTGGGCAGAGGATGCCGTTTTTATCAAGACTGACCCTGACGGCATTTTGGACAAGCTCTCCACCTCTGCAATCTTGTCCTCTAAATGCTCCACAAAAAACTGAGGCTTCATGGAGATGATAGATTCCCTATCAACTGTCGTACATATGAGGTACCAGGATGAGTAAGCTTCACTGCCATCCCTAGCCTGGCATTCCTCCCGTGGTGTGACCAGGAAGGGGAACAATTTGGGGTGATATTTCTTAGCACTGAAGATAGATCTCGACTGCTTAGAGACTGCTGGTGGTGGACCACCAGCAAGAGATGATGTAGTACACTTCATCACATGTCATCCGCCTTGATGCCACCCACTCTGACCAGGGGCCCTCCCACAGGCGACACCCAGCCACAGAAAAGGCCACCTGGCAAGATGGCCATTGCCAGGAGTCCCAATGCCCCAGGTGGACAGACATCTACTCCTTGGCATACATGAGGAGTTAACGGCACAGGCATCAGCAGAGCGATCCCCGTGTAGTCAGGGGCTACAACCAACAGGATAATGGCGGCCTCACCGCAATGGTTTGGCTTCCATGCTGGCTATCAGGTGCAACCAAATAAACAAGTCCATTATCATCGTCAGCGAAGAAAATGGTACTGCACAGTTGATGGAAAAATATGCACACAGGAGGGTGACCTCGCCCAACAGTTGGAGAATGAGCAGAAGTACAGATCCACATCGACAAACGATGTGAGAGGTCTCAGTGCATGATGGACATGATGTAATGCACCCTTCTCGAATTGGCTTGCTCCTCGGGAAAATTTTGAAAAATGGAGGTGAAACCCTACAGGGGACCATCACATTAAGGCCAAAACGTGTGAGACTCCTTTCAGTCGCCTCATACAACAGGCAGGAATACCTCAGGTCTATAATTAACCCCAGATCTGTAGGGAGAAGAGGGATTTGTTTCAGATTATTTTACGAAATAAAATCGTCTATAATGACAAAACGGATTTGCATTGGGTAGAACCAGCAGAAAAATGCTTATGTGGGAGCACAAAAACTTGTGAATATGTACATCTTTAAAATACTCTGACAGAAAAATGGGGAATAAGTTGCCTCAATCCCCATTGCGCCTTCTTCACCAAAAATTTTAGCATGCCAACATATTCTAAGTCCTTTTACACAGTCCCTCATTGTAGTTAAGCCTTCATTCTCAGAATCTCCCACTCACTTCGACTGTCTACGTACGTTTCTCGCCTACCATCTCCTTTTTCTCCATTGATTTACATTCTATCCCACTGCCACTGCCCTTACCAGACCCCAGCGGCTCAGACATTTTCCCCTATACCCATGTGTTTAAAATTCCCGTCAAAAATGGGCTCTCCCCTACACTTTCGTGTTAGGGTTCTCCGGTCTGAGAGGGTCCACCACTGCAAGCCTATGAGTGGTCTCTGCTCCATTCTCTCCTCTCACTTTTGCTCCCAGTGCTTCTATCCCCATCCATCTCCCTTTCTCTTTTACTGCCACTGTCTCTTGCTGACCATTAACATCTTCTCTCTATTTGGCTCCCACTGCTGTTGTCTTCATCCATCTTTCTTTCTCTTTCACTGTCATTTCTCTCTCCCACTGTCACTTTCTCCTCTCTCTTTCACCATTACTTTCAGAAGGGTTTCTCTACTGAGAATGCCATTTACATGTTCGCACACTACATATTACAAGCATTAAATAACAAAATAGCACTGGTAGGTATTTTCTGTGACCTATCCAAGGCATTTGATTCTGTGAATCATAGTATACTCCTAGATAAATTGAAGTTTTATGGGACTGATGGTATAGCCAACCAATGGATCATGTCATATCTAACCAAAAGAATGCAGGAAGTTGTACTTAGAAGTAATTCAACCAACAGAATCCAGGGACATAATTCTGACTGGGGAGAAATCACGTATGGGGCTCCCCAAGGCTCAATCTTAGGTCCACTAATGTTTCTCATATGCAGGGTGTTTCACTAAACATGTTTGCCTCTGTAAGTTACAAAGTAATAGGCGACGGAAATATCTATTGCGGTAGATCACCATGAGAAACGTTACACTGTCTGCGGAGCTATGAACATAAATTTATTGTGTTATTATCCAAAGAGGTACAGCAAAAAGATACAATTTTTAAACGGAACAATAGTTGTTTCTATCATGCACTGGAATCAGTAACACCAGTTGTATAACCATCAATTTAAATTACATTCCTATCACTTCTAGCTACAACCCTTAAAGTTTCAGGGGCAGATACCACACACACACACTGCGCATAACGCAATGCGCCTTCTAAATATGGTGCGGCCGAGTTGTAACGTCGCCAGCTTCCTCGGTGCGCTGTTAGACTGCCGACTGTCGCCGCACACGGCCGTATACCCGACAGTTCGAGCCACACAAACAAACGGGGCTCAATATACCACAGTTACTGACATCAGATGAAGATGGCATACACGAACAACGAGTACGTTGACATGTTGCTGATGCTCGGCGAATGCAGAAACAATGCCACTGAAGCAGCCATGGCGTACGCCGTGAGATATCAAAGGCGAAGAGCTCCAGCAGCCATTACATTCTTACGTGCCGAACAACGACTTCGGGAAACAGGCAGCTTGGTAATGCGCCACAGTAACAGACGAAGAACTGCAAGAAGTGTGGAGACGGAGGTGTTTGTTTTAGCTGCAGTACACCACGATCCTCATTTCAGCTTACGAGCCATTGCTGCAGTCACTGGTGTCAGTTTCACACCCGTGTGGCCAATAGTACACGGCCGCAGGTTCCACCCGTACCGCCTGTCACCGACCCAGGAGCTGCATGGGAATTATTTCCGTGCGAGAGTAGCATTCTGTGAATGGGCCATGCGTAATTTCGCGCTGGTGTCTTTACAAGGTGTTATGTTCTCTGATGAGTCCACGCTCAAAAATTATGGTGCAGTGAATCGCCATTACGTGCACTACTGGGCCACAGACAATCCTCAGTGGGTACAACTTGTCGACCGTTAACGTAGGTGTTCTATTAATGTATGGTGTGGAATCCTTGGGAATGAAATCATCAGTCCACACTACTTCCCAGGTACACTGACAAGTGAGTTATATCGCGCCTTTATAGTCGACAGTTTGCGTGGTCTCCTTGAACATGTGTGTCTACACACAAGAGTCCATATGTGGACGCAGCACGATGGTCACCCAGCCCATTCTGTATGCTGTGGTGGAAGAAATAAACAACAGGTTTGCTGGAAGGTGGTTGGGGCGCCATGGTCCCCATTCATGGCCCGCAAGGTTGTGCGATTTAACACCATTAGATTTCTTTTTGTGGGGGATATCTAAAGGATCGTGTTTATGTCACTGAGCCCACATCCCCAGATGATCAAAAACGGCGCATCGAGGACGCATGTTGCTCCGTGACACCGGCGATGTTACATCTCGTCCGCAGATCCTTTAGAAGGCGCATTGCATTGTGCATTCAGGAACATGGACACACATTTGAACATCTCATTTAAATCAACTTCCCACCGCCAGAACATCTATCACCCACCACCCAGCCATATATTATGTACAGCGTGTGGTATCTGCCCCTGAAACTTTGAAGGGTTGTAGCTCACAAACTAAAAGTGATCATGCACTGATGCCAGTGCATGATAGAAACAACTATTGTGCCATTTAAAAAATTGTATCTTTTTGCTGTAACTCTTTGGATAATAACACAATAAATTATGTTCATAGCTCCGCAGAAAGCGTAACGTTTCTCATGGTGACCTACCGCAATAAATATTTCCGTCACCTATTACTTCGTAGCTTAGAGAGGCAAACACATTTAGTGAAACACCCTGTATGTAAATAATCTACCGTCTAATGTACAACAATCAGAATCAGTTCTTTTTGCGGATGACGCCAGTATTGTAATCAGTCGCAGTATACATACAGAAATGGAAGAAGTAGTGAAAAAAGTTCTCAAAAGTATCAGTGACTGGTTTTCTAAGAATGTTCCCACCCTGAATTTCACAAAGACACATCATATTCAGTTCTGCACCTCTAGTGGTACCACCACAGTGATAAGTGTAACACATCGTGATGAAATAATACATAAGATGGAAGCTTCAACATTCTTAGGTGTCCATATTGGTGAGAATTTAAATTGGAAAAAACACATTTTGGAACTCCTAAAACAATCTAGTTCAGCCACATTTGCACTTAGAATCATAGCAAATTTTGGGGAGAGAAATCAGTAAGTTGACATATTTTGCTTATTTTCATTCAGTAATGTCAGATGGAATAATGTTCTGAGGTAACTCATCTTTAAGAAAGAAGGTCTTCATTGCCCAAAAACATGCTGTAAGAATAACATGTGGTGCTCACCAACGATCATCTTGTAGACATCTGTTTAAGGAGCTGGGCATCCTGACTACTGCTTCACGGTATATTTAGTTCTCTGTAAGCATGTTAAGACTCTTCTTAGTCCATTCTTTTTATCACTGCAGTGCCACTTTGGGCATATTTGTATAGACGTGAAATGTTGACTATACAGACACACCACATCATAAAGTTTTATTGGTGAAAAAAATGCTGACTAAAACATAGTCTGGTGACCTCAGAACCCTTGCGATGACCCTAGAAACATTGCCGTAAGTACACTGAGCCAGTTAAAACTACCCTTCAGATCGTATATTATATACATATTTTACGTGCGAAGTGTGGTAAATCTGGAGCTCTTGATCTCGATAACGGATAGTGAGGTTGAAAAATGTTTCAAAGTACCCCGAGAACATCGTCACAAGAAGGTGTGGTAAAAATTTCGACTATCTATCATGAACTGATAAAAAACCAAATGTCGAAGTCGATCTTTTCGTTTCCAGTCAAATTCTCCTCCTTGATCATACTGTATTTGTGATTTTCGCCCATCTTCTTCTCTTAAGTTTATGATCACTGAATTCATCATAACCCTCGTCCCAAACTGCTCTTCAGCTTTACATTTCAGTAACAAACTTCTCCTTATCGAAAGTCTTAACGAATTTAGTTTCGGAACGCAGACAATGGTTTCGGCTTTAGATTCTGCTAGAAAATTTCTTCGTATCGAAAGTCTTTGCGAATTTAGTTTTGGGATACAAACAATGTCTGGCTGCTTCGACAAGTAGCCATATATGTTCTCCTTCGCACACCCTGCTCATAACTGGCTGCACGGAGCCACTTGACTGCTGTGTAATCACACCTGTTCAAATGACTGCAGCAGCCAGGAAATGATAGTTTCCTAGGACGCAGGCTGCAATGACTCGCCATTGTCTTATTGGCTGCCACAGCCAGGCTACCTAGTATGTTGTACCCAACATCGGCGCGCCGTGCCAACAGCGGAATATAGCACAGAATGGAGCCGAATGTTCGTAGGTGCACAGCGACGTTCCAGTGTGCATGCGTGTACCAATAAAAGTGGAAGGTGAACTGATAATTGCATGTGTGCCTTTCATAGTTGTTTATCATAAGCTGAACTGAGAAAAAACGTAGAAGATATCGCCAGTGAGTGACGCCAGAGCTGAAAAGTCGAAAGATATGTGGGAGAAACAAGCAATTAAGTCATAGCGTATTGGTTGGACATCAGTCACACGAAGGTGGCTTGTAAGTTTGGTAAATTTCCATGAAAGAATGGAGCATTTCTGTTGCGCCTTAATGGTTGCTTGACTTGATGACTCCAAGGATTAAATAAATAATTTCAACAATGTGCAATGCATAGTTCGTTCTTGACAGACATCTGAATTGCTCAGAGTGTCGGCTGCGATTGAAAATGGAGAAACCCGTGTTTCGAGCTGTCATTAAACATTTCAATTTAGAGGGACGGACTGCCGTAAAAATCAAAACAGAAATGAAGTTCACACAGACTCTGCGGCATCACTGAAGACCATTTAGTTTTGGTTTAATGAATTTAAACGTGGCCAAACAAGCACCGAAGACAAAGCATGCTCGGGTCATCCAGCTGAGGTCACCACAAAAGAAACCATTGTCAAAATTATACTTATATGGATATGACCTGCAGCCGTCAAGAACCAAATTACAATTCTATTAATACCTTCAGCTGCTGACGGGCGTTGATATATATCTACGGGGACAGGTAAAAATGTGTGCCCCGAACGGGACCCGAACCTGGGATCTCCTGTATGTCCACACACTACATTCGTAGTGCCCCACCCCAAGGTGAGAATGTGGGTCTCGCGGGAGGCGTGCGCGAGATAGTCCCTGCAAACGCACTATCCTCCGTGCCCTTCGTGGCTCAGATGGGTAGAGCGTCTGCCATGTAAGCAGGAGATCCCGGGTTCGAGTCCCGTTCGGGGCACACATTTTCACCTGTCCCCTTTGATATATATCAATGCCCGTCAGCAGCTGAAGGTATTAATACAATTCTAATGGTCAAAATTCGTGGTATGGTATTGCTAGACAGACGAATACGAATTTATGAGATTGCTCAGACAGTAGGTATCGCAACGGAGCGAGTTCGTAATATCCTGCACGGAGAATTGGCTATGATGTAGGTGTCGCGACTGCTCACAGTCGACCAGAAGCGAATCCGGCACAGTATTTCAACACAAGTCTGGCGATGTTTACTCGCAATCCGCAAGACTTTCTGCGCCGATTTGTGACTGTTGATGAAACCTGGATCTATCTTTACACCCCAGGGTCAAAGCGGCAGTCAAAATAATGGACAATGGCTGGTGAAAGGCTGACATCCAAAAAAGTGCTGTTTCACCAGGACAGTGCACCAGCCAAAACATCAGCAATAACAATGGCTAAGGTGCATGAATTGGGCTTGGGATTGAATCCCCGTCTACCCTATTCACCAGACGTAGCCCCAAGCGACTTCTTCCTGTGCCCTACCTTGAAAGTTTGGTTTGCTTGGAAGAAAGTTTCGCAAATGAGGAAACGATATTTGCAGTCAATGAATATTTTACAGAGTTTCACAGTATCTATTTTTCCAATGGGAAGAAAAAGCTAGAGGGTCACTAGACTAAGTGCAGGTCCCTCAAAGGAGGCTATGTCGAGAAGTAAGATGAGTTGTTTAGGAGAAACGCATTTTTTCCTGCTTTTTTACAAGGCTTATCAAAACCCCCTCGTAAATTCGTTCATGCTGTAACTACCCTCAGCGAATGCGGGGAAGAATTACAGGACATACAGGAAGAGATGAGCAATCTGCTGAGAACGGAATATGGAATCAGAAAAAAACTTAAGAAAGACAGAAGTAATGAGGAGAATCAGAAATGACATTAGGAAGAACCTTTCCATCAAAACTGGGGACCATAAGGTAGACGTTGTAAAGAACTTTCCTATCTTGTAAGCAAGATAGCACATTACAGATGAAGCATGAAGGACATAAAAAGCAGACTGTCGCCGGCAAGGAAAGCATTGCTAACCAAAAGAAGATTACTAATACCAAACATCGGCCTTAATTTGATTAAGAAATTTCTGAAGATGTACGTTAGCAGCAGTGCATTGTATGGATGTGAATCATGGACTGTTGGAAAGCCAGAAAAGATGATAACCGAAGCCTTTATGGTGTGGTGCTGCAGTAGCATGCTGAAAATTAGGCGCTGAGAAGATAAGGAACGACGGGGTTCTCCACAGAATCGGAGAGAAACATATGGAAAACATTGACAAGACAAAGGGACGGGATGTTGTAACACGTCTTAAGACATCAGGAAATAACATCCATGGTATTATAAGGGACCACTAGAGGGTAAAAGCTATGAGGGAAGACAGCGATTGGAATACATCTAACAAATAACTGAGATGCATTACTCCTGAGATGAAGAAGAGGTTGACACAGGAGAGCATTTAGTGGCGGGCTGTATCAAATCAGGCAGAAGTCGGATGATTCTCTTCCCCCCCCCCCCCCCTCCCACAAACCCCACCACCTCCACCCCGGAAAAAATGATGGAAACTTTGAACAATTTTATCCTAAGTCATCAGGGGACTTCGGACACTTTGTCAGTTTGATGGAACCAGTAATAAAGAAGTAAGATTTTCATTATAAAAAAGCAGTATGATCGAAAGGAGATCAGTGCTTAACATCTCGTCAACAACGAGGTCATTAAAGACGGACCGCAAGCTCGGATTAGGGAAGGATGGGGAAGGGAATCGGCCGATCCCTGTCAAAAGAACCATCCCGGCATTTGCCTGAAGCTATTTACGGAAATCAGCTGGATGGCCGAACGCGGGTTTGAATCGTCGTCCTCCCGACCGCGAGGCCAGTGTGCTAACCTCTGCGCTACCTCTCTCGATTTGATCAAAAGAGAGAATGTGTTTTTTGGATTCTTTTACAAGTTTGATGTATCTCTGCGAAGTATGCAAGTAAAATACCTCAATAAAGTTTCCTGAAGTGTGCGGCGCTACTGACAAAATATATGCCCTTTGTTTCAAATTTCTTTTATTACCAGTACTACTTAGGAGGTAAAATTCTTAGCAAAATTTCTGTAAACAGCCAAAATACCAAACTTCCCAGCAGATTAAAGCTGTGTGCCGGACCGAGACTTTAACTTTGGACCTATGAGTTTCGCGGGCAGTTTTCTAATGGCTGAACTACAGAAGCACGACTCACGACCGGCCGTCACAGCTTTACTTCCGCCAGTACCTCGTCTCCTATCTTCCAAACTTCGCAGAAGCTCTCCGGCGAACCTTGCAAAACTAGCGTTCCTGGAAGAAAGGATATCGCGGAGACATGGCTTAGCCACACAGCCTGGGAGATGATTCCACAATGGAATTTTCACTCTGCATGTAAAAAAAATTTGGAAATTTGTGGTAAGATCTTATGGGACCAAACTGCTGTGGTCCTTGGTCCCTAAGCTTACACACTACTTAATCTAACTTATGCTACGGACAACACACACACCCATGCCCGAGGGAGGAAACGAACCTCCGACGGGGGGAACTACACGGACCAAGACAAGCCGCCTTATACCGCCCCCCCTTTTTTTGTTAAATCTCATTTTGTTCGTTTTCGTTCGTTGTATCTGCTCGGGGTGGACGTCGCAAGACACCCGTTTAAGTTCGTCGTTGATCCATTAACTCAGTTTTTTTATTACACAGGGCATCCAACCCTCTGACCGAACACGCTGAGCTACCGTGCCGGCCTCATTTTGCTCGTTTTCGTTCGTTGCATCTGCTCGAGGCGGACGTCGTAAGACATCAAAGTTCGTCGTTGATCCATTAACTCAGTTTTTTTATTACATAGGGCAGCTAATCCTCTGATCTAACACGCTCAGCTACCGTGCCGGCTTATTTTGTTCGTTGCATTTGTTCGGTGCGGATGTCCCCTGACACCCTTTCAAGTTCAGTGTTGAGCCATTGACTCAGATGTTTTTATTACAGAGGGTAGGCCTAACCCTCTGACCGAATGAGCTGAGCTACCACCCCGCGCGGCCCACTCTGCATGTCCCGAGTTCGAGTCTCGGTCCGCCACAGTTTTAATCTCCCAGAAAGTTTCATATCATCGCACACTCCGTTGTAGAGTGAAACTTTCATTCTGGATTAGGCCAAAATACCGATTGGGTAGCACACTGAAAGACGAAAAGGTCTGAAGGCTTGCTTCCCTTTCATTTTCATTGTTATGACGTTTAATGAGATGGAATGAAAATGACTGCGTACGCGTGTCTCGGCATCTAGTTGCACTGAGTAATTGGAAGTGATGGGTCTTTCCTTCTGCTGGCTAAGATTTTGTGATCTTTCTGTGCTGCCGTTACGTAGGCAGAGATGCACTCCTTGGAGTGCTACCGAAGGGCTGCCTTAATGAGCCAGATTCTGGAAAGGCAAAAGCGGCCAGCAGCAGGTAGAATGGCAGAGAGCACATGGAGCTGGTGGCCGTTTTCACATCACGGGTGTTTGCGTAAGGACCGAAATGACAACAGGGGAAGTCGCCAAGCGACCAGTTGTGGCCTGTTGCTAATGCAGCTTGGTGTATCGCTCCCAATGCTACAGGCGAGACGATGTAAAACAATCCTTGACAGTTCGTACCGCTGTTGCCAGCTTCCATCTGTGAAATGAAAACGGCTGCAGGTACATAGTTGGCCAGCAGGCAGAGTAGAAGTTAACATGTATATATCCTCTTTGTTATTCTGTGTATTTTGTTACAGGCGTATGTCATTACGGATGCTTTCGAGATTGTGCGTGATGAACTACACCGAGGAACAGCGAATAAAAAAAATAGTGCAATTTTATTTTCAAAATGGCAGGTCTGTTATTCTGACACAAAGAGCTTATCACAACCATTTCCAAGTCAGACACGGACCCTCAGCGACGACGATTCAGAAACTATTGACATGCTTAGAGGAAAAGAGTTCTGTGATGAACCTTCTACCTACTGCATATCACCTTCAGCTCACAACGAAGAGAACGTTGAAAGAGTTAGGGTCAGTGTAAAAGAATCAGAAACATCAACGAGAAGACGTTCTAGGGAATTAGGGATGTTCCAAACATCCTTAAGGAGAATTTTAAAACTTGGTTTAAAGATGTTTCCATACAAAATACAGTTAGTGCAGGAAGTGGAAGTCCAGGATCTAAAACCCGTGGACCATGAACTGCGTCGCAATTTTGCGATTCGCATCCAAGAATTAGTCAGAGAAAGCAATTAATTTATTCATCAGCTTATTATGTCATATGAAGCCCATTTTGCCGGCCGGTGTAGCCGAGCGGTTCTAGGCGCTACAGTCTGGAACCGCGCGACCGCTACAGTCGCAGGTTCGAATCCTGCCTCGGGCATGGATGTGTGTGATGTCCTTGGGTTAGTTAGGTTTAACTAGTTCCAAGTTCTAGGGGACTGATGACCTCAGAAGTTAAGTCCCATAATGCTCAGAGCCATCTGAACCATTTTTTAAGCCAATTTTCATCTTAATGGCTTCTCAATAAACAGAAATGTCAGTTTAGGGGTAAGGTAAATCAAAGGATAATTCATCAGCGCCAACTGCACCCTATTAAGCACACGGTTTGTGAAGTTATTGGGCGTTACTTCTTCGAAACTAATAACAGTAACAGCGTGTCAGTTATTGGTGATATATATTGGGATATGATTGATAATTTTTCTACGTTGTACAATCGAAAATCGTACCGAAATGTTATTTCAGAAGGATGGTGCAACCAACCCCCCCCCCTCCCCCTATGCAGCCAGAGCCACAATAAACCTTCTGAGGCATCTGTTCTGCGACAACGGATGATTTCAAGAAATGCCCATGTTAATTGCCCACCACGTTCCCTCGATCTTATGGCCCCCAAACACTTCTGTGAGGATATCTTAAGGAACGTGTGCACATGAACAAACCACGTACATTTCAGCAGCTGGAGAAGAATACCATGCATAAATTTGGGCTTTGCCCCCTCAGACCTTAACCATTGTTATGAACAATGCAACGAAAAGAGCATGACTGCGAGGCTGCAAATGGAGGTCATTTGAAGGATATTGTCTTCCCTAGATAATCTCCATATGTTAAAAATTGACTATCAATAAAACTTGTTCACAGCTAACAAAGTTATTTACATGTTAAATCCTACTCTGCCTTCTGTCCAATTCTGCACAAAGCGTATCTATGTACAAAAGTGTGACAACTCTGAGGCGTTGCCATAGAGATGTTTCCAAAATCGCGTTACAGTATCGGTTGTGATAGGCCAACGAAGCTGCCGTGCCCAGCCCACTGCAAATGTCAGGGATCAACTTACGCTAACAACTGTATCCAGAGTACCTTTTAGGACTTCAGGCCCTCTCACATGACGGGCCGGTACCCTTGAAATTGCTCCCATCCATTGGGAGAGTAACTTTATCAATATCTGTAGAGGGCTGGATGGCCGAGGACTTTCCTTCTCTCTATCTATTTTTATTTCTTTTAGAAACTTATCTACCAGTGTAGTAAAACTTTTCTTCTGTGAATCTGAGGTAGTCCTGCAATGGCAGACACCATACAGTTTGACACCAATGCAGCCGGTATATTTTTTGGAAAGTTGGGCTCTCACGAAAAGTGATTTCCCACACATGTTAACAATAAGCATCATGATTGAGAATCAGATGGAACGCTAGAGATGCTGCACAGTAGCAGTAACTTTTGGCAGCAACTCATTCTGTTGGGGAAGTGACTTTTGTCTGTCTCCTGGAGGGAAACTGTGCAGATTTTGAATGCGTTATGGGTGTGGAGGTTTTTTTTTTTTTTTTCTTTTCAGTTCAGGAATGGCATGGTGTACGCAGCAGAGAGTTGATTCTGGGACAACAAGGTGAAAAGGTCATTTGGGACTCTGAGCAACAGAATTTTGTTGGTGGGCAGCTATTGAGACAAAGTTCAACATTTGAGCCTGGGCATGTATCTCCTGGTTGCAGACTTGCAGATTCTTCACAGCGGTGAGGATGAGTTTTACCCACACCTGGAAACAGTCTATAGTGAGCATCTTCGCAGCTCTGAAACGTAGAGAATTTTCCATTTTATTTTACAACGTCAGTGGTGTCTTCTTTTGACTTGGGTCAGCAGTTATTCAAACAGTGCATGTTACACAGCCATTCAGTTTAGTAGTTCAGAGTCACTGTCACGTAAGACAGAGGCCTCAGATAGCATTACTATTGATACACTGAGAGGGAGGCCTCGCGTAAACCCATCCCTTCATGTAACTGTGACAACTGACCATTACCACTAATATAATAGTGATTTTTAAGAGTTTTGTTGGATCTGGTTTTCGGTATCATTTGCTTTGAACATCATATTCCATTCATGTTTCTATTGTAATAAGTGAAATGTTTCAATGTATGGCCTTTCTTATTTCAAAAGAGAATATACCTTATCATTTAATATTTTTTTTTTATGTTCCATGTTAGTTGTTGCTTTATCACAAACTGCCAACTTAGGGTTCCATACTAGGGTCAGATAATATAAATAAGCATTCAGGTAGTCCATTACACACAGATTTCTTACGGATAGTTCTGTGTCGAGGAATATTCTACAGCAGAAATTAACCACAGGCAATTCCCATTACCATAACACCAGGCATCTTGTATAAATTGCACAATAACTGTTGTTGCTAGCTGCAAATTTGTGAAAGATACTATATCAGACAGCAGTGCAGAAAAGGTGTAGGCAGAATTTCAACATGCCCATTTTTTGTGAAGATAGCTTTGACAAATTGACAGTTTAAACAAGGAGAGTAAATAGCAAGACCATACATAACAAGTCGCTTCATACAATGCTGTAGATACAACATAATGCGCTATATATTGTGTAAGTGTATGCCAGAATGGAAATAATGTTACAGAGAATACACAGTTATATAAAAGCTCTTCTACATATATTTTTTCTTTTTCTTTTCAAGTAGCAGTCTATGACTTCTGTTTCATCTAGTCCAGTGGTCATCAAATTGTGGGCCACAGTTCACATGCGGCCCAAATCAAGTAGTCATACTGCCTACCGATCAGCTGCTATGGACTAACAGGGAAGTAACATCCATTCATGAATCCGTGTTACAGATATGATCATCTTCAAATGCAGTACTTATTTTTAGTAAGTAACATTAAATTAAATTAAGTCTATTGTAATGCACTGCAATGAGTAGCAGAAAAATTGTATTCAGAGCGTTTGTCATTGTGGCTCATACAGCATAATTTTAACTACTGTTATTAATGAAGTAGCTCCAACAGACAACACGCCGACAGTCCTTCAGGCAATTATTGTGTCACAACTTTGGGGGTCACTGAGGTGGCATCAACCTAAAACAGAGCAGTCATCACAAAGCATCCCGAATGGTGTTGACTTTTAATGCTCAGTACTTGGGGACTAGTGGCCAAATTATCACGTCATTGCCCTAGCTGGTCTGTTGAGATGTCATAACATACCAAATTTGTGTGTGTTACCAATGTTCTCAGTGCTGTGTTGCACATCCCAAGACTTGTTCCAAGTGTCAAATCATGGAGAAAATATTTTAAACATTCATTACTAGAAAGTACATGGTCTTTGTGTGTATAACTGGAGTTCCAAGTGCTATGCATCAATGTCTCCTCCATTTTGCTCAGGGTGATCTGAAGAGGTGTAACAAAGTTTTGGTGAGTGGGTATTGTTTTTTGAATTGCGACAGAGATTTTGCGATTATAGTGAAATGAAGAAAGTTTATCAAGGCCTTTTTCTGCAAGATTTACATAAGACTGTTGAGTCATCTTAATCTATGAATCCAGTCCACATAAATCCAATGCGTACGTCTAATTTATTTTATTTTAAAGAAGCTCTGAAACATTGTCAGCAGTTCAGGCATATAAAATCTCCAACTGTAATACCAGTGTAATCCAACTGTCCCATACCCATCTATCTTGAACAGCTATATAAAAATTGTTACTCTGAAACAGATGAATGGAAAAATGTCATTGTATTTAATAGAGAAATGAGTAATTCAGATGTATGCCACGCAGTACTTTGCCTGAAAGACCAGCCATGATAATCAGTTGCAAAACAAAGAGAAAGACCAGTTGACAATGTTGCTATTTCTTTCTCGACAGCAAAGGGAGTTTTGCAGTAAACTCTGTTACATCTGATCTCAAGAATGAAATTATGTAAGAAATATAAATTGATGCTACAAGGCTTTTTTCCTTGAGTTTGGTTATTTTATTCTTTTGCTAATAACTTAAAAGTTAATGCTTTTGTTGGCTACAGTTCTATTAGTTAAAATATTCCTGCTGTATTTCTGCAATTGTATTATCCAAACAAAACATTGTGCTTTGTATTTAATGGCACTTTAAGTACAAACATTCTAACAACCACTTAGTCATTTTCCTGGTATAGCATAAGAATGTTATTAATATTTCTCTTTTTTTTATTTTCTCATTTTTTTTCATTATTTTTGTCACTGATGATATGGGGAACATAATTTCATGATACCAGAGAACGGTTGACATTGCCACTGACATTGTGCCACACTACAATGTCAGTATTGATTACTGTTGATGCAATTATATGCTGCAATTAATAGTCATTAGTGCCACACCATTGTGCGTATTTTCAGAAATTGTGTTCCTAAGATCATTTTTTGTATCTGTTTAAGTTGGAAAATGTTCTTTATGGAGCGACTGTTGAAACTGGTATTGTATCAGAAGCAGTATGTACCAGTCAATAAATGTTTGGGTAAAGGTTTGACTCACACTGATCAAAGTACTGCAAAGCACATTTTGACGAAGACCTTCATAAGTCGTCATATTAATTAGCAATGCTTTGCAAAATTTTTCAGTTACGTAATGGTTGAACTGCATGACCAACAAAAGGAATAAATAAATTGATTGTAATATGTAATTATATCTGCTTGTGTATGACACCTGAAGCAAATCACCATTTTCCTCCAACATGATTTTTGTTCCTACTAAATGCATTGCAAATTCATTATCAGCATCAGAGGCACCTGACTTTTAAAAATATTACTGGGGGCAAGAATCATTTTAATCATTGTATAAGCTATTACGTATGACAGATAACTTATTGTTTACTTGCAGGCAGGGTTTCATCAGTGTTCGGAATTCCCCAACCAACGCAACAACATGCATGGTGATAATTATTAAACTATACGAAATAAAATTGTCATAATGGTCTGTGTTAAGACACTCAAACTCCACAATTGGCCATGAAGCATGGTGGGAATTAGTTTGTGTATATGACTTGGTTTGGCAATGAAGCCCACTTTCATTTGGATGTGATCATCAATAAGAAAAACTGGGACATTTGGGGGACTGAGAATCTGCATTTCATGATCAAGAAGTCTCTTCACCCTCAACAGGTGACTGTTTGGTGAGCAATGTCTAGTCACGGAATAATCAAGCAATATTCCTTGATGGCATGATGACTACCGAATGGTACATGAAGGTCTTGAAAGATGATTGCATCCCCATTATCCAAAGCAATGCTGATTTCGACAAAATGTGTTTTATGCAAGACTGAGCTTGACCCATCGAAGCAGGAAAGTGTTTGTCGACCTAGAGGAGCACTTTCGGGACCGCAGTCTGGCTTTGGAGTACCCCTAGGGCCACTGGCATGGTCCTCTATTGGCTGGCATATTCTCTGGGTCTAAACACATGCAATTACTTTTTGTGGGGCTATATTAAAGACAAGGTTTACAGCAAAAACCCCAAAACCATTGCTGAGCTGAAAACAGCCATTCAGCAGGTCATCAATAGCATCGATGTTCCAGCACTTCAGCGGACCATGCAGAATTTCATTATTTGCTTCATCATCATCATAATCAGGATTTCCTTCCAGCGAGCCAGGTAGGAACTTGGTGAACGATATGGCTCCATTAGTTTCTGTCCTGGTGTAGCTTTTCCCTCTCCACTACATACCGCATTACTCCTCTCGTCTAGAGATCTTCCTTAACCTGGTCTGTCCATCTGTTTCTAGGCCGCCTAATTGGTCTTCTTCCTGGTACCTCAATCTCCGACTACTGGCATAGAGTTTGAGGTGGGTGCATTCGCTTCATATTACCGAACCACTTCAATCTCAAAGCACACTCATCCTCTCCTATGTAGTCAATGTCACCTGCAGCTCTCTCCTTACATAATCATTCCTGACTCTGTCTCTCCTAGTTTTTTGTAGAACTGACCTAATGAACTTCATTTCACATGCTTTTATTTGACTCTCTTATTTAGGACACAGGCCTCTAGGCTATACATCGTGACTGGCACGAGATAAGTTTTATGCATGGTCTGTTTGGCTCTTTGAGTGACTTCCTTGTCCCAGATTAGATTTCATACTTGGTGGAAGAAGCTAGATCCTTTTGTTATTCTTTTTAAGACTTCTAGTTTGGAACTTCCATCACATGATATGATCCTACTCAGATAATTGAAGCTTTTGACACATTCTACCTCCCCGTCTGCATTTCCATTGCAGCCCTTGCTGCTAATGAAGCTGCAGTAATTATTATGTCATCACTGGCTTCACTCGCTATATTAAGCCTACCAAACTGATAATTGAAGATGTGTCTTTTTTTTCAGTGTCCAAGCCCTTAGATTTATTAGCATTCTCAGAATTTATTTTGTCTCCATTTTTGCAACACAGTCAACCCTATAAAAAGTAAACATGGACTCAAATAAAAAATTAACAATTATTCAGCTGAGTATTGAGTTTTAGTCTGCTGACTTATGTTAGACTGCAAGTGTGGTTAACTTTAAATTTAACTGACAACACTCACAAAATGGTGGACAACAGCTACTAGGCCAAGAAAATTTAGAGTTCTGAAAACTGTTTTAATCATTCAAGTAAGGCTCTGATATGAAAAAGCTGAGTTTTTTCCTATTTTGAATGGAACTTTAGCCACAGCTAGCGATGTTTTGCAGGATTTACATGCAGATGTATCTGTGGGATCTGAGAAATGACTGATCAAGTCTACCATTATACTTCATGAACATACTGACAACCAAATTCAGATCAATATATATTTTTTATATATTTATTTATCAGCTTTGGATGTAGGTATATGAATTATATCTAAGTACATATTTGCATTGTCAGTTTAACACAATAATCTATCACATCTACAGCAGCTTTCTAATTTAGCAATCGTGCCAATTTTACTGATGTTTACAGTTTCAATGGAAGAGTGTTTCACTGCTACTTTGTTTTGCATGTTCTTTTCCCCACAGCAGTAAATGTGTCTCTACATCCACCATGGCAAAGATCATTTTTAGACATAAAGCACACAGCTCATGTCACTTAACTACCATCATTTGCATTCACAACCACATTTCTCATTTAAACAACTGTAATACACTAGGCTTGTTATAGAATTTGTCTCCTGAAAATAAATTTCTGTTTTGGAAACTTTGAAATAGCCTGCTGTGCTGCATCAAATAGTAGCAGCAACTTCTCAAAAGCAACCCAATTATCTCTGGCTCTTCTGTTACTCCGATTAGAAAAATACTAATGTACAATTTTTCGTGCATAACTTGCATTTCTCTCAGATTGAAGGTTGATTTGAAGACCAAAGTGCTTCACGAGGTGCAGTTCTATTGATGGCAGTATGCCCTTACCTTCTTCCAGCAGCCTCTGAATTGTCAAAGGGAGATTTACAGTTCAACCTGGTCTCTGAAGCATGGTGTAACCAGGAACTTTTCACATATGCAAATCATTGTCACAGGTGAAAGATGTGATAATGTTAAAGAATGCATCTCCTAGACAGACTGAGGATTGAACCCTGAATGTTGTTTTCTCTCTCTCTCTCTCTCTCTCTCTCTCTCTCTCTCTCTCTTTCTTTCTTTCTTTCTTTCTTTTTTATCTGGCACACACACCCAATTAACCACTGAGTAATGAAAACTTGTACCAGTAATTACAATTCTGTTAAGCATGAACCATTATGCCACATTTTTCCAATTCCTCTGACTTTTCAAATATTGGTTTGATATGAAATAGTTACACCTTTGTGTATAGTCTGCAAGCCTCCATATAGTGTATAATGAAGAGTACTTTGGTATCAATATCATTTGTTCCCTCTCCTATTACTTAGTACAAACAACTCTTGGTAAGCCTTGGGGCACACACCAACTTCACTGATTGCATAATCATGGTCATTTCAAGAGGTGTATTGGAGAGGAAGTAATATATTGCTTACTGTTCTCTGAAGATACATTCTAAGAATTCAAACAGTAAACTCCTTGTTGTGCATCCCACTGGATCATTAAGCTCTAAATGAGATGTCATAAAAATCTAGCTCATCCATTAATCTTTTGTACTTCATCTATTAATCCTGCCTAATAAGGGTTCCAGATTTACAAACAGTATTCAATAATTGCATGAATGAGGGTTCTTTTTATAAAACCTACTTTGTAAGTGAGTTGTACTACCTTGCACTTCTCCCAATGAAACACAGCCTGGCACCTTATTTGCCTACAAGTATAGTGGTATGTGTGTAAGAAGACTGGTGATGGGGCATGTTGGCAGTGTTCGCAATGGCAGTTCAACCAACACAATGATTCTCCTACATCTGCCTGCAACATGTGATTTGGGAGTGCATTACAATATTTACTGTTGAGTTTCATGTTAGTTTAGTTATGATGAGACTATGTAACCATTATAGTGTTTTTTACACATGGGGCAAAGTAAACATGCCAATTACTATGTTAACAGGTAACAGAAATAGTTTTCCAAGCATATAAATTTAACTAGGGAAAGTCAGAAGCAGAAACCTTGGTACAATGTCATATTTACTTCAGCATAGCCAGTTACCCGGGCAGGCAACAGGTGGAGTGAGTGGTGGTGTGGAACAATCTGTGAAGCTGCAAAAATATTCCCTGCCTCTCTCTGTGCACAAGCCACCACAAACCCACTTTCTTACCTGCATGCCATTCTAGTTTCAAGTGACTGTTTCACTTTAGGTCACTCCAGACATGTATTCCTAGAGATTTTGTAATCATAATGTTTTTAATGATTGATCACCAATCAAGTAATTGGACAACAGTGGATCAGTCTGCATATTTAGAGCAATTTGTCACATTTGTTTATTCTGAAGATCAACTACCAGTCCCTGCATCAATTATCAAGCCTTTCATGTATTCTGATATAACTTTATTACATTGCAAACAGCCTCATACAGATTCTAACATTATCTGTTGAATCATTTATGCATGTGCAGTGACAACCCCATAACACTCCACAAGAAGTTCCTTTTTCATCTGGCCGTTTCCCCTGGTAAGAAAAATATAATGAGTTCTATCTGTTGGGTAGTCCTCGCTCCAGACAAAGTTTGTTCGACATTCTGTAAGATGGTATTCCATTCACTAGGGGACAATACGAAAAAATACTAAAGAGCTTCCTGCAGTCAGAATATGAGGGAATCTAGATGAAGAAGAGTACCAATGACAGCCATAAAAATGGCAATATGGCATCAGTGTTCACCTACATCAAGTATTGATCATGCCTTAGTGACATGGAGAATTTAATCTGCCATTTGTACAATGAGAAACACATGGTTTTCAAACAGGATAAAATAAATAATGGTGATAAAGCGCCACTTTCACTGAAAATTTCATATTGGAGAACTGAATCCTTCTGAATTTGAAGGCCAGTGAAGATAAGTTACATATTCTGCCTCTAACATGTGATTACGATAAACAGTTAAGTGAATGCAGTTAACTTCAGCACTGCAACTGTCCTCTCCATTGCTTAGTGTGCTAAAGTTTGTCATATCTGGTCATTAAGAATGCTGTTTACCAATGGGTGTACATTTAGACACACAATCATTCTTAAGCAATGCTTCGAAATGAGATGTCCTCAAATATTCTGCAAGTTTATGTCCCAGTACCTCATACTGAAGAAACATATTCAGTGTAGTTTTACAATTTCAAGACATTACTTCACAGTCATGAAAAATAGCAATATATCATAACTTAAGAAAACGTTTGTCACATTGCTTTCAGGTTGCATGAATTCTAAGAGAGACTGGCTGGATGTTTAACACTGTGGACCGACAATAACTACAGGCACATGTATTTTCTGTAAATAGAACAGTGATGCACAAGATGGTTATCAGAGTAAGGGCCACTTGGCTCGCAAGTGATTTCATTTTGAGAGGTAGTAAGATAAGTTTCGATTTTATAATTTGCGAAGAAACTGATAACAGCATATTATCTCAGTTGGCCTTGTAATTTTCTACTTAATATCAACTGGAGGCTTATTCAGCACAAAACATCACAATTTCCAACATTAACTATAGAGAAAAATTTGTAGATCATTGGAGGGGAGGGGAGCACCAAACAGCGAGGTAATCCACAGTTCAGTCAAGGAGAAAGGATAAGATGCAAACAAAGAAGGAAAAGGGACTTAAGTGCAACAGGAATGAGAAAGAACAGAATAAGGATGGGGGTAAACAGGGAGAGCAGGGGTGCCCCAGAAACAGTAATATGGTGGGGTATCAGCACCACCACTGAACCGTCCTGATACCCATACCATTATCACAATACAAAGGGGGGGCGGGGGGGCAACAAAAGGGGAAGAAGACACAAGAAAAGCAGAAACGAAACAGCACAACAGAGACAAAATGTATGGAAAAGGCAGGGATAACCTGGCCAGAGTTGAGGCAAGGTCAAGGCCTCCATAACCAATGCCTATGCTAACAGGACGCACATTCCGGAAGAAAATTCAAGGATTTACACCTGAGTGCACAAACCACTTCCACCAAGAAAACTGAGGACAGACTTAAGCATGCAACAGTTGACCACTTAGACAAAAAAGGTGGGAGGGTATATTTAGTGCAAAGGGCCAAAAGGTGGGGCCAGTCCAGAAAAATATGAATCACCTTGAGTGGAGCCCTGCAATTACAAAAGGGGACATCTTGTTGTAGAGTAAAAGCCTATGGGTCAACCTAACCTGGCCAGTGTGAAGGTGGCAGAGGATGGTAGATTCCCACCGGGAGAGGTAGAGGGACGAATGCCATTTGGTGGGAATCTCCTTGACAGCACAAGGTTTATTAGACCATGAGGTGGGGAGGTAGTCTCCCAAGAGTCAGCCCACAACTGAGCAAAAAGGAATTTGATATAAAGCTGCAAATATGCCCAAGCAGGGGGTGCAGAGAATGTAAATTAGGTGGCCACCTATCAGCTAGACAAGAAGTAAGTTCATTACCCGGAATACCCATGTGGCCAGGAACCCAAATGCAGTCAACTGAACAAGCAGCATTACAAAGATCAGCAAGGAGGTCATGGATGGCAGAGACCAAGGAATGGCAACTAAAACATTGAGTGATAGCCTGAAAGCCACTCATTGTGTTTGTACATAACACAACTCGAGTGAGGAAGGACAGTTTAACAAAGCAGAGAGCCCAACAGATGGCCGTTAGTACTGCAGTAAATATCCTACATAAGGCAGGTAAGAGTCTGTGATCCATGCCAACAGAAGATTTGAAGGCATATCCTACATGATCAGTCGATTTAGAGACACCAGAGGAAAAAACAATGGCATCCCGAAATTCTGTAAGAGCTTTCGGAACTAATAACAAAACACCATGGGAGCTATGGAGACTCTTACACCCCAGAAAAAGATATCCACTCGAATCTGGGGCCAAGGAACTAACCAAGGGAAGGTGGTTGGGAGAGTACATGGGAAAGAGGAGAAGGAAGGGAGATGGAAGTCAGAGCGCAGAGAAGCAAGGCAGAACCCAACCGGTAAACCCACCCGAGGACAAACAATGGACAGGCAACAGCCCAAAGCTGCGAAAAGAGCAGAACGGAATGGGTGAACAAGGGAAGAGAGGACAGTGATGGCACAGGGAACCAGGAGATGGGAACGCCATATCAAAAGTGGAGAGATCCCAGTGTCAACTAGAAGACTATCAAGAGGGCTAGTTCAAAAGGCACCAAAGGCTAAACAGATACAATGATGGTGATCTGGGTCCAGAAGGAACAGCGTGGAAGGGGCAGCTGGTCCATAAACTTGATAAGTATAGCCCAGATGAGACAAACTAACGTCCAGTAAAGGTGGAGAAGGATCAAATGATCTGCACCCCAAGAGGTGTAGGCAAGGATGCAAATCTTTAGAAGACATATCGGGCAATCAAGTAAGCTTGTTGTCAAAAAGAAGACCCAAGAAAGGGAACTTGGGGAGCAGTCAGGCGTTGAGCATCAAGGTAGAGCTCCGGATCAGGATGGGCCATAGTAGGGTGACAGAAATGCAACATCAACAACTTAAGGGGAGAGAACTGAAAACCATGCGAAAGTGTCCATGAGGAAGTGCGCCGGATAGCACCCTGGAGCTGTCATTCTGCAGAGGCCACCAAGTGGTAGCTAGCTCAAATACAGAAATCATCCACATACAGAGCAGAGGCCACAAGTCCATTAATAGCAATTAGAGAAAGAAGACCACTTAAAACAGAGCCCTGTGGAACACCATGTAGGGAAGCAGCATACTCACGCCTAATAAAATTCACATCAGTCTTTCCATTGTGTGCCAGCCTAGTCCGCTGTAACTAGCTCTGACGTCATAAATATTGTGCAATACTTTAAAATGAAGTAAATAACCTGAAGCGTTTCTAGCATGTCAGGAGTAATACAAAATCAATATGTGTTGGATATCAGTTCAATAACTTTAACCATTTTCCTTATTTGGATGTTTTTCTGTAAAAATCATTGGCGCAACAGAAAAAGAGCTAGAAACTTAAAAATTTATATTTAGATTCCTTTTGTCTAATAATTTAGTAGAAACAGTATTCTGGATCTCACAAATTAAAATTTTAGTTGAAATTCATGATTTTCTGGTTTTTACCTTAAAAATTAAGGAAGCAAGATAGATTAAGTAGGCGAATAAATAAAGCTAGGATGTTTAAATTTAAGTAGAAGGGAGATCCGCTATAATCATAAAGATGTGAGAAGTTTCAACTGAATAACTATAAAACTATAGCTATAGCGTATCTCCAAAGGGCAAGTTCAGAGCTCGTCTACTGTGTGTAGTGTAATAAAATTAATTATCTCGGCCAAAATATTTGACTTATGATTATTTACCTGTGTGCTGATTGCACATTTAAATTGAGAGCTTCATTGGCCATCAGCAAAGGAAGCAATGATTTATTCGATAACGTAAAGTGGTGTATTACTAGCCCAGTGGCTAGTCGGGAGAGCAGATTTGATCAGGCGTTCCCTTAGCCGTCCGCACCGCGGATTTATATGTAAGAAATCTGCGTGAAAGAGGGTAGGCCCCAGTTCTTTCCAGACACTGATTAGCACACCACCTGTGCCGGGAGTCGCGTTGCGTCGGTATCGTTGATATAAACAGCCTCGGATGCAGTAATAAGTTACTCGGGATACGCGTAACCATGAAATCGTTTTCGAGTAAAGTGTTAATTTTAGGATGTTGTTAATGATCTATCTTTAGTTTGCGTATGTTGTATTTTCACGTGCCACTGCAGGACAGACGTTCTACCATTATTAGCGTGGCGTTTGATGAACATTATCATCAAATTACGGCGAGCACTCACTTAAACATTTAATATGAACAGTTATAGTTGCATCAGCGCATTAAGACTCTGAACTGCTCTCGTAGTTGGATTGTGTGGATTCTTTTTGGTCTGTGACTTTCAGAATATAGTGAACATTTTAGAGAGAATGGTTTTTGATTATGAATCCCAGACAATCTTCTAATTCCTCAGAGCTATAAGCTGTAGCTATAAATATATTTCTCAGATGAAGTGGGCACTAGGAATTCCAATTACAGGCTTCACATTTTGCTAATCACTTTCTGGTTGCCAATTTTGTAGTTAGAGAGCCAGTGTTAAGAACGGCAAACAACAGCATAAATACAAAACATTTATTCAATTATTCCACCCGCCGCCCCACAACCATTCTCCTTGGTCCATGGAGAGCTGAAGAAAGTACCAACTGCCAAATAAAAATTGGTTGGGGGCCCCAAAGACCCAACTCATCAAGCATAAGGAGGATATGATGGCACCAACATGTGTCATAGGCCTTGCAATGATCGAAGAGAACTGCGACTAGATGACAGCACTGATAAAAGGTCTGCTGAACTGTGGTTTCCAATCAAAGCACATGATTGCTCAGAGATCACCCCTTCCAAAAGCCACAGTGGTAAGCACATAAAAGGTTCTGATATTGAAGACTCCAATTGAGCAAACAGGCCACTATCCATTTTAGTAACTTGCAGTGGACATTGGTCAGGCTGACGGGCCAGTAACTATTAAGGGACAAAGGATCCTTTCCACACTTAAGGGTAGGAGCCACAATACAGTCCCTCCACTGAGAGGGGAAAATGCCTTTGAACTGAAATCAGTTCAACACCTGGAGAAGATATTGGCATTGTGGAGGACTGAGATGTAGAAGCAATTGTTTATGGGTGTAATCAGAGCCAGGAGCTGAACTGTGGTAAGAAGAGAGGGCCAGAAGTAGCTCACATTCAGTAAAAGGTTCACTGTAGGATTCTGCCTAACAAGGGGTAAAATGTAAGTGGTAAGCTTCAGCCCATTGTTTCCAGAGGAGAAAGGCAGCTGGATAGGAGGCTGACACCAACGCCATCAGGAAATGGGATGTGAGGTGCTCTGCAAGAACTAATGGATCTGTACACAAACCACCTGTAAGGGAAAGGCCCGGAATGGAAGACTGTCACTGACAGCCTTGGAAGGCGCTAAGTGTAGCCCACACCCATGATAAAGGGACAAAAGAATCTAGAGAGAAGACAAAGTGTTCCCAACACACCCATTTGCTCTGTAACTGGCTTTGGTGTGAAGGTGTTTAAAGGTAAAAGACTAGCGGAGGACAGGTGATGCTTAAGATGTTGCAAGGCATGACGGCGACCATAGATAGCAATGGCCATGCTCCACCAAAGAACTGGCTGGAACAGGCCCCATCAAGTGGGGAAAGGCTATGCCAGTAGTGTGGATTACGTTCTTCAATATAATCTCAGAAAAAGGTGGAAAAACAACCTGCAAGTTATATAGAGGTGATTCAGCATGATGGAAAACACAGCAAGGTAACCTAGTCAGTGGGAGGCAGAGAAGAAACAAGAGAATCAACAGGAAGTTATCACTGAGGTGGTCATTTGGTGACCAGTGTAAAAGATGGGGAGGGGAAGAGAGTGAAAGATCAATGGAAAAAAAATGTCATATGCAGCACTAAAATGATTAGGGGAACCATCATTAATAAGGCACAGGTCATGTCTGTGAGAAATTGGTCAATGAGGAAGCATTGCCCACAAAGGATGATATGCATTAAAATCTTTGAGGAGGAGGAGGAGGAGGAAGGGAGGTGGGAGCAGCTGGAGGAGGAGAATTAGGGCAGCAGATGCTGGTGGCCTATCATGAGAGAGATGGAGATTGCAAACCATGATAGCAGAGTCCAAGTGGACCCGAACAGCAACCACTTCCAATAGGGTACAAAGTGAGATCCATGTACAAACAATATCCATATACAGCAATGTGCAGATGCCACAGGAAGCCCTCAAAGGGCTGACCCGGTTCCTACAAAGCATGGAATCCATGAAGGGTTGGTGAGTGAGCATCAGTAAAATGAGATTCATGGAGAATGACACTAGCTGCCAAGTAAAAGGCAAAACAGGTTGCTTTCAATTCTGGGAGGTGGCAGTAGTATTCATTACATTTCCATTGAATAGTCACAAAGCAAGTATCCAAATAGGAGATGAACGGGCAGGAGAGAACCATGCCACTGGGTCACCATCCGTCACCAAAGACGATGGCATGACATTCATAAATTCAGGTTGTGCGGGATGAAATGCCATCTCTGGAGCATCTGGAATGCCTTGTCCTGGCACTTATGTTTCTCCTTCCCCTTCTCCTTTGTCGGTTGAGGAGGGAAGAGCACAGGGGGACAGCAGGATTCCTCAAGATCTGGAACTGAAAGATAGTGGGCAACCTTGAGGCACACAGACTTTGTGTCCCATGGCCAAGTTGTGGTAGCAGAGAGGGACAGAGTGGTCCCATCACTGGCAGGCAATGAGGGAGGGGAGCACTTCTTCGTCTGGGGGGGGGGGGGCTTAGCACCCAGAGGGGAGGGTGTGGGAACCACAGGGGAGGGGAAGAGGAGAGAGGGATGGGACTGGGGTAATGAAATGGAGGAGGGGAAAAGGATATAACAGAAGCAAAAGAAGAGGTCATCGACAGAGGATGAAGTTGGTCAAATTTCTGATGATTCTCAGTGTAAGATAAATGATGCATGGACTTTTGTATCTTCTTTCTTTCTTACAATGCAGGCAATATGGCGAGTGTGGAGAGTGATGGAAATACACACACAGGTGGAGGAACACATGGGGTCCCATCACAGAGTGAGTGTCCACAGTCACCACATAGAGTTTCTGCCATACATCTGGAAGACATGTGCCCAAAACACAAACACTGAAAGCATCTCATGGGTGGCAGGATGTAAGGCTTCATGCCACACTGATAACACACAACCTTGACCTTGCCTGGGAGGGTATCTCCCTCAAAAGCCACAATAAAAGCAAAGTTGTTTTGACAACATTTTTGCACACATCGAACAAAATGAACCCTCCCATCATTCCAGATCAGCCCAAAGTTCATCTCAGTTTGAAGGATGAGATCCCCATGAAAAATAATTCTCTGGTCCTCATTCAAAGACTGGCAAGGTGTAATGGACACCAGGTCGTTGCCAAGATTACCACAAGAATGAAGAGTTGCAGATTGGGTGGCAGAAGGAGTTTTGATTAACAGGGAACCTGACCGCATCTTACTGAGAGACTCCACTTCACCAAGCATGCCTTTGATATTTTCCACAAAAAAATAATGGGGTTTTGGCAGTGAATGTGTGTGTGTCTTTCCTAATACACACTAGGCAGCGGGGAAAATGCTTCTTCACCCCAAGTCGGCAAGCCTTTCCTTCCTCCCAAGGTGTAGCCAGGAAAAGGAAGGCCTCAGAGTCATAAGCAGCAGCATTCAGTGATCCATTACCACTCTAAAGAGAGAGCCATAGGAGAACAACCAGATTTTTGGAGTCTGATGCACTTCACGCGCATAGCATTCACCCTGATGCCACCCACTCTAATCAGTGGCTCTCCCCACGGGTGCTACCTAGCCACAGCAAGGGTCACCTGGCATGGCAGCCACTGCCAGGAGTTCCGATGCTCCAGAGCGACAAACAACCAATCCTAGGTATACATGAGAAGGCAACAGCTCAGGTACCAGAAGTGTGATCCCTGTGTTGTCAGTGAGCTCAACCAGATAGAAACACGGACTGACTACATGTACTGGTAACCTAGCTGGGATGAGGGGGCTATGGCAGGGAAGGTAGAGGGGAACGAACGTGGGGACAGGAATCCATGCCATAGACACTGGGGAGGGAGTTGTTCTCCAAATGGCTCACACTATGGAGAGAGAATTTAGAAGTGAAGGTCAGACCCCAAAGCGGCACCAAAAATGGCAAAAGGAAGGATGATAGAGAAAAAAGGTAAGGTGAACAAAATTGCAAGGAATACAGGAAACCAAGTGGATAGCCAGGTCGGCATAAGTAAGAACACAGAGAGGGGAAGGAGGGAGCAGACGAGGAAGGACAAGGACAGAGAGGGAGACACAAAGTGATGGAAATGCAGCCCAGGAAGGAAAAATGGGCTGCAATATCTCGGGGCCCAATGTGTGCCACACTCGAACTCATGAAAGAACCATGAGCCCCCTGGGGAGGGGGAGGGGTGTGTGTTTTAGGGGGGGGGGGGGGGGAGAATTTGGGAAAAAGACAACAGAACAAGGTATTGCATGAGGGAAGGGGCTAATTCATTTTGCTGCAAGGAGATTAAGATTTAATGTTACTTCAACAATAAAGACATCACACACAGAGCATAAGCTCTAATTGGAGAATAATGGTGACTGAAATCACCCATGTGATTTTCAAAGTAACCACCTCATCATTAACCTAAAGTAATTTAGGGTAGTCACAAAATACACAAATCTAGCTAACGGTACGGTGATTTCAACTCTACTCACCGCAAGAGTGTGTATGCTGCCTTAACCACTGCACCAACTTATTTGGTCAATTGGTAGATACAGTTATAAATGAATTGACCTGGGAATGTGTAATACCACACTGTATGTGCCCAAACTCCTTTAATGTCATTCAGAGCATTTATCGTACACACTTAGAAAACAAAATGGTCCTATACAACCAAGATAAACTTTCCTTGTTATGAGTCAGTGGAAATATGTATCGTTCTGCAGCATATCATGTAATATGGGAAACCATAGAGGAATGAGTAAACTCATGCTGAAATCATAGACCTCTTGTGAGTAACATGGCACCTTCCTGGACATTGAATGCTGCTCTCTGATGTCTCCAGTGACCTTGTACTAGGTTTAACTTGGTATTGTTTGTATCTCCAGACACTTAAGTCACTCATTGGCACATGACACCTCTAGTGTGAGAGATGTGTAATTAATTTGCACATTGTATAACCATGTTACTCACAGAGGTTTGCAATTTCAACATGAATTCACTCATTCCTCTATGGTTTCTCATATTACATGATATACTGCAGAATGATATGTCTTTCAACTGAGTCATAACAAGGAAAGTTTGTCCTGGATGTATTGGACCATTTTGTTTACTAAGTGTGTGTGCTAAATGCTCTGAAAGACATTAAAGGAGTTTGGGCAAACACAATGTGGTATTACAAATTCCCAGGCCAGTTCATTCAACATTAACCCCACTAACCTGTAATTTGATAGCTACCATCCCTTCAATACCAAAAAATTCGTTCCATATAGCCAAGTCACCCATGGACAGTGTATTTGCAGTGACAAGAACTCCCTCGCCCATTATGCTAAAGGCCTCACAAAAACCTTCACAGACAAGCAGTACTCTCCCCTAATCTAGTCCACAAATAGATTTCCCATGCCATATCCTCACACACATCCCATCCTCTCACCACCCCAAAGAATCAGCTACAAAGGAGTGCATCCATCATCACCCAATACCGCCCGGGAATGGGACAACTGAACCATATCCTTTGCCAGGACTTTGACTATCTCTCGTCCTGCCCTGAAGTAAGGGGCTTCCTACCCAAGATCCTTCCCAACCCTCCTAAAGTTGTGTTCCATCATGCACACAACCTACACAACCTAGTCCATCTCTATGCCACTCGCATGTCCAACCTTCGGCCACATGGACCATATTCATGTGGCAGAGCAAGAAGCAAGACCTGCCCAATCCACCCATCTACAAAATCCTACTCCACTCATTTCCCATGCTTATCCCACCCCATGAGAGGCCAAGCTACCTGTGAAAGCAGCCATGTCCTATACCAACTCTGCTGCTGCAGCTTTCCACAAGGTCGAATGGCCACTGCCAAACTTTTGTCAAGAACAAAGCTGACCACGCAGTAGCACAACATGGTCAATTTTCATGGCTGCTTCACAATCCGAGACATCTGTATCCTTCCCTCCACCATCAGCTTCCTGAATTACACAGATAGGAGCTATTCTTACAACACATGGTTCGCTTCCATAGTTGCCCTGGCCTGTATCTCACATAAACCTCTGACCCCACACCCTATGCCCAACAGTTTCCCTTTCCTCTGTCCTATCACCCCCTCCCAATTCAAATCTCCTGTTGCCTTCAGCATGTGCCACTTCCCACCAGCTGTTAGAATCGTGCCTGCCACCCCTCCTCCCACATTCCTCTAAGGCAAACTGGCCATCACCCATAAAGATACTAGCCACCCATCCCCAGTCCCTCTCCCTGCCTCCCACCTCCCTCTACCTCTTTCCCTCTACTCACTCCCACCCAATACTACCCCCTACTACAACCAGACCCCTTGCCAAAAAACAGCATTTGCACTGTTAGTCTAGCTGTACCATGTACGGGCATATATATGCATGTACTTTATTTTGGTTAGTGAATGGATAACTCCAAGAGGTAGGCAGTTTTCTTTCTTTTGTGTGTGCCTATCTACAACTCAAGGTTTCTGCTTTTCAATGAGTGGTCTCCTTTAATCCAAAAACAATTTATAGCATATTACAAGAATCATTTTGCACATTTTGTTGTTTTTCCTTTGTAAATTTGTACAGAGATCTCCTGCAAGAAAGCATCGTACAACTGCATTGAGGAAATAAACTAAAAATGAAAAATAGCTAACATCCAGTAAATTGTCTGCTTCTATGGTTCACTTGCAACACTAATTACCATCATTAAAAATATACAACATATGGAGATATGAAACATTTATTTTAGTATATGAGCAATACATTGCTTTACAGACATGCATTATACATAATAAAGTATACATAGCTGCACACAATCATTTATGTTTATAATAGACACATATGACAAATGACTACATGGAAAACACACACAGTATAGGTGACCATGGAGAAATGCTAATACCACATGACATTTTAATAAAAAACTGCATTTATTTTAATGTTTACAATTTGTACTTTTACAGTCTATACTTTTAACCCCCCTATTTTGTGCAGAAACAATTTGACAATCTGGAAGAAGCAAAAAATGTAACAAGTCACACAAAACAAGATAGCCACGACTCTCAAAATACCCAAAAAACCAGTTTCATTTTGAAAAAAAAAGCTTTAGTATGTGGCTATCTTGAGTTATGTATTTCAAGAAATGCAGCACAAATCCCTTTTAATTTATGGCATTTGCTCACTCTTTATTCAAATAACAAAGCAAAAATGGATAATTACAGTTGAATAAAAAAAGGAGGTATGATTGAGGTTTGTAGCACCACCATCAATGAGATAATTAGAGACAGATCAAAAGCAAAATTGGAAAAGGGCAGTAGGGCTGTCAACCATAGTCTACTGATAGGAACAATTTTAGCATTTACCTGCAGTGATTTTAGAGAAAAATAACAGGAAAGGTAAATCTCTATGTACTAGAATGTAACCCTGTTTCAAGAAAAACCTCTTCATTGCATTAAAAACTTTATTGTTCAAATGGTTTTGGGCTTAGCCACCATCTCATAAAAAAACTTTTTTTTTGTATCTGATATGTATTTTCATTACAAAACTGACCCAATGGGATTAAGACAAGCTTATACTGATGGGGCAGAAGCTGGTATGGCACCATACACATTATGGCCAGGTACGAACCACACAGAATCAGGGTGAGTGTTAACCACACTTGTTTTAAAATTGTCTAGTTAGCTATCAAACTTTATACTATTGATACTCCATATATACAGATTTGGTGTGGAGGAGTTCTCACCACTGAGAACATCTAGACCTGTATGAATTTGATTGTGGTCATGGCAAAGTGAAAATTATACTGATCTCTCTCCCTCTATCTCTATCTCTTTCTCTCTCCTTCTGATGTGCTGCCACACAATGTATCAGAAGAGAGTCTCTTCAGATGTATAGAATCAGCAGGCCTGTTTTGAAGTTTGTATGTGGAGCTCACATTTTCACATAAACTGATTAAGTATTTTTGGCTTATTACTTTCCGGCATTTACATATGGTGACTATGTGGTTGGAAAATTGTGTTTACTCGGTATTGGAGATGGTCATCATAAACCATAGTTAGTTTCCTGTTGTACAAATTTAATTGAAAACTGAATAAAATATAAAAGAAATCTTTCCTGGATCACTGTGAACTTTGCTGCAACTGTTGCAACTCGTGAAACCATAATCTGTTTGCCGATGTTTTCTTTGCTTCAGTGAAATTGCTGAAGTACCAAAATTTGCATAAAATATATGTTTATAGGTCTGTGAGAGAATATTATTGTGCCATGCCCTATTCTGGACATTAAAATGCCTGACACCAATGCAGCCAAATAATGTCATAGCAAGAGAGATGATGAACTGTGGTGCCCACTCACTACGTAAGATGTATTCTGAGAACAAGAGCTGGCAAAGTGGAAGGAACTAGCCAGCACCTCTGAATGGCGAAGCTGGGCGACACTATAGCTCAGGCTAGGCTCCTTCAAGAGCTGACTAAACAAAAAGAGCCAGACAAATGAAGTTACGGCCACCAAATGGCGACACATGGCTGCTACAGTTTGTTGTCTATTTTGAAGTGGGGGTACCGACATTGGAGAAGTACTGCAAAAAAGACTCTCATACATGTAACCCAAATCAGAACCGCATCCTCAAATGTGCTCATATGTATCTAGTTCTCAGATGCTCACCGATTTTTTCTGTACATGACCAATTTGGGGTGTCTACATGATGCCATCCACCAACTGCACAGCTAGATGAAGTCATCAACCAAGAATCTCATCTCCAGTAGTGGCTGGCAACCACTTGTGCTGGTGACTGTATGCACATGAATCAACTTCTTCACACTCCTGAGTCTTCCTCTGCTGGCATCAAACCTAGTAGGACACCTGCTAGAGCCCATGATGGGGGCTGCACAGTCTTTCTGTCACAATGCACAAGTTCCCAAAGGCTTCCATCGACACCAATCACCACCCAGGGTGGGCACAAGCCTTCAACGTTGATCATGATTGAGGACTACAGTTTGAGTATCACATCCTTCCATGAGGTATTGTGTCCCAATGCAGGCCACCTTTCTGGATGGGACTATCCTAGATCAGCTGCAACACATTGTCTCTGCCAGTTACAGGTGTCCTACTGACTGCAGCAGATGACACTGAAATGGCACACTGCTGCCCAGTGTGGAGTTTCAGTGTCACCTGCTGCAGTCAGTAGCATACCTGCTGATGACTGCTTGTTGAGCTCTGTGAGCCACTACATCCCCCCATAGTCAATGGCCTTCCTTCTAGCAGTGATCATACCTATGCATGTAACTAGAGTAAAAATCTAATTCAACCAGGGATATCCTACTACTGGTCCTCCACTTGCTTTCAGTCACAACCCCCACTCTTAACCCACATGTCGGTCAAGGAAGAGACATTACTTCCTAACCCTCATATAGTCATTTCCTCTACCATAGTGGAGGCCACATACATCACCTGTCAATTTGGTGTCAGAAGTACCTTCTGCAATGTCATCTGCTGTCATTTGTCAGAAGGGCACACTGACTGTGACCTCACTGTGAGCTCTACAAGTATGGTGAGTGACCTTTATAATTTTGAGGCCTTTGTCGTGTTGTTCTTACACACAGCCGTTGTGTATAGGACTGATGTGTGTATAGGACTGACATGCACTGGTATTTGTGGGTACAGTTTGAGACACCAGAGGGACCTGGGGACCTGATATAGTTTAGGGGTAATCTGAGAGGGTACTATCTGCGGTTAGTTAGATGCTGATATGGTAACTTAACAGGACATGAACGAACTTGAATGCAGGCTATGCAAGCTATGAATGACACATGGCAATATTATGGGCATATGGTGCGTCAGTGCTCACAGTCTCATTGCTACGACAGCGAGCCAGATGAAGCCACGAGAGGATACAAAGATGGAGGAAGTACAGCCGGAAATTCGCACGAGAGACAGGCGAAGGGCCCGGTACAAGTTTCCGCACATTCCTGGAGCTCCGCTCTTCAGGGAGGGGGCTGTGTGGGAACACACAGACGAATAGTTGCGTGTGCACAGTACAGGAGCAGTGGCAAAGACTCTAGGGTGCACATAATCATTTACTCTTTGCTTTTTGTTTGTTTTGTCTTAGATGTTCCATGTTAATGTCTGGCTCATTGCTTCTGAATAAAGTTGAACATTAAGAATAAGAATGAGTCTATCATTAATAGAATGGAGCTACGTAGTGGCTACACCCTTGTACCTCTGTCCAAGTTTTTTATGACAGATGTCATTGCTTTGTAGTGCACTTTAAGCATATTGTATTGAATTTTATTGTAAGATAGAGGCTGGACAAATGCCAGAAATGTAGGCAGTGATGGTGCAGAAGGTGGTCAAAATTTTGACGAAACAGATGGCGAAACTGCATGGGAAGAATGCTGCATTACAAAGGCATGTAACACTTTCAGGGCAGAAAGTGAGCTCAGGCAAGTCAGAATGATGGAGGCAAAAGCTTCAGTCAGTATACCAGTTCCTTCTGTGGATCCTATTGCAATTCACCTAGTGTCTCTTTTTTTGGGTAAGTAATTGAGGATGCATCAGTGTTTATTGACAATATGGAAGCTGCTGTTAGTCTGGGTAACTGGCCAAACAAGATATGTTTGCATGTGGCTAATGTGGGGGACGCAAAGATGTGTGCATCATATATCATGGGCGGGGGTGGGGGGGGGGGGGTGGGGGGGTGAACAATGTGTGCACATTTGAACAACTTAATAAGGGATTATTAGCATTACCGCAAGCAGAACAGGCTGGATTCCTCATGGAACAACTTACTGAGACACACCAGAAGTGAAACAAGTTGGTGAAAGCATTCTTAGGTAGAATCAGGAAAATCAGTGCAAAGACCTATGAGAATGAACAAATGGAGGAAACTGTTCTGCAAGGGGCAGAGCACAAGGTGTTTGGTGCATTTTTGAGAGGGCTTCCACCTGATATGTCAAGAGTACAGACGTAAAATCTGAAGAATTTGTTTGCTGCCATCTAGATCACTATGCATCTGAAGGAGGTGGAAATAGCAACTTAAAACAGCATAAGCAGAACGTATTTTCTTCACAAGTAAAATGTTTTAGGTGTGTACAAATGTACAACATTCAGAAACAATGCCACCAACTGGATTGTTATGAAAGTGGAGTGGTGGAGCATCAGGCATGGGACTGTCGAAGCAGAAATAAAAGTGAACAGCATCATAGTAAGCATTCACTTAATGGGAATTTCTCAACAGCCAGAGTATATTCCCAGTAAGACAGAATACTGCAAAAGCAAATGAAAGATGAAGTGTTGCTTGGCAGACATAGTAAACGAAACAGAGCATACACTTTTAGTGGAAAAACGGGACTCCTGTCGGTAGCAACTTTGGACCTCTTAGGTAGGAAGAGACTGAAGCCTTAACAATAAAGGTTATGTAGAGTAGGCGACAATGATATGGCATTATTGGAGTCAGCATTGTTCAGTTTCTATACTGGAACAAGGAATTTTTCGGGAACACATGGAAGTATTAGCCCACATTCCTGGATATGAAACAAATATGTAACGAATATCTGGAGCAGTACAGCCAGGACCCTTTCAGTAAAGAAACCATAGAACTTTGGGATCAGCTGATGGAAACTATAAGCAAATACCAACAAGAGTTCTGGAAACACGTTGGAGAGTCTTGACATGAAGCACAATAGCAGAAGAGCTTGGAACCTCATAAAACAATTGTCTAGCAACCCGACAGCCCCCAAGGATCAGGTTTCCGTGAAACCTAATCAAATCGCACATCAGCTCATTTTGAATGGTAAAGCGACGAAGAACAGCAAGACTGCCGCCTTATATAAGAGGTCACAAGTGGCTGAAATATCACCTGAACCATACTACACATCAACAGAATTGGAAGCTGCAATCAGTTTCTTGAAACCCAGGAAGATCGCAGGTCCCAATGATATCATTAATGAATTTATACATTACTTAGGGCCCATAGCTAAGGAATGGCTCTTACAACTTCATAATTTCTGCTGGTCTAACAAGACGGTACCTAAGCTATGGTTGAAGGTCAAGGTAGTAGCTATCCCAAAGCCAGGTAAATCAAGAGATGAAGCCACGAACTATCATCGAATAACACTGCTGTGTTGCCCTTTCAAACTATATGAATGTCTTATCTTGAATAAAATAGGACCACGACTAGAAAGCCAAGTCATTCCACAACAAGCAGGATTCAGACCTGGTAAGTCTTGCACTGGACAGGTCCTCTGCCTAACACAATCACAAAGGACACTTTTGAGAAGGGAGAAAAAACTGGTGTGGTGCTTGTCCACTTATTAGCAGCATATGACACAATAAACCACAAAATCCTCCTGGGAAAATTTTTCAAAATAACAGGAAACTACCATCTTATTGAAGTTGTGAGGTCACTGATGGAGGAACCAGAAAAATGGGCTCCCACAAGGTGGTGTTTTGTCCCCTCTACTTTTCAATCTGTAAACAAACGAGCAACAACAATAAGTTTTATCTATGCTGATGATGTTGCCATTGCCTGCCAATCCAGATCAAACAAACAGATTGAGAGAAACCTAGCAGATGCCTTAGAAGTACTAACTGAATATTACAATGGGAACCAACTGCAACCGAATCCAGCAAAGCTGGAGACTTGTTTATTTCATCTGAACAATAAGAAAGCAAACAGGGAATTACAATTGGAATGGAACTCAGTTAACCTTAAACACTGCCCAAACCCATTTTACCTTGGAATCAAATGAGATGGAACATTGTCTTACAAGTAACATGTAGAAAGAACTAGACTGAAAGCCCACACATGGAACGGTATAATCCGCAAACTTACCAACTCACACTGGGGAGCAAATCCTGAAATTCTACATGCATCACCCTGGCATTGTGCTTTGATCCAGCTGAATATGCATGTATGGAGAAGATTGACACATGCCCAGAAGCTAGATGCAGCACTGAATGACTCTTGTCAATTAATTACGCGATGCCTGAAACCTACAAACCGTGATCTACTTTGTATGTGTTCTGGAATAGCCCTCCCAGAGATCCGATGGAAAACGTTGGCGATGGCCAAATGAAGCAGGCAGTGCAAAGATAGAAAACATCCCCTGTACGCACATCAGCCAGTGGTGGCAAGACTTAAATCTATGAAAGATTTCATAAAAGTTGAATGTCCACTAAACGAAAGTCCATCTACAACCGAAGAATCAATGTGGAAACAAAAATTGGATAAAATCTGAAAAGTTGGAACATTAAAGAAAAACTCCCTGCTGGATCACTATTGGAATGGAAAGTCTGGAAGAGTCTAAATAGACTTGGGTGTCAAATGTGAAGATCAAAGGATAACCTGTTCAAGTGGGGATATGCCAAAGAAGAGCCCTGCCAATGTGGAGGAAAACAAATGATGACACACCTGCTAACGTGTCCATCCTTGCTGGCCCCATGCACTTTCCAAGACCTGTGGTTGGCCAATGACGCTCCAGTGAAGCACGCCGAACACTGGAGACAGATATGAGCCTCCTATAGACAATAGTGACAACTTACGATATGTGAAGATCATGAATGTATATATGAATGTATAACTATTATTTAGTTATATTTGTGACCTAGTTCAAATGGTTCTGAGCACTATGGGACTCAACTGCTGAGATCATTAGTCCCCTAGAACTTAGAACTAGTTAAACCTAACTAACCTAAGGACATCACAAACATCCATGCCCGAGGCAGGATTCGAACCTGTGACCGTAGCGGTTGTGACCTAGAATATATAGCCTATTAATTAATTACAGATTTAGCTCAGACATGATTAAAAAAAAAAAACCTCTGGAATTTATTTGCTAACTGTGAATTCATCAACATTAGCTGTATTAGGTGTAAATCTACTACCAACAGTGGCATACGAAAATTTGTGCTGGGTGGGACATATGGAAGGCTCGCTTGTAAGCATTAAAAGCCTATAATCCAACTAATGTTGTGAACATTAGGTGACAAAATTAGTTGACCAGGATGAAGACAGTGTGACATATGGAAGTGCAAGTAGCTCTGGGGAGTATAAACGGACAGTAAAAGTACTTAAGACAACCTCTCAATGAAACTGGGAAATTCAAGTTAGAGTTCCGGACCAGCACAAATTTTCACATCACTATAGGATCATGAATGGCCATAGGTATAAGTAACACCCCCTCCCCCACCTCCTACCCCCCGCCCTTCAATGTCGCCAAAAGTCTCCTTCAATGTGGATAGTGAACTGAGGTCAGAGCACTGTTTTTTCCTTAGCGTGAGACATCGCACCTAAAGGTGGATGAACCAATCCATTTTGGCCAATGGCACAGAATGGAGAAGACAATGGGAAACCACTCCATTAAAGACCTTGAGGACATCCCAAGTAGAATGCAACCATGGAAGTTAGTATTCAAATAATGTCTGCGATACTTACCATGTCAATGGCCAGTTAACGCTGGTAAAAGTAAGTAGTACACCAGTGGACTTTATGATAAGTCAGATGTATTTCCCACCATCAGCTCATGATTTGAAAGGAGTGTAGACTAAATATGAAGACTACTGACTATTAAAACTGGCTAAAGAAGAGGATATTGTTTCAATAATGTGTGATGTTAATGCCATAGTAGGATCCCATACAGGCAATAAGACAGTAGGAAATTTTGGCTTGGGGGCAAACAAGTGAGAGGTGAAAATTTGGTAGGTTTCTGCAATCAAAATGGTATGGTATTACAAACACATTATTTTAAGTTCCTCTCAAAAAAGGTACACATGGGAAACACCAGACAGAAAATGATTTCAGTTAGATTATATACTAATAAGGTAAAGCTGCAGGAATCAGATAAAATCATATCACACAATCAGAGTCCAGACTTGGGTAGTGATCATACATTTATGTCAACCAAGTGCAACATTACATTTGAAAGAACCAAGAAATCTGCCAAAAAGAAATTGGGAGAAGAAGGATTGAAAGAGGAAGCAAGAATGATGGCTTTTGCAGAAATAACTGATAAAGTAGCTAATGGAAATAGTAAGCCAACACAGTAACTGAAGCAACAAAGTGAGTTTTAGGAAAAAGTAAACTGGAGCCCAGAAAACCTTGGATGACAGAAGAAATACAAAATCTAATTCAGGAAATGAATAAGTTCGGGAAAGAAATCAATGTAGATGAGTACAAAAATTTAAAAATCACATCATAATTGAATGAAGAGAAGAAAAAGAGAAAGGGACAAAAAGCATTGCTAAAGAGATAGAAGACCAGAAAACAGGAAAACAATGCCAATTTCATAAGAAAATCATAGCCCTTCAGTACACACCTCGAACAAATCCAGTAGGAGTTAAAAACAAATAGGGAATATTATTCATAGAACATGATGAGATATTTGCTCGTTGGAAAGAATACATAGAAGAACTGTAGGACAATAAGGACTTCAAGAATGAAAGTAATCTAATTCAAGACATCAACGAGTGTGAAAGAGAAGCGCAATGTCCTCCACTCATGATACATAAATTTGAACATGCCCTTAGGAGTCTCAAAGAAGGAAAAGTAACTGGTGGCGATGACATTCCTGCAGAATTGCTGAAAAATCTAGGCAACAACATGAAAGACCAATAATTCAGAATAACAAATGACTGTTACCAAAGACATTTCATGCTAGAAGGCTTCACACAATGCATAAAAATTACCATGCCTAAAATAGGAAAGGCAGTTGACTGCATGAATTACAGTATGCTATCAGTGTTATCACATGCCTCCAAAATACTCATTAATATAACAGTTAAAAAGCATGATAAAAGGAAAAGCATATAGGTATAATGGAGAAGAACAATTTGGATTTAGAAAAGGCCAAGGAACAAGCAAAGCAATTTTGACCTTGTGCATGGTTTTGGAGAGAAGGGTGGATATGAATGGAGGAACTTACCTTATCTTCATTGACTTCAAAAAAGCATTTGACAAAGGGAATGAAAGCCAATGGTGAAAGGACACCATTTATTAGATTTGCTGATGATATCATGACTCCAACATAGAAATGAATAGACTGTTGCAAGCAATATCAAACATACTTAAACTATGGAAATTAAAAGGGAAAAAATAGAAAACAAAAGTAATGGTAGTATGGAAAAATATGGGAGACATTAAAACCAGTATAAAAATTGATGAATTGAGCAGATGAAACAATTTTGTTGTCTCAGTAGTTTAATCACAGAGATCAATAGACACTTAATGCAAATGAAGAGAAGGATACCATTGGCAAAGCAGACATTTGTGACTATGGGAAACAATTTAACCAGTAAACATATCAATACAGATGTCAGAAAATCATTTGCTTGGTGTACACTGCTCTATGGCAGTGGAAGATAGACTCTGAGTAAATTGGAAAGGTGTCAACTTGAAGCTACTGTGATATGGATATGGCAGAAAATGACAAGAATGAGCTAGGTGGAAAAAAAAACCAACTTGAAAGCCTTGAGGGAAGTCAACACAGAGAGAACATTATATTACAGGATGTGGAAAAAAGAGAACTAAATTCATTGGATACCTCATCAGATGCAACAGCTTCATCATAATCATTCCTGGAAGGATTTTGCTGGGAAAGAAAGGAAGAAGATAGCATAATATGAAATATTTGGAATAAATCGAGAAGAGTACAGGATGTGACAGTTACATGGAACTGAAACGAACAGCCAATGATTAAGAGAATGGTTGCATAGACAAGACATTAGCCTTCAGAATACATATGTAAGTGCGGATGTACTTACTATTGGGTAGATGTTAATACAGTGAATGTCAAGTATATGCAGACAGAGAATAAATTTTGAAGTATTTTGTACAGCTGTGAATCACCAACAGTGTCCTTCTTTCATACATGCATGTACGTATTACCCTGTGTCAGTGAGTGGTACTACACAATCTTAGTGCTGGATTTTCTGAATAAGCATAATGTAAAAATTGGTCTTTTGCAGCACACTATTGAATTCAGTAGGAACAACAACTGCAAGTGATAAATTGTCACAAAGTTCGCTGAAGGTGGAACTGAATAAACTGTGTACACCTTCACTAATGCACAATTTATGTGATAAAGTATCGAGACATACTGGAAAATCACTCTGGGCGAGTATGGATACTGAACTACTGAACAATGTGTTGTGTGTTACAGTTGTTGGAACACACTAACAAATTGGATATTTCTCATTGTTTTGGATGTAGATGCATGACAAGAAATAGATGGAGTTTACTTGGTTCCTGTGAGGGTAGATAATTTAAACTCTAACAAAGTGGATCTGTGTAAAGGACTATCGATTGCCAATTTAGGTACCCTAGACAAGGATAACTTGGATAACTCTGGTAGAGAGCTTTGCTGCAAGCAAACTGTCAATGTATCTGCATTATGTGAGAAAGGAAAGCACTTAAAATGTCAATCCTAGTGGACCAGTAGTGGTGACAAACATGACAGCATAGAATCCAGATGGGGGTTTTCCACAACACTGGCAGCACAAGGAAGTGAACTGAGGTGATTATGGTTAGGGAATTAAAAGTCAAAGCATTTTATACTTCGGCTGGACAGAGAATCACTCTCTCTGTATGCTGTCAAATTCTCATGGACAAGTGAAGATCAATGTATGCTGAAAACAGAATGCTGAAAATAGAATGCTGAATCTAAAAATGATGTAGCAACAGCTTTATGTGTGATCAATTACAGTCATTTTATGGGATGGATTGACAAAAGTAACATTCTGAATACATTTTATAACAGAAACTGGAAATCCAAGAACCTGTAGAATTTTTTTTTTTCTTCACTATTAGAAATGACATTGCTACTTTAATCTGACATACAAATGGGTGAAAACCATATTGGGATAAGTGACTTTTTTTGCAAAACTGAAGTAAGTGCACTTTTGACCACGAAACAAGGAGTACTTGTCAGTGGCAGAAAGATCCAAGTGTCTACTGTTAACATCTCCCATCTATTGGCATGTGGTGAAACTACATTTATCGAATCACAATTGATAGGCAGTGTTAGGACGGTACAAGCAACAACATGGTAGATGCTCGAAACAGTCGTGATTTAGGCTCTCAATTACTGATGAAATCTCTATCAGAAATGAGTAGTTCTACCTTTCAAGGTATTCAGTGTCATTTGGAAATGACTGATGAAGATTTATCAGATGATGATTCTGTCACAGAAGAAGACTACGTTCCTGTTCAAGGTAACTATAGTTCAAGCATTTTGTGTAACATTTTAATGACTATGTAAGGTTTTGTTTTGAAATTTTCAATGACTTTTGTGGTCATTAAAAATGTCTTAAACTATTTTTTAGTATATAAGCACACATCAAACTAGCATAACAACTTTTCCTCACTGTCAATAAAAATTATGTTTTACGTGAAAAATACTTTCATGAAAATATTGTTACTTGTACCAGTATGTCTCTGAGGTACGTTAGCTTTCCTTTGACACAATTACATTCACCAAAATGATGATATTATTTTGGCAATTTTATGTATGAAACTGATTTTTATATAGATATTTGCTTTATATCAATGCTTCAATGGTATATTTCCTTTTCTATTCAGATGCATCAACTTCTGATGAAAACAAAGATCATAGCAAGCCAGAAAAAAACCCTAGCAGTAAAAAATCCATAACACATTTGAGAAGTCGTGCGTAGAAGCCCCTCGTGGAGAAACTCAAGAAAACATCGCTTCAAAAAAGAGAAAAAGGAATGTGGAGTCATGGAAAGTGAATAAAAGAAAATGCCTACGAAATCTGGTACTTCAGAAGTCACAAGAATATACATCTGCAACAGGAAAAATATGCCTGCAAGAGCCATCCAGCCATTTTAACATATTTTAAAATATCTGCCGATATGAACGCATGACTTTCACAGAATAAGAGTTTTGGAAAACTGGTTCTTGGCAACAACAAACGTCCTTCATAGTAAAATGTGTTTCAACGGCCAAACCAGGACATCCAGAACAAAACTGTAAGAAGTCAAACACACAAAGTACTGTCATTATCCTGGACAGTAATCAAGTGTGTAAGGAGTTCTTCCTGAAGACATTGACTACAAGCAATCACCAGTTTACCACAGCTGCATTATACAAACCAAGACTGAAAGGCCTGTCTCCGGTTAATCAACTTGGTAAAAATGCTCCTGGGAATAAAGTACTAGAAGATTATCTCACTACCGTAAGGAACCACATAAAAAGCTTTCCTCATTACACAAGTCACTATTCTCATAAACATAATCCTCACAAGAAATACCTGTCACCAGAGTTATCTATCTCAAAAATGTATATGCTTTATACTAAGAAGTGTGAGCCATGAAGGCCTGCATTTATCGCAAAGTGTCCAATTCAGAATTTAATCTATCATTTTATAAGCTAAGGAGTGACACCTGCAATACTCTTGACTGACTTGAAAATTTAATAAAAGCGGAGGTAGATGCCAGTAAAATTAACAATCTAAAGCTGGAGAAAGAGCTTCATCTAAGGAAAGTTGAGCAACCAAGAGCCGCTAAGAAAGGAAATATACAGAAGTGAAAAGAAGACTCAACACATGTGCTTACTTTTGACCTTGAAAAAACATTGCCAACTCCAATACTAACAACCAATGTTATTTACTACAAGACACAGCTTTGTACATTTAATCTTGGAATACATGACTGTAGAACAGAGCATGCCTTCATGTATATGTGGTCCGAAAATACTGCCTCACATGGACCTTCAGAAATTGTTTCTTGCTTAGTGAAGTATGTAAAATCATTGCCATCTGATATTAAACATGTTTTGCCTACAGTGATAGTTGCAGTGGGCAAAACAGAAATCAAATAATTGCCCAATTTTGGTTCTATATTGTTGCTCATACTTCTATTGAAATTGTTGATCATAAGTCTCTCGTGCCTGGACATAGTTAACTCGAAAATGATGCTGACTTTTCTCACATTGAGAGGAATAAAAAGAAAATCCAGTTTACATTTGTGCCACAGGATTGGATGAAGCTTGTAGAAAATGCCAGGGTGACATTTCATGTGAAAGAAATGAAGTAAGATGATTTCCTATCTACAGAACCAACTGCAAAACTTCTCATAAGCAGAAAAATAGACATTTAAAAAGCAAAAGGATGACTGGTTACACTGAGATGGATGCAAAACAGAAAAGCTGAACCAAAAGCTTTCTTCATCAAGGAAACATTGACTGAAGACATACAATTTCGAAAAGTAAATCTTGCAGGTCCATGTAGGTCTGGAACAATACCTGAACAGCTTCCACTACTTCGACACTGACCAGTATGTTTAAAGCAAGCAAAAATTGGTGACTTGATGTCGTTGTTACAGTTTATTCCTCCAGTGTACCACAACTTCTATAGGAATCTAACACAGATTCAGAGCTTGCCAGAAAATCAACCAGGTTGTTGTGGTCACCCTTGTGATTGTGGCAGAGGTCAGCATCATCTTTCACACCTTCCACAGTACACTGCACAGCCAGGTGGTGATGAATGCTACTCTGACAACTGTAAAAGCGATGAAGTGAATGGATGAAGTGAATGAAAGCAAGTAAGAGGAAAGAGTTTATTCTTTAAAGACATAGTGATACAAGTGACATTTTAGAAGAAATTTTGAAACCATAATGGTACAAGTGAACTTTATGGATATTTTAAACTACGACACCTTATACCACGGACCCTCAAATACTTATCATATATATGTCCTCTAAGTGTAAAACTTTGTATAAATGTTTTGTATCATAACCTGTGACTTTATATAAACACTGAAATGTTTAAGGTCATTTTTCTCACAATAAACTCTATGCCACCTATACCACTATGATCTTCACCCATTCATATATTTGAAATGAATGGTAAGATACCTGTATTGAAGTGCAAGCTAAATGTCTCTCAAGGACTATTTAAAGAATCAAGTGAGCAGCCAAACAGGGCCATTCATAGGAGGATTATGGTACGTACACAAAAGTGGTGTTGCCACCTGCTAGAACAATGCGAAAATTTACAGCTTCCAGTGACATTAGACTGCGCAGCACAACAACTGTGGATACTGGCCAATATTTGGTTCAAATAGCGATAAATGTTTATTTTATGCAAAGAAAAACTTCCAGTACCAGGTAGATCCCAAATAATCTTTCTGTACTATATTCCTATGTGTAAATGAAATGAAAAATTGTTTTTATGGTTATCTTTCCTAAGTGCTGTACATCAAATAATGCCCATCCAGCTGATACAATGGTTACACTACCACACAAATCAGTGTTGCCTAACAGTATTTTTAAATATCACAACCTTTTTATTAAAAAATAGTTCAATTCCAAAGTTTTTCAATACAAAAATTATCCTCTAATTTCAGACTATCATAAGCAATATCCACAACAAATAGTAAGGTTATATAAAAATTTGAGGAAACATTCCCCAAAGAATTTCAGTAGATTGGAGATATTTTGGTATAATTATGTTGATTAATCCACTCCTCTTATTAAGCTGAGATCAAACGCAAGCACTCCATTTGCATTTAATCAACTGCTCTTTCTTGATCATAATCTAAATTTTCCATAGCAAAAGTTGGATCTGATACAACTTAAAAGATACTTTTGGTTACAACATAAAATTGTTTGAAATTATCAGTCTCTTCTCACAGCAGAATTTTATTTATTTATTTTTACTGTATCAGTCCTCTGAGTGTAATCTAAGCTCCCATTTTCAGAAATTATGCCTATCGTCACTAACAGTTATTGAAAGTCAGAACTACTTATTACTGAGAGAACATAGTATATGTTTTGTAGGGAAGCTTCCATTTACAGATAAAATCATTTATGACTTTTTGCAATCAAGTGACTGTGATAAAGGTTGTGCAAATGACTAAGAACTTGCAAAAATAAATGAACTGAAAATGAATGGTCATTTAGAAAGAGAAGAAGAAGAAGAAGAAGAAGAAGAAGAAGAAGAAGAAGAAGAAAGGGAGGAGAGAGGGGCAGGGGTGGGAGGAGAGGGAGGGGAGAGAGGGGAGGGCAGGGAGGGAGAGGGGGGGGGGAGAGGGGCAGGGGAGGGGGGGAGAGAGGGGCAGGGGAGGGAGGAGAGAGGGGCAGGGGTGGGAGGGAGAGGGGGGAGAGGGGCAGGGTGGGAGGGAGAGGGGGGGGAGAGAGGGGCAGGGGAGGGAGGGAGAGAGGGGGGGGGGGGGGAGAGAGGGGCAGGGGAGGGAGGGAGAGGGGGGGAGAGAGGGGCAGGGGAGGGAGGGAGAGGGGGGAGAGAGGGGCAGGGGAGGGAGGGAGAGGGGGGAGAGAGGGGCAGGGGGAGGGAGGGAGAGGGGGGAGAGAGGGGCAGGGGAGGGAGGGAGAGGGGGGAGAGAGGGGCAGGGGAGGGAGGGGAGAGGGGGGAGAGAGGGGCAGGGGAGGGAGGAGAGGGGGGGAGAGAGGGGCAGGGGAGGGACGGGAGAGGAGGGGGGAGAGAGGGGCAGGGGAGGGAGGGAGAGGGGGGAGAGAGGGGCAGGGGAGGGAGGGAGAGGGGGGGAGAGGGGCAGGGGAGGAGGGAGAGGGGGGAGAGGGGCAGGGGAGGGAGGGAGAGGGGGAGAGGGGCAGGGGAGGGGAGGGAGAGGGGGGGAGAGGGGCAGGGGAGGGAGGGAGAGGGGGGAGAGGGGCAGGGGAGGGAGGGAGAGGGGGGGAGAGGGGCAGGGGAGGGAGGGAGAGGGGGGGAGAGGGGCAGGGGAGGGAGGGAGAGGGGGGAGAGGGGCAGGGGAGGGGAGGGAGAGGGCGGGGGAGAGAGGGGCAGGGGAGGGAGGGGAGAGGGGGGGGGGAGAGAGGGGCATGGGAGAGAGGGGCAGGGGAGGGAGGGAGAGGGGGGGGGAGAGAGACAGAGAGAGACAGAGAGAGAATTATAGAAACAGGGATCATCAAGTGAGACGAGTAGAGTAGTTTTCCTGACAGACAGCCATGGCAGAAAACCATCTAGCATGTTTCAGGGATAAATCATGACACAGAAGTGACAAGCATGGTGAAATCTGTAGCATGGACTAATAGATGTCATAAGTGCTGTCATTTAAGTGAAAATAACCAAGTAAATGACTACTGCTTGCATGAAAGGCTCACCTTATGAAGCACGTTTGTGTTGAAGGACTGTAGAATTTTCGAGAAGAGAATTAATCAAGAAATTCAGTAGTTGCTACAGTGTCTCATAGGCAAGATCCAATTTATAGCTTTGGTGTTAACACAGAATTGAAAAATGAACATTAAAATAAAGAAACTGTGTTCTCAAGATACAAATTTCGTTGTACTGGACATAAATAAGCTGCTTCATAACCTACATACCAAGCATTTAATGCATTTAAACTATGAATGTAAGAATTTTGTGTTTGGCTATGTCGATGAAATAAAGACTCAAATGGAAAAAAAAAACTATCAATTGAAGCAGTACTTTGAATAACAATAGGAATGTAAGTCATGTTTCATGATAAAAACCAGTGACTTGACAGATAATAAAACTTGTGCACTTGAGATTGATGGTGAAAGCAATTCTTGGAAGGAAAACTGTTAGCATATAGCAACATAAATAACTCTGTCTTTTTTTAAAAAGGGTGCATAAGTCACCATTTTTACCATTTCAGTGTTTTCGACATTCTAGCTAATACAGTAGTTGGTCTGTCATTAGTGTTTAAAAGGTTGCCAGTAATGCTGTTGGTCAGCTGGTAACAGGAAAACAAAGCTCATAATTATTTTTAAATGCGTGGTTGTCAGTGACTTACATCACTTTAAAAATGAACAGCTGCCCATGCAAACAGCTGAAGAGGAATAAAAACTGTTTGTTATTCTTTGGAGGTAGTCTAATTATTTCTAGCTTATTTATAAAATATTGTTATCTGAAAAAATGTCAGATGATGGAAATACTGCAAATGATACTGAAGATGTAACAAGAAAAATAAGGAGAGGAAGAGCTCCTCCTCTAGTTACAACAGTAACAAAATAAAAGTAGCTTCACTGAAGAGAGCCCAACTGAAGCTAAAAAGAGCCAGAATTCTCTTGCACAATAAACTAATCTTTCATTTCATTTAGCACATCTCTGTTGAATTCGGTGCAACTGAAATTACAGTCATGACAATTAACAAAACATATATAGCCTAATATATTCTCTTTGGTTATCACAAACATAACCTCAGTTGTCACCAGTAACAAAAAATAAAACAGCTTTGAGTAATATCCTTTTCATTATTCTGAAATCAATTTCATTTATTTCCCTCAGATATATGAAGAAATGTTTGGCAGTAATTTGAGAGGAAATCTGCTTAAAACATTTTTACAAACTTTTACAGTTCTCCTAATAAGAATGAGCAAGACTTATTTCTACAAGAATTAACAGATTCTCAAGAGGTCTAGCAGAAACTACCAAGACAGAAACGATAACCTTGTGGTGACAGATTCTGCTAGATTTTGTCAACAGGTTTGCAACGAAGCTTTCCTATCAGTTTTTTTAACATTAGTGAGAAACCTATACAAAGAATAAGACAGCCTAAATTCTCTGGGAAAACCCCAGATGACAGGAGACGTAGGGGAGCTACACATATCCTTGAATCTTCAGTTTGTAATGCACTAAGCAAACATATTCAGTCATTCCCTTACACTGCTGAAAAGGTATATTATCTAGTGCGTACGTAAATGTGAAAATAATGTAGAAATTGTTATTTGAGAAGCACCCATAGAGTAAAGTAACTCATTTCTTTTATTGGAGATTTTTTTTGGGAACAGTTCCACTTATTGATTTGGTTCACCTGCTGTATCTGTGAAGAGCTGAAATTAAAACTTTGATCTCCATTTCTCAATGATGTAGCAAAATGAACAGCAGTTGCAGAACTGATGAGACATCAGTGCAGAAGTTGAAAATTTTACTTAGCTCTCAGGCATGAAGTATCAGATGAACCAAACAAAGAGAGTAATATCTTATCCTTATCATTTGATTATATGCAAAAGATCCATGCGTCAAAACTGCCAGTACATAAACTATTTTATCTAAGGGAATTTGTACTGAATGGTTTTTTTTTTTTTTTTTTTTTTTTTTTTTTTTTTTTCATTCAAGGTATGACAGAGGATCTAGATGATGATATGTATACCATGAAGGAAATGATAAAAAGGACCCCCATAAAGTCTGTTCCTTTCTATTTGACTATCTGAAGCCTGCACCCAAAAGCATCACACAGCTTGTATTGTTCTGTGACAAATGTGCCAGACAGAACAACAACCAGTCTCTGTGCAGATTATTACTATCACTTGCATACTCTGGCTGTTTCCAAGGAGTACAGCAATACTACCATATGCAAGGGCACAGCTTCTTACCCTGTGACAAAGATTTTGAGATTATCTGAAAATGGCTTCGTTGGTATGACAGAATTTTCATTATCCATCATCTTATACAACACATTATTCAAAGCACAACAAAAATGGCAAGTTCTTAGTAACAGAAGGAGGGGCATTCCACATTCTAGACTTCAAGAACTGGTCGACAAAGACTGTAAGAAACCACATTTTCTGAAGAAACAAGGAGTAAGTCTAGAACTGAAAGAATTAACTTTGCAATTAGCACTACATCCTATCCTGTTTACTCACATGATACATTGGAAAATATAATAGAAACCAGTAACATAAACAAATAAACTGCATATTCTTCAGGCATGTATGAGAAGATCTGTTCCTGCATCATCAGTATTAACATACTCTTCCAGAACAGTTCCAAATGCAGAGAACCTGAAGCCCATCCGTTACCTTGCTACAAGGTATCATTGTTGGTAATGGTAAAGTTAAGAATCCACCACAGAACACTGATGGCCCATGCAGGATGACTTGTGCACCAACGTAGTTAGAGGTATTAATAGCAATATTGTCTATTGCTTTATAGACTGTAAAGTGCGTACTACTTGTCCTCTTGTAATATCGTGGCATCTTCTGTGAGATTTTCCTTACCAAAAAATTATTAATTACAATATTCCATCAGCCACATGCGAGATACTCTGTGTGAGCGATGACCTTGGTCATTACGCAACCTCTTATCGCTCTATGTTTACAAACATGACAAGCCAAATAAGGAATAGGGAAGAGGGAAGATAATGATTTTATTTAATTTCTATAATAATGGGTAAGGTCACAGACGAGTTTTTTTTTTTTTTTTTTTTTTTTCTCCCATAATTGTCAGCACCTTTAACCCACAATGACACAGATTCTGATTCATTTATTTTACGATGATTCCTGGTCCTCAGAACGAACGGCATTGGTGGCAGGTAATATGATTTACCCATTACCAACAATGATACCTTGCAGCAAAGTAACGGATAGGTAACCGTGGCCCTCGTCCATGGACCAAAAGTTGGCAAAGTTGCAGGGCTTGAAGCGGATGGGCTAAACTTGAAGATGACACAGTACATTCCACGTAAACATATGACATTATGTGAGAAATTTTTCAAATAGTCAACATATAATAATGCTGCAGGCAGCAATTGAAAAATAGTGAATTCCAATTTAGATGAATGTTTTTTAATCTTCTAAAATATTTTGTACGTTGATTAAAGTTCCCTTCTTTGAATGTGATTCTGAATGACTTGCTGTGCAACAGAATGTTGTTATACTGTTAATTACTAGTCTCCTATTATGTTTCTTCATGTTCTAAAGCCAATCTTTTTTTTAAAGTCAGTTTTTTTTCCATTTTTTAAAACCCTAACAACCACTGTTACGTATTATGCATAGTAAGAAGTTACAGTGAAGTCCAATAAATCTTTACGATGTTCAAAATTATATGCCTTCAAATACTTTGCTTCTAAAATAGCTTTCTTCATTTTCTGACTAATTTGCATTTCTTGACTTACACTCTTTTAAAAACAGTTGATTCAAATATCTTACTGTAACACAAATGAATACTCACTGCATTAGGAATAAAATAATACAAAAAGAACATATTTCCAATGCTGAAACTGGATGATGGTGTGTGTGTGTGTGTGTGTGTGTGTGTGTGTGTGAGTGTGTGTGTGTGTGTGAGTGTGTGTGTGTGAGTAAGTGAGTGAGTGAGAGAAAGAGGGAGAGGGAGAGAGAGAGAGAGAAAGAGAGAGAAAGAGAGAGAGAGAGAGAGAGAGAGAGAGAGAAGATTGTCTGATGGACGATCTGGAAGAACATTTTGTTCTTCAAGGTTATTCTGTTAGAGACTTATGTAGAAAAACAGAAGTCGCTATCTAGAAATGGCAAACACTTATGAACATGTTGCAGGAATGAGGAATGTTTTTCAATATCTTAAGATCACATTGTACAAACTACAGGCCCACAGGAAATAATGCTTGCTTGGATAATATTACAGTTAATTTTTCAAGAAGTACATATGGCAGCAGACTAGCTGGTGGAGCCCTAGCAGATCATGAATCTCTAATTTTAAGATTCAGCTATAAATGACTGTAAAAGTCAGATACATCACCATCAAGTTGGGAGTAAGATGGATAAGACATCAGAAGGATAAATGTGTTAATTTATTTATTGACAGATTAGCTGGGAGTTTCTGTACAAAATACAACCTGGGATCTGTTGAACAGTTTCCGGAAAAAATTTACTGGATTATGGCACTCCTGCTCATCACAAGCAGCTCTAAGCACAAATATAACGATAAATAGACAAAGTGGTATACGGATTAGCTGGCTGTCATTAGGGAGGAGATGCTCAAACCGTACAGAATACAAACAAGTTATTGACCAGAAGGGCCAGAGCTGGATGACACTACTTATGGAGCTAACATAAAATCAGACACGCAAACTGACCCTGGCCGAAAAGTTTCATGTTAACATGAAAAACAAAATGAAGGAAAATGGCACAACTGCATTAGATGTGCTTGGTACTAGGTCACATGTGATGTATGCCTTCCACTGGAATATTAATGATTAATGATGACCACCACAGTTCCACTGACACATTTTTATTGTGTCATGACTGGTTCCACATTCATTAAAACATCATGAGGTTGCTGAGTTTTGTCACACTATCAAAATTTAAACTGTCTAGTTGTGTTCATGTAATGTTACAGGCCACTTCTGGAAATGACAATCATACAAACACTCTGCTGACAGCCTTGCAGAAGCAAGGGCGAGCAATCAATGCATGGCAATTCAACAGCAATCCACCAGTGATACCACTAAACAGAAGACTAGGATCTGCCAGCATGCCGCTTACTTACACTGCCACTAGTAGTAAACCACAGAGCAACCTGCGTAGTCTACCTCGCAACAGTAACTCTTGTTGACTATCAGGCTATTTCTGTGCACACTAAGCATCTCCAGAACCCAATTCAACTTTGCTGTCAGGCTCTACTATAAGTAATGTACCATAAATTACAGACTAACCTTGCAATTCAGATTGAGGTAGCTTGTTCAGCTCTCAGTTACAAAAACTAATTTGGTGAAGCAGCATTCTTAAGTTGCCAACGAAGGTAAATTTTTTTGTTAATGAATGGAAGTTGGTTTTACAAGTTATTACTGCTTGGACACAGCAGGACATTATTTGGGTATACTGCAACACTTTATGGACTGTCTACTGTTATAAAGGGGTCAATCAATAAGGATCAGTCAATAAATATTCAGAGGATGTTGAGCTATGAAACAGTGTCATCAGAGCAAGTGCAGTATTTATTGCAGAGCCACTAGTACATATTTTAAACTCATCCTTTGAGAAGATATACTTTCAAACAGTCTAAAAACTACAAAGGTAACACCATCGCACAAAAAAGATGCCATGTGTGGAATCACGAACTGTAAGTGAGATTAAGCTACTATCAACAACATAGTGATATCATCATAGCCGTCCACGACAGACACAAAGTATATACCATCACATTAGTACAAGTTTATACACCCAATAGTGACATAGACGACAGAGAGACTGAAACAATGTATGATGAGATGAAATAAATTATTGAAATAGTTAATGGAGATGAAAAATATTAACTGATGGAAGGAGAAGATGGAAGGGATCTTAGTCTCCTTGCGAAAGACACCAATAAAAAAGTTTCAGAGTGGTGTAAGTAAAACAACATAATGAGAAATCTCAGCAAACATAAAGCACGCACTTTCAAAAATGGTCTCTATAAGGAATCCCACTGCTGGAACAGAAAGTCTAGGATACCAGCTACTTAATGCTGGCCCCTATTTTGACAGCACATGAAATTGGGTTCCTTTTACACGTAGATCAGGAGGTCAGACGATGGCACAGTGAAATGTCAAAATTGGTTGTATAAGTAAATTACATTCAAAATGTAGAGGGCTGATAATGTTTTTAATTTTACATTTTATACTTTCAGACAGAATACAAGAGAAATCAGTTACAGTCAACAGTTCTTAAATGAAAAATTATTAAAGATGAACTATGTATTGCAGTTTCTCTATAGTAACGTAAGTGTATTTTGCTTGTGTATATTTACTCGAGATATGGCACCATACTGTGGGGAAATTTTGCCTTTAGCTTAAAACAAAAAAGAATTGTAATAACTGTTTAAATGATCACATACCAAAATGACAATGTTTATTGTTCCACTAATCGTTAATTTTGACATTATGCCAATTTCAAGTGGTCACTGCGATACATTTAAGAAAAGCGTAGTAATTGTTCAATAGAACAAAGTTTGTGAATCAGGACATATTACTGCAAACAAAACTGGTAGTTTCCAAATTCTACACATTGCTGAGAAAAGGAGAAGAATGAATAGGCTATATTAGAAGAAATTCAAATCTATGGATACTAAAACTGGACCCTGATAAGAGTTTGAACAATAAAATGAACTTAGCATTATAAGAACTTTTTCAAAGTACGCAATATAATTACCAAGTGCTCCTACTGAAAAATATTTAACGTGTAGTACAATATCTATTGTGTTAATTTTGTGAACTAATGTGTTTATTGTTTTCCTAGCTCTCCCGTATAGTCTGACACCTATTTTAGCAACCCCACCAGACATGCAAATGGAGAAATGGACATACTGATATGTGTAATGTAGCACAGGTCCTGCGCAGCAAGAAGAAGGCTGATATTGCAGGTCGGGCATATGAGCTCCCATGGTAGCCAAACATTAAGCCACTCAACAGTGCACTGTGAGTTTGCAAGTAGCCAACTGCCTGCAGGTGTGTATTCTGTAATGCTACAACAATTTACCGCACATGAGTGCACACAGTGCTACAAATTCTGAACTTCTGGTTTTCAGCACTTCTACCCTACGCAGAACTTTAATTATGATGTGCGAGTTAACTGGCTAAGCTGTGCTTGTACTTTATTCTGCTATTCTGGAATGATTTCATAATTGTATCTATTTGAAGGTCAAATGAATAATTTTCTATGAACTATTACTGTTTAGTTCATGAGCTAACTGACAGTGTATGTTGTTGTAATAGAAGTTATATATGTTCAATAAACACAACGGCACGAAGTGAGGGTTACAACACCTATGATGTCCCCAACTTCTTATATTTGTTCTTAGCCAAAGGTAAAATTACTTTTATTGGTGAAATTCAAATGCCACATGTAATTTCTCTGCAAATCAATTGACATTACAATGTTCCATAATCTAAACATTCACATACATTCAGAATCTAATAGAATCACTAACAAGCAATATGTACATAGCACACTAGAACAAATAATAACTACATTACTATTTTGTTTTCTAACCATTATACATTAAATGTTATCATCTATTAATTTGTATGGCATACATAATTTCTGTCTCTTATGCGTATTTCAATGGCCAGCTGAAATGGTACAATATTAAAACCAGACAACAATAGAACAATAAATAGCTTAGCCATTCTGATGAATATGTTGTCATTTAACCAATTCCGTATGACTGTGGCACCGTACAAAGAAATTGTTGGAATAATGAAGCATGTAAGCAGCAGCAAATCATGCAAATCATTCCTTAGTTAAAAAAAGAAAGGTACTTATTCAGAACAAGAACAAAAGCTAGCATGAATACTGTAAAAAATCAAATCATGACACATACAAAGTACTATTACAGTACCCTGTGGAAGAAAGATGTATATCAATCAAGAATACAATTGTTCAATAGCTTCCTGAGTCGTCTAAAAGCCACTAGTTAAACAAGTATCTTAAAAAGTTGTAACTTTACATCTGCTGCAAAACCTTTGCACTCGGTCTACCATAGCTTGAAATTGGAAATGTTTAATTGTGCTGTAAATTTGCAGTCTATGTTAGGTAATTTTTCTCTCATAAAATATTCTGATGTGTAAGTACCTTAAAAACAAGAATGCATAAGTGCTGAATTGTACTTTAAGCAAATTTTGTCGATACAAGCACTGTGATAGACAATGAAATGTCCACTAACCTAGGGGCTAGTGCTAGCCAATTGACTGCAGATGTTCTGTACTTATTCACAGAAAATTCACCAGTGATAAACCTAGAAAAATGAACTATATCGAGTTGACTTTTCTGAGCTGAGGTACACAGTTATGTAAAACTTTCTAAATGAAATGGTCACCTTTACTGTAAAGTGATTTATTTAAAAACCACTGTCCCAATTTTGGCCATGTGACCAAGCAGATGGATGGTGTACACAAACAGTAGTTTCATGTATTTATGTAAAAGATAATATTAAACACCCAACATATCGATACATGAATTTTTTGTTTTGTCCATCAACACACAATGTTAAAAAATGGAAACTCCGGGTCCGAATATCAACAAAATACAAAAAGACTGATTCCTACTTACTGTGAAGATGTGATGTTAACTTGCTGACACATACGATTAAGTCACTTACAAGTAAGCTTTTAGCCACAGCCTTGATCAAAAACAGATAGAGAAACACACACACACACACACACACACACACACACACACACACACACACACAATGAACTTCAACAGCTCTAGTCTGAGCTGCCGGAGTTGGCAGTCCGGAGTGTGTGATGTGCGAATGTGTGAATGAATGGTGTGTGTTTCTCTTTCTTATTCTGACAAAGGTCATGGCCATAAGCTTACGTGTAAGTGTCTTTTAGTTGTTTCTGTCTCCAATTGAATGTGTCATCTTTATGGCAAGGAGCAATCTATCTTTTCCTACACTGTTAATAATGTTTCCTACATTTTTAACAATGTTATGTGGATACAATTTAGCATAGTTATCAAGTTAAAAAAAACTTACTGCCACATAAGAAAATTCTGTGTGTTTACTTATTGAAATAAGCCACCTGTGGTATCTGAAACAAAAGGAATTTTAAGAGCATTGGGGCATTGGCGATACTTGCAACTCCACATCCTGCATTCATGGAGTAGCAAGTGGTGGTAATTGAGACATTACAGACAAGGACGGCTAAAAGCAGTGTGAGCACAGCTTGCACAGAGCAGCTGTCTGTTAACCTAGCAGATGGCACCTGAGCATCTGAAACTGGCAGAATGGGAGTCGGTGAAGTATGCCAGCTAACAGAAGGACCATAGGTTAGCTGGAGAGTTACTGTGAGTTGGTTTTTCCCAGGTGCTTGGCCATTTTGGGTCACTTGGGGTGTAAGGTGCAAGCATGGCACAGAGTGAAAGGCTGCAAAATCATTTCACACTCCACACACAGTTCACAGTCATAAAATATGTAAAATCAGCAATGACACCAAATTAAAGATGAAAACGAGACAAGAAACTCAACACCCACTCAGTAGACAGAATTGTATTTATGGTTCCAAAGACTTTAGTTTTGCAAATACCTACTACAAAATTAACAACTTCTAAACATCTTTAGCAATTTAAAAAAGTCCACAGATAGCACTTGAACATCAGCATCAAAATACAGTTTCAGAATTCCTATCTATGTAATTCATACTGAACTAGGACCCAGTGTGTTAATCTGAGAATTAAACCATGTATTTTAATGCAAAATAAAACTGTAGATCAATACACATAGTAGCAGCATGAGGCAGAAAATGACCCCAGCTATCCATAAACATGTACATTTTGTCATGACAGACAATAGTAAATAATGGTAAGTTAACCATCTCACTGATTAAAATGTAAATAACATAAAAAAAGGACTCAAGCAAAATCGAATGACAACATGCGAAAGCTTGTGAAATTTTAGTCTTCATTTATGTGTAATACACGTAGCAGCAAAAAATTAAATGTAAATTTGTGATTTTGCAGTAACATATTGTCTGGAGTCAGATCGCATGTATTTGTAGAAGAGTAGTGTGTCGGTCACAATGAAATGACAGAAATTTTTTAGGAAGCCAGTTTAGAAACGTGTAAAAGTTTTCAGTAGTCACTTTGATGGGCAACATTGTTTGGACTTGTGAATTATTCACATAGCTTCATGAACCTTACCTCTGAACAGTACTGTGATGTGTCGGGCTTAGCACTTTCATAATCTAGCTAACAACTATCTCTCATTCCTCTCACTGTGTTAAATAAAGGTTCAATACGCATTTTCATTTCTAAATGATGATCGCTAGTGTTTCAAATATTATTTATACCATTGACCATAGTTCTGTCTGCAACTGATAATAATTACATGTTCACTGCCACAAGAGTGTGTGTGTGTGTGAATGTGTGTGTGTGTGTGTGTGTGTGTGTGTGTGTGTGTGTGTGTGTGTGTGTGCGCGCGCGCGCGCCCTAGATGCAAACGGCTGATCACACACTTAATAAACCCTTTTACTCGCCAGAATCCCAAGGAGCAAGAACTTCAGATCCCTTATGAAATGTGGGATCATCGCCTGCAGCAATTCACCTGTACTGAAAAGTTCATATCTTTCAGGAAAATGTTGTCTCCAGAATTTAATGTTGAGTGTCTCCGGGAACCTCCTCTACATAATAATGTGCACTGATAATATATAGCCTTCAGTAAGCCTAGACTCAGTAGTAGAACCATCAGCATTGTACCTAAATGCAGGCACAGAAATCAGATGTAATGAAAACAATAACTTTTTTACAAGAGGAAATAAGACAACATAAGTATCAACAAAACAGTGTAGCTCCACGACGTCTGGCTAAAGATTAGTGTGACACCTCAGATGCTTGCAGATGTATGGCATGGTTGACAGGCACATGAACTATGACGATCACATGTTAAAATTTGCTCAAAAATGAAGGGCCAATGTACTATGGGAGACCAAAACACAGAATGCAGATATTACAGAAGGAAAGTTGCTACTCACCATACAGCAGAGATGCTGAGTTGTGATAGGCATAACAAAAAGATTTACACAATTACAGCTTGTGGTTTCAATTGTCTGAGACTTCAGATGTGTGTGCAAGTTGCGTTTGCGGGAGTGTGCGTGTGCGTGTGTGTATGTGTGCATATTGCTGACAAAGGCCTTAATTGTCGAAAGCTATAATTGTGTGAATCTTCTTTTGCACCTATCGCAACTCAGCATCTTTACTATATGGTGAGTAGCAACTTTCCCTCTCTAATATTGTTACATTCCATCCTGGATTTTCTATTGTTTGACCAAATGCAGATACATTGTTAACTATGGGTATGTTAGGTTACAGTTAATTGTTAACACTCACTGTCATGTGTGTCAGGCAAATTCAGCCCTATTCACATACATAAATTAATGAAGCTGCAGGAGGACGCCATCAGGAGTTTTTAACTTTGCCCCCAAGACAGTCTTGTAGAAACAAATTCAGAGAACTACATAAATTATCTCCTCTTTTTATTCACATGAAATAATTAACTACTTTGCTAACAAACACACACATAGTTAAAATGCAATAAATAAATAAATAAATTCCATGGTTGAAATTAACTAAAAAAGATTCTGTAAATAAGGGCACAATTCTTAGATTAACTACGGTGTAATGAAGACAAGACATCCACATTCAGAAACATGTAATATAGCTTCATTGAGTCAGTACAGAGGTCAAGTATATTTAGATGTTAATCACATAGAGTACTATTCTACTATAGCTCCAGACATAATTTGGAATGTAGTATGAATAGTACCTTTTAGGCATACTATATATAACACACATCACTTATTTTTATCAAATGGTTATATGCTGTTTCAGTTTGTTTCTGGATAACTTGACATTCACATTGTTTTACAAAATGATCCCAGGACAACCAAAGTACAAATATTAATATTATGTTTATCAACACACTCAATGCAGGAATGTTTGTATACAGGTTACACCCCATGTAAATAAACTTTTGTAGCCAATCAAGGTTTTGAACAACATTCTCAAAAGATTCCAGAACAAACTGTGCAACACAGTAAATCTATGTCGATCATTTTAGCAGTTTCTCCAGTGGTCACAAAATAAATAAATAAATAAATAAATACATTTTCATTGCTTCTTACAGTTACATAGGAAACAAAGACCATATATTTTGTACTGTCATACTCTAATGACTAGAATGAATGGCTTTCTCATCCATGTATTCACAATTGCTCAAATGACATATTACTCCAATTTGAAACTATCAAACCGAAACATTAATAACTGTCATAAAATTTGAAGTGGATACACAGTAACATTTATATACTAAAACTCACCAAAACACAGTTTTATCCTCCTGTGTGCTCCTAATTCCAGCATCAAAGTTATTAAAAAACTGCCTTTGATGTTCACTGTAAATGAAATGACGTTTTGACCAAAGGAAATTAAGTATCTCCTTTCACCAGAATAGGTGTCAAGCAAATAGTGTCAAGAACACAGATTCATGAATGCTTTATAAATTTAACATCATGGGAAGACAGTTTATAAAGTTAACATATCTTCTGGCAAGATAACATTATAGTACTCTCTCTCTCTCTCTCTCTCTCTCTCTCTCTCTCCCCCCCCCCCCCTCCCTCCCCCCCCCCTTTCTGTTTTTCCCCTCAACAACCACAATTCCTCACTTTTACCCGACAGAACTAAGCCCTAGAAAATTGCACAACCATAGGTTTATAATATCTATATTATACACACAATAAGTTATGGAATATAATAAAAGGAATCAAGCACCTCTTTTACAGATAAGGAAACATAAGAACACATATCTAGTGTGCCTAATAATACTTTGTGCTATGGAATTTTAGTAGACAGCATTTAGGCACATTTTAAATACATTTAGCTACATACTTACACTTCATTCATCCCAACTGATGGACCAGTACCATGGACGCAAAATAAGCTGTGACATAACATCAAAATGTCCCACTCCATTACCACAAAGGTAGTATGATACCAGTGAAAAAACATTGCTCCTACATGTACTGTTCACACATTGATGACACAGTACACATGTATAATTAGACACATCGAAGAGAAAAGAATTAGACAGTTTTGTATTTGCTAGTCTGATTTAAGGAAGCAAAATGCATTTTGTAATGCTGCCGTGCTGTATCTCCATCAACCTAAGACAGAAAGTTTGTGACTTAAATTTATGATGGTTTGTAATAAATAACTTAACTACATCATGTTAAACACAAAAACAAAAAATATGTCCTGATTATCAGGCTGCCCACAAACTCCATTCTTAATGAAAACTTAACTGGGCATCCCTGTTTGACAATTTCACAGGGAAACTCATTCCGCATTAACATTTAGCCCAAGCTTGACATCAGAAATAGGGAAATAGCCCACAGAATTACTCATTATGAAAATTTTGCTGCTTCACATGAAGATCTGTCAGGAAAGTTGAAGAGAATTCTGCCTTTAAGCCATGCAGAAGTGCATGGTAAAAAAGCAAGTAATCTTAGGGATTACTTTAGACCATTTGTGAGCAAAAATGATCATATTGCACATCTTAGGATAATGAGGGCCACATTGCCACGACAGATCCTTCCAATGTGGCACTTTGAATTTTGTTTAGTTTTTAATTTTAGAAAATATAGAACAAAAATTTAATAAAATAAATCTAAGTTCACATGAAACCAAGAAGCACAAAGAATAGTGAGTAATACATAGTGATAGAGACAACACATCATAACTGATCTCTGAGGAAAAGAGCCATGTAGCAACTGGGGATGTAAAATTTAGTGACACTGCATATTTATGATGACATCTGTCATCTTCCCCTTTCCCTTCCCCAGCCCATATAACTTCCCATTAAGTAAATAATTTTGATTTAAGAAACAACCAGTTTGTTAGACTCCACACTACCTTGAAAGTCTGTCATACTGCCATGATACATTTGGCATCAAGTTTTGAAAACTGTCATGGTCTCCACAGCAGTAGTTAAATAAAAGCAAGCTTATACACTAAATCACAACCAAATGTTCACAGATATACTAAGACTACTGACATTTAGAAAAGTAGTATATAACACCAAGTTATTCACAATCAGAATAGTCAGCCTTACACAAATCTCCCATATCTCGAAACAATGACAAATTACATTTTGGAAATATATGTGAATGTTTATTCAGTCTTATCTTTTATATGTTCCTCTTGACTCACAGCAGCACAATCTTTTATAGATTTTTCTTCAGTTTTGACAGCTGCATGACCTTTCATATGCTCCTCAAAACATGATCTTATGGTGAAGACCTTGGAACATGTAGTGCAAACATAAGATGTTGAATCTGAATGCATCTTAAGATGTTGGTTGAGGTTACCTTTGCTGCTGAATGTCTTTAAACAGTAGTTACATTTGTGTGGCCTGATTCCAGCATGCATTTTGAGATGTACGTGCAGGTCACCCCTAAATACGAAACTTCTTGAGCATTGTTGACAAGAAAATGGCCTAACAGCCGTGTGTTTTTTCATGTGCTGATTCAGGTTACCTGGAATAACACACATTAATGTAAAATCTTAAAGGAAATAAAATTTATATAAATAGCTGTCAGAGCACAACAGAATTTGTACTGCACGAAGTCCACTGACATCACTGAAGTATTTAAAATATTTTATCTCACAAATTAAAGACCTTTCCACAGCTCAGTTAATTCCAATTTTACCGGTAGAAGCTGTCCCAAATTTTCCATATTATAATTATTCCCTATAAATAAATGTCACATACATAATACAAGGACCTTATTGCAGTCTAACAACATACAGTATGAAATTAAATATAAACACACAATTTCTGGACATCACTACTATTAGGATACAAAGGAGAATCCAAGCTAGTATTGGAACAAAATGAAATTGTAAACTTGAAGTTGTATCTTCACCTTTCATTTTACTCATTTTTAATGCTGAAAGAGTTGGAAGCTGTCAGTCTGTTGGTACATCATTTTATAAATACAAGTGGATAAACATTTAAAAGCATGATACAGTAATACAAAATTCACAGCAACTGAAATCCTGTGCCTCTCGTCTCACAAATCCCATTCTGTACTTCATACTAGGAAAATAACTTGTCAAACAGATACAATGAATAAATTTTTTGGCTGATGGTTTTCACAATAGCTGATTTTGACTTTTCCAAACAAAAATCTAAAAAATTCAGTTCTCAAACAAGGAATACAACAAAGTTAGTACCACAGTTTGTCTTCTGAAACATGATCAATAGAGACTGATTGAACTTTTTAACCACAAAACAATTTAACTTCTCTCCTATGTCCATACCAGGTACAAGCATTGAACATTGACCCTACTGCACTGCACATACACGTAAATAATCTCAAATGTAATGCATTATCAGTAACTGAAAAATCTGTCACTTACAGGTTAATAATGGGGAGCAGCCTGAGATGAACAGTTGTGTGTAATCATTTGGGACTGCAGGTGCATAATCAGTGTAAAGGTGGTGTCATGTTTCCAGAAACACACAACTGCTGCTTTTGCACCACATCCACATGGTTCTGCAGGGTCACTTATTGGTAACTGCAATATTGTTGCGTGGTCAATGAAGAGGCTGCTCTTTATAGGATCCATCCCTTGGGATAGTCTTTCTGTGCTACTTTCTAGTGTCTGAGTGTAGAACTCATGATAGATGCATAACAAACTTTGACAATCATGGGCATCTTACAACAATACAGTGTACAGGCTCAGACAAGTGCAACTGAATGTAGACAGCTTGGGTGGCTTAAATGAGAGTATGGAAAGAGTTATCCTACAGCAGATACCATAATCTAGTACCTGGAAGTTATTCCAAAATAGAGTACAGAAGGGCTCTCCAAAGTGGTTTGCAAATACACAAAACAACCCAATGTTGGGTTCCTTGGTGATATATTCCCTCCCTCACAATAGGGGAAAATAGCAAAATTTCAGCCAACACTGGAGCCTGTGGTACCAAGAAAGTTCTAGTACCAGAGTGACTAAAACCTTTCAAGGTACCTCTTCTGGCAGCCTGCATATGCTATAACAGAAAAAAGACTGTCCTCAATGTGAAATGATGACGTCTGGGCACATTTTATTCAGAAACTGTGAAATAGGTGTATGTGCCCAACTGAAACATACTACAGACATTTGGCTGGACAGGATGAAAGCTGGCTAAATGACCTGTACAGTGGAAATTACCGAACAGACATGTATCTACTAGGCTGTGTAAACTTTAGGTACAAGTGCACCCCAAGCAACAAACACAATCAACAGTTGCTTATATTCTAATTTCTGCCTGCATCGATGTAACACAAGATGCTGAGCTACAAATGCAGTTGTTGCCTCAACATCAATAGTAGCAGTCTGTTAGACATTTTCATCACTCCCTACAAACTGCAAAGCCAACTGGCTACTTACATTTCAAAGGAACCCAACCACACAGCAGTCTTGAACCATTTATCAATGACTAGGCAGCGATGCACAACAACACATCATTTCTCCTCCCTCCTTTCCTTCCTCCTCCCCCTCCTTTTCTTCCTTCTCCGCCCTCCCCTCTCAATAACCATCTTACTTATTTACTATTCATATTTATAATTCCCAAGTGCAACATATATGTGCTGTCTACATTGTTCTCAAGCTGTACTGTTACATGTTGAATCAAAAAATATAGAATAAAACATACCAACTGAGAATAATCAAGCATTTTAAGTTCTTTAGCATTTGCCACATGTGCATTATTGATCCAGATTTTTGTTTCTGCCCCCTCCCACACCCAACTCCTTTGTCATGTATTGTATTGTATTGTATTGTTTGTTTGTTTGTTTGTTTCAGATTAATTGCTCAGCAGGTCCCAATATTAATTTTATCACTTTCTCATGACTGAGTCTTTCCCTTTTCCCAGTTAAAAATAAAAAGAGAAAAGTGATGACATGAAATTAAGATTGCCACAAATATGCTACTGAACAATTTGAAAATTTGTTGTTCTATTTATCACTTAGTTCATTCAAACCTATTGAATGATTCATATAGTGATAAATACTGCTACGCTGCAAGACAGAAACATTACTGAGAAACTATGAGTGTTAGCCTGTTAAATACAACTGTACATTACACATACTTGTGGACACCTCTCTTCTAACACTGCTGGCTGATGTGTGGCAATATGTACTCTAACCATTCCTCTTATATTTGTTGATAGTGTTCCACACAATGACATGTTCCTGTTATAGAGGACATGAAATAAAATCAGTATAGATAAAATTTTGAGTATAAATTTATGTCCAAAAACACAAAATTCTGCCTCTCAGTTAAGTACAGTTGCTTGGAGCAACCATACAATCTGTAGCTAATGAATGTACTATTATGACTGCCTTCAGTTGCAAATTACATTGCATTTCATTCCTCTGAAAGTAAGTTTATATGTTTGTGATAGGATGTACAGGAAAATGTGTTAGCAATGATTGGACACTTCCATGCCACATAAATGACCTACATATCTTCTTCTAGTTGGGAAAGAAACACCATGTTTTCTAAAATTCTCTTTCAACTTGACATTAAATTCCTTTAATACTAAGTTATGGGATTCACTCAGATTCAGATTAACAATAATTTACTACTTACATGTTCCGTGAATTATTTTTACAATAATTGTCAACACATTAAAACTTCATTGGTACAATAGATGAGTAAGATATGTTATTATTGTTGTTGTTTTTGCTGTTGCCATTATCATCATCAGCTCCAGTACTAAGACTTGTCTGATGCAGCTCTCTACATTACAGTCAAGTCAGCCAAAGAAGATATCTGACAGTTGCAGTGTGCTTAGTGTGACTGTTTATCACATCTACTTCAACAAATAACATCATCATATGGTTTTGTGTACATCCATGGCAATGCAACATTGCTGGTGCGGATCTATAGATAATTACTGTTTTTGCCTGCAGCTGTTTGGGCTTTGTAGCTGAAAGCTAGCAACAATGCTGCCAGTTGTCAGGGATTATCTTTTGCCAACTCTCCTGTAGTCTATTCTGTGTCACATATTCATCCCTGCACAACTACAGCAACATATATCCATTAGAACCTGCTTACTATACTGAAGTCTTGGTCTCCCTCTACTTTCCTCCATTTGCATATTTATGATTTCTTGAGCATCATGATGTGTCCTATCAACAGATACCTTCTTTTAGTTAAGGAGGTAGTCTTACTTGGAAATTTCAAAAAATCTGTTATCGTCTTACACTGTTCTCTGGGATGTCTATTTTATTGCAGTATTCATCACAAGCTTGCCAGAATCTCCATTACTGAGTTACAAAGCAATTTGTGAAAAAGTGTCTCTAAAAACCAATCACAGAGGGAAAATGTAATTGACATGTAATTTCAATGATGGAAATCATTAATGTGCTCAAACTTCAGATTGGGCCCACTTGTTACAACTTCTGTGCAAAAATGGATGGAAAACATATCGCTCAAGTTGAGCAGCAGATGACCAAAGCTGCCAAAGAGGCTCACAGGACTATCATGGCCATGAAGAAGATGGACTAAACATTCATTTTGGATCCAGAAAGACTGCTGTATGGTATGGCCATTGCTGACTAGAGGTATGTTTAACTTAAATACAAAAAAATGTAATCAAAAACTTTCAACACATTTTTCAACAAATTTTTCAAATTGGTTGGAAACATAACTTGAAAAAGGTACATATGATTATGATTGGTATTTGATGCCCTTGTTCTAAATTGAATCTTCTATTAGCATACATAGTCATTTTGTGATATCTTCAAATGTCTGTTTCATGGCACATTTTCATCTCAATTTTTTGGGCAAAGACACTCACATTTATTTCAACACATCATCATTTTGTTAGAACTTAATATTTTTCAATTATACTATGTATGCTGGCAGAAAACATATTGAAAATTATTTACACAAAATCATTTTGTTACATGTCAAATAGCAGGGTTTGGGAATTTCCACTGATGACCAAATTTACAGCTGCAAGGGATCCTTCCATCTCATGAAGAGGTTGCAAGGAGCATCCAATGTGCACACAAAAGTGACTTCTTAAAGAGAAATGTATAAGGAATGAAATTATGCAAGTGTGCGGTGTCTGTTCCTTCGAACATGTCTGAAGAACACACACACTACGCACATTCATGTAATTGATTCATCTCAACGGGCAATGAATCCACCCTCTTCAGTGTGGATGCAAAATTACAGTCAACCACCTCCTGCAGGAATATGAAAGTAGCAAGCACAGAACACATAGATGGAGACTGCAGATAGGTGGCATTACATGGGAATGTGGGTTGGCCGGGTGGCATGCCGAGACAGTCTGTACACCTGCAGTAAACTCTGTGCCCAGGTGATGCAGAGGTTAATACAACTGCCTAGTGACCAGGCGATCCCAGGTTCAAATCCTAGTCCGGCACAAATTTTCACTCGTCACCACTGATTCCACATAATGTCTCATGGCAGCTGACATCAATAGTTCATTCCTTTTCTTCCCTTCCACCTTCAATTTAAAGAACAAAACTATATCATTAGACTTAGCATGACTTTTTATTTTACTCAGCAAAAATCACAAAAACTACCTATTTTTCATGCAGTCACAGAGGGCTATCCCCTTAAGTTGTGCCACAAATTTCCCCCTCCACCTCTCACACACACACACACACACACACACACACACACACACACACACACACACACACACACACATTGCAAATTCAATTCAGTAAATCTTCATTAATTACATAATTACTCAATGTACCCCCCTGACCTACAGGATTATTCTGCAATACCACATTTGAAAATACTCTATTCTCTTCTTGTCTGAAATGCTTATTGCCCACATTTTACTTCATTACACGACTTGATGCCATTCAAATACCTCCCATAATCTTAAATTTATACTTAATTTTAACAAATTTATCTTTTTCAGAGACGCTTGCTTTTCTTGCTGTTAGCAGTTTGCATCTCACATCCTCTTAACTTAAGCCACAGACAGTTATTTTGCTATTTGAATAGCAAAACTTACTGACTGCTTTTAGTATCTCAATCCCTCATCTAATTCTATCAGCATTAGCTAATTTAATTTGACCACATTTCATTACTCTTGTTTTACTTTTGTTGAAAGTCATCTATAACCTCTTACCAAGATGCTACCTATTTTATTTTTAACTGCTCTATAAAATCCTTTGCTGTCTGACAGAATTACAATGCCATCATCAGACCTTAAAGCTTTCATTTCATGTCTCTGAACTTTAATCCCAGTATCAAAATACTCCTTGCTTTTGTTTACTTTTTACTGAGTGTACAGATTCAATAACATTGAGGAGAAGCTGCAACCCTGTCTTACACCATCTGATTTACTGCTCATCTTTGATGTCCACCAGCTCAACTGCAGTTTGGCTTCTGTGTAAACTGCAGGTAAACTTTCAAGCTCTTTTTTATCCTTGCTACCTCCAGGATTTCAAATAGTGTATTCCAGTCAACAGTTCCAAAACCTTCTTTGTATCTACAAATTCCATAAATGTAGGTTTGCCCTTTTTCAGTCTATCTCCTAAGGTAAGTCATGGTGTTAGTAGGGATTTGAGGAGTTGTAAAAAATAAACCACTTTAATCTGGTCTTTAAACACAAGACATTTAATTTCAGTGTGTAGGTCATCAAAGTGTGCTTCACTTATTCTATGCTAAATATCTCCAGTCCTAAGGGAGGTCTGGTGAAGCTCTCTATATTATAGTCAAGTTGACGCAAGAAGATCTCTGACAGCTGCAGTGTGCTTTCTACGACTGCTTATCACATGTATTTTAACAAATCACTTAATGCAGTTTTGTACGCATTTATGGCAATGTACCATTGTTGTCACAGCTCTACAGATTACTACTGTTTTTGCCTGAAGTTGTTTGGGCTTTGTAGCTGAAAGTTGGTAACAATGCTGCCAGTTGTGAGAGATCATCTTCTGGCAATTCTCCTACAGTCTAATCTGTGTTGCATATTCATTCCTGCGTAACTACTGCAACATATATCCATCTGAATCTGCTTACTGTACTGCAGAATAATACTCCATTATTTCTTCTTCTTCTTCTTCTTCTTCTTGTGCAATATTTGTGTGTATCAGAATTATTCTAAAACTCAAATGGATTATCAACACATTTTCTATTGTACAAATGTCAAATAGTGACAAGTGTCATGAGAATATACCATAATCATGATTTGCTGCTAAATATCTGACTTGCTTATTAAATACATGGCTAGTTATGTCACAATAACTTTCATCCACAACCAGCAACAGTTCAAGGTATGGATCATCTTCACTTTGGCTATGCACACAGTGAAAGTACAATTAGTCTTGGTTAAATTGCTCTTTTGCAGCAGCAGACCTCAAGGAAATCCATTTCAAGATAAAAAATTATTGCTAATAAAAGTTACTGTAATTTAGACAGTAAGTCTTTTAACAGTCTCTCAGAAATGCCAAGAAGACATAAAATGTGTTGCATTCCTGCTCTGGGAGTAACAATATAATACCACAACTTACAGTGGTTGAAATTCATATCTGATTTGTTTACAAGGCAGTTTTATTTGCTAAATATTGATCATACAGTAAAACTTTAACGTGACTATTCATTAATTACTCAATCATTTATTTATGTGGCTTTTTATTTCTATACCTTCTAAAATACTAAGCAACATCACTATCTGACCTATCAGACTTTCTCATCGTAAAATCGCTACAGCCACACTAATGAAAACAATTTAGTCAAATATTCAAGAACTCGCCATTATTTAAATACACTAAACTTGCTGAACATTTTAATTGATACTTCAATGAAGTAATTACAATTTTCAGTGCAGCTCAAAATAATATGATACAAAAAAATTCAGTGTGTTGCAGAATTACAAATAAACATTACCTCTTGAGCTGAAATTCTTGTGGCAAACATCACAGGTGTGAGGTTTCTTCCCTGCATGTGTAGCAGCATGCTTCCTGAGCACAGCCATGGTTGGAAAAGATTTATTGCACGAATCACAAACAAACGGTTTCATGCCTGTGTGCTCTGTCTCATGCACTAGCATGGTATCTCTGCGCACAAAGCCTTTGGAGCAGTATCTGCACTGGAATGGGTGCACTCCGAGGTGAGTGCGAATATGATAAGTCAAACTACTTCTGTTTAAAAAAGGTCTAGAGCATAAAGGACAGGGAACAGGCTTTTGTTTCTGATTGTCACCATTCGAGTCTCCAGTATCAGATGCTTGGGAAAGCGGTGAAATCTGTTTATCTGAAACAAATATGCAACAAATCAAAATACAGTGGATCTTCCAAGTGAGGAGTTAGGAAGACTTAAATCCTCAAAACATCACACTTACACTGATATGAGTCACTTAATAACCAAAAATACAATTATGGGGAAAATAGCCTCTGAATTTCAAGAATGTTGAAAGTTAATGCCAAAATTTCATTAAAAAATTCTGCAAACAGTGACTTATTTGAACATTACTCTTTTAGATTTCATTAATCTTTAATTAGCTTCATACAGTTATGTATTTAATATGCTGGCTCCATTATGTGCAACAAAATTTCATGCTGCAATAGCAAACAGTTTTTATAGGATGTATGCCAAAGTGTGTAAACAATACCTGTTCAACTGCATCCTGTTCAGACTAACAGTAAGGTGCTGGCTAGTCAAAAGTAGGGTCACAAGGCTCATAGTGTGCAGCTGATTTCTGAGGGTCATTGTCATTGAGCCAGTGACAAAGGTGTAGATGTTCAGCCTCAGTCAATGAATATTCCTGCTAAAGCTAATACAATGTGCTGAGCTGCCTACATTTGTTGATTATTAGTCATGGATGCAATACAGACATTTCTGTCAATATTTTTTGTTCAGTTTGTGTATCTCTGCTCCTTGTTGATGCACAACATACTTAGTTTTAATAAATACATGGTTAGAGATTTCACTACTACAGCTATGAAACAGAATGACTAATTCTGTGACTGATGTAAAGAAACATGAACTTGGAACATTTCTAAAAAAGCAGGGGGGAGGGGTGCACCACCACCACCACCACCACCACCACCACCACCACCACCACCAAATGAAATAGCACAACCAGCAAGGGGAGAGTGGAGAGACCACCAACAAGCTTGGTCTCATATTTACATTGTGTCTTTTACATAAATTTAATGCTGAAACCTAGTTTTCTGACCTTTCCAAATGAACATTATGCTTTCTGCCCATTGTAACATCAAACTCATGTAATGGATGCACACTTACTATGTAATCCAAGGAAAAAGCTACCCAATCAGTAACTTCACTTGTGGGTAGCTGACTTGTTGGGTTTGAATTGACACTGTAGATTCACATGTACAAATAGAACACGTCAACAGTCCTAGGAGATATATTTTGGTCCATTTTGTGTCATGTAAGGAAGTGTCTACCGCAACATTGAAACTGCATGAATCTTCCCTGAATGAAGTGTCATTAATAATGGAAGCTTTTAAAGGAACACAAGTAATCATCACCAGGTTAGAAATCTAATATCCACCAACTCACTCCTTATTCACATAACAAACTACATCCTTACACTTAACTACTACTTCTTTACGGAGAACATTACAAACAAATCCATGGGGCCCTCCTACGCCAATCTGTTCATGTGTCTTCTAGAGGAAAACTTCCTAGCCATCCAAAATTCCAAATGCTTTTCGCATCCCTGTGAAAGACGAAGGTGCAACACATGTCCGCTACCAGAACATCATACTCCAGTCCCATCATAGATGTACCCTGTCCTATCAGAAGCATGGCCACCTGGGAACTAGTTATAGCTTACACCAGTTCTGTTGTAATTTCACACAGCATTTTAGCTGAGTATGACCACCAACCAATTTCACCCAAATGAATAGCTACCACCAAACTGTAACCAAGAGAAAAATTTACCATCCAGGGAAACAGCACACTGTCAAGCAGGAGCATAGCATGATGCCAGGCACAGTATGCTTGATTTCATTTGATGCTTTATCTGTCTATCTGTAACATTCCCCCAAATGTCCGCTTCTCTGTAGTACATACATGGGAATGGTCATTCCAATACATCCTTCAATCCTATAATCCACCTGGCCTTAATCTATACTAACCCCTCTCCACACCACCTCCATTCCAGCCCCATAACTGGTAACTTCACTCATTCAGACCTCAGAGCCTCCTCTTCACAGTCACAATGTCCCTCTTTCTCTGTTCTACCTCACCCTCCCATACAGTCCTCCATGTTACCGTGTACTGTGCACAACGTTCTCTCTCTCTCTCTCTCACTCACTCACACACACACACACACACACACACACACACACACACACACACACACACACACACACACACACCATCAACGATGTAATTAGCTGGAAGAATGTTCCATACAGATGTGCATGTGTGAGTGCGGGAGGGGGGGGGGGGGGTGTCAAAGTCAAAGACAAAATACTGGAACAAGGAACTACTGCACTGAAAGACAGTTTCAGCATTTTAAAGTGCAGTCAAAATACTAGCGATATGTATTTATCAGAATGAAGCTAATTTTAACTAAAATGTATCTTGGCATAAATAAAGTTCAAATAAGTGGGTGGTCGCCATATTTCTTCAATTTAATCTGCTGCCAAAGCTTCACAAGCAATCATTGTGGATAAAATAATAATGCTAACACATAAATACATTTAAGCTATGTAGTAAAACATACTCTTCTTCTTATTATTATTCTTATGTTCAGGACACGGAATCAGGTTTATATAAAGGTGGTGTTACACAGCTTTAATGAATGTTAAGAACTATGTTATGCAATACACACCTGTAACAGTATATTTTATTAGACACAATCAATTTCAGTCTAGGATCAGTTCATCATTTAACCCAAAAACCATCTCAGTTAAATATTTTCATAACTAGATAACAGTTACCAGACATACAGCATTCCACCACTGATAGTACCTGTGCATACGTGATGTTATGCGCAGTTAACCTCATAGATGTTTGTGTGTCAAACACACAAATGTCTACGAGTTTAATGGATCATATTATTATACATCTACAGCTACTACCAGTGTTGGAAAAATGTATATCTGATAACCATTAGTCTATTTACACATACACATAGCTGAGATGGTTTCTCTGAGCAGGTGGTCTGATTCTAGACTGAAATCAATTGTCTCTAATAAAATATTCTGATACAGCTGTGTACAGCACAATGCAGTTTTTGAAAACCAGTTTTGTTGTTTTCAAAGGCAACATCATGGCATTCATCTTTTGCAGTTAGGGGACACAATGGAAAACTTAAATCTGGATAGCTAGATGATAATTTGAACTTCATTCCTCCCAAATGAGAGTGTAATGCCTGCACTACTTCATTTAGTCAAAATACGAGGTGTGATTTCAAAGTAATTGCGGATTTTTTAATTTTGCAAGCTTTATACAATTTTTTTTTTATTGTTTTGGGCATTAGACATTATGGTCAGTAAGGAATACCAGCTAAAAGTTATAAGCTGTTATGTGCTATTTGTGTGCAGCAATCCAAAGAAAATGGCCAGAATTGTGGCAAAATCGCTCATGGAAACTGAATCATGATAATGCTTCCACTCTCACCTCAATGCTTGTCTGTAATTTTTTGGCAAAAAACAAAACCATTTTGTTGCCTTAGCCAGCACATTCACCGGACATAGCCCCTTGCAGCTCCTTTCTATTCCTGTAGCTACAGAGAATCATGAAAGAACATTGTTTTGGCACCACTGATGAGATAGAAACAAAATCACTGAAAGAGCCGAACACTATAACAAAAAGTGAGTCTCAGAAGTTCTTCGAAGATTGGAAAAACCGCTGATAAAAGTGTATAATATCTAAGGGGGATTACTTTGAAGGGGACAAAGCTGATGCTGATGATGAATAAATAAAGAATATTTTAAAAAACTAAAAAGTCCCATTTTTTATCACACCTTGTAAGTGGAGCTATTACATATTATAGAGTGCGAAATCTCAACCGCGGTGGGACCAAAGAGTTCCTTTCTTGAAGAATGTCATTATTACAAAAATCAAATGGTGAAAAATGATTTTATCAAAGGTCAGTAAATAGTGCAGTTATCACTTAAAGTCATTAATATCAACAACAACATATAGTGCAAAATTAGAGGTCAAGTTTCATAATATAATCTGGAGTAAAGCAAAAAGTTTATTTAGCTACTTGATGTGATAGCATCTGCATGTTATCGGAACAATATGTCCAACTGTAGCAACTACTTTTTATTGAATGCTTTTCCCATCTGATGTTAGTAAGGATCAGATTCCAGGTTGGAATATCAGCTGTTATGGAAAGGATAGTGCCCCCCTTGTCACCCAACACCATCTTGGAATGGAACAACTGAATTTCATCCTTCGTTGGGGCTTTGATTATCTATCATCATACCCTAATATGAGGGACAGTCTACCCAAGATTCTTCCCACACCTCCTGAAGGTTGTTCCGTCACCCAAATATACCTACCCTCCACAACATTCTAGTCAATCTGTATGCTATTCCAAATCCCAACCCCTTGCCACAGAGATCATATCCCTATGGAAGAGCCAGGTGTAAGACCTGCCCAATCCAACCACCCAGCACTTCCCACTCCAGTCCCGTCACAGGCTTATCCTATCCCCATCAGAGGCCAGGCCACCTGCGAAAGCACCCATATGGTGTACCAGCTCTGCTGGGTTTGTTGCTATTAACAAGCTATCTGCCAGGATAAATGGTGGCCACCCTGTTCAAAGGCTGATTTCTCAACCCAGGTCATCTGGATTCTACCCTCCACCACCACCCTTTCCAAACGGAGCAAATGCAAGTTATGCTTACAACACATTCTCCACTCCCAGAATCATCCTGGACTCAACCTATGGTAACCTCCTATCCCCACACCCTCCACCCAGCAGTTTCTGCCCCTTCTGCCCTATCACTTCCTCCCAACTACGTTCCTTCACCCTTACTGCTCACTGCTCTCTGCCAATGCATCCACTGATCTTTTCCCCTTCTCCGCTCCTCTTCTTTCCTTTCCTTTCCTTTCCGTTCCCTTTTTCCCTATCCTCCCTCCACCAAAGCTTCCCAACACTGCACAGGGTAGGCTCATCTGCTGCCTCTTCTCCCCCACCTATACCCTGCTACCCCTCCTCCTTTCCTGATCCACTATGGATTGTTGCTTCCGTTCGATGCATTTCAGTTTTGGTCTGCCCTGAAAAGCCAGTGATAGTGGTCATGTGTGTGAGGTGTGCTTGCTTGTCTGAATGCATGCGTGGTCTTTTCTTTTGATGAAGGCTTCACCGAAACCTAAATGTGTAACAGTCTTATTGTTGTGACTGCCTGCAACACAGCATATCATTTTTACAGTGAGTAGCAATCTATCCTTTCCACAACTGTTAACATTAGTACAGAAATTGAACAGAATACAATAGAATACACTGTTCAAATTTTGCAATAATACTGCTACAAATAAATAGATTATGTTCAGCAATAAATGTTAGGAGGAAGAGTGCCCATACTTGGAGGAAAGGTGGGGATGTCCCCTCCCCTTTTCCCATAGCTTTCAGGAAAAGGAAAAAATATAATGTAGTCAAGCCTTTTTTTCCAAGGAAAAAACTGAAAAGTCAGTATTATGCAGGTTTTTAACAGGGTTGAAACAGGAACTTTTTTATGGCTACTTACAAGTTGTCACTTGTCTTTCAATACACTAAAAATACTCCATACCCCAGTTCCAGCCACCCCACCTCCCCCTCCCTACAAATTATCTCCTGCCCTTGGTTAGGAGATCACATAGCTAGCTGGAAAGAAGTTAAATCATATGGTGAAACAAAATGATACAAGGTTTAAGTGAACTACATGTGCTTTTAAGAAATTTAAGAACTGCATTACAGATCAGTGTGTGTCAAAAATTTGTTGTCAGTTGGTTTGTATAGTTTATGAGTGGGCAAGAACATGTAGAAAGTCTTATGTAAGACTGGCAGTATGTGACACAGTGACAATGCTGAAGTAGGTAGATGTTTATACAGAGAGATTTGACACAGATGTGCAGACTGTATGGAAGAGCATGGCATTAATGGAAAGACACATCTCACTTTTTATTGTGGTTTCATTAATATCTAAATCTTGTGACTGCTCTTAATCTGGCGTCAGTCAAAACTGGGAAAAGTGCATGAAAAAAGGCAAATTTTACCTGTGAAAATTCATCAATGTATTGGACAAAATTGAAGCATTAAAACTGACCTCTACTCTAGAAGCAAAAAATGTAATCTGTGAACTTAAAGTAGACTGAAAACTGATAATATTAAAGCCATCTCTAATTCAGCAAGTAAAATATAATGGCAAAGGAAGAAACCATTCTAACTTTCATATCCATGTTCAAGTGAGTCATAAAACTCTAGATAAATACTGTAAGTTATCAGCAGTAATGAAGCTGATTACAATGGTAAAGACTGAGAAGGCAGGTCATCATATCCCATCTCTTTCTTCTACTAATTTCCTTATCCCCCCTCAATTCCTCATGCCTCTTTACTCAAATATTTAATGTCCTACTTGACCCACAAATATCTCATTTTCACTTAATTCCTCCACAATACCATATCTACTCCACTCCTGTTTACCCTTTGAATATGCAAATATGAAGCACTCAAGCACTTATTACATAAGCTCAAGTTTCATCACATTTAGAAAAATGTCTGTAAATATTACAATGTTTCAAAAAGTACACAATTTAAAGTGGGTGAAATTTTAGTGGGAATGGGTCAGAATGATTTACAGAAAAATATCTGTATTTGTCTTCAATGAGGTTTTTAGTGGACAGGCATTGAATGTGTTGTCATATGCCCATTCTCACGGAGAAGTAGACAACAGTTCAGTGCATATGGATAATGAAAACACAGTCTAAGCATAGCAAGACTGTGGAGACTATTCTAACTGTGAAGTACCAAATGAGCCAACTGCTTGCAGTCCAATGCAGGAATTTGAAGAAACAGACTGTACAGTGTGTAGTCCTGTGTATCCTTGTAATATCCTGTCTCATCAACGTTAATAAATTCAATTCATTTTCACTCATCTGCAGGTGAATTTGGCAGTAGCCACTGACCAATGTGTTTGATGCAAGATCCCCGTTTGCTTGTGTATGAAGTTCATTTCATACAGAAATTGAAACCAAAGGATCACTCAGAACAGAGTAACTAGCCATGACAAATTATAATAAGGGTATTACAAAGATATAATTTTCAATGACAAGGGATATTTCCACTTTAATTTATCTGTAAACAAAACAATTTGTTGCTTATTGGGCACAACGAAGTTTTAGTGTGGATTGTAGTGTCACAGCAGCTTCATTGTGAAACTGTCTTAATCAATTTACTGGTGAAAAAAGGATATGTTCTCACAGTCAATCCATTTTTTCCATGAAATCATTAAGTTTTACCCTATTAGCTGGATCACATTAGTGACTTGTGGTTTCATCAAACTAGTGTCCCATGCCACAATACTGACGATACAATCAGTTTGATACTTGACAGCTACCAGGTTGACTTGCCTCCTTTCACAATGACCACACCTGCCCAGGTTCCCCTCTCCCCCTCTCTGTCTGTGATTGAGCACCGTGTAATTTTTTTTTTGGGATGTTTATAGCATTGCTTTATGAGAATAGTTCACAAACTTTGGTTAAACATAAGCAGGTATTAAAAAACATTATATAGTTTTTTTACCTTATTAAAGCAAGCTTCAATGGTCCCTTCATCTAAAATTTTGTGCTGATGAATTTCATTGTCCTACACACTTCATTTGATCTGCACATGTGGCTGAACGTATTTTTTTCATGTGTATAGCCTGATGTATTTTTCAAATTGTGTGTTTCACAGGAAATCGAAAGACAACTTCCTATGTTTGCCCTTTCTAATAGTCCCATCACAATAGCGCTCGACAGTCGCCGAAAACAATGCTGTCAATTAGCAAGCCATATCTTCCATTACACATAGTCCATTTGAGTAATTAATTTGGCATTTCACTACTGACCCATGAATTCTGTCACACACACATTGTCATTTCAAAAATGGACTTCAGGTGAAGAGTAGTAGCACAAATCAATCTTTTGTGCTAGTAGCTAGAGTAATAGCATATTTCAGTGCTGAATTTCACTTCAGAGGAGATGCTTGGCAGTATAGGTTCATTAAAACAGTTTATTCTCCAATCAAATTTGGTTAGGATCCTATTGATAATAAGTCTCTTTCTGAAGTATGTCATCATTTAAATTTGGCAAAAATTATTTGATCATACAATGAACTTCTTTCCAGAAGTCACATTGACTTAATTGCTTATAACAAATGATAGCTGGTAATATAAATAACACTTTTTAGTTGTTTGCATTCATTTTACCATATTTTGGATGAAATGGGGGTGATCACACAGCATTCTGATCTAATATGACAAATGAATGTAATGCTTCCAAGAACTTTTCAAGAATTTGTTGATCACACCTTAATATAATTCTGGCACTTTTTTACTTATCTTTCACTGAATGTAGAAGAGTGTAGCACTTATAAGTTCACAGCTGTTTACAAAGCCTGATGTAATACATTCACCATTTAATGTAGTTTTAAAGTTCTGCCAGCTAGTATTCCACATATCTTCTACTAGCAAATTCAACCTTTTTCATTTTTGTCTTGATCTCAAATCTGAGATGAGTATGTTTGTTTCAAACTATTGTACAAGTTTCATAATTATTTTTATCAAACCTTTGTACTGGTTTCACAATTATTTTTTATCATCAATTTGAGTTAATAATTTCATTTCATACTACTGTGTTTGTGTCACCAATTAATTTAGCATTTTTGTAACTCCGCAAATGATTTTTCTGTTATTGGTATTTTTAGAGAATGATTATAGTACATTTCTTTTTTCACTAGACACATTTTGAACTTTAGTTATGGAAAGTAGTTGGTTGACTGTTAATATTAATCTTTCATCAAACAGTTCATAGTTGCCAGTTTTTGGGTATATTTCTGAAGCAAGTATAGCATTTGTTTGTATTGGATCTTGTGACTTCTGGTCCGATGAATATGATAGCCTGAATTCAAACTATTTCTTACTACGACGACATTTTAAACTTTTTTGGAATACATCAAAGTTAAATATTACAGTACCTATTTTGATCTAACACCAACTGGAAGTTATGAATTGTCTGAAGGTAGCTTATTAACTTAGTGTCTCTGCAGCATTATATTTGTTAATTACTATTTCTGTCACTTCCTTAGACACAAATTATCTGCATTCTTTATTAATTCTCACGACAATTACATCCACTTTTTGGTACTATTTTTTTCTTCTCTGCTGGTGTTAGCATAGTCAATTTATGCAAAGCTGTAACTGATGCATATACCTATTCTTTATTGTTCCAGATGAAGGAGAATAATTAAGCATTTGGAAGCAAATTCTATTAACAAGTTCAAAGCTTTGCAAATGCCTATAAAGGTCATATCTAAATTAGAGTAATATTTTCTATAAGCATGCTTCATGCCTCTGATATATTTTATTGGTGAATAGTTACCCTTGTGAGTCTTTGTACCAGTTCAGGAATTTCTTGTATCTCTGTTACATAAAAGTTATACCAAAATGTGAATTTCCACTTGTTCCTGCTTCACAGTGTTTTTAGTTCAACATGTTCACAGATAACCTCATCACCTTAATGTGAACTCTTTCACAAGAGCATATGAAGCACTACAAACTAAGTATACAAACTAAGTATTGTGGATAGATTTTCCAAGGATGATCTCAGACACTTGTTAATTATTTAGTAGGTTTGCAAATACTTCTGACTTGTTACGCACACTAAACTGTAAAATGTGACAGATTTCCTAAGCCACCGTCGTGTTACAAAGTGGATCATTAAACAATGTTTCATTCAGAGTGTCTCGTTACATGCTTAAATGGCATACTGCAGATTATGCATCAGATCTTTGAAATGTAGGTACGCTTTCATGAACCCTCTTTTGAAAAATTTTAATATATTCCATCATGGACATGTTTTGACTGGGATTGTGGCTCTGTACTTTTACCCACACAAACCAAAGTAAGTGCATTTTCCAACATTCTGTACAAATTGGAGACATGTCAATTCTTGTGCTTATAAAAGTCCTCTTTGCTAAAATTTTTCATCTTTACTACAGTTGACACAGTCCACAGTAAGTGGTTGTCATCATTCTCACTTGCTGCATCACTAAAAGTTAAGTTCTCATTCAAATGTTTCCTCCACACTAAAATGTTTGTACAGTCAGTTATATACAAGAACTTAGCACAAACGTATTTCCTGGTGACATTTTTACATGTCTGTCTACAACTAGCATAACTCATTTTAAAAAAAAACTGTTATGATTTAAACAATGAAATCACATGCTTAGCACAATGTGTTTCAAGAATTTATTCTCATTTTCAAGTGCATTTGTTTTCGTGAATATTTTTGATGACGTTTGCATGTGTGATTTTCTGCCTATCTTGCATTGTAGGTATCTTTTTGAGACACAGAATGCCACACACAAACACACACACACACACACAAATCATCAGTTACAATGTTTGTTTTTGTAATCATATCTTTTAGTCTGGCATAACACTATTGTTCACAATGACATCAACTTTTCACATAAAAAGGCATTCTTTGACAGTGTGCTTCAGTTCTGGAGCAGTGAATTCAAGTGATGGAGTGATATTTCAACCATATCATCCTATTGTCAGAAAGGACGAAAGTTTTCACTGTGATGTAACCTTTTAAGAAATTAGAATAGTAATAATGAACAACTGACTAATCAAGTTGCCAGTCACACAGTGTCATTTTCACTGCATAATCCCTAAGAATCTACAGGATCATGTCAGAAGCAGAAATTTGCGTTATTGCTTCCTAAAGGATCATTATCAGGGTGAATCCAGTTTTCCTCCTTTTGTGGATAGTTGGCAGTAACAGATCTTAATCCATCTTAAAGAATTAATGTTCGTCTTTTACTTAGTCTCAGTTTTACTTCCTTAAAAATCTGTTTCTCTTGATGTCAATACTTTTACAGCAACTACAGATGAAGATACTGTACAATACTCCAATTAACCAGTAATTAATGCTGAATACACATTAAAAAGTTAAACTTTTTGTCTTTTCTTCCAATTTGGTGATCTGCACTTTACCAAACAGGCATATTTCATGAAAGCTGACATTCCAAGGTAGAGGTATTTGAGATAGTCTTAGTTTTCAATTCTTATTTCTAATTAGACATCTGTTGCAGGGTTATCACTACCCTAATTTTGTTTCCATCTTCTATGAATTTGCTTATCATATTCATACACAAAATGAATCTGACAATAATTTTCTCTTCAATTCTTTCATCACTGCTTTTGATATTTACCTGTAAAGAACAAATAACATAAAAATCAAAATTTTGTGGAAAGTAGTATACTAAAATAATGCAAAGTATACACAGACTCAGGAAGTAATCAAAGCATTTCACTGCACAAACATTTGAGTAACTCAGTAATTAATACATTAGGCAAACATTAAGTCCTTGGGAAATCAAGTGCGACTTTTACTCAAAAAAATAAATTTGTAAATGTGAGGCCAGTGAATCCATCCTGAAAAACCACAACTATCAGAAGACTATCCTGCCACCTCCTTTTCTTTTGGCTCATTGGTAGAAAAATATTCTGAAGGAACTGAAAGTCCTTTTACATCATCTGGCTGATCAGATGTGCATGAGCTTCATCAAGTTTCTGAAATATCAAATGTCACAACTTCTGACCTTAACCCCTATTCATGGTCTTGCTCATGAGTGGTTGAGTTACTTCTCCTTAAAGCACTGGAATATTGGAGTATTTCCACAGCAACTGAGTGCACATTTCTTGAAATCAAATGCTCCAGTTGCTTATTATATTGTAGCTTTGTTTACACAATGGTTCGCAACTCGATTAAAAATCACTGTCCTTCATTTTAAGTGGCCATGCTAATGACAGCAGTGTCACATAATTTTTTAGCTTCTGATATTTCATTGACATAAACATTACTCTTAAAATATTAAGTATGCTCCATTCAGTAACATTACACCTGCTAACAAGTAGGATGCTCAAACAGGTTCATGAGCTTCTTCAATGCTAAAGATAATGCACTGTCATTTTGCTTCCCGTTTTACCAAAAAGGCAGACACAATACCCTGTTAACTTTTGAGCTTCCTTTTGCATGCTTTGCTATGTCATATTTCTTTATCCTGTTTTACAACAAACAGACCTTTATATTTCCATTGATTATATTTAACTTATGACCATACAATCAACACACTATTTTCACTGCAGTGTCTTCAGCTTGACTCATTTCTTCTTTTGGTCTCTGAATCAATGTGATGCATTAATGACACCCATCAGTCTAACATACAAATTTAAAATGCTTATCACATTCTTGCACTGGAACCAAATAAGCTCTTCCAGACATTGCAGTAATTTCTTGTGTTTACCTTAAATATTCAGTCTAATGAGTTGTCTCCCACTTCTTCACTGCATGTTCTGTTTATTTTTGTAAAATTAAATCCATAAACCCCAGAAAATACTATAAGAGCACAGTATTTGCTGCAGTGGATAATGTATGTATGTTTTTGGTAAGAAAAATGTAAAAAAGATGTTCTTCAGAAATCCCTTTTGCAGAAATTGTTGTTTGGAACAAACGTCTGCTTTCTATGGACCTATCCTAAAGCCAATAATGAATTCATATCACAGTACTCCAAATACAAATCTATAATAAGGCAGTCATCATCACAGATCAATGCAGCTACATCAGAAGACTAAACAGTCAGTTTAATAACATCAGACACAATAATTCATTTATCAGTAGTTTAAGATTGAACGAAATGAAATTAATGAAATTCCAAAAGACATGCCAACCAGACTATGTAATTCAGATTTCAACTCCAAAGGAATGCAAATGTGTTGTTCTGTCTAAATCCAAACTGTTGCCATGCCTCTGTTCACTAACTCCATATCATTCACATTCTTATAAACATATTCTCTTTGTGATGATAGACAGTTTGCTACTTAATGTATCTACCACTACCACCTTTCCATTATAATCCTCTTGTACCTATGTCTTTCTTCTATTCTTTCTCCTGCAGCTTGACAGACCCTAAATAATTCTAAGGGCACAAAGAGAAGCGCTTTTCTCTCTTCCCTCCACTGCCATGACCTTTCTTTTGATATTTTGCTTTTTATTTAAATGAAGTAATTTTCTGACTGTCTACTAAGCATCACTTACCTCCACCTGATGCCAAATTTTCTATCTCCTCTTCGCTTATTTGCGCAAGTGCGGCAATTTCATCAAGAAGATTCCTGGGGAAAAAATGAGAACAGAAAATATTTTCATTGTTTTGTAAAAATTTATGTCCAAAACAGTGGTACAGCTAATGCACAGCATAAAAACTGAATTATGATTAAATACATGTGATACACCTACATAAGAACTGAAAAGTTCAATTTCCTTCACACTGCTCTGACCTTTAGTCCTTCACCTGATATAGCTACATAGTTTTATCTCATCCTTACATATCCTCTTCCTTTCCCATTAATCTGATTTTCTCTCTCTTTGGTACCTTTACTTGTCTGTTATTTCTTAATTATTTTGTTTTCATTTTTATCATTTGTTACAGTTTACTAAATTCTTTCAAAAATCCTCTTTTATTTTCCAAACCCTACACCCCTGATATTTTCGTCACATAATCTTGGCAGAAAGAAAACAGACAGGAAGAGAAGAAGGTATTGTATAATGATGCCATCATAAATTATGTACACTGCATTAGGAATTCAGTTTGAGTTCAAATGACGTGGAATGAGAATATATGGACATGAACAGTCAGGAAGACCAATGAGAACAAAATTTTGTACTTTATCAATGACATCCACCAGACTGTGACAATGAGGCATCAGTTAAATATGAGAGAAATAGCAGATGCTACTGGTATCTTATACAAACACAAACAAAAGAATTTACATGAAGATTGACATGAGAAAGGCAACCTTAAATTTGATGTTATCTACTTGTTGCTGATAAAAAATCCACACCTCGAATAAATGCATATAAATTATAAAAATGTATGTATGTATGTTCCACATCTCCCAAACGACTGGACCAATTTCAACCAAACTTGGTACACACATCATTTAGTGTCTGGAAAGAATCACTGCGGGGGTACGAAACACCCACCTATGAAAGAGGCTGGTGTAGGGATGAGGTTGATAAAGCAGTGTTGCCCATGATGCGAGAATACCCGAGACTTGCAACAAATTTAACACACACTTTCAATCCTTTACGAAACTTTTTCTTGGTGATGACAACCCCCCCCCCCCCCCCCCCCCCCGCCCCAAAAAAAAAAACTACTGAAAGAAGAAAAGTTTGTCACTTACCACATTTTCACTGTTCTTGCATGAAAACTATCTCATGAAGCACAATGTTTCAATTTATTACTTCTTTACTACTAACTGCATTCATGGCACTTTTGCAGTCTGTATTCATATATACCACTGAATGTACCAGAAAAATTACACCATTTTACAACTCTTAGTTCAGGAGATACAATGTCAAACACTGAATGTGTGAGAAACTACTACATCCCGGAAGATGTTTAAATTTATTACTTTGTTGCTACTAACTATTTGCAACTCTTGCATTTTGCACTGAATGCACCTACAGAAATATAGCATTGCACAAAACATAATTCAAGAGATATGATGTCATAAACAGCAAGATGGGCGAGACACTGCTGTATCATGCATGAAGTTTTAATTTTTTTATTACTTCTTTGCTACTAACTCCATTCACAACATTGACAGGCATTGAGGGAGAATGAGGAAATGGGGACAGGTGGGTGGAGGATGAAATGGACAAAGAGACAAGGGAGGGGGAAATGGACAGAAACATGAAAGAGGAGAGATATCCAGAGACGGGAGGAGAAAGGGACAGATAGAAAGATGTGGGAAGAGAAGATGAACAGACAGAGGGGAAGGAGGAAATGGCCAGGGAAAGGGAAGGGGAGGATATGGACAAAAATAGGAAAAAGGAAGAGATGGACAGAGAGAGGGGAGAGCAGAGGATTGGAAAAGAGAGGAGGGGGAGATGGAATTAGAGGGGGGAGGCACAGATTGAGATTGAGATAGAGAGAGATAGAGAGAGAGAGAGAGAGAGAGAGAGATATGGCGATGGACAGAGAGGTGTGGTGGAGATTGATAGAAAGAGCGAGAAAAAGGAGATGGACTAACAGAAGACTGGAATAAATACATATCCAGACAACACTGGGTACTCAGCTAGTATAGATTACAAATGGAAAATTATTATCTTGAAGGTTGTACTACTGTCAACAACATTCTGAAAATGAGAAATGTTTTATGACGTTTACAGCAAAGAACAGATTCCAAAGAAGAATGAAGCACCTAATGCCAGACACATGCATCACTCAAATTTTCCTAGGAACTCTTAGCCCTCTATAAGCCACATATATTGGCAAAAATAAAATTAATAAAGAAAGGAGATACTAGGATTACAGGAACTTGACAAAGCAGTAAATAATGTACAGGACAAGAAGGGTATTTGGGGGGGGGGGGGGGGGGGGGGTGGAGGTTGGATAAATGGAAAAAGGGAGGGATGAATATTGACTGATTAATTAATTAATTAATTAATTAATTACATGAAACTATCAAATTGCACTAATTTATTACGTTCCATTCAATCTTTGGAGTGTTCGAACAAGTCTTCCATTTTTTCCTCCGTGGCCTCTCTCTATTTTCAGTCCGCTTTCTGACTTTACTTTCTGGCAGTACTTAGTATTTGATAATGTTTGGCTGTACGAGTTACTGTTGAAAATGTCTCATGAACTAATATGAGCCTTTTCTAAATCCTTTTTGACCTGCTGGATCCAAGATACGGTTTTGAGTTGTTCTATGTACACTGCAGCTTTGTGGGCATGTTTTGTTGGGAGTCAGTGGATGTGCACATAAAATTCAAATTTTCTTTTTTTGAGGTTTGTCACAAGATTCTGTCCCTTTTTCAGTTGTTTTTCAAAACTGCAGTCTGCAATCATCTTCTGTTCTTTTGTGACAGAGTATCTACATCTACATCGATACTCTGCAAATCACACTTGCCTGCCTGGCAGAGGGATCATCAAACCACCTTCACAATAATTCTCTATTATCCCATTCTCAAACAGGGCGTAGAAAAAATGAACACCTGTATCTTTCTGTGCAAGCTCTGATTTCCCTTGTTTTATTATGATGATCGTTTCTCCCTATGTAGGTCAGGGTCAACAAAATATTTTCATATTCAGATGAGAAATTTGCTGATTGAAATTTTGTGAGGAGATTCCGACCACAATGAAAAACACCTTTGTTTTAATGATGTCCACCCCAAATTCTGTATCATGTCAGTAACACTCTCTCCCCTATTTCGCGACAATACAAAAGGTGCTGCTGTTCATTGAAATTTCTCGATGTACTCTGTTAATCCTACCTGGTACGGATTCCTGACCAAGCAGCAGTACTCCAAAAAGAGGACACACAAGCAAAGGGTAGGCAGTCTCTTTAGTAGATCTTTTACATTTTCTATGTGTCCTGCCAATAAAACACAGTCTTTGGTTAGCTTTCCCCACAATATTTTCTATGCGTTCCTTCCAATTTAAATTGTTTGACACTGTAATTCGTAGGTATTTATTTGAATTTACAGTCTTTAGATTTGACTGATTTGTCATGTAACAGAAGTTTAATGGATTCCTTTTAGCACTCATGTGATATCCTCACACTTCTCATTCTTTAGGGTCAACCGTCAATTTTCACACCATACAGATATCTTTTCTAAATTGTTTTGGTCTTAAGATGACTTTACTAGACAATAAAGGACAGCATCATCTGCAAACAAACCATACAGTTGCTCAGATTGTCTCCTAAATTGTTTATATAGATAAGGTACAGCAAAGGGCCTGTAACACTACCTTGGGTAACGCCAGATACCACTTTTGTTTTACTCAATAACTTTCTATCAGTTACTATGAACTGTGACCCCTCTGGCAGGGAATCACATATCCAGTTACATAACAATATTCCACAAGCATGCAATTTCACTACAAGCCACTTGTGTGGTACAGTGTCAAAAGCCTTCTGGAAACCTAGATATACAGAATCAGTTTGAAATCCCTAGTCTATAACACTCAACACTTTGCGTGTGTAAAGAGCTAGTTGTGTTTCTGAAGAATGATGTTTTCTAAATCCATGTTGACTGTTTACCAATAGACCATTCTCTTCGAGGTAATTCATACTGTTCAAACACAATATATGTTCCAAAATCCTGCTGCATATAAACATTAATGATATGGGCTTGTAATTTAGTGGATTATTCCTACTATCTTCCTTGAATATTAGTGTGACCTATACAACTTTCCAGTCTTTGGGTACAGATCTTTCATCGAGCGAATGGTTGCATATGATAGTTAAGTAAGGAGCTATTGTATCAGCTTACTCTGAAATGAATCTAATTAGTATACAATCTGGAGAGGAAGACTTGCTTTTATTGCTATTTAAGTTGCTTCAATACTCTGAGTTCTTAGAACTCTGCAGTCTGCTTTGAGGATATATTCCAGATCACTTTTACCATGGGGTGTATGCATTCTGTGGCTTCACGCTTGATAATTGAGTTGTAGTGCCTGGTTTTGTGTGTATTTATGTACTTTTTTTGGTAGATGATGTAGGTTTTACTGTATCCACTCCCATGTTTTTGTATGTGAATTTTCTGTGCCACCCCCCTACCCCATAGGTTCAAGGATTCAGCCTAACTACCTGAAGTACGGAAATCCCTTGATTTGTCCACATTTTGTTATCAGTTTTTGAGTCCGATGTTTTAAGCATATGTACCTCATTTTTTTTTTTTGGAAACATGTGGAGGTAACTCATCCAGCACAGTTGAGAGTTTCTATCAGTTTTATTGCTGTCCCCTCTTCTGTAAGTATTGGCAGGTCATCTGCAAAAGCTGGACAAGAAATCTGGATGTCATTTTTGTGTGTTCCAAGTTGTATGGGTTTCCAATAGTTTTGTTTTTAAAGTTTTTTCTAACTCTTGGATGATTTTGCCCAGAACCAGATTACAGAGGATAGGACACAGTTTGTCATCCTGTTGAATACTGGTTTGATTAGAAATGGTTCAGACACCTCAACCAGGAATTTTATTTTGGGTGTGTGTTGGTGAATGTTCGATGAGATTTCAGTTTTCAGGTCATATCCTCATTCTTTGAGGATGATAAAGAGGGTCTGGTGATCAACTGAATCATACTACGCCACAGTCAGATACACCACTCACATATGAGGGTAATTTTTAAACTAAGAACAGATAGCGCATTGTGTCCATGCATCCAGTCTTGTGGCATCTGTTCATGGTCAGCCACTCTTGGCCAGTCTTTCACTTCGGCACCACTATGTTTCACATCTCTACCAGTGTTGGTTTCATGGTTTATATTGCTTCGTTTGTTGCCACATCAATCAATAATCCCACCAACTGTGATGTGTGCTCGGTTATTTGGTTCTTAAATGCAAAACAAGTTCATCCTGGTGAAATTCTCCAGCAGATTGTTGAAGTTTATAGTAGACGTGTAATGACTAATGGAAGTGTGTGAATGTGTGTAAATGGTGTAGGCTTTTTAATGAAGGAAGGACAAATGTTCATGATAAGAATGATCTGGATGGCCTATTGTCGGGAATGAAGACCTGACATGAAACGCTGATGAGGAAATTTGCCAAAACAGGCAGTTCACTATAGACTAGTTGCATCAGATATTTCCCACAAGTTACAAAATCAGTAGTTTTTCATACTGTTACTGACAAACTTCACTACAAAAAGATATGTGCAATAAGGCTGCTGAAAATATTGACAGAAACACAGAAAACAAAAGCGAATGACACATTCTTTGTCTGTTTTAGGAGTGCTATCACAAGGATGGTGATGTGTCCTTGCGTAACACTGTGACTGGTGATGAAACATGGATTGTGTACTTCACTCTAGAGGATAAATGTCAATCCAGTGAGTGGCATCATTCAAACTCCCCAATGAAGCCACAGAAATCCAAACAAGGACATTAAACACAGAAATCATGGCCACAGTTTATTGGGACTGGAAAGGCATTCTTCTGTTTAACTTTTTAACAAGAGGAATGACAATAAGTGCTGAGAAGTACAGTAAAACATTATAAAAGCTTAGGCGCGCTACACAAAATCACTGATGGGGCTGCTCTCTAGCGACAACATTCTGCTTCACGACAATGCTCGGTCTCATGTAGTGGCAAGAACAAAGACACAACTGGACTAGTTTCACTGGGAACTACCAGATAATCCACCATACAGCTCTGACTTAGCACCATCACACTTACATCTGTTTTCAAAACTGAAGGAGTTTCTTGGTGGAAAGTGTTTGGAAAATGATGATATGCTGAAAAATGCTGTTACCAACTGGTTTAAAGGTCAGGTGGCAGAGGTCACTGAAGCCGAGATCCAAAAGCTGGTGCCACAACTTTACAAATGTTTAAATGTTCATGATGACTATGTTAGAAAGTGAAAAAATGTACATAATGTAGTTTCTGATCAATTTAATTCAATAATAAAATTTCTCTTACTCCATTGCAAATTGGTTCTTACTTTAAAAATGGCCCTCATAGAATCAACTGATAGCTAGCAGCATACATGCAATGAGCCATACCTTCCGCATAGCAGATGTTACTCATGTAAGCTAGCCTGAAGCTCCAGTTATGAAGTGTCACCACATTACAAGCAGCAAAATATTACATACATTATAGATTAAATTACACATCTACCATAGAACAAATGGAATAAAACTCTGTACAACATTCTGTTATGCAATAGCTAACAAAGAGGATGCCTCGTATATATACAGTACTTTTCAAGACATGCACACAAAGTCATACAATACACAGAATTTAGAACTTCCATAAATAAATAACTTTCTAACAGTAATGGAAATTCCTGCAGGGAGCAATATATAAAATACAGGAAAGGCAACCACTTGCCTATAGAGAATCAATGCATCAAGTGCAGAAACATATAACAGGAAACAACACACACACTAGCTTTTGAATGCTCAAAAGCTAGTGTGAAAGCTGTTTTCTGTTATGCATTTGTGTGCTCCATGAATTGATCTGCCACAGGTAACTTTCTAACAAGTCCATATGCATTAGCTAAAAGTCAATGGAGAAGTATGACAATGTATTTCAACAATATAGAAAAACAACTTAATCATATGTAATAATTGTATGTTTTAGTGACATTATGGTTTCTGTTTACTATTGCGAATTTCATTTGTTTAATTGCCTGAGTGAGTGGGATAATAAATGTGGTATTATGTGATGTAAGAATCTTTGCAACTGAGTGGATTAAAGCATGGGAACATGGATCTGTATTGTGTTGTAAGTCATGTACAAAAGGAAAGTTGTGAATTGTGAAATAGAATGTTAACAGTATTTTGGAATCACAATGGCTAGTTCAATCCTTGAGACAGTTGGTAACAAGATTAGTTTGCTTTTATTCATTTTTCTGGAACTCATGATTAAATAATTTTGTCTTAAGTAACTTTGGAATGACATAAATTCAAGGCACAAAATATGGGATTGTATGGATCTAAATCAAAACATGATTGGTTACACTGGGACTTGGCCAATCAGAAGCAAGATATTTTGTGTGCATTAAAACTGTGAGCAGGATTTTGATCTGAATCTTGAGGAGTGAGTTACTATCCTTCATGGCATTCAGATGTGTACTGAGCTTCAAAAAATGTATTAATTATGAATAATCATGAAAATAGGCAATTGAAATGTATCAGAAAGTGTTTAAGAATGAACATAAATGATGATTACGCAAATGACAGATTCTTCTATTTCAAATAAGAAATTCTGCATGATGTGCTGTTCAATTACAATGGAGAACTGGTATTCTGAAGTGAACATTTCCAAAGTATACTGTGCAAGAATTTCAACCATAAAAAATCCATTTGTATTTTTGGTGTCTGGACAGGGTGAAAACATTAAACTGGCTGCTTGTGAGTAATTGTGCTGTAATTGTGAATGATTTAGTACAGATTGTTTGGTTTCATGACTTATGTCAAAAACAACAAACTGTGGATTTGGTGGTACAAATTTGTACCAGAAATTGGCAATTTATCGGAGTTTACAATCAATGACTTTTGCTTATTTGATAGTTCATTTAGACATGGAACTTTATTTATCTTACACCCTATTGACAAATTCAGTGCATCTAATATTTTTACAGCTTTTTTTTTTTTTAAAAAAATTGAGAAACATTGTAGGTCTGACCAGCACTGGCCTGTGTACTGCAGAGGGAGATACCAAGGGCAAGTGAGCATTCTCTGTAGGGCAACAAACCTTGCCGCCACAATACCCTTCTTGAAGTTCACAGAGGAGCATATGATCAGGTTGTTTCTGAGTGTTTTCTGTTTTAATGTTGTTTTTAAATTTAATATTTCTTCTGCACAATTTCAATCAGTGCAGAAGCTGACTTGGAATTCACCAATTTTTCTTATCGAGTAGCATCTGAACTCTTTGGAAGAAGCAAGCTGACAGAGATTTGTATACATTTTTAAGAAGAGACATTCCATTATGGTTATTTACATCAGTTTTTTCAGGTTTAACGTAATGGGTGAATGAGGATGTATTTCCTGTCTACAAGAAGTTCTTCTGTCTGCTAAATCTCTGTCATTATTTGTGTAAATTCTTTGAGGGAATTTTGTCCAAGATTTTTCAGCAGTTCTTGAGTGATACCATCTTCTCCTGAAGCTCTGTTGTATTTGAGTTTGAGCATATGCCTGTGCATATCTTCTTGTGAGGGTGGTGGTGATTTGGTGTGGGTGTAAGTGCAGATTCACTTATTGCATCTGGAAGGAGGGGAGGGGAGGGGAGGGGAGGGGAGGGGCAGGGAGGGGAGGGGCAGGGAGGGGAGGGGCGGGGAGGGGAGGGGCAGGGAGGGGAGGGGCGGGGAGGGGAGGGGAGGGGAGGGGAGGGGAGGGGAGGGGAGGGGAGGGGAGGGGAGGGGAGGGGAGGGGAGGGGAGGAAGTTTGGGACAGTTGAGAAGTTCCCTTTCCCAAAACCACTGCATCAGTTCCTGACAGTTTTCCCGACTGATCACGGAATTTTCTGGGGAAAAAAAAGTTGTGGGTACATCCTCTGATTATTCCTGCAAAAGTCCTTTAGAAATCTTACATGTTGTAGCTGAGAAAATTTTGTTAAATGGTTGTTCCTTCATGTATTATCTCTTGGTATGTCTGATGGTTTTCATCACTTGTTTCCCAATTTCAGGTAAGTGTTTTTTTCTGCTGTTATACTTAGGCTAAGGGTCTTTGCATTCTTCCAGCACTTTTTCACATTCTGAGTATCACCAGGATGTCTCGAGATCTTTTTCTGTGGGATTACTTCTTTGGTCTTTTGTGTGATTTCGATATGGATTTTCCCAATGCTCTGCTGAGGAATTGTGGTCACCACATGAACTTATTATTATATTATTATTTATTTTATGGCCTTCATTGGACCACTCTAGTCAAAAACACAAAGTTGTAAACAAGTTGTTACACAGGGATACATTTGGCTCAACAATAACTTAATATGATATTTAGGTAATATAATTATTAGAGTCTATTCTTAAATGAAAGGTGTTTTGCTCTTCTGTCTGCGCAATATTTCTTCATTCTTTCAGATATTTTCTTTCTTTCTTCATCTGAGACCACTCTTCCTGTACTCCTTTTATTGATTTTCACTTGTAGTCTGGTTTGCAGGTCTTGCAGTATTCTGGTTTTCTCTGTCTTGTTTTTTAGGTCATCTACTGTAATTTGGAGTTCTTTTATACCTTCCTTAATTTCTGTGATCCATTTAATGTCGCTCTTGCTATTCCACAATTTTCGTATTATTTTTTTACTAATTCTGTTTTCTGGAGTTCTCATCAGATGTCCAACGAATGAGATGCGTTTCTTCCTGATTGTGCTCACCACTGGTTCTATTTTCTTATATTTGATTCTATTTTCCCATGTCCATTTATTTTATACTGTTTATTATACATGTCCTAATTATTCTTCATTCTATTTTTAGTATTCTGTCAATTTCTGCTGTATTAGTTATTTTGAAGATAGTTTCAACTGCATACGTTATTTCTGGTTGTGTAACTGTTTTATAGTGTTTTAATTTTGCATCTATAGGTAGGCTTTTTTGTTGTATGTAGATTTGGTAATGTAATTTGCGTAGTTCAGTTTTTTTATTCTATTCTGTCATGATGGCTTCTCATTTACATTGTATGTTATTATTTCGCCTAAATATTTAAATTTACCACCAAGTTTGATTTCCTGTTCTCCTATTGTAATTTTGTTTGCAAGTGGTGGATCAGTTAGCATAATCTCCGTTTTTTCAAATGATATTCTAAGGCCTACTTTCTCTGCTATTTCTTGTAGTGATTTCACTTGTTGCCTGACTTCTTGAATGACTTCTGATTAGGAGAGCAAGATCATCAGCAAATCCCAAGCAGTTTAAGCTTTAATTTTAACTACATAATGGTCTGAGCCTGTGTCTACTCCTCTCAGTACTTTAACATTGTGGATCTCCTTATGAAAATTTTTGTCCATACAGACATGGTCTAGCTGCCAATCCCCCTTCCTCCAGTCTGGATGTTTCATGTTTTAAGTTTACTTGGCTTCCTCTTAAAGTATGTTGATTTAGATATAAGGTTGTGTTCTCTGCAGAGTTCCACAAGTCTTTGACCGTTTTTGTTCACAAATTTATGTGGACTCCATTTTCCAATTATATCTTTACATTTCCTTTCTTTTCCCAACTGAGCATTGAAACCTCCCAATAAGATTTTTACATTCTTTTTATTTACTCTGTTCACAGTTTGTTCTAGAAGGTCCCAAAATTTATCTACCTCTTTCTTTGTTTTTGTTAGACAATTTTTTTCATTTGTTGGGGCATGAGCATTTATTATTGTATAGGTTTTATTCATGAACTATTAAACTTAGTCCTCTGTATTACATGAAAATTGAGGCTGGATGATACTAATACAGTAATGTTACTAAGACGAAAACTATTATATTAGTATCACCCAGGTTCAATTCTGTATTACATAAAAACTGAACTTGGGTAATACTGATATCATAATGTTAATAAGGGGAAAATTATTGAATTAGTATCAACTAGGTTCAATTTTTATGTAATACAGAGAGCCGAGTCTAGCAGTCCACATGGTGACTGCAATTCCTCAGGAGAATACTAGCAGCACACTTCTCTTATCTTTCGTGTTGATGTCAGTTGATTTGCTTAACTGTCTCACTACCTGTACAGCAGCCATGACACACGATCCGACAACCCATAGGCTGCCTCGTAGCTTGTTTTGTTAGCTGCTACATTTACTATTATATTGGTAACAAACACATATCAGTGAGTCACATTTCAGTAAGTTAGACAGTCAGCATAAGCTTCTTCCTTTCGATCACTGGTGACCCATAAAAAAATGTTAAAAATAATTTTTCAGTGTATTTCAGTACGTTAATTTTATTAGTTTTCAGCACTAACTTTTATTCTTCAATCATTCCAGAACCCAATATGTTCCTGGATAACATTTACAAGGGGCATTGTCTTTCCAGAATGAGATTTTCACTCTGCAGTGGAGTGTGCACTGATATGAAACTTCCTGGCAGATTAAAACTGTGTGCCAGACCGCACACTCTGCTGCAGAGTGAAAATCTCATTCTGGAAACATCCCCCAGGCTTTGGCTAAGCCATGTCTCCGCAATATCCTTTCCTTCAGGAGTGCTAGTTCTGTACGGTTCGCAGGAGAGCTTCTGTAAAGTTTGGAAGGTAGGAGGCGAGGTACTGGCAGAAGTAAAGCTGTGAGGACGGGGTGAGTCGTGCTTGGGTAGCTCAGTTGGTAGAGCACTTGCCCGCGAAATGCAAAGATCCCGAGTTCGAGTCTTGGTCCGGCACACAGTTTTAATCTGCATGAAGTTTCGGCATTGTCTTCGCTTGACACAGGCTATCAGGAACATATTTTAGTCGGTAAAATGACGACTGTTCATGATTTTCAACACAGGTCAGTCCCGTTTTTGGCAGTTGTTTCATGTTACATGGGGACTGTCTCTACCTCTTTTTCCTTTTAATTACTGCTTCAATTTTTTTTTTTTAAAAAAAAGCAAGGATCAGTTCCTGATTCCTAATTGTATTCTTTCATTTTTTATACTGGATATTCATCACTGATGATGGTTTTTATTAATCCACGAGAGCTGAGAACTTTGCTTAGCCATGACAATTGTTACTTTGCGACATCGGCATTCTGTAACAATTCCCTACACCATATGGCATAGCAGTTGTAAGTAACTTCCTTTTGGCTTGAAATTACAAACCTTATTTTATTAAATACAGGGCATACATAAAGTCCAGGAACACTTTCAATTATTTATTGCACAAGAACCAAACAGTGTGCAGATATCATACATATTCCATTTTGAAGAGAAATCCTGAAAGGTTTTTTTCCCATGTATACCGCCACAGCATAGTTTGGTAATTTGCCAATATTCAGCGCTAGTCACAAACATGGTTAGTTCCAGTGCAGAGCGAGCTTTCCGTGTGTTGGAGTTCGACAAAAACAAGTGTGCTACAGCAGTTCAATGGATGTTTAGAAGCAAGTACGGTAAGAAGCCACCAACAAGTAAGGCCATTTACCACTGGCACAACAAATTCATTACAACAGGTTGCTTGTGCTTGGCAAAGAGAAGCAGGTGTCCAAGTGTGAGTGAAGTGAATGTGGAGCACGTACGAGAGACATTCATAAGGAGTCCAAAGAAATCAGTGGTTCACATATTGAATGCTTGTAAGAAAACTTCAGGTTTCTCTTCAAAATGCAATATGTATGACATCTGTACAATGTTTAGTTCTTGTGCAATAAATCATTGAAAGTTTTCCCTGACTATGTACACCCTGTATGTATAGGCCCATTCTTTTTGTGGCATATGGGATCCATACCTAGTTTCCTAACTCTATGAGTAATATTTTCTTCCTTGTTTAAGTCTATTCATTCAGTAATTTAAGATATCTCAGATAACTTTATTTCCCCATTATAAAAGCATTAATTTATAAAATTCTGTGTACAGACATACACCAGAAGATGCAACTAAAATGTTGCAAAACTAGTTGTGTGGGTTTCTAATCAACTTAATTAACTACAGCTACACTGGACTATTGGACTTTTCATTCAGGTTTATATTTTAATAATTTTAACACCTCCTTTAAACACCTGTTGTACTACAAGACTTGTCAATCTACATGGATTCATTCCCAAAGTGACATGGGTTCTTGACAAGGGAGAAAAGACAGTGCATAGTGCTGCCTGTTAATTGGAACACCGGTGGTAGGTTGCGACCAGGTGCTCCACTTTGCAGTCAGTACCAGGCCAGAAGATGCACCCATGTGACAATTGTTTAGTATGGAAGGCTTCCCAATGAACTTGATGTCACAAAGTGAGAACCTCCCTCAGCTTGGGAATCACAGCCCTGAGGAATGCCTTTTCTGTTCAGAAGAGAATGATACCATCCAACAGAGAAAGATGATGACGGAAAGTCTATAATTTCTGCAACGGGTCAGATTCCCATAGCAGCAGACAGTCAGGCCACCCAGGTCATACCATGCACAAATGTGTTTAAGCACTGGGTTTGCAGCTACCATTTTTGCAATCCTGGAGTTGGTAATGGGGAGACAATCAAAAGGCTGTTGTGCATCTATGCCCAGTTGAAAAGGTAACAGTTCTTTCTGATCAAACCATGGATCACACTCAAATGTACAGTCGAGACAATGCGCCCATATATGTGCGCGGAAATGGATATCGTAATCATACCTTGACGAAAGTAAGGCCCAACACTGAAGGCAATGAGTGGTTTTCTCAAGTAAGGCAACTGAAGGGTGTAACAATGAAACTAAAGGTTTATGATTTGTGACTAAGTGGAATTTTGTACCTTCTAAAAATACATGAAATTTCCAAATTTTCTGATACCATAAATGATCACAAGGTCTTCTTTTTTTATCTGTGAATGGTTCTGCTGAGCTGTGCTGAGCCTTTTGGACACAAAAGTGATAGATTGCTCATGGTCATCCGCATGGCAGTGGGCGAGAACTGCCCTCATTCCATTCTGCGATGCATTTGTCACCAAGACTAAATGTCTACCACGTCAGAAGGTCACACAGTAAGACAGAGTGTAACTTGTTTTTGAGTTGCACAAATGTTTGCAAGGAACCTGCAATAGGAAGCTGGATTCACCCACGGTTTACGATGCTTAGGATTATCAAAATATATCCATTTATCATCACCTGACACTATTTGAAGGCAAAATGGCTTTTTTTTTTATGGCGAGCAGCGTTTCGTAAGTGAACTTTCAATTTGCTTGCTGTCTTTTATTCAGTTCGTGCGGAACCCATTTTCCCACTTTCGGCACCTTTCCCATAGCTTTCAACTAAATAGAAACGGCTTTCTGTGTCACATTCAATTGTTCTGCAAGTTCCTGTTGAGTTTCAGTATCATCTTCATCCAATAAGGCCTGCAATTCGTTGTCTTGAAACTTTTTCTGTGGTGTTCTGCACTCGTCATTTCTCACGTCAAAATCACCACTTTCGAATTTTTTGAACCACTTGAAACACTGTGTTTTCTTAAAAGCATGTTTGCCAAAAGCTTTGAGGAGCATTTGATGTGATTCTGCAGCTGTGTTCCTCAAATAATAGCAGAAAACCAATACTGTCCACCAAAGGCACAAGACATGACATGTTTACAGGTCTGAAACAGATGCTGATGGACGAAACTTGGGTTACTGTGTGTTGACATTTGTTGTCAGCCATTACAGGAAGCAGGTGGCACTGCACCCACCGTCTCATGGCCCCTACACTGATGGCTAGCACCATCTATAGGAAAATTCCGGTTTCGTACTTCTACACCTGGTATGTGCCATGAAACTGTCACACACCCTAAACTCTTAGAAAACAAATTCAAAAATTCGAAGCACAAGGGATGTAGAGCTGAATAAGGAATGTAGAGCTAGACGATGGGTAAGCTGGCCAGTGCAGAAGGATAAGTCCAAATGGGAATAGACGTGTGAGGAGTCAGAACGTAATGAGGGTACTCCAGTGTTAAGGCAGAAGAGGTCGAGTTGATTATCAGCCAAGATGGCGCCTCTCTGACAGGTCCTGGGAGAATCCCAAAGGGGATGATGCATATTAAAGTCACCAAGTAGAAGAAATAGGGGAGGTAGCTGCCCAATAAGCTGAAGGAAGTCTGCCCTGTTGACATCAAACAACAGAGGGACATAAATGGTACAGAGGGGAAAAGTCAGATGAAGGAAGGAAAAGGTGAACTGAAACAGCTTGAAGATGGGTAGTCAGGGAGATGGGTTGACTATGAATGTCATCCCATATGAGCAGCATGACGCCTGCATGAGATGGAATGCCAACCGCTGGGGGAAGGTCAAAATGAACTAAGAAGAAATGTGGAAGCTCAAAGCGGTCGTGAGGATGCAATTTTGTTTCCTGAGAGCGGAGTACAAGGGGATGCTGTGACACTAAAAGCAGCTGTACATCCTCTTTGTGGGACCAAAGGCTGTGAACGTTCCATTGGAGGAGAACCATGATGACTAAGAAATGAAAGGGTGTCACCTCAGTGGCTGCCAAGTGACAGCCCGTGAAGACTCACTGCAGGAGAGCAGGATTTCACAGGACCAGCAATGGCATCAATACCTTTCTGAATAATTAACAGATTTACCACTGCAAAGGACTGACTGTTTTAAGTATGTGAGAGCACGAGAAACCATGGTGCAGTTGGAAGGATCTTTGAATCATTAGGCTCATTCCATTCATGTTCCATAGACAAGATGATTAGCTCATTGTGAGAAACTCCCCCATGATTGCTAGCACCTCTGATGGTGCGTTCCTTACAACTGGTGTCCCCCTTCACAAGGGGGCACACCCGACTAAGATGATTGTTCAAACCTCAGGTCACACCTCCTGAACACCTGACAGAGCAATTTGGGAAGGTAGCAGCTCAGGCAATCACCCCTCCCTGGGCCTGGCCTGTACCAGGGGGTACGTGAAACTCTACCTGTCAACCTGGGGCTACAAATTATGCATTACACAGTCACCTGTAATGCATCAGACACGTGGGCCGGCCCTCAGGAGCACACAGGGAGGAAGAAGAAAAAGAGGAACTGCAAATGCCAAATCAGAGAAATGAGAGGAGAAAGAAAACAAAGAAAGGAAAGGGGAATGAAAAACTGTGGAGAGACTGCTCTTATGTCAGTGACAGACAATGCAGAACATTCTCAATAACACTCCAAACATGTTTCCCACGGGAGGTGAAAAAGAATAGCAAGAGGATACACATGCAGCACAGAAGGGAAAAGATGCTGCAAAGGCTGGGGCCCTGTGGTAGCCAAGCACAGAGGGGCATGACTGAAATGCTGCACATTGTCTTTGTTGTTGTGGCAGCCACTAGGCTTGTCCATTGCAGCCACGTTTCCTGGTTTGCACCGTGTGGAATTCCTTGTCACTTGGTAAGTCTGTTGCTATGTGCCATTGTGGGTCAGTATCAACTATGGCAACATCCTGTCATGCTTTGATTCGGTGCCTGCCATGTGGGAGACCTCGAAAGATTGAGCCATGTCCAACACTTTGTCCAACAACACAGCTTCACATTGAAGTGCCCTTTGACAATCTTCCTCATTGGGTATGAGGCAGGCCATTGTGTAACAAACAATGGAGTCAGAATAGGACTGACTGGAGTTTTTAGCAATAAAGCGATACTTACAATTTAAGATCCTGGAACACCATTGTCCAAGCCTGATATGATTGAAATAGTTGCTTGCAGCACTGGTAAAACTCTGCATGAGCAGCAGTAACTTGAGTGCACTTCTGGTGACAAAAAACTACACATTTCATCAAAGGAAAGTGAGGTCAGTTCCTACAAGGTGGTCAGCTGACAACTGACACATGCAAAGAAAAATCCACAAAAACAAAGCCTTACAAATGTTCTGGTCTTGCACCCAAAATGCAAATAAGTGCTGGTGGAGCTGTTTTTCCTAAGTTTCCTAATCTTCAGCACAACTGTCAAATGGCAGAAATGGCGGCAGATCCAATGGAGATGGTGGAGTCTGCACAGAGTTTTTCCAAAGTGGCTGCTAATGAAAAACAGACTGAAGGACTGCCTCCATATAGAAGTTACATGAACACAGTCACTAAAGTTGAGCACACAAAAGTTCTTCTTGTTGTCACTTTTGTTTTAACTCTGAGGCAATAAGAAACTCGGTTAACAGATATCAACAACCTTTTTATTTGAGTCACAGCATGACAGTGTAACAAACTATACAACCATTTAGTGATTCATACAATAGAGATGGGACAGAGCCAGTGCACAACAACATAAAGGGTATTCATCTGCTAGGGGCCAATGGCTTCCTGTCACAGGCATCTGAGGCACCACTCACAGTCAGTGGCCTCTTGTAGAAATGCCTGGAGCTGTTGAACAGTGCAGTACTCGAATGAGATGCACACCACAGCAGTAGTGGTAGGTGTTTAGTTATGTGTGGTTTACTACAAAATTGTTCTTAAAAGTAGGGCTCAGAAAAAAATGACCCACCACCTTCTGTATGGGTTATGTTCCAGGTGCACATTTTAAACTTTGTTCCAATCTTTACTAGATGTTTTTGGTCGCTCTTCAGGCGTACCATGAAAATCAGTATGTCACAGCACACTCCTGACTTCAACAGATTCCATGTGCGTCCACCACTAGGAAGTGCACATGGTATGTGCTGAGGTCTCTTAGAGTTCCAGGAGACCAATGAGGAACTCAATCTTCATTTTAGGGCATTTCCACTAAAAGAGAGCAGTCTGCCATCATCTGAGGCTGCTTCATCCGACTGAGTCTCAGATTCACTTCCCACATTCTATGAGCACACTGGGCATGTGGAATGAGACGGCTGAGTGCAGTCGACAGACCAGAGAAGTACCACGCCAACCGTGCAGAACCAGTGGTCTGCCTTTAACAGGAGAGGCAGGAGGTTCCCTGGCTGTGGAATGGATATGCAGCCTGAGTTTGTGTTGGACCACAGCTCATCACATCAACACCCGGAATACATTGGATAGGACTGTCCCAGCAGCCAAGCTGTGGAAAGAAGGTTTGTGGAGGGAGCAGCTCACAGAGAAGGAAATCATTGGCTGTGGGAGTATGGCGACAATTCCTATGCAAGTCTGCTACTACCATCAAGGTCCATGCTAAAGAAGACTATACCAGGTGAGCACATTTTTTTAACTGATTTAAATTGTGGTTGCTCAGCTGCATTGTGTGAAATGGAAAAAATGGTTATAACTCTGCTTCTAGTTTTGGTGGCATGCTGTGTGAGCAACACCTATTAACATTCAAAATTGAGTACCATTGTGTCAGCTATGTTTAAGCTGTGGCTCTAGGCTCTGTTTGGTTAAACCAGTATATTATTCTGAAAGGTTCAGAAGATGTAGCGTCTTGATCAGTAGTGCAGCTCAGTCTCTCATGGTGAACACTTATTTATGAGTTTATTCTTGCTTCCGTGTTTAATAATAAGCTTTTGATGGTTACCAAAACTGCGATGCTATTATATGCCGTGTGTTAACTGGACTTTCTCATGTTGAGCCTAGTCTGTGTGGCATTAATAACTTGTTCTGCTAATTATGTTGTACTTGTTGGTGAGCAAATTTGGCCTGAATTAAGAAATTAGTGGAATTGTCTCAAATGTTAATGAACTTTTATTGGTTACTCATTTAATCGTGAGGTGCGAAGTTACCTTGTAAACTTGGAACACACCTACCATTTGTTTGTTTTGTTTTAGGGCATAAAAACAACTGGGGTCATTTGCACCCATGTCAAAACTGTAGAATAGGAAGATAAAGAGAGGACTTAATAATGACTACATGTCAATCCCAACGACGGAAGAGGAGACAGCTAAAAACAGGGACGTGGAGAAAGGTCTATAAAATATGGCACAGAGTAACAGAGGTCCAGAACTAAAAATTAAATGGCCTTCGCCATACTCCTACAACAGATAAAAAGTAAAACATGCTCGACAGCCAGTGCATCGTTCACTGAACGACCGATAACTCACACAGCAAACACAAATGGGGACATAAAGGGTTAAAAAAAGGACATTCTGTCAGGAAGTGATGGACAGTCAAAAGCTGAGCACTATGTTCACAAAGTGGTGAGAGAGCACCACTTATCAATGGTGATGGCTAAAAAGACAGTAACCAATATGCATCCTACTTAACATGATCTCCTCACAGCAAGAGGGCTGAGAGGAGGTCGTCCAAGCCGCTGGGAGAGGCTTAATAACCTGGAGCTTGTTCCCCTTCAAAGGAGGACCAGTTGTGATGCCAAAGTGACACCACCTGCTGACAGATGGCAACACAGATATCCAGAACGAGATTTTCACTCTGCAGCGGAGTGATTGCTGATATTACCTCCTGGCAGATTAAAACTGTGTGCCAGACCGAGACTCGAAATCGGGACCTTTGCCTTTCGCGGGCAAGTGCTCTACCAACTGAGCTACCCAAGCACGACTCTCACCCCATCCTCACAGCTTTACTTCTGCCAGTACCCCATCTCCTACCTTCCAAACTTTACAGAAGCTCTCTTGTGGACCTTCACAGGAGAGCTTTGTAAAGTTTGGAAGGTAGGAGATGAGGTACTGGCAGAAGTAAAGCTGTGAGGATGGGGTGTGAGTCTTGCTTGGGTAGCTCAGTTGGTAGAGCACTTGCCTGCGAAAGGCAAAGGTCCCGAGTTCGAGTCTCGGTCTGGGGCACAGTTTTAATCTGCCAGAAAGTTTCAACACAGATATCGTCAGAGGGAAGGGAATGTAAGAACTGGTAGGCTGAGGTACGAGGACTGCAGCCTCGGCAGCAGCATCAGCCGCCTCATCAGACTCTCAATTGGGCTAGTGTAAAAGGCGCCAGTGGCCAAACATATGCAATGATGGTGGATAGTATAGAGACAGCGTGAGAGGTATAGATGTGCATATGCATAAATTGAACATCCAAAGTCTAGTTTTAAACGGAAAAAGGGTCCAGTGCAAATGGAGAAGGGTGGTACGATCTGCTTCCCAGAAAGTACCATTCAGGACATGTAGGACACTGAGGGACTGCATACAGTGGGCTGCCATGTAAGACACACGGGGATGACCAAGAGTGTTTCCAGTCAAGCATGAGGCTCAGGAATTTTGTAATTTCAATGAACAAAAGAGCAAGACACCCAAGATGTAAAGATTTGTGGAAGAAACCAATAGCCCCACCAGAAATTCATACAAACGGTTTTGTCAGTGGAAAAATGGAAGTCATTGCCGATGCTCCACGAGTAAAGATGATTGAGACATTGCTGAGGATCCCAATCAATGAGACAAGTCTGTGGAGTACTGTGTTAGATGGCAGAATCGTCAACAAAAAGGGTACCGGAGATGCCTGGCAGGAGATAGGCCACTATAGGGTTAATGGTGACACTATCATGAGACAAAGCATTTTCCTGGTTAAAGATGTCCAACAAAGCAAAGTCCACACTTACTTTGACAACTCTGTGTTTTAAAAATTCTTGAAGGAAACAGGGCAGGCAGCCATGTAGAGAGTATGGAGGATACCAGTCCTTCCGTAGGTGTTACAGGCTTTCTCCAAATCGAAAAACACGGCCACAATCTGGGATTTCTGCAGAAAACCAATCATGACATGGGTGATCAAAGTGACGAGATAGTCAACTGCAGAACGGCACACTCTAAATGCTCACTGTGCAGTGGTTAGTAAATTGCAAGACTCGAGCCACCATACCAGCCAGGCACGAATCATATGTTCCATCACCCTGCAAGCACAGCTGGTGAGAGGAATGGGGCGGTAGCTAGAAGGAAGGTGTTGGTCCTTACCGGGCTTAGGTATGGGTACAGCAGTGGCTTCACGCCAGTGTCTGGCAAACATGCCCTCTTCCCAGATGTGGTTGTATGTATTAAGCAGAAAGTGTTTGCCCACAAGAGAAACATGCTGCAACATCTGAATGTGAACAGCACCTGGCCTTGTGGTGGAGGATTGGGATGAAGTGTGAGCATAATCTTGCTCCCTCATAGTAGAGGCAGCATTGTAGCACTCATGATTCTGAGAAGAACAGGGTTGGTTGGTTGGTTGGTTGGTTGGTTTAAAGGCGGGAGAAGGGACCAAACCATGAGGTCATCGGCCCCTTGTTCCTAATAAAATACCAGGTGTACCAGTATGAAATGAGCGTTAAGATACAAATGTGTCGATAGGGAACATTTGTTGTGAACGAGCCTTAAAAAAAAAAATTTTTGTTGTTGTTTGGTTGGTATGACATCTGTCAAAGATATTTAGTATACATCAAGTCATAGAACAAACAACATCATATGTTTTCATCATGTTAACAATGTCAAATTTTGTACCAGCAATTGGTGATTTGCAGAAAGCATTAATTTTTTGTTTTCATTCGAAAAAAAGTGCTGTAGAGTCGCATCGAATGCTTGTCGAGGCATATGGTGATCATGCTCTATCAGAAGCAACATGCAAAAGATGGTTTCAACCGTTCAGAAATAATGATTTTGATGTAAGAAATGAAGAAAGTGGAAGACCAACAAAAAAGTTCAAAGATGCCGAATTACAAGCCATATTGGATGCAGATGATACTTCGAGTCAGAAGCAAATGGCAGCAACACTAAATGTTGCACAACAACAATTTCTGACCATTTTAAAGCTATGGAAAAGATCCCAAGTGCCACATGAATTGAATAAAAGACAGATGGCTCTTGGACTGACCGTGGTGTTGGGTGTGCCTTCATCATTTGCACCAATTTTGGTTCAATGACATGAAAGAAAATCAATTTTGCATCGATTTGTTACTGGCGATGAAAAATGGATTTATTTTAAGAATCCTAAATGGGAAAAATCATGGGTTAATCCGGGACAACCATCAGACCAGATCGATTCAGCAAGAAGACAATGCTCTGTGTTAGGTGGGATCAGAAAGGTGTGGTGTATCATGAGCTTCTAAAACCTGGTGAAACTGTTAATACTAATCACTACAGACAACAAATGATCAATCTGAACTATGCATTGATCAAAGAAAGACCAGAATGGGCCAGAAGACATGGCAAAGTAATTTTTTTACACGACAATGCACCTGCACACAAAGAAAAACTGGTTCAGGATACAATCAAAACACTTGGCTGGGAGCTGCTACCCCAACCGCTGTGTTTGCCAGACTTGGCCCCTTCCGACTACCATTTGTTTTCATCAATGGGACATGCATTGGCGAGGAACACTTCAATTCCTATGAAGAAGTCAAAAATTGGGTGTCTGATTGGTTTGCTTCAAGAGACGAACATTTATATTGGCGTGGTGTCCACAAATTGCCAGAAAGGTGGTCAAAATGTATAGAAAGCAATGGCCAGTACACTGAATAAAATGTTTTTACTTTTCAATTCAAAATTAGTGTTTCATTTTCACAAAAATCGCTCAATTCATACCGGTACACCTGGTAGTGCCACAAGTTTGAGAATAAAACAAACAAAACATATAACACAAAACGGAAAGAAAGGAAAAGCCACAAGAACAAAGGGGAGGCAATGAAAACTAAAAGGAACAAAAGAGGACAAGAAAACAGAGATGCTAGAAACAGAAGAGAGTAAAACACAAAAGCAGATTACAGTGGCTGGCCAACCACGAGAAAAAAAAGGGAAAGCCAGCCACTCTGCAACACATTAAAACCTCCACCCCAAAGGCACTACGGTGAGAGACAGAGGGACAAAGGACATGGCTAAAACTTACATAGACTTATAAAACCCACTCTCACGGATAAAACATAAAACTAAAGCTGCTGTGGAGGCATTGTTGCCCACCGCGGAAGGCAGGGTGCTAGAAAAGTTAAAAAAACTGCCGCAAAGCGGCTAAAAGTGGGCAATCCAGCAAGAGGTGGACGACTGTCATTTGGGAGCCACAGAGACACTGAGGTGGGTCCCGGCGACTGAGTAGGTATCCATGCATTAGCCACGTGTGGCCAATTCGGAGCCGGCAGAGGACAAATGATTCCCTGCGAGAGGCCCACATGGAAGACTTCCACACTTTCATAGTCTCCTTAATGACACACAGTTTGTTATGCATGCTGTTATGCCATTCTGTCTCCTAAAGCCGGAAAACCCTGTGGTGTAAGACAGAACGCAGGTCAGCTTCGGAGATGCCTATCTCCAGAAGCAGTTTCCGCATCGCCTGTTTGGCCAGCCTGTCGGCAAGTTCGTTGCTGGGGATTCCGACGTGTCCTGGGGTCCACACGAACACCACGGAGCGGCGGGACTGTTCCAGAGCATAGATGGACTCTTGAATGGACGCTACCAGAGGGTGGCAAGGGTAGCACTGGTTGATAGCTTGTAGGCTGCTCAGTCAGTCAGTACACAGGAGAAATGACTCGCCAGGGCATGAGCGGATGTACTCAAGAGCACGAGATATGGCTGCCAGCTCTGCAGTGAAAACACTGCAGCCAACTGGCAAGGAGAGCTGCTCAACATGTCCTCCATGAACATATGCGAAGCCTACGTGACCATCAGCCATTGAGCTGTTTGTGTAAACCACTTCAGAACCCGGAACATGTCAAGAATCGAGAGGAAGCGACAGCGGAGAGCGGCAGGGTTAATGGAGTACTTAGGGCCATGCAAAAGATCCAGACGAAGCTGCGGCCGAGGTGCACACCATGGAGCCATATGTGAACATGCCGCAAGCAGAGGTGGTAAGGGGAAGGACTCCAGTTCGGAGAGAAGGGACCACACGCGAACCACAATCATTAGCCCAGATCTGGGCCGCCAATGTAGGTGATGGACTGCCACAGATGGGAAAAGCAGATGGTTATTTGGATGCACAGGGGAACTATGAATGTGTGCTGCATAACTGGTGAGCAATTGCGCACATCTGATCTGTAGTGGAGGGACACCAGCCTCCACCAGTACGCTGGTCACCGGACTCATCCTAAAAGCTCCTGTCACCCATCAAACCCCACAGTGGTGCACAGGGTCTAGTAAATGCAATGCTGAAGGCGCTGCCAAACCATAAACCACACTCCCATAGTCAATTCAGGATTGGACAAGGGCTCTGTAGAGCTGCAGCAGTGTGCAGCGATCTGCACCCCAATTGGTGTTGCTCAGGTAACAGAGGGCATTGAGGTGCTGCCAGCACTTCCGCTTAAGCTGACGAGGATGACGGAGCCAAGTCAGTCGAGTGACGAAAACCAATCCTAGGAATCTGTGTGTCTCCTGTACAGAGAGTGGATCATCATTAAGGTAAAATGTGGGTTTCAGATGAACTGTGTGACGCCAACAGAAGTGTATGACACACGACTTTGAGGCTGAAAACTGGAAGCCGTGAGCTAGAGCCCATGACTGCACCTTGTGGATGGCTGCCTGGAGGCGCCGCTCAGCAACAACAGTACTGGAGCAGCAGTACAAAATGCAGAAGTCGTCTGCATACAGAGAAGGTGAGACGTAGGGCCTGACTGCCGCTGCTAGACCGTTAATGGCCACTAAAAATAGAGAGACACTCAGTACAGAGCCCTGTGGGACTCCATTCTCCTGGATATGGATGGAACTATGGGGGTCACCAACTTGGACACGGAAAGTACGGAGTGACAGGAAGCTTTGGATAAAAATCGGGAGTGGTCCCCAGAGACCCCACTCATACAATGTGGCAAGGATATGAAGTCGCCAAGTCGTGTCGTATGCTTTACGTAAGTAAAAAAAAGACGGCAATAAGGTGTTGCCATCTGGAAAAGGCTGTTTGGATGGCAGGCTCCATGGACACAAGATTATCAGTGGTAGAGCGACCCTGGCGGAAGCCGCCGTGACATGGAGCCAGCAAGCCACTTGACTTCAAGACCCAACGCAACCGCTGACATACCATACGATCCAGCAGCTTACAAAGAACGTTGGTGAGGCTGATGGGCAGATAGCTATCCACATGAAGCGGGTTTTTACCTGGTTTGAGCACCGGAATGATAGCGCTCTCCCACCATTGCGATGGAAAGATGCCACCACACCAGATCCGGCTGAAGATGACGAGAAGACGTCACTTGTAGTCAGATGAGAGATGTTTAATAATCTGGCTGTGGATGCAATCAGGCCCAGGAGCTTTGTCAGGGCAATGTGCAAGCGCACTGAGGAGCTCCCCCCTCTGTAAATCGGGCATTATAGGATTCACTGCAGCGTGTAGTGAATGGGAGGGCATTCCGTTCCAGCCACCGTTTGAGTGTGCAAAAGGCTGAGGGGTAATTCTCCGACACAGAGGCTCGAGCAAAGTGCTTAGCAATCGCGTTTGTGTCGGTACATAACTCACCATTTATGGTAACACCAGGGACAGCTGTTGGGGCCTGGTACCCGAAAAGACATTTGATCTTGTCCCAGACTTGGGAAGGTGACGTGTGACACCCAATGGTGGAGACGTATCTCCCCCAACACTCCTTCTTCCATTGTTTGATAAGGTAATGAGCACGGGCACGGGGCCATTTAAAGGCTATGAGGTGCTCCAGGGAAGGGTGTCACTTATGCCGCTGTAGAGCTCACCGACGCTCCTTAATTGCTTCAGCAACTTCCAGTGACCACCAAGGGACTGCCTTACGCCTCGGGCACCCCAAAGAGAGAGGGATCGTATTTTCTGCAGCAGAAACAACTGTGCTAGTCACTTGCTCAACCATCACATTGATGTTACCATGTAGGGGAGATTGAGCGGTGACAGCAGAGGTGAAAGTTTCCCAGTCTGCCTTGTTCAAAGCCCATCTGGGCAGATGTCTGTGTGCCTGACGCTGGGGCAGTGACAGGAAGATGGGGAAGTGGTCACTACTGCACAGGTCATCATGTGCTCTCCAATGGATAGATGGGAGAAGTCCTGGGCTGCAAATTCATAAATCAATGGCCGAGTAACTACCAAGAGCCACATTGAAATGTGTGGCGGCCCCAGTATTTAAGGAGCAGAGGTCGAATTGCATCAGTAAAGTTTCGACATCTCTGCCTCGTCCAGTAAGCATGGTACCACCTCACAAGGGGTTATGGGCATTAAAATCTCCCAGAAGTAGCAAAGGTTTAGGGAGTTGATCAATCAGTGCAGCTAATACATTCAGGGGTACTGTACCATCTGGAGGAAGATACACATTGCAGACAGTTATTTCCTGTGTCATCCTTATTTGACAACCACAGCTTCAAGAGGGATTTGAAGGGGCACATGTTCACTACAGACCGAGTTTAGGACATAAACACAAACTCCACCTGACACTATTATAGTCCCTACAGTTTCTGTAATATACCTTATAGCCGTGGAGGGCACGGGTCCGCATTGCTGGGAACCAGGTTTTCTGGAGGGCAATGCAGATAGCAGGTGTAAAGCTTAACAGTTGCCGCAGCTCAGCCAGGCGGTGGAAAAAACCACCGCAATTCCACTGAAGGATCACATCGTGAGACTAGGAAGGCTAGGAACATTCAATGGGGCAGTTTACACCTCAGAGTCACCTGCTGCCACCAATTTATTGCCTGAGCAGTCTATATCCATTGGGTCTGAAGGTCTGGTGAGACCTAGGGCGTCAGCGGACACCAAAATCTCCACCCCATCCTCAGCCACAAAGCTTGTAGGTAGCGGTGGTGTGGGTACCACCGCAATTTCCTTGGTCTTAGGGGTTTTCTTTTTGGATTTCTCTCGCTGCTCCTTGGGTTTCCCTGGCTGGGAGGACTTCACAGGCTTAGTCTCTGGGACTAAGGATGAGCGTGAAGCCATACGGCCAGCTGCTTTTGGGCTCTTCAGCCACTGGTGGGTGTCGTCTTTCCCACTACAAGAAACCTGGGAAGGGAGTGACCCAAGGGACCCATTCCTAGCAAGAGAAGCCGAAGAAGACTTATGCTTCTCCAACTGAGAAATGGGGATGGATGTCCCCATGGTTGGGGGGGGGGGGGGGGGGGGGGTGTTGCTCCCCCGACCGAAGTAGGTGGTGCAGGAGCAACAGGGAGGGAAATGCCCCTCACCATCAAGGGGGCAGGTGTAGTCTTCCAGCTCAGAGAGGTGACCTGGGTTGGCAGAGCTGATGCTGCCACAACTGTTGGAGCAGCAGCGTAAGGCGATATCAAACGCACAGGATGCAGACGTTCAAATTTTCTCTTAGCCTCAATGTAGGTCAGTCCATCCAGGGTCTTTTACTCCATTATTTTTCTTTCTTTCTGGAGAATCCTGCAGTCAGGCGAGCAAGGCAAATGGTGCTCTCCACAGTTGACACAGATGGGAGGCGGGGCACATGGAGTATTGGGATGTGATGGGCGTCCGCAATCTCGGCATGTGATGCTTGAAGTACAGCAGGAAGACATATGGCCGAACTTCCAGCACTTAAAGCACCGCATTGGGGGGAGGAATATAGGGCTTTACATCACACCGGCAGACCATCACCTAGTCCTTCTCGAGCAACGTATCACCCTCGAAGCCCAAGATGAAGGCACCAGTGGCAACCTGATTATCCTTCGGACCCCGGTGGACACACCAGACGAAATGTACACCTCATCGCTCTAAACTGGGGCGCAGCTCATTGTCAAACTGCAAAAGGCGGTCTCTATGAAATACGATACCCTGGATCATATTTAAGCTCTTATGGGGCGTGATGGTTACAGAAACACCCCCTGCTTGTCACAAGCGAGTAACTCCTGTGACTGGGCGGAGGATGCTGTTTTGATCAATACTGACCCAGATCTCATTTTGGACGAGCCCTCCACCTTGCCAAACTTGTCCTCTAAATGTTCAACATACAACTGTAGCTGCATCGTCATGAAAGATTCCTCATCAGCTCTCGAACATACAAGATACTGGGGCGAATAAGATCCGCTACCATCCTTAGCCTGACGTTCCTCCCATGGTGTGGCCAAGGAGGGAAACGATTTGGGGTCATACTTCTGTGCATTCAATTGAGCTCATGATCGCTTAGAGACTGCTGGTGTTTCACCACCAGCAAGAGATGATGGACTACGCTTCATCGAGCGTCATCCCCCGATGCCGCCCACTACGACCAGGGGACCTCCCCACGGATGCCACCCAGCCGCAGCATAGGCCATCTGGCAGGATGGCCTTTACCGGGAGTCCCGATGCCCCAGGGGGATGGGCATCTACCCCTTGGCATACGTTGGGAGTTAACGGCGCAGGCATCAGCAGAGCGATCCCTGTGTGGTCAGGGGGCTACAACCAACAGAGTACATGGCAGCTCCACCACAACGGACTGGCTTCTGTACGGGATATCCATTGCAAAGAGGTCCATGGTCATCGTCGACACAGAAATCGACACTGCATAGTGCATGCGCAAAAATGCACCCAGGAAGGTGTCCTCGCCCAAGAAATGGAGAATGGGCAGGACTGCAATGTGACAATGAGAAAATGGGCTAAATATCTCAATGCACGATGGACATGATGCACCTTGTAAGGCCCCCTTCCCCAATTGGCTTGCTCTGGAGGTCAAACCCTAAAGGGGACCGTCACATAAAGGCCAAAATGTGTGAAACTCCTTTTAGTCACCCCGTAAGACAGGCAGGAATACCTCGGGCCTATGGAGGCATCTACTTTTTTTGTCACCCGATGGAAGGCAATGACACCCTGTTTTGAGAGGTATGTTTGGATTTCTGTGTCGGTCAGACCATCAAGCAGCCTAGTGCAAATAACACCATGGGAAAAATTCAGCATTCAAAGGGCCTCAACACAAACAGGGTAGCCATGGAGGAGCAAAGCTGCAAGTAGTAGTGTGCTTGAGAATCAGAAGTAGTCTCCAAAAGCAAAGTGCCAGTGCGTAAACGAGACCGTGATTTCATAAGGCCAGCAATTGCCTCAAAACCTTTCTGAATAATAAACAGATTTACCGTAGCGAAGGACTGACCGTCTCCAATATGTGAAACCGCAAGAAACCTTGGTGCAGCTGGGAGGGCCTTTGAATTGTTAGCCTCATTCCATTTACATTTTGTAGCCATTCACCATGAAGACGATTGGCTCATCGTGAGAAAATCTCCAATGATTGCCAGCATCTCTGATGGCTCACTCCTACCAACTGGGGGGCCCTTAGGTGATTGTTCCACCTCAGATCACACCTCCTTAACACCTGACAGAGGAACCAATCGGCAATTTCAAACGGTAGCAGCTCAGGCAATCACCCCTCCCTGGACCTGGCCTGTACCAGAGGGGTACAGGGGATACGTTGAACCCTGTCTGTCGACCCAGGGCTGGGAATTATGCGTTACCTAGTCATTTGTTACACATCATAGGCTGGGGCCACGTGGTAGCCAAGCATGAACCTGCCAAAAGGCAGCAATGCCCCTGGGGGAAAAACCTATCATTTGAATTCTTTTGTATAGTGTTATTTCAAGGAGTGGGTTTTTAGTTTATTCTGCGTCATCATCTTAATAACGGGTATTTAAAAGAGGTACAATTTTATCTGCAAGTAACTCATTTACCTTGTTGGTTTGAGTCCTGTGACCCAATGTATAACTGGGGAGTGGGTTAGTTATGTTCTGCTGAAGCAGTTGCTGTTTTTTTATTGTAGTGTTTAAATCTTGTTTGTCACTGGGAGGTCTAACGAAGAGTGTTACTGCTACAAATTATGTTCAGTTTCCCATTTCCCAATCCTTCCATTCCCCAATCAAGCGCTGATGGTTGGCCATGTGCCAACAAGATATCAGAAGGTGACTGCTTTTGGGAGAAGGGCTAATTAGTCGATTAATTACTTGAGTGTTCATTTATAAAAAGGAAATTTTTTGTGGTATTTTGGGATAAAATTTTCTTTGACAAATTGTTCTTGTTTAGTCTGTTTACAGGTGAGTTCAGTGGTACCATACAGGCCAAAGAAGTGCTGGGGATTGGAGCACCTACAATATGAGCTTCGTACATGTGGACAGCCGGAAGAGGGAAACATTGCAGAGCTGTGCACACAGCTACATGCGGCAACTATGCGTTTGTTGGAGGTTACCCCAGTCCAAGCTCTAATAATCTGTCGCTTCTCTCTCAAGTGCTGAGCAGACCATTTCATTTTTGGACGGCAGCAATCCCACTCAAGCATAGGTATATAGACAAGAAGTTGCACAGTGGTTACACTGCATTACAGATTTGAGACTTGTCTTTAGTGTTCCTTAGCAGAAGTTAACTGTTAATGGTTTAGAGAGTAAGGTCATTATGTTACAAATGAGACTCAGTATGTTAGAGAGAAGTCAAAAACTGGGATGGCTTGAGGAAGAATGTTCATATTTATTAGAAAATGTGGGTGACTCACCCAGTGTTGGACACAGAAGTGTTGGTGCTGGTATGGCATGTCATTTTTCTAAGTTATCGAATCCTGTTGGAACTGTGTTCTGGGGCACTGAAGACATTTCCATCAGCAATATACAACAGCTGGTAAGTTTTTCGTGGTTCTCAGCTACATTGGAAAGGCATGTGGACATTCTTAAGATTTCCACAGATGTAATTTTTCAGCTCTTATCACTGTTGTGAGAGGCACTTTAGATGATGAGGGGACCTTCAGGCCTGTTAATCAAGGATTCTGAGGTGTCTTAGGCATGTTGTAGAGGGATATGACCTGGCTAGCAGCTGTTTATGTGACAGCCCCTAGCTGCTGGGAACATAGATGTTGAAGTTTTACGTGGATGTTGGAGTTTTATGCGTACCCTGTCCTACCCCTTCCTCCCTATACCTGAAATGTTAAGTCATGTTTCAACTAAGTGAGCATAGCATAGCGAATAAGCCTCGTGGCTACCACATTTGCAATGTGTGCCTATTAACGTACTTTTTTTTCACTTTTATTAAACAGAATGTCATTAAATAATACATGTCATCATGTGAAATTATTCAACAGTAGTGATTTTTGCCATACTAATATCATTAATAAAGTGATCATTACAGCAAGCTTTCTTCAAGTGTGTATTCTATCTGTTACAGAATATGTTACAGAATCATCTTACTTGTTACCACTTGCATTGCTTTCTGTGCTAGAACAGAATTCCAGATGGTACTTGTCACATAAGAAACCAGAACACAAATCTGTAGAGCACCAAGCACATTTAATGAAAGCTACTCTCTTGCAGGCAAACAAATTTTTCAAATGCTTTATCAGAAAACACAGCTCATTTAAATTCAAAAAGACTGTTCTCCCGTAGACCAAATTAGATGCTCACCAGTAGTATTTGATCATTCCTGTGAAAGCAAGTGCAATAAACCGATGCAGAATTAGAGAATATGTTTTGATGGAATCTTTCCTCACAGTGGTTTCCCTATTAGTGTTTAGGAATTCAGGAGCATTCTGAATTTTTTTCCATGAAACTTTTAACTTGCTTGAAAATATAAACGTCACATTTATAAAGAGTCAATCTGCCCTCCCCACGAATCAGGAATGTAAAGAAATTTCTCTAGCCTCACCCACAAAAAGAGTGGCATATTTTAAAAACTCTTTTACAATACTTTAATGAATTTTCCTGAATTCATACAAGACACAACTACATTTTCTATTTATGAGTCACATCATTAACTCTTTTTTTGAACACTCCCGTCAAATTTCCCAGGTGGTGATTGCATGCACAAGAAAACAAAGGAATATCTTACCTGATGCAGTTACAGTACACTGTGCTGTAAAGGAATGGCTAATCTTGTTCAAATCTTTTTCCTGCACAGGGATGGTTATCGCTCCTTTTTTCATGGGGGCTCTAACGTACAACTGTATGTTTAGTACTGGTAGATGTTTTGATCAGAATTAATTACGTATTTGAGATCAAAATTAGAGATGAGTACTTTTGTATGTATCTGGAATGACATCTAATTAATGACATTCTGTATCATGAGATTGGGGGGAAAAAAGCGCACAGACAGGACTTCAACCTATACTGCCAGTGTGGTAGCCATGAACTTCAGCTGCTGTGCTATTCTCACTTGGTCAAAGTAATATAAACATAACAGGTATAGGGGGTCTAAATAAAACTTCAACATTGATTTTCTCGGAAACTAGAGACCATCGCATGAGAAGCTGATTAGCAGGTACTGACAACAGGTCTCTCTACAATATACTGAAGATTCAGCAAAATCCCAATTCACACATCTGATGGTCCGCTTGTGAGATGATTAGTGTTGTTTTGATTGAATGTGGCTCCTTACACGAGTTGCACAAGAGCATTTTAAGAGGAAGGTTGTCAGCTAAGGCCAAGAGTGAGCTGATCAATCAACATTTCTTGCTGTGTTCTATGGAGGAGGGAGACTTTGATTGAATATATATGTGAAATACACACTGTGACCAAGGGCTTCGATATTCAGCTTTTGGAATCTGAAGTTGTTGCCAACACAACAACATTTTGCAAGATATGAAATCAGAGGATCGTCTGCAGGTTTTGTTTGCTGAGAGGCTGGATACATATACTGATCTGGACCACCTACTGTATTCAGCAGTATTGAAGGGAGTTAGGCAGACTGACCTTAGACGTAGTCAGGCTGACACTTCCAGTCAGTTAACTGAAAGGGTGATGATTTAAAGTACTCTGGCAAGAAAAGTTACATTAGGGAAGTGGAGTTGCTATCATTGCGGCTCGCTGGAACATTTTGCTCGTCAGTACTGCAGTGATTGGAAGAAACACCATAAGAGGCTAAGGTGTCACATCTATCGTGTCTTACCCAGCGTTTATAATAAGGTGAGAGTAGCAGCAAACAACCAGTTTCCCTTTGTGTGCACCTCTCTTGACAACAAATCTGTGTGCTTTACGAGATTCCGGGAGTAGTGATTCTTTATTAAGTTATAATTGATGATTAAGACACTGGTCTTTGTATAAATTTTCTGACTTTCATTCAATTACTCACACTTGCACGACAGTCAATGGTCAGATGCTACCCTTTGTTGGTTTATTAAGTATCTCTTGTAAAATTGGCGATTTCTTTTGGCCTTTGAATTTCATGGTAGCCAAAGGTTTAAGCACTAACCTGATATTGGGCTGTGATTTTGTTCAGAATATTGACTTAGTTTTGGATTATGCCAATAGGAAATTTCATTTTAAGTTCTGACTACTGCAAAAATTTAGGTTGCACAGAGATTCTAATTTACCGGATGTATATAATGTGGATACCTAGTCCAGAGTGTTTGACATCGCCCAATCATCGACCAGTGAGATGCAAGGTTTGCTTCATGTTTTGCAGAAATTTCCCTATGTTTTAACTAATAAACATACAGTGATGCATTTATCTTTCTGGTCAGATTCCCATCCAGCAGTCGTCTTTCAAATTATCTCCTCCCAAGATGGAAATCCTATGTCACCTTGTGAAGAATATGTTGCGTGATGGGGTGATTAGGCTGTCCACTCCACTGTACACTTCTTCAATTTTCTTAATAGCTAAGGATAATGATTCAGGCTATAGGCCGATCATGGACTGCCATGCTTTAAACTATAAAGTCATTCTGTAGCCAGTCCCTGTGCCCAATTTGCACAGTTGTTCTATCTGGTTCATGGGGGTACAGTAACTTACCATGCTTGCTTAAATCAGACACATTAACAGATCCTGGTAGTGGAAGACTCCAAAGTGGTGACAGATTTTTCAGCTGACTGGATTTTCTATGAATTTAATAGAGTACCATTTGGGTTATCAAACAGAGCTGCAGTTTTATTCAGGCTCCTGGATTCTGTTTTGGGCGATATCAAGTTTAAATTTGTTTGTAAATATCTTGATCATGTAGTTGTCTATAATAGATTGTTCTCTGAACACCTTGAACACCTGTGACAAGTCCTGACAGTGTTACAGGAGACCATATTTACCATCAAGCACTTTAAGGTCAATTTGGCTCACCAGGAAATTTCTTTCTTAGGTTACTTAGTATCTGCCACTGGCATTAAGATTGGTCACTAACACATGGGTCATTAAGACTTCCACCCACCCACGACCAAGAAATGTGCAGACTGCTTTGGTAGTATGGGCAACTCCTTTAGGAAGTTCATCCCCAAGTTTGCAGAACTTGTTGCTCCCTGAAACCAGCTGCATAAGAAGGTTGAGCCATTTAGATGGACTGACAGCCAACAAACCACTTTCAACACTTTGAAGTTAGCAATGAGTAATTCCTGCTGTCTTGGTGGTTCTGGACTTTAATTAATCATTTCTGGTTCAAACTTACACTTTGAATTCCAATGTTGTGGCTTTACTGCTGAAGGAGCAGAAGAGTGATCATCATCCAGTGGTGTATGCACTGAACTGAAGACTCTCACTGTACTTTTTGTGTCCAGTAAATTTAAATTCTACTTGAAACACAAGGAATTTATGCTCAAAATGAATAATCAGGCTTTTATTTGATACTTAGCATGTCCTTGCAAGACCAGCCAGATCACCCACTTGGTGGTACAAATCTCAGCATTCTGCATTTCTGCCATGCACATTAGGGGTCACAAACATGACTCAGCAGTGCCTCTAGTCAGATGTTTAACGAAGAAAAGGGAAGAACCCATTCACTCCAGAATTCAGGGGATATGTGTGGTCAATTCCCAGTGTTAACTGACCCTCCCTCTTTGGTGATTTTCAAGACCATAAGACAAACGCTCTGACTTAGGGTCGATTAAGCAAAGGGTGACAATATGGGAGGAAGTACTAGGGTATGAGTTGCAAACAGGAATGCTCTGTTATAATACATGACAAGACAGAAGGTTAAAAATTTGTCTACACCTTGATTTGGTTCAAGTGGTGTTCAAAAACTACTAGAAGGTTGTAGTAGGGGGTCACCTGGTCCTCTACAAAACCATCCATAAGATTAAAAAGGCTACTCTATGGCTGTCCTTACACAAGAGTGTATCGAGGTTGGTAGGTAAGTGTCAGGCTTGCAATATGACCAAACCCAATCCTAACGGTCATAGGGAGCTTCTCCAGTCCACCTGGACTGAACATCCCATGGACCAGCTATTCATTGATTATGCTGGACCACTGATTAATACTCAGTGAGGCCTCGAGTTTGTATTTGTAGTGGCGGACATCTTTCACGTTTTACCTGGTTAGTGCCCAGCAGAAAGGCAACTGCACGAGTCAGCATTCACAATTTAACACTAATTTTTTCTCTGTTTGATCCTCCTGAAATGCTGGTTAGTTGCTGTTGGTGATATATGGTTTGTGGGGCACTCAATTGCACGGTCATCGGCACCCGTACAAAGTCCCAATTTGTACACAGTCCATTTTCTTTTCATAATCCAATCTAGTCACTCTTACAAATGATGATGATGATGATGATGATGATGATGATGATGAAATGATGAGAACAACACAAACACCCAGTCTCCGGGCAGAGAAAATCCCCAACTCGTCTGGGAATCAAACCCAGGACCCCATCATCCAGAGACAGCAATGCTAGCCCCTGGACCACGAGCTGCGGACATACTGGTTAGTGATAAATGCTCCAGCATTTGTGTCAAGGGAGATCTGCAAATTTCTATTCCAACATAGCATAATATACCACCATCACACTGTATCATCCTCAGCCGTCCACTTACAGAGTTAACAGCAACTTAAACACTGAGCTGATAATTTTCCATGCCAATACCCAGACCTAATGTGATCTCTCCATGCACTGGTTGAATTCAGTGTTCAATACTACTAATCATGAAGCTCATAAGACAACTCCAGCTGCCCTAATTTTTTTTCCTTAAATTCACCAGTGTCCAATCTCTGATTGGTCAATGATCTATTGCCTGAAAAGGTTACTCCAGAAGCTATTTAGGACAAATGGAGAAGGGCCAAGTTAAATACAGATCATGTCCACAGAGAGAAACGGCACAGTACAATCAAGACCAGCATCCTGGCACTTTTAAGGTTGGGGAATTTATTTTTATTAGGGATTTCAGGGGTCACACTCAGTCTGATAAGGTCATATGAGGATGTTATTACAGTATGTTGTGAGACCAACTGTCAGTATAGCTGTCTTGAAACTTTTTTTTTTTCTTTAGGGTGCAAAACAGCCGACATCATAAGTGCCTGTGTCATAACTTAAAATGGTCAATTCCTGAATGGATTTGAAGTCAATAATACTCAGAACCTAATCGACCTAATAGAGAGATAGATGAAAATAATCACTTGACCTTTGAGGAGGTTGCTCAAACAGATGAAAATTAAATATCCTTCATCATTTAAAAAAATTAAAACACGAGCTACAGCTCATGCTGTATCTGCTAAAATATCTGATAATACAATTGCAAACATATATTAAAACGTAAATAGTTATAAAACCAGCAATGCATCAGAAAACTGCACACTGACAGGCTTGGTTGCAGTAAGCACAGAGTGGTGTGGGGTCTCCACTTAAATGATGGTGTCTGGAACAACAATGCCCAATAAGCAGCCTAACTACAAGTATCTCCTCACAATGAGAGAGGTGAGAGGAAGTCATCCACACCATTTGTAGGTGTTTTAATTTCCTGGAGTTTGTTTCCACATGAAGAAGACCAGCAGTCATATCAAAGTGACACGATATTCCTGTGTGCAGCAACATAGGGATCATCTGAAGGGACAGAACAGTTAAAAGGCCTACCTAGTCAGACTGCAGCCTTGGCAGCAGCATCGGCGGCTTCATCCCCCGAAACTCTCATGTGACCAAGGACCCACACGAACATAACATCAGCAAGCGAGTGGAGGCATTCTTGGATTCATTGCACTATGGGGTGAAATGTGTATAGCACACAGAGGCTCTGGACGCCACTAGTGAATCTGAACACCACTAGTGAATCTGAACATAAAACACAATTGAGAAGCCTGTGTCATCGGATGTACTGCATGGCCTGAAAGAGGGCAGAAAGCTCTGTAGTAAAAATCGTGCACTGTTTTAGAAGCCGGTTCAAAAATGTTTGTTGCCAATGACAAAAGATGCATTCGACACCACAGCTGGTCTTAGAGCCACCAGTCTAGGCATGAAGCCAAGGTGGTGAAGGATTCTCAGACATTGGGAACATGGCAGGTAACATGAAGTTCAGCTCCCAAGGCAGTATATGAAAGCGAACTCCAGGAAGCAACAAAGAAATTGTGCTTACCAGCATTGGCAGTCAAGGGAGTCATCAAAACAGGACACAAAGGACGGATGGTTGGGCATAGAGAACAGAGGGCACATGTAGCTGCTGAAGAGAACATCACATTGATGTGACAGAGGTAATACAGTAGCATCTGCACAGAAACTAACTGGACTGGTGTAGAAAGTTCCAGTGGCCAAACGTATGCCTCAATGGTGGATTGTGTTGAGACGGCGTAAAATAGATGGTCATGCAAATGACTAAACTAGACACCCAAAGTCCACTTTTAATCAACCAAGGGATTGGTAGTATAAGCAGAAGAAGATTTTCCAATCCACTCCCCATGAAGTACTGTTTTAAACATGTAGGATATTTAGAGATTAGGTACAGTGTGCTGCCAGGTAAGATATGTGGAAGGACCAACAGAGCTTCCTATCGTGCATGAGCCCCAAGAATTTTGTGATCTTGACAAATGGACGAGCAATGGGACCGAGGCTTAAGGACTGCGGAAGTAACTCCTTACGATGTCAGAAGTTCAGACAGACAGTTTACTGAGTGAAAAAGTGGAAGCCTTTGTTGATGCTCCATGAGTAAAGATGGCTGAGACACTGCTTAAGTCATTGCTCAAGTAAACAGGATCAGTGAGAGCTGCAGTAGATTGCACAGCCATCAAAGGAAAGAGAGCCTGAGATGCCTGGTGGGAGACATTTCATGACAGGGATAATTGCTATGGCAAACAGGGCTGTGCACAGCACAGAGCCCCGAGACAACCCATTCTCCTGAATAAAAGCATTTGACAAGACTGAACCCACATGTACCTCAAAAACCCAGTCTTTTTTCAAAAAAAAAAAAAAAAAAAATAGAGCATGCAGCCTCAGAAGCCCCACGTGTAAATTGTACAGAGGATGCCCATCCTGCAGCAGATGCCTTAAACCTTAGCCAAATAAAAGAAACACAGCTAAGGTCTGGCATTTCCACATAAAATTGTTCATAATATGGGTTGACAGGATGATGAACTGCAAAGCGGTGCTTACGAAATCCACACTGTGCATTTGTTAGCAAATGGCAAAACTCAGGCCACCGTACCAGCTAACCACCAATCACGCATTCTATCATCTTTCAGACACTGTTGGTGAGGGAAACAGGGTGATTTCTGGATGGAAAATGTTGTCCTTATGAAGCATGGGTATAGGGATTACAGTGGTTTCATGTGACAGTTAGGGAAAAGGCGCCAACTATCCAGACATGATTATACGTACAAATGAGAAAAATGTTTGCCATCAAGAGACAATTGCTGCAACATCTGAATGTGAATATCATCCAGTCCTGGAGTGGAGGATCATAATAATGTGAGAGCCTGTCCCTCATAGTAAAAACGGCATTGTAGCAATCACGATACTGAAAGTAGAAGGATATTTCTCAAGCCGCCTCCACTCATTTCTGAGGTAGGATGGTAAGAAAGTAATAAGTGAAGCTCGAGATCTCTGCAAAGTATGGACCAAGGTATTGTAAATATTGATAGGGTCCACAAGGACATCGTTTGCTGTCAGGCCAGAAATCTGGAGATGTACCTTGCTTGCAGAAATCCGACATAGGTTACCTCAGACAACACAGAAGACTAATTAAAGCAATTAAAAGAATTAGTAAAAGAGATCCAACTAGTATTTTGCTATCTCTGATAATGTGACAATGCTTTGTACACAATTGTTTGTGGGATGGCATTCAAAGACACTGAGAGCATGTCTCCACACACAAACCGTGTCTTGGCATTCCTCAAGTCCACCAGCAGTCTGGGACACTTCATGGTAGGGAAGAGGGTCAAGCAATGGAACATTCCGAGGGGATAAGGATAACATTCATAAGGTACTCTACCTGATCATTACTGCTGAGGAAATGATGTTTGTTGAAGGTTGTCAGCAATGAACAGAGCCTCCAATCAGCTTAAGAAAGCTGCTAGTGGGGTTTGCACACAGATGTGACAATAGTTGGCAGATGAATTACATACAGGACATGGTTGTTCAGTGTCTGAGAGGAAAGTCCACTCTAGACAGTGAACAAGTTGTGCATTACAGAATGAGACATCTATGTACGAGAAAGTATGTGTGGAATCTGAAAGAAATGTGGGTTCACCAGAGTTGAGAGAAATGAGAGTAATCTGGTTCTGAGAATATCTGCCAGGAGAGAGCCTCTCCGTCAGGTTCACACAGAACTCCAAGTGGGATGGTGGGCACTGAAGTCACTGAGTAGCAAAAATAGTTGAGGTAGCTGAGCAGTAAGCTGCAGTATGTCTGCCCTAGTGAAATCAGATGATGGAGGTATATAGATATTACAAAGAGAAGAGATGTAGCTGGGGGGAGAAAGAAGGACAGCAACAGCTTGTAGCTGGGTGTTGAATGAAATGGTTTGGCTATGGATGTTGTCCCAAATGATGTCATGACTATCCCATGAGCTGGAGTTCCTGTCTGAGAAGGAAGGTCAAAATGTAATGGAATGAAGTGTAAGAGGTCAACGTGGTCTTGAGGTCATATCTTCATTTCTTGGAGGTATAAAACAACTGAGCACTGAGATCACAATAGCAGTTGTGAGTCTGTCCTGTGGGATTTGATACCATGAATGTTCCTTTGGAGAACAGTCATTTCAGATGAGAGGAAACATTTTTATTATAAGGGGCAATTACTTTGGTGGCTGCCAAGTTCCAGATTTCAGCTTCGTACTGCTACCATGTTCTGAAGCTGGAGGATCTTGTTCCATTATTTCTTCAGAGGTATGACTAACCTCCCTGTGTTTATCAGCTGACTCCAGGGAGGAGAAACAGTTGGTGATTTGCACCAGTGAAATGGAAATCGGCCAAACAGAGGTGTTGCACACTGCCACTGTTGAAGGCACCTCCGAGTTGGAGAAGGGGAACCATGTTTGTCTTCGTTCAACTTCTTGGTACCTTTGTGTTTGTCATATGTAAACTCAGACATTCCCTTTCTAAATTTCTGCTCTTCTGGTTGCATCACAAGTGATTTCATCAGAGTGGGTGAAGGTTTTTTTGGTGTGTTGATCAACTGTAGTGGATGGATGTGAGGACATCACATTAGCACTAGGCAATTTCACAACAATAGCACTGAACTGGAGGTCGCAAGTCTTCATGGCCATAGCTTTCATGGGTTGTGACATAGCAACAATGGTACTATAACCACCGGATAATGGTATCTTGGCTAGCCAATATTTTGTGAGCAACATTGAGATGTACCTTTCCCTTCACCCAGATCTCCTAAATGGATTCCTCATTAATGTACATAGGGCATTCACAGGACAAAGTGGCCTGGTTGCCATTGCAGTTGATATAACAGAGAGAAGGAGGTGGGCAATCTCTCTCATGAACATCCTTCCATAAGTAACACATTTGGCTGTGTTTTTACAGGACATGCGAGTATGGTTATAACACTGACAGTGGTAGCAAAGCATTGGATTTAGTATGTATATTCTCACAATGACGACTTGACAGCTCACCCTGATCTTCAATGGGAGCTCCACTCAATGAAACCTTATGAAAAGGATGTGAGTACACACAAATTCTGCATCAACCCTCTTCATAATCTGATGGACTGTGATTACACCCTGATCAGAAAGATAATTTTGTATATATCACTCAGTCATACCATGAAGCAACCGAGCGTATGTGACCCCATATGGAGAATTCAGTTTTGAATGAGTCTGTACATGAATAGGGTACCCATAGAGGAACATAGTTTTTAGTAGTTTTTGGGTTTCTAAGACACTACCTGACTTGAGAATCAAAATTGCTTAAGTGAGTGCAATGTATCCACACCTTTCTGAGTGCTGAATGTGTTCACTGTAGAAAAGTTCTGAACTTCCTCTGTGTTTGATACAACAAGGTAGTGGGACACAACTGGAAGATTCATCATGTCTATGGCCTCATTTTATTTCTGTTTAGAAGGTAGAAGTTGTGTTGATGTACTTATCATCGGTGAATCACCCATGATTGCCAGCATCTCTGATGGTGCACTCTTTTGTTCTGGGGTCCTCCACAGAAGGGAGAACACATGCATTAGGTGATTGTTCACACATCAGGTCACACCTCCTGAACTCCAGACAGAGGGACCAATCAGCAGCTGGGAAAGTAACAGCTAAGGCAATCACCCCTCCTTGTGCCTGGTCTTTACCAGGGGGTATGTGCGAGCCCCACCTGTCGACCCTGGTGCCACGACATATGCATTGTCCTGTCTCTCTTTATGCATTGAACATGTGAACCGGCCTCCAGGCACACACAGGGAAAATTAGAAATACTTCAAACATTGAAGCAGAGGAATGACAGGAGCAGTCAGAACAATTAAGGAGAGAGAGAGAGAGAGAGAGACAAAAATTAAAACCACCTAAATTTTCCAATACTTTCACAAGTTTCAGTGGTTACCAAGGGAGGGGAGAAACAACAGTAGCAGGAGAGACATGAAGCATGGAAAAGGAAGAAGTACTGTGTGGGCAGCCCCTGGGGGTTGAAATAATGTTGTTGTGGTCTTCAGTCCTGAGACTGGTTTGATGCCACTCTCCATGCTACTCTATCCTGTGCAAGTTTCTTCATCTCCCAGTACCTACTGCAGCCTACATCCTTCTGAACCTGCTTAGTGTATTCATCTTTTGGTCTCCCTCTACGATTTTTATACTCCACGCTGCCCTCCAATACTAAATTGGGGATCCCTTTATCTCTCAGAACATGTCCTACCAACCGATTCCTTCTTCTAGTCAAGTTGTGCCACAAACTCCTCTTCTCTTCAATTCTATTCAATACCTCCTCATTAGTTATGTGATCTACTCATTTAATCTTCAGCATTCTTATGTAGCACCACATTTCAAAAGCTTCTATTCTCTTCTTGTCTAAACTATTTATCGTCCATGTTTCACTTCCACATGTGGCCACACTCCATACAAATACATTCAGAAACGACTTCCTGACACTTAAATCTATACTCAATGTTAACAAATTTCTTTTCTTCAGAATTGCTTTCCTTGCCATTGCCAGTCTACATTTTATATCCTCTCTACTTCGACCATCATCAGTTATTTCGCTCCCCAAATAGCAAAACTCATTTACTACTTTAAGTGTCTCATTTCCTAATCTAATTCCCTCAGCATCGCCTGACTTAATTCGACTACATTCCATTATCCTCGTTTTGCTTTTGTTGATGTTCATCTTATATATCCTCCTTTCAAGACACTATCCATTCCATTCAACTGCTCTTCCAAGTCCTTTGCTGTCTCTGACAGAATTACTGTGTCATCGGCGAACCTCAAAGTTTTTATTTCTTCTCCATGGATTTTAATACCGACTCCAAATTTTTCTTTTGATTCCTTCACTGCTTGCTCAATATAGAGATTGAATAACATCGGGGAGAGGCTACAACCCTGTCACACTCCCTTCCCAACCACTGCTTCCCTTTCATGCCCCTCAACTCTTATAACTGCCATCTGGTTTCTGTACAAATTGTAAATAGCTTTTCGCTCCCTGTATTTTACCCCTGCCACCTTCAGAATTTGAAAGAGAGTATTCCAGTCAACATTGTCAAAAGCTTTCCCTAAGTCTACAAATGCTAGAAACGTGGGTTTGCCTTTCTTCTAAGATAAGTCGTAGGGTCAGTATTGCCTCACGTGTTCCAACGTTTCTAAGGAATCCACACTGATCTTCCCCGAGGTCTGCTTCTACCAGTTTTTCCATTTGTCTGTAAAGAATCCGCATTAGTATTTTGCAGCTGTGACTTATTACACTGATGGTTCAGTAATTTTCACATCTGTCAACACCTGCTTTCTTTGGGATTGGAATTATTATATTCTTCTTGAAGTCTGAGGGAATTTCGCCTGTCTCGTACATATTGCTCACCAGATGGTAGAGTTTTGTCAGGACTGGCTCTCCCAAGGCTATCAGTAGTTCTAATGGAATGTTGTCTACTCCCAGGGCCTTGTTTCGACCTAAGTCTTTCAGTGCTCTGTCCAACTCTTCACGCAGTATCATATCTCCCATTTCATCTTCATCTACACCCTCTTCCATTTCCATAATATTGTCCTCAAGAACATCGCCCCTGTGTAGACCCTCTGTATACTCCTTCCACCTTTCTGCTTCCCTTCTTTGCTTAGAACTGGGTTTCCATCTGAGCTCTTGATATTCATGCAAGTGGTTCTCTTTTTTCCAAAGGTCTCTTTAATTTTCCTGTAGGCAGCATCTATCTTACCCCTCGTGAGATAAGCCTCTACATCCTTACAATTGTCCTCTAGCCATCCCTGCTTAGCCATTTTGCACTTCCTGTTGATCTCATTTTTGAGACGTTTGTATTCCTTTTTGCCTGATTGATTTACTGCATTTTTGTATTTTCTCCTTTCATCAATTAAATGCATTATCTCTTCTGTTACCCAAGGATTTCTACTAGCCCTCGTCTTTTTACCTACTTGATCCTCTGCTGCCTTCACTATTTCATCCCTCAAAGCTACCCATTGTTCTTCTACTGTATTCCTTTCCCCCATTCCTGTCAATTGTTCCCTTATGCTCTCCCTGAAACTGTACAACCTCTGGTTCTTTCAGTTTGTCCAGGTCCCATCTCCTTAAAATCCCACCTTTTTTGCAGTTTCTTCAGTTTTAATCTACAGTTCATAACCAATAGATTGTGGTCAGGGTCCACGTCTGCCCCTGGAAATGTCTTACAATTTAAAACCTGGTTCCTAAATCTCTGTCTTACCATGATATAATCTGTTTGTCTAGTATCTCCAGGGTTCTTCCATGTATACAACCTTCTTTCCTGATTCTTGAACCAAGTGTTAGCAATGATTAAGTTATTTTCTGTGCAAAATTCTACCAGGCAGCTTCCTCTTTCGTTTCTTAGCCCTAATCCATATTCACCTACTACATTTCCTTCTCTCCCTTTTCCTACTGTTGAGTTCCAGTCACCCATGACTTAAATTTTCATCTCCCTTCACTACCTGAATAATTTCTTTTATCACATCATACATTTCATGAATATCTTCATTATCTGCAGAGCTAGTTGGCATATAAACTTTTACTACTGTAGTAGGCGTGGGCTTCGTATCTATCTCGGCCACAATAATGCGTTCACTATGCTGTTTGTAGTAGCTTACTCGCACTCCTGTTTTTTTATTCACTATTAAACCTGCTCCTGCATTACCACTATTTGATTTTGTATTTATAACCCTGTATTCACCTACCCAAAAGTCTTGTTCCTCCTGCCACCGAACTTCACTAATTCCCACTATATCTAACTTTAACCTATCCATTTCCCTTTTTAAATTTTCTAACCTACCTGCCCGATTAAGGGATCTGACATTCCACGCTCCGATCTGTGGAACGCCAGTTTTCTTTCTCCTCATAATGACATCCTGAGTAGTCCCCGCCCGGAGATCCGGAGATCCGAATGGAGGACTATTTTACCTCCGGAATATTTTACCCAAGAGGATGTCATCATCATTTAATCATACAGTAAAGCTGCATGCCCTTGGCAAAAATTACGGCTGTAGTTTCCCCTTGCTTTCAACCATTCACAGTACCACAACAGCAAGGCCATTTTGGTTAGCGTTACAAGGCCAGATCAGTCAGTCATCCAGACTGTTGCCCCTGGAACTATTGAAAAGGCTGCTGCCTCTCTTCAGGAACCACACGTTTGTCTGGCCTCTCAACAGATGCCTCTCCATTGTGGTTGCACCTACGGTACGGCTATCTGTATCGTTGAGGCACGCAAGCCTCCCCACCAACGGCAAGGTCCATGGTTCATGGGGGTGGGTTGAAATATTATTATCAAATAAAATTTTATAATTAGACTTAATTACATAGACAACCATTCCAACAAAAAATTTAACACCTACTGTAGCTCCACCATCACAGGAGTAAACTTATAAAATAGTGTGACGTCAACTGAAGCATCAATGTCATATTGGTATATTGGTACAAGACTGCCTGCTGTAACATGAAGATGGCAATCACACCAAAATAGGCCCATAGAAACAAACAATATAAACAAACACAGCAGCATCTTCATTCTCACAACATAATATAATATGTGTGATGCAGCAGGCATATATGAATATAAATTGGTAAAATGCTGTCTGGGAAATTGTCACTCCATTTTATAGTGCTGTGCCATGCCATGCCATGTGCTCAAGTTGGTGGGTCATGTGTCACATGCTTGAGGTACCAGGCCATGTCACACTCCTCGTCAAGAATGCATAGACTGGACAGAACCACCAAGTGTGTCAGGTTGAAACTGGTGGTTCTGATTAGAAGTGGTCTCCATTGCAAATTGCGAACCTCATCTCGGGGGTTTGGGGACGGCGGAGGATACTGAATGTGCTGTGAGAATCAATATGTCACAGCATTCCCCTGGGTTCCACAGATTCTATACCCGAGAGCATCTACTGCTAGAAGGTGCACATAGTGTGTGCAGAGATTTCTTAGTGTGCCAGGTGATCAAGGAGGGAGTCAGCTTGCCGCAGGACATGCTCGCTTGAGAGGACAGTCTGCCATCTTCTGAGGCCACTGTGATCGGCTGAGTCTGGCACTCACTGCCCACATTCTGCAAGCACACTGGGCATGTGGACCGAAAGGGCAGAATGCAACCAACAGAGTGGAACAGTACTGGGCCAATCAGTCAGAACCAGCAGTCCACCTTTAGTAGGCAAGGCAAGAGGTTTTCTGCCTAGGGAATGAACAAACAGTCTGAATTTGTGTTGAAGCACAGCCGATTACACAGACACCTGAAATACATCAGATACGCACTGCCCCATCAGCCAACAAGTGGACAGAAGGTCGTGTAAGAAGCAGCTGACAGAGAAGGGATCACTGGCCATGGGAGAAGAGCCACACATTCTATGCAAGTCTTGCCAGCTATCACTGGCAAGGCTCCTGCTAAGAGACTATACCCGATGAACACGTTTTTTGAACGAATTAAAAATGTGGTTGATCAGCTGCAGTGTGTGGACTGGAAAGAAATGGTTAGAACTTGGTATCTAGTTTAAGTGGGATGTTGTGTGACTGACACCTAGTACATTCAGAACAGAGTATTATTGTCAGCCATGTTTAAGTTGTGTCCTCCGAGTCTTTCGCGACGGCATACATGAATAAAACATTCTCGGTTTTCCAGCCGCGTCAATTCAAATAAAATGCTCGAGCTTTCAATGGCCACCTCCACCATCGTCGTCAGGAGTTCATTGACTGCCGGGCAGTCTTGCACCACACCCTGTACAAAGAAATATGCATAATGTAGAAATTTAGAAGTACAGTATCCAAACTAAGAGACATGACCCCATACAGTTTCTGTATGCTGTGCATAGCTGCTGCAAGTGTCTACAATGTGATTTTTTCACTGTCTCTATGGCAACACCTCTTCATAGCTCTATAGATGGCTGCCGTTTTCACCGACAGCTATTTGTGCTCCGCACTTTAAAGCAGTCAAAAGCGCTGCCTGGTGTCAGGTGTTTCCTTCAGTTGACTGTGGGAGTTCCATAGTAGTAAAGAATAAATGTATTTAAACTTCATGCATAATGTGGCATTTTTTAAAGTATATTAGTGTTTATGACCTCATTTTTCTTGAACTATGTATTGTACAATGATATTTGTGTAGGTACATCCAGTGACATATGTGGATACTATCAGCAAAATGTGTCGTGAATAGCGTTAATAACAAAGAAGTAATAAATTTAAAAGTAATTTGCATGATGCAGCAATTTCTCAAGCATTTCATTGTTTGTGACGTCATATCTCCTGATAAGTGGTTCTAAACTCCATGGCGATTGTTGCCTGACAGTAAGGTATGTGTGTATTAGTTCCAGTGGTGCAGGAAATATGGAAAACAAACACACACACACACACACACACACACACACACACACACACACACACACACACACTTACTTTTAGTGTTCTGTGCTTTAGTCTGTAAAAATTAAACCATTATAGGATGGCTTTGTTGTTTTTTTTTTGTTTTGGTTTTAGGGCGCAAAACTGCTATGGTCATTAGCGCCCAGCCCGTGACTTAGGAAACAGTAAAAAACCGAAATTGAAAACCAGCAGCAATGGGAACAAAGTCATAAAATTGCAGAAACTAAAAGCAGAAGGAAGGCTTAAAAATCCACTACAGAAAGGGGTTGGTAGTCCCCAAAAAAAAGCTTCAAATGACTGACGTCATTTCACTGGCACTAATAAACTGGAGCACGCGGTCGGCTGAGCGCGTGTCATCTGCTAAAATCGACGATAGATCAGGCGATAGCTGTAGACGGGAGCGTAATGGATTAAAATAGGGGCACTCAATTAAAAGGTGTCTTACCGTCCACAGCTGAGAGCAGTGGGGACAGAGTGGGGGAGGATCGCCGCTTAAATGATGTCGATGGCTAAAAAGACAGTGCCCGATCCGGAGTCTAGTTAAATTACCTCCTCCCGACGACGCGTTCGGGGGGAAGAGGTCTAAACACAAGGAAGAGCTTTCACGTCCCGCAATTTATTATGGGGAAGTGTTGACCAATGTGCGTGCCATAAATGAACAACACAACGACATAAAACGCTCCGCAGATCGGCGAAAGGAACCGATTGAATAGCTGGCCGAAGAAGAGAGACTGCAGCCTTGGCTGCAATATCGGCCGCCTCATTTCCAGAGATACCAACGTGACCCGGGAGCCAGAGGAACGCCACCGAGGCGCCCCCCAGGTGGAGCAAGCGAAGACAGTCCTGAATCCGGTGGACCAGAGGGTGCACAGGATAAAGAGCTTGGAGACTGAGGAGAGAGCTGAGAGAATCTGAGCAGATAACGTACTGTATCCGCTGATGGCGGCAGATGTAGTGGACAGCCTGGAGAACAGCGTAAAGCTCCGCAGTATAAACCGAACACTGGTCGGGAAGCCGAAAGTGATTTGGGGTGTCGCCACCAATATAGGCACTCCCTACACCTAATGATGTTTTCGAGCCGTCGGTGTAAATAAATGTGGCGTCCGTCATTTGTGCACATAGAGCAGCAAGTTCCCGACGATAAACAAGTGGAGGGGTACCATCCTTGGGAAATCGACAAAGGTCACAGAGCAGGCAGATCCGGGGACGGAGCCAAGGCGGTGCTGTACCCCAAGTTGTCAAGAAGGTTTTAGGAAAGCGGAAGGAAAGAGAACGGAGCAGTTGACGGAAGCGGACTCCCGGTGGTAGTAGGGAGGAGGGGCGGCCTGCATACCCTACATCAAAGGAGGCGTCGAAAAAAATGTCATGGGCTGGATTAGCAGGCATGGAAGACAGATGGCTAGCATAACGACTCAGAAGGACTGCTCGCCGATTGGACAGCGGAGGTTCAGCAGTCTCAGCATAAAGGCTTTCCACAGGGCTGGTGTAAAAAGCTCCAGACACTAAACGTAATCCACGGTGGTGGATAGAGTCGAGACGCCGAAGAATAGACGACAGAGCAGAGGAGTAGACTATGCTTCCATAATCCAATTTCGAGCGCACTAAGGCGCGATAGAGGCGGAGAAGGACCACTTGGTCCGCTCCCCAGGAGGTACCATTCAGGACACGGAGGGTGTTAAGGGATCGCAGACAGCGAGCCGAAAGATAGGAAACGTGGGAGGACCAGCACAGTTTTCTGTCAAACATAAGACCCAAGAATTTAGCAACGTCTGAAAATGGAAGGTTGACAGGACCTAGATGTAAGGAGGGCAGAAGAAACTCCTTACGTCGCCAAAAATTAACACAAACGGTCTTACTGGGAGAGAAACGGGAGCCGGTTTCGATGCTCCAAGAGTGGAGGCGATCAAGACATCCTTGAAGACGTCGTTCAAGAAGGCTGGTCCGTTGAGAGTTGTAGTAGATCGCAAAATCGTCCACAAAGAGGGAGCCCGAGACATCAGGAAGGAGACAATCCATAATTGGATTGATGGCAATGGCAAACAGAACAACACTCAGCACGGAGCCCTGGGGTACCCCGTTTTCTTGGGAGAAAGTACGGGAGAGAGTAGTGTTCACCCGCACCCTAAATGTGCGCTCTGCCATAAATTCGCGAAGAAAAAGGGGTAGCCGACCTCGAAAGCCCCAAGAGAACAGTGTGCGGAGGATGCCTGTCCTCCAACAGGTATCGTATGCTCTCTCCATATCAAAAAATATTGCTACTGTTTGGCGTTTCCGGAGAAAATTGTTCATGATATAAGTGGAGAGAGCAACAAGATGGTCAACTGCAGAACAATGCTTTCGGAATCCGCACTGGGCAGGTGTTAAAAGACTGCGGGATTCCAGCCACCACGCTAAACGGTAATTCACCATACGCTCCAAAACCTTACAGACACTACTCGTGAGAGAAATGGGGCGATAGCTAGAGGGGAGATGTTTGTCCTTTCCAGTTTCGGAACAGGAACGACGATAGCTTCCCACCATCGTCTGGGAAAAGTACTGTCGGTCCAAATTCGATTATAAAGGCGAAGGAGGTAACGCAGACTATGGGTTGATAGATGCAGCAACATTTGGACGTGGATACCATCCGGTCCTGGGGTGGAGGAGCGAGAAGAAGAGGGTGCATGTTAGAGTTCCCGCAAGGGGAAAACAGTATTATAGCTTTCGCGATTTTGAGAGGAGAAAGCAAGAGGTCGCACTTCCGCTGCACGTTTCTTCGGGAGAAATGCTGGCGGGTAATTGGAAGAGCTCGAAATCTCAGCAAAGTGCTGACCCAACGAGTTAGAAATTTCGACGGGGTCCACGAATGTATCATGCGCGACAGTGAGCCCAGAGACCGGGGAGAAACTAGGCGCGCCTGAGAACCGTCGAAGCCGACTCCTAACTTCCGAGGAGGGAGTGAAGGTGTTAAATGAGCTAATAAAGAATTTCCAGCTTGCCTTCTTGCTATCGCGGATGACACAACGGCATTGCGCACAGAACTGCTTATAGCGGATACAGTTGGCCAAAGTAGGATGGTTGCGGAAAACGCGGAGAGCACGTCGCCGCTCACGTATTGCATCACGGCATGCCTCGTTCCACCAAGGAACTGGGGGGCGCCAGGGCAATTCGGAGGTGCGTGGTATTGAATGTTCCGCAGCTGTAAGAATAATGTCGGTAATATGGGTGACCTCATCGTCGACGCTGGGAAAGTGACGGCCATCGAATGTCGCTAGAGACGAAAAAAGTGTCCAATCAGCTTGGGCAAACTTCCAGCGTTGCGGGCGCATGTATGGCAGTTGAGGCTGCAGTCGAAGGACACATGGAAAGTGGTCACTCAAGTGTGTATCATCAAGGGCGAACCATTCGAAGTGCCGAGCTAGCGGAACAGTACCGACCGCAAGGTCCAAATGAGATAAATTTGTCGTGGAGGCAGATAAAAATGTAGGGACCCCAGTGTTGAAGCAAACTAGATCCGCTTGGTGGAAGACGTCTAGCAATAGTGAGCCACGTGGACAAGGATGTGGAGATCCCCAAAGCGGGTGGTGGGCATTGAAGTCCCCAACCAGCAAATAGGGGGGTGGAAGCTGACCAAGAAGATGAAGGAGATCAGCTCGTGCCATTGGTGAGGACGATGGAATGTATACAGTACAAAGAGAGAACGTGTATCCGGAAAGGGAAAGACGGACAGCGACAGCTTGGAAGGAAGTGTTTAAATGGATTGGGTAATAATGGAGAGTTTCATGGAGAAGAATCATGAGTCCTCCATGTGCTGGAGTGCCTTCAACAGAGGGGAGATCATATCGGACGGACTGAAAATGAGGGAGAACAAAGCGGTCATGGGGACGCAGCTTTGTTTCCTGAAGACAGAAGATGACCGGTGAGTAGGATCGTAAGAGGATCGACAATTCATCCCGATTGGCTCGAATACCGCGGATATTCCAGTGGATAAAGGACATAGGGTGAACAGAAAATGCAGGAATGTGACCAAGGGTGCTGTCAACTCAACGACTGCTCAGAGCTTGCGACCGACAGCATGGAATGGCATTCAGCCAAAGGCAGAAGATCCTGATCCATAGGTTGGTCAGGAGCAGCTCCTGCCACCAGCTATCGGCCGGTTGACCGGCCACCAGCAGTGCGCCTCGGCGACACAGAAGACGGCCAAGGGCGATTTCCGCCAGGTGGTGCTGTAGATGGGACACGCCTTGGCGGAGAAGGAGAGGAACAGGGTTTCTTTGTAGCCTTCTTGGAAGTATGATGTTTAGATGAAGGAGGAACCGATGGTTGTGAAGTTGCGGTATGTAAAAACTCTTCACGAGTATGCTCTTTTTTCGAAGTCTTGGTGTCTGACTTTTGGGCTCGAGATTTAGCAGAACCCGACGAAGGGTGAGCCATAGAGTGGGCAGGCGAAAGTGGTGAGGCTGAACGGGGATCTTTGCGCTGGCCGATCTGATGACCGTGGCACTAAAGGTGAGGTCGCAAGTCTGCGTGGCCGCCTCCTTTGTTGGCCGAGAAGAAGCAAGGACAGTGCTGTATTTTCCTGTCTGAGGCACGGTGGGCTGTCGACTGGCGAATAATTTTCGAGCAGCAAAGGTCGACACCTTTTCCTACACTCTTATTTCCTGGATGAGCTTTTCGTCCTTAAAAACGGGGCAATCTCGAGAGGAAGCAGCGTGGTCACCCATACAGTTGATGCAGCGAGGGGATGGAGGTGGACAAGCACCCTCATGGGCATCCTTGCCACACGTAACACATTTGGCCGGATTGGAACAGGACTGGCTGGTGTGATTGAACCGCTGACATCGATAGCAACACGTAGGGTTTGGGACGTAAGGGCAATGGAAATTATCTCATAGCCTGCTTTGATTTTCGATGGGAGTTGAACTTTGTCAAATGTCAAGAAGACAGTGCGGGTTGGAATGATGTTCGTGTCAACCCTTGTGGGGGCCCTTACTGAGGGCACACCCGCCTTAGGTGATTGTTCACACCTCAGGTCACACCTCCCGGCAAACGGACGGAGGGACCAATTGGCACTTTCGGAAGGTATCAGCTCGGGTAATCACCCCTCCATGGGCCTGGCCATTACCAGGGGGTACGTACGTGTCCTACATGTCTACCCGGGGCGGGGAATTACGCGTTACCCCGTCACCGGCTACGCATGGAAGTGCATGGGTCGGCCTTCAGACACGCACAGGGAGGAAAAAAGAGAAAGGGAAAGGAAAGAAGAGGGGTCTCAAACGCCGCAGCGGAGAAAAGGGCAAAGAGAAGAGGGAAGGAAAAGAGAAGGACAGAGGAAGGACGAAGACTTGCAAGTGTAGAAAGAAAGCAAGGAATTTGTAACAGTTTCGAGCGTCCGTCTCCGGACGTAGGCACAAACCATACTCCCAGAGGGGAAGAAAGGGAAGGAAAGAGCCAGAGGTGAGGGGGGTGGGGCGAAGATGGGGGACGGGGAAGGATGCAGAAAGGGAAGGTATGCAGCCCGGAAAGGAAGGAGGGCCACATTAGCTCGGGGTCCCGTGCTCGCTACGCACGTGTCCACAAAAGAGTTGTGGACCCCCTGGGGGGTTTGTTGTCTTTTGTCCATCCGTCTGAGTGTACAAGCCCTTTTCACAGGAAGTAGATGTATTAGGTTCAAATTTATGTCACATATATTGGTGATGTAAAAATTTTAAGCTTGTAAGTCAATGCAATCAAAAGGCAGCCATTTATGTCGCATATTTTGAAACTCGAAATCTCACTCATCAAAACATATAGGGTGCTTCCTGTTTACCTAGAATCATGAAATTCTGCAAGAAGCAATGTTTCACAGCATAGGTAAAGGATAAAATCCTAAAATAATTAAACTGTAATTATATCATATACAAAATATCTTTTTGCCATTTGAACATGCACTACATTAATCATCCATCAAAAGTGTAACAGATGAACATTACTGCATACAAACATAAAATGTAAGCAGTATTCATGTGTTAGTAAGTGTGTGTGTGTGTGTGTGTGTGTGTGTGTGTGTGTGTGTGTGTGTGTGTGTGTGTGTGTGTGTGTACTTTTTGTATGTTCAGGCCAGTCTGAGCACTATTGCAGGGATTTTGATACAGTCTTTGAATTCTGTGCCAATGGCCTTGCCACTGTGGTAACACAGGTTCCCATCATATCACCGAAGTTAAGCACTGTCAGACTTGGCTAGCACTTAGATGGGTGACCGACTGGACTACCAAACACTGCTCACAAGTGGGGTGCACTGAGCCCTTCTGAGGCAAATTGAGGAGCTACTTGATTGACAAGTAGTGATTCCAGACTTATAAATGGACAACAGCTGGGAGAGCGTTGCGCAGACCAGTTCACCACATGACAATCAATATCCTCATCCAGTGATGCCTGTATGCTTAGGATGACATGAAGGTTGGTCAGCATCATTGGGCCTTCCAAGGCCTGTTCGGATGGAGTTAGAATTTCTGGGACCAATATCATGCCAGTATCGATATCAATACCAGGCAAAACTCATTAAGATTCTCTATTCCCAGGATGAAAGAACCGTCAATATGGAACTAAATTGTCTGGTTTGTTTACAATGTGAGATGGTCCATGTATCTACACCTGTTAAAAATGGTTTAAGTTATCTTTGTATTCGTGTTCTGGGAAAGCCTGGCACTTTTGTTACCAGAGCTGCAGTACACCCAGACAAGTGGGCGATGCTCAGGTTTGAACTCTATCTCCTGATGTGTCACTGGGAAGCAGACTAACAGTGTTCTGCTGAAGCAGCTGGTCTTTGTTATTGCATAGTTAAAACTGTTAACCTGTTTGTCAATTTACCACAGCACTGGGAAGTCTAATAAACTGTGTAATCACTATGAATGATGATCAATTTCCCATGGCCCGGTCCTTCCACTCCCTGAGCAACCACTGACAGTTGGGCATGTGCCAGCCATTGCTTCTGCAGCCCTAAATTCTGATGGCAGTTTCTTAGTGTTCTGTTTCTGTACGAATATCAAACAGAACACGCAAAAATGTGGTGTACTATAAGTGATTGTTGTATGTGTGGCATTAATTCATCTGAACCATGATGGGAACCACATTTCACACCACAATGCCCTAAGTTAAACAGACTTAAGCTACATTCTTCATTTGACCAGAACATAATCCACTAAAAAATCTTATTGTCTTAGTAAACACAAATTATGATTCCCCAAATTCTGCCACCTTCACATGCATCCCTATAACAAGATAACTGATGATTATATGTAGAAACTGATCACACAACAGTGGAGTATTTAGCAAGTGTGCGTGAGCACAATCTAGAACCCACACATGCATCTGCATATAGATACAGAACATGCATACAGACATGTGTGTGGCAACCAACAAAATTACAAATGTTTCCTCTGCTGCTGGAGGAGAGGTAGTGTGTTTTGTATTGGCTGATTCATTTTCTTTGGTGGGTACATTGCCTGTAATGCTTGTCTTGCACTTGGTGGACTGGAGTAGATGAGAAGCTATTTGGTGTGATGACACCTCATCTACTCCAGTGGCTTCATGACTGCCTTCAGTTCTCCACTAACAGCAAAGCATTCATTCATTGCGAATGTGAATCCTGAAGATATGATCCAAGAAACAGATTTATTTGATCAGCAGAAAGTAGCCACTTGCTTCAAGTAATCAGTGTATACTGTATTTAAATTTTAATGCCAGTCTAAAATTTTATAGACTAATGATTTACATGATACATCTCGTGTGCACTGTTTCTTAAAATTTTCCAAGTGTAAAATAATTTTGAGCTTCTTTACAAGAGAAAGTGGAGATCTGTTTTACCTTGAAGAACAAGCAGCCACATTCCAAAAGGCCTCATTGCCCACAGTCTATTACTGCAAAATTGTTCTGCTGGTGGATGAACAACAGTATGGTATGCAGGCATTCAAGATATGGGAATGATTTTACAGGCTTGTCACACCATCAGGAGACAGCCTGATGATCTGTGATGCAACCCCACAGTCAGCACAGGGGCTATCAATAGGACAGACTGATCTTAAAGGCACCAGTGTCCAGTCAAATTCCCTATATGTGCTTCATTTCCAACATTCCCCATAATCAAGCTATGGATCATACACAGAATCTGTAAAACTAAAGCAGACAGCTTTAGTCTACCACCTACAAACTGTGACTAACACATTTTAAAATATTTAGCACTTTTAGGGATCATGCTTCCAGGTCCCTAAGGTTTAGTAACAGAGGTACAGTAAAATCGCTACTACCTGACTTACTGTGGTGGAAGACCAAGTCATACAACAAAAGAGCCAGTTAGGCCAGAGTTCTATTCTGTCAACCAACCCCATCCATACCATTCAAAACACCCTTTTTTTTATACCAAAACCCAATTTTATTAACTTTTTCTAACTTCTTACATAATACACACTAGTTGTAAGTGTTTTTATACGTATACTGCACCTTTCAAAAATTACTACAAGAAACAAAATGATCTGTGTTGTACAGTATGAATATAGGACAACACATATGTGAAAAGCCAGATCTAACACAAAAAATACGAAACTTACAAGTTTGAGGTTCTAAAAAAAGTCTTTGATAGATTACTGTTTCCCTCCTCTAACCATCTTCCATGCTGCAATATCCCTACACTTATGCAGCAGATGATATCAGTTGGCATTGCTTTCTCCTACTCACTAATGTACTGCAGCACTGTCTCAATCATCTTGAACCCTTCCAAATGTGGGATGAGATTACTCCTGTCATCAACATCCACTGCATCAACATCCTCACGAATCAGCAACAAAACAATATCTCCATTTCCATCTTCAACTTTGGTTGCACATGTGGATACAAAATTAAAATGTCCACCTTCATGGCCTAAAAGAATTTTCCAAGTCCATCCTCTTCAGAACAGCTACAAAGTCTTCATTACTATCAGTTGCTGATATCAACAAACTGAGAAGGCAATGGCAATAATTCTTTGGCATTTCAATGATGACCTAATCCATCGGCTGACAAACAGAAATCACATTTGGTGGCAAAAATAATATTTTGATATTTCCATCTGTGACTTTGTCACTGGCAGGATGCGAAGGCACAGAGCCTTCCTCAGAAAACTGTTATCTACATCTCTCTATCTACATGATTACTCTTCAATTCACAATTAAATGCCTTGCAACGGGTTCATAAAATAACCTTCAAGCTATTTCTCTACAGTTCCATTTCTGCAGGTGGGTGCCAACGAAACAAAAGTATTGCTCTTAATGAAAAACCATTTATCTGCCACTGCAACTACACTGCCTTTTCCTCTTAAATGTTCAGGCCACAAAAGTAAAGTTTCCTCAACATCTTTATCCTTACCTTTCAACATTGACTTCCCTACTTTTATTCCACTCCAACTAACTTGGAAAGCACATCACTTTTCAATTTCTGCTTGATTTTTCTTCCACTCTCAAACAATACTTTTTCCAACCCCTACATCCAAAGCAACAGTTTTGGGCGCTACCCCAGAATCCAGCTGTATTACAACAAGCAGTTTCTGATCCACGCTCACTACAGATTTTTTTTATCGCCCATTTCAGACTCTTAATTAAAACACAAAGGACTGTATAAAGTAAAATGTGAGACCAAAAAATAAATTACTAGAAACATGGTTTCCACAATACCCTTTGTTCTAAGAGTGCTAGTCTTGCAAGTTTCACAGGAGAACTTCTGTAAAGTTTGGAAGGTAGGAGATGAGGTACCAACGGAAGTGAAGCTGTGAGGACAGGTTGTGAGTCAAGACTGGGTAGCTTAGTCAACAGAGCACTTGCTCATGAAAGGCAAAGGTCCCGAGTTCGAGTCTCAGTCCACCACACAGTTTCAATCTGTCAGGAAGTTTCATATCAGCATGCATTCCGCTGCAGAATGAAAATTTCATTACATGGAAAAATATTGCCAGAGGTGAAAGAAGTGACAAGAGACAGATAAAAATTCTAGGACTGACAGTACATAGAATCTCTACACCTTTCAATCAGCAGTCTTACCCTTTACCAATGCGACAATGGGCTATACATATGTGCCGTATGGTATAATATTTAGCAGTATATCAAATCAGGAAATGGGAAGGGCAACATGTGGATGTGAAGATAGTGCTACAAGTGAAAGTGAAAATAAGCCAAAGAGAGGTGCCGAAACAGACATTTTATGGATTTGCACACATATGACATTTGTGATTGTAAGAAGGATAGTGACAAAACTGCAGTCAAACAACCACACTTCAACAGCTCATTAAATAATCTGCTTTTAGAGTTACAATGAAACAAAAATTGTTATATATTCGTTTTCATGTGGATCGTGATATTTTAATTCAATGAAACAAAACACATATGACAAAATAAACACATTTTTAGTAGCTGCATAGATGGATCCAAAATACTAATTATATACAAACAACAGGCAATATGGCCAGACAAACAAAAAATTCAAGATGGGCAGTAAATTAAATTTTGAAGCTTCACAATATTTAAAAAACAAACAAATACATAGTAACATGCTAATTACAGAAATTGTGTAGCAAATATAAAAAATGTCTGGGAAGAAGCAAAAACAATTGGGAACCAGAACAACTCTATAATTTAATTAATGCATGAATATATTACAAAATTAAGAGGCACAAGAAACTAAACTTACACATTGTTGCCAAAAAGCAACAAGTCTTCCAGATCTGGAGGCAGATCGTAGCAACAGGATGTGTCATCACCGAACACATTCTGAAAAAGATATCCTGAGTTAAAGGATGAACACTACAGTGATACCATAATATGATGGACTGTTTTCAATGCTCAAAAGAGAGGCAAGGTAATGGAAATGAAATCTATCACTGTGTGAATGGATCCTCTCTCTTCCCTTCAATCTTTTATTTTATCTATTTACTTTTATCTTCAGACATTTTTCATGCTATTGATGTTAATAATTTGTACAAATCAAACAATATATAATCATACACATAATAATAAAAACAGTTAAATAAGTTGATTTCCATACAAATACACAATTAGTGTTAGTTAAAATTTTAGAACTTCTTTCATGTAGTCAAAATTTTCCTCTATGGCATAGAAAGCCTTCTTTTTAAGCCAGGTTTGTAGAACTTTTCTGAAGGTTTTAAATAAGGTGTGTTTCTGGTGACAATTCACTTAATAGTTGTACTTCAAGGTATGTATAGCTGTAATAAGTCATGCTTAGTCTTGTAAAGGAATGGTTAATCTTTTATTTGTGACATGTATTGTGACAATGAAATAATTTCCTTAACTTTTAACTGTCTTGGTTTTCTTTAATGCACACTAGGCAGCTAAGTATAAATAATGACAAGACTGTCATGAAACCCAATTTCTTGGAAAGTGACCTACAGGATACATTGTTTTTGAAAACTCTGGCTACACATACAAACACACAAAAACTATTTTTGCCTCACTGGAAATGCTACAAAGCAGTATGCAGTATGTTATGTGGCTATGAAAAAATACACAACAAGAGTTAAGCATCATGTTTTCACTCACATCTGCTCTAAGTTCATGTAACAGATATGTGACACTTCACAATATAGTGCAAACAGAGTCTGTATGGAGGTTCCGAGTTAATTTGGGATCTAAGTGTACACCCAGAAGTTAGCAAACATAATCATTGACAAACTGCCTACTGGCTTCTGTCTCGGGTTCTTCGGCCAACGTTCATCTAATGATTTTTCTGACGTTTTGCCAGCACGAGTGGCTGGCATTGTCAAAGCTTCACCCTCCATTGCCGGTGGTGAACTGGAGCCGAGCTCGCGGGCGCAGACTATATGTACCTGGCGCGCCAACGTCCGAGGGCTTCTCCGCGGTCATTTCCGGTGCGGTTCTCCTCTTGCTACCTGCGATGGTCGTTCGCTACAGCCAGAACTTCCGTGTCGGCGAATTTTATTACGTGAGCACTATCACACGCGCTTGTTCAGAGAAGCTGTGGAAATACAAAAACACGCGAACAGTTTGAACAAGAAAGAAGAAAGCCTTAAGGTAAACGGATCCTGGCTTCCCGTACTGCAGCGAACGACCGTCGCAGGTAGCAATAGGAGAACCACACCGGAAATGACCGCGGAGAAGCCCTCTGACGTTGGCGCGCCAGGTATATATAGTCTGCGCCTGCGAGCTCGGCTCCAGTTCACCACCGGCAATGGAGGGTGAAGCTTTGACAGTGCCAGCCACTCGTGCTGGCGAAACGTCAGAAAAATCATTAGATGAACGTCGGCCGAAGAACCCGAGACAGAAGCCAGTAGGCAGTTTGTCAACAAGCGGCCACGAAAGCCCCAACAATTTTGTATTAAACATAATCATTGTCTGTATTGCATAAACTAAAAATTACATTTTCAATTTTATTCTGATTTACAGTTAATTCATTATCTTTAGACCAGATCCTAGAAATTCTTAGGTCAGTTTTGCTTTGTTCCTTTAGGCCTTCTATGCCATTCCCAGTTGCAATGAAAGTTGTATCATCAGCATACAGAACTGATTTACATGGCATGATACTACGTAGGTTATTAATTTTACATTATAAACTGTGAGAACGCCAGCATGGAAGCTTGAGGCATACCACCTCAAATGTCTAGGAATGCAGAACTCGTACCATTAAAGTGCACCTTCTGCTTCATGTTGTCAAGATACGGTTTTATAAGAGCGACTTTTTAACTCTAATGTCCCAGCACATCAGTTTAGCTGTTAAAGTATTGTACAATGACACACAGAATCAAATCCCTCACTCAGGTACATCAGCAGGGCATCAACAGATGATGTGACATTAGACCAAAAACTAATTTGGATTTGCTTTGCTGAATAATCCAAAGTATGGGTTGCTCAATTATTAATAGAGCATCCAACAACCAAGTCCCTGATATCTATAAAAAATATCAAAACTATCTGTTGTGAAAGCATATCAAAATGAGCGTCTCTCCTTACAGAATTAAAAGACAAACCATAAATTGTAGCTACCTCAGTTAGGATTTAGTGCAGTATTTAATACAAATAAAAATTAAATTAAACTGGGTCCATCTGTTTGAATATCCCTGTGTAAGAACCTGAACTTTAAGCCACATGTTATGAATTTTCATAAAAATTAAAGTTCTCCAGCTTTTGGATTATGGATAATTTCTTATTTTATTGGTGAAAAAGTCAAAATGCAGATCAATATTCCTATTTTGATTCACTAATGTTTTACGATATCACATCCTGTGTTACTCAACACCAAGGAAAACTGTGTTTCACAGATGCATTCAGTACAAACAATATGTCATGTCCACTCAACTTTTACAAACAACCATTTAACTGGTTGGGCATACTGATAACAGTCTCACAGTACATTTACTGACCTAAAAAGTTTGTTGATAGCAATCTTCATGTGCTTCTGAGAACCAGTCTGGCATGTTGTCAACAAAATATGTTGTATTTGCCATTTTCACAGCAGCTGAAAATTGTTATAGCAAGCACACAGCATAGGTAAGAACTCCCATATCAAGAAGAGGGTTACATCCCAATTCACAATATTTACAAGTATGATTCTGTTTTGTTTTGTTTTAGGGTGCAAAAACAACTACGGTCATACATGTCCATGTCAAAATTGTAGAACACAAAGACAAAGAGAGGAGTTAAAAACAACTACACCTCAAACCCAATCAATGAAAGAGAAGACAGCTAAAAACAAGGACAAGGAGAAAGGCCTTTAAATCCGCCATAGAGGAACGGAGGTCCAGAACTAAAAATTAAATGGCCTTAGCCATATTGCTACGATGGATAAAAAGTAAATCATCATTGACAGCCCATGTGTCATTCGCTAAAATGGCCAACAACTCGTGCACAAAGTGGTACGGGAGCAGCACCACTTAACAAATGGCAATGGCCAAAGAGAGAGTGTCCAATACACAACTCACATAGAATGACCTCCTCATGATGAGAGGGCTGAGAGGAGGTCGTCCAAGCCACTGGGAAAGGCTTAATAGCCCGGAGTCTGCTCCCATGAAGGGAGGACCAGTGGTGATGACAAAATGACACCACCTGCTGACAGACAGCAACACAGAAATCATCAGAGGGAATATAAGAACTAGCAGGCTGAGGTAAGAGGACTGCAGACTTGACAGTGGCATCAGTGACCTTGTTTCCGGCTGTCAGACTGATGTGATCAGGAACTGACATAAAA